>NC_056687.1:69349375-70726250 GCF_018350215.1 Panthera leo
GGTAGCTGGACATCTGAGATGTCATGGCAAACTAGAGAGGTACCAGCAAGTGGGAGAAGGGTAGAAGTTCTATCTGATGTTACAAAGGGAGTAAGAGTGTGTCCTGAAAACTAGACCTTACTCATGCAGAAGACTCTCAGACCATGAATGTTTTAAGTTTTTGGTAGCTGCTGGAGCTATATATGTGCTTTGTATGAATTATTTTATTGCCTCCTCTCATAATCCTGTGTGATAATAGTACTCTTCTCTGTCTCTGTTTTGTGGAGGGCTGAAGAAGGAAAATAATATGCTCAGGCCACTGCTGCTGGTGAGTGATAGGACTGCATTTTAAAGAAAGGTGTGTTGGACTCTGGAGCCTGATGATTCATGACCCCCCACCCCCACTCCACATAGCCCCTCCACATGCCAAGGAGCATGGATCACAGACTCTGCCCATCCAGATGTCCCAAGAATAGGAATGAGAAGGCCCTGCAGATTCCAATCTCAGAGGTCAGGGTTGTCCTTCCAGAAGGATGCCCTACCTCCTAGGGAGGGCAAGGTGTGGACCTTTTTCTGACAGTCTTCTCTCTTCTCCTTGGTGCTCATTTCCAGAGGTATTTCAGTAGGTGAATCCATCCTGGTTTGGGTCTTTTATTAGTCTTTGAACTGTCCCATTAGCAGCTTTTGTCAGTGGGAGCTCATCCATCCACTTATTTCTAAACTTTTAATTTTGAAATAGAGATTCATAGGAGAGTGCAAAGAAACATACAGGGAACTCCTGTGCACCCTTTGCCCAGCATCTCCCACTATTAGTACAGTATCAAACCCAGGAAATTGATGTTGGTGTAATCTACAGACTCACTCATCCACTTTTTTCTATTAATTTCTTTAAAAGACTTTTTTTTAGAGCAGTTTTAGATTGACTAAAAAATGGAGAGAAGGATACAGAGATTTCCCTTTTATACCCAGCCCCGCTCCCCCACATACAATACACAGCCTCCCCCATTGTCAGCATCCCGACCAGAGTGGTACATTTGTGATAATTGATGAACCTACATTGACGTGTCATAATCACCTAAAGTCCATAGTTTACATTAGGGTTCACTGTTGTACATTCCATGGGTTGGACAAAGGTATGATATGTATCCACCATTATGGTATTATACACAGTAGTTTCACTGCCCTAAAAATCCCCTGTGTTCTGCCTTTTCATCCCTCCCTCCTGCTAACACCTGGTAACTAGTGATCTTTTTATTGTCTCCATGGTTTAACCTTTTCCAGAATGTCACATAGTTGGAATCATACAGTATGTAGTCTTTTCAGGTTGACTTCTTTCACTTAGCAATATGCTTTTAGGATTCCTCCATATATTTTCATGGCTTAACAGCTCATTTCTTTTTAGCACTGAATAATATTCCATTGTCTGGATAAATTTGTTTATCTGCTCACCAACTAAAAGATTGGTTGCTTACAAGTTTTGGCAATTTTGAATAAAGCTATAAACATTCATGTGCAAGTTTTTGGGTAGACATAGGTTTTAGCTCCTTTGGGTAAATACCAAGGAGCACAATGCTCCCATCTATATTTTCTCCCACATTCTGGGTACCAAGCTTGAAGAGAGGCATCAACAAGCCATAGTGTATCTGGAGGAGCAAGAGGGTGAGTAGTCTGGAAGCCAGGTCACATCCAGAGTTCTTAGGGACAAGTGTGACCATCTTGTATGAAGATGCCATATGTTATTTAGTTCTCCTGTCTTAGCACCTAAACTATGTGAGGCACATAGTTGACCTTCAACAGATGTTTTTTGAATTGACTGTTGATTTAGAGCAGAAAATGTGCATATAAACATAATAGTTGTCTTCCATATTGCTGGGCCTTCAATGTGGAAGAAAAGCGAGATTGATCTATGTCCCTTTGCTATTTGCATTGCTCTTGAGGACAGAACTAGAATTAGTGGATGGGATGAAGACATAAGGGGAAACATCCCAGCTGGATTTATGGAAGAACTTGACCGAGAATGGGAATAATGCAGCAGGGAAGTAGTCAGCTCCTCTATACTAGAAGACCATCATGATGCAGTAGAAATGATTCGTGTGTGTGTGTGTGTGTGTGTGTGTGTGTGTGTGTGTATTTGACATTGGGAATAATGGCTTTAATGGAAGTCCTTCCAGTTTCTTGATTCTGAGAACATGCAGGCATGGATAGAAATAGGACAGTTGGGTGGGAAGATCAGTTTATGGGTAGAGGGTATTCATAGAGTGTGAAGTCACAGCAAAAGATTTTTGTGGAAGAACACCTGCAGATTTTGAAAAGATTGTTTTTGCTTTTTAAGAGGAAAGTCGTAGGTAGTCAGATGTAAGACTCTCTCAGCTTTTCTGTGTAACCTGTGGAATTTGTCCAGAGCAACGTCTGGACTTAACCTGGCAATCAGACACTCATCTTTTCTTCCAGGCAGAATTTGGCAACATCAGTCCTAGAGAAAATCATGGGACTGGATTCTGACTACAGCTGACATGTTTTTGTCATGTTAATCACTTAGATTGGAATTAAGGAGAAGATTATTGCAATTTCTATTCCAGGAAATGAAGCAGGAATGAAGCAGGCACTGAGTTAATCAGAAAGCTTCCAGGCGAAAAAGAAAAAAAAAAAAATAGGTCAAGGTTCTTAAATTGGGCCATCTTAGGTTATTATCTGTTCATATATGATTATCCTGTAAGGTATGAATTTAGATGATTTATGTTTTTATTTTATTCTAGCTGCCAAGGAAGATGCAAACTGTTTGTAGCATATATTTTAAAAAACAAAAAGAAAACATTTTTTTTAATGTATGGAGTAGGGAAAGGAAGTAATATTTATTGCTCACTACATACAGGAACTTTACATATATTATTTCATTAATTTTCACAATGATTCTGATGCACAGGTATTATCATTGCTATTTTATGGTCAAGGAAACTGAAGCTCATCAGAGCAGAGTAACTTGTTCTGGGATGCATATCAAATGAAAAAGAGAGATGGAATTCAAAGCCAAATCTACTGGACTCTAAAGTTACTGCTCTTTATGCTGTTTGGTACTCACAATATACCATCTCTAGCAGAACCGAAACCTATCATATTCATGGATAGATTTCAGAACTATATCTTGTATGTTTCAAACCCACAGGTGTCAGTTCTCTATCTGCAGAAAAGCCTGCCCAGATGACACGTTTCTACCATTGCTGATGACTTTTCTATAATAGAGTCAGACTGAGGCATTCTGACCATTGTCACATTCAATAGCTAATTGCCCCTAGTCCTGGCTCCTACCCATGCCTGCTTTCTTCTCTCAGTGCCTCTGAATGTATGATCCTGAAGGTGTGAACACTATCCATGGGCTGGGGTACAGTTTCCAGCTTGCCTGCAGCCCAGTGTCTAATAATCCTAGACTAACTTTTTTTTAGGCCTTAGGATTGTGTTCTCATTGTCATAAGCAGGCTTGGAGGGGAGCCAGGAGACCTCATGGTACAGGAGTCAGAGCACGGTGCCTGAATGTGCTTTGTTCTTGCTGTGGACTTACCATTGCTGGGGCTGTGAGGAATCCCTCAGCTGTCTGAGTCTCAGTTCTTTCACAAGCAAAAAGGGGATTGTAATAACTCCTCTCTCTTCTTTTTAGGATGAGCGAGAGACTCATATTTGTATCTAGGAAACTTTGTAAACCATAGGCATTGTACAAATATAAGTTCAGTGAGTGAAAGAGAACGACCCCATCTCCTGGAAAAGCTTTCCTCCAGAAGGGGTGGAAGCCAGTGCACACATCTAGGTAGGAAACCACGAGCTCCTTCTGGCTGGCCAGGCTCTGTTTCACTGGAGCAGGTTTGGTCTCTGTGCACAATGCCTCCCCTCCTCCCCCCCGCCAGCCCCCCTTTCTCCTGAATAGCATGGCTGTGTTTCTTGGCCTGGATTACTGAGATAATTGCTCCCAATCTTCCCTTTCCAGTGAGCACGAGCCTGTTAGACCCGAACGATAGCCACTGGCTGAAGCCTTCCGAAGACTGATTGGATAGACTGTGTTTGGCTCAGTTGAGTTTGCTTGCTGGCTATGTAAATATTAGGGTTGTTAATCTTTATTAGAGGGTGTTAGCCAAGAAAAATTGCATTTTTAAAAACCCATATATTAACATGGGAAAAAAAGTAAAAGTAAACCAAGCAAAATTGAACAATTTTGATGTCCTAGAAGCTTCCAGTGAAGACTAAAAGGCCTCTCTAGTGTGTATTTATTCAGTAAATAAGGCTGTGGCTTCCAATTCTTTTTGAGAGTGGGGCATAGATGTTAAATTAAAAAGCAAATTTTCATTTTAGAACAGAAAAATCTGAACAATTAAAAGTCTTAATCTTGCTGTCATTTAATAGGTTTGGATTTGCAAGTCAGTTTTCATGGATTTTTTTCCCCCACAAAGACTTTCTGTCTTAAATCTAATTTGCATTTATATTTTCATATTGTAAACTTTTTACTGAAGTATAACATACGTACAGAAAAGTACATAAATCCTAAGCTCAGTGAATTTTTACTTAGTGAACACACTTGAATAACTAGTGTACAGATCAAGAAATAGAACATTATTCCAGAACACTGGCCCCCCCAGTGTCCCTTTCCATTTACCAGGCCCTCCCATCAAGGGCAATCTCTAGGGTGACTTCCAGCATCTTAAGATTAGTTTGCCTGTTTTGAAACTTTATAGAAATGGAATCTTCATGTATGTACTATTTTGTCAAGTATATACTGTCTTCTTTTTTCCAGCATTACCTGTGTGAGATTAATCCATGTTGACTGTAACAAATATATGTCACTTTCATTGCTATGTAATAGTGTACTGATTTTATCCTGCGATTTATTTATTAATTCATTTTACTGTATAAGGTATTTGAGTGTTGGGTTGTTTCCAGTTTGGGGCTATTATGAATAAAGCTGCTCTGTGTAGATCTGTTGATGACTACTTGCATCCAGTATTGTAGAGTATATATCTAAGAGGGTAATTAGCAAACACTAGGGTAAGAGTATGTTTAGCTTTCATTAAATACTGCCAAATAGTTTTCCAAAGTAGTTGTAACAATTTATATCTCCACTAGCAGGGGGGATACTTCCAGTTGCTCCACATTTTTGCTAATAGTTGGTATTATTTGTCTTTTCCATTTCAGCTCTTCTGGTAGGTATGTGGTGATGCCACTTTATGGGTGGGTTTTGTTTTGTATTTGTATTTCTTGGATGGTGAATGAAGTCAAGAACATTTTCATATGTTTATTGACCATTTGGATGGCTGTCCTTTTGTAAAGTGAACCTTTAGTTGTTCTGCCTTATCTTTGCTATTGAATTATCTGCATTTTTCTTATTAACTTGTAGGAGTTCTTTATATATTCTGGATATGAATCCTTTGAATATGTATAGTGTTAATATCTTCTTCCAGTCTATGGCTTGCCTCTTCATGCTCTTCATGGTGTATTTTGTTGGGTATTAATGGTATATTAATACTTTTAATGTAGTCCAGTCTATAAAATATTTTCTTTTATGCTTAGTGCTTTATTTTGGTGACCTGTTTAAGAAATCTTTGTCTACTCTAAATTTTGTACTGAAAAAACTTTGCTGTTTTACTTTTCACATTTAGATTGATAATCCATTTGAAAGTGCTTTTCCTGTATGGTGAGGGAAAGACTCTTCTTTTTTCTTCCTGTTTTGCCATCTAGTTGGCTTAGAGTCATTTGTTTAAAAGACCATCCTACCCCCACAGCACTGTAGTGTCACCCTGTCATAAACCAAGTGACCATATATGTGTGAGTGTATTTTCAAGCATTAAAATTTGGAGGTGCTGCCAAGAAATTGGTACTACCTTGAGTTTGATTGCATTAAGTGGCTAGCTCAACCCTTGACACAGGCGTGGATGACTAAGAGAGGCCAGGGCAGATCAGGGCTCCAGAAATTTTCCAGATATAAAACCCACTGACTCAGACTGTATTTAGTTAGATATGCTGCTCCAAATAAAATAACTCTAACAGAATACTGTCCTCTCTATTGGACAGTATTAGAAGATGGATATGCCATAAGAAATGGAGTTTAAAGGAATGTAATACCTACTTTCAAATTATGTATAAATTCTCACAAGATTGAACTGAAAACAATCATTATTTTATCTAATGCTAGTTCTCATAATGAGGGAATGCTTTCTTTGAAAACAGGCTTAGCTGGTGCCTATTCTTGGGGTTCATCACATCTGCCTGGTCTTAGTGCTCAGGAATTAGACCCCCAGACCCTTTAATTACTTGCTTAATTTAATGACTCTGTGGAGGGCCTTTGGTTTGTGTCCGACTACTTCCAGCAACCTGAAATCTTTTAGGTTTTCTAAGATGTTAAGGCAGCTGGGTAAGGGGTATTTCTTCAGATAGATGAGTACCCCTTTTCCAACTTAGACTATGGAGGACATTGGCTCTGTGATAGATCCCCAGCCCACAGCTCCTTTCCATCAGTGGTACCCAGGGTGGTTGATGAAGTTCATTTCTCCTTCCAGGGGACATGAACCTAGTCCAGGCACCTTTAAGCTTAGATAGCTACCCCTCATTCATTCCCATTTCCCTCTCTTGCAGCTGACCTGGCAGTCTGAGCTGCCATGAATGGGAAATATTGTTCAGTGAACAATGAAGCAGTAGCTTCTTTTGTAAGTTTCCATTTGATCAACACGTACAGTTGAGCATCTTCTGTATACTAGCACTGAAGATCTTTTCCCAGCCCTTGAGGACTTAGTTTATTTCCCACTGTGTTAAGTGACAGTCTCTGCTTAAATTTGGGGCCTGACAAAACCTTTCTGATGCTTGATTGCCTAACCTCACCTCTCATCCATCTCTCTTTCCCTGCCATGGCCAGATTTAGCTGAGTATATGGATGAATCTCACCTGTCTGTCCCTATATTGTACACCCCTCTTTATCTCCATTGTTACTTGAACTAATCTAGGGCCTGTTAACTAGGATGACTTCAACCTGGAGAGCAGTTTTTGCATAGTAACATCCAAACTGGCCACCTGCTGAAGCCCTGGTTGCCTCACCCAAGTTCTTACGTATCTTGAGATGCTGTTCTGATGCTCCAGGGTCTGCCACTTAGCTGTGACTTTGTCAAGAGACAATGGATTTTTTTTCACATAATGCCATCCATATGTTGGGATCTTGGCTTCCTTCTGTGCCTAATGGCAAAAGGTCTAGCAGTGACATGGAGTTAGGACTGTTGTATAATGTCCCGTAATTGTCATGTCTTGTTTCAATCAGCAGACAACCCAGTTAACAGTAGTCTTTGCCACTCCAGATGTTGTATAGCTTTGATCTCATCCACCCACTTTCTCTGTGTGTGAACACAGAATGGCTGGAGATTTCATTTTAGGCTCTTTAACTATGTCCTTTAAACTGGGCATTAAAAAAGGAGTCTTCTGTTTGTTTAAATAAAAAAATTTTTTTTTACTAATCTTTACACATTAAAAAACCATTGTATATAATAGAATAACAGACTTTTAGAACCCAGAGATATTAGATATCATTAGTTCAATCTTCTCACGACTAAATAATGTGAGATTTCTTTCCCTGGAGATATTTTTAAATGTCTTTTACAATCACAGGAAGTCAGAGCTGGAAGAGAACTGAGAACTGTGTGAGGCCAGCAAGCTCATTCTACAGATGAGGAGCCTGAGACTCTGAGGACACAAGTGACTGGATCACAGTGCTGTGATAATATCCCGGGTCTCCAGACTCTGCAATCTAGGCGTCCTTGCTTGTGTAGACAAAGCTGCTTCTTACTTTCAATTTCACTTCATTATTGTTACCTAGGGACAGCCAGGAATTTCTCATAGAATCTGTGAATGTGATTGTCATGAAACATTAATCTGTGCCAGAATTTAAGGTAACATAGAAATAGCCAAAATGTACTTTGGGCAAGAGCCACGAATCCCAGTGGGAGTGGGCTGGGATAAGTAGTTATGTTAATAAAACCTTTCCACATCAAAAGTGTGAGTCAGATTCAATATATGAATATCATCAAGAAGTTACACATAGAGGGAGTTAATTTTAGTACAAATAGATCACCTGTTTGCATCTCTCTTCAGAAATAAAGGGGGTGGAAGTTGTTATGTCTTTCAAATTAGATTGATTGCTAAAAAAGGGAAAACAATCTGGAGGATGGTTATTTTCCTTTGGACTCCTGTCCTGTGTACCATCTATTTCTAGCAAAGCTCGAACTTCCAGTTTAATAGCAGGTGGAAGTGGAGAGTGTGACTTTTCTCCCCTAGCGCCTTAGCTGCATTCAGGAAATTCCCATGCCTGCCCCTTTCCCCTGCAACCACCCTCCACAGCTCTTTCCTGATGCCTGTTGCTCTGGGCTGGTCTACAGCCTGCAAGGATGGCGGTGGTATGGGGCCAGTGGAAGCTTCCCGTGATGGTATACAAAGCTTTTCTTAAGGAGAAGGGAAGCCAAAGGAGTCAACCATCCTCCTGATCCTTGGATCTCCCTTCTTCTGCTTGTATTTCTCCAGGAAGGCCTAAGGCAGATGGATCAGAGATGTACCTTGTGGACCTAAGAAATTATTCTGCCCACCATATTCTGGTTTGCTCCTGCCCCCTCCATGTCACCTCCACTTCTCCCTCTGCTTCTTAAGGTGTTAAGCAGGGGAGTTCGTGGGTGAATGAGGAGGACAGAGAATATGGGGTGTGTTACAACCTCCCCTAGGCTTTGTTTCTGGTGATAGGAAGGGCCCTGATAGAGGAAGCCTTATGGGGAAGACGGTCCACCTTCTTGGGAAGATCCCAATGTAATCGCAGACAATAATCACCTATATGGTGTCCTCTGCTGCAAAATAGTACCTGAGCTCAGGTCACTTTGTTACCTCATAAATGCTAGCACCAGTCCTAGGGAAGTGCAACAGTGGGAAGAAACAGGATCTGAGCTGAGATCGTGATTCTGTCCTCTCTGGACAGACCATTGTACATAAGAGGTGTTCGTGTGTTGATTTGCAAAGCACTCTTGAGCTTCTCTTCAGGGATTTTGTCTGAAGGGGATCTCCATTCCTGGAATTCACTGAAAGCTCTGCCTGACATGCCCTCTGCAACTCATCATGTTAATGGGAAGGGAGGGCTGGAGGCCAGCCAGGTGCCCTGCCCCCAGCCATGTCAGGATGGCTGTATTGATTGCAGAGTCTGACGGAAGGTTACTGCAATGGATGGGGATTCACTGCTAGTGGAGGAATAAAGCTCTGGCCCTGGAGCCTGTCTTCTTAACTGGGCTCCCAGCCAGGGCTTTCTTGCCAACTTTCTACTCCTCCCAGTCCATCATCCACACCCAGCTAGCTCTGGCTTCCCTGAACACCACTTAGTCAAACTTCCCAATTGCTTCGAAACCATTAATGGGTCCTCTTGGCCTGGACTGAAGGCCCTATAGGATCAGGTACATATCCACCCACAGTAATCTTCACAACCGTGTCATTGATCCAGCCTACTCTCTGCAGCAAAGCCCATTGTGTAGTCAGATGTGTTCTGTTCACAGTCCCCAGAAGACTCCAGGGTTATTTGTATCTTCGTGCCTTTCCCCAGGTTGTCCCGTGTCATTTGCTACTCCATCTGTGTCATCTACTCTATCCTTCAGTATTTGATTCTTTCACTTTCTCGGGTCATCTAGCTATGCAGTAGCTCACTTCTCTTACATGCACTAAGCCCTTTGAGGGCAGGAACACCTTAGCCCCCAGCGCAATACTGAATGTGAGGTGAGCACACATTGCTTCTTGGGTGAATGGGGAGAGATGAAATAATGAACCCTTCTGGGAAACTTACTATTATTTCTTTCTTGACCTGGTGTCCAGGCACCCATTTTAAAGTGAGGTCTGGAGATGTTTAATGGGGTAGGGGGAATGGAGGCAGATGCCTCAGACTGGTTTTCAACAAAGTGGTCAAGAGTAGGATTTAAATGAAACAGGTACTGAAGGTAAAACCCAAAAAACTCCAAAGAAAACAAGAAATTGGATTTAACACATCTTAAAGATGAAAGATAGGTTAATGGGGGTTGAATAAGTGTCTTCTGAAAGTTCATGTCTATCTGAAACCTCAGAATATGACCTTATTTGGAAATAGAGTCCTTGCAGATGTGGTTAGTTAAGGTAGGGTGGGGTCATACTGGATTAGGGTGGACTCTAAATCCAATGGATGATGTTCTTATAAGAAGAGCAGAGGACACATATAGAAGAGGGTCCTGTGAAGGTGGAGACAGAGAAGAGTGATGTAGCTTCAAGCCCAGGAATGCCAGGGATTGTCAGGACCTACTAGAAACTAACAGCAGGCAATGAAGGATCTTCCCTAGAGCCTTAGGTGGGAAGGCTGACATGGCACTGCTGACACCTTGATTTTGGACTTCTGGCTTGAACTGTGGGAGAATACATTTCTGTCGTTTTAAGCCATCTATTTTGTGGTAATTTGTTGTGGCAGCCCTAGTAAACCAACACAGTGGGGTCAGGTCATGGCCAGTGCCACCCCTGTGAGGTGCAGGAAGGAGAGATCACACCAGGTGGAGTCTGTTGCTTGCTTCCATTTTTATGCAGAAGAAACTTGGTTAAAATGATCATCAGAAATAGAGGAGGTGTGTGCTGGAAAGAGGACTGGAAGAGGGTGTTATTATGGTGATCTTGTAAAAAAAGTGGATGGGGTGTGGGTTTGCTTTGATGCAAGGGAAGGAGAGGAGAGAAAGTACTAAACTACCCCAATTGGCTTTTGTAATGAATGATGTGAATGAGAACTCCCCCCCCCCTTTTTTTTTCTGGGTCCCCAGACAGCTCTGGCTCTCTGTCCTCAAAGCAGTGAGAACCCATAAAGTAGAGGGTGGGGCAAGACACAGCTCTGCCCTTGGAGGATCTTGTCAAGCACCACTTAGGCGGGGCCTTCTCTTCTTCCTCCTTAGTGTTAGCGGTGATGAGGTGCAGTGGGATGTGCACTGGAAGCCTAGCTCGTTTCCCATCTATTGTCACTGTTGTGTTTGAGCAAGTCTGTCCCCCTCTCTGAGCCTTGCTCTTCTCCCTTTTGCAGGAGGCATATAAGTCGTGTGTGCATTAAAAAAGAACACTTTGTAAATCTTAAAATGCCATATCATGTTGTATCTTAGAATTCTCCCCAGGGCTGAATGTGAAGCACAGGCAGATTCCTTGTGTTTTGGGGTCTGGGGTAGCTCACAGACTGTGTGAAAAATAATACAGTTTTCAGTTTGGGGTGATGAAGAGGTTCTGGACATGGATGGTGGTGATGGTTATACAGCAATGTAAATGTACTTAATGGCACTGAACTGTATGTACACTTAAAAATAATAGTTAAAATGCTAAATTTTATGTTATGTATATTTTACCACACACACAAAAAACCCACAAGCACCTCCCCCACGAGAAATGCAGATGACGTTCAAGCAAATTTGACATTCGAGTGTTAGTACAAGACAATTATTGCACTTTGTGGTGAATGCTCATATTTACGGTCAGTGTGAGGAATTAGCCCTGTTTACCAGGACTCCATTAACACAGTGGATTATTGTTATTACTTTTGGATGGCTTTAGAAATTCCCTTGGGAGTGGATAAATTAGATCACAATAATTGGAATTGAGATGAACTGTAAACTGTACTTAATAACATGTGATCTGAGGTCACCTTTCTGGCTCTGACTCTGCCCCAAGGTTATGTCCAGTCCTCAGCACTTTTCTTTCCTCTTTCTTCTTCCCTTTGGTACCCTATTTACTTTTCATCCCAAGATGTCAGGGTGCAAATGGATTTACATCTACAGCACAGAAACATGGGAGTCCCATGTGGCTTCAGGCACTTGACCAAAAGTGTCTCATGCTATCACAGACCCCAGTCCTTTGGCCCAGACTTTGCTCCCAGAAGCCAGAGCTATTTACACACCTCCCAGAGCATTTCATTCTGCAGGCCTATGGGCTTCCACATCAAAGCCTGATAGGATTACCTTCCAATTTTCTCCTCTCCTAGCTCTGAGCTGCTTCTGAAGATCAGAACCACAGGCATAAATATTGTCTGATAGCCTCTCAGTTTCAGAGGAGTCTCCCATAGCCTATGGGAGGCCTAAAGAATAACTCAGAAAGTGGCTGAAAGATGGACATGTTTTGGATTGAGAAGTTGTTTCATTTTAGCACAAAATAAAATGTTTGCATTTTCATGTTCAAATATTGAAACCTGTATTGTGCCTCCTCTAAGTCATCTCCGAAAATGACACAACACTGTTTAATGTAGAATGCCCGTGGTGCCAGATGATTTTGAGTCATGCACAGAGCCAGGCACAGCTCTCAGATGCAACAGCTACATGTGCTTCTGCCTTCAAGGCAGGAAGCCACTTTCCTGAGAGGGGGCTGGGGATAGGGAAAATCAGTGCCTTCCTTGTGGGCTTCTTCTTGTTGAATTTTGCTCCACAGGTTGGAGGACAAGTTCCTGTCCTCCTAACTAGGCCTTAAAAGTCTGGGTGGAGTGGACTCTCGCTGGAACCTGTGGAGATTATAAAACAAGAAGCTCACTGCCTTGCGTGGCAGGAGTAAGAGCCAGTGTGAAGTGTAGGAGTTGGAAGGAAGTTGGAAATCAGCCCCTTGTGGCCCTTCACTTTGAGATTCACAAAGAAAAAAGGGATGTCTCCTCTCTGAAAGGTAAGAGTTTAAATTCATCTGAACTCATTATAATCTGTTTTCGCTCTAGTGGAATATTTCCATAATGTATGTAAATTATTTTGAATTCTTGTGAATCCGTGCTCTAAGGCAAAGTCAAACACCCAGTCTTACTCCTGAGGTGGAGCCTTCAGAGGCGGAATACTGCCTAGTGCCCTCTGAAGGGGCGATTATTAGAGTTATATATGATGGAGAAGATTGCCTGGAAACTAGAGAAGCACCAACTACAGTTTTGTCCTTTTTCTCCTTAGCAAAATGGAACTTCCTTCCTGCACCTGAAGACCTTCCTCACTACAGGTTATTCCAAAGGAGAAGAAGCTTGACTTCCAAATACCATCACTGGAAATAAGGGTGTCTGAAGGAGACAGAGATGACTGAGTGCATCTCATGTGTGGGATGAATCTGCTGTATTAAGCAGTTCTTCATGAGTGAGAAGGGGTAACCTCCTTCTAGCACTCCACATCTCTACTTCCTGCTGCTGCTCTGTCCGAAACCATAGTATCCTCACCAGGACCATACAGGGAACAAATGCAAGCCACCCACAGTCCCCTTAGCTCTGTTCAAGACATGGCACAGAAAAAGATGATGTTCAAAGATGAGAGGGACAAAAATAAATAAATATATAAAAATTAAAAAAGAGCTCTGTGTTTTCCTGGCATGTTGGTATGAGTCCCTGAAAGTGGATATTGGCTGGAAGGTTACATGTGTACATCAGTTCTGGCTCCAGAAGGCATTCCTGGCAAACCTCTTCAGAGTGAGGACATGAACAGGCAATGGAAGCATCCATGAAGACAAGTGACTCCTGCAGGACTGCTGATGGGTGGTTGATCACTTACACAGAGGAGAAGGAACCGTGAATTCCATGATAGTGACACTTGAACCATCTTTTGTTTCCAGATGCATTAAAAATAGTCGGTTAAGCGTCCGACTTCAGCCAGGTCACGATCTCGCGGTCCGTGAGTTCGAGCCCCGCATCAGGCTCTGGGCTGATGGCTCAGAGCCTGGAGCCTGATTCCGATTCTGTGTCTCCCTCTCTCTCTGCCCCTCCCCCGTTCATGCTCTGTCTCTCTCTGTCCCAAAAAATAAATAAAAAACGTTGAAAAAAAAAATTTAAAAAATAGAAGGGAACCACCATGCATGGAATATATGAAGTCTTATTGAGAAGAGTGGTAAAGTATTTGTTTTGACAAATCACCTTGCAAGTGATATAAAAGCAGTATGGAGAAAAATGTCCTCATCTGATGCTGCATTAGAGTGTGCATTCTATAGCCTGAATCTGTTCATGACATTAAAGTAGATTTTTTTGTTCGTGTTCCTTATAGGTGTTTACAAGCTGAATGCACTCCAGAAAATGGATAGAAAAGAAAAATAGTTTGTAAAACACATAATAGGCTCTAGAATTGGAGCTGCATAAGAAGTAAAAAGAAACAATATAGAAGTAGAATAAATGTATAAATATTGCAACAGGACATGGAACTATTTTAGGATCTTTACTCAGGGTTTAAAAACATTGGATAAGTCTACAAAAGCCTCTGCGAGTCTGTAGAAAAAACTAGATAATGTAGAGTAGTGATGTCCTTCTGGCAGTTTAAAACAAAATACCTAAGTTATTCATGAAAATAAGGATCTTAAAGGACTATAAAGTATGGTTTTATAGCTCAGAAAGATTACCCAGTTCTGGGAACCCTTACCTCTATTCCAGACAGTGGTAGAGTTCTGAGTATATCCTGAGAAGATGCAGAGACAATTTCAGAGGATTTCTGGCTGAAGAAAGCATACTGATGACTGTCCTGAAGTCAGAAGTGACCACTCGGGCTGGGAAGCCCTTTACCGAGGACTTCACACATTTCACCTCTAGGCTTGCTCCGAGCTAACCTCCAAGCTCTGTGCTCCTCCTTCTGAGTTTATCTCTATGTAGTCTTGCTCTTGGGCTACCTGACTGATTTTTAATGCCTGCAGATTTGCTTCCATCCAAAGATGGAAAAGATGACCAAAGATGACCAAGCCTTGGCCAAGCCACTGTTTCTGTTGACACAGTAGCATTATCTACCTCTGCTGGGGATGGTCATAGCTTTCAGAGCTGACACACAGTCTAGCTTGAACCCAGTCACTTCTTTGGTCATTGTGGTAGCAAAAAGCACCATCTCTTGGATTCACTGCAGAACTCACACACTTAAATGTACAAAGTCAGTTTCTATGGATGGGTATTGCTGCATCCAGATTGGACAGCGACCTTGGCTGAGACATCCTTTACCTCTGTTTTCAGATAAACTTAGCTGGCATTTAAAATCTGAGTGCACTTCCTCCACCTTGTTCAGAGGAAAGTAAAATGAACGACTTTATCAAGAAATGGAGAAGAACTACATGGTTGGTCATTGCTGCTCTGCGAATATTGGGTCTGGAACTCAAAGGTGGCAGTCAGTATAAATGCAGATGGCACTGCTGCTCCGTTTGCCTGACATACATTTAAAATGTACAGCATATTTCAGCTTTCAGTGCTGGGATGGTATTTCAACTATAGACTCAAAACATGTTCAGGTGTTTGATTCTAACATAGAGCCAGGGATTCTGTTATGAAATGCATCCTGCTGCGTGGGGAAAGGACCCAGTCTTCTATGTCTCTTGCTTCAAATACTTCTATCTTCCAGAGGCTGGAGAAAGATGTGGGTCTGCATCTTGAAATATGTGCCTTGAACAAGAATTGCTAACCTGTAGGAAACTTGTATTACTTTGAATAAATTCTCAGTTTGCAGAAGCCTACGGAAATAGCAGAAGAAAGCATGAGAAGAAGCAGTAACTTTAGCAGTCATAAACTAAGGGGATAACCTGAAAAATAAAGTTGTATGTGCACCAAACTGTATTTAGTTTGGTTTTTTCCCCCCATCCTTTTCCTCTTTTATATTTCTCTTCTACAATTAAGTGCTCTTTCATGATCTACTTAATGTTGTGAAAGATGCCAAGTCCAGAAATTAGGATGGCTTTTCTTGAGTAATAAACATGCAGCATGGTGTGGTAGAAAAAGCTTGGTCTCCACTTCTGTCCTTGCTGCTAACCCTGGGTAACCTTGGCCTTGTCATGATACCTCTCTGAGCCTGCCTCTCTCTCTCTCTCTCTCTCTCTTTCTCTCTCTCTTTCTCTCCTTAAAAATATTTCCAAGGGTGTTTTTATTTTTATTATTTACTTTTATTTTTTTATATAACTTATTATCAAATTGGTTTCCATACAACATCCAGTGCTCATCCCAACAGGAGCCCTCCTCAATGCCCATCACCCACTTTCCCCCTTCCCCCACCCCTCATCAACCCTCAGTTTGTTTTCAATATTTAAGAGTCTAATGGTTTGCCTCCTTTCCTCTCGGTAACTTTTTGTTCCCCCTTCCCCTCCCCCATGGTCTTCTGTTAAGTTTCTCAGGATCCACATATGAGTGAAAAATATGGCTTCTGTCTTTCTCTGCCTGACTTATTTCACTTAACATAATACTCTCCAGTTCTATCCACGCTGCTACAAATGGCCAGATTTCATTCTTTCTCATTGCCAAGTAGTATTCCACTGTATATATAAACCACATCTTCTTTATCCATTTGTCGGTTGATGGACATTTAGTGAGCCTCTCTTTTTATATCTATAAAATAAAGGAGCTCTCTGGAGTACTATTCTGGTTCTAAAATCTACCAGTTCTGTACTGTTGATGGTTTCTTCTGTTTAAAAGTTTCTGGGTTTCTCATAAACTGTCATAAGGGCCAGAGTTTAGGAGGAATGGAAACTTGTGACTCCATTTGTGACAATGTTCAGTACTTTTAGATGTAAATGTAGTGTAATTAATTTGTCATCATCACTTGAATATATTATACTTTAAAAATACTGTATTCTAAAATATAATCTTTGGAAAAACAAATTTGTAATGGAAAATAAATAATTGTTACTGCTTGTCTCAAACCATGTAGGGCCCCTTAATCATCACCTACTGTGGTTCTCAGCCCTGACTGTACATTAGCATCACCCAGAGAACTTTTAAATATAATGGTGCCTGCCCTCCCACCTCAGAAGTTCTGATCTAATTGGTCTTGAGTAGGGCTTTATACCAGTATTTTAAGGTCAAGTTAAGAATCAGTGGCCTGCAAAATGACTGCAATTTCTGATGTCTAAGGTCTCCCAGGCATGGCTCATACCTACTTGGGCTCCATGCTGACTGACCACCTGTGGTCCTCTCCAGTGTGCCATCATGTTCACAGTGTTGTTTCACATATACACAAGTTTGCACCTGCTGTTATAGCCTGGAATGCTATCACACCATGAGTGATGCAGGTTTCCTTATTAACATAGTTCCTGTAATACTTTGTAATGGCCTGCTTTGTAGTCATTTTCCTATTATAAATATTTTATCCATAATTGTATGTATTTGTGTTATAGATCTGATCATCTCTGTCTCTCACATTTAAAACTCCCTAGTGCCTTCCCATTGTCTAGAAATAGCATCCACACCTTTTACTTGCCTATAATGCCCTATGTAATCTGCACCTACCTCTTCCTCAGAACTCTTCTCTGAACCACTACCCACTTGTTCACTTCACTCTGGCCTTACCAATCTTGTTCTCATCTCAGGGCCTTTGTACCTAGTGTTCCTTCTACCTGGGGCATTTTCTCTCATCCTCTCATTTGCCTCCTTCCCAACATTCAGACTTTAGCTCAAATGTCACTTTCTTAAAGTGGCCTTTCCTGACCACCGTAGCAAAAGTAGCACATCCCCCACCCCACCCATCATGCTCTATCCTACTGTTTTTATTTTCTTTTAGGACTTATGCTATCTGAAATAATAGTTTTATTTTGTACACATGATTATTGAAAGCCTCTCATTATTGGAATATAAGTTCTATGAAGATAGGAACTTTGTCTAGTAGGGGCTCAAAAAATACTGAATGGATGAATGTTACTTGTCTCTTCTATAAGATATAAGATGCTCTATGCCTAGTATAGTGACTCTAAAGAAGGTATTCAATAAGTTTTTGATGAATAATGTTTTTATGTCATAGTCATTTCTCTTTAACAGTATGACCAAAGATCTCTAAATAACACTAATAAAAATTGGCCTATATGCATCTGTGTTCTTCTGAATTTCCAATTTAAAAAAATCAGAGAAAAAGATATTTTCTTTTTATAAGAAAATTCGATTTTTTTCCCTCTCCATAACTTTAAAATCTTCATTTCTAGGACCCACACCAATGGGGGCCCCCTTTCTTCAGGGACCCATTCAGCAAATAACAAAGGGAAAGAAATTGCTCTGGGAGCCAGTTTTGCCTAGAAGCCTTCAGTTTAAACTGAGACCACTGCTCTGAGCTCATATGAAAGGAAAACAGATTTTTTTCTGAATATCAAATCAGGGACTTTCCAAATAGGTGACTGGACAAGTGAAGATGGACAGTGGGCAGGAACCAGAGAGGAACTGCTGGGCTCTGCATCAGGAGTCTGGCCCCAGCAACCCCCCTCTCCATCCCCCCACCCTTACCCCACCCTCTACGCTGGCTTAGCTCTTTGCCTGCAGTTTACAAGGGTCTGACCTCTGGGCCCTTGTAAATCACTGAGGAGGAGATCCTGGTTGCTGATGGTGATGGTGGTGATTGTAATCTCCTCCCCAGCTTAGCTCTTACCCTGGTAAACACAGAGAAACAGAGTAACTGGGCAAGTTGTCAGAATCTTTATGAGCAAGTATGGAACTACACAGGAATTCCTAGAACACATGAGGTCTGTCAGGTACAGTCTGAGGAGAAAGATATAGCATGTCTGTTTTCCCATGTATAAAATGAGGGGGTTGAGCTAGATAGTCTTTAGCATCTCCTCTGTTTCTAACCTGCTCAGTCTGTAAGAATGTAAGCATTTTGTTATTGAAGTGATCAATATCCAAACTGTAGGCAAAGGGTAATCCAGTTAGCCTTTTCATCTTGTGGTTCTTTTAGCACATATGTTAGGTATTCTCTGTGTAAAATTCCATAATGTTCTTTGGTCTGCGGAATACCATATAACAAACTGAGGTCATAAATTACCATTGCCCATGAGGTCTGGTTGGGATGCTGCAGAACCACATTGTCCCATATAGTAGCCACTACCCACATGTGGCTATTAAAGTTAAAATTAAAATAAAATTAAAAATTTAGCTTCTCTGTTGCATTAGCCACATTTCAAATGATCAGTAGCTACATGTGACTAGTGAATGGGGTCTGTATTGGACAGAGCAAATATATTCATTTCCATCATCATAGAAAGTTTCCTGGACAGTGCTGTTTTACAGGGCACCCCTGCTGAGGATAAGAGAAATCTAGTTAGAGAGATGCTGAGGACCTATCCTTCTGTAGGGTTGAGTGATTTTGTGGCTTTGTATTGAGAAGATCATATTCCTGCTTCTCCTCTGTTGAAAGTCTTTTGGTCTCTGAAGGTGCTGAGGCTGGTGGAGAGGGACAAAACAACTGTAAGGAGTTCCTGTCTGCCTGAGGACATTGTTATTCACCCCAAGAACTGCGGTGAGATTAAGAGATGATGAGATGATACTGGAAAGCCCTTTAAAAAGTTGAAGAGTTACATGAGTATAAGGCATGATGATTGTGAAGTGAATGTATTAGACACAAAGGCAGCTTGGTCCTGGCTCCTCCTTGATGTCTATACCTCTAAGCCAATCAAGGTGAAGTTGGATTTGCAGCAGTAGGGCTTGATTGCCATTGGCAACTGATTCTCTTGTCCAGGCTCTGGGAATGTCAATTAGACAATGTGGAAGAGTTCAGGGAATAGCATGGAGAGGTGACTTCTGCTAGGGAGAGTTGTGTTTGCCTTGGCTTTAAGGGAGCCCCCAGGTGGTGGTGACCTCCCTTTATGAGTGGTCATGTGGTGGGCCTGGATCAGGGCCCAGCTGGGTTCAAAATCTAGAGAAAGCTCCCTAGGGAGAGGGAGTGGTGTTATCTTCTTTCCCAGATGAAGAGGGAGCTCATAGAAAAGGTGACTCTTGGGGGCATCTGGATGGCTCAGTCAGTTAAGCGTCTGACTTCAGTTCAGGTCATGATCTCACAGTTCACAGGTTTCAGCCCCACACTGCACTCTGTGCTGACAGCTCAGAGCCTGGAGTCTGCTTCAGATTCTGTGTCTCCCTCTCTCTCTGCCCCTCCCTTGCTTGTACTCTGTCTCTCTCTGTCTCTCAAAAATGAATAAATGCTAAAAGATTTTTTTAAAATGAAAGGTGACTCTTTGTCTACCCTCTGTGCACGTCTCCTTGTTGGGCTTTCCCTCTCATGTCTTTTCATTATGGTTTTAACTCATGGAGTCCTATCATGACAACATAGTGTGTTAAATATCGTAGAAGGTGCATTGCTTTTGATGAATGTGGCAACTACATTCACATGCCCTTTTGTTTTGGGTTAGGTTTCAGTGGGCCTCTGATGAAGAGGACTCTGGGAAGGATTTGGAAAGTAACTTTGTTTGTTGCCATTGTTAACACTACCTCCAAGCACATGACACTGTGCTGGAGTGTAGGAAACCAGCGGCAAAGGCGCGAACTCCTAAACAAAGGCAGGTAGAGTTAGAATACATGCTAAGAGAGTGCAACTCTAAATGTTGACTCCTGGGTGTAAAGTCATGGCTTTGAGCTACATGGGCCTTGATGCAGGTCTTATTTATTGACTGTGTTACCTTTGGGCTGTATTAGCCTCAGTTTACTCATATGTAAAGTGGAAATAATAATGCCTTACCCACAGAGATGTTGTCGGAATGAATGATGTTTAAAGAATCAGGCAGAAGGGTTGACACATTGAGCCACTTAACAAATTATTTCCCTTCCCTTTAGGGGTTAGGACTATCATTTGGATGGGAGTGATGGAGCAATTATGGGGATCCATGTTTGGAGATTGGGAGCCACCACACTTTACAAATGATAGGGTATGGATAGGGGTGGGTTTGGCTTACTGGGTCAGGGAGGACCCCCCTATAGGATGAGGTATATAGGAACTTATTTCTCTCCAATCCTGAGTTAGTGGTTGATGTTTTAGAACTATAGGTTCTCCCTAACTATAGGCTATGGTTAGACAGGGGCTGATACTCGTAGACAATGTACAACTACTCATTCAGTGAAATTCCAGAGGTTGACAGAGGGGCAGCATGTGTACATTTAGGGGAAGGGGAGGACGATTTCGATGACTCCCTGGCGCCTCTTGTTCAGTGAAATGCTGCTTCAATCAATGGTATTGATTGATCTCTGATGGAAATTTCGTTCTGTTTGGCTTCCCATTTTACTATAGAATATGACTATGTATTTGTAGAAAGACAGGGAAAGAGTTATTACCAACAGTGGACTGACTTTCCTGTCAATAGGGGAGCAGGTAGGGGGAAAGGTGAGGGGCGATTATCTCTGGTACTTTCACTTGGCCTGGATGTGAGAGTGGTGTCTTGCTGGAGTGGCACTAAGAAAATGAGGCCTAGAGAGCTTCTTCCACTGAAGAAATGGGAGAAGGGGGTGAGAACAATCCCAATGTAGGACCAGTGTTCTGAGTACAAGAGGCAAATGCCCATTGTTGGGTATGAAGTGTAGGGTTAAGAGTAGGGTTGGCTTAGGACGCCTGGATGACTGTCGGTTGAGAGTCTGACTTCAGCTCAGGTCATGCTCTCATAGTTCATGGATTCAAGCCCCGCATCAGGCTCTGTGCTGACAGCTCAGAGCCTGGAGCTTGCTTTGGGTTTTGTGTCTTCCACTCTCTCTGCCCCTCCTCCGCTCAGGCTCTGTCTCTCTCGAAAATAAATAGACATTAAAAAAATTAAAAAAAAAAAAAGTAGGGTTGGCTTGGGTAAAACTCAACCAAGAGCATTTCTAAGTTCCCTTCTCAGAAAATACTTTAGCAAAGCCTTAGTTAGATGCCTGATTGCTGTGTAGATGTACTTGGGATGTGCAGTAAAAACAAACAAAGGACACAGGGACCTAGTCCGTCACTCTGGTCCCTTTTCAACCATATCCAACTTCAAGATAACTGTACCTCCTCCCTGGCATCTAACAAACTTTTCTGAAGGGATCTGTCTTCTCTGAGTTTGATGGAGGGTGTTGAACCATTGGAAAGGAAGTTTACATTTAGACAACATCCACTGTGTACCAGGGGCAATACTGGGCACTTTGTTATGTGTTACTTTTCATAACTTCCCTGTGATCTATGCATGTGAAATCCCAGTTTTACAGATTAAGAAACAGATTGCCAGGGTGAATAAATGGCAGTGCTAGGATTAGAACTCCAGATCTTTAGCCCCAGATCATGGAGAGCCTCTAAATGTCAACTAAGGAATTTGGAATTCTTTTAGAAGGCAACAAGGATTGGTTGACTATGACCAACAGCTTAATATATGAGAGAAGACATTTCCTTTTGAGTACACACAGAGAAGTTGTACATCAAGAAAAGCAGTCTCTAAACCTTTATCATTTTTATGAGCCCTTGTGAAACCCTTGGGCTTGGTTCTTCTTTATGCAGTTAAAACTATATGTGCTGTCTGGCTCCAGTCTTGGGGTTCTTGGAGCCTGCAGAGTTTCAGGCCATGAGCCACATCATCTGCCTTATCTGAAATATAGTTGACAATCTTTTTCAGTTCCCACAGTTTTTATGCCATCCCTGCTCTCAGAGGTGATAGATTTGTGCACTGGAGTAATCCTTTGTAAGGTGATTTGGGAAATTGGACCCTGAGCTACTTTTCTGCATGTTTCCCATTTATTCACATGTCTGCCCACCATGGGCACATGCTGTGGTGCCCAGCTCAACTGTACACTTCACATTTTGTTTTGTGTTGCTATTGTTTGGGGGCTTGGGTTGTTGACATATGTAATAAGTTCACTGAGGAAAGAGTCCTCAACTTACACATCTATGAATGCCCTATGCCTGCCAGCACAATGCTGGGCTTGTAGGATATCTGCATAAATACATACAGAATGCAAGTGTTTGTTGGGAAGAAACTTCTGAGAGAAGTCCTACACAGGGGTTGCCTAGAACCAAAGGGTTGCTGAGAAGGGTAGGTAAAGGAGGTATTCCCAGAGGCAAAGGGAAGATGTGTCAGTTATCTTTTGCTACATAACAAAATATCCAAACCTTGGTGGCTTAAAACAACTTCTTATGTGCTTATAATTCTAAGCCTCTGTCATTTGGGTTGGGATCATCTGGGTGGTTCTTCTGTTGGTCTTACCTGAAATCACTTATGTAGCTCTAGTCATTTGACAGCTTGGGTAGGTCTGGATAGTTAAGATGGCTTCATTCACATGTCTGGCAGTTGGTGCTACCAACAGCTGGGAAACTCTCTGTTCATCTTGTAACATCTCATCCACCAGAAGATCAGACTAAGTCTCCTTACATCATCGTAGAAATGTTCCAAGAGATGAAAGCAGTAGCTGTAACACCTTTAGAAGTTGAGGCATAGAAGTCACATAGTGTCTCTTCTGCTGTATTCTTTTGATTTAGACAAGTCTCAGACTAACTCAGATTCAGGGGGTAGGAAGATTAACTCCACCTCTTTATGGAAGGAGAGGCAAAGTCATATTGCAAAGGAGCATGCACAAATGAATGGGAGGATTGATGGGGCCAGTACTGGTAAACAGTCTATCATAGAAAGCCTTCTGTTTTTCTGACTCTCCCTTAGGTTTGAACTGCATGTTCCCTGAGGAATTTTTGGCTGTGGAGATCCAATTAAAATTTGGATTCTCAGGAAGATGGTTTAATAATTGCAAGTGTTTGCCATCAGGTTCCCAAATAAAATAATCTTTCTGGAGATTCTGAGGAAGGTTCTGATGGATGTCATAAGCATCCTCCCCATAAAACCTTACTCTACCTCCATACATTTTCAGACACTTAGTAAGGAGGGAATCTTGGTGGAGTGGAAAAGCATGGGTTTGGGAGTTGGGCAGACCTGGGTTTAGCCAATCCACCTTTAGTAGTGACTGGCCATATGGCTTTGAGTAGGTTATTTGACTTCTCTGAATCTTATTTTCCTTATCTATAACTTGTGTATATATATTTTATATGATTGATGTGAGGTGTCATTCATTCAACAATGGGTAATGATCTTCTAGGAATACTTAGAATCTATTCCATGGAAAGAATGAGCCAAGTTCCTCATTCAGAGTTCCTGAATCAATCCAGTCTCACCCCTATCCTCCTACCTCTTCTCCTTACTTTGGCATACTGGCCAAAAGATCACAAGTTTCCCCAGGTCTTCCTATTTTATTCTGTCATGATTGCTGTGAGCAGGGTAGGTCAGAATGGGCCCACCTACCTAATCCTGGTCCCCTGCAGAAAGGCTAGAGGAGGAAGTTTGAGAATAATAGCTAGAAAATCTATCTCATACAACAAGAAATTCTGCTTGAGTACTGAATGGAACAACCAGAAATTATGCACAGAAAGCCAGGTCACTGCTTAGGGAAATATTGTGGGATTTGGGCGCAGAAGATTGGGATCCTGAGCCTTCTAGTTCTGAAGTCTAGTTCTGAAGTTCTGAATGCTCTTGAGTGAGCATTTTACTCTAGTTATCTGTAGGATGGGGATCAGAAGTTTGTTTTGCAAGTTTGTTTAGAACAGGAGGGAAAAAATTGCTAAGAGTCTAGCAGAGTTCCTAGAATATAGCAGGAGTGCAGTAAGTGATAGCTTTGTGATAATTTTCAACCCTGTCAATACTGTGCATCATTGCTCCCGTGTACTGGGCCTGTGATATCCACAGGAAGTGATAGAATAAAACCATTCCATGCTTTGAATGACCTGCCTCCTGGGATGTGACAAATGTTTCCGAAAAGTTGTGTGTCATGTGAATTTTATAAGTTGAATCCTATTTCCTTATTGACTGATCTGATAATTGATTTCAGTGAAAGTTTATTGAAAAGCAGATGTAATAGGAATGACCACAGCTGCCACAACCAGCTTCCACCCCCAACCTCATTTTAGCCAGGAAATTTGGCTTCATGAGATTAAGTAAATAACTCATCCAAGGTCATACAAGTAGTAAGTGATGTACCTGGGGGAAAAGGCTATCTGATCCAGCTGGGAAAAAAAAAAAAAAAAGGAAAAATGCACAGCAACTTGACTAGAAGGAAACACATAAAAATATTATTTATGCTGTTAATTTATGAAGAATGAGATTGAGACATTAGGTCATTTTATTTACTCTATTTTTAAAAATTCCTATGATGAACATGCATTGCTTTTGTAATGACCAAAATACATTTGATAAAGAAGAAAAAGTAAATTTAGAAGGAGAAATTTTGGGAAAACAGAGCTTAAGTGGTGGCCAATGTTTGGATTCCAGATGGGTGTTCCAGACAGGAAGGGAATGTATTGGTCAGAGGGCACACAGCATCAGGAGTAGATGCTAACCTTCTCTTAGGCTTTGAGGATGGAACTACTTTGTAGAGGTGGTACTTAGGATGATTTGAAGTTTTGGGGTGATGAGGGGCATGTCGGAGTTAATAAACCATTGCACCAAAGCTTCCTCTGCTTCATTTGACTTTTTCTTGGCCTCCTGGCCTAATGATTAGGGGAAGGGAGAGTAGGAAGGAAGGGGCCAAGTTCCTATTGTTTTGGGTGGCCACATCTCAGGGCCAACTGGAAAGACTGGGGCAAGGCCTCAGAAATCCCCAGCCAGACAGAGATAAAAGTTCTCTAGGAACTTTAGAAGAAAATATATAAAACATATTTTTATTGATTCTGTGAAGTACAAAATGCCCCACTTTTCATTATTGCCAAGGGCATCTTGATGTTCCAGCAGACTTGCTGTAACAGTCAGGTGGGAACTCTTAAGAGTACAGCATTTGTAGGGTTGCCTGGGTGGCTCAGTTGGTTAAGTGTCTGACTTCGATTCAGGTCATGATCTCGTGGTTTGTGGGTTCAAGCCCCACGTTGGGTTCTGTGCTGACAGCTCAGAGCCTGGAGCCTGCTTCTTGTTCTGTGTCTCCTCTTCTCTGCCCCTCTCATGCTCATGCTCTGTCTCTCAATAATAAATAAGTGTTAAAAATTTTTTTAAAAAAGAGTACAGCATTTGTCCATTTTAGGACAAGGTTTACATTCTTGTCAGTTGCTACCAATCTCCTCGTAGGTTTGGGTTGTCTCTTCTGGACCCCTCTACCAGAAACTCCTGCATCGGACTCCTTTCTTGGAGCCAGAAGGGCCCCTCTTTCACCCTCAGGGTGCCAGACCATTGGGCAAAGTGCACAGAAGTCCAGAATCATAGCTGTCTCCCTGGAGAAGCGCCCAAGTAGATGATTCCCCTCAGGCCCTGGTACTGGGTTTCTGCTAGTTCCCCTCCCCCTGCAGAGCAGGCCTGACCTGTTCAGACCCATAGTCAATGGAGTATGTCCAGAGAGGAGCTTTCCTACAAGAGAGAGGAAGGAAGAAATCTATAGGCATGCTGGAGGTTTCCAGTGGGTATGTTCTGGGTATAGAGTCCTGAGTGTGAATGCAGGTTGTTGTTGCTGAGGTCTATTTCAGAGCTCAAGCTCTCGATTTTTGATCTCTGATCACATGAAGAAGGGGAGGGTGAACCACACTGGGACCCCATTCATCTGTTAGTGGGGAGCTTTATAGTACCCTCTGGAGAATGGATGCCTGTACGTTTCTTAGGCATTCCCTGACTCTAGTCATCCTTGCTGGCTTCTGCCTCAGACAAAAAGGAAAGAGATAGATCTTACCTTAAATATGTTCCTAAGTGACAGTAACTCTGTAGAAGTTGAATGCACCTGTTTGAGGAATATATCAGCATCTAGCTGTCAACTTGTCTGCTTAGCCCTTA
Organism: Panthera leo; assembly: GCF_018350215.1. Classification (NCBI taxonomy): domain Eukaryota; kingdom Metazoa; phylum Chordata; class Mammalia; order Carnivora; family Felidae; genus Panthera; species Panthera leo. The sequence goes on from NC_056687.1 coordinate 69,375,827, forward strand.
CCACATGAGTTGAAAGAGCTATGTGAGCCCTGCTATTCTCATTGTGGGGGTAGGTATAGAAAGACATATGGTGGGACTTTGCACCAGAGTCTAGGGAGGGATAGGAAGGTTACATGGTTGGGAACCGGAGTTGGACATTGGCCCAGGATAAACCTGTGTGTGTGGCCTCAGTTGAAGGTAGAAGGCTTTGTAGCCAAGGACTCACCCAAAAGGCCTGGAGCTTCCCTTGTTGGCCAGAGCCACTCTTTCTTTCTTGATTTCAACTCTTATTATCCTTGGCAGGGAAGATATTTGGAGGATGGCTTGGGTCCTGTGATCTAGTCATCATCTTCAGAATTGAGAAAACAGTGGCAGGATTTAATTCACAGAAGAGACTCCTTTTTTTGCCTGGTTAGTCTCTGTGGATACCTGGTATTGTCCTCCCAAGAGACGGGGGAAGCTGGTAGGACCAATGCCCCATGGCCCTGGGCCAGCTTGACTTTTGTTGTCTTGAAAAATGATGTGGCAGGTGAGACAGTTTGTGGAGCCCTGTACCTGACATGCACTGCCCAGCTTGTGTGTGTAGCCAGAGGAGGTTTCAGTTCTGTGCTTCTCTGTTCCCTGTGCTGTGTATGGTAATGCACATGGAATAACAACATACCAAGTTCTCTGCCCTCAAGATGCTTACAAAATGTTAGGAACAGAAGACACATGCACTTAGAGGCACTGAACCCCCAGCACAGTTTGCACAGCTGAGTGTCCAGGACTATCATGGATGTGGCCACCCTGCTCCCATCTTTAGATTTCTGGCTCTCTCTCTAGCTCTCAGCTCTGTGACCCTGTGAATATCCTGTTTAACATGTCTAAAATTAAATTCAGCCTCTTCTCCCAAGGTACAGTTGCCTTTATTCATCAAGACTTAACACCTTGAGTTTCTTTGTGCTTTTCTCTCTCCCATGGCTGCCTCATCTCAGTCTTCAAATCCAGTAGCCATTTTTTTTCATTTTTTAATTAATTAATTTATGATTTATTGTCAAGTTAACTAACATACAGTATAGTCTTGGCTTTAGGAGTAGATTCTCAGGATTCATCACTTATATAAAACACCCAGTGCTCATTCCAACAAGTACCCTCCTCAGTGCCCATTGCCCATTTTTCCTGCCCTCCCCCAAACCCCTACCTCCATTAACCCTCCATTTGTTCTCTGTATTTAAGAGTCTCTTATGGTTTGCCTCTCTCTCTGTTTGTAACTTATTTTTCCTTCCCTTCCCCTATGGTCTTCTATTAAGTTTCTCAAATTTATCATATGAGTGAAAACATGATATATCTTTTTCTGACTGACTTATTTCACTTAGCGTAATACCCTCCAGTTCCATCCATGTTGTTGCAAATGGCCGGATTTCATTCTTTTTTCATCGCCAAGTAGATCTAGTAGCCAGTTGTAACCACTTGGCTGCATCCCTTTTTCCTTATCATCACCTTTTAGCTTATCCTTAGGTGCTTCCAAAGCCTCCTGGCCAGCCTTTTTGGTCCTGCCTTGCTTCTGTTTAGCTTACCCAAATCCATCTTCTAATGCAGTCGCCTTCCACCTCCGAGAGTACTGGGACTGTATCAGGATTGCCTGGGAGAAGATCAAGTGGGATAATTGGGGTTACCAGGGAATCCATCCTAGGGAAACCCCCAATAGCATTTGGTGAAGTGATCATTTTTATTACCCGGGATTCTACACATAGATTACCCACATTGTGGTGCATTTATGGTGACTTGTAAAATCCAGGGCTGGTTTCTTTCTGCCATTCAATAGGTGGCCATGGCACCTGTCCTAAACCATCTGACTCAAGATGTGTCTCAGGATGTGTGTGCTCAGGATGTTGACTCTTTGGGATATTAGCTGGAACCAAATACCCCTAAGATGGTAAACCAGCTGCTGATGCCAAAAGTCAGGGCATATAGTGTTAAGCCAAAGGTGGTAGACCTAAATGGTGGAAGGGGACAAGCATGAGAATCCAGGAGTCCTGGGTCCAACCCAGTTCAACCATCAATAATATCACCTGTGTGTGCATTATTTCCCCAGTCTGGCCTCAGTTTCCTCAAATGCAAAACAAAGTCCAATTCTGGATTAATCATACTACAGCTTTCCTCTATTTTCAAGGGATTTTGGGAGGGAATTATATTTTCTGACTTTATGTCAATTGTCTCCTTACCTCATGCCAAAACAGCATCCTCAGGCCTTGGCTAAAAGGAATTATAGAGTGTTGGTATCAGGAGGGACTTTGCAGATCATCTGATTCAAACTCCTACCTGATTGATATCTGTGATATTCAGAAAGCAAAGGAGACAACAAATTGATTTTCTATCAGATTCCTGGGGCAGAGAGGCCCACTGGATCCGAGGGCTCAGAGCACTTAGTAAAGATCACTTGACCATCCCTGAGAAGGGATGGAGGTGATTTCTCTTGTTAGAGGGGGACAGAATGCCCAGCTGGGAAACATTACAGGAGGAGATAAGCTAGCTGGATTTCTTTGTTCTCTCTTTTTTCCCTTCCATGGGACCTGGGAATCTGGGCACTCTGTTCCGTGCAGATGGAGACCTTTGTGTATGTCATCTCCAGGGGAAGGTGAGTCACCTCCCATGCACTCAGGGCAAGGCTGTTGCTTGGCGAGTGTGGACTCAGGCAAAGCCCTCAGTTGCCTCTCTGCAGCATTTTAAACACAGTCAATATTCTGGTAACCTTGACTACAGCCCGTAGTCTAGTAAAAATATCAGGAGGGACAGTTATTTGGGGGCAACTTAGGGAGATGAGTGTCCCCAATGAGTCAGAAGCTAGGAAAGGGGTCATAAGGAATCAGAAGATACATGTGAAGTACTAGTAAGGAGTGGGTTTTGAAGTCTGTTGAAGGTAATTGTATTTTAGTGGCCAGTAGCCCAGAAGTTTCTTCTTATCCTCTGCAGTTTTCCCACAGTTTCCCAAGCCTCATGTCTTGCAGAGCTGTCACAATCTATTCAGTACATTGCTGTGTAATAAGTGCACTTTCCCACAGCTACTCGATCTAAGACAGTGTTTTCAGAAGTGTAGTGTGGACTACTTGCATCAGCTCCACTGGGGGTGGAGGGCTCTTTCAAAAGACAGATCTGGGCTCCACCTGAATGTGCAGGTCCAAGTAGTGGCATTCCAGTGTTTGCCTGAGATGAAAGAAGAACACAGGTTTTATATCTCTCTTGGGTTCACAGTATACTTCTTTATTAAAAGGGTGATGTTTAAACAACACTAAGCAAGCAGTAAAAGGAAGATAATCCTTTCAGAGCAAACATTTTAAAGAAACGAATGCCCAGGGTGCACAGCTGTGTCTTACTTATTAAGCCATAGCTTCCCTTTCCTCTGTTTTCCCCTATCATCATACATCCCAACATTGATCCACATGATGCTGAGTTTGAGTCTGGGGGGGAGGGTGTTTGGCCTTTCTTGGTTTCATAGTTTTGGCTTTTCAGCTGCTGATCTTGCCTTTGTCCTTCTCTGCCAGGGCTGTTCTGTGTTCACCTGTGGGAGAAGCTGTATAGTGGCTTTTGGAAAGAGTGCCCTGGAATTCTCTTTCTAGTACCCCTAAGTGGTTGCAGACCCAGCCTCTCCTGCCCTCCAGCTTCTACCCTGAAGGCCACAGGGTTTTCTGTGATTTGGGAAATACAAACTCTGGTTTTCCAGACTGTCTCCGCCAGTTTACTTTTGTGCTTTAGTATTTCCTTACCTTTCATCAGAAAAAGTGGAACAAATCCACCCTCTCTTTTTTGTTAACCTAGAAAAAGAAGGGATGGGTACACAGGGAAATGGCAAGAAGCTCTTGTTGGCTCTTCAAAAAGACCCAAGTGGAATCTTGACCCCAACACTTATGAGCTGTGTGACCTTCAGTGGGTTATATAAACACTCTAAGAATGAGTCTTCTCATCTGAAAAGTGGTAGGAGAAGATGACCTACCTCGCAGGACTGATGTGAAGATTCAGTACAGTAACAGTACAGTAACAGGGCTCTAGGTCAGTACCCCTCACGTATCAGTTACCCTCTGAATACCATCATCCTTCCTTCCACTCTCCTCCCTCTGGCTCTTCCCATAGCCAGCTTCACTCTCTGTTCTTTCTCTCAGCTCCACTTGGCCCCTTGATCATGTATACACAATACCCCTCTCTCATTCCAATGAATAACACCATCCTCACTCTACATGTATTTATAACCCCCATCTTATAAGTGGGTTATTTCTAAAAATTCATCAATAAGTCAAGGGCCAAAACTTGTCTTGTGCTTTTGGAAAAACAACAGCAACAACAACACATTTGTGTATAATGGTTAAATATTCCCAGGCTAGACCCAAAATAACTCACCAAATATCATACATTTGCAATGAAAAAAAAAAAAAAAAAAAGAGACCAACATTGTTTTAATAGTAAGCATAGAAAAAAACCTCAGCAAAGTGGGGCACGTGGGTGGCTCAGTCATTTAAGCGTCCAACTCTTAGTTTCAGCTCACGTCATGATCTCACAGTTCGTGGGTTCAAGCCCCACATCAGATTCCACACGACAATGCAGAGCCTGCTTGGGATTCTTTCTCTTTCTCCCCCTCTTGCTGCCCTTCCCTCCTCCCCCTTTTTCTCAAAATAAATAAATAAGCTTAAAAACAAACTCAGCAAAGGGAAGTCCTATTTTATTTTTTTGAAAACCTGCTTATGATCAAAAGCAGGTTAAATTAAATCAGATGATGAGGAGTTGGATAGTTGAAGCTTTTGTATGCTCTGATGTTGTTTTCGGGGTGCTTTCAAGGGCTTTAGAGTTGTTGGTTTTGGTTCTTTATTAGCTTTAATTTACTTCAAAATGCATGGTTCTGCCTTTTTTCCTGATGCAGGTGTAAATCCCTGGCATAGAGCTTGCACTTATCAGCCATGATTTGGATTATTTTTGGTTCAAAAATGGAACAAAGCAGGGAGGATAAAGTACAGGGCAAGGAGAAAGAAATCTTTTCCTGAGGTAGTTTGAAAAGAGTTAGACATAAAGGAGAGAGACAGACCTAGAATGGGTATGTATGTGCTATGAAGATATAGTTTCTGGTGGAGAGTGATTACTCTGAGGGATACAGGAGCATAGTATCTATCCTCTGATGGGGAAGAAAGGAGGAAATAGAAAAGAGAAACCAAGTCAAGTGGAAGAGTGAGTGCCAAGTTTTATAGGAACAGAGTATAGTGACCCTATAACAGATTGTGGTAAGAATCTTGTCACCAAGCTAAGTTTGGATGTTTCTGCATTAGCTTTCAGTATGCCAGGAGTGGCTTTATAGTGACTGCATCCTTTTGCAGTAGGAAAAGTCAATCTGGTGAAAATCATATACAAGGTAAAATTATCCTAAGGGAATTAGATACAATTGTGGATACTAGAAGATATTAACTGGTCAGAAGTCAAAACAATAGGGTGGCAAATATTTGGGGGCTAGAGAGAAGACTTTAGTGCAATGTATCAGTTACCTATTGCTATGTAGCTAGTTACTCCAAAACTTAATGGCTTAAAATAACACAATTTATTCTCTTAAAGGTTTTGTGGGTCAGGAGTTCAGGAATTGCTTATTGGGTCCTCATAGTCTCTCATGAAGCTGCAGTCAAGGTATTATCCAGGGCTGGGGTCTCATGTGAAGACTTGAGAACAATCCACTTCCAAATTCAATTAATGGTTATAGGCAGTTACTCAAGAGTTACTTGATTGAGGACCTTAGTTTCTAGTTGGCTGTTGGCTGATCTCAGTTCCTTGCCATGTGGGTCTTTCCGACATGGCAGCTTATTTCATCAAAGTCAAGAGGAAAGAGAGTATTCCAGGAGTTGGAAGTCACAGTTGTATGTAACCTAATCACAGAAGTGACATCTCATCACTTCTTCCATATTCTCTTGGTTAAGGAGCAAGTCCTTTAGGCCAGTGTATACTCAAGGAAAGGGAATTTCGTGAGAGTATGGAAACTAGAAGGTGAGGATCACTGGGCACAGTCTTAGAGTCTGCTTGCCACAGGTAGGGAGCATTAACCAAGACAAGGACTGGGAGATTGAAGGATCTGGTGTCCCAATCCCATGTGGTTCCATCTAGTGGCTCTTTAGCCATGTCAGTATTGGCCTCCAGTCCTGAAGGATATGCTTTCTGCCTGGGTTCCTTGTGCTGCTCTACCATGATGACCAAAACAGCATCTTTACTGATGTTCTTCCTCATTAAAGATTTTCATACTGAATGAAAAAACTCATAAGAAGAAACATAAAGGGATGGGGAAGAGGGGCAGAAATGTTAAAAATATTGAATATATATTTATATATACAGGATTTTATGGACTGAATTGTGTTTCCACCTTTCACATGTTGAAGCCTTAACCCCTAATACCTCAGAATGTGACTGTATTTGGAGATAGGGCCTTTAAAGAACTGATGGTTGATGGGGGGTGGGAGGCAGGAGAGGGTGGGTGATGGGTACTGAGGAGGGCACCTGTTGGGATGAGCACTGGGTGTCATATGGAAACCAATTTGACAATAAATTTCATATTAAAAAAAAACTGATTGAGTTAAAATGAAGCCATCAGGGTAGGCCCTAATCCAAAAGGACTGGTGTCCTTATAAGAAGAGGAGATTAGGACACACAGACACCAAGAGCGAGTGTGTACACAGGGGCAACCATGTGAAGATGCAGCAGAAGGGAGGCCATCTGTGAGCAAAGAGAGAAGCCTCAGAAGAAATCAACCCTGCCAGGACTTTGTCTCATGCCTAAGGCCAAAGTTTATCCTAGGGTCCCCTGCTTACTCTAGACTCCTTGAGTTTCTCTCCCTTCTCTATCAGAAGCTTTGTATTTCTCTCAAAGCTCTAAGTAAAGCTGCTAGTTATGGGGCTTCTTCATTGGGCCCTATACCCTGTGATCCTCCTAGATCCTAGGCTGAGGGTCTGCCCTCCTTGGAAGGTCTGTCTGGCTCGGACTCTTGGGTGACTAGTAGTTGCTACACTGTTCCTTTCTGTTCTCTCATTAGCATCTCACCATAGGATGCTCTGGCCTGGGCAAATCTGGCACACAGTGCCAACTGCCTTCTGTCATGCCCTGGGAGGAAGCTGCCTCATAAACTCACAAGGCAGTCAGGGACGAGGAGAAAAGGGTGAGAGGAATACCCAAAGCAATCCAAGGGTCATGTGTCAGCCAAGAACAACTCATCTCACCTCCAGCACTCAGATGGTAGTAGTGCCCATCTCCTGCTGCCAGCTGCCCTTCTGCCTTTCATTTTCAAGGCCACTGGGTGTTCATTTTGACCTGGTTTGTAAGCATGTTCAGCAGTGAGTTGGGGACAGACCTATGGGGTCTGCCCCTGGGCCAACGTAACTGCCCTTTAAGCCAGGTTAGGAGGGCAGAGACAAAGTCTCAAATGGTTAGTCCCACTTGAGTGGTGACCTAGAATGGAGTAACTCAGCTTGAGGGCACAGTTTGTTGGCGTCGGTTGCCTCATCAGAGGAAAAAGATGTGTTCAGTGGAGGATATTCACAAGACCCTGCGGGACAATTCCTAAAGAGAAGACATAGGACATCTTTGAGCAATAGTAATACTATTAGAATAATGTTGACTTCTTTGGGGTTGGCCTTGAGGAGTACACCACTCATGGATATTTTGGTGCCCCTGGTGTCTTAAACACATTCACCGTGTTGGTCAGATACGTGGATTCTGGAGCCAGATTTCCTGGGTTAAAATCCTTGTTCTACTTTCTTCTCCATTCCCCATTGTGCCCAATTGTAAAATGGGGATAATAGCAGTGGCAAACTCCATAGGATTTAAGTGAGGATTAAATGAGTTAATATTTTATTTTATTTTATTTTATTTTATTTTATTTTATTTTATTTTATATTTTTATTTTTATTTTTATTTTTATTTTTATTTTTATTTTTATTTTATTTTTCGTATGAAATTTATTGTCAAATTGGTTTCCATACAATACCCAGTGCTCATCCCAAAAGGTGCCCTCCTCAATACCCATCACCCACCCTCCCCTCCCTTCCACCCCCCATCAACTCTCAGTTCTCAGTTTTTAAGAGTCTCTTATGTTTTGGCTCCCTCCCTCTCTAAACTTTTTTTTTTTCCTTCCCCATCCCCATGGTCTTCCATTAAGTTTCTCAGGATCCACATAAGAGTGAAAACATATGACTTATTTCACTTAGCATAACACTCTCCAGTTCCATCCACGTTGCTACAAAAGGCCATATTTCATTCTTTCTCATTGCCACGTAGTATTCCATTGTGTATATAAACCATGATTTCTTTATCCATTCGTCAGTTGATGGACATTTAGGCTCTTTCCATAATTTGGCTATTGTTGAGAGTGCTGTTGTAAACATTGGGGTACAAGTGCCCCTATGCATCAGCACTCCTGTATCCCTTCGGTAAATTCCTAGCAGTGCTATTGCTGGGTCATAGGGTAGGTCTATTTTTAATTTTTTGAGGAACCTCCACACTGTTTTCCAGAATGGCTGCACCAGTTTGCATTCCCACCAACAGTGCAAGAGGGTTCCCATTTCTCCACATCCTCTCCAGCATCTATAGTCTTCTGATTTGTTCATTTTAGCCACTAAATGAGTTAATATTTTAAAGGTGATTAGAAGCATGCCTTGCAAAAGTAATAGATGTTACTTTAAAAGTCTTTTTTTTTTCATTTGTTTTTATTGTGGTAAAATACATAAAAATTTAGCATCTTAACTACTTTAAGTGTACAGTTCAGTGGTATTAAATATATTCATAATGTGCAACCATCATCTCCATCCATCTCTAACTCTTCTTCTTATAAAAACTGAAACCCTGTACCCATTAAACATTAACTCCTCATTCTCCTGCCCCCAGCCCCTGGCAACCACCATTCTACTTCTGTCTCTAGGATTTTGACTACTCTAAGTACCTTATATAAGAGGTACATAGCATACAGTATTTGTCTTTTCATTACTGATTTATTTTACTCAGCGTAGTGTTCTTTTTTTTTTTTAATATTTATTTTATTTTTGAGAGAGACAGAGACAGAGTGCGAGGGTGGAGGGGCAGAGAGAGAGGGAGACACAGAATCCGAAGCAGGCTCCAGGCTCTGAGCTGTCAGCACAGAGCCCAATGCGGGGCTCAAACCCACAAACTGCTAGATCATGACCTGAGCCGAAGTCGGACGCTTAGCCGACTGAGTCACCCAGGCACCCCACTTAGCATGGTGTTCTTAAAGCTTATTTGTGTTGTAGTGCATGTCAAAATTTCCTCCCTTTTTAGGACCAATAATATTCCAGTATGTATGTACCACATTTTGCTTATCTATTCATCTGTCAGTGGACACTTGGGTTGCTTCCACATTTCAGCTATAGTAAATAATGCTACTATGAACATGGATATACCATTCTCTTTGAGACCCTTCTTTCTTTTTTTTTTTTTTTAACAAGTGTTTATTTATTTATTTTGAGAAAGAGAACGAGCAAGAGGGGAGGGCCAGAGAGAGAATGCCAAGCAGGCTCCATACTTTCAGTATGGAGCCCGACACTGGGTGACTTGAACTTACAAGCCGTGAGATCATGACCTCAGCAGAAATCAAGAGTCATATGCTTAACCGACTGAGCCACCCAGGCACCCCTTAGACCCTTCTTTCAATTATTTTGGGTATATACCCAGAAGTGGAATTGCTGGATCATGTGGCACTTCTATTTTTAATTTTTTGAGGAACTGCCATACTATTTTCCACAGCAGACACACCATTTTACCTTCCCACAATGTGGCACAAAGTTCTCAATTTCTGTATATCCTCACCAACATTTGTTAGTTTCTGGGTTTTTTTTTAAATAGTAGTCATCCTAATGAGTGTGAGGGGATACCTCATTATAGTTTTGCTTAGTAATTCCCTAGTGATTAGTGATGTTGAGCATCTTTCATGTGCTTACTTGCCATTCATATATCTTCTAAAAGTCTTCTTTTTCTACGATCCAATAAATTTTATTTTTTATTTTTTTTAATTTGCGTTAGTTGACATATGGTATTATATTTGTTTCAGGTGTACAGTATAGTGATTCGACAATTCATACAACATGGGGCTCATAACCACAAGTGCACTCCTTAATCCCCATCCCCTATTTCTCCCAGCCCCCCACCCCCCCCCCCCCCTTACTTCTGGTAAACATAGTTCTCTCTAATTAAGAGTCTATTCCTTGATTTCTGTCTCTTTTTACCTTTTGCTTATTCCATATATGAGTGAAATCATGGTATTTGTCTTTCTCTGACTGACTTATTTTGCTTAGCATAATACTTTCTAGCTCCATCCATGTTGTGGCAGATGGCAATATTTCATTCCTTTTATGGATAAATAATATTCCAGTGTGTGTGTGTGTGTGTGTGTGTGTGTGTGTGTGTGTGTATGCCACATCTTCTTTATCCATTCATCTATCGATGGACACTTAGGCTGCTTCCATAATTTGGCTATTGTAAATAATGCTGCCGTAAACATAGGGGTGCATGTATCCCTTTGAATTAGTGTTTTCGTATTCTTTGAGTAAATACCTAGTAGTGTGATTGCTGCATCATAGAGTAGTTCTATTGTTAACTTTTTGAGGAACCTCCGAACTGTTTTCCACAGTGGCTGTACCAATTTGCATTCCCACCCACAGTACAGGAGTGTGGCTTTTTCTCCATATCCTTGCCAACACTTGTTTCCTGTGTTTTTGATTTTAGCCATTCTGATAGGTCTAAAGTGATATCTCATTGAGTTTTGGTTTGCGTTTCCCTGATGGTAAGTGAGGATGAACATCTTTTTATGTGTTTGTTGGCCCCTGGATGTCTTCTGTGGAGAAATGTCTATTCATGTCTCCTGCCCATTTTTAAATTGGGTTATTTGTTTTTTGAGTGTTGAGTCTTACAAGTTCTTCATATATTTTGGATACTAACTTTTTATCAGATATGTCATTTGCAAATATCTTCTCCCATTCAGTAGGTTGCCTTTTAGTTTTGTTGATTGTTTCCTCTGCTATGCAGAACCTTTTTATTTTGATGTAGCCCCAATATTTTATTTATCTTCTAACAGTCTTCTTAATGTGTAATTGCCTTTGTGGTAGGCTCTGAAGGGAGGGGCGTTGTCTTAAACATCACTGAATCCACACAGTACCCAGCCACAGCCTGTTGCAAGTAGGTGCAAATATTTACTGAATGAAATGCTAAGAACTCTGATAACTTCCTGCATGTTATATATTCATTAGGCAGGGGCTAAGACTAATAAACTTGTTCTTTTTTCCTTAGGAATAAAAACTTTCTCCCTGTTTTTTCCCTTAGAGAATCTCTCCAACCAGTTTAACACAGCCCAAATTTCAGCCTTTAAGTAACATTCCGTTTATGTAAGATGTTTCCCTCAGAATGCCCGTGTGGTGTTCCAAGACTGAGTGCTATCAGATCCCTCCTCAGTGATGGTTTTGACAGAGGAGACTGTAGAGAGAATGCGGGGACAGTTATTGTGGGCAGGCATGGTAGAAGAGGGGGATATTGCTGGAAGAAATGGCTAGTAATTTATTATATAGATAGACCTTGATGACTTGGCAGCACTGCCCAGACAGAGCTCCCCGTGGTAGTATCTTTCTGAAAGGCACAGCAATTAGAACGTGGTGCATGTGGATTGTGCTGTTTAAAGACCGATTCCTGCTTCCAGGATGTGGAATAGATGCTCTGTATCATTCTCCTTTCTCCATCCCATAAAGAATTAAATGTCTTACATTAGAGATACCTAGGAGCCTTTCTATTAAGTGGTACCCTCAAGAGCAGAGTGAGAGAGAGGCAGGTTTTCCATATCAGACCTGGTGAGTTTAGTGTCTACATAGAGGTTTCATGGAATCCTGGCCACTCATCCAGACACAGGGATGTGTAGAGAAGGAGGGACAGATCTTCTACAACTGTTCAGACTCCACTTTATTAGTAAAAGCTCCTAAGCCTCTGGTGAGAAAGACTGTCTTCAACCCGGCTTCTGTTCCCTTTCAAGATCTGGGTGCTGAGGGATGCGTGCAGAGAGGAGGGAAGCACGAGGAACTGACCACGAATGGCAGGGAAATAAGCTAGGTTTCTGTTTCTGTAGATATCTTAGCAAGGTGCATAAGGATTGATGGGTAGATGAAGTGTAAATGGTTATTTGGAGTGCCAAGGTAGAGTAAAAGAAAGGGAATGGGCCTATTAAATTTACATCATGGGGGTAGATTGCTATTGTAGGTGCTTTTTAAAGAATTCCAAAGTGAGGGCAGGTCTTAAGATTTATATTTGAGAGGCTTCTGGGTGGCTCGGTCACTTAAGCGTCTGACTTTGGCTCAGGTCATGATCTTGGGGTTTGTGAGTTCAAGCCCCGCGTCAGGCTCTGTGCTGATAGCTCAGAGCCTGGAGCCTACTTTGTGTCTCCCTCTCTCTCTGCCCTTCCCCTGCTCATGCTGTGTCTCTCACTCTCAAAAATAAGTAAATAAACATTAAAAAAAAGATTTATATTGAAAGGGGGAAGAACTAAACACATTTGCTGAAAGGCTATTAACATATTGGAATGGAGGAATATTGGGAACAAAAGTCTCCATTATATGCATTTTTACCTGGTTTCTGTTCCCAGTAGGGTAGATAGATAGAAGATTCTCAACCCTGACTGCAAATGGAATCTCTTAGGGAATCATGAAAAAAAATCCCATGCCTAGCCTCACTCCAGAGATATTATTGACAGTCTGTGGGCTGGAGCCCAGACGTCATGTTTTCATGTGCAGCCAGGGTTGAGCCCACAGTGTTTAGAACAAATTTTAGCATACTTAGGAATCACCTGGGGCACTTGTTTCAAATGCAGGTGCCAGGGCCCCACCTCCAAAGACTGATTCAGTTGGTCTGGGGTGGAGCAGGCATCTGCATGTTTTACTGTGTCTTTAAGTAACTCCAATTCTAAAGTACGGATACAGGACTGGAGGATGTGGGCATTTAAGACAATAAGAAAACAGTCATGAGGGGTCAGGAGAAAAGTTCTGTAGGGAAAAAGATGTTTCTGAACAGATTTCCCTTCAGAGCAAAAGCTGCTTTAGTTAGTGTCATTATCCCCTCAGTGTGGCTGCTTCTGACAGAAATTGGTGTCTACCACTCGAATTAGTCACTTAATTACATTTACCTTCAGCTTCTCTTGTCTTGTGCCGGCACAGACAGTGGGTTTTGTAGTCAAGGGTATGGCAGAAGGAAACACTTTGGACAGGGAGAGTGAGAGAGCTGCAGCAGGTGTTTCAGAGGGGAGGTGTGTGTACTCTATTACCTAGTGTCAAGAACCAGGAAGGGTCTGAGGTGTTACCTACTTGCCAGCTAACAAGTGAGCCTGCCACAGTGTCTTGGATGCTGACAGAAGACATGAGACTCCTGGGTCAGAAAACATAGGACTTCATTTCTCATGGCAAAAGAGGCAGCATGGCTTAGCATATTTGTGTTGGCACCCCTTACCCCAGCATGGCACAGGGGCAATGCACAGGGGCTCAGGGGATGCTACGTATGTGGTGGGTTTGCATCCAGCTGAAGAACCCTGAGGAACCCTGACCTTAGCTAACATCAATCTTTAAAGGGGCTACAGGCAAATCTGCCCACCTTTATCCTAGAGGGAGATGTCTTTATTATGCTGGTCAGCAAACAAATCTGCTGTCTGCCTCAGAGGGAGCCAATTTGTCTGTCTTCCAAGGCTATACACACTATATGAACATCCTCAAAAAGGAAGTTTGGAACAAAAGCTATCAGGGCCTCTACTCATAAGATGTGCAGATGTGAGAGGCTGCGGAGTCTTGTTTCCCAACACCTAACACCTAAGGTCTCCCGGTGAGTAGGTGGTGTAATGAGACTATCTTGGTCATGTCACTATACATTATAAGTTCAGGGAAGGCTAGGCACACAGGTTTGCCTTGGTATGGAGTGGAGAGTGTTCTGAGACTCTAAACCAAGTACCCATAAGTGTTTAAGTCTGAAGGTATTGATATTGTATGTGATGTTAGCTCATACCCTCAGAGCAGGCAAAGAATTCTAGGAGTTTTGAAAGAGGCACAAGAGGCAGGAGGTAGTAAATACTTCTCTCTCTAAAATTATAGATTATATGTAGGTTATATAGACAAAGAGCTTGTGTGAAAGCCCAAAAGCTAAAACAAACAGGAATCTTGGGGGTGGTTGACACTCCTCTTCTGAACCCTTCCGAGGCCTCTGACTCTCTCCAGTAAAGTTATATGACTGAGCGCTGTCATTTCTCTTTAAGACACTACCTCTCCCCCTTCCCTTTATTGCTAACCCTGATTTCATCTGTGGGCAGGTTACTTGGATCACAGTCCTGGGGGTAGACCAGATCACCTCTGAAGACTGCCAAACCAGCCACGTGTTCCATTTATCTACTGCTGACCCCAACACATAATGATGTGAGACAACAACCAATTTATTCTCACAATTTTGTGGGTCAAGAATTCAGGCAGAGCACAGTGGGGCTAGCTTATCTTTACTCCATAATGCTTGGGGGCCTCAAGGGTGGCTCCAATAGTTAGAGACAGCTGGGACCAGTGCACTAGGGCCATATGTTTGGGGTTTCAATTTTGCCTGTAGCTAGATTCCTACCCCACTATATCCCCCCATTGTGTCTGCTGGGGCTAGAATATCTAAGATGTTTTCTTTATACTATGTCTGATGCCTGGGGGAACAGCTGGGCTGGTCAGCCTCTTTGACTATCTTTTTCTGGTCTCTCCACATGGTTAGCCTGGGCTTCCTTACAGCACAGTGATCTCAGGATTGTCAGCTTTCCTATGTAGGAGTTGATTTTCCCAATTTGAATATTTGAAGGGTCCTGGGCATAAGCTACAAGGCCTCAAAAGTCCCAGAATGTCTCTCTCACTGCATCTATTGGTCAAGTAAGTCACAAAGCCCTAAGATTCAAAGGAAGGGGAATTGAACTCTGTCTTTAAATGGGAGGACAGCAAATAGTTTGTTACCATCTTCTGTCTACCACACTGGGCCTGGGTAGGTCAAATCTGTATCTCCAGGAGAGGGGCCTGGGAACTTGTGTGTGGGTTCAACAAGTGACCCAAGGGGACTTTTGTCATTAGGAGTTATTGAGTGTTGCTGTTAAACTAGAAATTCTGATTGCCTTGATTTAATTATAAAGTGTATAAATTTATGTTCCCCAGAAAACTCTCAGCATCTGTGTTTTTATTCCTTAATGACCTCACATAGAATCTATTTGATAGTTGATCTAATTTTTACCCCTTTCATGCTGGTCCTGGGACAGTTTGCCTTCACATCTCCCTTACTGCCCAAAGTCTCCTGCCCTGTCCTGTTTTGTAGATGCCAACCTCTGCTTACTGCATTTCCCAGGCTCCATGAGCACTGGCTCATGGCTGTTTGCTCAGGCACTGACAAGAGATTCAAAAGTAGGGGAAAAGGGGAAGTGGGAGTATCTTACCCCCTCTCTTGATTCCCATATTTTCTGGGTGAGGGAAATGGTCTTGGCTCTCCTGGTGTTTCCATGGGTGACCCCAGCTCCTGGTAATCTCTGAGTTTCCCCTCCATCCTGTTAGGCTTCTTAGCTTTTCTATCACTTGGATAACCAACTTCTTGCATTGAATTCTCTCTGTTTATAGTTTCTGGAGTGATTTTTGTTTACCTGGTTGGACCCTGAATGATATATCCTTTTAATATTTTTTCCTAATTTAATGAACTGTGTACACCTCTCCACCTCTAAGCTCACTCCCACTAATTCCTGTACACATAGCATCCAATTTAACATCACTCTGGAATTTCCTTAAAGTGCAATTTCTGCCATTTCCAAAAGAAAGAAAACTAAATGGAAAAATAACAGTCTTTCGGAGTCCCACTTGTCAGAAATAACCCCTCTTTAACCTTTGGTATATTTTCTTCCAACTTTCATTTTTCCTTTTTCTTTAATATATTTTCTCCAATATTTTTATGCATGTTTTTCCATAGTTGAGCTCACACAGTGTATCTATTTTTACATCCTCTTAGCTTGACATTTTGTCATAAGCATTTTCCCATTTCTTTAAGTGGAACTCTTCATAGACACCACTTTAAGCTTGTGAAAGGGGACCAAAAAGGTAGAATTAGGGAGAATTCTGATTTTTGAAATTATATACTCTAAAAGGAGAGTTCTAACTAAGCATTGCATCTGTGTCTCTCAGACTAGTTGTTCAACAGATATTCATTGAGTGTTTGCAGTGGCCATGGCATTGTGGGAGAAGTAAGAGAAGAAATGATGCAGGAGGAGGGACTGGTCAGGAAGTCAAGAGGACATGTATGAAACAATTAGAGGATTAAAAAAAATAAATTGCTAGGTGGAATACTCGAGACTATAAGTGTGATAAAAGAGCATAGGAGGGTGTGCTCGCTTCGGCAGCACATATACTAAAGAGCATAGGAGGGAAAGATCAATATGAGCTGGACTGGTCCCCAAAAGTCTTTCTGTGATGCTATCTGAATAGTGAATCAACCATGGGCAGGATTTAGGTAAATCTAGAGGAGCTCTAGGGGAAGGAAGGTACAGATTGAGGCCTTGGAGTCAGGCAGACCTAGGTCTAATCCTGGCTGTATCATCTCTTCTAGCTGTATGAGGCCTCCCTAGGCCCTGGGTGGTAATGATAGTGCTGTCTACTTCTTGGAGTGAAATGCAGTATTCAAAAGATTTATACCCTTATTTCTTTAATCCTCCAGGATTAAAACTTTCCTCTAGGTGAGCATGGAAATGAATAATCTTCATGTGAGCGCTTGCTGTGGGTTATCATTTGTGGTTGAAACTCAGTGTCCATATTACTAAAACTGTGGATGGCCTGCCCTACAAGAACAGAGAAGTTGGTGTCTGAGTTGAGTTTGGAGATGTATCTCTTGGTGTAGCTGAACCCAAGGGATACTGAGCCTTCTCCCAGTGCCCCTGACATGCCAGATACTATCAGAGCCTATGGGTCAGCGTGGCTTCTCAGAATTCAGCCTTGTCCTATTCCCTTTCTGGGTGGGCCCTTATCTGCAGCTCCATGGGAAGAGTGTTGTGTGTTGAGAGTATG
The DNA here is from genome assembly GCF_018350215.1 of Panthera leo. Taxonomy (NCBI): domain Eukaryota; kingdom Metazoa; phylum Chordata; class Mammalia; order Carnivora; family Felidae; genus Panthera; species Panthera leo. The sequence goes on from NC_056687.1 coordinate 69,392,878, forward strand.
TTCGCTAAGGCTATGTATTTGAGGACCCTGAAATGATAGACCTGAGTGTCAAGGAGAGAAGGTAGTAATGGTCAGGGTGGGAGAATTGGGGGTGGATGACAAGCATGAGAACATGTGTATGCGGTTGTTGTACATATTGCAGACTGATGCAAATGTCTGTGGGCCCAAAATACCTTAAGAATTTGTTTGCGAAACAACGTGGATGGAACTAGAGGGTATTATGCTAAGCAAAATAAGTCAGGGAAAGATATCATGTGATTTCACACATATGTGGAATTTGAGAAACACAACAGATGAACATAGGGGAAGGGAAGGAAAAATAAGATAAAACCACAGAAGGAGGCAAAACATAAGAGATCCTTAGATACAGAGAACAAACTGAGGATTGCTGGAGGGGAAGTGAGTGGGGGATGAGCTAAATGGGTGATGGGCATTGAGGAGGGCACTTGTTGGGATGAGCACTGGGTGTCATATGTAAGAGATGAATCATTGGGTTCTACACCTGAAGCCAAGACTACATTGTATATTAACTGACTTGAATTAAAGAAAAAAATGTTGAGCTCCTGGGTGGCTTAGTCGTTAAGCATCTGACTTTGGCTCAGGTCATGATCTCACAGTTCATGAGTTCAAGTCCCACATAGGATAAGCTTGAGCCCCAAGTTGGGTGAGCTCAAGCCCCACTTCAGGGTGAACCCCACTTGGGGTAAAACATGAGCCCCTGGGTGAGCCCTGCTTCTCCCCCTCCTCTCTTTCTCTCTCTGCCTCTCGCTCACTTGCACCCTCTCTCTCTCTCTCAAAAAAAATGTTAATGATGAAAAAAGCAAAGAAAAAAAAAAGAATTTATTTGCAAAGATGGCTTGTTAATACTACTAGGGGAGACCTGGGGAGAAGAATTAGTGGGGAGGTTAAGACTGAGAGAGAAACCATATACACTCAGAAGGTATGACAAACATTCACTGTAGCCCCACATTAACCAAGTTCTCTCTTGGAGTTTAGCTCAGCAGATAAAGTCTTACCAGACTTTTCTGGGCCTCATTCCTCCCCCCACACTGTCAGTCTCCTTACTCAAGACCTCCTGCGGGACATGCTCCTTAGGATGCTGCCTGCTGTAAGCCCATCGGCTGCCCAGTTCCTGTGCTGTAAGGATCAAGCCCACGGTGCATGTAGAAGTGCTTTGTCAGTGGTGGGGCGGGGGCTCCCGGGGCGCAGGCCCTGATTTTCTAAGAGCTGTAATAGAGCCTGTCGACATTTCCAGTACCTCCTCCTGAGGCTCCCCTGTGTGGGCAGAGTGGGGGAGTGGAAGAAATCTTTCCTTCCCCCTCTCCAAGGAGCTTAGAGAGCCACCATCTTGTCCAACCTGCCGTGAGAGGGGAAGTTCTTAAAATACAGAGCGCCAGTGAAGCACAGCTCGTGGGTACGCATTTCTAGGCCCGGAATCAGTTCCACACGAGGCCCTGTCTTTCCTCTGCAGCATCTACCTCTTCACTGTATTGTTTGGGTAACAATGAGGAGCCGAGTTTAGCAGTGAGCATGGGGTGTTTTGTCCACGCTTCTGCACAAAAGGACAGCTGCAGAAGCCTTGTGAAGGCCTGCTGACCTGCCAGAAATCTAATTTCAGACACTTGCATCAGACCCACCTGCACTGTAGTGCACTCCTGTAATTGTTTTCATTCTTGTCAAAAGTGCTCTTTTGCTTTGGGAGGAGGCCAACCTCCATAGAGCCAAGCAGAGGGAACCAGGGACCCTTCTTTCATGGCTAGCTTTGTCCTTAAAGCTGGGAACTCTTTCCCCAGCTGAATAATGTCCACTCTGAATAATGGGCATGCATGGGAAAGAGTTCTCATATTTTCCATGACTCCGCTGGTCTTTTTTTTTTTTTAATTTTTTTACATTTATTTATTTTTGAGAGACAGAGCACAAGTGGAGAGGGGCAGAGAGAGAAGGAGACGGAATCCAAAGCAGGCTCCAGGCTCCGAGCTGTCAGCACAGAGCCCAATGTGGGGCTCGAACTCACAAACCGTGAGATCATGACCTGAGCTGAAGTTGGACGCTCAACCAACTGAGCCACCCAGGCGCCCCCATGACTCTGCTGTCTTAACTCAAGAGCCCCTAGAATTGCCCCTCAGCGATGTCTGCATAGTATATGTGGTCTTCTCCTAGTTTGTGTGATCCTAGTGTGCATCCTTGAATTTACTCATTTGATTCCTGGTCGAAGGAGGTTTTGCCTCTCAGACTGAGACAAGCTGCAGGTGGGGTCCTACTCAAGGTCAACGCTCAGGTAAAGGTTGTTTTAAAGGCCATTTGTGTATGTGAAGGGCTCTGAATAAAGATGAGGTACTCTTCCCATGAGAGGTAATGCTACTGTTATTATTGATAATAATACCGGTAATAATGGAGACTGTTGCTGCCTGTTTCAGAGATTGGAGAGACCTAAATCCCTGTTCACGGACTGAAGATGAGAGAGAAGGGCAGGATGGGAGAGGGGCAGAATGACAGCCAGGAATTTTCTATAAGCTCACATCAAAGAAATTCCTCAGGAGCACATTCCCTTAGAGCTTTTTTTTGGCTGTATTGAAGTTGGTCTTTTCTTCATTTCTGAGGGCGAAAGTAATTTCCTGTTCTTCTTGGCTATTTATTTCTGAATCTTCATCTCATTTTCTTCATCATCTAAATATATAAAACACACACACGTATATGTGTGTGTGTTATAGATATATATAAACATAAATATATAAATATATGAAGAACAAAAATAAAGGATACATTGTGTTCATAATCTGCTTTCTAAAACCTAAAACACATTGTTTGTAAACATGTTTTAATATGATATTTCTATGGGCGCCTGGGTGGCTCAGTCAGTTAAGTGTCCAACTCTTGATTTTGGCTCAGTTCATGAGCTCACAGTCATGAGATCGAGCCCCATGTCAGGCTCTGTGCTGGCAGTGCCTGCTTGGGATTTTCTCTCTCTCGCCCTCTCTTTCTGCCCCTCCGCTACTTGCACACATACACTCTTTCAAAATAAATAAATAAACTTAAAAAATTATATTGCTACATATTATTTTTAATGGCTCAAGAGTAGGCTATCTTATGAATGCATCTTGCTAATGACAACAATAGTACTAGCTAACATATCCTGAACGATTTCTTGCTATGCAGTTATCTAGGAATATATCAAGCACTGTGCCAAGTAACAATACAAGGAGGCAGGTACTGTAATTAAGCCCATTCGCAGGCAAGGAAATGGAAGCATAAGGAATTTAAGTAATTTTCAAAAGGTCACACAGTTCTTGTGTTGCAAAGCCAGGATTTAATCTAAGCAGTCTGATTGCAGACCCTAAACACCAATTACACTATGCAACCATGATTTAACTGCTCTCTTATTGTTCGACGTTTAGGTTTTTTAATTAAAAAAATTATAAATCCTTGTTTAATCTTTGCATCCATGATGACATTGTTAAGTAGATTTGCTTTATCTCATTCTACTATTTTTGAAGAACATGGGATCCTGCAGATTCATAACATGTTAAGCCTTTTATTTGCATTCTGTGTTAAAATTTTTTTGTTTGGTTTCCCGAACATCCATGATGCTAGGAAGAGGTGCCCACCTTCTCCAGGCACTTCAGTCAAGCCCAGCTCTCTGATTGAGCAAGCCCTTGCATTTGGGCTTTAAGAGCAAGCTCTGGGTGCTGGCTGTAAACAGACATCCAGAGTGCAGTCTTCTCCTGTTCTCTCATTTGCTCCCAACCTGCTTTCATTCCATCTTGCCTCATTGATTCCAGACTCTGCCAAACCTTTCTTCTGCATTGTCCCCACCCCTGACCCTCCTGGCCATGTACTCTAATAGCTGTGGGCACCATCTTTTCTGGATGTTCTCTGCCTGGCTCACCCTCCAGCCTAGCCTCAGCATCTCTCGTGGCCAGCATGTGAAGGCAGTTCATTCTGAATGCCGTTTTCAACCCCTACCCTGCTCCAGCCCATCAGCAGGTACCTGGCAGGAAAGGCTTCTCCTTTGCCCTGACCCCGGGCCCCTGCAGTGTTGTGCACAGGAAGGAATTTATTAGGAGTTGTCTTATCTTTTTTTCTTGCTACACAGTTTATCTAGGAAAGCTGCTTCCATCTGCCAGCTAATTTTCCTCATTATATCTTCAAAGATGCTCCCCTGCATATTCTTCTCTCTGCAACTTCAGCTGTTTTCTGCTGTTTCCTCCTGAAATGTTACTTTCACCTCACTTCTGGTTCACACTCACTGACTCAGGGGATAGTTCCATGCACTGTCCAAAAAACAATACCACATTTATTTAGAGAAGTGGACACATAACCATGAGATATCACTTCTCTTTTTAGCTAGATTTCTGACTGTGGAATCAAAGGCTTTGAGCAACATGGAGGGAAGGGGGTTGGTTTTGGATGGTCCAGGGAGACTGCCTTTGCTTCCTCCTGAAGGTAACCTAGCCTTGGGACATCTCCAGAGTACAGTGCTCATAAGAGCAGAAATGGACCTGGAAAGGCCTGGGTCTCGTTCTGCACTGCATAACTCACTGTTTGTGACCATAGTCAATTCCTTAAAGAGCCCAATTTCCTCTTCTTAAATGGGATAATACCTACTTTGCAAGTTTATTGTAAAGATTAGATTTCTAGAAAATATATGTCAAGTCATTCAGCTTCCCACTGCTTACCACACAGTAGGGGTTCAGCATTTTTTTCATCAAAAACTTGTGAGGTGGAAGGGATCAAAGAGACAATTTGTGTGCTTCCCTGTGGGGAGGACAAGCTGAGAAGTGCCTGACTGAGCTACTGGAGTTCTCCCAGGGAGGGAGCAGCCCTAAAACAAGAGTTGTGCATGACCCCCTCTGGATCAGGAGTTGTTATTCTAGGTCTGTGAGTGGGCCTTTTGGGAGGTCTATCCAGCTCCTATAATTGTATAGACATTTTGTGATGGTATGTTTATGTGTAGTTGACTAGGACCAAAGTCTGGGACTTTCACCAGATTCTCAAAGGGATCACTGACTTCAGAAACGTTAGGAAATGTTGCTTTAGAGGCTTGTTTGGCTTCTGCATCCTCTTCCTCTATCAGCAGTGGTTGTGGGATGCAGTGGGAAGGGCCTAGGAATGAATCATGGAGCCTCAGCTGGACTCAGGAAGTACATGGAAGCATGATGGATCAGTGCTAGGAAAGAGTGGCAAGGATGGGACAGGTACCAGCCGTCAAGGCAAGGCAGTGGGGCACACTTAAAGAAGCTTAAGGAAAGGCCTGATTGGCCAGAGACAGAGGGGCTCTGAAACTAAGTCCGGGCTGCCTGTGTGACTGTGGCACTGAAAACCTGCCTGGGGGGTCCAGGTGGAGTGTCGGCACCAGTGCAGGCCTGGCATTCACTCTTGCAGCTCTTAGGCCTGACATCTCCCCATTTCCCTTCTCTTCTGGTTTCCTTGCATCAAGAAACCTGCCTGCCAGAAGTTCAGAGCCCATTTTCCTCTCCTTCTCACACATCCCACTCACCCCAGAAATGCAGCAAGATCACCTCCAATGCCATAGACCTCAGCCTCATTGGGTTCTTACAGTCTAAGAGGGTTCTGGATTTGTGCCAAATGGCTGAAATTCTACCCTCCCTGGGATCTGTGGAGTTCTAACTGGGCACACACAGGAGTGACCAGCTGTACAAAAAGAAATGTACAGCCACTGTAATAAGAAAGATTGGTGTTTTACACTCATATATTTGAATATTTTTTATTGAGAACTTACCATGTGCCAGGCATCATGTAGATGCTGGGGAAACAATATTAGACACCATCCTTTTATCTTAAGGGATGAAGGGTCTAGTGTGAAAGTCACACAGTGGTCAGGAAATTACCAGGCAGTGATAAAAGTGCTCTATTGGAGGAAAACACAGCCAGCCTGAGCAATGATGAGCCTGTGTGGCAGGCAACATGCAGTAGGCAGGTAGTCATAGACATGCCAAAGAACTTCAAATTCTGTCCATGCTGTTTGAGGATGGTGGAATGAAGGACGTGGAGGGGATGACCCCTGGAACACACCTTCTGTTTGTGGATTTGGTTTTTTAGGACCTCTTTTTGATGGGCTTTGGGAGAGCATCCTACCAAGCAGCACATTCTGTTGGCAAGAGTGAGAGTTTCCTGATCTTTTTCAGCCTTTTGTGGGCATTTGCCAGATTCCCCATGACCTCTCTGCTCTTTCTGCATTAATTTAAATCTTTTTTTTTAATTTAAATCTTAAAATGGGAAAGGATCATTGTAAGGAAGAAAGCGGGCTGCAGCAGTAGCAGGAACAGTCAGGCATGCAGCATGATGAGAATGACCATAAAAAAAAGCACTGGTTTGAGGCTAGACATCTGAGTTCAGAACTTGATTCTACCACCTATAAGCCATGGGACATTTGTCAAGTAACTTAACCTCTTTAAGCCTCTTTCTTCTTATCTAATAAAAGTGGGATGGATTACCCATGCCTAATAGTGGTAAAGAATATATGAGAGAATGCCTGTAAAAGTAACTCTTTGTGTTCAATAGGAGGGGACACATTCCAGAGCCTGAGAGGCTTTTCTGAATGTAGGGTGTGTGGGGTATATTTTTTTTTTATCACATTTGGGAGAACAGGTTCTAAAATGCATCCTACACCATCCTTCTTGGGAGGGTCTGAGTGTCCTTTTGATTTGTGAACCTGTGTATGTAGCACTGATACTGCAGGTTAGTATACTTAACATCCATTCCAATGACCTCATCCCTTTTCTTCCTTTATTATAAAGCGTGGAGGGTGACATATTGAAATTTCCAGTTTTCCTTGCCATGAAGGAAGACCATGTGACACAATTCTGACTATTGATATGTAGATGTAAGTCAACGGGAAGGTCTACTCTCCTTAAGTAAAGATAAAGCCATCCAAAGAGAAAGCTGTTTGCTCTTCACCCTTCTTCATCCCTAGAATGGGGACATGGTGCCAGAAGGTGTTGCAGCCATCTTGTGACCAAGAGACAAAAGCCATGTACAAGGATAGTGGATCAAGAAGATAATCACCACTGAGGCAGCTTGGACTGTCAGCTGCAGACTTTTTATTGCTTGAGACAAGGAAGCACCTTACTTATTTAAACCATTAGAGTAGGGTTTTCTGTTACTCTTAGCCAAACACAGTCAAAACCAATGCAGAATTATAAGGTGTGGGAAGTCCCAGCTGAACTTAGGCTCAGAGGGTGGTGGAGACACTGTGTGGTACAGGCTATCCTTCATAGCAGGAAGAACAATGGCTTCCCTTGACTCCGGCTGGCTAAGCTCCTGGTCACTGCAGTGTCTTGGCACTCCCCGTGGAAGACTGGAGCCTTGTGTATGTTTTCTTTTTTTAACAGATTTTGCTAGTTTTCAGAACTTTCCTCTTCCTGGAGAAGAATCCTTGGGGAAAATAGGGATTTATAATGCCATTCTCATCAAAAAGCATTTACAAAGTCCTGGTGTATGGATGCTCTGCTGGGGTCTGTACAGGTTGATGGGTGTGATTTCTGTCCCCACAAAGCTCCTGATGGGAAGGGAGAAGCATAGAGCTGCTCGTGGGAGCTCTGGATCTGATAGAGGACACCAAACCTCAACAAGTGATGGACTTGGGAATGTTTACTTTTTGAGAACGTTTAACTTTTAAGGACATGTTAATCAATTTGGTATGAATTATATCCATAAATACAACCAAGGGAGTTGCTCCAAGGATGTGGTTCCCATTTGGGAAGAAGTGGCTTCTACCCTGGGCTATATCCTCATCTCAGACTCGGGTTTTGGGGCTGTGACCTGGAGCTGTGGTAAGTGGGGCTCATCTGATTAGCAGGCTAGGGCCAGGTGAGCCCTTCTTGCTACATCTTATCCTTTTCACCCGCTCCCATCTCCCACTTCCCTTCACTTGCAGCAGAAAATAAGGGCTTCAGAGCTGGCTCAAGTAGGAAGTGTGGAACACCTCCTGTGCTTGGTATACTTCATTTACATGGAAGTGACTTAGAAAATTTAAATTAGAAAAAAGTCAGCACGAAGGCGAAGGCACGAAGGCCTAGGCTTTTCTCTCTGTGTGAAGTGGCAGCTGCTCTACCCTACTCCTTTAAATAGAATTTGAACTAACTTCCTTTGAACCCTCCCTCCTCCTCTTGATCTTTCTTTTCTTTTACCTTTCTTCAGGCTGCATTTTTACAGACTCTTCTGCCCTTCCCCTCTTCACAAGCCTGCCTCCTCCTCTGGTGGCATTTTTTGGTCTCTCTTGTGATTATCTCTTAGAACAATGCAACAGGGGTCCTTCCTCAGTAACTTTGCTTTGTCACCTTTTCTTCAAGACATACCTCCTCTCCTGTCTGGCAGAAAACAAAGTGCTGTTCCTTAATCCCTGAGAATTGTCCAGATTCTCTCCAGCTTTCGAACTCTTGGTGGGTGCTGCAGTGGTCTTCCATGGCCATCCTGCTGCTTGTCCGGCTGGCCACGTCTCATTTCTAGTGTGTTGTGCCAGCTGGCAGGCGGGGCCAGCAGCACTCTCCATGCTTGGCTTTGCTTGTTTCCTTTTCTCCGACATGTTCTGGAGGTAGCTCGAGTTCCATTAATGTTTTATACACTGCCCCCAGGAACCTTGGTTGAATTACTCTGGGGAAGTTTCCCATCCTCCCTCCTCACTGCAGAGCTCTGGGGCTGGAGAGATCATTTTGTTTCCCAGAAACTTGGTGTCATCTGTCATCAAGCCTCCAATTAGCTGAAGCTCAGTGCAGCAGTTTGGGGATGCCAATGATCTTCCTGACTGGGGAGGGAAAGCTCCTGGGGACAGTGACAGGCTGGCTCGTTATCCCTGGAATGTGTGAGCCTTCACATTAACCCCTTCTCCTGGGCTCTTCATTAGAGCTTCTGGCCAAGACAGGTTCTATTTGATTGTGTCCATTTGACAGGGCTAGAAATGAAGACCTAGGGAAACAGGAGGCTTGTTCAAGGTCATATTGAGGGCAGAGCCAAGTGAAAGCTGCTCTATTGCTTTCTGGTCATGAGTGCAGTGATTAGCCTCCTCTGTTGTCCACTGAAGACTGCCATGAGTCTGTTGCTGTAGGCTTCTGTGAGAGGGCAGTGGTTGGACGCACCCACATAGCAGCTTCTGTAGCTTTATATGCCTTAGCATGTTATTATGTTCCCAAAAGGTACAAAAGACGTAAATGATAATGAGGCAGTACCTAACAGTGACCTCCTCTGTGCCAGGGACTGTGACAGGTACTTTCCAGTCTCTAACAGCCTAGCAATTTTGGTGTGAATCTCCTCATTTTATAGATGAGGATTCTGAAGCTTAGGGATGTTAAGTCACTTGCTCTCCAAACGTTACTAATAAGTGGCAATTAATCTTCCTTCCTTACACTCAGAGTCCTGCTAGATCCTAGTGCAACTTCTTCAAAAACTGGAATCCCCTTCACACCCTCTCTCCAAACTGTTTTCCCTTCCCTGGCTGTTCTTGGGTCTGGTGGTCAACCTTACTTAGGTTTCTTCTTGGGATCCTTTAATTGTCCTAATTATTGTTTTGGTGTTATGCTTTTATGAGTCTTTTCAGCTCAGTTCTAGCAAACATACAGTTTCTTAGACTCACTGAATCTGTATTTAAATATAGATGCCAGAGTCTGTATTTTTTTTTTTTTTTTTAATTCTCAACCAAAGCTGATGATCAGGCATGTTTGGGAACAACTGCTGTAAGCCACAAATAAAAACACAATTTCTTTCTTTTTCTTTCTTTTTTTTTTTTTCATGGAGATTATTTTCCACACGTGGAATGTTTACTCAAGAAGAAAAAAGTGGATGCAAGCTGATTGCTCCTAAACACTCTATAAGCTACTATGCTCCTTCCTCCAAATATTGGGTAGCTAATTAAGATGCACTTTGATTGCAGAAGGTAAATCCTGTGCAGTTGATCAAAGATAATATTCCAGTCATTTACCTTTAGCTTTGGAATGCATCATGCGATTTTATTTTCTGCTGTGGATTATCTGTGCTACTGCATTAATATGCTAATTTTATGTTCATTAAAAAAAAAAAAGTCCCCGTTTCAGGATTTACCTCAGGAGGCTTGTGATGCCTCCCTCATTCCTTAGTTTAAAACTAAACTTCTGAGATCTTTCCACGTTACCCCAGAATTTAACTCCCCACCTATAGTTAGTAATCATTCTCCCTAATTGTTTCTTACCAGCTTCTTAGGAGAGCTCTTTGTGGAACTGTCAGAAGCTTGAGCCATATTAAGGGACACTTATTTCTGCCTTATTCCTTTATGTCTTTGTAACATTTGCCTTTACTTTTACAAGTTTTTGCTTGCAAGTCTGCAATCCAGGCCTATTTCATTCTACTTCTTATTCCTGAAATCTCGATAAAACGACCATGTTGCCTTGCCATATTGGTCCAAATAGAAAGGTGTAGTTACTGATGTGCTGGTAAATGCTTCCAAGGGGGAATGACAGCCCTGACGGTACCATTTGCAGCATTTGCTGATTTCCATTGTGTAAATACTCCTATTTGTGGCAGATTTTTCAAGCTACCAACCTATTTAACAACCAGTTGGCAAAAATCCTGAAAATTACAATTGGCTCTTGGGAGCCAGAACAGCAGGCTCCAGCACACCATCAGGTGTAAATAGTTGTTTAAGGGAGCAGTCTCATCGGTTTTGGTGTTTACATAAAAGAAAATTATGCTTTTAGTCCTAGTTACCAGTTATGTGACCTTGGGCAAATCATTTGACTTCTTTGAGTCTTAGCTTCCACATTTGTGGAAATAATGTCTCTATCTGTCTTTATGTGTCTGTATATCTACATAGACATAAAGATAGATGTCTAGAAATGATACCTATCTCAAGAAAGAATATGAGAGGATTTAGTGAGGTAATTACTATAATTATAATACATATAATACTATATAATTATAATTATTATATATGGGTCTGGCATATGTTAGGTGTGAAGCAAGCGCTCAAACCCCTCTCCAACATGATGGAGACACAAAGTTGAAAACTTGGAAGATTTTGGACTTTGGGTGCCATCTAAATGGAAACACCTCATGGTGGCTGGTGATGCAACCGGAACTAGGCTGGGTAAGAGACAAGGCCAAGGATTTAGATTCGGGATCAGTACCTTGTGTTAATATTCCTCTCTAAAATTTGCCTGGTACTTTCACATGTGTTTGTCAGAGGCATGGGTGGTTTCTTTTAGAGAGAAGAGTAGAGAGCTGGATGACTACTGGCAACTTACAGCCAAGTCCTCCCAAGTTTCCCTTTTTCCTGTGTTTATTGTTCTCCTCTTTGAAGTTCTCCTGCAGTTTTTGTACCCAGATCACTGAAATATACTTGTTTCTTTAAAAAGAGACCGTGTTCACCCCTTGCATAACATACGAACACCAGACAGAAGATTTTGGAATGGAGATCAAAAGTAATTTCTTCCAGTTTACCACACTGATATTTTCTCTAAAAATTATGTCAGCAATGTCAGTGTTCTCTGCAAATTGGTCCACATAGGTTGACTACTGTAATAATCTGCAATTATCAGGGGTAATATAATAGAAGCTTATTTCTTTCTCACATTGCAGTCCACTACAGGTGTTCCCAGCTGGATGACAACCCGGGACCCAAGCTCCTTCCATTCAGTGACTCTGCCATCCCTTACAGCCCTCTCCTGGAACCTCATCCAGCCAGTAGAGGACAGAGAGAGCATGGGATGATTTTGTGGGCCAGTCATGGGAGTGGCAGAGAATACTTCTTTCCACATTCCATTGGCTAGAGCTCAGTCACATGGTACTCCTAACTGCAAGGGAGGCTAGGAAATGTCAGAGTTGTGTCCTTCAAAAGGACAAATGGGCTTGGTGAGCACCTGGCCAATCTCTGGCCCATCCTTACATGGCTTGGTGGAAACAGTTGCCACAATGTATATGGGCCAATCTAGGTCACCTCAGAAGACTTCTTGAGCTTGGCCCCTAGGTGTGTCCTGGGTAGTGTGGCACCTTGAGAAATACATCTGCACCCCCACAGTCAGAAATTTCATTTTAAGTTAGATTTGCAGTTGTTGGATTTACTGTGTTATATGAGTTCTCCAAACTTTCTAGGACTGGAGCATTTTGCTGACTGTACTAGCTGGTTTCAAGTTAACACTTGAAGTTGGTAATAATATTTGCCGTCATGTTTATAATTACCATGTCATTAACAGTCAGTGGGGTGGAAGTTTCATGGGACTTTTCATTTTAATTTAGCCAATTGTAGTTGTTATCTGAAATGCCTCAGACAGTCTTTTATGGGTTGTTTTAGCCGCTTGCTTATATGAAGAAAACTGACTTCGTACTTCAAAACAAGATTGGCATTGGCACTTTTGAAAGGGTTGACAGAATGTCTGTCTGAGAGCTCAGGGACTGCGGGCTGGTCTGAAAGAGGCAAACAGTCAGCAGTGAAATACAGTGGATCCAATGCAGCATCACAAAAGCAAGTTTCCTTCAGACCAGCGCCACCATCCAAGGTGGGGGAGGGAGATTTGGGCAGTTCTAGGAGGGAGGTGTCCCAGAGTTCACAAGTGGCAGGAAACACTCAGGGTCTGGTGAGTCTGTGTTCCTACACCATGAGGCCATCCATCCATTCCTGTCAGGCCCCCAGACAGTAACTTGGGAGTGCAGGGAGTCAGACCTACTTCCTTCCCCTAAGGGAGTGCCAGGAGAGGGGCACAGCAAGGGATGAAGGAGGCCCTAATGGCTCAGGTGGGGTTTCAGAGCAGAATGCTAACAGCAGGGTACTAACTAATCAGGAAACTGAGGCACTCACCAAGTCTGACCGATCTGTGACTCCACAGAAACTTAGGAGCTGGAGACTCATCCCAGACACATCAAATTCTGTGTCTGGGGCTGTACCAAACATGGCTACATCCCAATCCTATAGGGATTGAAGCTCTGGATGTGCCTTGACTCAGAGTGACTTGGGTACTAGATGAGACAGATCCACATGGTATGAGGTTTTGTGCACAGGCTTAAGACAGACCTGAGTTCAAATTCTGTCTTCATCCTTTCCTAGCTCTGTGACTTTGGGTAAATTATTTGATTTCTTGAATCTTTAGTTTTCACCTATAAAATGTGGAAAATAATATATATCCCATTGGGTAGTTGTGAGAATTAATCAACATAAGATATGTTAAGGCACTCAGGGAGCCTGCACCTAGGTAGTAACCTTTAATCACATCTACTGCAAACATCTACAAACATCTGCTGCAAAGTCCCACAAAAGCAGCAAGAACAAAACAACAGCCAGGCAGAACAGCTGAAATTTGGGCTCCTGTGATGTGTGATTTACAAAGCCTATGTTTTGTGAACTAAGCTGTCACTGGGGTTGGGGATTGGGGGGGGGGGGGTGTCTTGGTTATGCCTGCTGGTTTCAGCAGCTGGGCTTTTTTGGGTGGTTAACTAGTGAGGCTGGGCACAGGCCTTCCCCCAGTTAGGTGTCTTTAGAACGGAAAGTAGGACTATTAAGTCAGCCCACATCCTGGTTACTTAACTTCTTTAGCATTTTCCCCTTCCCAGCTTGAGGGCCTGCCCTTTCTCCAGGCAGCCTGCAACATAATTATTACATATTGTCTTTATCATGTATGTAATGAGAAGCACAAAGATCCCTAAAAAGGTAGGAAAGGGCTGTTACTGTACTGGCAGTCAACCTGCAATGGTTGGAAGATTGAACATAAAGTGATTTGACCTTGAGCTTCAAGTGGCTATGATATCTTGAGGGCTGACCACACCTTGGAAAGGGGTTGGCTTTCACTTTAAGACAAGTAGGATAAATCATAAAAGGAAAAGGACTTCCTCAAGAAGCTTGATTTTTAAAGGCCTTGTACAAACATTTAAAGGAAGGTCAGAGAACTGGATTAAAGCCACAGGAGGCAAACTTGTGAACAGTAGTGGTAGAGGAGGGTTTGAACTTCTGTTTGGAGAAGCTGTTTTATTGTAAAGGGAGATGAAGACAAGGATACAGGCCTGTGGTTCTGCTCCTGCTGTTTCCATCTAAGAGAATGTGCTTCAAATTGGAAAATGCAAAGCAGATGATCATATATGAACCAATGGTCAAGAAAGGTGAGGAGATTGTAAAAGCACCAACCTACTTCAACCGTCGTAGCCATAATAACTGTCATGCATTGTCTACTTACTGTGTGCCACTGGGACGTTGTATACATGGTCTCTGTGTGAGTTTGGTGGTATCAGGCTCAATTTACATATTCATCTACAAGACATGGAGGAATCAAGCATGCTGTGTTGCTGGAACTAGGGGCGTTAGAACCCAGCCCAGCTGTCCTGTCCACCCCCACACACTGCTTTGGGAATGGCTCCATAGCTCAGGCCTGAGGGAACTGCATTCTGGAGTGCTGAAGGAACTTGCCTGTGTAATCACAGGGAAGTCACGAAGAAATCATTGACTACAGATGGGAAAATGCCCAGAACTTGAAAAGACAGCAATGGGTGGGTTCAGGAAACTACATAGACTTGTGATCTTGATCTTATTACTGGGCAAAATTCTAGAATCCTAGCTTTGGCACAATTGGCTGTGTAACTTTGGGCAAATGACATAACTCCTCTGGGCTTTTTAGTTTCTTTGCCTGTAGAGTATGTGCTTATATTACATTATTTCTAAGGTCCCTTCCAGTTCTAAGTATTTTATCCTAGTGAATTCTGTTAATGTATACTGATAGTTTTAGTGTTTTTGTCCTATATCCATCAGACAACTCATTTTCACTTTGTATCAAATGCTCCAGCCTTTCTTCAAAGGGTAAAGGGTTAAGAAGACAGAGTTTGGAGTGAAATAGTTGTAGGTTCAAATCTCACCTCTTCTACTGACTAGCTAGATGACCTTAAGCAAATTTTGTAAACCCCTTGTACCTCATTTTTTACCCCTTGTAAAGTGCTGATCTTTCGCACATTTCTATGTCACAGGGTTATTTTGGGGTTAAATGAAACAATATGTGTAAAACACTTAGCTTCATGCTTAGAGTATAACAAGTGCCCAGTTAGTTCTCATATTTCATTGATTCTAAGATGCCCTTTTCCTCTCCACATTTTTACTGTCTCTGCATCTTACAGTTTATGGTGTGTAGTAGTTTAATTGCAATAGTTTTTTCTTTCTTGATGGTACATAAACTAATGATGCATTTTACAATTAATTAAATATGGTATCTCCCCAGGATGATTCTCACCCCTGAGGTTCTCAATTTCTTTCTGGGTTGCCCCCTTCTGTAACTTCTTGCCAGCCACGATCTCTTCTACAGCAAAGCAGAATTAGGGAATGGAATAGCCAGGGAGGGGACAGTCTCAATCATCAGCTTGTCTGGCTTGTTCATTTTACTGGTGTTGAAAATGAAGGCCAGAAAGGGAAGAGACTTTGAAAAAGCTTGCAGAGAGCTTGGGTCTTTAGATTCCTAGTGTAGTGTTCTTTCCTGGGTCAGGAACATTATTTGTCTGGAACAGTACCAGAACTATCACTGAGTTGCTCTTTGCATGCCTGGGCCCCAGTTGGATGGTGAACATTTCCAAATATACATATGGATTTTGACGGAAGGATTTTAGTCATGGAGCCCCAAAGCTAGCATGATTAGATTGTTGACTACTCTTGCCATCTGCACAAACACAGAATCAGATACATTTAGAGTTGAAGGGAAGATTATTTTCCATGGGAACTGTAATGTCCTTACCTTTGCAGTAGTCTGAATTTGCAAGGCAGCTCTCTGGAGGAAGCTTATTTCCTCCTAGTTATTGTATCTTCAATTTCAGGAGCTGACAGCATGTGGATGGTTGTGTCTTAAATTGTGAATGGTTTTCTGCAATTTGACTGCTTCCAGGTTTGTACAGCTGATCCCAGTGACAAGTCAGTCACACAGTCCAGACACTTCATTAATTCATTCATTCACACAATCACCTAGCACTTACCGGACACCTGCAATCTACCAGTCACAAGGTATGAACATAATCTCAGTTAATTCTCACAATAGCCTTATGAGATTGGTGTTACTTACATTTTGCAAATGGGAAAACTGAGGAACAGTCACATTTTTTTGTGTGTGTTGGACACTGATGAATCTTCCATGTAGAAAATAGGGCTAGGGTATTCTAGAACAAGAAATAACCTTATTGTTATAAAAAATGTCTTAAAATTGAAATAGCAACAGGAATTATTTTACACTGCAAGATGTGAACAAATACAAAAATACACCCATAGCCTATAGAAAGAAATCAAGTGTTCATTGAGTATGTTACTAGCTCTAAGCATTAATTGTATAAATCACTCTTAATTGAGCGAATGGGCCTCAGAGTAGTTCCCTTCTTTGTCTTGTGTATAGTTAGAACTTCAGGTGTTAAAAATATCCAGGGGGCCTTGTCTTTTTCTAATCTCTGTAAGTGGCTAATTTCTCTCTCCTTTGGTCCCATTTTAATGAATGATTCTATATATTAAAAAGGATGTCTTTACTGGATTTTTTACATCTGTAAAGTTTTTATTGGCAGACATTTTCTTTTTAAAGTTTATTTATTTTTGAGAGAGAGAGAATGTGTGTGTGTGTGTGTGTGTGTGTGTGTGTGTGTGTGTGAGCAAGGGAGGGGCAGAGAAAGAGGGAGAGAGAGAATTCCAAGCAGGTTCCACAGTCAGCGTGGAGCCTGATGTAGGGCTCAATCTCACAACTGTGAGATCATGACCTGAGCCGAAATCAAGAGTCCGACACATAACTGACTGAGCCACCTAGGTACCCCTGGCAGTAATTTTCTTAATCTATTACTCAAAATTTTGAGTAGAACAGAACAAGTCAAATCTGTTTGCAAACGGGCTTTTTCTTTGACAGAATGTTCACCCAGTCCTTTGAATGACTTCTCACCCTGCCTTGTGTTGAACTGGGATTCAGAAGCCATTGGGCAGGTTGGCTTCTCACCATAGCATGATAGCCTGATGGCCTGATTTCCAGTATGACCATTCAGCTTTTTGTTGGCTTAATAGAGGGTAATTGGACATTACAAAGTGAGTACACATGTAAGTTTCAAATTGTCTCTTGAAAATGCTCTAGCTTTGTGAAGACTTTTTCCCATTAGGAACCTTCTCATTTAGAATTCTTGGTTTTCTGGCATAACTACCTCCCAAAGTGGCTGAAGCTCAAAGGCATCTACATGAAAGTTGGCAGTTAATAGCTGAAAGCTTTGGTTTCCACTGGGAAATTTGATCAAGTTTCAAAAGTTAACAATAACACTTTTTAAAGAAAGAAGTGGAGACAAGGGCGCCTGTGTGGCTCAGTTGGTTAAGTGTCTGACTTCAGTTCAGGTCATGATCTCACGGTTTGTGAGTTCAAGCCCCGCGTTGGGCTCTCAACGCCTAGAGCCTACTTCAGATTCTGTGTCTCCCTCTCTCTCTGCCGCTCCCCTGCTCATGCTCTGTTTCTCTCTGTCTCAAAAATAAATAAACACTAAAAAAAGGAACAAACAAAACTTTTTTAAAAAAATAAGTGGAAACAGAAGCCACTTGCTTCTTCCCTAGATTTATGTGCTTAAACCAAGGATGGCCATCTCTGTAGCTCTCCTAGATGGCAAATCTATGTTTATGGACCCTTGGTCCATACAGCCCCCCACTGGCTATATCATGGACTGTTTTGTACTCATTCAGTTATTGGTTATAGGATATGGAGAACATTCTCAGTACATTCCAAGAGAGCTCTTGACACAGACCCAGTACTCAAGGACTTAACCATTTGTTGGATATCTATCATCTATATGACTGACACTGTCAATAGAACTTTTCTGCAACGATAGAAATGTTCTCCAATGTGATAGCCATTAGCTACTTCAAATATGACCAATATGACAGAGGAACTGAATTTTAAATTTTATTTAATTAATGAAAATTTAAATTGCCTCATATAGCTAGTGGCTACTGTGTTCGGTAGCAAAGATCTAAACTATCATCTACCCATCCTTGCATTTTAATATGAATGCATCTATAGTGGGAATACTCTTCAGGCCATATGGTGTGAAGCAGAAAATGCTTGACTAAATTTGGGTTTATAGACTTACCATCTGACTTTGAGTGCCTTCCCCTCACTGGATTTTAGTTTTCCTTACTGTAAATGAAGGGCTAGCAGTTCTGTAAGGACTTTTAGATCTAGCATTCCATTTGGATCTGCTCGGTTCTGGCGTCTGATGGCCCCTCTAGGAAGGGGTATGTTTTGTCAGTGCTCTGAGGAGAAGGAAGGTTATTGTTTCTGCTCAACTCACTGGCATGCACTGTTTGTAAAGCCACTGGACACATTTAGGAGTTCTTTCTGGATGAAGTTAGTAGGAAGATGAGGTGAGAGGAAGTGATGCTTTACTCTGGGAGGCTGGTGAAGATGTTGAGGATGGAAACCCTGGCCCCACTCCTGGGATGGCAGTCTTTATGCATTACAGGGGTTTCAAAGCTATATTCATTTGTCAGAAGAGAAAGTGGTTAGAACAGGACTCTACAGGGGTGGCATTTCATGAATAGCTGAGAGTGTCTTTCCAGGTTTGGTTCATCTGAGTGACCTAGTGCAAGTTCTGAGACAATTACACATGTAGGAATTCAAGGAAGTGCCTTTAGTTACTTTGATACAGACCTCACCCCACATTGGGAACCATGTCCCCTGTGTTCCCCAAGTGGGAAAGGGAACATAGCCACACAGTTACTCAACTTCTGGCCCCATACTTGTCCTACAGATTAATGCCTGCCAAGAGTTCAAGGTTACCATGAGCACATTTATCCTGAGAGCTGAGACACCAGAGCAGGGTAGGTAGGCATGGGATGACCCAGGCTTTCTCTGATTGTGTCACCAATACAGGGGGCTGTCTCTCTTCCGAAGTTGGTGGTGATGGTGTTAGTGGTGGGAAGGTTAACTAGAGCCTAAAAGCACAGGCAGACTTCAAGATCAGAAAGGCATAAAACCTGTAATTGCTTCCACAGAAAGGCTACCATACAGACATGATAACTAATACCTGGCTTTTGTATGGGGCTCTGCAGTTTGGCAACTGCTTTACCTTGAATTTATTTAATCTTAACTGGGGTAGTTGTGAAATATCCACTTGAGGAAATCAAAGGAGAAGGAGCAGCCTCCCCCACATTGCTAAGTTGATATGAGTTGAAACTGATCATCTCACTATAAGTCTTTCTGTCACTCCATGGGGTCAAGAGCTTCGTGAGTGGCAAGTCAAGAGGAACTGGGAGAGGATGTGTCAGCAAGAAGTATGAGTCTTCATCATGTAGTGGGTGAGAACTCCCAACAGACATCTGGGAAGAATATAGAGCACAATAAGATGTCAGGCTTGGGGGGGAGGGGCACTGGGATTAATTCTTCCCAACATGCTGTTGGAGGGAAGCTGTGCAATACCCTCTTCCAAGCCTCCCATAGAACAGGGGCAGGAACCTTAGTCTCAGCCCTAAAGGAGTGGCAGTGACATGAGTGGAGAGGATTCCCCATGAGGAGGCTGCTGCCTTCTTCTGTGGTCCTTCTACTAATTATGGTCCTTCTACTGGCTACATTGGAGCAGTAGAAACCTCATGAATCTTGTGCCTGGTCTGAGAATGCTTCTTACAGGAAAGGGAACTGACAGCCCAGGTCAGACTCTTTCTAGGACCCTGCTTCTTATTCTAGGGATTAACTTGAGAACCAATTATAGAACATGCAAATAAATCAAAGGAGAGACAAAGATGAAGAGCATGGAGATAAAAAGATCAAAGAGGCAGAGGACTGCAAACTCTAAGCAAGAGAAAAAGGAGAGATAGTTTAATATAGATTTGAGTTTTGGGTGTTTCTTTATATGATCTTCATGTAATTATACAACTTTAACATTTTAATACATATTCATTGTAGAAAATTTGAAAAGTATAGAAAAGTATAAAGAGGAAAAGGAAATATCCCCATAATCCCACAACCCAGAAATACATTATATCCATATTTGGGATCATACCAAATTGCTATTTCTGAAGGTTAAAAAAGTTACGTCTCAAATTTCATATGATTCAACCTAACATATGTAGTACATGTATCATTAGATATTTTAGAAAATATTTAGATATTTAGAAAATACAATATTTTACTCTACATATTGTGAGCATTCTTCTATGAAATTATAAATTATTCAAACCATTTATAGCTATCTCAACATTGGTTAACTCATCCCTTTCTGTTGGACATTTAAGTTGTTTGCAGTTTGAGACCACAATAAAACGTGCTGCTTAAAACTCCTTGTCCTCAAGTATTTGTCCTCAGTGTTCCTCAGTTCCTCAGGATAGACATCCAGAAGGGGAATTACTAAATCATTGGCTATGCATGGTGTTATTATTCACGATTCATATTGCCAAATTGCTTTCTGGAAAGGTTACACTGGCAGAACTATGGGCAGGGAGGGCTAACACTGGACTCATGCCAGCATTGAGGATTATTGCCTTTTCAAAATCTTTGCAGATTTAATGGATTTTAAAACATCTCATTGTTTAGTTTGCATTTCCTTGATTAGTAATTAGGTTGACTGCTTTTTCTTATGTTTATTAGCCATTTCTCCTTTTTTGAAATGTCTATTCTTTGCTTGTTTTTCAAATAGGGAGTAGTATTAATCCTTATTCTGTCAAATTTGTTGTAAATATGTTCCCCAGCTTGTCCTTTGCATTCTAAATTTTGTTTATACTCTGACGTGTAGTTTAAAATTTTCCATACACAAAAATCATCAATATTTTCCTTTCTGATTTCTTTTAGTGCTTTTATGCCTCGAGAACTCTTTTTTCACTCAGGGATCAGTTACATTTACTCACCCATATTTCTTCTTAAAATGTTTCTTATATGTCATTTTTAAGATTTGGGTTTCTAATCTGTCTACAATTTATTTTGGTGTATGGTATAAGGTTGTGAGGATGAGCTTGACTATTTTACCCCAAGTAGTCCTTTTTTCCAGTGCCATTTATTGAATAATTTGTCTTTTCCTCATTGCTTTAGATTCTTTCCTTATCATCTATTAGGTTCTTAAATATGCCAGATCTGTATTAGGTCTATGAATCAGACTCCATTCATTTGTATGTTAATTCTTGTGTCTCCTCCACCTTTTAATAATGTAGTTTAAAAAAGTATATTTTAATATCTAGTGGGGCAAGCCCAGCCATTATTCATCTTTTTTTTTCTAAAAAATGTTTAATTACTTTCACCCATTTATTCCTCCAAATGGAAGTCTAGTAAAAAATCCCTTTGGCACATAATAGGTACTTAGAGATTCATTCAATAGATATCTGCTATAATATTTAGCTTTTTAATCCAAAAACATGTTGATTTTATTTGAATTTAATTTTACTTGAGTCTTCTTGAATGTCTTGCATTCCTGAGATAAACTCTATTTGCATGCACAGCAAATCTTTAAATGACATTTAACAAAAAATTAATTTTCTTTTTACAGCTTATTTGGACTTCATTCTTTCAGTTGTAAGAAAACTATCTGTGATGAATGGTAGCCTTTTTTTTTATTTGTCATGGAATCATATCATAGAGTAAACAGCTGTGGAACATGGTTATCCTAAACTTAAAATAAGGTCACTTTTAAAATGCTGTTTGCAGATGGTATCATAACCACAACCTAATTATTAAACTTTTTAAGTGCATGAATATTATACAAAGATCCTGTATATGAAAGACTAATACACAAAGGGGGGAATTTGCTCTTCTTGCATTATTTCAAGAATAAATAAGAAAAATTGGACAACAACAACAAAAAAATTAAAGAAACATTAAAATTCACATCAGCCATAATCCCATTTTCCAGAGATAACCAGTATGTATAGGTATGTATGCAGTTTTTATACACAGACACATACTAATATATTACAATTGGGATAAGTTTGTACATGCTGTTTTATAATCTATTTTTCCTACTTAACAGTAGGCCATGAAATTTCCCATGGCATTAATTACTCTTGCACAGTGTCATATTTAATGGCTACACACAGTGGATATTCCATGGATTACTTTACCAATCCTGTCTGGATGAACATTTAGATTTTGTGTGATTTTCCAATAGTATAAAGCCATAATAAGCATCTTTACACTCTACTTTAACATTCTTCTAGTCTTTAGCATGTCATCTGTGTATTGAGTACATGTGCATATTCATTCATGGATAAAGCAAACTCATGGCTCCCTGTCATGGCAGGGGCTCCCATTCTATGAGAAGCTGGAAAAGAACAAAGAGGACCAGGTTTCCCAGCCTCAGGAGGTAATCTGCCCAGATTACTGGGGAAAAAATTCAAAGTGTTGGAGAATTGATGGAGAAAATAGCTTCAGAGAGCATAGTACAGAGAATTTTAGCAGCTTTGGACCATTTGTTCTACTTAGCAGGTGGATTTGAAGGTCTGGCTTACCTGAGTTTGTATTTGCCACTTTCCTGTGCATCCACACCTAGCTCCACAACCTCTAGCTTTTCTTCTTCTGTGAATTCCCCATTCACAATGGCCTGACAGCTCAAGGCCAGCCAAGGAAAAGGCCCACAGGGAATGGACTCTTTGGGACTCTTACTCTTTTTCCCTGCAGGCAGCTGGGACTCCTTAATGGGGCTCTGAAGGGTTAACCTATGGGTAGATGTTGGGGCTACCAACAGTGGTATGCATTTGCAATGGAGGTACTTCTCAGAAATGCCACCTGGACCCATACACCTTTGTCTGGAGCCCAGCTTCATAAAGGCAGTGGGGGAGAGGAGCTGGGGAAGAAGGAATAAGACTGGCCAGCTATAGTCTCCAACACATAGGAATCAGAGTGGAGGGATGCCCATGACCATAGCCCTTTGGACACAGGAGGAAGGGGCAAGTGCTTATTCAGCTCAATCAGCAGCTGATCTTCCTTTGGGCACAGGAGGCTTTCCTTTGCATCTGAGGAAACTGGCTAGGGGAGCAGGAATGGTTGGAATGCTCACCAAAAAGCTTAGATTGGATAGGGGTGAAAAACAATAAAAATTCACAGGAACCACACAGATGAATGTGAGCATCATGGCTTACAGGCATGTAGTGGGAAGGTGAGGAGGCAGTTTTTAGCTGCCATTTTCTGAATTTACTTTATTCACTTAACGTGTACACTTACATTTGTTTATTGACACAATCAACACTTATTAATAAGCACGTATTATTTACTAAGCCCCATGTTAATGCTGCTAAGATGAACAGGGAAGAAGGAAGGAGTGTTATGTTTACTTAGCCATCAGTATATGTCTGATGCCTTCAAGTACATTTTGTCCTTTAATTATCACCACAGCCTGTGAGGTAGGTATTCTTATCTCTGATGAGGAAACAGAGACTCAGAGAAGTTAAGTAAGTTGTCTAAGGGCACACAGCTAATAAGTGCTAGAGCTGGGAGTCAGACTTAGTTCTGTCTGAATGCAGAGCTGTGCTTTACTCAGGGCCATGAGTGCCTCTCAGGATGTGCCTGCCCTAGGAAAGCTTACTATCTTATACAAAAAATAGCTTGTTGAGCAAATAGTGGCCAGGCATGCTCTTCTGTGGCTACCTGAGTAGGAACACTTGAGAACCCCCTTCTTATCCCACCATGATCCAGCCTCCAAGGGATCTTGTTAAATAAATTTGCACACCCCTTCTGCTGGCTCTAACTTTTTTCAGAACCCCTCATGGAGTCAGGAAGGGTCTTGAGTCAAGTTGTTATCCCTCTGCTAGCAGGGGTTAGAGGCTGGGCAATCTTCTATTAGGAAGGCTTCCAGGAAAGGCAATGCCTAGGCATCTGTAAAACTCCTTTCATGTTTAACTTCACTTCTTCTGGCTCTCAGTAACTCCACAGTGAGGGAGAACCACCTCTGGTTGAGCTCATCCTTAGAGCATAGGGTCCTGGTCCTGTACCCAGCCTTGACTTCCTACCATACGCCTCAACTGCCTTTTATTCAAGCTATGGAATCTAGATAATTTCTTCTTGGTTAATTTTTCTGCCAGCCCAAGCACAGGATTGGGTCCCATCTAGGTTATGAGTGTTAGAAAGTGTGCCATAAGTGAGTCAGATGCTGGATTATAGGATGAAGTGGTTAGAACTCAAGAGAGATTATAGTGTTTTTTTTTGTTTTTTTTTACTTTGTTTTAGACAAATGGTTCTCAGCCATTTAGGGAGTCATTGACCCCTTTGAAAATCAGATGAAAATTGGAATTACACAGATTCTCTTCTCAAAAACATGGGCACTTATGGACACATACGCAATAATTTGCATGCAGTTTCACGAGCTTTATGGTCCTCCCCAACCACACATCTTGAGGCAGGGTTAGGAATCTTGCTTTGGTTTATTAGGTAGTCCTGGATTGTATGGCTTAGTATGTGCACTGGTAAGCACAGTTGAGGGTTACCTAGGCAACCCTTTGTAGATCCCCCCCCACCCCCCCCCCCACACAAGCTTCTTGTTTTTTCCAGAATTCTGGAGAAGGATTCTAGCTTTGTGAGGTATTTGGATTACTTTGATTTCCTATTTAGCACTTGACATCATTATGCTTCTTTCTAAAGAAATAGCAGACATCATGAGTCAGACTCTCTCTTGAAATTGGTCCTTTCCTAGCTTATGCTGGCTCCTGGTTATGCTAGGTTCACAGAGGAAGCTTAGTTCTGTCTAAATGCAGAGCTGTGCTTTACTCAGGGCCATGAGCTGCCTCTCAGGATGTGCCTGCCCTAGGAAAGCTTACTATCTCACAGAGGAAGCTTTGTTGCTTATCTCTGGCAAACATTAACTCATCCTTCTGTTACTCTGGAGAAGGTTTAGGTCATGGTGGAAAAACCACATGTCTTAGCTACTCTTCTCCCTGTTCCCCTAAAACTACCAGAGAGATCATGGTTCTCACCAGTATCCTATCTGGTCCAGAACCTTGCTGAGGATCCTATAACCCTTTGCCTCTTCTCTAGATACTGCTTTTTCACTTTTTAGACAATTTCTTAGAGCTTGAGTTTTATTAGGCCTCTTCTGAATATTTATCTCTCATATGTACCTCTATCATTGTATTTCTTATATAATATTAAAATTACATGTTGATGTGCCTGATTTGCCTCCTATACTCAAAGTCCCTTAGCGGGGTCAGAACTCTACATTTTTTTTATCATTGTACCCATAGTGACTGGAATTTTATCTGAAACATATATGTGCTAAATATATATTTTTGAACTGAAGTGGGCAGTGTTTAGATACCCAAGGCAATAACTTAAGGAAAGTTTTAAAAATTGCTTAAACTCTAGAAATTTTTCCATGGCCAATCCATCTACTTCAGAGATTACCAGCCAGAAAAACATAGTACTGGGATCCATAAGTAGTTCATGCTGTCTCATTTCCCTGGGAGAGGTGTAGGTGTGTGTGTGTGTGTGTGTGTGTGTGTGTGTGTGTGTGTGTGATATGCATAGACTTTTTTCTGGGTTACTACAATTATTATTTATTAATTATTTTTAAAAATGTTTATTTTGAGAGGGAGAGAGAGTGGGGGAGAGGCAGAGAGAGAAGGAGAGAGAAAATCCCAAGGGGGGCTCGATCTCATGAGAACTTTGAGATCATGACCTGAGCTGAAATCAAGAGTGAGCCACCCAGACACCCCTGCGATTATTTAAAAACAATACCAGAACAAATCTTTGTATTATCTTCTGTAATCTTTCCATGTCTATGTCCCTTCAACATTTCTTCATATTTGTTTATCTCCCTGATATATCTGAAGGTCTCTTTCATCTCTGCCTCTTTCTCACTTGGTTCATATATCCTCGGACAGGCTGGAGAGCAGTCACTCTGAGTAGCAACTATGCAACTAGCTCAGGACCAAGGACAGCAGCATACATGTCCTTGAAGTGAGAGAAGGTGCTTTTGTTTGCTAAAATTTGTTCAATAATATGACCTTTGGGCATAGCTCTTCTCACCTGTCAGGCTGCATTTGCAATTCTGCAATTCTGGTTATTACTCTTTGCTTATTTGGTCATTGCTTGTGTTTGACCCATGTCTGCAGTGGATGTGTGTCCAGTCTGTGCCCACTATGTCCTTGTGGCATTGCTTCCACTGATGGGTAGTGAGACTAGGGCAAGAGTGGCACAGCTATAGAGTCAGAAAATATGGAGGTAGGGGTAGGGAGAAGCTCTGGACTGGGGTGAGGGGGACTGGTTTAGGAGCTCCCCATGAGGTCTCTTGCTCTGAGCTCTGCAGTCATCCTTTGCTGCTTTACTGCTACCCACATCTGAACTTCCAGCTATGGGGAGCAGGGCAGAGTGAGGGGAAGTACAGGGCCATTCATGTTTGCATGCCTGCTGTTCCATAGTGACAGGGGCCAAAGATGCATTTTCAAATCAACAATTTCATCTTTAACCTAAAGTCATGTCCTGATTAAATTAAAATTAATTCAAATTCAAATATTACTGATATGCACCTGGGGAAGAGGGAGGGGGACTGAGAGTGAGGGTCCCAAGGAGTGAGCCTTTTATATGTCTGAACCACAGCACATGCCTTCCGCCTCCACCTCTAAGTATCTCTGTAACTCTCTCTAAATACATTATATAAGCAAATATACTGCTAATGTTCAACAGCTGATTCATGTTCATCACTGACTAATTCATCACTAGCTAATGTTCTGTGTTACTTTGAGAACTCATGCAAGAGTAATACTCACTGTAACAAAAAGACAATAAATCTACAACCGTTACAACCCTCCATGAGGTATGAGCACTTTAAATAACCTAGTCAGTTAGCAAAGAATCTGTTTTTAAGAAGTGATGGGCAGATATAATCACTTCTGAAGTGGCCATTTTCTTGTGTCTAGAGAACACCAAATGTTGTCAAGTTTTCTGGGGAGGGAGGGAGGGAGAGGGCAAGTGAGCCTGTGTGCATTGCTGCTGAGGTCTCAACTCAGCTAATATTAAATCTTGTGAAGAATAAACAGAAACGGTTTGCTCATTAGCTGGGCTTACAGAGGTGTTACCCACATGTTTAAAGTGCTAATTAATAGTGATCTCTAATGCAGCTAATTTAGCAATGGTGTTACAAAATTTTGCTCTTCAAAAGTAGCCCATTAACCAGGACTTTATATCTAATATTGACTTTAGAAAGTTAATATTGAAATTGGCCACAATTAGAGTTCATGCAGAAGCCAGAGAGAGAAAAAAGATAAAGATGGGATAGAAATAGGCAGGGGAGAAGGCCTGGGGGAGAAAGAGGCACAGCAGTCAGTAAGCATCATTTGTGTGGAGGGCATCATGGCACTGTGGGTGAATAAGAATCTGTCCTGGGGCATTCCTGAGCACAAGCTGTGTACTGGGAATTGGAGATACAGATATAAACACCCAGCCCAGACCTCTGGAGCTTAGGGTCTCGAAAGGGATCCAGATGTTGCAGTGGAGATGACACAACAGTGAGGGGTCTGCCATGTGACAGACAGAGAAGGAGGAGCCAGCATAGCCTGGGCAGGGGAGGTGTCGGGGAAGGCACCCTGGGCAAGATACCCAGCTCATCATAGCACAGGGCAGGAAATGGTCATTGTGGGGACTGATGAACAAATGCAAATCAGACTTCAGAGAAAGTAAACGTTGCTTCTCCCTGGTGTAATGACTACCCAGTCTGGCTACTGTCATCTCAAGTTCCTGACCGCTGCATGAGACCTAGTCAGTTTGCTTGGAAAAGCTTAGTATTTAGCATTTGCCAAAAGAGGAGCCCTTGTCTTTGTTTTTTCCCTTCTCCTTTCTGTGTTGAAATCAGATTAGCTGAGGCTTGTGAATGTCCTTCTCTTAGAAGTGCCTGGGAGGAGGAGAGCTCTGCTACACTGTCCTTCCTCCCATAAAAGTGAGGGAGGTTGCTGCTGAGGCTGGTTTGACATTTGCAGGTGTCAGTGTTGAGGGACCGAGGCTGTGCTGTGGGCAGATGGATCCCCAGGTGGGGCAAGGCAGGTGGAGCTCCACACTGCACAGTGTGTTCTGTTGCTGACACAAAGCTGCCCAGTCTCTTTCTTTACCAGATTTATTCCTTCCTCTTAGCACACACTTCCTGCCTCAGTGGCAGTTGTTTTAACTAGAGATCTAAGGAATATATTTATAGTCTCTGGAAGAGTTTTCCAACAGCCAGTTTCCTCAATAGCTTGTTAGCATCTGTAAAGAGGAGACAAGACATTCACCTCCATCTCTGTGTGTGTGTGTGTGTGTGTGTGTGTGTGTTTCTCAACAGCTCTTTCTCTCTTGCTCTTACCCATTTCCTCTCATTCTTGCCACCCCTCTCTCTTTCTCTTGTGATAATAAAGGAAAGAGGTGAGGGAGAGAAGGGATAGTGAGGGGAATGAAGATAATCGCTCCCACCCACCAATCCCTTCCTTCCCATCCACAGCTGTACTGACAGTGTCTTCTCCCAGGGCTTTGCCCATCTAGTCCTACACATAAGGGATCATATCCTTAAGTCTCTTCCTTTTATGATTCAGTGCCACATTGCATCTTATTATGGTCTTACTCAAACT
This sequence comes from Panthera leo, assembly GCF_018350215.1. Classification (NCBI taxonomy): domain Eukaryota; kingdom Metazoa; phylum Chordata; class Mammalia; order Carnivora; family Felidae; genus Panthera; species Panthera leo. The sequence continues at coordinate 69,421,331 of NC_056687.1, forward strand.
CCCAGCCTCCTACTGGCCTGGCAGCTCACATCAGGTACCTCACAGATAAGCATTCTTCCTGCCTCTCTTGGAACTTAAGAAGATAAAAAGAGACAAAGTTCTAGTGGCCCCCGTCCTCATATTCCAGCACCCACCTCAGCAAGGGCCACATGTCCCATCCTCCCCCACCTTTTGCACAGCAGAATGTGATACGGGGTTTGGGGTCAGAGCCTCCTGGCTCCAGCTCTGTTCTGGAACCACAGCCTTCCTTCAGGACCAGCCAGGTTCCACCTAGCTCTGGCCTGTGCTGCGTTGTTGCAGTCCCAGCTCTCTGAGCTTCCAATGGCACTTGCAGCCACTTCTCTGCTCATGCCTTCCCAGGAGCCCACCCTACTGAGATATCAGTTCAGAGTGTGATCATGGAGCTCAGCCACCACCTCCATGCCCTCTTTTCCATCACTCCCTCATCCTACTTTTCTGTTCACCCCGTAAGCTCTCTCCATCTTTGGCACAGGGTCAGCTCGCCCCTCCTCTCTGCTGTGTCATTTGCTGCTTGCCACCAGGACACTGTTCTGTGGCCCTACCCTTACTCAAACCCTGGTTCAAAGATCACCTCCTCAGGGGAGCCATCCCCCTGATGAATCACCTCCTACTCCCCACTCTTGCTCTCAGTCCTCTAGCACCTGTGTATGCTTGGTTTTGTCCAGTATATCTGGAGCCTTTTTTGCATGACAGGCACTGTGTGCTGAGTGTTAAGGTAAGGCAAAGAGTAAGACATGGTCCCTGCCTCCAGGGTTTCAGAATCTGTTAATGGTGAAAAGAATGAAAACATAGAAATGACTTTCAGGAGAGAGAGAGGAGGAGGCACAGTCAGGGATGGTTCCACTTGAGGAGAAGGTCAGAGAAACTGCATGGAGGAAATGATGGATTCCAGAAAGATTGAATGGGTAGAATCAGCAGAACCAAGCACTGAACTGATATTTGGGATGTAGGAGTGGGAGGAGTCTAGAAGGCCTCCCAGGTTTCTGTTTGGGTAAGGTAGTAGGTAATGGCACAAATAATTAGGATACAGGAGATATAGGGCAGCCAGGCTGGGGGAGTGTGGGAGGGTCTTTGTCAGAACCTCAGAATCTTAAATCGTTTTTCATACAAAGTCTGGTAGCATCCTGGTCTCAGGGGAATTGGGCACTAGGTATTTTATTAGGCTGGAAACTCTCAGAGGGCAAAAATTGGGTCTCCCCTCCGAGGGAGAGAATTGCACTGTGTTCTCATTAGACATGGAGCTCCCTAGGGTGTGGGCACCTTTCTTTCCTCTGCTTCTCATCCAGTATTGCCCAGTGTTCAGGGCTTTGTACCTTGTGGGTGGGAGTGCAGGTGCATTGAAGAGGCATAAACCGACTGGCTCCTCTGCTCTCCAGGGTCATCTTGGAGATGGCGTCTTGGTCTATAAATGTATGTATAGTACTGACAGCAGTTAGAGAAAGCAGGGATCTGAGGATTGGGTTAGTGAGGAAGATTTGTTGTGAAATTAAACTATCTGATGCCTGAGAGAGTGGTTTAAGCTACCAAAATTCTGAGCAGTTTGGACTGGTGTTATTCATAACCACTCCTAGTGCCAAAAAACACAAGACATGGTCCAGTCTTGGTGCCCTGGAGGGGAAAGTTATCTATCTCCTCAATGGTTTTTTTATTGCAGAACTGAGTCTGGGTGATGGGTTCCAGGATAGTGGCTGACTTTTTGGAATTGTTGGGCGGTGGTGAGAGGTCTTCTCACAGTGGAGGTAGGAGGGGTGGTGGGTAGCACTAGATTATATTTTAGAAGTTCTATTTAGACTAGAAGGATGTTTTTATGGATCTATGCCTCTGAGGCAATTCTGGAATAGAAAGACATACTTTAGTGTATAGATTTCTGTAAATGCAACATGCATATGAATCACTGGGGTTTCTTGTTAAAATGCAGGTTCTGATTCTGTAGGGCTGGGGTGGGACCTAGATTTTCCATCTCTAGCAAGGTTCTAGCTGGTAAGTGATGCTTGTTACTTTGAGTAGCAGGGCTTTAGGACTCACCTTTAGGAGACCTTTCCTTTGAGGCCCCTTATATTCTGTACAGATGATGTCCTGCCTCTAATAACAGTTCATTGTCCTGTCTACATATCTGTCTGTCTCTGCCTGCAAGCCCCCTGGAGAGCAGGGTCCATTGCCTATTTATCTAAGTACCTCCACACCTCACATAAGGCCTCACACATAATAGGTGCTCAATAAAGAATTGATGAAAGAATGACTCTGGGAATAGGAAGCAGTCCAAATTATACCCAAAGTAAGGCTTGGTCCCAAGAGCTCTTGGAACTCTCAACTGCAAACCAAATGTCTTCTGTGCAGCAGATCAGTCAGTGATTCAGGGCCACTTTGATCGAGGCTCCCATGCTGGACATACAGGCATGGACTGGAAAGAGGAAGTGGAGGCCTACCTGAGCATTGATGAAACAGGTTCAGGCCCACTCAAGGCAATGAGACAATATTAGAAAACTTAACAGTAACTTCTAAGTAAGTGCACATTAAGGGGATATGGCTGAGAACCAAAAGGAAATAGAGAGCAATCCGTGGGTACCCTGGCAGCTTGCACCTCCAAATGCTCAACAGTTAGCTGTTTGTGTATTCACTTGTTGAAATCAGGGTTGCCAGGGGAGGCTAGCATGGAGCACAAGGCACCCAGCTGCCCTAGGGTGCTCACTGCCATCCTGGAGCCATGAAATGACAGATGGGGGTGGTGTGGGGGTTGGGACTATGACCCAAGGGCCAGTCCTCCTGTTGCCATGTGGGGCCCTGCAGAGGCTGGGGCCCAGAGTGAAGGAAGTGGGCACTTTCCCGCATGGGGAAGCCTGACTAGGAAGAGGTGAAGAGGAACAGGCAGCAGCGATGTAAGCCTAACACATTTGGAGGGAGGAGGAGGCAAAAGTGGGGCTTGGAGAAGTCCCATGCTGGAGATCCTGGGGAGATGGCAGTGGTAATTTTTACTTCCCTAATAGATGCAGAGCATTTCAACTTTGCTAATTAACCAAACAGCAGGCTTGTAATTCTGACAGCAGCAGGACACAAATGGGGTGGGATGTGTGCTGAATGCCATCGAAGCATGCCTTTGTCCTTAAGAGAAAGCACGAAACTGACGTTGGGTCAGGTCCGTGAGGGTGCCCTCGGATTCTTTTTTCCCTGCAGTAACTCCAAAGGGCACAGGGACTTTCATTGCTTCTCAGGCTTTCTTTAGAGTTAGCAAGGGACCTACTGTTTCAACAGGCTTTCCTTTTAAAGGGGAAAGCTAATCTACAGTTGGTCTAGAGTTTGTAGTCTAATAGTGCTATTATCAAATATACCTTGTATCAGAGACAGCAACTTCAGAGATACAAATAACTTGCCTCTTTCAAGGTATGTATGCTTCACAGACGTTCTTCCATCACTAGCCTTCCACTTTGGTAACTTAGGCCGTCCACAGGACGGGGTGATGCATCCTAGGCATCCCAATCCCTAAGCTGACTCCTAGAAAAGAATATGCTGGGAGGTCAGGGAAGGGTTGTTTTATCTTCCCAAAAACACACTGAACCTTGTTAGGGACTTTGTTCCCAGCGCTTTCTCTCAAAGCATATTGATCTGATAATCTGAGGATCTTAAAGGCCAATAAATATGAAGAAAAGTTTAAAACATCTCAGACTATCGGAGCTGAGTGGGACCCTGGAGGTCCTCTACCCAGATCACCAGCACTTCGCGTGACAGATGAGGCCTGTGACCTTGTGCATGTCATTTGAGAAAGGGTTACCATTTCATTCATTTCTTTATCCTTTCATCAAATGTTTATTGAACATTTTCTATGAGTCTGCCCAGACATGTACCTGATAGTGAAAACATGTTTCTATTTCATTGGTCCTGTTTGAGTTAGTTTTCAGTGGACTTCCCCTTTATTATAGATGCTGACAGCTGGTTTCACAAGGGCCTGGGAGAATTGATACATAGGACCCTCAGTTGGTGCAAATAGGTTTTCTACTCAAGGTCACCAACTTCTGAGCTGCTGAGCTAATTAATTTAGCTCTACTTGGCTTTACATAATGCATATATTGTTGAAAAGTTGTTTGTAATTCAATTTTTAGCAAGTGAAAAACTAATTCAGACCATTAAGGCAAGTTTTATTTAAAGAGACCCTGGAGCAAATCCTTTTATAATGTGAAAAATCTTGTTGTTGTTGCAAACGATTATTTCCTACTTAAGGATTTTATAAATCCAGACACTTCAGGTTTTCTTATGGTAGACTCACAACCTGGGAGATAACTCAGCTGTCTCTGAACCAAATCAGGGAAGACTAGCCTGGGAAAAGGAAGCCCTAGGAATCTTAGACCAACCAGCCCAACCCAAGATACAGACATTTACTCTGGCCAGTGGTTGCAAGCTGCATGGACAAGCCCCAGCCTTTCTCTTAGGCCCTGGAGTCTGGAGGGGAGAAGGAAGAGATGGGGCATGATGAATGGGGTGTGAGGGATGGAATTCAGAGCTCCCTCTTGCTCTCACTTCATGCATGGGAGCGATGAGAGGTTAGTATAGGGAACCTTTTGCTTCCATTGTAGCAAATTCCATGCTCTTCCTTAATGCCTGAGGACTTCGTGGAATTAGAGCCATCTGTACACTTAAAGGGAAGTAAGGGAGAGGAAAAGCAGTGGGAAAAACAAGACAGGAGTTTAGGAGAAAAGAGGGTTATGTGGATTCTCATCATACAGTGAAATCTCATTCGTTTGGGCCTTGCTCGTTTTGAACTTGTAAATAACTTGAAAGACTGAAGTTTAACTTTTCTTATTAAATTTTTTTCCTACAGAAATTAATAGTAAATGTAGTAATATGGGGGAGAATGTTTTAAAATTGATGGATACAAAGGTGTATTTCACATATAAAAATAGGCTATTTTAGGGGCACCTGGGTGGCTCAGTTGGTTGAGTATTCAACTCTTGGCTCCGGCTCAGGTCATGATCTTGTGGTCATGGGATCAAGCCCCACATCAGGCTTCACACTGAGTGTGGAGCCTGCTTGATTCTCTCTCTCTCTCTCTCTCTCTCTCTCTCTCTCTTTTCTCTGCCCCTCCCCCCCTTGATCGATCTCTCTCTCAAAATAAATAAACTTAAAGAAATAATAAATTAATTTTAAAAAAGAAAATAGCTATTTTAATGCAAAGGCATTGTTCTACACAAACAATTCATGCATTAGCTCAATATGATCCTTGTCTAGTTGGTAAAGACTGATAGGACTTTTTTCCACCAAGGAAGCCCAAGCATCTTATTGTGTGAAGATGAAAAAACCCTATGTATCTATTTGTAAATTTTGTAATCATTTATATTGATCTTAAGCAGTTTCTACTAGTGAGATTTCATAGTTTTTCTGTGTTGGACATAAGGTCAGAGCGTAAATATCTGTACAAACTAAGGATAATAAGTATAAAACAATGCTTATAGTTAGAGCTTTCTTTTTTATGGTGTTTTCTTTCTTCTGTTGCTCACATCCGTCTCAAAGTGAGCCTTGTGGCTGGTTATTCTAGAATCAGGCACTCTGAGCCAGCTTATGAAGAGAAGCAAATGATGAATAAAGAGGCTCACTGTCTTCATTTAGTGAAAAATGAAGAAGAAATAGGTGAAATGGTCAAAGACACGTTGGAAATTTGTTGGGAGTTAGGATATAACCCCTGACCGTGGAAACTGGCATTCTGAGGACACATCTCTCCTCCTCTCTGGTTGAGTATACAACTGGCTCATTTTCCCTTCCCTAGGGCAGTGATCTTAATCCTGGGCTGTTGCCAGAATTCCCAGGTGCGTCTCTTGAAACAGTCAATGTTTAGAGGTTGAGACAGTCCTGAGTGGGACCATCCTCCCCAGTACATTTCTCTGTGGACTGTCAGATTGGGACCACATGGGAGTAAGCCAAGTGGAGAAAGGCACTGGAGCAGGTGTCCATGGGCTCTGGTTCTGTTTCACTGAGCCGATGCAGAACCTCTTCTCTTCTGGGGTCCATGTGTGCAATACACAGCAGAGGCTCCAGTTATAGCTCACAGAGTGTGGGCTGGCTCTCCCTGAGAGTCCTTGTGGGTGGTCGGGTTAAATGTGGGGGCACAGTGGGCTGGCCTGGGGTTTTGTGCCTGTGTGCTGAGGCTTGTCTTCCCACACACCTTGCACTCACACTGGGCTGGGTTGCCTTTGAGGCTGTTTCTCCAGGCACATCATTATATTCCATTCTATGTGAGCCCCAGGCCTCTGCCTCCCACCCCCTAAGAGGAAGTCAGCTGGACCCCAGAAGGGACTTTGCAGCTGAGAAGTGAAATTTAGGCAGAGAATGTGTTGCTGGAGAAGGGAGTGTGTTTCCTTCCCAGGAGATTGGTGTCTCCCCACCTCCTGTCTGTTGTGGACTGGTGAGGGTGACATTGAGGGGGAGGAGGAAGAAGGCTGTTGCATTCAACTTAGCTTCCCACTTGGGGATATTGTGGTTTACTTTTCCCATTTGTACAATGAAGACTAAAAGTCACTGTGCCAGGTAGAGGAAAAGCAATAAACAATTATTTAGGGCATTGTAGTCCATCTTGATATTAATAAACCTGTTCCATAGATGTTTACTGAGTGCTTACTGTGTACCAGACACCATGCTAGGCAAAGAGGTACAAAAGTGGCTTTTAAAAAGCCCCATCATCAAGTTGCTCACAGCAGCAGGGCTTGTGGTTGTTGCCTGCCAGGCACGGAGCTTTGTATATGTGGTGGGGGCAACTTGGACCATCCTTTCCCTGGAAGGGACACCTGCGTGGCCTGGCATCATGTGGAAGTGTCCTTCCTGTTGTGGACCCTCTCCTGCTCCATTGGGCTGGGCTGTAGCACCTGAACAAGGCACAACTTTTTGGCGCATGATAGCGTTGGGCCGTGGAGGGGGGTACCCGGGGATTCAGCCAGTTGGCCTCTTTCACCCTGATTCCTCTGTTTTGTCATCCCACAGGATCTTTTCGGAATGATGGTTTGAAAGCTTCTGATGTCCTTCCCATCCTAAAGGAAAAAGTGGCCTTCGTGTCTGGTGAGTGTTTGTGGAACTTTGCTCTATAAGAGACCTGGAGGAGTGTGTGTACGTGTGCATGCTAGCAGTCACTTCTTGGTGTGTGAGAGAGAAGTGGGGGATGGGGTGGCACTCAGGAGCCCCTGGCTGCATCCTTGCTCCAGAGGCAGGCAGAAAGAGGAGGGAGAGCTCTGATCCTAGCTGGGTGCTCTGGACGACATTCACCACCACAGGTGGGTGCCTCTCACCTCACAGCCCCCACACATACACCTTACCTCACCCCACCATCCCAGGCCTGTGAGGTCCCTCATGCACCACTAAGGTCCTTGTGGGAGATGGTCCAGTTGGAGGAGTCTGTTCACCTCACACATTCCCAGAGGTTTCATTTGGGTTCGTCTCTGACTGGATCACAGAGAGGACATTAACATTTTTTTCTGGTTCCTCTTTATCTCTCCTTCCTGGCAAAGGGAACTCAAGTGAATGTTTATATCCATTCATTTACTTTTCTGAGTAATGACTTCCAAATATTTATTTCCAACTTTTCTCTCCAACCCATCTTGTGCACCTGCATCTTTTACTGTCTGATTCAGGGGTCAGCAAACTATAGCTGGTGGGCCAGCCACCTGTTTTTATAAGTAAAATTTTACTGGAACACAGCCATGTGCATTTGTTCAGGCAGTATTAGTCTCCTATTGCTGCTGTAAGAAGTTATTGCAAATTTGGTAGCACACAGCAACAGAAATTCATTGTCTCATGGTTCTGAAGGCCATGAAGTCAGTTTACTGAGTCTGAAATCAAGCTGTCAGCAAGGCTGTGCTACTTCCAGAAGCTCTTATGGGAGAACTCACTTCTTGCCTCTTCTGGCTTCTGGTGGCTGCCAGCATTCACTCCCATCTCTGTCTCTGTGGTCACACTTATTCTCCTCTTCTGTCTGTGGCACATCTTCCTCTGCCTCCCTCTTACAGGATACCTGTAACTGCATTTAGGGCCCAGTCATTTAAGCCAGGCTCATCTTCCCATATCAAGATCCTTGACTCGGTTACATCTGCAGGTGCTTTTTCCAAATAAGGTAACATTTACAGGTTCCAGGGATTAAGACCTGATATTTTTTTTTTGGGGGGGGGCTACTATTCAGCCTGCTATAGGTAGTGTGAATGGATGCTTTCTTCCTTTAGTTTTTTTGTTTATTTTAAAGAGAGAGAGAGAGAGAGAGAGAGAGAGAACATGAGTGGGGGGAAGAGCAGAGAGAGAGGGAGAGAGAGAATCCTAAGCAGGGTCTGAACTGTCAGCACAGAGTGCTGCACAGGGTTCCAACTCATGGACTGTAAGATCATGACCGGAGATGAAATCAAGAGTCAGAAGTTTAACCAACTGAGCCACCCAGATGCCCCAATGGCTGCTTTCTAACTACAATCGCAGAGTTGAGTAATTTTATCAGAGTCCAGATAGTCATAAGCTTAAAATATTTACTATCTGGAGCTTTAAGAAAAGTTTGGTGGCCTGTGATGTAATTGAGGGCAAGCTACAGGTGCACCAGCATCACTCTGGGTGCCAGTTCTTGAGTTCTGTAGACTTCCCTTGTAGAATCTCCAGCAGGGGCTGGGATGATGGCAGTGCCCCACCGAGGATCACAAGCATTCATGCCTTGTGGACTGAGCATTTGTTTCTGGATGATCCTGATTGTCCACAAGGAGTGGTGGTAGAATCACAGGGAAGAAGTGAGTACAGTCCCACAGGGCATGGCTGCACATCATAGGTGCTACTGGCCTGGATGATGGGCAACAGACACAATGAAGAGAAGGGAGAGTGAGGAGGGGTTTAGAGGGAGGTGAAACCAAGCGGCAGGTGTCTTCCACCTGCTGAGAGGGAAGGTGAGAGACTGATGATTCAGAATGTGGAGATGGGATGTGAGAGCAAAGTATGAGATGGGAGTATGTAAGGTACTAGAGGTACTCCGTAGTAATAGTGATTCCAGTGTTTTATTGTTGTTGCTGCTAGGTGAGATTGACCAAGAAGCTGCCTTTCTCCATTAGCGTTAGGGGCTTGTCTACCTTGTCAGGTAGTGAACCCCTGTCACTGCAGATGTTGAAACACAGGCTGAACAGCCCTTGGCAGGATCATGTGGCAGCGATTACGGGTAGAGGGGTTGGTAAGGCAACCTCCAAAGTCTTTGTAAGCTTGGATCTGAGTGTTTGCTGAACATGTGGGAGGACCTTGTGTGGAGGTCCTGAGGGCTGCTGGGCAGTGCTAGGCCCCTGACTTCTGCTGCTGCCCAGAGCCTGGCTGTAGGACATTGCCCACAGCGTCTATTGTTTACTTTCTACTCCCAAGTAGAGCTCAATCAGATCTTTTCTTCTTTAGGGCCCAGAGCTTCATCTAACCTGATGTCCTTCCTGTCCCCCGGGTCTCCTGCTAATCCTCCCATATCTCTTGTTCCCAAACTTCCTCTACCTGCAATGCTTTACCCACACTTTCTGCCACTTTGAGCCTCTGTTTTTCCCAAGTAAGTGCCCACTTTGCCTCCTCCAGGAGGCCTGCCTTGCTTTAGTGTAGAGCCTCTGAACACCATCCTGTTCTGCATCAGTTCAGGGCATATGAGTGCAGATACAGTAAACTCTGACATGGGGACCCTTGTTTGATTGTTCATGGCTTATTTTTTCCCATGTGAATTCAGTTGGAGCCCTGAGGCAGAGCTCTGCCAGCCCTAGAAAAAACCTTCCCAACTAGATAGAATTGTCCTAAGGGAGAACATAGAAACAATGTGCCAGGAAGACAGTCCAGCATGAGGCAGGTAGATGCTTCCCAGAGCAGGAGCGAGGGGGCTGGGGCTGTGCAGCTCGCTCCCTTGAACTGATGTGGGCTGACCAGCCTGGGGTGCGTCTTACTCATCTGCACGTGGTGCCAGGAGTTTTGGGCTTAGGGGACATTGTCTTCCCATGCCTGAGAAGGATGCTGAGGATGCTAGGGAGACAGCTGGCTGCATTAAAAACAAAAACAAAAAACAAAAACAAAACAAAAAAACCCAGAAACAAACCAATAAAGCCTCTTATATACTGAGCTTTTAAAAGAGAAAACACAAGAATAAAACAAAACAAAGAAACCAGAATTAAATAATACAGTGTAGCAGCTGTATTTCTTTCTGAGAAGGAAGGTGGTGACCAGAGAAACGAACGGTCTCTTGTTCCTTTCCTCCTCTCCTCCTGCCCGCAGCATGGCCAGGGCAAAGGAAAGCGTGCTGCCATGGGAACGCACATTTGGAATAATCCAGTGCAGCCCAACAGCTTCTGTGTGTGGGCGTGTGCACGTGTGTGTGAGACAGGTTCTGTGGCTGTGCCTTAGGGAGTCTCTGTCATTCCAGCCTGGTGGTCCTGCTCTATACTCACAACCTGTGGGCTCCCCCTTTGCCCTCTCTGGCTTCCTCTGAGTGCATATGCCTCCCACTCACAAGCACCCATTTATGCCTTTTATCCAATCTGCTTGTACAGGGCTTATTTCACCCCTATTATCATTTTGTGCACTCACACCCTCCTTTTGGCCACCCCCTGATGTCTCTCTGCCTCCTAATCTCCCACCAGCAATGTTCTCTATGTTCCCAGGGAAATTTCATGCTGCCGTGGTACAGTCTTGTATCCTGGACCTGTGTCTCTCAAAGTATGTTCCATAAAACAGCAGTCCCACAAGATGGTCCTCAAAAAAATGAAAAGGGGTCCTATGCTTAAATAAGTTTGGGAAATGCATATTATAGCCACCTCATGGAGATTTGCTGTGTCCATTAAAGCACATGTCCATTAAACGCATGAAAGCATCTCCCAAACTACAGAATAACTTCATTCCCTTAAGGAAATCATGTGTATCCATTAACATCTTGCTAACTATTGTTACATGGGCCAGAATTTTGGTATGATGCCCTCAGTGTATTTTTCTTCTCCCACCATCCCCCACCTTCCCCACTTGCCCTAACTGGAGCCTGATACCCCCTGAAAATTTTTGAGCAGCATTGTTCCTCTGGCTCAGTCAGGGAAGCCCTAATGGTCCCTGCTTTTGGTCTTGCCTCTTCCCCAACCCTACCCTGCCCTGCCTCTCTGGAAGGGGATCAGTGCTACTTCTAGAACATCAGACTGTCCCCTCCCTCTTTATCCTCTTTATACCTGTCCTGTAGCTCCTGGCAACAAAGCCTCACATGCGCAGGCCCACGGCAGGAATGTGATGAGTAAAGGAATACCAGCACCTTTTCAAAACTTGGCTACTTGTGTCTCATACCCTCTGGGATCCACCTCCATAATGCACACTGACTTCAGCAGGGAGGATTCTCATTCTTCATCCCTGTGTATCACGCTCTGTAATTTCAGCACCATATCAACTATCCATCCAATCCTACACCTTCATGGCTTCTCAGCCTCCTTGGCACCAAAGTTTTCCACCTCCTTATTTAGGCCATGAATATCTACGACCTTAACCCTTGATATGTGCATCCATGGACTTAGCCTCTTACCTTTGACCCTTTCTGGTGTTCTCCTATAAGTTGGGAAAGGATGGATTTCAGATGAGCAAAACATCTGTCCCCTCTTCTCTGGGAACTCATGATCCAGTAGGACATTTCCTACCTGCACTGGGCCCTCTCCACTTATGCATGCATTAGCTTTATTCTGCCTTCACTCAGGTTAGAACCTAACATAGATACGATGGCTAGACCTCCCAAAAGAGGTCTCACTGTGTCCCAGTTCCCTGCCTCATTCCTTTTAGCCTACCTCATACACAGTCCTGCTGTTCATTCTCTTGGGACACTGATCAGTGATGGTCTTCTCCCCTTTCTCCCAGCACCTCGAACCTATCCTGATCCTTGACAGGTGACCTCATTTGCTATTTCACCTAAAGAGTAGTGTCCCCCAGGCAGGCTGAATTTCTCCCACTCCTTCATTTATTTGTTTCCTCCTCCCTCTCTGAGTTGTATCAGCCTGCTTCAGAGAAGGGGACAGGACCCCTCTTCTTGCACCGGCTCTGAGGCCTTGTTCTACCCATTGTCCCACTCTTTCCAGCACAGTGATTCTCTTTCACTATGCCCCTTCCTCCTCTGCTTCCTACACACTTGCAAGGTCATCTCCTTTCTGAGAAACACCTGGCTGATCCTGCTGCCCCCTCTTGAATCCTTCTCCATGCTTACTGAAGGGACCGGGCTGCCCTGACCCAGGCTTTCTCCTTTCCCTCCCTCTCCTCTGCCATCTGGAACCTTCCCCAGCCATATTTATGAAACTCTTATTTCCAAGGGCAGAACTAGCTCTATCTAGCTCAGGAAGGACAGTTCCAACAGTCCTACAAAGTCCGTAGTGAGTCTTTGCCAAACAAGCCAGTCTTGGCACTCCATGTTCTCATGGCTCTACTGTGTCTACGGAAAATCAGGAAGAAAGGCAACAACTGCAGTTAAAACCACCCAAGAGTGAAAATCCTTAGGATGGTTCATGGCTAGAGAGGAAGGTTGTGGGTACAAGAGATGCTCCTAGCTTCTGGGACGTAATGCCCCCGATTTCGAATCCAAGAGACCACCAAGGAGCCGATACCGATGCAAACGCACGAGGGTTTATTTGCAAGCTCGAGCTTGGGCCCGAGTATACCCGACACAGCGGAGCAGGGACTTGGACCCCTAGGTTAAGAGGCGTAGCAGTTTTATAGGGGCCAGTGGCCAATGAGATTGTAACACACACAGAAAGTTGCACATTCATGTCAGTCCACACACAGGTGGCCAATTGAATTACAATTTACCCTATAGTAACTGTTTGAACTAGCCTATCACTCTGGTCAGAATTGACGCGCAAGTTTGGCGAGCAAAAGGCGGGGTTTACATTCTTTGGCGGTTAGGGGTTCCACATTCCTAAATGAGCCGGTTTCCAGTAAGGGTGTGCTCAGCGGCTTGACTAGGGTGGGGGAGTGTCTTAAGCAATAAGTAGGTCATGTGGGGGTTATACATGAGATGGTGGGTGTAGCACAAAATGGAATTAGTCTTGCTCTGCTTGTCCAGGGGTAGGGGATTTTTGTTAAATTCCTTGGGTCCCACAGGGAAACCTTCCATTTAATCCTCTGCTTCCTTTTCCTCATGTGGAAGGCAGTTGGGAAATGGGGATCATTTCCAAGGTAGATGAGTTGGGGTGGTTTTTCATACAAAGAACCAGGGCCCATGGTATGGAAGGTCTGGAGCTAGGGGCCCAGGTCCCACACTGTGGTGTGTCTACACAGATCGCCCTGCTGTGGGGCTGGAAGTGGGGGTGGTACTGCTGAAATGTTTTCTCATCAGGGCACGTCCCTCACTGGCCTGATCTTGTTTGATCCTTTTCTCTTTGCAGTCTTCCTATTTCCTCCTCAGGAGTATCCTGGAGTGGTTTAGGTTTTGTTTGTCGAGCTTCCCTTCTGTCTGTATGGCTTCTGGACCCCACAATCAGAGGGAAACATGAACTCACACTTGGGTGGGGACCCTGGGAGGCTCTGCCTTTCCTTGAAGAGCTCCTTATTCAGAGGGCTGAGCTTTAAGCTTCTTTTCTAGTATTGGTGATGGCCATGCCACTTCCTCCCCCTTCTTGAATTGTATCCCCTTGTGGTCCCCACTCTGGAGGATGTCAGGCAGCTGCCTGGGATGTGTGCAAAAGTCTGTGATCATGACAGGGGTTTTCTGTGCATAATAACCAGTGCCTGTAAGGATGTACCTTAGCTTTGTCCTCTGTGACCCTCCTGAGAAACTTGGCCCTGCTTCCTAATCATAGCACCCATTAAAGGATAAATCTTTAAATCCTATAATAAATAGTGAAAAGAAAGTTTAGAAAAAAGAAGAAAAAGCAATCGTGTAAAATCCCAGCTGTCTAATAGCAACAATGATCATCATTTCACTATACTCCTTCCTGCTTGTTTTAATGTGATATTTAGAAAACATTTATAATCATAGTGTGTACATATGCATTTGCCATGATTAAGACCTTGAGCATCCTTGTTTCTGATCAAGATTCCTGTACTCCTCTAGCAGGAGTGACAGGTGGTACCTCAGGCAGGCAGACAGGCAGGGGTGGAATCTTGACTGTGTAGAAAGCACTTAACATCTTTTCTATGAATCTGAAAATCTCCCAGCAGTGATGTCCTGGATGGATGCTTTAAGGGTTTCTCACTACAGTAGTCAGTTCATCTTAAGCACTTCTACCTCACAGAGGTCTGCAAAGAGAAGTGAATTGAAGGTTAAATTTTCAAAGACCATAACACATTCGATAGCTTGTTTTCTCAATGAGAGCAGTCACCACCACCTTCATTATCATCTCACAGTTGTGGAGAGCTTTATGTTTTAAAGTGCTTCCCCATCAGTCCTTGTGGCAACCCTGTAAGATGCTCATCATTATTTTCAGGTGCACTTTGCAAATGAGGTGTCAGAGAAGTCAAAAAGTCTTGCCCAAGGTTACACATGTTAGCTACACCCAAACTCCATACCCTTCACCTAACCAGTGACTGCATTTCTCCGGGCACCATATTTCTGCCTGTTTCATCCAGCACTCAGATGGAATTCTTTTTTCTGTGCAGCATGCTTTCCAGCTGGTTTTCTTAACCGCCCTCCTCTTCCTCCCTACAGGGGGCCGTGATAAGCGAGGTGGACCCATTCTGACCTTCCCTGCTCGCAGCAATCATGACAGAATAAGACAGGAAGACCTGCGGAAACTCGTGACCTATTTGGCCAGCGTGCCAAGGTAAGGTGAAGGGGAATATCCTGCCGGGGAGTGGGGAGCTGGGCTCGTGTGAGTGAGCTAGAATGAGCCTCCATCCCAGCCCGGGCAGTTGTTTCTGCCCTTGGAGTGGATTCTAATTATTCCTGGAACAATGTCACCCATTGTTCACCTTGTTCTCATCATTCCCATTGTTACTGCTGGGATCCATATGAATGGAGTAGGAGCCCTGGGCAGAGGTGAGGACCAGGACAGGCCCTGGAGTGGAGACTCTGTGGCCTGAGGAAGAGGGTGGGAAGCTGCTGTTTTCCTTAGGGAAGTAGGAAGTTAGCTGAATCCACCTTGGCTTGTGCAATGGATTGTTTTCAAAACTTACGGCTTGTGAATATGGTTTATGGCTTTTGGAGTTTGGGACAAATAACCCCACTTGAATCATACAGTTAGACTCAGCCCTCAGTCCAATCTAGATGACACATTTTCAGCAGGGTTAATATTGTCTCTAAGGAGGATGAAAATTGGTTCTTGGTGTGGGGGGTAGCAAAAACCTGTCCTTTTATGTATTAAGCACAGGTATATATACGGTACCTAAAAAGGTATACAATATATTCACGGCATTAAATTTTCATTGACTTGACAATTGAGGAAGGAAGCATAGAAAAGTTCTTTTGGGGCAGGGAACGATGATCATTTTAACAGGTTGAGAAACATTGGTTTCCAAGTGTTTCCTGGTGGTGCTGGCCATGGAGTTGGTGGAGAGAGACGTGTTGAGGCCACGGTCTGTATCTTTTAAGAAGGGAGAATAAAGGCCTTTGTAGACTCAGAGAATCACAGAATGTGAATGCTGGAAGAGCCCTGAGAAGCTGTCTAGGCAACTACATGTTGTGCTCTGCTTAGGAATTAGGGTCAGTAGGGATGAGAGCTGCTCACCGGGCATCAGTGTCAGTGGCTGGCCTAGAACTCTGCCTTCCTGACTCCTGATCCAGGGCTCTCCTGTCCTTGCACTTGGCCAGAGAGATTTCTGTTCTCTGCCACTTAATGGAGCTGGAGCCTGTCAAGTGTTTCTTGTGGCAAATGAGAAGTGGTACTTTGGGCCTTCAAAATCTTCTTGTCTCTGTGCATTTTATAGGAGAATTAGTAAATTATAGACAGGAGCTCCATATTCAGCTCCGCCTCTGCTAGGAGACCTTGGATAATTGTTGCAAGCGCTGATTAGTTCTTGAAGCAGGTGTCAAATGAGGCAAGCGCTAGATCTCGAAGTGCTATGAGGGAGACAAATGTAAAGGGATTGCTGGATGGTGATGGGCAGGTGGTAAAGGAGTTTTAAGAGCAGCCATCAAGTGCTTGGGAGGATATTGAATAGAATGGGGAGCCCTGAAGAGCCCCAGGCAGAAGGCTGTGAACAAATAGATGTTGAATAGTGTCTATTTTTTTTCTTTATGATATCCGCTGGAGACCGGAAAAAAAGATAAAAGGTCTTAAGTTCCAACAAAAGGGACTTGGGTTCTATGCAAAGAAGAACTTCTAAACTTGGAGTGCAAGAGTCTTTGGATGAGGAATAGAATAGAATATATTTTTTTTTTCTTGGAGGTCTTTGGAGAGAAGAAATATTCCCATCTGTCTCAGAGGCAAGGAGATGGACTAAATAACCCATGATTGATGTAGGTAATTTAGCAATTTAGTCATCTAAGGGCTAAGCAGTTTTAAAAGCACCTTTCCCAAGTATACTACTATCAGGCATAAAACCAGGCATTTTCTAAAGCAATTTACAAGAAAAGTTTTCACGGAGACCCATGATGAACTCTTAGTTCTTTCAGAGCCAGAAGAAATTGGGGTCCCAGGAGATACAAAAGGTATATTTTTTTCCTTTCTGGTATGTTTTTCACATCCCTGCAGCTAATGTACACTTACCTTCTACAGAATAGAAGGTAAAAGAGTTTGAAGAACACTTTTCTTCATTCTGATTTGTTAAGCAAAGATAGGACAGAATAGATTGGAAGCAGTTAAAAGGAAAGATTTCTGCTGGGTGAAGGGGAATGAAACCCAAGAGGGGCTGAAAGGAAGGTCACAGATAAGGAGAAACAATACATTATCATTGAAGGAATATACTAGATGGTAGCTCTTTGCCTCTCAAAGGGTGGTCTCAGGCATTGCCCCTGAGAACAGAAGAGGTTCTTCACAGGTTCTGGCAGGTGGGAGGCAGGACTCCTGTTGCTGCCTTCAGTGGGAAGGATTTTCCTTGGAGTTCTGCCACCTCTGTCCCAAGGGCTCTTGTTCAGGAGGAGTGTGAGTACCTGGCAGGCTGCAGAGTTTACCAACTAGTCATGCCACTCATGTCCCCACGTTCACATATGACTACTGTTGGAAGCAAAACCTGGAACAGAATTGTTCTAAAGACACTGAAGTCTAGGGAGGGAAACTGAAGAACTTAGTGGGTTAGATAATATTTGCCACTCTTCTGCTAACCACAGGTTTGGGAAAGAAGGGAAACTGTGAAAATGAATAGTTAGACAAGGTCAATGATACTGATGAGAAGAAATGATCTATTCTGGGTCATGGCCCAGGAAGCTAAAAGACAGGCTCCTTTTGGGGTGGAGTGTGCTCTACAGACTGGTGTAATCATCTGTAGGTGACATTTGACATTTGTTTATTCATGCATTCATTCATTCTTTATTTATTTAACAAATATTTAGAGCCTCTGTATGCCAGGCTGACTGAGTGTTCATGGTGAGCAGGAAAAGATATTTTGGTAAAGTTAGGTAAAATCTGGATATTTCCCTACCTTGTACAAACCAGTAAGAATAAAGGGCAGTGCAATATATGACTGTGCTGGTAGCATAAGAGATGAGCTGGCTAAAAGAAGGCAGGCAAATAAGGACCAGTAAGTGATGAAAGAAGATCCTGAAATCTAAGGAATGAGTCATCTTGACGGCCATTTCTGGCACTATTCTAGAAAAGATGATTAAACAGATGGTTGTGGTAATTTATAAATGAATGGGAAGAAATAGTCCCACCATCCTCTGTGAAGGCCAGGCCACATCTGGACCACTGCATTCAACTCTGCAACACTGAACTCTGCCAGTCCATTTTTAAATTAAAAAAAAATTTTTTTTTAACGTTTATTTATTTTTGAGACAGAGAGAGACAAAGCATGAATGGGGGAGGGTCAGAGAGAGGGAGACACAGAATCTGAAACAGGCTCCAGGCTCTGAGCTGTCATCACAGAGCCCGACGCGGGGCTCGAACTCACGGACCGCGAGATCATGACCTGGGCCGAAGTCGGCCGCTTAACCGACTGAGCCACCCAGGCGCCCCCCATTTTTAAATTTTTAAAAAATTTTTTAAATGTTTATTTTATTTTTGAGACAGAGAGAGACAGAGCATGAACGGGGGAGGGTCAGAGAGAGAGGGAGACACAGAATCCAAAGCAGGCTCCAGGCTCCAGGCTCCGAGCTGTCAGCACAGAGCCCGACGCGGGGCTCGAACTCAGACCGCGAGATCATGACCTGAGCCGAAGTCGGATGCTTAACCGACTGAGCCACCCAGGGGCCCCTTTTAAATTTTTTTTAAATGTTTATTTATTTTTGAGAGAGGGAGGGAAGGAGGGAGGGAGAGGGAGAGAGAGAGAGAGAGAGAGAGAGAGAGAGAGAGAGAGAGAGGGAGAGAATGAGTGGGGGAGGGGCAGAGAAACAGGGAGACAGAATCTAAAGCAGGTTCCAAGCTCTGACCTGTCAGCACAGAGCCAGCACGGGGCTCGAACTCATGAGTTGTAAGATCATGACCTAAGCTGAAGTCGGATGCTTAACTGGTTGAGCCACCCAGGTGCACCTCTGACAGTTCGTTTTAAGAATGCTGTTGACCACTTAGAGTATTGTCAGGGGAGCAGTGTACTGAAGAATCCACAAACTGGGTGTCTCTGTAGTTGAAGGATTGAAGGATGTTTTCTGGCAGGAATGAAAATGGAAGAACAGTGATTCCTGACTTCAGGTGTCAGGAGAGCTGTCCCAAAGAGGAAGGAGCAGGCATGGTCCCTGCTGCATCAATGGGTAGAAGTGAAGAAAGAACCTGCCCACCTGGGAGCTGTTCAGCAGTAATGCTGCTGCCCCTGGAGAAAGTGGGTGGGCTTTCTGTCAGCTGGAGACTGGGTGACCTTCTGTTAGGGATACTGTAGGAAGAATTCCTCCATTGGGCTGGAGGCTGGATTAGATCATTTCTAAGATTTCTTGCCCCAAATTTTGTGTTTCTATGATATTGGGGGAAAAATGCATCATAAAATCTAGAACCTCAAAACAGAGTACTATTACCCCCACTAACATACACGTCATTTCTCAGGCTCACTAAAAAAGTTAGGGCCTGGGATTTCACTTCAGATGATGTCTACATCTGAAATCCTGAGAGAACTGCTTTCTAGTTCCTTTGGACTCTGTGGGAATTTGGGGGCATCACGTGGGACCAAGGATCATCCTGGAGTGTGACAGTTTGGAACAGTCCTGCTTACTCTTTTGGGATCCATCTTGGCAGGAATTAAGTTTTTTCCAACTTCCCTTTTGTGCCTCTGATGGCTTTGAGCACCCATCTCCAGGATCTTCTCCATGCTTTCTGTCATCTTGTTTTGAGGAATCACAGACTAGCAGTGTGGGAAGGGGCCTGAAAAGTCTTCCGGTTCAACTTGCTAATAAGTCCACTTACTGAATTCAACAATGTTTACTGAGTGCCTACTATGAGCCAGGGCCTGGATAGGCATCTTGGTGGGATCTCGTGTTATCTTTTCTGACTGTCATCCATGCTATACTTAGCTAGCTTTTTTATCCTGCTCTGCTATCTGTTTGCAGCTACTTGTACATGAAAGGAACAGAAGGCAAATACTCAGATACAATCAACTGATGAATTTTCCTAGAAATTGAGGGACAGGATAGAAAATGTAGCCTGAGAGTAAATAATTGCCCAGGCAGAGCTCACAGTGTGGATAATCTACTCACTGTGATTATTGAGAGTTGAACAAATGCTTGAAATAGGAAATTCTAAGTATCTAGTAAAAAAAAAAAAAACCTGGATTATTTTATTGCATTGAATTTCTCCTCTTCATCGTCCTTGTTATCCTGCTTTGTCATGACCATCTTTCTGCTACTTCTAAGGGCACTGATTGTTAGCCCCTTGATGTGTCTGCCACTTAATTCTGCTCTTAGCAGGGCAGCTGAGATGTTAAGTGTTCTGGCAAGAATTGCAGATATCATACTGGTGAGGAGAGATGACAAGAAATTAAGATGGGATATTCTGTAATGCCAATCAAACCAAAGTGCCAATATTCACAGCTTATTATTTGATAACACTTGCTCTTGTTCTACTGACTTCAGCAAGAGATAAATTGGGCTTATAGCCAGCACTGTCTTTGTACAGCATCACCAGAAAATAGAAATATGCAGAATGAGCCAGAAAGACAGTTAAAAGATGAGGAGGTAAAAACTGCAAGGGTTTCCTCCCACTATATTCAGCCTGAGAGAGCCCAAGCTATCCAAACTATAATCACTGAGTGCGTCTTATTGCAAGGGCCTGTTGAGATGTGTTGTTGGCATTCTGTCCTTTGTTCTGAGATTATCAATTAAAGGAGGAGGTAGGGAGTAGTGACGGGAGGTCCAGAAAATAGGACCAATGAGAGCATTGTCCAAAACTTATGCCTTTTCACACTCATTTTAAATTTATTTTGTTGCTTATGTATAGAGGGCTTATAATTTTTATTACAGTTCCCAGATTCTACACAAATTGAGCAATAACAGTTAAGTGTCCCTATTGTTAAGCTGTGTGTAACACAAGTCCTGAAGAGCAAATAGTGTTCTACTCTGCTGCTAAGGAGTGTAAAATCACAACAGTAACTACCCTCATTAGTGATCACTCTCCTTGGAGCTGTGCAGACCTTCCAACAAAGGGAAGAGAAGCGTCCTAGGATGGCAAAAGATACTGAGGTTCAGATCCCAGCTCTATCACTACTCAGTAAGGAAGCTAATGGCCACTCAACCTGGGTGATCTGAGAAGAGATTAAGGAAGGTACAATTTATAGTCATGCAGGCAGGGCACAGGGAAACCAACAAGGTTTGGATTCCCAAGTTATACCAGGGCTAGAAACAATAGGGAGGGGAGATGTTACTACTTCTAGCCCTGAAGGGCAAGACGATCAACAGTTCTTAGAATCTGGAGAGAGACGACTGTATGAGAGGGCCACCTGACAGGAGCTGTGGCTATGGGTGATTCCATGATGGGGGGCAAGGGGAATCCAGACTCTTAACTTCACTGTCCTTTCATTCTCTGACCTCCTGTCATCGTTTGTCATTGACTGAATGCAACCAAAGCCAGGTAAGCCCATTGATGCAGTCCATGTGGGTCAGCCTCCTAGGTCATCGGCTTGAGGGGAGAGGATGGAGAATGGATTTGGAGGGGCAAATGGAAGGTATTTGGCATGGGGTGAGACCTGGGGCATATTATTCAGTATTTCTGAGTCTAATGTTCTGATTTTTAATTTAGGAAAAGAATGCACATCCCACAAGTGTGTGGTGAAGAATTATCTAGCAATCTCTCTGTAGCACCCAGGCGCTCAGTACTTCTTAGTCTGTCTCCTAAAGTATAATAATAATAATTATTATACTTTATATATATATATAATTATATATATAATAATAATTATTATACTCTCTCTATATAATTATATATATAATAATAATTATTATACTATATATAATTATATATATAATAATAATTATTATTATTATTATTATCCTGCATATACACATGCACATATAGTAATATTTGTTACCTATTAAGGAATAGATATAATGTATATGTAAGTTACGAAGCATAATAATAAAATGAACATCTGAGAGCACACCCCTCAACTTTAAAAGTAGAATGTCACCTGTAGTGACATTTGAGGCTACCTGTGGCTACCTGAAGCTACCTGTGGCTCCTCCCCACCATGAACCCCCCTTCCCCCCCAAAAAAAAACAATCATTACTCTGAGTTTTGTGTTTATCCTCTTGCTTCTTTGGTATAGTTTACCACATGTTTTCATAAACAATATGTTGTTTAGTTTTGCTTGTTTTTTTTTAAATTTATTTTTACATTTATTCATTTTTGAGAGAGAGAAAGTGAGAGAGAGTGTGTGAGCAGGGGAAGAACAGAAAGAGAGGGAGACACAGAATCCAAAGCAGGCTCCAGGCTCTAAGCTGTCAGCACAGAGCCTGATGTGGGGCTTGAACCCACAAACTGGGAGATCATGATCTGAGCCGAAGTTGTACACTTAAGCAACTGAACCACTCAGGCACCCCTAGTTTTGCTTGTTTTTGAGTTTTATACAAAGGGTATCATACCATATGTAGTTTTCTTTGACTAGCTTTTTTAACTACTGTGGTATTCAACAACATGGATGAATTTTCAGATGTGATTTTAAGGGGGAAAAGACAATGTGTCCAACCCCTGGAATTGATCTATTAAGTAATAAATAAATGGCTAGCAATTATTATTTTTAACCTACATTATTGTGCTGTTATAAGTATTTGATATGCATAACTTCGAGGTGAGTATGTTTATTTCCTCTTTTACATATGAGGGGACTGTGGCTCCAAGAGGTTAGGTAACTTGCCTAGGGACACAGAGCCAGTATAACAAGAAGCTAGGTGCTTTAGCACCAGAGCTTGAACTTTTATCCACTGAAGGGATGAGGAGACAGAGTAAGGGAGGCCATGGTGATGGAGTGCAGGGGACACATCTGGGGAGAGTAGGATGGGCTAAAGATTGGATTGGAACAGGACAATGGGAGAGGGTGGTAAGGAGATGAGGGGGCCTACAGGTGTAATGATGGTGGGCAGCAATGGTCTATGCATCAAACCTGCTTTCTCTAAGGTTCTCTTTGGATTCTAAGTGTGAAGGTTGCTGCAGGTGTGGAATGCAGATGGCGATTGCCTCACACCTGGTTTCTACTGGTTAAGGCAGCCATGGTGACTGTGGATGTGCTGGACAATGGTGGTGGTTGTGGGGAGTGCCTCAGAATTTCTCCCCCAGGTGCAGATGTGTAAATGCTCCTTATTTATGCTCATCTGTGGATGATAGTCAACTATGCTTTAGTGACCACATAATACCAAGAGATGTAGTGAAAAAGCAGAAACACTTAAGACCATGGATACTATTTAAAGAGATAAGTAAAAAACTGTCAGTAGCAGCGACCCTGCATGTAAAGCCTGGTCCTATTGTACTCTAAGGATGGTAGTTCTATTCAGTTTCTTGGGTCTGAGTCTTCTTTCACTAGGCCACCTGTTTGGTTCATCTTCACTGCTCTGGTGGCAGAAGCACATTTCTGGCACTAGCATTATGCTGATACACATTTTGAAGCTGGTTTACTTCCTTGGCCATGCCATTGCTGGACTTGGCAGATGTGGCTGGCATAGCCCTAATGGGGCTGAGGGGCCAGAAGGGGCTCATGGAAACCCTGAGAAATGCAGCTGTGTGGCGGAGGGAGAGCTAGTGGTGATACTTCAAATGTAGAGGCATGCATTTGTGATTCCCTGGAGAACAATAGTCTGGATGATCAGAGGCAAAAACCATGTGGTCATGAAGTAACTATGGGAGTAGGCCTGGTTATTCCAGGAACCAGTGAATGTCTTTAGGTGATAAATCAAGGACCCAGCATTGGATAAGCATTCCTGATGGAGAGAGGAGCGTTGTTTGTCTGTATATGCACCTTCAGTGTGACCCTTGGAAGGTACCTGAACTTGGTGAGAGTGGAGCTAACAGTAGTGGACTAGCAGAGAAGGATGAGTGGGCTGAAGGGAAAGTACTGATTCTGGATATGAGGCAAGGGGTCCAGCCCAAGAAGAATGAACCCAGAAACTTCTGCTCTAGAAGGAGAAACGTGTCTGCTTGCTGACAAATTTTCTCACCTCGTAGAACAGGCAGGCATAAAGGGATTATGAAACACAGCGGTGGTAGAACATGTAGATGGAACCTAGCCCAGAACTTGGTACTCAGAAGGGGCTGACAGCAAATGGCAGGTCTTTCCCTCTTTTGGCTCGAAGGTGGTGACATTGGGGACTCCTGGGTGGCTCTGTCAGTTAAGCCGCTGACTGTCGATTTTGGCTCAGGTCATGATCTCACAGTTTGTGAGTTCAGGCCCTACATTGGACTCTGCACTGACAGTGTGGAGCCTGCTTGGGACTCTCTCATTCTCCCTTTCTATCTGTTCCTCCCCCGCTTGTGCACTCTCTCTCTCTCAAAACAAATAAACTTAAAAAAATTAAAAAAAAAAAAAGTAGGGACCTTGTTTTGCCACCTGTCCTTCATTGACCCTAGCACTGATTTTTCAAAGTCAGGATTAGGGAGATGGTTAAGGTTAGGATTAGAGCTAAAAGCAGTGACAGCAGTGAGATCAGAACCATCTAGCAAGCTTATAAGCAACACTGAATATATTAATAGATATACCAAGTTTTGATAAAGTCTTAACCTCTTCTATTAGTTAGGAAACCATTTCTTTATTATAGAAAATAAGTGCAGAAAAATATAAAGAATTAAAGAAAATACTTTAATCATGTACTGTATCATATAGAGATAGGGACAATTAATATATTGAAATATTTCCTTCCTGTCTTTTTTTATTTAGAGCTTTTAAAAAAACAGAATTGAATTATTGCTTATTTAATTTCCTTCTTGTTTTATTCCACTCGACATTATACCAGAAGAATATTTTCCTAACATTCAAAACTTTTTATGCATAGTAGTGTATATTGGAATGTACCATATTTTAATTGACCCTATCATTAGGCATCTAAGTTATTTTCAAAATTTCGTTGCTATATAAACTCCCAGTAAACACCTTTGTGTGTAAACTGTTGTCTACTTTTTAGATAGTTTCTTTGGGATAGATTTATGGCAATCAGACATTTTTTAAAAGCTAGTGATTCACATTGCCACATTGCTTTCCAAATTTCCCAATTTATATTTGCAGTATGCCTTGCCTTAGACTTCCAAGTCTTGACATTTCTCCAGATTTGTTTATTTGCTCATCAATAACCAGGCCCCACTGTGCAAACATTGTTATCACCATTATCAAGAAACCCTAATGTAGTTCCATGTGTTACAGACTTAAGTCTGATCCTGGATTTGAAAAGATAAAGGAGTCGGTCACAGGGCCTGCCCTTTGGGGGTCTGTCAGGCCTTTTTATTTTCCTGAACTAATAGGCCTCTAATGGGGACCATACATTAAAGTTTGGATCTGATATGAAATCTAGAAGGACTTAATTGCTTTTTGCCCACGGTGAGTTTTTAGTTTTGCCTTTGGATGTGTTTCAGCTCCTTGGCTGGTTGTACAGTCAGTTCTTGGCTTGGCCTAAAGTGGTTGTTAACCTCCTCTGTGCTCATCTGAACTGAGGTCCTTATCTGCCTTCTAAGTTAGGTCTCCTTGGAGTTTGTCTCTGGGCAGCAATGGTGAATGAGCCTCTAAAACTCAGGTGTAGCCCTACATTTTCTGCTTTAGGCTGCTGAAGGTTATGGCTCACCAACAGCAGGCCGATTGGGAAGCTGACATTTCTGGTGCTGCCTTGATTAGGTACATTTTAACATGTCAGGTGAAATAAGTCCCACTACATTCAGGTTTTTCTGGAATTCATGCTAGGGAATCAGGATGATTTAAATTTAGTTCTGATTTATTTGTCAATGCTGGAAATAATATAGACCTGAATATAGATGGACCTGAATATAGATGCTGGAGAGACAGCCTAGCGCTGGGGAAGAAGGATGTATTTTTCACTTAGTGGATTCTAGATTTGAGGCTGTTTTTCCCTTCTCTACCATATGATTGTTTTTTTTACATGTTTTGTATTTCTTGCTTCACCTATCATTGGTTAGGTATTATCATGTGCCCTTTACTGGTGTTTGGGGTTGTGTACATTTTTAGGTATATATGACATTTTATGTTATAAAACTAATTTTGTAGAGAGATTGTCCTTATTGTATACAAGCTGGCAAGTTAGGCATGCTGCCACCAAGTGGTGGAGTACCTCTGCTCAGCTACCCAAGGACACAGATTGGTTTTATCAGAGGCTCTAAATGACAGTGTTCTGCTTGGGTTTTCAAGGCTTTACATTTTTATTAAAACACTGAAAATTAAGTAAGCACTAAGTAATAATTTTTTTCCAACTACAAAATGGGTTTAATATAACCTTTCTGATAATGTTAGTGCATGTTCAATAAAGTTATGTTTGTGGAAATATTTAACTTGGGTATATACTAATTGCCATTTGAAACTGGGAATTTTATAGTGGTATTTTTTAGGGAAAATGCATAAATAATGTGATATATCTATACCAATTCTTAAATTTCTTTTAAAAAGCTTCCTTTTTATAATTTTTTCAAATTAAAAAAAAAAAATCCTTCCCATTGGTTTGTCTTCAGTCTAAGGTAGATTGAAGTCACAGTGCCCCAAGCATAGAAGTACTTGGAACTACTATCTCCCTTGCTATTTTCATCAGCCGCAAACATTGAAGATAAAAGTCTTCATTTGTCTTTTCAAGCCTTGCCTTTTAGACACTGTTTTCTTTCTCTGAACACAAAAGACGAGAATAAGAAAAACGCCACAACCTAGGGCTTTTTGTTGCTGAAAGTATAACCCTGGTGAATATACTCACTAGTTGCAAAAAATTTCTGTACCAGTTTGCCACTGTAGCTTTTACTAAAAGAAGAATGTCTCCCCCTTGCCTGTTCCACTCCATCTCTTCTCTTCTTGGATTGCTTTAAATAAAAACAC
Source organism: Panthera leo (assembly GCF_018350215.1). NCBI lineage: Eukaryota > Metazoa > Chordata > Mammalia > Carnivora > Felidae > Panthera > Panthera leo. The sequence goes on from NC_056687.1 coordinate 69,447,833, forward strand.
TTAAGAAATTCTTAAAAGTTCAGCATCAATAACTTAAACAGAACAAATAATTTGAACAAAATTTGAAAAAGACTTTTGAATCTAGAGAACTCATCATAAAGCTGTGGTGGTCCCTGTCTCCTCTATAAGTTCTGACTGTCCACAAACCTTTCTCCTTGATGAATAGTGAGCTTCTTGAGGGCAGAAATGGTGAGTCTTGTTTAGTGAGTTTGTAGAGCAGTACCTAGCAAGTTGACAGAGTTCCATTAGACTGGCAGCTCCCCCAGGGGAAAGGGCAGTGTCTTGTGCCTGGAACCCTTGGGGCCCTTGCCAGCTTCTGTCTTCCAGACATGGAGTCAGTGAGGCCAGACCCAGGTTTCCTTTGGGATGTCATCTTTCCTGTGTAACAGACTGTACCCACAGGGCGTGGGTAGACTGGCTCTATGGCAGAAAGAAGGCAGGGCCCTTTGCCAGAGGATGAAGCATGGGGGAGCATGCGAGGGACCTGGGAGTGGACTCTGTCTCACCAAGGAGGAGTATTCCTGTTTCCAAGTTGAGCAAGTGTAACAGCCAGCCCCACTTCTCCCGAAACCCAGATAGGAGCACTTTGTCAGAGCTGTGGTAACTCAGCTAGGACAAATGCTTTTCTGGAGAATTTACTGACATATCCACGTGTATGTCCTGATGGCCCTGCTTTGTCTTTTCTTTCGTCTCAGAGCCTTCCCTCTCCCTACCCCATCTGATTCTAGGTCAGACGAGGACCAGACTTCATTTTGAGAGCTACCCAAAACCCCCCAAACCAATGTTTTTTTCCCTCTCATCTCCTAGACTCTTCTGTGCTGTCTTGAGCTGGAAGTTCATCTGTTGTCATCCCTAGTAATTCATGGGCCAGGTCTTGCACAGAAACTCCTCTTGGCCTGGTACCTGAGGCCAGGTCTCAACCTAGTGCTGTGACTTTCCCCTCTCCCCTGATTCTCTGCCCAGGAAGGTAATGTGCACTTATCTCCCAACAGTAAGCTGTTTTCCTCTGCAAGAAACTCGGGCCTTGAACCCATTTCCTGAAAGAAAACTCCCTGTTTTGGACTTGGAGGAAGGCAAGAATCACTCCTACCCTTTACCAGCCTTGACCATGGTGGGGTGTTCTACTAGGACACCTGCCAATTGGTCGAGATTTCATTCTGTGCATACACAGGATGATTGTTTAGTTCTTATATATGTACCAACTCAGAGAGAATGGTCCAATAATCCTCTGGCTTTTTCAGGTTGCCCCTGAACTTATGGGCTAATGAGGGGACACCCAGTTCTTGCCCTTGGGACAACTCACAGTGTGTTTGAGGTTCTAAGATCCACTGGAGAAGACAAAATTAACCATTTCAAGGCCATGGTTAAACAGGCATACCGGTTAAATGGACTTAACCAGAGAAGATTTATTGGACATGAAATTTGACCTAGATTTTTAAAAGAAGTAGGTGGATTCAAATCCTGGAGCTTGAGGCAGGAGGGGCTATAGAGGTCAGCCAGGTCAATTTCTTCACTTTAAAAGGGTAAAGTGCTGTCCAGAGAGTGCTCTGACATGCCCAGGGCTTCCCAGTTGGCCAGTGGTGTTGCTGGGACCAGTTGCTGCAAACTTACACTGCCCCCTGACATGGGCAGAACCTGTGGGACAACAGGTGACCCCCAGAGTGGCATGCACTGGAGGTCAGGACCTCCCCTGTGTCATAAGCAGAGGATTTTCCACTCACAGGTGAGATTTCTAAGGCTCTGAGCTAGCTGCAGGTGGGAACAAACACCTTTGGAGCCCTGCCTATTTAGTGTCAAGTTCCAAACATGTCCCCCTCCTTCAGGTTTCCTCTGTCTGGCTCGTTGTGACCTCCGTTGCTGCTCTCAGGCTCCCCCTCGTGCCTAAGCCATTACAGGGTTTTTCTTCCATATACATCACAGGGACCTCATCAGTGCCCTTGGCCAGGGCACCTCCGTCTGGGTGTCTGAGGGAAGGAAGGCTGGCTGCAGTACAAGGGCTTCCCGCCCCATGGGAAGGAAGTCTCCTGCGTTGGTAGAACGTGGTGGGCATGCAGGAGTAGCTGTGTGAGGGGTAGCCGAGGGTGTCTGTGTTGGTAGGTTTGTTTGGGCATATGTCTGCATGTGCTGTAGGCAAATAGCACTGGGCTTTCAAGAAAGTACCATTACTTGAGAAGGAGGAGGGGAAGGAGTGGAGGTGTGCACAGGCACGATTTGACCAAAGACGGTTTCCCAGAGGAAACGTGTGGTTTATTAATGAGGATTCTACCTGCCCTGCCAGGAAACCAGAGCCCAGCTGGAGAGTGGAGGGTCCCTTGCGAGGGTGGGGAGAGGTGACGGCGCAGCAGGCGGAGGAGAAGGAGTGGTGAGGGCAACAGGGATTGGGGTGAGCAAGGAAGGCTGGCAGCACTGGCCCCACCTTTGCAGCCTCTCTTGGGCCCCCTCTCTTCTCTCTTTTCTTTCTCCCTGTTTTGGAAGAGTTTCCTGCATCTTTGTTGGGGTGACTGAGGGCACTGTGGTTAGACAGGAACAGGGGCTCCATCTTTGCTTTACTACCCACAGATTTTTGATCAGTGATTATAATGACATTTTTTAACATTAAAAGATACTGTTGTTCACCCGGCCTGACTATGGGAGAAAGATGGGGCAGTGGAAAAGGCCCGGGGAGCTTGGCCCTGGAGTCTGTCTGGAGAGGACAGGGAAAGGGGAGGGCTGTGTGGAGAGGTTGTGGTTTCCGTTTCCAGTCCACTATTTCTTTTCCTCTGCTTGCTTTGGTTTCTGTTTTGTTTCTGCCTCATGTTCTGAATGCCCCAGAAGGAAAGGATGAACATCTCTGTGGGCACCGTGGGAAATGGGACAGGAGGCTGCTGTCGGGAAATAGCCACATCAGTTTCTATCCCAGCCTCCCTGAATGTGCCCCTCTGCCACTGTCCCTCTCTGCCAGCCAGCCCCAGACTTCTATAAGCAACAGTTCTGGTCCTTCTCTAAGACCTTCTAAGCTCTTCTTCCCCCTTCCAAGTGTCCTGCCCACAGGCCAGTCAGATTTAGAAAGCAAGGCCTCTTCCTTTGGTGAATGGAACGTGTGTTTGAGACTGTCGGGTGACCTGGCTGGTTAGCCGGGACACCAGGGTTTGTGCAGCTAACCTGGGCTGGTCGCTCTGAGGTAGCCATCCTTTGGAAGGCTGTGTACTTTCACCTTGGTACTGCTGTCACCCGTGCCATTTCCAGAACTCTCTTTGGGAGCTCCCTTCAGCCTGTGTCATTCTCTTTTGACTCCGAGCAGATTTGACTTTTTAGAAAGTGTTTTGTTTAAAGGCAGCATCTAGGACAAGTCAATAAGGCAGATGTGAGGTCCTGCTGTGTTTTTTAGGTCACTAGACGTATCATTGTATGGCCACATCTGGGGATACTTGGAGTAAGTAATCTTGGAAGCTGAGTCTGTGCTATTTAATATTTTACTACACCCTGGGTGGGGGTGGGGGAGGGGTGGCAGGTGGGATAGGGGAAGAAAGACAATCAGCCACATCCTTGCTTTGGGCACATTTGCAGCCAGCATTGTTTGTTTGTTTGTTTGTTTGTTTGTTTAAACAGCTTCATTTGAGTGGAATTAGGGAATAGACTTTAAAGACTTGGAGAATGTTGGCCTTCTTCTTTTGTTCTCCAGTGTAAGGCTTCTCTGGGACTCTGACTTGGGCAGGAGTTGGGTTTGTTTTGGAGAAAGTTGGGCCCAGGGAACTGACAAAGAGGGAGCTCCTAGACCTGGAAATGGGCAAGGAAATCTGCAGAATCTTTACCGTAGTAGTGACTTAACCATGGATGTACCTTTGAATTACCAGGGAACTTTTAAACACCACTAAGTCCAATCTCTGACCAATTAGTCAGAGTCTCCTCACTTTACAGAGGAGGAATTGAGGCTTTGGTTTAGAACAAAGCATTATTTTGACCTTTGTCCCCCAGCCCTGGCATCACAAGTCAGAGGCCCAGAGGCAAAAAATGTCTTGTTCAATGGGTAGAAAAGACACAAATTCTGTGGAATAATCATGACCTGGGAAAGTAGACAGTGTCTTCCATTACAACAAACAAAAAACAAGAAACAAAGAAAAAAACCTCTGGATGGATTGACATGGATTCTGAGGAGACCTTGATGGTAGATGAACCTCCCATTGTGACAGAAAGCCACCTGATGGTGGACCATCACCTGTGAGCCAGGCAAGAGAGGTCCACAACAGGCCAGGGAGTCCTGCCACCTCTCAGAGCTCCTCTCTCCCTCCTATCAGTCACCCAGCCATCCAGGAGCCCTCCACGTTTTGAAGGGTGAGTTTGAGAACTATCTGTGCCAGCAAATGCTCATTCACCGCACAATGTTCCCTGGAGAGTGGCTCTTTTCTCAGTAAGGCACTGTCTCCTCCATGTGTTCTTTTTACTGCTTCTGATTATACCAATTAGAAAGCTTAACGCAGGTGCTAATGTGTCTTTCACACTTTTCTTTAACACCTGCTGATTTCTGGTTGTTTAAGAAAATGGGTGTGGTGTGGTTTTGGGGCAATCTGCAGAGGGCTGCTGTGAGAATAGCAATAAGGAGTAGAAAATGGTTAACCCAGATCAGAGGGATGGATGAAAAACTGAAAGGAAATCTAGATCCTATAGCCAGAGACTCTCCAAGGCCTGAGAATGACATGTGAACTCCAACACATGGGTCAGGGGGATCTTTTCCTTCTCAAAGCTCCAGAGACCTTTCTTTTGCTTGAATTCTGAATGGATAAGTCAGCTCATGAAATGATTTCAGGGAGACAGGGGTACAGCAAAGTTCTAGGGAAAAGGACACAGCAGGTGACTCATTGGGGCTCCTCTCCCTTCCTCCCTTTGCTGGTTTCTGTCTGCTCATGGAGAACTGTCTCCAGGTATTAAAGGCTGTCATGCAGGATGGATAAGACTTCTCCAGTCATCCTTCCAAATCATCCTTCATTGCTGATTGGCTTGCACCTTCAGGGCCAGAGTTGTGTTGGCAGGGCCAGTATTGCCCTCATTAAACAGGGAGTCCTTCACTTACCTTGTCCTTCCTCTTTGTCATCCACTGCTCAGTGACCAGTCTAGCTCTTTACCACAGTGTTTAATTTCTTACCTTCCCTAGACAACTTGGTGAGTAGGTCTGATTTGAAAATTATTTCATCACAGCCCAAGCACTGGACCTTCCTGGGCGTCAGCACTAGGATTCTGATACCCTATACCGCTGACACCCTGTACCCCACAGTTTGCACCAACTGAACAGCCCGCAGCAGAACACACAAAGCAGAAACCCTTGTTGCCCCCTTGCCTGGTCTGCTGGGGCATTTTCATTGTGGATCTCTGCTCTCCCACCTGCCATCAAGATGGTTCGATGTTGTATTTTTTCCAGGAGCTGTTTCAAGTGAGAAACTGCTAGACATTCATAGACATGGGATAAATCTCAGGTGGCACCACAAAAGCTAGGGCAAACGAGGTCAGGTCATCCCTCTGCTGCCAGAGCACAGTGGAAACCATCAGCAGGATGGCCCTCCTTCCTGGGGAAGGGGCATTAGTACTCAACAGAGGTTACCCTGAACCTCCAAACCAGATTATCTGAGGTTGGGGAGAATTTCCCTTCTCATTTCCAGAGTTCTCATGGCTTAATAGAAGACCTGAAGCAGGGAGATTGACAGTTTGAGGTCTGGCCCACAGGGCCAAAATGTCCACCCACATGGCCAAAATGTCCGCCCACATGGCCAAAATGTCCACCCACCTGTGTGACCCTGAGCAAATCACTTTCTTGCTCAGGAACTTGCTGCGCTCAACTCTAAAATGAAGGATTAGCAGGAGTAAGCATTAAAGTTGCTTCAAGCTTAAGCTGTCTTTGTCTCTCAGACAAGGTAGCATGACAGATACTGGAATTGAACAGACCAGATTCAAATACTGATTTTGACTCTTCCTGGTGACTTTAAGCAAGTTACTCAACCTCTTTGAGCCTCAGTTTCCTTAGCTATGGAGTGGGATAATAATAGCAGCTACTTGTAAGTCTTATGTGAGGAATAAAATGCTTAGCATACATTGGATTCTCATCTGCTCAATAGAATCAGCTTTTATCATTAATATGTGTATGTCCCATTTTTATCAAAGACAACTGCTCCATTTCATTAGTTGTACTCTCATTTTATATCTCTCCCCAGCTTGATTTTTGAGCTCCTCAAGATTTAGAGCTCCAGCCTAGGTCTTGCTGCTGGTCCCCTGCTTGCTTACTGAACTTTGCTATCCCTGATTCCTCCTTGTAATGGAGGAGCAGCCAGCAACACAGGCTCTTTTCTACCTCAGGGCCTTTGCACAGGCTGTTGCTGCTCCCTGCATTATTCTTTCTACAGTATTTCCTTAACTAGCTTCTTCTTGGAATTTTGTTCTCTGCTTAAACTTCAGCTCTTCATAGTGGCCTGTCTTGACCACCTGATAAGTTCTTAAGACTTATCACAATTTGCATTTATTCTGTTTATCTACTCTCTTGTGTCCCTCTCTTTCCATAGAATGTAACCTTCATGTTTCTGTCTTGTTCACATTTATATTGCTAGTGTCTAGCACTAGGCCAGCCACAAAGTAAGGGCTTAGTATATATTTGTTGGATGAATAAGTTAATGAATAATAATGACATATTTACATGACACCATATTATTTATGAAGCACCTTCATAACTAGGCTCTCATTGTGAAGCCATATAAATCTCTGTGAGGGATAAAGAAATTGATTAGCCAGAGCCTGGCTGTAGTTACCCCACATATGACAGCTGTCATGCAGAGTAAGGTCAAGGTTATGGCAATGTGTGGGAAGAACCTTCATCCCAGGGGGATGGGAGGAAATGTATCAATATGGGAAGACTTCTTGGAGGAGGAAGCATGTGAGTTGAGCTTTGAAATGGGAGTAGGAGTTATCTAGGCAAAGATGGGGTTAGTATGGGCAAGCACAAAGGCATAGAGGTAGGAGAGGCCAAAGTCTAATATAAGATTGAAACTAATAAGTCAGTTTAGAGAGACATGGATAACATGTCCATTTTAACAAGGGGGAGATCCCTCTGACAAGGAAGTCAGGGGAAAGCCCAAGGGAGAAGGTGGCACTTAAATCTGACCCCTTAGCCAGATGACCAGGGATGATATCCAGGGTGGTTCACTGATGTGGCCCAAATGGAATCCAGAGGGATGGTCTGGGCTTCCCTTGGCCAGGGACCTAGGGAGGAGTTGAGGGAGCAGTGATTGGGAAGAAGTGGCATTTGGCTTCCTGAAGCCAAACCTGTAACCCAGGGTGAAGACCTGGCCTGACAGGCATTTTGCCCTGCTCTTCAGGTCCCAGAGCAACCCTTTGCTTGAGGCGCTGGTATCTCAATCCCTGCCCCCTCCCCGCAGGCTAAAGGCATTGAGTCTTCAGATCTATGAAACAGGGTTGGGATGATAATAGCAGCTAAGATAGAGGAGGCAAATCCAAAGGCCAACAAGCAGACAGATCAAGTGAGTGTGTGAATGAGCTGGAAGTGGTTTAAAGAACGGAGAGTTTAAGCCTCCTCCAAAGACACTTGAATGCATTACAAGCAATAGTAATAGCCTTGCCTAATAAAACCATTTTGGAGGACTGGGTTCAATAGTGTGCTGCTAAATTGTGATTTCTGTTTGCTGTTGGGGGCCACCAGGAGTAAAAAAAAGGTCAGTGGTAACATGCTTATTCATTGGTTCTTCACTGCCCACCACTGAGACCCTCCACACCTGTACCAATCAAACACCCTTACACCATTCACAGTCTAATGGGTCAAGAGACAACTCTGGGGCATCAGATGTGTGCAGGGCCTGGAGGACCCAGAGATAACCCAGGACTTGCCCAGATATTTTAGATAAGCCTGCCAGGTCAGGTGCATGATAAGAAGCTTCATAATAATCTAATGGCAATTTAGAAGTTCCTTTAGAGAGGAAGCCTGGGAAGGCAGGTCTCCAGCAGGTGTCTGGTTTGAACCCAGAATTGCTGTGTTGGGGAAGGCAGCCACCAGGCCTTTCAGGGAAAGCCTCTCCAGGCCAAGAGAGGAGGAGCTCGGTTTTGCAAAAAGAAGCCAGAGAAGTGAGCACAGAAATCCTCCCATGCCTGTGCTTCCAATAAATGATTCCATTTGAGAGAACATGAGGATAGAGAGAGAAACATACTAGCATTTTTGGCAGGCTCCTATAGAGCATAGCTGCTGGTTGACCTTGCAAACATTGCCCTGATGGTACAGCTGTGGGCTACCTGTTTATGAAAGCATATCCTAGTCTGATTTAGACAACGTGAGTATCACTAAAGCCACACCTAAAAGAGTCTAGGTATTGTCCTTGGATCACCTGGAGAGACTCCTGGGTCTCATCCTAGACTGATTTTCATCATAATATCTGAAAGGTTTCCCCAAATCAGCATTTTAAAATAAGTGTCCTAGGTGATAATGAAAGTCACTAAAGTTTGAGAAGCATTGGCATAAAGCAGCACAAATGCTTTTTTGAGATGGTACAAACTCTCACGAGTGAAAACAGCTCCAGTAACATGTAATGAACAAAAGACTAAATGGTCTAGAACTGAGTACAAGAAATATCCAATCATTCATAAAGTATACATTTATGTCCTGGGCCTGAGGGCTCTGAGAGTCCATGAAACAGTTTACCACGCAGTTTACCACGCACAAAGGGCAAGAAGGTGGCCCAGGGGGTCCAGGTCTCAAGCCCCAGATGGGAAACAAATGGGGCAGAGGGGTAGTGAGCAGTGGCTGTGTTCTCTGTCTAAAGGAAGGGGTGTGGGGGATGGGCAGGGTCACTCACTCTCCTTTCCTCTCTTTAGTGGACTTAAAGGCCTATTTCTCCAAGCTTCACCTTTCTACACTCCCTCCTCCCCATATACAACGTGGCCATATGTGCTGCTGATCATTTAACTTGGGCTAATAAATATTATTTAAAAGGTAAATAACCTAAAGGGAAAAGGAAGGCTACCTGTTTTATTCCAGGGTAAATTGGTTTACTCAAATTGCTCTCCATCGAGCATGCTGAGAGTAAAAGAGGTCTGGGGGCATGTAGGCTTGGGGCAGAGGCAGGCTGGGGAGCCACCTGGGGCTTGGGCAGCCAAAGAGCAGTGTGCAGACCCTGGCTGTTTCCAGAGTTGGGAAGACAGGGCCAGGGATGGGAGTGCACCAAAAGCAACCTCCGATGACTTTGACATTTCCTATAATCATCTCAGAGATCAAATAGGAAGACTGCTTCCCTGCTCCACCCAATCTCTGTGCTAACACCCCACTGAAATTGCCCTGACCAATGGGACCGATGCCTCTTAGTTGCTAAATGGAAAAGTTCTGACCTCAGTTAATGACTTACCTCTTTGCAGCATTTGACACTGCAGTTCCTCCTTGAAATCCTCCCTTCCCTGATTTCTTCCTCTCTTGGTTTTCTCTAACCTCTCTGCATTTTTTCCTCAGGCTCATCTACTTTCTTCTCCCATCTCTGAAACACTGATATTCCCATAAATTCTATCTTTGACTCAGGAAGTTTCTCTTTGTCTTACTCATTTTCACTGGGTGCTTACTCACTTCTGTGCATATCTACTACCATAGTTCATGAATGTATCCATTCAGCAAATATTATTGAATGCCTACTCTGTGCCAGTCACTGTACGATCCCCGAGTCAAAATTTGCAACCTGGATTTCTTTTAATTTCCAGGCCATATATCAAATTGCCTTCAGAATTTCATGTATATAGGAAATTTGTGGATGTATGTTTTAGGCTATGTTTCTTCAGATGGGGATTCAGGTATAAATTATTCATTAAGGGCATTCTCTTCAAGAAAACCTTTAAGGGAGTTGGAGAAGGAGGGTAGGGAAGAGGAAGGGCTAAGCAAGGATGTGGTCTCAGATAAAGTCTAGCCGGAGACCGACTTGGAGAATGAGAAGGCTCTGCAGTGTAAGTCACACTTCAGAGCTACTCCACCTTGTGGTAGAGGGTCTGAGCTTTGGCACCTTTGTAATAGAAAGGCACCCCCCCACACACACCCACCTGGTGTGAGGTTGTCACTGCCCACGTGTCTCTTGGAGAAGTGTCATCTATCAGCAGCAGGGAAGTCTCCAGAGATGGTCTCAAGTGTAAGCTGATAGCTACAGCACTTTTAGAGCTGGAGGCTGGGCACAGTGGTCAATAAAGTGTCCCTGGTGGGACACTCACCGCATCTCTTATAGCAGCTAAGACTTACGTAGTACAGATTATGTGTCTAGCACCATGGTAAGCACTTTATGGGCATTAACAAACTTAACCTTTACGTAGCCCTGTAGTATAGGCTATTAGTATTCCTGTTCATTCATGTTTTGCAGTAAAGGGGCTAAGGCATAGAGGTTAAAAGTAACTTGCCTAAAGTGCCTCAATAAGTGAATGATGGAGCCAGGATTCAGACCAAAGAAGGCTGGTTCTAGATTCCATTGCCTTAAGTGCCACCTCAGTGTATTGAGTCTTAACAAGCACCAGGCACTGTATTAGGCATTGGGGATCCAGCAGTGGAATCAATACAAAACTCCCTGCCCTCACTGAGGTTACTTTACAGTGAAGGAAGTGGGACAATAAGTAAATAAATAAAATATGTGATCCAGATGGTAATAAGTGCTAAGGAGAAAAATAAGGGCAGGGAAGTAGGCAGTGCCAGGCGAGAGCCATAGCCTTGAATAGGGTGGCCCAAGGGAGACTTAATTTAGGAGGCATTTTAGCAAAGATCCAAAGGAAGAGGGTTCTCCGCTTCTTCTGCCACTCCCTCTGGCTGACCCTGATTTACTCTCCCTCTGCACAGCTTCAGGGCAAGCCTTCCGAATCACCTGATCATGTTCCTTCCCTAAATGACACCCTTCAGTGGTTCTTCATTGCCCTTAGGATAAATCCAGCACTCCTGCCATGGTATGACATGCATCCTGATTTGAGGTCTGCTTCCACTCCTGTCTCTTCTAAGAAGGCCTACTTCTAACTGTGATGCCCAGGGCAAGAGTACAAATAGAAACCCACATACCCTATGTGTAAATATTGAAAATTAATATAGCAAGCTAACGAACTGTTAAAGAGTCTACCCTCTACTTTGATAAATGCATCTTCATAGCAACTTAGGAGGCCAACTTAACTTTTATATTTGTTGGACTGCTCTGAGTTCCATGCTAGAACTTGACAATCCAGGAAGACTGACCCCCAGCCCATGGTCTGCCTCCCTTCTCTGCCCACTGCCCAGCTCTGTCTTTCTGCATGCGTGTGGACACCTCAGCTCACATATCCATGTTCTAGCCACATTCTTGTGTTTGTACTGCTGGTATTTCTTGTCCTTGGGGGAACTGAACCTAGGAAAGAAGTACATGTGGGCCCAGGGAGTAGGCTAAAGGCCCTTTGGGCAGAGAATTTTAGGGTTTTAGGTGGTAGGAGCTTAGTCTAGAAGGTGGGTGAGGGCAACACGGACTCTATGGGGCAAGTTGCCTTGTTCCCTGGGGGAGAAAATGTGCAAGAGGAGGGTCAGAGCACAGAACAGGGCTCTCTAAAGCACTCAGAGCAGCACCCCCTCATAGCTCTCTGACTCTTACTCATGTGCCAAAACCAAAGTGAATTGCTGGAACTTTTCAATATGCATGCTCTATTGTTTCTGTGATTTTGTGATTTTGCACAGACTACATAATGGAAGGGCATACACTTGGAGTCCTTGTGCTAATTGCCCTCATCTCCAGTGAGCATCCTAATCCAATCCCCCATCACGAACTCTTAACCCCCACCCCCGATCACAGGAACACCACACGTAGCAGCAATACGGTAGGGTGTAGTATGATATAGTGACCTGAGCTTGGGCTTTAAAGTCCTGGTTTTGACCCTCTGTTTAGCCTCTTAGTGGTCATGTGACCTTAGGCAAATTCCATGCCTCTGTTTCATTATTCCTTACATGGAGATAACCATACCAACTTTATAAGTTATTGTGAGGATAAAATGAAAGAATGGGTATCAAGTGCCTAAGCATAGGCTCTGGCATAGAATAAGCATTGGTAAAAAGTTCTTTTCCCTCCCCCAACTATGCTTCTTACTTGAAACGAAACATACAGAGCACCTTAGGAGATAAGACTATTTTCATAGAAAGATGCCAATTAGATTAGCTCTCAGCACTCAGCCCCTGGGCATCTGTCCCCATCTCCTGAGCTAGGGAGAATTTCCTAGGGAATATTAGTGCCTGATTCCTACTTTTAGTTGTCAGGGATTATTAGTTCATAGTGTATAGGCTGCTGCTGCTCACCATATTTACATACTGGGATAGTCACTATTTGTTGTTAGGGATGTGAGCAAAAGGACAGTTACAGCAGTGGAACCTGAGGGGCAGGGAAACAAGGAAGCTGGGCATCTCGAAGGAAAGGCAAGACCCACGGTCAGCTTGCAGTGCCTGACATATAGTGGGCATGTAACAAGTGGAAGTCAAGCCAAACGAAGCTAAGAACAGTGAGAGAAGCCAGTAAACTCTAATAGAAAAATAGATAAGAGAACTCTTCAGGTAATCACAGGGAAATACTTATGGAACAATAAGCTATACCTGGTAATCAAAGAAATGTGTATTTAAATGTAATGCAGTATTTTTCCTAGAAGATGGGCAAAGATGTAAAAAGTTCAATGGCCAGGAGCACTTGGGTGGCTCGGTTGGTTAAGTGTCTGACTCTTGATTTTGGCTCAGGTTTATGAGTTTGTGCCCCACAAACTCTAACAGTAGACGCTGTGCACTGACAGTACAGGCTCGGGATTTTCTGTCTCTTTCTCTCTCACTCTGCCCCTCCCCCATTGCGTGTGCATGCGCGCGTGCGCACACTCTCAAAATAAATAAACTTTAAAAAATTAAAACAAGAAATTAAAAAAATTCAGTGGCCAGTGCTAATGAGACAGTAAGGGGGGGGGGCGCTACTCTCATGCACTGCTAGTGTGCACGGCAAAGTTGATTTGCCTTTCTGTAAAGAAATAATGAGAATGATTAAGTAAGTTAGAATATAGGTATAAGATGGCCCATGTGTCATTAAATGTAATAGTTTTAAGACATTTTAGATATGAGGAGAAAACCTCTGTTGCAGTGAAAAATAGAACACTATACAGTGTGAAAACCTCATGCACAAAAAAGACTGGAAGGAAATAGACCAGAGTATTGTAACTTCTTATCGTGAGCTTCTCTTATATAGGTCTTTGACTATTTTGACTTTTCTATAAATTAGCAGGTGTTTCTCTTATAATGGGAAAGAAATCCCGTACATTAAGAAAAGTCACATTGCTTTCAGACGATAGGGCAGAGAGAACGTTTTCTGGACGACTCTGGCAACTTGTCGACTCAGTACGCGTCAAAGAAGAGGCAACTCCTTTCCTTTGGGATACACGCTTTGGGGAGAAATAAAAGACTCAGGCTTCCTCTCTTGTTGAGTCTAGTCATTTGTAGCAACAACTTGCCTGGGGAGTTTCCTGTCAAACTGGGAAGCCTAAGTGAGCTGCCTTATGCTTGAGACAGTCACAAGGTCACAGGAGCTGTGATCTCTTCACCAGTCTGTGACATTCTCAACACTGGTTGAGATTTAAGATTGAAGCCTAAGAGGGGCTTTGATTCCTTTTGTGGCCTAAATCCTCCAATTGTGGCCTTACCTCCAGGAAGTGATTAATAGGCGGTGTTACTCCTCTGTGGGTCACACAACAGGCACAGTGGTTTAAGCAAGTGCTATCTGGGTAATAGGAAGTTAAGCAAAACACCCTAAAGCAATGCTACACCAGTATGTATATAAAAATGTGAATTGGGGCACCAGGGTGGCTTCGTTGGTTAAGTGTCCAACTTCACCTTAGGTCATGATGTCATGGTTTGTGAGTTCGAGCCCTGCATCGGGTTCTGTGCTGACAGCTCAGAGCCTGGAGCCTGCTTTGGATTCTGCATCTCCCTCTCTCTCTGCCCCTCCCCTGCTTGCACTCTGTCTCTCTCTCTCTCAAAAATAAATAAACATTAAAAAATTTTTTTAATGTGAACTAACCAAAATCTATTTTGAGTTATAAAATAGATACATATGTTAAGAAAACCAAGACGGGTGGAAGGAAAGACCCCTAACTACCAAAACATAGAATTGCTTCCAAACTGACATGTTATAACTATTTTTGCTTTCATTTTTTTCTTTGATTTCTTAGGAGTTATACTTAAAGTCCAAGTGCTTAAATAAATTTTGCTACTTAATAAGTTATATAGCAACATCTTGATTCACTTAGCCTAATTACTTTTTGGTGTTCAAGATGGTCACTGTCACTTCATCTGGCCTTGATTTCAAGAGTAGTTTCCCCTCTCTTAACTTCCTGAAACATGTCTTTTTACATCCTGACTGGTGTAATGGAAGGACGTGAGACAACTGGACCACATCCCAACCAGCCCCACCCTTGGCCATCTAAGAGTAATCAGCATGACTCAGCAACATGATTTTTTAGAAGCCAATACACATTTTAAACTACAAGTAATACATTTTTTTAATGTTTATTTTATTTATTTATTTTGAGAGAGAGAGAGAGAGACAGACAGACAGACAGACAGAAAGGCATAGAGAGAGGGAGAGAGAGAATCCCAAGCAGGCTCCACACTGTCAGCACAGAGCTCTATGCAGCGCTCAATCTCACAATTGTGTGATCGTGACCTGAGCTGAAATCAAGAGTTGGACACTTAGCCAACTGAGTCACCCAGGTGCCTTTACAAGTAATACATTTTAAATACAGTGGTGGCAAATATATGTTATCAATGCTCTGTGTACCATTGCTAATCCACTGGTCAAATCAGCCTAGAGCCCACTGAAGAAAAAGATGTTTTGGCCCACTTTGAGTTCAGTGGTAAAGCATACCAGTGTCTGTATTGAGGTAGGCACAGGGAAGGTCAGAACTCATACCAAAAGTTTTTCATGTCATGTTTAAGGGCAGTAGGGCCCTTGTCTTTGAAGAGCTTGTATTCAAATGGGGAAATCATGATTCATGCCAGGAGCAAGAAAAGGAGACAAAAATTAAAAGAAAATCAAATACAACTCTGAACGCTTGCACATAAACATCCCAACAAGTACGACTGACTGTAGGGAGGGCTGAGTTACGTGCTAAGTGCTGGAAGAAGCCAGGATGCCCTAGGTCAGATGGGGTTAATCTAAAGGTTTTCTGAGGCAGTGCATTTTGAGTTGGGTTAGAAAGCAGCCAGGAAACATGGTGTGAAGCTGGAGGGGTCCAGGTGAAAAGGAAAGCAGCTTTCTGGATGTTTTCTGACTGTGTTCCCCAAAGTCTTAGCCACCCAGAGTGACCGTGCCTGACCTCTGACCTCCCCACAGTGAGGACGTGTGCAAACGTGGCTTCACCGTCATCATCGACATGCGGGGCTCCAAGTGGGACCTCATCAAGCCCCTCCTCAAGACGCTACAGGAAGCCTTTCCAGCTGAGATCCATGTGGCCCTCATCATCAAACCCGACAACTTCTGGCAGAAACAGAAGACCAACTTTGGCAGCTCCAAATTCATCTTTGAGGTGAGCCAGACCTCTCTCTTAGCACCCCCTTTCCCTTCCCTTCTGCTACCCACACATTTCTCACTTCTGCTTCTCCACTTACCCTACAATATGCAGGATGGCAGGGGCTGATATTTCAGGATTCGTCGGCTACTGTGGCCTTACCAGTAAGTCTTGGAAGGAATAAGAGGCTCAAGAGATTGTCCCGGGCTGTCAGCCAGTCTGTTGAAACTGCTGACCCCGGCTGATTTGTGGCTCCTGACCCATGGGCTGCATGCTCTCCCACTCGCCCTTTCTGAGGCAGGCTGTTGTCATTAACGTGTGGATTTATGTCAGCCTTTCCCCTTGACTCTCTGTCTTCTGCCTGGGGCTGCCCTGGGGTCTTCCCCCTGCTCACTCCACATCACTGAGTCCCCCTCTCTGTGTCTACCCCTCTCAGACAAGCATGGTGTCCGTGGAGGGCCTCACGAAACTGGTGGACCCCTCCCAGCTGACCGAGGAGTTTGATGGCTCCCTGGACTACAACCACGAAGAGTGGATCGAGCTGCGGCTCTCCCTGGAGGAGTTCTTCAACAGTGCTGTGCACCTGCTCTCACGCCTCGAGGACCTACAGGAGATGCTGGCCCGGAAGGAGTTCCCCGTGGACGTGGAAGGCTCACGGCGCCTCATCGACGAGCACACGCAGCTCAAGAAGAAGGTGCTGAAGGCCCCTGTGGAGGAGCTGGACCGGGAGGGGCAGCGGCTGCTGCAGTGTATCCGCTGCAGTGATGGCTTCTCAGGGCGCAACTGCATCCCGGGTAGCGCCGACTTCCAGAGCCTGGTGCCCAAGATCACCAGCCTCCTGGACAAGCTGCACTCCACCCGGCAGCACCTGCACCAGATGTGGCATGTGCGCAAGCTCAAGTTGGACCAGTGCTTCCAGCTACGGCTTTTTGAGCAGGATGCCGAGAAGGTAGGAGGGGAGCCGGCCAGACTGAAGTGGGCTTGTGTGTGTTGGGAGTTGCTGCTTAGCTTTTTAGGGGAACTTACAGAGGCTGCTGGTCCAACTTCCTGATTAATAATACTTTTGTGGAAAGCTTTAAAAATGTGCCTACTGGTTTGGGATGAATTTATTTGGTCATTGATCACTGACTTTTTTAAAAAAGTATTTATTTTTGAGAGAGAGAGAGCGCGCGCGCGAGTGAGCAGGGGAGGGGCAGAGAGAGAGGGAGAGAGAAAATCCCAAGCAGGCTCTGCACTGTCAGCACAGAGTCCGATGCGGGGCTCGAAGTCACAAATCATGAGATCATGACCTGAGCAGAAACCAAGAGTCAGACACTTAACTGACTGAGCCACCCAGGCCCTGATCGTTGACTCTTTAAATCTCCCTTTATGTAGTGTTTATTATATGCCAGATACTGTTGTAAGCACCATGTGTAAATTAACTTATTTTAATCATCTCAAGAGTTGTAAGGGGTAGGTATATGACGGTTATCCCATTTTATAGATGAAGAAACTGGGAAGGCAAATAACTTGGCCAGACTGAGAAGTGTGATGTGATTGTGAAGTCCACACTTTTGCACTGTTGGATGCTGCCCCTCTCAGGACATGCAGTGAGTGGTTCAAGCCAGCTAAGCCACAAGAATAGCAATACTGTTACCAGTCGCAATAACACGACTTAGTGATTATTGTCCTGCAGTGTCCTTTACCGTTGACAAAGCACTTTCACATACAGAATCTTATTTAATCTGTGCAGCCCTTTGATCCTTTGAGGTGGGTGGTGGTGTTTCTGCTGATATACAGGGAAACGGGTGCTCTTTGATCCTGGGGCTATAATGGCAGACTTGACGTATGAATCCAGCTTTCTTCTGTTTGAAGTACAAGGTTCTTCCTTCCATACCACTGCTTTCTGGAGGATTTTCCTCAGCTGCTGTGTACTTTCTCAAGCAAGACCCCACTTTTCCAGCAGTGAATTTTCAAAGCTTTCCCCTTATCAGGGGACATGTGAGAAAGTGAAAAAGAAAAATATCATATAGTGCTTCTTTGCCAGGGATACAGAAGTATCTTCTCTAGATTCTCTCCAAGCTAAAGAAGAGAGTTTACTATTATATGCACTTTAAGAAGAGTGAAATAGGTTTTCCTCCTATCAGTGTTCTGGGGATAACTTCTATCCAAATGCATAATACCACTCTTAGGCATACCGTGACATTGTGGTAACCTGTGAGTTTTATAGACAGCATCTGATGCAATGGTTTTGTGTCTTTTAAGATCCTATATTGAAAATGTCCTTATGTGTTTGTAAGTAATGAAATCGGGATATAAAACTATATATAATTATGATCCCAATTTATGTGAGAGTGCCAACATAGGTATAAATGGACAAAATTCATCACAGTGCTAATAGTTTTGATTTCAAGGGTTTATGGTTATGGTTGATTTAATTTCTGTATAAATATTCTTTTTTTATATAATTTTTTTCATTTTTATTTATTTTGGACAGAGATAGAGGGAGAGAGACACAGAGTGTGAGCAGGGGAGGGGCAGAGAGAGAAGGAGACACAGAACCTGAAGCAGGCTCCAGGCTCTGGCCTGTCAGCACAGAGCCCGACACAGGGCTTGAACCCATGAACTGTGAGATCATGACCTGAGTCAAAGTCAGATGCTCAGCTGGCTGAGCCACCCAGGCGCCCCTCTCTGTATAATTATTCTGTGCTTTCTAATCTTTTATAGTTCATAATCAGATGAAAACCAATATGTGTAATTTTTAAAGATTACATAGCCCCTTTCTACAAAAGGAATTTTGAATCTCATTTAAGCCAGTTTTTGGAAGAGATATGTAGGAGAGTTTCTTGCACAACCTTAGGAGCTGTGAGGTCTCCCTAGCCTTCCTGAGGGCTCCTTGCCCAGTGGCCCAGTGCCTGGTTCCAGCCCTGGCCTACTCCCCTCTAGGAAGGGGTAGTAGACTACAGAGTCTACTTGGACTACAGAGTCACTGTCACTGCTCACCAAATGATGAGAGACACCAGGTCGGAAGCCAGATGCTCTGTGAAGCCAGAGGCGGGTACTTTGGCTCCTGTAACCAATAGTGGAAAGATCTGGACATCTCCTTTTTACTTGCAGTCTCTTCTGCTCTGGGGCAAGGAATCTGCTTTACAGCCTGGCCCGGGTGCCTGTTTCAGTGAGCCAGGGTCATAAGGGGAGGCCGAGGACTCAGGTCTGCCCAGAAGTGTTTTGTTTTAGGCACTTCCCTGCACCCATGAAGCTCAAGGATATGGGAAGCCTGCATAGGGCACAGATAGCGCCTGTCTCACAAACAAAACACACAAAACAAAATACCTTAACCTCAGAAGTCCCCAGGTAGGGAAGGCTGACCTTCTAGAGTCAGCCAAGCACCAGTCAGCCAGGCAGGAATTTTGGCCACACATGTATCTTCTCAATTCATGCTTGATTCTTTCTCTAACCCAGAGTGTGATTTTCTCAAGATCACACTCTTGGTTAGACAGAGCTAGTATTTGTTCTGTCTCCAAAGCCCAACCTAACTTTTAACCCAATAGCCTGCTATCTCTAACTCCCAGGACCTGCCTCTTGCTACCACTGAACACTGCCTGTTAGCCCCTAAGCCATCTGGCCCATGCCCTGATGATTCTGGGGACGACCTCAAATCCCACCTTCAAAGGCACACTCAACAGCAGGTGCTCTTAACCTTTCTGTGCTATGGACCTCTTTGTTCTGGGGAAGCCTATGGACCCTTCTCAGAGTAACATTTGTAAATGTACAAAATAATATATATGTACATGTACACACACATATATGTGTATATACACACACATATATACATACATATCATACATATATATATGTATATGTATGTATTACACACACACACACACACACATATGGCCTTGAAAAATAATTATTGAAGTACAGTTATTACATTTTTTTAAAATAGCCATAACTTGAATACTTCTTTAGGAACATTGTTAAATAACAAGTTCTATTTGAAGTCTTCTACCTACCATAATTTTGAAGTAGTGATGAGCATAAGTGACATTTCAGGGCAAAACCTGATGTGATCTGAGTGTGTGTTTCTGTTGATGTCATAGGCACAAGTATTGCTAACATTAATGTAGTTTGCTGCCTGCATTCATAACGGAAAGGAATGCTATATTTCAGTTACATGTTAGTGACAATAAGGGCATATTTTTTTCCTGTCCAAGTACACAAGCCCTGAGTTCTCTGCAGAGACTCTTAAGTTTAGGATCCATGTTCTGTGGTGTATTCATACCATAGAAAGAAGTATGTGTGTGTGGCATGTGTGTGGTGTGCTTGGTGTGTGTAGAGGGGGAGGGGAGAGAATATAAAAAATGAAACACGGAGTGAAAGGAATGATGGGAAGAGGGCAGCTCAGGAATATTTTGATATTGAGTCAGTGGTGAAAATGTTGCTCAGGCTTGACCCAGCTGCCACAGAAAATGTGCTCAGTGTGGGGCAGGAGAGAAAACAGCCCTTTTAAGTTGCTTCAAGATTAATTTAAAATATCTGTGCAGAGTCAAGTGCTCAGCCCTCGACTTATTTGGTGTTTTTGAAAGGGGATGAAGAGGGTGGTGGTTTGGGGTAAGGGTTGTCTGCGTGGATCCACATCTAAACAAGGGTGGGAGGAAATAGTTACTGCATGAGCCATGTCCTAGCCTCCCTTCTGGTGGGAGTCTTGTCGGAGGCCTGTAATTCCAGATCTGGGAAACTCTTAGCAAATCGAGGAGTCTGGTGATCACCCAGCTCCTACTTTTGTAAAGAGGTGAGTGCTGGGTCTGTCACCTCTGGCTCTGTGGGGTGACAGCTGTTTCCTAGGGCTTGAATAATACGTGGTACTCCCCATTTACCAGCTGGTCTTGGGGAGTGAAGCCATTTCTCATCACTTTCCTCTGACCCCTGAAATGATCCTTCCTCATCTTGGGGGTGGTGAGGAGGGAGCCATTTTCTCTGCCAATTAAACACTTAGGGAGGAAGGACTCTGTTCCACGATAACTCGTAAAGTAGGCCACTATTCATTTAATGAACTTCTGTGAGCAGTTGTCATGATCCCCAAACAAGGCACTTGGATAAAGATGAGTAGGCTAGAATTTCTGTCCTGGAACAGCAAGCTGTCACAAACTGCTATTTATTATTACTTATGTCTGCTATGTGCACCCCATGCCCTAGGCACAACCTCCATGATTGGGGGTTTTTAGAGAAGAGGGAATATTGCAGCTCAGAAATGTTAGGAAAACCTTAATGAGCAATTTGTGGGAGGGCTGGGCAATTCAGAGGTGATACAAGTAGTGCACAATGCGTCTTGTTGGAAGATGAGCAGCACTGCCTTGGTCCTGTGCTCTCTAGCCTGTAACTAATGGGCCTGTCCTCCACTGTGCTCACAGAACACAGGCGGGCTGTCCTCATTAGCCAGGTACAGATTACGACTCTCTTCGCAGACCTGTCTCACAGCTGATTGCCCCCACAGCTGCAGTGGACCTTGTATGATGGAGGTGTCTGCCCTGCAGTCATATCCCATTACCAGAGAGAAGGGAGGGCTCTTCCCCAGTAGGGGGCAGTTTGTGGTATTAATGTCATTAAGTAGCCTCATTCCATGTCCTCTTGCTCCTCAGTGGAGGATCCTTCCTAGCTGCTCCCCTCCCTTTCCTGGGTGCCTAGGGCACATCTTAGAACGGCAGAACTGGAAAAGACCTTGAGATCAGAAAGTCTACCTCCCACACTGTCATGATGACAGCCATTGTGACCTCATGATGCCCACCAATGTACTGATGCCAGTGACATATATCAGAAACTACTGGAGGTGGGGCTCCTGGATGGCTCAGTTGGTTAGGAGTCTGACTTCGGCTCAGGTCATGATCTCATGGCTCATGGGTTTGAACCCTGTATCGGGCTCTGTGCTGACAGCTCAGAGCCTGGAGCCTGCTTCAGATTCTGTGTCTCCCTCTCTCTCTGCCCCTCCCCCACTTGTACTCTGTCTCTCTTTCTCTCTCAAAAATGAATACAACCTTAAAAAAAAAGATAAAGAAAATACTGGAGCTGCTGCACCATCCAACTTTCCAGTCTGCGGAAGGCCCACAATCTTCCAGTCTTTGCAGGAAACAAGAGCCTCAAAGGGCTCCAGTGTATAAGGGACTTAACTGATGGAGAAATCTTCATCTATTCCTCTTCTGAATAAAAACTGATGTCTACCCAGGAGGCCCATGCTCTAGTCTTGCCCAAAGCCATTCTAGAAAGGAGTATATTCCCACTACCTTGTGGGAGAATTCCCAAAAGAGGGAGGACTAAGCCACTCTGCAGGGCTTCCAGTACTGGAATTATGCCTATTATTGGTTTATGCAGCATAGTGTGTTTGTTTCATGGGTGAACCAATGCTTGGGACATGCTCAAGACCACAGTTGGAGTGGTATTTAGGTGCCCACCTCCTCTGTAACCCAGGCATCTGCTCAGACGAGACCTTTGCATTTGCTTTGATGAGACTGGCCTCAGTGGTCATCTGAGCCTACCCTCACGATGCTACCTATGGGAAAGCTCCCTTTGCAGAACCTAATTCTAAATACCTTCCTGCATCTTCATCCTTGCATGGTGGAATTCTGTTTACATGCAAGGGTGCCATCTGGCCTGAAATGGAGCTGTGTGAGTGGGAATTCAGATTGGTTCTGAGGTGCCACTTTGTCAGTTGGGAGACCTTACACACGTCTTTAATCTCTGACCACCAGTTATGCTCCCAACAAAATAAAGATGAAGAATTCGGGCTAACTCAGTTTCTTTTAACTTTTCTGCTTCTACACCACACTATTCTCATTACTAATACTCTCTCTTTGTGAAAGTGCCTTTCAACGGGAGAAGTGTGGTGGTGAGGCACGTGTGTGGCTGTCGTAGTGGTGGCATTGTGGTAGAGAACAGGTTTGTAAGGGAACATATCAGAATCTCCAAAGTAGTTTGATAAAGACCCCCACCCACCTCAGTCAATAGTGCCTGTCATTCCTCTTCCTTTCAGACTTGCCCTACTAATGATATCTAAGCCTCTTTATAGCTCAGCAATTCTGTAAACATTTTTGCCTTTTTGTTATTCATTCTTCCCTATATATCTACAGTAGGCTCTTCTCTCTTCAGAGTTATCACCTTGGCTGGTGATGGAAAATAAGTCTTTCTCAGCAACTAAAACCATCATCTGTCGAGTTCTGTTCTTGCTTTAAAAAAAAAGGGGGGGGGGCCTGAGCTGCCTGGGCCTGTTATGAAAATCGAGTGGGGTGATGTGTGGAGGTGCCTGGCACCAGATTTCCCTTCCTTCTTCTTGTGATGGTTCAGTCATGGCTTCCTCTTCAATCACTGGGTGCCTGCCAAGACCACACAGAGTGTCATCCAAGCTATCTTCCCAATGGACTTGCTCCAGATAATTTTTGGTAATCCCTAAATGAAACAAAATTGAGGATTGAGTTGTGAGAGAAATTGGCAATTAGGATGTAGGTTCATAGGGGTCCCCAGAGGTCACTAGGTTGTGTGGTGCCCTGGCCCGAGGCACAAAGAGGAGCACCTAGGTCAAATGGGGGTCATATGTGATGGGTCCAGGTTTGGGAAGTTGCCACAGGAAAGGTCTCTTGGAAAACAGTCTGTCCCTGAAGCAGCCACAGAGGAAAGTGATTCTCCCAGGGGGATGGGATTGCCCCCTCCCCATGTACGTTATGTATCTGAGATACTTGTCACCTTCTGCTTTGCATTATAGCTAAAAGTGTATTTGTCTTATTCTCCTGCAAACTAGGGGCCAGAAACACTTCCTACAGTCCATCCAAGAAACACATCTACATATTTTGATCTTCTTGGAGATCGGTGCAAAAAAAAATAATGTTACTTTCATGTTACTATGAGAAAATATTTATGGGGCCCGCTGGGGGAAGGACATCGCAGCAGGCATCAGGGCACTGTGCTAAGGGTTACGTGCTTATTGTGTTTTGCTGTTTGTATGTCTGTTAACCACATTAGCAATTTAGGACATCCCCAGGATGCCCTGTCACTGGGCAAAGTATCCACTGCTGTTTCCTGTCCTCTCCCTCCAAGGTATAAACATTTCTGATCATTCCCCAGGGCCCAAAGCAAGACCCAAAGTCTTATCCTGCCTGGAGCGATGAGAACCACTAAGACCACTTGTGGAGAAATTCCTCTGCCTCTCCTCCCTGCCAGACACTGGCTGTTTCTCTTTGCCACACGTCTAAGCCCCACACCCCTCAAGTCAGCAGCAAGCATGACTCCATAGTCATTTGTCAAACTGAAGTGCCATTGTAGCAATTATAATACATAATATTTTTTTTAAATGTCAGTTTTTAAAGTCTTCTCACACTCCTGACCTTAGAGGTTTTGTGGTCCAGCCCTTCCTTTTACATAAAAAACTTTGACCCAGGGTAGAGACCCACCCAAAGTCATCCAGTTGGTGGTTCATCATTTGGTCTCCCATCTGCTTTGTGTAGCAGGCCAGGCAGGCGTGAATATGGGCATCGTTTCGTGGGTGGGAGAGCTGAGGCTTGGTGAGGTTGGGAAGTATGCCTGGGAAAGAGTTGGGTGGGCAGCGTAGGAAGATGGCCCTCTGCTCTGAGGCTGGGGCTACTCCCCTCCTCCAACAAACACACACGCACACGCACACACACACACACACACACACACACACACACACACACACACGCTGACCTTGCCCTGCAGGAGAAGGGGTGCACGGGCCAGCTAGCAACCTAGGAGGTGGCTGCAGGGGCTGGGGAGGAATGGAGGGTGGGGGTCCTCATCACTGCTCTAGTGAAAGGGAAGGTGCTGGACAGGTCTCCAGGGTACATGCGGCCAAGTCTCTGTGGTTCACTTGCCTGAGCCCTTCTTGTTGGGAGGATGGCTTCAAAAAGCTGCAACCTTGGGGCAGCCAGAGGGCAAGGTCTTTACTGGGCAGTTTGTAATTTCCTGCTTTTTTTGGAGAAAAGCTTCATGCCCTCTTGTTCCTGCCCTCCCTCCTCCTACGGGAGCCTAAACCACCACCCTCTGCACCCCCCACTGCCTGGGCTCAGGGTGAGGAAGTGTGTCCGTATCCCGCCCCAAGACAGGACACAGTGTCCTGTATTATTTCCAGCCTGCCGGTCCTGGGAATCTCTACTTACTTTTCTCATTTCCTCCTCTTGAACATTAGAAACATTAGAGTCCAAAAATAATCCAAGTCACAGTGTTCTGCAGAGTGCATGTGCAAGTGTTTTCTCTCAAAGCTGTTTTTCTCCTCCTTCCATCCTTTCTGCCTCTCCTGCATTTTCAGCCCCAGTGTATACAGAGGTCACAGGTCTGCAGGAGGCCTGTAGGTGTGGAGAGCAGATTGGAGGCAGGACTGGGAGGAAGTCTAGGCACGGGGCGAGGGGTGGAGCTCCCTCTCAGATCTCCCAAGGGGTGAGACCAGACAGCCATATGTAAATAGCCTGCATATGTGGCCTCTACTTATAAGTGGACCCTACAGAACTGTGGACCCCATAGTGGCCCCTTGGAATCGAGAACATGGACACTACATTAAAAATGTTTCCAGAATCCAGGTTGCCACACTGATTCTGTCTGTAGCAATTTAGGTGAGCTAGAAACAGAAGGTCCTGATCAGAGACAGAAGTTGTGTGAGGCACAGGAAAGTAACTGAGAAACACTGATTCACTCCCTTGTCAGCTGACATTACATGTCTACTATGTGCCAGGTCCTCTGCTAGGTGCTGGGGACTCTGTCTCCCACCCAAGCACTGGGTAGAGAAGCATAGGGAAAATCAGGTTCGGCATTGATGTGATTCCTGATAGCTTATGAGAAAAGGATGGCACAGAAATAATACCCACTCTGGTGGTTAGAGCCTGGTTCAGTATCTAGGTCTGTGTTGCTTTCTAGGTGGGAATTAGGGCTGGGGTGCCTAGAGTGTTTTTGGGAAGACAGTGGGTGGTAGCCCAAGGAATAAAGGTAACAGGTCAGCTCTGCCCCAGTAGGGGAAGTGGAAGGAATGTCTTAAGTACTGTTTTTGAAGAACAAAAAGAAATTCAGGTATAATTTGTTAAGTGAAAGAACAAACTGAGTCTCTACAGCAGGGACCAAAACACCTTCCTTCCCTTTTTCTTCTAGCCTACTTCCCTGCACCCTTCTCCTTCCTTTCCCATCTGTGACCTTTCTCCCCTGTGCCCTCACGCCCCTCCAGCCTGCACTCATGCCACTCTTTTTGCTTCCATTCTCTCTGAACCTGTTGCTTCTCTTCCCTTTTGTGGTCCTGCTTCCTTCTGTGGGTGGAGCTAAGGCAGAGCTCCGTGTGTGGTGCAGACCTCCTCTGGAGGGCAGAGAGAGCAAAGGCCAGAAGACCCAGCAACCCTCTGTGGCTTTGCAGTCACAGAGACCTGGATTTGAATCCCAGCCCAGCCTCTTGCTAGCTGAATGGCTTTCTGTGGCCAGGTTATGCTCTGTGAGCTGTCTTTTTATCAGTAAGATGTAGATTTTAATAAACGCCTTAGGATTGGTAATGGGTGAAAGAAAATGTGTATACAGCATCTAACATGCCCAGAGCCCAATAGATGCTCGGCAGATGGCCAGTTTGTGGAGAGAGACTCAAGGTGGACCATGTGCATAGATGGGATCAGGAATGGAAGAGAGGCATGGGGAAGCCTGCTGGGGCCTGGGGAAGGAGGGCAGAGAGTATACCCTCATTCACAGCAAGGGCGCTGGAGCAGACAGTGGGCAGCATGCGACAGCAGAGTGTGTAGGCGAGGTAGGTACCTGGTGCGTGGAGAGACCAGGAAGGGGTCTTGAGGAGGAACTGGTCAGTGAATAATAGCTACTAGATCTACTGCTAGTAGAAAGGAAAGGAAGTGGAAGCATGTGACCAGGATGGCAAGATCTTAGAACACTGTTGCTGAAGGTAAGCCAATTAAATAACTGCCAAATATTGTGCTGGGGCAGGCCACCAGCAGATGGGCTACCGTCAGGCCTTACCACGTTGGAGCAGGGGCGCTGGCAAACAGTTAGCTGCTGCATAGAGAAAGTCCACCGAGGTGCCTATCCTGGCTATGTAAACAATGCAGATGGGGAAATGTTCAGCTGAACTTGGGGTGCAGAAAGAGGGAGGAGCATGAGCAAAGGCATGGCAGCCCCAAAGTACAGGGTGGGTTCTGGGAGCATCCCTTCCCAGAGAGGCTGGAGCTCAGGCTCTAGGACAGTGTCCCTGCGGCATGGCTCCCCAGGAGTTACAACTGGGGGTCCACTCCCCGAGGAACCAGGGGCCATGGGAAAAGCTGGAATTTGGTGAATAGTTCAGGCCCTGCCAGGATCATCTTAGAATGCTAGAATCTTTGAATCAGCGGGTCTAATCCTTTACTCAGGGCTTCTCTGACATGCATCATCTAGACTCTCTGCTGAGCATTTCCTGGGTGGAGGAAGCCACAGCTTTGTGAAGCAGCCTGTTTGTTTCATCATTACACACCACTGTTTGTTAGAAAGGCCTCCTGCCACCAAACCAGCATCTGTCTTTCTGGAGCTTCCACCTTGTGGTCTCAGCTCTGCCCTAGAGCCCCCCAGAACTAGTTCCTTCTGTCTCCTGGACAGCAGCCCTCTGATGACTTGAAGAGAATCCTCATGGACCTTCCCAGTCTTTTTTTGCTCCAGGTGAGCTCCTATCACTTCTTCTGTCCTATTTTCACTTGATATGGGCTCTAAGCTCTTCAGTGTGGCATTCCTGGGACCAGTTTTTCAAATGTGAAAAGGGATGGGGAGGGGTCTGCAGCTCTTGATCTCACTTCTACAAGTGAGAGAGATTTTGTGTGTGTGTTTTGGGGGGGGGGGTGGTACACTTGTTTCTTGTAGTTCAGGTTAGCCAGTCTGAAACTCCAAGGTATACACACCCAGAGAATTACATTCTCTCATTCAAACTGAATGAGACACTATCTCGTATATGAGTAGAAGATGATGTCTTTTCACACGTATGCATAGAGAGGCTTTTCTAGTATGGAAATGTTGAGTTGACAGGATTCTGGTGCCCTGAGTTAGGTATGCCCAGATCAGGGATGTTCATTCCTGTGTCCCCTGGTGTTCCCTGAGGTCATTCCTAAGCAGAGCCAAAGCTTTGTGGTCTTATCTTGGAGAGTCAGAAAACTCATGGTAAAACACCCAAAGGAACATTAATTCCCTTGGAGGAAACCTGCCTCTCCTGAAATCCCAGAAGGCTTTTCCCCATGTTTCCCATTTCACCAAGAAACCCCAGTCTCTTACTCTTTGGCTCACCTCCAGCCCTTCTCAGAGAGCCTTTTCTAGGACAAGAAAGTCCCTGCTATGGGGATGGTTGCTGATGTGGTGAGAGAAGACATGCCCTTTCTTGGTATAGAGAAAAAGGGATGTTTGGTTTTCTCCATGCAGATCAGGTAGACCAACTGGTCCTACCTTAGAGCGGTGCTTGTCTTGCCCTAGGAGGTTTCCCTGGGAAGCTGACCCTTGTCATGAGGTGTCAAGAGGAGGTGCAAACCGGAAGGGACTACAATGGGGAATGAGACTGGACTTGGGCATTTGGGCCACACCTTCGGGACATCCTTCTCTGTGCTTTGCACAGCCCTACCGTCTCCTGCCTTTATACCAACCTCCCTCTCACTCTGCCTATTGAAACCCTACCCTAGCTGAAGGTCTGCTCAAACACTGCTTTACTCATTCTTCCCTCTTGGAAGTGGTCTTTCTCTCCTCTGGGCATCTTCCTGTAGCCATTATCCATTCCCCTCAAACTGGACTATTCCAACCTGTATTGTGATTTTATGCTCAGAGGCCTCATTCCTCCCAATATATTGCAAATTCCTGGAGGTCAGGTCCGGTGTCTTAAGATACTTCTGTGTCCCCCTGAGGCACACAGTCAGTACCAAATCAAGAGTGGACTGTGGCACAGTCCATGCTCACTGGGCTGCCTG
The DNA here is from genome assembly GCF_018350215.1 of Panthera leo. Classification (NCBI taxonomy): domain Eukaryota; kingdom Metazoa; phylum Chordata; class Mammalia; order Carnivora; family Felidae; genus Panthera; species Panthera leo. The sequence goes on from NC_056687.1 coordinate 69,476,281, forward strand.
ATGGAGCAAAACTTTTGTGAGCATTCTGAGCTGGCACAAGAGCACCACCTACTGCTGAGTGGTTTCAAAGGACGCCACTTAAAAACTGGGGTTTTAGTAACTTTCATCTTGCAGTGCAGAGAGAGATTGGGAGGCAGGATCCCCACTTCTGGTCTTTTTATACTAATCCAAGGGTGAGCAGATGAGGTGGCAGTGGGAGTGGAAAAGAGAGGGGCAAACTCTGGAGACACTCTAAAGGAAAGGAAGTGGGACCAGGTGACCTACTGGATGCTGGGGAGGAAAGGGAGCTAAGGTAATGACCAGGCCTTCACCTCACGACAGTAGGATTGGAGGCTGGGGGTGGAAAGAAATCCCAAAAACATTTTGGGAGAAGGATGGGTGACTAAATTAAATTTAAATTTCTTTGAAGGCACAGAAGCATGACAGGAGTGGTGATCAGGCTGCTAAAAGCATTATGCCGTGAATAGTCCCATTACTACATTTCTGCCCTGCTCACAGGGACAAGGGCACTAACTGAACCCAGGAGTTCTCCGCAGGCCTCTGCATAAGATTGTTAAAGAAATGGAGGGTTTTCATAAGAGACTCTTAAATACTGAGAACAAACTGAGGGTTGATGGGGGTTGAGGGAGAGGGGAAAGTGGCTGATGGGCATTGAGGAGGGCACCTGTTGGGATGAGCACTGGGTGTTGTGTGGAAACTAGTTTGACAATAAATTATATTTAATATAAAAATAAATAAATACAGGAAAAAAAAGAAAGAAATGAAGGGTTTTGAGGAGTGATTAGGCTCTTCATTCCCTAAGTTCTTCCTGAGCATCTGCAGGGTGTGCTCTGCCCGGTGGGGTCTGGAAGCAGGAAGCATGACCAAGCCTCTCTTCCTAGATGTGCCTGAGCCTGGCTCCCGTGCTGCCCCTTGCCTGCCCAGACCCCACTGCCGAAGCTGTGGGAAGAGGGCAAAGAGAAAAGGGGGAGTGCCAGGTTCCTTCCTCAGCTGGAGCTCAAGCCCACCTAGCACACACCCCTGCAGCACAGCAGCCACCCTCTTCCCTCAGAGGGAGGGCCACCTCCTCCTTAGCCCATGTGGAATTTTTTCCCCAGATGTGCAAGTGATTGGCACAGCCGATTTTAGGATGCGTGGGAGGACTGGATGAGAACATCCAGCAGACGCTCCATTTTTGCAGTAACAATAATAGTTACCATTTACTGAGTGCATCCTGTATGCCAGGAACAAGCATTAGCTCATCTAAATTAACTTGCCAAGGGCCAGATCTCAGTTTATGTCTAAATTTAGCTTTGGGATAAAGTTGGGCACTCTTTTCTCAGCTTGGATTAAATAGAGTTTGACCTCTTCAATTCTACATTTTGGGAAGTAAGTGAAGCACATTTTCTCACTCCGTTGCTGAGAATATTTTATCAGCATCTGTGGTTCAGATGGAAGGAATTTGGCCACTCAGAGTCAATATCCCGGGGCTGCCTAGGCTGACTCCTGGCTTGGTTGGTCCTGTTTCTCCTCTGCTTGACTTGCTGGCTCCTGGATGACCGTTCCTTCCCCAGAGGGAGGGTACTGTGCATATTGCCAGTGCTGCAGGGAATTTGGTCCATCCAGGCAAACAGACTGGAAATGAAAAACACAAAAAAAAGTTATTTAAAGTCTGAAAGCATTTACATTAATTGTGGACTTGGTGAGACTTTTCACTCCATCACTTAGCATGAGGAAGGCATGAGTGAGGACCATGGCCTTTTAAGGCCTAAAGTGATCATGTGCTTCTCTAGGCTGAGCTACAGCTCATTTTCAAGGGCAGTGTGTGATTTGAGCAGGAAGTTTTGCAGTCTGAGTTTCTCTAATCAGAAAGCAACTACTTTTTGTGACTGCCAGCTTATCCTGCTAAACCTGAGGGAAATAGAACGGGATTAACATGCATTCAGCATCTATTATGTGTTATATTCTGTGCTGGGCACCTTTAATACATTATCTTTACCTCCTCCTTCATATTTGACCCAGACATTGAAGGGGTTGTAAGAACAAGGAGTGTGAGGGGAAAACAAGGAGGGAGTGGGCATGGAGAACCCTCAGTCGGTGAGAAGTCTGTAATGTGCTAATTGATTTTGTTCTGTGAGATCAGGACTGGCTCGGACTCCCCTTTGCAATGAGGTAAATCACTGTCTTATCTGGGGACCTCAGGGTAGACACCCAGTCAGGGTTAAAAACAGATTTGACCATTTTACTGCCCTTTACTGGTTCCCTGCTGCACACTGAATAAAGGCCAGTTTCTCTGCCTTTCAATCTTTGCCCCTCTGAGACCCAGCCCCTCCCTCATCTTTTGTCATCCCTTCTCACCACCTCTCACTTCTGGAACTCTGTGTACCTCCTCTCTATTCCATATTTTAAGCCTCCAGGCCTTTGCTCAAGTTATGTCATAATCATTAAGGTGTTTTCATCCACAGCTTCACCTGACCAAATCCTTTTGTCTTTCAAGTGTTGTTCAGCTGTTGCCACTCTCTGGAAGCCATTCATGTTTTTCCATACCTCTACCTCCGCCAAATGGGACCAATGCTCCTCTGTTGTCAGCTCCTGGTATATACTTTTCATAGTACTTTTCACACTTAAAGTTGACAGACTATTGATTACATTTGTCTCCCTCGCTAGCCTCTGACATTGCTGTTTATCATTAGTCTCTTATCCAATGTCCAGAATACAGTGAATACTCACTAAGTAAATAAAATATTGTGCTAAGTATCATGAGCATGTGACTGTATCAGGATGCTTTGGGCTACAAGAAACAGAAAACTGGAAACTCTGTTTCAGGTTCCATCTTTTAATTCATTTTGTCCCTTTCCTTCCTATTCTCTTTATGTTAATCATGATTATCTTGAAAATGTTACCTGCCAATTCATAGCCTGGTCATCTCTGAGTCTGTTTTCATTGCCTTTTGTTCTCTGCTTGTCAATCACTTTTCACTGTGTCCTCACATGGCTTGTAATTTTATACTGGATATTGCAGATGACACATTGTAGAGACTCTGGATTAGGTTATCTCTTTCTAACCTTTAAATTTTGTTCTGGGATGCAGTTAAATTACTAGCAGATCTTGATCCTATTGAGCCTTGGTTTAGGCTTTGCTATGACAGATCTACTTCCATCTTTTCATTAATCTGAGGGTAGAGCCCTTATTTTTAGGTTGTAGTTCCTACTCCTATATCCTGGTTCTTTCTGGGGACCCAACTCAGCGCCCAGAATGTTTACCAAAGTCTCCTCACACGGTTTGATTTAGACCTCTCAACATTTCCCCAGTACTGCATAACCTAAAATTTCTGTTCAGCTCTCAATATGTTCTACCTCCTGCAGCTATTCTCTGCTAGACTTTCTGGAGTCTTGCTTTGCAGGTGCACAGCTTAGGATTTGGCCAAAGACCTGAAGGAAATTTTAATGAAGATTTTTAGGGCTCCTTCTCTTAGTTCCCTCTTCCCTAATATTCTATCACCAAAATTCCAACCACCTTACCAGCTCTGAACTCTGTTTTTTTTATACCCATCAAAACTGCTGCTCACTACTCAGCTTGTAGTTCTCTGCTTCACAGAGGGCTTACATTATGTGCTTCTCTTCCTTCACGGGTCATTGGTCTATGTTGGTTGTTGACTTGTGCTTTCAAATAGTTTATAGATGGTAGGGTTAAGTGTGATACCAGCTACCCCATAGTGGACAGATGATGAGTCTCCACATGCACCATTTAAATAAAAAATGCAAGTGCACCAGAATCATCTAGAGAGCTCCTACTAAATCAGAATCTTAAGAGCAAAGTTTAGGAAGCTATATTTTTTACAAAAACACTTCAGATAGTTCTGAATTAAGGCTAGGTTTGTGAACTCCTGCAGTAGATTCCAGAGCAGAGAGTTTGGAGAAAAGAAAAAGCAGTATGGGTTCACTTGGTCAAAGAAGGCATGATGAGGAGATGACACTTTAATTGCATTTCAAAGGATGGGAATAATTTGGGTATTTGGGTGTGGAGCATTTCATAGGGGGAAAGATGTAGCACAAATATGGGGGTGGCAGTGAGCATGGTATGATGTATTTCCATGGCAGTGAATAGCATATGGCTCGAAAGGATGCTTGGTATAGGACAGTGGTATGAAATAATAGGGAAAGGCAGATTTGGACCAGCTGAGGAGGGGGGGGAGTGTCTTGAATGCCAGAACAAGGAGACTGGATTTTGTTTGCATTGTAGATGACAGCAGCAGTAATTGTGTGAATGTGTGTGTGTGTGCATGTGTGCATACACATGTGTGTTTTGACATGTCGAAAGCAGTATATTAGAGCAATGAACCTGGTAGGGGCAGATGGCTTGGTATAAGGGAGAAAATGGAGTCCAGGGAGACCAGTATGGAAGTGACTGTAGTAATACAGGCAGGAGGGGCTGTGTGGCAATTAGTAGCAGTAATGAAAAATAAAGGGCATATATCAGTTATTTGAGGGAAGGAAGAACAAATGGGATCTGGGAGATGGGGTGAAGATGTGGGAAGTCAGAAGAAGGTAATAGTTTTCATAGAAAAGACACAATAATTGAAGATGCTGTCTTGGGATATTCATATTGAGTTGAGTCACTAGGAATAGTCTGAAATTTAAGTGTTTATTTGGGAGACAGTTTGGTAGTGATTTAAAAGCATGGACTTTGGAGTCATGCAGACCTAGTGAGTCTTCAATATGCCATTTGAGTTTTCATTATGTGACTTCAGCCAAGTCATTAAATCTCTTTGAATCTGTTTCTTCAGCTACAAAAAAGGTGGTGATGATGGTATCCCCTAGCTCCCAGGTTTGAGGATTGAGACAGTGTTTATGCACAACGTTCATTGTGCAGAGCCTGGCATGTATTTATTCTTGTCAGTTATCTGGGAAGTTATGGTTAGAGGGCACGCCAGAACCAGGAAATTGTATGGATTTAGGTTTAGATGGACATGAGATTCTAAATTGATACTCATCACTTACAAGCTGCGGGATCTTTGACAATTTGCTTCAACTCTTCACACTGAGTTTTCAGCATATTTAAGATGGATTGAACAATACTTTCTTTGTACCATTATTATAAGGACCGCATGAGGTCATCTATTGAAGTTCTTGGTGTGGAACCTCAAGTACAGCTTGGCACATGAAATAGGAAACACCACTCGTGTTGTTGAAGATGTGAACTTAGATGGATGTTTAGGTGGGCAGAGCCTGGTGAATACAAGTCAGAGGGCCAAGTCTTGAGACCGTCTCAGTAAGGGTGTGAAGGACATGAAAGGAGGTCATGAAGGGGCAGTGAGAGAAGTGGGAGGCAAGTTTGGATAGATCAGTGTAGGACTGGACAATTGGTCAGTTTTCACAATGAGAGTGTTTCTATTGTTGGTTGTGTGGAGACACGAGGTGTCAGGGAAGAGTGTGAGTGTAGACTTGCTGGTGCCTCAGGGAGAATTTTGCCTGGGGCGGAGGCCTGTGAAAGCAGGAGAGGAATCTGGGCACGGCCAGAGAGAGGGAGTTTCAGAAAAGCCCGCGCTGGATTGTGAGGTGAGACCAAAGGGAAGGAGGAGTGGCAGAACCAAGGGCTCAGAAAGGAGGAGATGGTTGGTTTTCACTGTGGGTGCAGACTTACAGAAGTAGGACAGGTAGCCCCTGTTACAAGGAGTTAGGGAGGAAGTGGGTGGAGGGAAAATGGAGGCAACAGGGGCAGAATGTACTTCTAGAAGTTTGATAACAGGAAGAGTAGCCGGAGTGAAGCTCTGAGCACACTGGAAGTGTTAACAACAGTGTTAAGAGCATCAGCACCTGGGTTTGAATCTCAGCTAACCTCTCTGTGCTTTAGCTTCCTAGTCTGTCAAATTGAAATGATAATATTGGGGGCTAATATTGGGGAGATAATTATGAGATGAAGAGGATTAAATGAGTTAACATGTAAGTGGTTAGAATAGTGCCTAGCACATAGGGAGCATTCAACAAATGTTAGATGCTGTTATTGTTACCATTATCATTACTCTGTCACTGAGAGAAATTGAGAATGAGAGCGCAAGATGGAGAAAGAAGGGAAGATGAGAAGAGGCATGGTACTGTTGTTCTTATAGTTTGGCTCTGAAATTTGGAGACAACACCTACCAGGGAGTCTCCTTGGACTCTACCGAACACTGACTGCAAGACCATCATGGGTCACATTTCGCACTGATCTACTCAAGATGATATAATATGGCAACCATGGCTACCAACAGGACAGTCTTTGCAGCAGTCCAGCTCAGGTGCAAGAAGACAAGATTCACGGTGGGCAGCTACAGAAGATGTCATGGCCTAAAAACTCCATGCCCCATGGGAGCCAGTAGCTCTTATAACAACATCATTGGCACAGCTTCCAGAGTCCCTGTAATGGGCGTGCCATTAACATGAGTTGTCAAACTCAGGGAAGCCCAGGTTATGGTGTCCCCATCGGGTATTTACAGTTCATTGATTGTCCTTCCAATGCAGATAGTTTACCAGTCATGGTGGGTATTCTTACCATAGGCAACATGTAACATGTTGTCACATACTGTCTTCACCTGTTTCCAGGGAAACAGAATTGGGATATTAAATGAAGGTCAGATTATCATGCAGAAGGGGAAAGATTTTGTTAACCCACTGCTCACAGTGGGATATTGGCCTTTTTTATAGAGAAACTGGGACCATTCTAGAGGTGAGCAACAGTTAGAATGTTAGATCTGAGATTTGGGAATTAGGGAATTTGAATAGGGAAAGTGTAAGAAATGTGGTAGGGGATTGATAGGATATCTATAGGTCAGAGACAGAGCCTGGTCAGTGAAAGTGTTTGGTGTCCTGGTTGAGTCAGTGAGAGGGTCTCCCAGGTAACCATGCTGAGCCATCCTCCCTAGAGCAGCTGGGATTATGGTGGAAGACGAAAAATGGCTTGTCTTCTATACAACATATAGAAGTGTACCATCGACACGCCGAAAGCCTAAAGGGAAACAGGCAGAGCCCAGAGCACCTCCTCTCCCTCAGTGGATATTTATTGACACCTAGAGTGCATCAGGCACAAGTCCTAACTGCCTGCCCTTTCCCAGTATAAAGATGGCCTTTCAGAGCCCTGAGTGCCCATGGCCTGCAAGCCTTGTGGATACGCATGAGGTGACATGTCAAAGTCTCTCCAGTGAGGAATTGTGGGAACCTAGAAACTAGGTCCACATTTGGGGTCCTTTATTTTTTCTCCTTTTGTTCCTTTTTTTCCTTTATCAGGAGAGCTTGCAATCCTAGAAGAGTAGATAATTACAAACCAGAGTTGAAGGGTCTTAAGGGTTACGGAGTCTACATGTTGCCCTGTTTGCTTGAGAATATATGCCCCAGCATGAGTTAGAGTTCACATGAACACAGAATTGTAAGGTGGGGAGATTATCTTTGGTTTCCATGCACTTTTCATTCCTTGTTCCTTTCCACCTCTCTTATCCAGTGCTCCTCTGCCACCACAGTTTGGATCTCACCTGTGGGTCATGATCACAAAGGGCCTTACTTTCTCATTGAGCTGTTTCTGTATCCAGAATAAACTGATTTCAGGGGGGCTGTGGGAATGATGCATTTTAACGGGAGTCTGTCCTGAGTGAAAAGCTGTGAAGAGCCTAAGGGACTGAGACTAATAGTGAAAAAGTTGGGGAAGGCAGAGAGGATAAGGAAGGGAAGGTCTGGAAGCAAGGCAGGAGAGAGCAAGGTCCTGGTCCGGCCACACCATTAGGCCAGGAGGGCACCAGTGCCCTCAAGCTTAACCCTTAGAGGGGTGTACAGGTCTCTGAATCCTGTGTGGGCAAGGGCACCCACAGTGCCCCTCTGTGTATGTGAAAGTGGAGGCAATGGGAAGATGCACAGGTGTTTCTGGGCTGTGTCTGTGCAGCACCCTGTGGTCACTGTGGGGTACTTCTTGGGAAGGGGTGGGCTGGGGACATGTTTGTATATGAGGTGCAGTATGATTCCTATTTAGCCCACGGTGATTTTGCAGTAAGGTGAACCTACTGCAATTTTAAATCCATACTTTTCATCTGTTTTGTGCTCTAAATGAAAATGTTAGGGTAATATGTACACTAGAATATGTTCGTTAAATAGGTTTAAAAATCTATCAGGTATGCAGCACTTAAAGCATAAAACCATTACCTTATTTAAATCTCACTATTACCCAAAGGTTAAAATAGTATAAATTGTTATCCCATTTTGCAGATAAAGAAACAGATGCTCAGACCAATAACCTAGCTTACCAAAGTTTATATAGCAGAGTCTATATTCAAACCCAAGATTTGGAGGCTCTGTTCTTTGCACTCTAATACACATAAAACTTTATTGTGGAATGGACCACGTGTGTCCAAGATGTAGCCAGGTTCACCGGCAAGGAGTTGTTAGCACTGTTTAGGGCATAAGCTTTTTGGCTGGGTCACTCCTGTGTACAAGCAGGGTCCAGGAGACACAGGTGATACCGCAATGTATGTATTTAGGCAAAGAAAATCCATTGCTTGCCTTCTATCCTCTTAATCAACTTATCAAAGCTGAATATAAGCAACTTGAAAAACAATATAATCTATAATTACAGACAATATAAAATATTAACAGTAGGTGGTAAGGTGGTTTGAAAGTTAAAACTCTAAATCAGATACCATTGCTAAATTTGGCAAATGAAGGAAAATAAGCCCAAGATCCTTATTTAATTTCTTTGCTCCATGAAATAGTTTATGCTTCATTAAAAACAGAACAGAACAATAGTAACCTTTTTGCTATCCCTATCTTCATAAGAAAAGGAGAAAAAGGTTTCTGTTTATTTTCCTAATTTGCATTTAAATAGATTCTTTTTGTCATTTATTATATACTAAGAACTAGATTTTTATTTTTCGGCTGAATTGTAGCCAGCATGAAAAAAAAAATTACATAGTTTAGTTAAAAGCAAAACATGAAAAAGAAAAACAAAACAAAAAAAACAAAAATCCAAGTAGCTTACATGTAACATCTATCTTCTTAATGAGACGAAACTATGTTAGTTTTCAAACAAAGAGATAAAATTTCATTATTTAGACATGAACTTTCCTCTTAGAAGAATTTTGTTGTCATATTAAATTTTGTTAAACCTACCATTTGTAGCTTCTCAAAAAAAAAAAAAAAAGATCAAAATGTTTGAAACTACTGTGGAGATATCGTCTTTAGGTTTTTTTGTTTGTTTGTTTTCCTTTAGCTTTTTTGGGTCAGTCTAGTTCAAGTGTCTTCCAGAGAGCCCAATTCCAATAGATCAAATCATAAAATGACCTGGCTGGAATGGAGCTTAGAAAGGGCCAGCTTGTCTGGGAATTAGCAACCCCAGAGCCACCTCACGCATGCATTCATTCACTTGGCAAGTATTTACTGAGAGTAAGTGGAGCTGTTTGAATCAGCCATCCCCAGGCCCTAGTGGGGCAGACGTGAGGGGAGAGAAGCAGGCTGGGTATTGGAGAGTGAATGGCTTCATGTGAGGGATAGCACCTTACCTTATCTAGAACCTCACAGGGCCCTGGTGGCTGCTTTTTGTGTAGTAACTCCCCTGGGGAGACCAGGCACAAGAGGTCCTACAGCTATGTGCAAGAGGCAGGGCAATGTCCCGAGAGCCTGGCTCAACAGGCACTCAGTGAATGTGCACTGGGTGTAGTGAATGAATTCTAGACCCCGGCCTTTGCTTCTCTGAGCCTGTTTCCCAGTCTATAAAACAGCCCTAATGGACACAGTGAGATGAAGTGTTTGAATGGACATGTTAGGTAGAAGCTAGATATGAGAAGTCAAAGGCATGCCCTGAGGAACCTTCATCCCTTGACCTCAAAGATTTCAGAGTCCCAAAGATTTTATCCCAAGTGATAAAATGGGCAGTTAGACCTGAGCTCATGGCAAGAACAGTGATAAATAGATTGCACATGAGAAGCCTGGGGGCACAACATCCTGACCTTGGGTCTTCCAAGAGTTTGGGCCTGACTGATCAAGAGCCACAGGAGCAGAGCTTGCTCTCCTATTCCACCTCTGCCCCAGGGTAACCCTAGACTCATTACAATGCATTTGTATTGTGGGTACAGCCCCGCCCCCATGGAAAAGGGCTGCCATGAAGAGTCTGGTACTAACCCTGTGGGCTCAAAAACTCCCCCTCCCCACCTGTGAAAGGAGTACCCCAAATGATGGGAAGCAGCATCCGTTAGAGACCACCCTGCTGTGCATCACCACTCCTTCTAGCCCAGAAGGACCCACTGAATATCCAATCCCAAACAACCTAGGGGCCAGTTCCACCTCTCGGAACCTGCCTGCTCTCCCTAGATGGTATACTGTTGCTCTAATAAGACTGTTTTCTGCTTTTACTTTGGGCACTGATCCTTAATTCTTTATTGCATTGGTGCCAAGAGCTGAGACATGCTTTTTGCACTGACAGACATTTTGGACTCTAACACACCAGACAAATGTCGGGGCTGAGACTAAGCCTTTCTCTGGTTACCAAATAACACCAGTTTTCTCACTGTCATTCTTTTCTTCAAATGTTAGAAATGTAAATTGCAACAATGAATATACCTTCTGATCCAGGAGACTCATTAAAACTATTTTCTTCTGAATGAAAAAAAAAATGCATTCCATAAATTTCCGAACTGGGCTGAACGTAAAACCAGGAGCTTACCTCCTTTCAGGGAGCCACTTATCCCTTGCAAATGAGGAGAAACCCAGAAATGAGACTTGCCCAGTCTCATGGGTACTTAGTGACAGAACCAGGCTTGGAGCCAGCCCAGTCCTCATCCTACTCAGTGCACACATGCACATGAGTGCACACACACATGCACATGTGCACATATGACCACATTCTCTCCACAACCAGTAGTATTGAATGCAGAAGAAATGATGGTGACCCTTGCAGATAGCCAGGTTTGCAAGGGTGCAAGTTATATACTATAAGGCAGTAGACGCGGGCCCAGAGAAGACTTGAGACTGTCTCTTAGGAAATAGCCACCTTGGAGAGATTCTGGTTTCTGATGTCATGAGGGACCATCTGGTCCCCAGAGTAGGTCTTTTTTTCTTTCTCCCTGAGGTATGTATCACCTCTTTGGAGCTCTGCCTCCAGCACCAGTGATCTTGCCAGAACCCCCAGCCACCAGAGAGCTGCTGGTGTGCTCCACGGTGGAGGCAGAATTGAGGAATGGCCTGGGTGTGGACATTGTGTGAGAAGCCCATTCAGAGAAGTGCATAGTTTCTTCTGCGCACCCTACTCTTGCCTGTCTTTTCATTCCCTTCTCTTCTTGCTTTCCAGCCTGACTGGCCCCTGTCCAGCAAGCCCTGCTCTGTAGTCCAGCAGGGACTTGGCACCAGGCAATCTAATCATTCTGGTGCTAGCATGTAACTTCACTGCTTATTTGCGTATCTAAATAGTCATTTAACAGAAAATACAGGGAAGGTCACTTCTCGGCCACTGGGATATCCAAGAAAGCATATGGAGTGAGTGCTTTTCATCACAATTTCTAAGGACTTAAGGCATTTCAGATTTTCATTAACTTTATTGATTCTTTTGTCAATAAGGAACAGAGATGAGAAATTATTTTAAAATGGGGTTGAGAGGCGGAATTTTAAAGATCTAAAATTACAGAATAAGATTTCTCTACACTCCTGGGGCACTTGTCTTCTTTTTCCCTTTGTCCTTAAGAATAATTGCGGGGGGAGGGAGAGCCCTGACCTGTGCCAGCGCCCTGGAGTTGACTACCGCTGGCAGACCCAGGATAGTGCACACAGCAGATGTTGACCCAGACTCTGCAGGAGCCCCCAGCCTGAAACATCCTCTGATACTCGAAAGTGAGGAGTGATACTTTCCTTCTTCCTTTATTATCCCAGAGAGATAGCTGAGAGTGATCTGGGTAATTCAAAAGGGAGAATCACTTCCAAACCATGCATGATTGCATTTGGAAGGTGATGTGTTTATACTTAACTGTGAGTTACCACAGCCTTGATGTCTCTCTCCTGACCTCCTGACACAGAAGTCTAACTGCCCACAGTGCACCTCTGCTTGAAATTCTCATCAGCCTCTCAAACTTGGCACATCTAAGACAGAACCTGCTATCTCCTGATCCCCACCCCAGCTTCTTATCCTCCTCTTTATGTAGCACTCATGGTAGCACCTTTCCTATGAGGACCCAGGGTGCTGTGCCAGACACCTGGCTATTCCCTACCTCTTCCTCACCCTCCCTCCCAGAATAACTATGAGTCCTCGGTCCTGTTCCCAGGAGCTCTCAAGCCTGCCCACTCCTGCCCATGGCAGACTCCGCTACCATGCCCCTAACCCAGGCTTCCAGATTCTAATCCCCACCCACCCCTCATCACCAGGATTACTGTGACAGCTTCCTAACCCTTCTCTCTGCCCTGCCTCACCCCTCCAGTCCACATCCCTCAGTGCGATCAAAGCTCATATCACACTTCACTGCTCGGCTTAAAACCTTCCACTGCTGCTTGTTGCCCACAGAATGTAGTCCAGGTTTCTTAAAGCCTGTGTCCAGGGCTCTCCATAGTCAGCTGCCTCATCTGCCTCTCCAGCCACATCTTCTCCTCACGTCAGGCTCCGGAAGCACAGCTGGGATGCTTCCAGAAGCTGCACATACTGGCTGCCCCAAGTTCTGCCTCTTAGGTCTTCCCATTGCCTGGAGCTCCCATCTCCCTCACCCAACCCTGGCTAATTCCAGGTGACACCTCCTATGGGAAGCCTTCTCTGCTCTTCCTTGTCCCCACTCCATTAAGGGTGGGAGTTAGCATGGAAGAACATATGGGACTTGATAGATTTTTTTCAAGTCATGATTTCAATCAAGTCCTGTGCCAAGTTGTACTAGCATTATATCTGAGTCCTTGTCTGCTTTCCATACTGGCCTTTAAACCACTTAAACCTAAGAACCGTATTTTAGTCACTCTTGTTTTCCATTGCCTTGGACCGTACCTGGCACATAGCAAGTGTCTTGTAAATGTAAAAGGTTGAATATAATTGAAAAAGCAAATTCACTTCGCTGTTCAAAGGGGAATAATAAATGAGTCTGAGGTTCTGCCTCTAGGAAGGCTGGAGCCATCTTTCAGCTTCTCCGCCTGCACCTGTGCTCGGCTCCTCCACGCTCTGCTCTGCAGCGGAGCCCGTCCCAAACTATGGGGCTTCAGTTCCAAGTATAGCAGTCGTCTTTTCAAAGGCTTCACACCTTTCCTGTTACATCACTTGACTGCACTTGGATGATAAAGAGGATTTCTTGGTTTGGGTACTAGGGAGGTCCAGAAACAAGCCAGAGATCAGGCAAAGCTCAATCAGGGATCTGCCTGCCTCCTGTCAGTGTTTTGGCTATACCCTTTCTCTGCTCATCAGCTTCACCCTTAGGCTGCCAGCAGAATGGCTGTAATGGGTGGGGATTGAGGCTCAGGGTCACAATGACAGTATCAGAGGACCAGAAATTATATCTGAAGAACTAGGTTCTATTTTCCCAGACCAGTGTCTTATTGTACTGAATTGGATAACATTCCTTTTCTGAGACAATCCCTTTGGCTGGGAAATGTCCTACACTGACTGGCTTAGATGTGGTGTCCTGAGGATGGATAACCTTTAGAGTGATCCGTCCCTTGGAACTGGGGTTCTGGTCAGCTCCCCTTAATGTGTGTGGGCTGCCTGGGAGAGAGGTGGAAGCCGAAACAAAAAGCAGGGTAGAGAGCTAAGGGGAGGAAAATGGCTCAGTGCCCACTGCGCCAGGCAGTGCTCACCCTACCCCCCAAATCCCTCCTCTTCTGGTTCCTGATAGGTTATAGCAGAAACCTTGGAATTGGGGGGCTGTGGAGTCATGAGAAAAGGTGGTATAGTCCAGAGTCAATTCAACAATGTGTGTGGTTGGGTGACATGATATGGATCAGTGGCATGTTAGGGTGCCCTGTTGCTTCTCTTCTGCTAGTGCAGTAGGGAGTGGATTAAGCCTCCATGTTGTGCCCTCAGCACCTGTCCCTAAAACAAGCATGGTGTCCTTTTGAGGCTTTGTAAATGTTTTTCCAAAGGAGTAGTAGATAGGGGTAATAACAATAGCTTTTTCCCCCATCTCCCTGATTCTCTCATTCGTTTTCTCTTCTTCCCCTAGGCTCTGTAGAGTAGCACAGAGGCTGATGCATCCTTATGCTAAACGTGAGGGCTTTCCTGGGAGACCAGGCTGTGGGCCACCCCCACTCTGAGAATGATGACTGGTTCTCACTGGGCTCCGTCAGGAGGACTTTTTTTTCTCCAGTAGCTCAAAGTTTTGCACTGTTGGACCCATGACCCTTCTGACTACTCTGTACCTTCTTGTCACCTCTAGATGTTCGACTGGATAAGCCACAACAAGGAGTTATTCCTCCAGAGCCATACGGAGATCGGCGTGAGCTACCAGCATGCTCTAGACCTCCAGACACAGCACAATCACTTTGCCATGAACTCCATGGTGAGTAGAGGGCCTGCTCTCTGTACTGCCTCTGGGGGCTGGGCAGTGGGGGTGGGAGGACCTGGGGGGGGAGGAGAAGAAGGAGGGAGGGGTGGAAATAGACTTGAGACCTGAGTGGAAAGGAGGAACTCTAAACATGCGGATTCTGTAGCATTCTGTGGGGATGTGTGCAGGACACATGGCCAGCCTGCTGTTCCTATCGCAGATTATGGCTCCATTTCTGCCTCTAGACTCTGCTTTTCTTGGTGAAAGAAAGGTGCTGGGATTGTAGAAGGCATTTGCTCGGCACAGGACTATAAGGGAAAGTCACCAGTTCCACTCTGCTGATTTAACCAACATTTTTGGGTCCTTAGCATATGTGAGTGACTGAACTGGGATGGTGTGGGACCACAGGCTCATTGGAAACAGTTGAGTGAATTGGGGTTGTTTAGACTGGAGAAGGGCAGCCTAAAGGGATACATAATTGCTGCCTTCAGATATATGAAGGTTTACCTTGGAGAAAGGAGGGTAGAATTGCTTTGTGTTGGTCTAGAAGGCAGAACTGTGGGGGAGTGCAGTTGGAAGGGGAGGCAGGATGTAGCTCAGGCGGGTGGGAGGCCCTGGGAGCTAGCAAACTCCCCAGGTTGAAGAGTGTTCAAGCAGATGCTGAATTCACAGAGATATTTGCTAGCTGTGTGGCCATATGGAATTTATTTCTCTGGGCTTCAGTTTCTTCGTTTGTAAAATGGCAGTAATAACTACCTTATAAGGTTGTTGTGAGGGTTCAATTAGTTAATTGTAAAGCGGTTAGAGTTGCGCCTGGTTCATAGTAAGTTATCAGTTAATATTGGTGTTATAATGATGATGATGATGATGATGATGATGATGATGATGTAGAGGTCTAGTCCAGATAAAACCTATGATCCTTTGTAAACCTAACACTTTGGGATACTGTTTTTTCTGTGTGGTTGCCCCAAGACTTTATTTCAAAATTTTGTCTGCCCTTTGAACCTGCTTTATTCAAAATGCCTGTAGCCTAATTTTTCTCTGACTTACCTCCCTCTGTTCTTCTGCCAGCTCTTCCTACTTGTGCTCCTGGTCAAAAAGAATAGCTCCACTGCCACCCCCCCCGCCCCTCCCCCCACACACACAAACACCAACCCCACCATATATCTGAACACCAAAGACACCTTCTTATTTTAGCCAGTGGTGCTGGGAGGGGGGGCAAGTGTTAGGAAAACATAAAACATGGAGGATCACAGAGGCCAGGAAGGAAGGGAGTTTCATTTTCTACCAGGTTGTTTTAAATATGCTATGTACTAAATTTCATGTCCTGAAGAAGAAACCATTTGGCCTTAAGTTGTTCAGTGTCTAGTTGGGGAAATAACCCAATCATGATGTAGCTTGATATATGCAGTGATAGAGATATGCTGAGTTAACAAGAACTCTAATATCTCAGTGGTTTAAAACAATAGGGATTTATTTCTTGGTCCTACCATATGCCCATCACTGGCCGGTAGGAGTTCTGCTCATCAAGGTCACTGGGGACTCAGGCTGGCAGAGCAGCCGCCGTCTCACATGCTGCTGGTTGCCCCGCACTTGCTGGCTCTGAAGCCTTCTGCCTAGAAGTGTCACATGCCACTTTTGATCACATCTCATTAGCTGACATCAGGCATACGGCCACATCTAACCTGCTGAGTGGAGATGTATGTCCTACCATGTGTTCGGGAGAAGAGAGCGGGGTATTTGTGAATAGCCCTAATGACTAGCACAGGGAACCATAGCAAGGTGTAAGTCAGAGATGATCATCATGAAATTAGCATAGCAAGAGAACTGTGGCTACAGAATAGGAGGTTGTAGGACCAGGCAAGGAAAACATCAACACTGATTTTGTTATCAGTTTTGCCTACAATAGACTTGTGTCTTCATCTAAATGTAAAGACTCATTTCCTTCTAACTTGTCTCCTATAATTATGTCTCATCCCTGGCTCACTTTAGTCACAGAGGAGCAAAGCAATTGATCACAGGTGATTAAGAATGTGAACTCAAATCTAGTCAAGTTTGATTATCTGGGTGCCTTGTGGACATCCCCTGGTGAATTTTACAAATTCTGTGCCAGAATCTTCATGTCACCCAACTGCTTGGCCCTGAGGCAGACAAACTCATTTTAGTAAGAAGCAAAGACAAACATAATTAGGGAGGTAACTGCTACCAAGCCCCTCAAAACAATGAACTACAAAGCTAAATAGAGCCTTTGGCTTTGAATTATCTGCACCACTGCTCTTCTCTGTTAATACGGATCACTGAGAGTTAATGGCACAACAGAAACCTTTCTCATGACAAATTTACTTTGGAAGTCTCCATTTTCAGGACAAAAACAAGGGAGGGAATTTACTGAAGGGAAGCCTCTTGTGGAGCTGGGAGAGAGAGAAGAGATTTAATATACAACAGCTAATTAGCATGCTCAGCCCATCTCATAGTCTCCAACGGCTGGCTGTGAAGGCATGCCACACTCAGAGGCCTCCTTGGACTGATTAGGTTGGCTTTCCTCTCTGGCTGTAGGGCAAGGGAAGGGAAATCCCAGGGTTGTTTGATCAAACTGCCTGGGCACCAGTGCTTTATAAATGTGGCTTTGTGCCTTTGTTAACCAGTAGGTTTACAGGTTTGTTATTAAAAACAACTCCCACAAAGAGGGATGTCAGCATCCCAAACAGGTGAAAGGAGAGAATTATAGACTCCTTTTCTCTGGCCTGAGTGATGGATGTTGCTGCCAAGAAACAGATGAATGCAAGCAGCCACTCCTAGAGCCCAGTGACCATAGAATGATCAGCTACTCAGGGGAAGTGTGAATGTGGATTGTTCTGTAAATTTACTGAGGCATTTCTGTTACTGTTCTTGGAAATTATACACCCACCTATACATATGCCCACAAATCTGTCCATGTAAAGGTACATGTAGCATACTTTGATTCAGGTTATAGGTAAGTTCTTTGGTATTGAATCCTCTTTTACTGCTGAAATAGGTCAGTGATTCCATACCTTTTGGGAAAGTCACAGAACCCCTTGAAATCTAATAAGGGTTGTGGGTCCTTTCCCCAGAGTAATGTGTATATGAACACATTTTTAAAAGATAATTTTAGGGGATTCAAGAGTATCCTAAAACTTTTCAGTCAACCTTCCCAGTTTAAGATCTTAACATCATGACTTCCTCATTCATTCATTCATTCCACAAATAATTAAGAATCAGATACTGTGCTGGATATTGGGCAGATAATAGTGAACAAAAGAGAGATGGTCTGTTCCGTGGAGGTTCCAGTGTAGAGACAAATGTTTAATAAATAATCTCACCAATAAATATATAATTATAAACTAATAAGTCTTAGATTGGAAGAGTAGTTATGCTATGATAGAGTGTAATAAAAGGATCTCTATTTAAATGGGGGAGTCATGTACATTTAAAAAAATTTTTTTTACATTTATTTATTTTTTGAGAGACATAGAGAGACAGAGCACAAGTTGGGGAGGGGCAGAGAGAGAAGGAGACACAGAATCTGAAGGAGGCTCCAGACTCTGAGCTGTCAGCACAGAGCCTGATGTGGGGCTCGCCCACAAACCATGAGATCATGACCTGAACCAAAGTCGGATGTTTAATCGACTGAGCCACCCAGGTGCCCCTCATGTATATTTTTAAATTGACAGTCAACTCCGACTTAAAGCTCTTTTTTTTTTTTTTTTTTACTGATAGTAATTAATGTTCTGTGAATTAGTTCTACAATGGATCAAAGAACTTACAATTAAAGAAGCCCCAAGTATGTTGTTTTATAAACAAAAGTAATCAACTTTATCTGTTTTTTAAGTTTTGTTTGTGTCTAATTTTATATACTGGCTAAAGACCCAACTCCAGCTGAGATGACTACTACTGAGAAGTAACTACATATCATTAAATCATGGAAGAAAAGCCAGAAATTTCCCAAGTTCTGTCAATGAATTGGTACCAATAAAGGCCATGAATTATTAACACACCAAGAGTGTGGGAGTGATACCCTACTGCATAAGGTACATGAGCAACTCTGAAAGAAAAAAGATTAAAATTGGTCGATCTTTGAATTTTTGCCACAACATGTTCTTTTACAGTTCCCACTGGGGAATCCTAGTTTTTTTGAATTTCAAAATAACGATGATAATAATAATAAAAATATCCCACCTACATAACCTAGTAAGAAGATATTCTCTGGTTTCTTACAGTGCCTCAGAAAGCCAGGTTTCTTAAGCTCTCGGGGGCACTCTTCTTGCTTAATTTTGCCTGCTGCTGTGGGAGCCTTTCTCACAAATTCTCTTTCCTCTGAGTGTGGGCTTTTCCTCTGATGGGAGTGTGGACAGATGGAAGTAGGGTTGAGCTGTAATATGGAATAGAACAATCCCATAGCCATCCATGTTCTATTTCTTCATGAAAAACACTGACAGGAGTAAATCCAAACATAATGCAGCCTTATTTACAATTTTAATTAGCAGGTTCTTTGGGAAAAAGTAAATTGCTAATGGTTTCTGTCCAGAGTTTTAAAATATGGAATGATGTTCATTTTCTATTATTATGACTGTGAGGATTCACATTAATGATAACCATGTGCAGCTGGGTGGTAGGAATCCTTTTTGCTAGAGCATGTTTGATAGCTGCTTTAGTGCTATTAATTTGTTCACCGGAGGCACATATTCCCATTTGACTGTGTGTAAATCAGACTAATTGTAGCCAAGCCTTGGTGTTCTTTCTCTTTGTTTTGAGGAGAAATTACAAATGGTAGCACCAAGGAAAAGTCAAATCTGGTGCAAAAGAAATAAAGATTCTGAAGTGGGTCTCCTGCCCCCAATTTGAAAAGCCTTGTTCTGGGATTATCTGTCATCTTTGATGCTTGGCATCCCCAAGCCATGATGCTGCAGCAAGCCCCCAACCCCAAATAGGGAGCACTTCCTATAATGACAGTATTTCTAGATTTCAGTGTAAATACACACACACACACACACACACACACACACACACACACACTCTGTTGTGATGTTTAAGTAGCCAGTGTTTGATCCTACTATAGCTGCAAAGCCCCTTGGTAGATAAAGAACCTGCTTAAAGAAGAAGAAAAAGATGAAGAGGAGGAGGAGGAAGAGATAAATCTTATCTGTTATGCATTAATCTTTTTTTTTAAATATTTTTATTTATTTTTGAGACAGAGACAGAGCATGAGCAGGGGAGGGGCAGAGAGAGAGGGAGACACAGAATCCGAAGCAGGATCCAGGCTCTGAGCTGTCAGCACAGAGCCTGACACGGGGCTTGAACTCACAGACTGTGAGATCATGACCTGAGCTGAAGTTGGACGCTCAACTGACTGAGCCACCCAGGCGCCCCTGCATTAGTCTTTATAGTACAATTTTTTTTTTCAAAGATTCACATAGTAAGCTTGCTAAAAACTCCATTTCTTTTGGCTTGCACCCTAGTCAAAGAAAATAATAATCTCTGGAGGATGGGCCCCCAGGAACCTGCATTTTTAACAAGATTCCCCACGTGATTTATATGCACATTAAAGCTAGAGAACTATTGTTCTGTGGAATCTATATGTATGAAATAGTCACCCTCTAAAATAAAGCACTGCAAATTCTGAAAGATAGTGCACTTCCAGTATAACAGCATGAGAAACTCCACAGATCCAGTCTTCAGTGAAACTGGTGAAAATTATTTTATTTTATTTTATTTTATTTTATTTTATTTTATTTTAAATTTTTTTTAAACGTTTATTTATTTTTGAGACAGAGAGAGACAGAGCATGAATGGGGGAGGGTCAGAAAGAGGGAGACACAGAATCCGAAACAGGCTCCAGGCTCTGAGCTATCAGCACAGAGCCGGACGCGGGGCTCGAACTCACAGACCGCGAGATCATGACCTGAGCCAAAGTCGGCCGCCTAACTAACTGAGACACCCAGGCTCCCCAAGTGGTGAAAATTATTTTAAAAGAACCATTTTAAGTCTCTGGAAATGGTCCTAAGTGCATTCAACAAATGAAGAGATGCATATTCAAGAAAACTACTAAAACTCAATAAGAACGTTGAACCTATGGTATCTGACCCAAGATCCTCTCTCTCCCTTTCCCCTCCCAGTTCAATAAGATGAAATTGCCCTCCAAACTGGTACAACCAAGAACACAGGGCCCCTGGCTCTCAGTTGAAGACTGTCATTACAGGACATTTCTTATCCTATTTAAAGTTACCTGTTGCTGAAGCCAAATTCCAGTGAATGTGGCCAAGCAAAGAGGACTCCTTCTTCTGCCTAGCTCCTACTCAGGGAACAGAGGCTCTGCCATAGGTGCAACACTGCTGAGAATTCTCGGACTCCAGTCTCCCTTGCCCCAGCTTGTAAGACAGAGATTCCAGGCTGGGAAAGGCAAACGGAGGCCTGAGGCTACTCATCCCATTCACTGAGTGTTCAGCTACTAAATAAAGTAGGGGTGTCAGTCAGGAACTATACTTTTATCCCTAACCCCAGCTACAGAGCCATGGCTCAGAGATTTTGCCTGGGAGTAGAAACAAACTAAAACTAAGAGCTTTAAGTCTTTTCCCAAAGGAACTGACCTCATTTGCAACAGAGTGGAGAAGTTTAAGCCAACAGCAGTCTCAAAAATACCCTTAGGGAGATTCTGGTGGAAAGCAATTGGGAGATTGGTAGAGTCATTGGAGATATGGGATAAACAGTAAGCAGGCTAGTGTGCTGGAGAGAACTGGGGAAAGAGACTTCCTGGAGCCAGAACAGATCTCAAACACTGCCCTCACAGACTGTCCCTTCAAAGGAGACTAAATTTGGTTGGATAAGTCTGTGGAGCATTTTTATGCCCCCAGGACGTTGTTGAAAATAAGAGAATAATCACCTGGAAATTAGTGGAATTTCATAGCAACGTGGTCAGAGCAAGAGAAAATTTAAGAGAGTACTACTAAGACCACTGTCATCCCAGGATGTCCATGGGAATACACAAGGCTGCACCCCCTAGGGAACAACATCAGAGGTCACTCACTATGGGAGCTGAGGTGGAAATAGTCTTCACTAAAATAGTCCAGCCAGTCACAAAACAAGTAAGCAAGCAAATAACAATAACAAGCCCCAGGAGTGGGGGACTGGAACCCTGAGTTGCTATAATATATTATCTAAAATGTCCAGTTTCCAAAAAAAAAAAATTAAGACACACAAAGGAACAGAAAAATATGGCCAGGAAAAAAGGAAAAAACAGATAAAAAGCATACATTGGAAATAGCTGGCAACAGAAACTGCCTATGAGAGTGAGCAGATGTCAGATTTGATAAAAATTTCAAACTGTCCATTATAACTATGTTTTTTTAATTTATTTTATTTTTTAATGTTCATTTATTTTTGAGACAGAGAGAGAGAGAGAGAGACAAACAGAGCATGATCAGGGAGGTACAGAGAGAGAGGGAGACACAGAATCTGAGCTGTCAGCACAGAGCATGACGCAGGGCTTGAACCCACAAGCCATAAATTCATGACCTGAGCTGAAGTCGGATACTCAACTGAGTGAGCCACCCAGGCGCCCCATAACGTTTTATTTTAAAAAAATGAAACTAGGGGCGCCTGGGTGGCTCAGTCGGTTAAGCATCCGACTTCAGGTCAGGTCATGATCTCGCGGTCTGTGAGTTCGAGCCCCACGTCGGGCTCTGTGCTGACTGCTCAGAGCCTGGAGCCTGCTTCCGATTCTGTGTCTCCCTCTCTCTCTGACCCTCCCCCGTTAATGCTCTGTCTCTCTCTGTCTCAAAAATAAATAAAAATGTTAAAAAAAAATTAAAAAAAAAATGAAACTAAAGGAAACAATGATTAAAGAAGTAAAGGAAGTTTTGATGATAATGTCTCCATAAACAGAGAATATCACTAAAGAGATGGAAATTATAAAAATGAACCAAAAGGAAATTCTGGATTTGAAAAATACAATTACTGAAATGAAAAATTCACTAGAGAAGCTCAGCAGTAGGTTTGAACTGTCAGAAGAAAGAATTAGCGACCTTTAAAATAAAATCAGTATAAATTATACAATCTGAAGAATAGATAGAAAAAACACAGAGCCTCAGAAAAATATGGGCTACCATTAAGCACACCAACATATGCATAATGGGAGTACTAAAAGAAGAGGAGAGAAAGAAAGGAACAGAAAAAAATATTAGAAGAAATAATGGCCGAAAAATTCCCAAATTCACTGAAAAATATTACACAGCCAAGGAAGTTTACAAAGCTGTAAGTAAGATAACTGCAAAGACATTTACAAACAGGTACACCATAGTAAACATACTGAAAGCAAAGACAAAGAGAAAATCTTGAAAGCAGCATGAAAAAAGTAACTGTTACAAGGGAACACAAATAAGATTAATAGCTGATTTCTCATCAGAAACAATGGAAACCAGAAGGAAGTGAGAGAATATATTAAGTGCTCAAAGGAAAACACTGTCAACCAAGAATCCTATATCCAGCAAAGCTTTCATAAATGAAGGTGAAATAAAGATATTCCCAGATAAACAAAGATTGAGAAAATTTGTTGTCAGCAAACAAACTTTATGATAAACAGTAAAAGAAGACCCTAAACAGTAATTTGAATCCACACAAATAGACAAAAAGTACCAGTAAAGGTAATTATGTAATTATAAAAGACAACATAAATGCATATGCCTTCTTTTTCTCTTAATTGATTTACAAATTAATTGTATAAAATAATAATTATAAAATGTGCTATTGGGCCTGTAACATATAGAAATATATTTTCCAGTAACAGCACAAGTTGGTGAATGAGAACAAAGCTGTATTGGACTAAGGAAATTACTTCATATGGTAACTTGAATCCACAGATGCAAATGAAAAGACGCAGAAATGATAAATAAGGAAGTTAATATAACAAAAGCTATAAATATATACTTATTTTCTTTTTTTGTTTCTGTTTCTTTAAAAGACATATATAAAGGGGTGCCTGGGTGGCTTAGTAGGTTAAGCGTCCACCTTCGGCTCAGGTCATGATCTCACAGTTCATGGGTTCGAGCCCTGCATTGGGCTCGGTGCTGATAGCTCAGAGCCTGGAGCCTGCTTCATATTCTGTGTCTCCCTCTCTCTCTGCCCCTCCCCTGCTTGTACTCTGTCTCTCTGTCTCTCTGAAAAATAAACATTAAAAAATATATTTTAAAAACAGACATATATAAAAATTGACACTATAACAATCTAACCTTAAATTTATAGCATTTATAGATGTAATGTATATAGTAATAATAGCACAAAAAAGAAGGAAGGGAATAAAACAATATAGGAATAAGATTTTTATATCTCACTGGAATTAAGTCAGTATACATCTGAAGCTGATTCTGATAATGGAAGATATATATGGTAAGCTCTAGAACAGTGGCTAAGAAAATAACTCAGAGAATATAGTGAAAAAAATCAGTAAAAATATTAAAATGCTACATTATAAAATGATTACCTAATGCAAAAGAAAGCAGTACAGGAAAAATAAAGGTATAAAAAGTGTGACATAGATTAAAAGTAAAATGGCAGACATAAATCCACCTATATCAATAATGACATTAAATGTGAAAAGGGTAACCACTCTAATCAAACGTAGAGATTGTCTGACTGAATTTTTAAAAAAGTACAAGATCCAACTACAGATTGTCTATAGGAGACACACTTCAGATTCAAAAATTATAATGCATTGAAAGTAAAAGGGTGGAAAAGGATATATTATGCAAACAACAACCACGAGAAAGCCAGAGTGGTTCCACTAATAACAGACTTTTAAATAGACTTTGAAACAAGCAAACAAAAAAGTGTTACTAGAGATACAGAGGGACATTTTGTAATGATAAAAGGGTTACTCCATCAAGAAGGTATAACACTTATCTGAACATATATGTACCTAGCAATACAGCATCAAAATACATGAAACAAAAGTGACAGAAATGAAGGGAGAACACAGTTCAACAATAATAGCTGGAGACTTCAACACTCTCACTTTTAATAATGGACAGAACAACTAAGCAGACGATCAGCAAGAAGATAGAAAACTTGAACAAGGAAATAGAGGCTATAAACCAATTGACCTAACAAACATCATAGCATACTCTATCCAACAACAGCAGACCACACATTCTTTTCAAGGGTACATGAAAATTGTCCAGGATAGATCATATGCTAGGTCATAAAACAAACCTCAATAAATAAAAAGGATAAAAATAATACAACGTTCTCTGGCCACAATGGAATAAAATTCTCAATCAAAAACAGAAAGAAATTTGGGAAATTTTGCAAACATGTGGAAATTAAATAACATACTCCTAAATATACAATGGGTCTAAGAAGAAATAAAAAAGAAATTGGAAAATACTTGAAATGAATGAAAGTGAGACATAACTTATTAAAACTTACAGGATGCAACTAACAGTGCTTAGAGATAAATTTAGAGATGTAAATACCTGTGTTAAAAAAATTCTCAAATTAATAATCTAACCTTCCACCTTAAGGCACTGGAAAAAGAACAAAGTAAACCTAAAGGAAGCAGGAATAAGGAAATAATAAAATTAGAGTTGAAATTAATGAATTAGAGAATAGAAAACAACATAGAAAAATCAGTGAAACCAAAAGCTGGTTCTTTGAAAAGGTCAACAAAATTAACAAAACTTTAGCTAGATTCTAGGCCAAGAAAAACAGAATTACTAGATCTGAAGTGGAAAAGGAGACATTACTACCAACCTTACAGAAATAAAAAGGATTATAAAGGAATATTACAAATAATTGTATGCCAATAAATAGAAACTTAGATGAAATATACGAAAGCCCAGGCCCAGATGCCTTCACCACTGAATTCTGTGAAACATTTAAAGAAAAATTAATACCAATTTTTCAGCAGCTTTTCCAAAAAATAGAAGAAAACGCTTTCCAGTTTTCTATTATTCTATTCTATTATTATTCTATTATTCCAGTAATTCTATTATTATTAGAATTCTATTATTATTCTATTATTATTCTATTATTATTCTATTATTCCAGTAATACCTTGATGCCAAAACCAAAGACCTCACTCAAGAAAGCTACAGACCAATATTGCTTATGAATATGGATGCAAAAATTTTCACCAAAATACCGGCAAACTAAATACAGCAACATATAGAAAAAATTATATGTCATCACCAATTAGGAATTATTCCAGGATTGTGAGGTTAGTTTAACATCAGTAGAATAAAAAACAAAAACTACACGATACTCTCAGTAGACTTAGAAAAAGCACTTGACAAAATGCAACATCTTTTCATAATAAAAACATTCAACTAACTAGGAATATAAGAAAACTTTCTCAACCTGATGAAGAGCACCTATGAAAAACCCACAGCTAATATCATACTTACTGATTAAAGACTGGACACTTTCCACCTAAGATTGGGAACAAGACAAGGATGTTTGGTCTTGCTACTTTCTATTCAATATTGGAAGTTCTAGCCAGGGTAATTATTGAGGAAAAAGAAAAGGCATCCACATTGGAAAGGAAGAACTAAAACTATCTCTATTCTCAGATAACATGATCTTTTTAAAATATTTTATTATTTATTTTGAGAGAGAAAGAGTGCACATGTGCTAGCAGGAGAGGGGACAGAGGGTGCAGGGGAGAGAGAATCCCAAGCAGGCTCCATACTCTTAGGGTGGAGCCCAATGTAGGGCTCGATTTTACAATCCATGAGATCATGACCTGAGTCAAAGTCAAGAGTCTGTTGCTCAACTGACAGCCACCCTGGTGCCTGTAGATAATATGATCTATATATGGAAAATCCTGAGACATCCACCAAAAAAGTATTAAAGTAGTAAATTAGTTCAGCAAGGTTGCAGGATCTACAGCCGATTTACAAAAACCATTTGTATTTCTACATACTTATAGTGAATAATCTGAATATGAAATTAAGAAAACCATTCTATTTAGAGTAGCAGGAAGAACAACAAAATACTTGGGAAACTTTTAACCAAAGAGTTGCACAGCTTGTACTCTGAAAACTACAAAACATTGTTAAAAGAAACTAAAGAACTAAATAAACAGAAAAACGTCTCATATCCATGGATTAACAGACTTTTTATTGTTAAGATGGCAATGAACCTACAGATTCAGCACATTTTTATCCAATTCCCAGCTGGCTTGTAGAAGCCAATTCTAAAATTCACATGGAATTACCTGGGACCCAGAATAACCAAACAATCTTGAAAAAGTTGGAGGATTCATATTTCCTGACTTCAGAATTTTGCACAAAGTAGTAGTAATCAAGACAGTGCAGTACCAGCATGGGACAGACATATAGATCAATGGAACAGAATTGAGAGTTCATAAATAAACCCATATGTCTGTGGTCAACTGAGTTTTGACAATGGTACCAAGACCATTCAGTTTGTAAAGAATAGTCTTTTTAACAAATGGTGCTGGGACAACTGGATAGCCCTGTGCAAAAGGATAAAGTTGGACACTTTCCTCACATTAAATTAAAAATAAATAATTTGGACTTCATCAAAATCAAAAACCTTTGTTCTCAAAAAGATATAATCAAGAAAGTGAAAAGATAACCCACATAATGGAGAAAATATTTGCAAGTCATTTATCTGATAAGGGACTTGACTGTAGAATATATAAGGAATTCTTACAACTTAATAACAAAAAACAAATAACCTAATTTAAAAAATGAACAAAGGAGGGACACCTGGCTGGCTCATTCATTAGACTACGTGACTATTGATCTTGGGGTCATGAGTTCAAGTCCCTCACTGATGTAGAGCTTTTTTAAAAATTGGACAAAGGATCAGAATATTTCTTCAAAGAAGATATATAGATGGTCAATAAGTACATGAAAAGATGCTTGACATTGCTAGTCATCAGGGAAATGCAAATCAAAACCATAATGAGAAATCATTTTATACTCATTAGGATGGCAATAGTCAAAAAGTCAGGTAATAATAAATGTTGGCAAGGACAGTGAGAAATCAAAACCTACATATACTGCTTAAGGGAGTGTAACATGATATGGCCACTTTGGAAGATAGTCTGGCAGTCCTTCAAATAGTTAAACATAGAGTTACCATATGTCCCAGTGATTCAACTTCTATGTATAAACCTAAGAGGAATGAAAGCATATGCTCACACAAAATGTTCATACATTGTACACAAATGTTTATAGAAACATTATTCATAATAACCAAAAGGTGGAAAGAACCCAGATTTCCATCAACCAATGAATGGATAAATGAAATATGGTATATAGGTATAATGGAATATTATTTGCCCATAAAAAGGAATGGAATGCTGATATATGTTATAACATGGATAAGCCTTGAAAACAATTTACTAAGTGAAAGAAGTCAGTCACCAAAGGCCACATATTTATATGATTCCATTTATATAAAAAGTCCAGAATAGGTAAACCTATAGAGAAAGAAAGTAGATTAGTTGTTGCTTAGGGTTGGATGATGGGAGATGGGGATGGGAGAAAATAGCTAAAGGGAACATAGTTTCTTTTTGAGATGACGAAAATGTTCTAAAATTGATTGTGGTGCTGGTTGTGCATATCTGTAGACTAAATACTATTAAACTCAAAACCATTGAAGCATACACACTTTATTTTTTAAAATAAGTTGTAAAAATGTTTTTAATGTTTATTTCTGAGAGAGAGACAGAGCATGATCAGGGGAGGGGCAGAGAGAGAGGGAGACACAGAATCTGAAGCAAGCTCCAGGCTCTGAGCTGTCAGCACACAGCCCAGTGCAGGGCTTGAACTCATGAATGTGGGATCACGACCTGAGCCAAGGTTGGACGCTCAACTGACTGAGCCACCCAGGTGCCCCAAATCATATACACTTTAAATGGGTGAATTGTATAGTATGTGAATTATATCTCAATAAAACTGTTTTAAAAAATAAGAAAAAGACACCTGAAATGTGGGTGTTTCATAAGTGGGTTCCCACCAGCTTTAGGATATAACCTTATTAATAGTAAAAGAGAGTGACCATGACAGAGCTTGAACACCAACCCTGGTGGTATTATAAGGCTGAGGTAGGAGGTGGGGGCGCACCACTTGGCATCCATTCATTGGTATATTCAGCAAACTTTGGCTGTTTGTATTCTCTGTATTTTTTGCTAGACCCTGAGGACAGCGAGGTTCACAAGACGCAAAGCAGTCTTCACTGATCTTGCAGTTTAGCCATACTCAAATTCACGTCCCTACTGCAAAGAGAATTTTGCCCAGTAGGATATAAGCTACTAAGGGCACCTTTGTCTGTTTCATTCACACCTGTAGTCCCTGTACCCATGACGATGCCTGGTACCTAGAAGGTTGTTGGATATTTATTTGTTGGATAAATGGGGACATAAAGCATGCCACAGCATCTGTTGCCAACCAGGGACAGAGATTGGGCAGCAAGGATGCAGAACTGGTAAGGCAGGGCCTTGACTTCTGCAGAAGCTCTATAGGATGTGACTCTAGCAGAAGCTGAAGAACCACTGGAAAGCAGGTGAATGAGAGCAGTGGTTTCCATCAGGAGTAGGCTTGGGAGCCGGGCTGCTTACAAGGTTCCTAGGTGATACATACTAAATTCCAGAAACTATTGGACTGGAAGATCTTTCACATTCTGCCTCCCCTTGAGCATCTTTGTTTCTGAGGTTCTAATCCTAAAGGTGGAGACAAAGCAACTAAAATGTGACCCTCCCTGACAAGAATCAATGTGATCCTGTGTTTGCTGTTAACACTGGGATTCCTAAGACAGGCCTTCTAAGGAAACCTATGCTTGTAAAATATTGCACATATCACCAGCCAGACTTATTCTTACGAATCAAGCTGAACAGAATGCAGTGTTTGTATCTCCACAAACAGCCATGTGGGTGGAATTTCGCTTTTCTTCCAACTTAGTGGGAGGATTAGATTTTATTTTCTGATCGGCTCAGTATCCATTTATGAATCCTCGTTCTTGGCACCACTGACAGCATTAAACTTGTCCTAAGGAGAGAGGAGTGTGCTTTGGATGGAGCCTGGGGAAACGGTGCACATGGCTAAGGCAGCAGTCCTCATGCCAGCTGCCCACTGGAGTCCCCTGGGAAACTGAAAAAACACCACATCTGGCCCCTACTGCCCTAGACTCTGATTTAACTGTGCTGGGTGGAGCCCGGGAAATCTGTACAAGTCTGAGAAGCAGATTGAGAATCTCAGGGTGAAGAGAACTAGCAACTGATAATAGCCCTGGGGTCAAACCCTGAAGCTACTGAGTAATTAGCCTGTGGAATTAGAGGTGAGGATTTCCCTTCAAAGTCAGAAGCATCCAGAGAGGAGTATCTGTCTTTATCCCCTGCTCCTTGCTCCCCACCCCAGCCTTTCTAAGTGCCCCATTTACCTTTGCCCACTGGTCTCTAATTGGCTTGTTTGGGGAATTGGCTTTGATTTAATAGAAAAACGTAGGGAAGCTCCTTGGCTGAGGCTGAGGCTTTCTCAGCCTTGTCCTGATGCACAGTGCTGACTGGGTCCCTTCTGAAAGCCTGCTGTGAGCTGATCCCCAGGGATTGGCTGACCACTCCGATATCTGACTTGTGGCTGGCACTGGCCTGGTTCAACCTTCTCTTTTGATCATACGCCCCCTCCAGGTCCCAGACTTTGCTCTTCTGCCTCACTCCTGATTCTCTGCCCACAGCCCTCATGCCTCTTTTCTGTTCTCTGGGGCCTTCTGTCAGCATGTTCCTTGCCCTCAGGCTATTTGCTAGGCCCTCTTGGTGTGTATCCCTCGCGCCTTGTGGCTCAGTTTACCCGCACGCTCTTACATGTTCGCATGCAGCCAGTGTCTGCTCTCTGACAGATCTGCAGCTGCCAAGGAGTTAATTTGCCTGAAATTCAGCCAAAGCTGACTCATGCCTCTTCTTTGACGTCTCCTGGAGCCAAATGAAAAGCATGAAATCGTCTATGAAACCCAGCACGTCAGATGAGATAATATACACAAAAGGGCTTCAACTGCAAAGCATGACACAAATATAAAACATTGATAACAATAAGCAGCAGTAATGCTGCATATGCTATTGCATATGTCCCAGATAAGGGACAGAGACTGATTGAGGACATACAGGTGAGTTTGAGAACTGAGAGGCCAGGACCAGGTAGGCATATGGGAAGGGAGCATTACAAAAGGTGGAGGTCAGAGGGCCTGACACAGCCAGAGACCTACAAATGAGTAAGAGCTAAAGAATTTCCATCAGTAGGTCCTTTTGGTTCTACCATCAAAAATATATCCAGAACCTGGTCACTTGTCACCACCTCCACAGCCACCACACTGGTCCAAGCTGCCATCAGCTTCTTCCCGGACCATTATAGTAGCTCCTACCTGGTCTTCCTGCTCCTAGCTTTGTTCCCTTATGGTGTATTCTCAACACAACTGCCTGAACGTTCCTGCCAAGAGTAAGATACGTCATATTGTGTCACTCTTCCACTCAAAAATGCTTTAATGTCTTCCTGTCTTTCTCAGGATAAAAGCTGAAGTCCCCTACCATGGCTTACAAGGCTTTTCATGGTTGGGACCCCAGTTACCTCTCAGATCTCAGCCTCTACACCTACTCATCTGCTCCAGTCACCCTCGGCTTCTTGTCGTTTCTTGAACCTACCAAGGCCATTCCTGCCTTGTGGTCTTCGCCCCTGTTGTCCCTTCTACCTGGAGCTTCTTCCTCCCACAGCCACATGTTCACTCTCTCACTTAATTCAGGGATGAGCTCGGGTGTCATCCCTGACTTCCAGGGTCAGCCTGCCCGGACTTCTCTATTTTAAGTAGTGTTTCCCAACCCCATCATGTACTATACTTTTCTCAGCTATATTTTATACAGAGCTGAAATAAGAAAGGTACAGTAAATATTTATTAATTTTTTGTCTGACTCTTCTACCAAAATGTAAGCTCCACCTGCATAGGAGTTTTATTTGTCTTGTTTCCTGCTGGCACAGTGTCTTGCATTGTTGAATGAAAGTTAAATAAGACAGCAGATTTAAACTCCAGAAATACAGCAAGATATTGATTAAAGGGGCAAAAAGTTGCCTTAGTCTTGGGCTTTCCCAAGGTTCTGTGGAGACAGGGACCTGTTCTTCAAGGCGACTGGCCTTAGGTTTGCAGGTGAAGATTATTGGTTCAAGGAGGGAGAGGACAAAAGACTCCTGCCCATTCTAGAGTTGGACTGTTCTGGGAATTTTAAGGGCAAGTTAAGATCCCCAGCTGGGAGACTTCAGACATTCAGATATTTTTACTGACTTCTCTCTCCAGGAGCCCTTACTTCTCTGAGGTGCAAGTCTTTGAATCTTTGAGAGAAATTTCTCTTCATCATCTCCCCTTTCCCTTTAGGGACATCCTTGGCCAGCCCAACTGCTTTCACATCTGTGGCAAAATAAAATAGCATGGTGTAAAGAGCATGGACACTAGGTGTTAACTGTGGTTCTGTGTTTCCTGCTTGGTTGTGTGATCATAGGCAAGTTGTTTCAATTTCTCAGAGCCTTACCACTGGGTCTCTAAACGGGGGGATAATAATAGTATCTTTGCCACGGCTATTGTAAGGATGAGATGTGATCATGCATTTTAAGCACACTTGGCACAATGTTGTGCTTGGCAAATGTTCAGGTATTATTGTCAGGGTCAGGAGTGCTAGAAGAAACAGTTCTCCTTGTTCTCAGAGTTCCCATCTACAGAACTTCTCAAACCTTCATGTACATGCATATCACTTGGGACAATCTTGTTGAAATGCAGATTCTAATCAGAAAGTTGGGAAGGAGCTTGAGATTTTGCATTTCTCTTCAGCTCCCAGGTTGTGCCAATGCACAGACCAAACTCTGAATAACCAGGCCTACGTGAGAAAGGGCGGGGGGAGAAGATACTGGTAAATATGTTTCC
Source organism: Panthera leo (assembly GCF_018350215.1). Taxonomy (NCBI): domain Eukaryota; kingdom Metazoa; phylum Chordata; class Mammalia; order Carnivora; family Felidae; genus Panthera; species Panthera leo. The sequence continues at coordinate 69,508,649 of NC_056687.1, forward strand.
ATGAAGTTTTATAGCCTCTGAACTTAATCTTAAAGGTGGCCTGAAATTACTATATCTTAATCTAGAAGAGCTACATTATTCCCAACCTCTTTCCCCATTGGTGTCCAATAATCTGATTCCAGCCATACCCATCCCTCCCTAACATTAAAATCCTGTAGCACTGCCTCCTATAAAGACACTCACCCCTCTAAGGAAGTTTTGCTCGAGCTGAGAAAGGAAAGAGAGACCAGTTTCTCTTTTACTGAAATCTGCTCCTGGGTTTCCCTGGCCCTAGGACATATGGCCAAGGCACTTGTTTTCATGGCTGCTTAATGGTTTGTAAAGCAATTGCTGGAGGAAACATTGCTACAGCAAGCCAGGCCAGAGGGACAGAGGGATTCACGGGCCAATGTTATCTTTGCTGAGCACCAGGGCTGCTCCAGCTTCTTTCCTCCCTCCACCCAACAGTGACAGATGGCTTCCACATGGTCTGACCTACTGTCTGGCCAGACCTGACCAGATAGTCATCCATCAACTGCCCTATTTGGCCCCCTCGAGGGCACCCTATGGTTTGCAGGAGGCAGAAGTTGGAGGTTTCATTTAGAGCTCATCACATCTCTTAGCTATTGTAGTAGAGTTTCAAGCATGGACAGTTCTTATTCCAGATGTTACTATCCCAGTGTCCATATGTTTCGAGGTGGGATCAGCAGGTTTACATGGTAATGTTAAACTAATTAATCATAAACTGATGCTTTAACAGCATCAGGACCCAAAGTGGGTTTGGTAATAGCAACATGGGTTTGGTACTAGCAAAGATGTTAGCAATACATATGGTATTATTAGGCTGGAAAGAGGAGGTGAGGTTCAGCTTTTTCCATTGCTCTGGCACAATCTATTTTCTTACTGATATTGAACGCTACTCACGAAGCCTCTGAAAGCTGTATGGGAAAATCTCCAAGTATTTTTCCTTATGGCTCTCTCTGAGTATGACAAAACAAAATCTTAAATTAATATAAGCTGCAGGGCATGGGAAAAAGATAGCTATAAACAGGGGGTCATGCTGACTAGGAATTAGGAGGCTGGGATCTAGTCCCAGTTAGCCTTTCTTTTGGTGACTTTGAACCTATCACCTAATTGATTTAACAAATTTTTAAACATCTCCTAGGTGGATTCAAGAAATGTCTGGGTTTTATTATTATTTTTCCTAACTATAAAATGAGATTGTTACATGAACTTGGCTTCTAAAAAGCTATAATGAAGAGTTTATTTTCTTTTTCTTATTAAAACAGTATTTGTGGGGCGCCTGGGGCTCAGTCAGTTAAGCATCTGACTTCTGCTCAGGTCATGATCTCACGGTCCATGAGTTTGAGCACTGCATCAGGCTCTCTGCTGACAGCTCAGAGCCTGGAGCCTGCCTTGGATTCTGTGTCTCCCTCCCTCTGCCCCTCACCCACTCACGCTCTTTCTCTCTGTCTCTCAAAAAAATGAATAAACATTTTTTTAAAAAGCAGTATTTGCTCATTAAAACTTACCTATTTCACTGGTAGTACATTGTGCCTTACTTTGAAAAAAAAAAAGGCTTTATTTATTTTATTTTATTTTTTGAGAGAGAGAGAGAGAAAGAGACAGAGAGTGAGCAGGGGAGGGGCAGAGAGAGGGAGACACAGAATCTGAAGCAGGCTCCAGGCTCTGAGCTGTCAGCACAGAGCCTGATGCGGGACTCGAACCCATGAACTGTGAGATCCTGACCTGAGCTGAGGTCAGACACTTAACCAATGGAGCCACCCAGGCCCCCCTCTCCCACCAAAAAAAAAAAAAGAGATGGAGGAATCTGAGTAATTACAGCTTTCATGGAATGTGCAACCTGACCAAATTCATGAAAGATACATTAAAATAATTCATGAATCTAAAAAGTATTTAACACACCAAATCTGTTAAAATTAAAAATACTCCAAAACCTCAAGCATTATTTGTAGAGGAAACAAACCCAAACTAGAAACAACCTTTGTGTCTGAATAAAATGAATGAGTTTGATAAAAGTAAAAGATTGAATATAAATTCCCCTTTAGCCCCAACACCCATAGATATCTGATGCTTTGATATATGAACATCAGTGTGAGGGGAAGAGCTGCGCGATAAGATACGGTGTATTTTCTCTGCACAGTTTTAGAACACTTCCCCCCAAATACTAAAAATATGTATATACCAAAATTATTTTTTTAAATGTTTCTCTATAAACAAAAGAATTGAGATGAGAAAAAGAGCCTAGAGGAAAGTTTCTACCACCACGCATATCTGTACAAAGTAAGCATTCAATAACTAATGACATTTGGGTGTGCTTCCCTGGTACATGTAATGTTCTGTTCAGCTGAGGCCGTGTGTGTGTGTGTGTGTGTGTGTGTGTGTGTGTGTGTGTGTATTTCATATTTAGCATTTTGATTTAACATCCGTTTTTCATTTGACCCAAGTGATTTTACTGAGTGCCTTGGCCCTTGACCAGGTGCTTGCCTGGCTTCCCTCCCTTGGTTTTTGGATTTGGAGAGTCAAGGTGTCCAGGGCTTGTCTGCACTGAGCACGAGCCCCTTTCAGGAGAATGGCCTCTCTGTGACAGTTGTGCCTTTCCTCCTGTGGTGGCCTTCATGGATCACATCTTCCATTTTCATAATGATAATTTAGAAGCTGTAGCCCCATTAACTGGAATGGAATTTGGAACCCTGTGCACAGAACACATTCTTTCCAGAGATGAGACAGCTCTTCACTGACTCGCCTCTGCCTCTCTGGAGGTGAGCATGAGAAACATTGCCCCTGAGCGACAAGGTGGAGGGCCCCAGGCCAGGCCTGGGGAGGAGACTTCTGCCACCTTTTACATTAGAGTCAGTGATAAGGCAAAGGGGGGACAAGACATCCCCCCTTCTGGGTGCTCTGGGTATGCCAAAGTAGTGGAGATGCCTTAAGAAGGCTATCCCAAGAGACAAAGGCCTCTGTTTTTCCAGCTTAAGGTATGAAAGGACACCGTGTTGCAAGGGCATGGTTCATAGAATAAGTCACTTGCTGCTTCCAGATTCTCTGATCTCTCTGGGTCAAGGAAAGAGCTGTGGACAATTCAGGGCCCCAGGCCCTTAAATCCTAAGAAAATGGTATCTGCCAGCAGAGGAGGTGTGCTGTGCGGGGCAGTGGCCTGACAACCAACTAGAGCAGCTTCCCCTGCTGCAGGGCTGTGCACATGTGGCAGGCTTCTGTGGAAAGGGACTCCCGCCCAGGAATAGTAGGGGACGTTGTGGCATGTTTTCTGGGAAATACAATGGAAATTTGGATTGTTGAAATATTTACGTCTTGTTGGAATCATTAATTTTTCTTTTTTAAAAGTATTTATTTATTTTTGAGAGGGAGAGAGAGGGAGAGCAGGGGAAGGGCAGAGAGAGAGAGAGAGAGAGAGAGAGAGAGAGAGAGAGAGAGAACCTTAAGCAGGCTCCACACTCAGTGCAGAGCCTGACATGGGGCTCAGTCTCACAACCGTGAGATCATGACCTGAGTCAAAATCAAGAGGAGGATGCTTAACGAACAGAGCCACCCAGGAACCCCTTGATAGGTTTCTCTTTTTGTTATGCTTTTTACTGATACTTTGATTTGGTCTGTACTTGATTTGGTGAATTAATGCCAGTCTCCTGGAACTGGATGAGAGAAAAGATAGGTCATTCATCGAGTTAACAGTTATATGTCAGACAACTAACTAAATACTTTATGTTACCTCATGTAACCCACAGGACAGAGTTTCTGATTCAGAGTGGGGACCTATGACAAAGGTGTATAATGTACCCCTACTTTTAAGAGTGAAGTCAATGGGATTCACATAATACACACATTTGCCAATGATCTGCTCCTACCATTAGCCCCTGACACAGAGTTTAGGATTACCAAAATGATAGCTTCTATCAATTGATTATTTCTAGAAGAACCAGTATCTCTTTCAGAGTGTACTACATAAGTAACTTCATTTAGAGAGAAAATTTAGCTGGATTTTTTAATGGAAAGTTGTGATTATCTTGCAAGCTAACTTTGCATGCTTTTGTAGCTAGCCAGAACAACCGGGAACCAGGTTCAAAGTGAGAACCTTTTGGCAAGGCTGAAAACTTTCATCAAGATTCTGCCAAGTAATTATTTCAGGAGAGTGACTGCTTGCTTCACTGGTTTCAGTTAATCACTGCAAGATAGGGCCTTGGGAGAAGGGCTGTCCATCCTATGATCTCCAGTTAATGACTGCAAGAATGAAACAGGAAAACAGAGTTTAGGCAACAAAAGTGGAGGCAGGGTGTAAGTATAGAGGGTTTTTGAGTTAGCAAGATTATGCTAGAATTTAATTATATTTTCCATTGTGACCAAAGTGATGGAGGGAGAGGCCTCATCAGGGGGACAGGTAGGATGAGGTGGGTAATAAAACACACTGTGCTGCAGGTGCATTGCATTTTATAGAACAGATTCTGTTTACATCTTGGGCTATGCAGTACTTTGAATATGAAGATAATAATAGCACTGCATATATATAAGGGATTTAAATTAATAAAGCTGTTTTGAGGTAAGGGTTTAAGAAAATACTCATTAAGCCAGAATTGTTGGTCATATTACTGACTTCTGGCCAGGGAAGCTGGTCTAGGCAGCTCAGCTCAGGGGAAGGGGCAGGAGAGGAGAGGAGGAGGGAAGCATCTGGTCATTGGTCACCTGGAGGCTGAAGAACTCAAGGGGCCCAGCTCCAGCCGTGGCCCTGTCGTGACAGGCCAGAGAGCAGAACCAGGATCAAGGGCTGAGACACGTGGACAGCCAAGGCTGGGCTATGTCCCCTCCAGGGTAGGCAGCAATATTCTTGCTGTCTCACTCCATGCAAGCTTCTCCTTGCTGACCCTTGAGCTCACAGAGCAGTCTTTTAAAAGCGTAAATGAGATCACATCTCTTATTTAAAACATTCCTGTTGCACATGGACACTTGAAAGCTTTGAGTTATTCCTGTTTCCTCATGTTATGCCTTACCTCCTGCAGAGAAGAGGGTTTGGGGAGGGGAATAGATTTAGTCGGTATTCCCCTAAGCACTGAAGATAAGACAGGAGAAAACTGTGACCTCCCAAGTTCTCTCTACATTCCATCTGGAACTGACACTGCATACTCAGACGTAGAATGTCTGAGATTATTCAGTTCAGCCCTCTCATTTTAAGGATAGAGAAACTAAGGCACAGAAGAGACAAGTGACCTCTTAGGTGAGTGTTAGAGCTGGACCAGAACTCATGTCTCCTGACTCCTGGGCCAGTGACTTGGATGGAAGGGCATTTTAGGCTGGCAAAGAAGAACGGCAGTGCCAGACTGCAGGGAGTGGAGGAGACACCTGGTAGGGAATGGAAAGGCTATAAAGAATGAAAATATCTCTTCTTGTTGGCCATATCCCCAGGACAAGCATGACCCCCAAATGCTCCTTAACAGAGGCATAAACAGTGACACAGGAGAACCGCATGGCTAGATGGCCCAAAGGCCATGACATGTCATTTTTGCATAATGGCTAAGCACCCCTGTATATTCAGACTCTTAACCCAGCTCTTTGACCTTGCTCTTTCCTTTTAAGTCATGGGAGACCTTCTCTACCATTCTTATCTTTTCCTTTGACTTCTGGCTGCTGTTTAGAATCTAGGTGCCCATTTGTCTCAGGTTCTAGCTGAAGGAAAACGGAGGTGACGGTGATGAACCTGGGCAATGTGACTTGCCCCGCAGTGTTTTGCTGTTTTGAAAGGGGACTGTAGAGAAGAAGAATGCTCAAATTCATGAGTCAACATTATATTTATCCTTCTATTGTGAGGAATACTCCCTCTCCTTCTTTTGTGAAGCATAATCACTTGTTAGTTTTAGTAAGACATTTCTCTGCCCACTGATAAGGAAACAAAAAAGGCATTTACTGTGCTCGTCTCTAGAATGTGAAATGTAAGCTGTGGTCTTTTGTTTGTTTGTTTGTTTTTAGCTTTCATTTATGATCACAGGCTTCAGGGTTGAAGGGGGCCTTGGAGGACTGCCAGCCTCACCACCCCCTCTGTGCAGGAAGCCCCTTCCCAACATCTCTGCCAGTGGTTCTGATCCCTTTCCTCTGCACCCCCACAGCGAGTTGCCTCCGCCTCCGTAGAAACACTTCATTTTGCTCTAAATTGCAGTTATTTGAGGACTTTTCTTAAGTCTCAGCTGTGAGCCCCTGAGGGCAGGAATCCTGTCTCATTTCTCTTTGATCTCCCACAGTCCCCAACACAGAGCCTGGCCAACTTTCCATAAATATTTGAATGAGTGACAAAGTGTTAACAGCCTCCAGAGGCAACCACGGTTAGACATCTCTAAGAGCTAGAAAGTTCTTCCTAAAAGTGAGCAGAACTATGCCTCCCTATGTTCCCCGTGGGGAGAGAATGTAAACAGGCAGTGATGACAGAGGGCCAGGCATCCATAAGATGCACCTGAGGGACGCTGGAAAGAGGCTAGTGCCTGCTCTTATTGTTTTTCCTGCTTCCCATCTGGCCAAAGCACACGAGGTCTTTAAAAGCCAATAATCCTAGATAAATCCAGATAAATGTGGGGTGGGAGAGAGGGTCTTCAGAATTTGAATCCAGTTTGGAAGGACAGCTCTATCAGATGCTGTCAATGTCCCTCCTGTATCCTTTCAGCCAGCCCTGAAGGATAAATGCAGAGGGCTCCCATATGCCCTGATAACTTCCTGAGTTTCTCTGCCCATGGTCACTTTCTGACCTGGGAAGTGTGCTTGACCTGTGTGTAGGGCAGGCTGGAATTGCCAGGGAGTGACTCCAGGAGGGACCCTCCACCATGAGCAATGGCACTTTAATGCATGAATACACCAGATTCCTCACCTCCCAGTGAGACAGCCCAGATTCTACACAGTATCTTAAAAGGCTTCAGGAGGGATGACCTCCAATTGCTCATAGCACTAACCCACTCCTAAACACATGCTTTGTTCATTTTCGTTGTTTCTTTGACTTCCCCAGTCCCTCACCTTGCTTTTTGGAATCATGTCCAAATAAAGCATGCGACCCAAATACTTGTTGCAAGATCTGCTTTGGGGGCAACCCAAACTGAGACCGTGACACAAGCAGGAAATTTGAGGGAATCCAAATGTTATTCCCTTAGAAGACAGAACTATTAAAATCAGTGCATGCCTTTTTTTCTCTTTCTCTTTTCTTTCCAAGTACATAGTTGGTTTTTCTGTTAGTTCTATAAATAGAGTTTAATTTTAGGTAGAATCTGTGTCCTAACTCAGAAAACAAGGCTGAGAATGACTCCTAAATCTTTGAAGGATAGTTATTTCAAATAACAAGAGTCAGTAATATTCTAGCTCTATTAAGGAAATGCACTGCATCAGAAAGGTCTTAGGCCAGACTAAAGAAAGAGATTTCACATGGGGGTCATTAGACATCAGGATGGATTTGTGTTTGAGCATTTCACTTAACCTTTTAAACTTCCACAGGGACCTTTTAAATGAAGAGAGACCTTATCAACCTGGCTCAGGTTTGGGATGGAGTGCTTGAGGTCAGGGACAGCTAAGATGAATAGGGACCATGAGGGAAGGGGGAAAGGAAAACCAGAAGCCTTCATTTAGCCAATACTAATGAACTACTCCTGCACTAATAATAGAGCCAGGAGAAAGTGCCATTGCTGAAGAATATTTATTGTCATTTGAGAAGATTTGTAACAAAGAACGAAGGTGCACAAGCAACTTGCTGCCATGGTCCTTCTTCAGGAAGACATTGTGTGATTCAGAAAGGCTCCTTGTGGATGCCACAATATTACTTGGTTGTTTTGACACTTCAAACAATTAATAGGAGTTAGCAGCTAAAAATATTCATGCTTGCTACTGGCTTATGTTTGTGCGGTTTTTCTTTTGCCTTGTTCCTGGAGGGTTTTCTGTTGGCCTAGTAGGAAATAACACACATGCCGTGAATTTTTAATTGGAAATCAAAGATGGGAATGAATGTAAACAAAACACGTGATGAAAGAAGTCAGCGGGTCCAGAAGAGGCCTACAGATGCTTTTCGGGGATAACCCACAGATGCTTTTTGGGGGTTAAGTAGGGAAATAACCCTAAGTCTAAAGGATAAGAAAGAATCCCACATATCTTATTTTTAGCATGGAAGAATATTGTTGCTTCAAATGGTCTTTTTATTTAAATCTTGACTGATGGCTAGTGTCCCAGCTCTTTTGGTAGGGAGAGGGGCAGAGGTTTAGCAAAGTCTTTGCTTGGTGATAGGAAGAAGTGTAGTTATCACAAGACTTGTGTTCTTTGCTCCTTTTGATGAACACCACCGCCCTGTTGTAGGTGGCAACAATGCCCTGGATATAACTCTCTTCTGAGCAAGAGAGGTGTCTTTTGCCCTAGTCTGAGCCTCTACTTCCAGAGAGTCACTCTTGGAAGCACCATGCTATGCTGTTCCTGTGGCATGACTTCATTAGATGATTGTGGGGATGACTAAGACTGTCCGTGAAAAGTGATTCCATTCATGTGCATTAATAGTTGGCACAAAAACTATGTTGGTCCCCAGAATGAAACATCTTGGTTACTGTACCGGCTATCAGTTGAAATTTTATGTTGTAGACAGACTTCTCTTGGGCCAAAAATGGATACACTCGTGTGGCCTGTACTAGCCTCTCTCAAACTTTTTGTTTTGAGTAGGCTCCTTCCCCAAATACCCCACCCCAAAAGTGCTCAGTGGATGCTTTTCCAGCTTGCCCCACTAAATACTCTGTCTCCTCTACTTCCCAGAATGCTTATGTCAATATCAACCGCATCATGTCCGTGGCTTCCCGCCTCTCTGAGGCCGGCCATTACGCCTCACAGCAAATCAAGCAGATTTCCACACAGCTGGACCAGGAGTGGAAGAGCTTTGCTGCTGCTCTGGATGAACGCAGCACCATCCTTGCCATGTCTGCGGTATTCCACCAGAAGGCTGAGCAGGTGAGGCCAAGGGGGCTGCTGCAGCCACTGTTGGTCAGAAAGATGGGAGTATATGCACTGTCTCTCTCTTTGAAACACTCAAGGCCCTGCTGAGTAATTGCAATAGCAACCCATGTTCTACTGCTTTCATGGCCCCTGCGCATATAAGGAAATATCGGTAACTCTGGATGGTTTTGCTTAACATCCAAACAAGGAACATAGAGCCTGTTTACATTCGGCTTGGTAGTTTATTATTACTGGTGTGTGTGTGTGTGTGTGTGTGTGTGTGTGTGTGTGTGTGTGTTGACTACATTCTCAGAACACAGATGAAATGGGGGAAATTAAATACTGATCACTGAGTGCTGAAATCAGGGGGATACTAATCTTACGTGAAGCACTGGCTATGGATAATAATAATGTAGTAATTACACAATGAATAGATATAATAATTCTTTGTTGCTACTTATTTACTGGCTTTGGTCAGTGACATTACCAAGCCATTTTACAGACAGGAACACTGCAGCTCGGAGAGACTGAGTGACCTGCCTAAGACCCAGTGGTGTGTTGGAGCTGGCTCTAAGCAGCCTGTGAAGAGCCAAAGGTCAAATTTTCAGCAAATTCATGAGCTGGTTATTAAACATAGCCATTATTTAAAACTAAATTATATAAATTTATACTAAATATACTAAAAACAAAGGTAATAGGTACTCAAAACTCATCACTCCTAGTTATTTTACTACATTTTATTATTACCTGTGCTCCTTAAATTATATCTATTTGTCTCTGTGGTGAAAATACTATACGGTTGTGTGCTCCTGATGAGTTCTTCCCAACTCCACATTCTGTGATGTCACATTGGTAGCTTGAAATAGACCAAGGTAGACGTTTTAAACCACGGGAATCATCAAATGCTACAACCAGGGCTTGATTTATTGTTTTGTTGATTGCCTGGAGTCTTAAGACAATGAAGGAAAAATATTTAAAGATGCAGACTAAACTTGATTAAAGATGTGTCCTGACTATAGCTGTTACATTGTGAATAGTAGCACACCAGGTTGAAGAAATACTCTTCTGATATTCAAAAACTATTACTACATTTAGCACAGAAGTCACTCACATCACTGATGAAGGAATAATGCTCTGACATAAGTCTTGAGGTATTTTTCACTTTTGTCTTTCACCTTAATATTAGCAAAAATATTAGCTAACTTTCATATAAGTTTGTTGTTTGCAAACAAAAGCATCCTGTGAGAATTGGTCGGCTATATGGAATTTACAGTAAGGAACGTTGTATACATATATGTTGTCATTCTTTGTAAATTATGTGCTACACATTCTTTATATCAGTAAAGTTTACAATACTCTTGTGTGTGTACACACACACACACACACACACACACACACATGCTGTTTATTAAACATTTACTAACATACCACTGAGAAAATCACACAATCTGTGAACAGCTGGGATTTCAACCGAGATGTGTCTCACATTAAAGCTTGTGGTTTTAACCTCTAAATTCCTTTCTTTGTATGACATTTGGGTAGCTTGCAGATTGTGGGGAGTCCTAGATGAGGTCATACCTTAAATATCTCCCTCTGTTACCCACCTAGCATGGAAGGCAGCATGGGATAATTGCAAGAGTGTAGGCTTCAAGGCACATGTAGGCTCTAATAGTTAGCTCTTAGGCTAGTCACCTCACCAATCGGAGCCTGTTTCCTCATCTCTAATGCAAGGATAATCATAAACCTCACAGCACTATTATAAGAATTAGAGATGGAACATGTAATGTGCCTCATGTCCTTTTTAAATGCTAGACATCACAACTGTATTTGTTTAACATACTTCCTGGTATCTTTGTATTTCCTTCATTTGTGTCTGTTTCCACCTGAGACCTTCCCAAAGACTGAAATACTTGTATCATAAGTCAAGGACAGCCCGACACATTGAAAGGGATCTAGGCCTTTTATTAAAGGATGATGGTGGTAGTGACTGATAATGACCCGTTAGTTCATTCCAAGGACCAGGAGAATATTCATGTCAAATCTCCTGTTCTCTCCTCAACCCTACCACTTGCACATTTTGTTCAAGGTGTGTCCAGATTGGCAAGGGAGACTCCATGCCTCCCTTCTGTCTCTCTGCCTTTCTCTCCTTGAGGTGACCATTTTGTGGGGTCTGCTCTAGGGCTCTTGTTAAAGTATTACAGGGAAATCCCAAGGGCCTTGAAGAGGTGCGCCCCCCGTGGCTGACACACGAATGTCAGGTTGCTTTCAGGGTCCTCTGTGAAATGGTTATTGGTGGAGTAAAGAAGCTTCTGAGATGTTAGCAAGTGTGTGAAGTCTGATACTTGATGGCACCCTGCACACTTCTGGAATTGTTAAGAGATGGCCTAATGCGATAAAAACATTCAGAATAAAAAGTCAACCACAGTAGCCACAAGCCGGCGGCTTCAGGCTGACACACACCCAGACTACCCAGACTAGAACTCACGCAGCTGCAGAAAGTACAGTCCCAGAACTGAGAGTGACTTCTAGTTGATGTTTCCTGACTTGGATTGCTTTGGATCAGAAGCAATTTTATTTGTATCTATTTTTTAATGCAATTTCCTCAGGCATTACCAGTCCTTCAGGGAAACTCATAAACCATGCTTCTTTTTAGCTAGGAGAAAAAAACAAAAAACAAACATGCTCCAAACAGCAGATTCAAGGCTATTTTTTCAAAGCTATTATGCATTTATTTAGGCAGCTCTTTATTGTCCTCATATGGGCTGTTCTAGGCAATGAGATAAAAAGGTATTTAGGCAATTAATTTAAATGGAGCTGTGCACCCAGGCGAGAGGAATCACAGACAGAACCATTCCAGACTATTGGGTGAAGAATTATTTGCATTTTAGAGGTGTATTTTTCCACCCAATAAATCTGAGTGATTTCAGTTAGCTCACCTTTTGTGCATGGAGACCCATAGTCTTCCACAGTTGTTAATTTTAATTTTTAAACAATTTTATGTCTGTCGAGATCTATGTCTATATATCACATCCCAGGAGCCAGTGCCGTTATAGGCCCAGTGCAATTTGTCCCCCTAAGCTGCCCTTCCTCTCTCCTATCCCTGAGGATACTGACCCAACAGTGGAGATCTTGTTGAGCATTAATCTTCACCCCCTGTGGGAATGGCCTTTGCAAGTTCCCTGGGGTACCCGATAGTCTTGTGTGAGGTGTTTTTTGTGCCTCTGCACAACTCATTACACGTGTGTGGAAATCTCCCGTGCCATTATATGCAGCCTCTCACAGGCGCCTGTGAGTGTGCCTAGGACAAGAAGCTCTAAGGTGTATTGTAATGTAGTGAGCTCTTCCCACACCTGTATTTTGTAGCCAATGTGTGCATATAGCCTGTTGAACACGTAGACGGCTCCCCCCGTCAGTGGTTTCATAACAATCATCTTTGCTTGTGGAAACTGCACTTCCTGAACAGGCACTGGGTCTTCTGTACAGGTGGAAACTGCACTTTCTGAACAGGTACAGGTACTTCTTTCGTCGGGTTGGTGTTTGTAGAATTAGAAAACTCCATTCTCTGCAGTGGTCTCTGAGGCTCCCAGAGGTGCCAGATGTTTCTTCCAAAGGCATCTGACCACCTCTACAAAGATCTGCCCATTGCCCACCCCCAATGCTCCTGCACCAACCCAGCTGCTATCTCCTTCCAGTTCCTGTCAGGAGTGGACGCCTGGTGCAAGATGTGCAGTGAGGGTGGCCTGCCATCCGAGATGCAGGACCTGGAGCTGGCAATCCACCATCATCAGTCCTTGTATGAGCAGGTGACCCAGGCCTACACGGAGGTGAGAACCAAGCCGAACACCCAGGGCTCCTGGGTGTGTATGTATGTGGGTGAGTGGCCAGAGCACTGGCCTGCATGCTGTGAAATAGCCTGGGTGGACTAAGAAGGAGAGAAAGATCATTTTTCTCCCTTTGGAGACATCTTTAAGATCCTTGATCTATGAATGATCTCCATTCATAGATCTCCGGCCAGGAAGCAAAAAAAGTGTGGCCATCAGCAGGCACCACCTTGTCGCACATGTGCTCATGTGTGCACGCATGCCCACACAAACACACACACCCTTCACCCTGTGTGTGAAGATCAGGCTCTCTCCCCTGGACGAGGAGTATAACAAAGCAAGGCTGTGTTCCTCCGTTTGCTCTCTGCCTGGTGAATGGGTGTGTACACACTAGCCCTGCCACCCCTTTTATGAAGCAGCCCATCAACAAATACCAATTTTCTCACTAGAAAGTCTGGAGGAAAACTCACCATGGGGTGGAGGTAAGTGTTTGCAGGAGTAAGAAGCTGTCATGGAAGTTAAGGACAAATTAAAAGACTCTTTCACTGAAAAACCAAAGGGCAGGCACATGGTACAAGTTGAGAAGTGGGGGAAGTTTCTTGCTTTTGCTTTCCAAGGGAAAGGAAAGGGGCATACAGGCGTCATCTGTGTGGAGGTACACAAGTAAGTGAGTTAACTAAAGGGCGTGAATTCTGAGAGAGAGGCTGGAGGGCATAAGAGATGGACTAATTAAGGAAGCTGCATGAGGAGGGGAAAGTGAATTCACATCTGGCCATGGGGCAGGGACATTTGGAACAGTGTTTCTCCAAGCCAGTTCTGGGACCCTCTGTCTCAGACTCCCCTGCAGTACTTGTTAAAGGTGCATCTTCCTGGGTTCCACCTCCCACTGAATCAGAATGTCGAAAACTGGGGCCTGGAACCTACATTTTAATAAATATTACGCCAGGTGAGTTTGATGCGTGCTGAAATCAAAGAACCAATGTCTTCCTGGTAAGAGTCAAGGTTTTTGCCACAGTCAAAGCTGAGTTTGACTCTTGGCTCCCCTGCTTATAGGGGAGTGACTTGAGGCACTTCTGTGCCATCTTCTGTGAAGTGAAGGTGATAACACTTGCCTGTAGTTTGAAGGGTTACAAAGATAGTGCATGTAATGCACTTGGCCCAGTGCCTGACAGTAATAAGTGCTAAAAAAATGGTAACAGGTTTTGTTATTATAGGAGGCAGAGAGGAGGGCTTTTGAGCCAAATCTGATCTCATCAGCTCTGATCCAAATGGCCCAAGGCTTCTCTTTTAACAGAACTGTGCCCCCATCCATGGGTCAAGAATCTCTAAATTTACTCCTTGTAAGATACAAAAATAGAGCGTACCAATGAGATTAATATTATACTTAACATGTTTCACACTTGTGGGGTGTGTGTATTATTATATAGAGAGACACAATATTTCTCCCAAATTTTTGTCAGGCCCTAGCATTGTTGGACATAGACATTCCCTCCAAACCCGCCTCAGAGTTCAGTGGGCCGTCCCTGCCTCCTGCAGATGTGGACTGAGGCAGAGGACTGGAGCTCTGTTGACTTGGATGTTAGGACTTGGCCCTCCAACTCTAACCACCCTGCCCTTGACATAGCACAGTGCCAAAGACAGCATCTGCTCAGAGTTCCCTGAGGAGAGCTCTCCTGGGTTTGGCCACAGGATATTTGTCTTATTCACATCTCTGGAGGGTGTTGCCCCTGGCAATGCATTGGAGGCAGCAATAGTGGGATGGGGTAGGTAGAGGTAGTCACCTAGATTGGCTGTATTCCTCCAGCCAGGCTTCCTCTCCTGTCTCAGCCACAGATTCTCCACCCAGTATTCCTCTGAACCACCAACCCCCTGGCCCCACACTGTTTCTGTTGCCCCATGAACAGGGTGAGTAATAGCTGCCTTTGTGTTCCTGAACCCTAATAAGCTATTTTTAGGACACAAAGGTGGGATAAGGGGAGGCCTGGGCCCAGCAACAGCACGTCATTCACCATCGTAAGGCTGGAGGTGGGAACACACTTCCTTCCCCACCTTGATGGAAGAAAAAGAAGAGCATTCAACTCCAGACCAACTTTGATTTAATCTTTAACCGAATTAATTTAGGGCCTTAAAATCCCTGAATTCCCTAGTTACCACTGTTTTAAATTGAGAAGATACATGCTCTACTGGGTCCTCTGCCAGCTTTGGAGAGCCACAGGTGTCAATCAGATGATGCCACTTTCCAGAAATACTGGTGCCTGCAATTGTACCAAGATTCCAATAGGAATGACAGGGAGTGTCACCCCCGCTGGTCTCAGTGCTGAGGGCGAATGTTGGGGAACATAAGAACATAGATATTGTGTCTACAAGCTAAAGGTCCCTCCCTGGGGTGCCTGGGTGACTCAGTCGGTTAAGCGTCCAACTTCATTTCAGGTCATGATCTCATGTTCTGTGGGTTTGAGCCCCGCATTGGGCTCTGTGCTGACAGTTCAGAGCCTGGAGCCTGCTTCAGATTCTATGTCTTTCTCTCTGCCTTTCCCCTCTCGCACTCTGTCTCTCTCTCTCTTAAAAGTAATTAAACATTAAAAATTAAAAAATAAATAAGTAAATAAAGGTTCCTCCCTTACTCTACATGTTCTGGAAAGATGGGGGTGTTACCATGCTCAGGAGGGAAAAAAAAAAGGAAGTTGTACAGAAGGAGAGCAAAAGAAGGATAAATATAAAAAAAAGAAAGAAAATGAAGAGGAAGTAAGGAAGACGGGAGAGAGAAATGATGATGGTGGTGGAAATAGAATTAGGAACCAGTAGTACCTGCTGGCCCCCATTCTAAGCACTTCGCACATGTTAACTCACTTGATCCTCACCACTACTGTGGGAGGTTGCCCCGTTACTGTCCCTGTTTTACAGACAAGGAAACTGAGGCCCAAAGAGGTTAAGTAACTTGCCTCTGGTTACACATCTAGAAGTTTAGAGCTAGGTAGAAGAGTGAAGAAAAAAGAGGGGGAGAGGCTTATGGTGTCAATTTATATTCAGCTTCATTTCTGAAACGAAACTCTGCTGCTTGACATAGTCAAAGAGTCAGTCGAAATATCTATCAAGTATGATGGACCAGGCACTGTTCTAAGTGCTGGAGAGAGATGAACGAGGCAGAGTCCCTGCCCTTGTGAAGCTAAAACTCAAGGCTGAGAGAGACACTGATTGAGTACCTCTCCTCCCTCAGGATTCAGGATACTGTGCTGTCCCCCAGACCACAGGCTGAGCACCAGGACAGCTCTGGCTGGCACATTCCTAGGGTGTCATGGGGTCTGGGTAGGGCTGGGATTCTCAGTCCTAACCAGGGATCCCAGGGGCAGACTCTCCTCGCCTCTCTGTCCATGCCTGCTCCTTGGCTCCCTTGGTCTAACCTTTCCTTCTTGCAGGTCAGCCAAGATGGCAAAGCACTGCTGGATGTGCTGCAGCGTCCCCTGAGTCCTGGGAACTCTGAGTCCCTCACGGCCACTGCCAACTACTCCAAGGCGGTGCACCAGGTGCTGGACGTGGTGCATGAGGTGCTGCACCACCAGCGGCGGCTCGAGAGCATCTGGCAGCACCGCAAGGTGCGGCTCCACCAGCGGCTGCAGCTCTGTGTATTCCAGCAAGATGTGCAACAGGTAACAAACAGGCCGCTTCCAGCACGAGGCATCCATCTCAGGCAGGCAGGTGGCCCAAGTCCCTGACCCAGGTGACCGGGCCTGGGAACACCTGATTTACGGAGGGAAGAGGGCAAATCAGCCCCAGCTGCCCCCACCCCCTTCACCATATGGACTTACTAGTTGCATGCTTCTTGCCTAAGCAACTTTACAGATGGGCCTTCTCACTCTTTGGTGTGGGGCAAGAGACTCCGTCACAGCGCAGTTCCTTGCGTTTAGATGGCAGAGAACTTGACCCTCACTCAGGAGCTTTCTAGATGACTCCAGGGCCTGGGGGTTATTTGAGCACTGTCAGGGTTGGACCACACACAGTGAGCTCACTTCTCAATCAGGGACACAGGTGGTCTGCTAAAGTTGGGGTGTGATGGGGGTATTCTTTGGCAAACCGGATTTAAAACATGGGCTATTCATGATAAGGGGTTATTTATGGCTTAATCTGCCTTTTTGCATTATTATACCAGTCATAGCTTTTTCTTTCACCACAAACAATAAATAGTTATGTTTTGATGATGAAAGAACAGTCTTGCCACAAATGCCCTTTTGAATGAAATGACCCATTCGTTCCCTCTCATGCTTTCTCTGTCTGTCTCCTTGGGGACCCCAGGGGGCTTTGCTCTAGTGTGGATATTCTGGGGGATGGAGAGCTGGTTGGGAGCTTGAGACTGAAGCTGGGGCTTCACATCATCTCCCTGCTGTGAGAGGCAAAGGTGGGGGCACTCATGCTATCAGTGTCTGTGGCCAGCACATAACTTCAAGCTTATACATATAAAATAACATTTCACACTCCTTCTATACTCTCTGTGGTACTGGCCAGTTGTAATCTAAAAGTGTATCAAAATTTACATGAAACACTGAGAGCCAATTGGACATGTCTTTGGAGTATTGAACCCCTTCACAGCTGCTGTGGGAGGGGCCCCAGTGCCAGGTGCCCCAAGACAGAGAGGGGATGGAGGGTGAGCAGGACATCCTGTCACTGGCTGGGACACTCTCTGGGAAGGGGTTCACTATGCAACCAGGCCTGGGAGTAGGCAGATCTTCAGGAGTGTTTCCAATTCTCGAGCTACCCTAGCTTTGTTGAAGGCAGCCCTACTCCACCACCCCAGGCTGGAGCAGTGATTGAGTCATCAGAGGCGACAGACACCTCAGCCTCAAGAGAGACGGACACTTATATGCTGGCCCCAGCTCTGAAACCCTTGTGGGGCCTGCTGGGAAAGGAGAAGCAAATGAATCAGTTGCCTACTCCTGCCATCTGGAACTGTCCAGATAAATATATCATCCCTGAGCACAGGAGAGCACAGAGTCCATCTGTGATTGAGACAGAGTGAGGTGCCAGCCTCCAGAGGCATGCAGACAGGGTGTTACTATTTCAGTGAACTTTGAGTGACTCACGGAGGCAACCCAGGCTGCAGGTTGTGCAGTGTCCTTGGTGAGCTCTCCGTCCTCCTGCTGTTTCATGGCTGTGGTACTGGGATGGGCCATAGAGAGGGACAGAGGGGCTGCGAGAGGGAGAGGCAAAAGGCCTCCCCAACACGAAGGTGGCATTCAAACTTGGACTATCTGGGAACTGCTGTCCCCAGACTTTTCTGTGGCCACCTTGGCATCAACACTAAATCTAGAAAAAAAAAAAAAGTATAGTAAAACTACACCTATGGCCATTCTACACCATGGTCTTAAAAATGAGAGTATTTCTGGAATTGAGATGCTATCATGTCTATTGTACAATCACATTGTTGGCACTGAGCAAGAGTAAGTAGAATGTTAGGAGATGGATGTGATGGGCTCGGATCTTCCATGAGAACTAAATCCCCTAGGATGGTAATTCCATTGTTGTTTTCAGGATACGTGACTATCACTTCTGGAGCATAACTTCATTCACCCATTGTCTCGCTCAGGCCTTCATTCTCCATGTCAGTGACACTGGGACAGTTGTACAAAGAAGAGTGCGGAAAAACAAGGGCTACCTAATCTTGTGATGGGTCCCCAGTGTTTACGTTATACCCAGTTAATCATCAGTACCTAGCAGGTGGTGGACCTGGTGCTTCAAAAGGCTTCTGCACAGGGGCACCTGGGTGGCTCAGTCGGTGGAACATCCATCTTCAGCTCAGGTCATAATCTCACAGTTCATGGGTTCAAGCCCCACATCGGGTTCTGTGCTGACAGCTTGGAGCCTGGAGTCTCCTTCGGATTCTGTCTCCCTCTCTCTCTGCCCCTCTCCTACTTGTACTCTGTCTCTCAAAATAAAAATTAAAAAAATAAAAATAAAAAAGGCTTCTGGACATAACACACTCAATAGGTAGCATGAGAGACTTCGACTTTGGTCTCCTGACTCCCAGAAACTTAATATATTTGTCGTCTTTATTTTGCATGTTTTATGTCATCTTTTCTATATCTCCTTGAGAGTAGAAAGCATGACTTCTTCCTCTCTGTACAGCTTACAACTCTTAGCTGTATCTGACATGAAGCTGGGGTTCTCTTTATATTTGCTGACTTGAGCTGACATTATCATTAGAGGACCCCCAGTTTCTGTTTCTGTGGGGTAGCTCAGCCCATTTGGTAGTTGCAGGGAGTAGCTGGAGTCCGCCTGTGATGTGGTGTGAAATAGCGATGTGAAAGTCTTGAGGGTCCCAAGTATTTACAGCCAAGGTGGAGGATACGGGGGCATACCCTCAGTGCTCACAAAGTATCCCAGTGTTCATCAATTATTCAGAAAGTTCGGGCTTCTGCAATGGGCCTAGAACTGTACTGCATTAGATTCTGGCAGGATGCCTAGTTAGTTAGAATGGCTCAAGACATACCCATTTGAAAATACAAAGAACAGTTCTACCAGAACATGCCAATCAGTGTGCAGGGCAGTAGAGTATTGATGGAACAGTTATAGGCAGAGGCATGAGAAGTCAGAGTTGGTGTCTTGAGGGAGGAGAGGATTGACTGAACGCTATAGTCTGTATCCAAGACTCTTCAGCACGTTTGGGGTCTAAGATGTTTACTTGGCAGCCTAAGTGGAGAGCTTGTGAGTGAGCATCAGTGGCTGGAACAATACAGATTGTGCCTAGGAACACAGGCTCTGGAACCAGACACCCTGAGGGCCAATCCTGTTCTACAGGTCTTGGCTGTATGACTGGGCAAGGCGTTTCACCTCTGGTGCTTCTGTTTCCTGACCTCTAAAATAGGAACGATCATCGTACCTATCTCATTGGACTGAATGAGATACAAGTGCAAGGCTTAGCACCCTGGCTGCCCTGCATGTGGTAAAGCCTCCATCAGTGTGGTCTGGGTTGTTAGTCACATCCTCTGAGTGGTACTCGAGCGCCACCTGGTGCTTGTGCTGTTAGGGAACCCCCTCCCTGCCCCACCCCCCCCTCCCTGCCCCCCCCCCCCCCCCACACACACATGAGCCTTTTGTTTCTAACAATAGCGACTGCTTCTGGGGTCTTCTGAGTTCTTTTCATTCAGTGATAGAATTTCAGAGCTGTCAAGGACTTGAAAGACCATCTAGTCTAACCTACATTATGATTGAGGCACTTGAGGTCCAGAGATGTGAAATAACTTGGCTGTAACCACACAGCTAGTTAATGTAGTACCAGGACCAGAAGCTAAGTGTCCTGGCTCCCTGTCCACATATCCTACAAAAAAGCCACACAAGAGAGGAGCCAGGCAGATGGAGAAGGAGACCAGGGAGAGAGACAAGAAGCACACACGCATACTTAACATAGGGAGGGGAAAGACAGACAGACACATGCACATATCCCAAAACAGAAGAGGGAGAGACAGAGACAGCCCATGTGGCAAAGGAAGAAAGGGAGAAAGGTTTGAAGACAGAGGCAGAGAAACAGATACCCATGGATGGGAGGAGAAACATAAAGAGGAAAGTGAGGGAGGGAGGCACAAAAAAGGAGAGACAGAGTCTCCTGCTGGTGGAGAAGAGAGGTCAGAAGAGCGAGCCAGCCTCTGCCTGCCTGACTTGTTGCCCCATTGCCATTACTGGGCATGGTCTTTGCCCAAGTAGGAATATTTTGCCCATTAAGGGCCCAAAGCAGAGTAAAGCAAAAAGATGAAGACCAAGGGTAGGCACCAGTGAAAAAGAGATTTCATTGAAACCTCTGCAACCAGAAGTGGCCTGGCACATCACCCTGGTGGTTGCCCTCCCTTGAGTCCCAACAGATGTGCTCAGGTTTCTCTTCCCTGCTGGGCCTGAGGGCAATGGAAATAAATCTCTAAGGACCAAACTGGAATTGGGGTTCATTAAGCTGCAGAAAGGTGCAGATAAGCCAGACCCTGCTATAGTATCGCCAGCAGAATGATTTTCAGTACTATTGTTTTTCCTGTTTAGAGTAGGACAGCACTGAGCAAGAGCCAGAAAGGGCAGTCCATGACAACATCAGCCTATCTCCACCTTCTATTTCCCCCTAACTTCTGCGGCTTTCCAGGGGTGTAAGGGACTACTTCCCAGCCCAGAGAGGCCAGACTTTGTGCTGACAAGAACAAAGAGTAGCTAGATTCTTGATCTTTCTGGTAGATGCAGACTCTGTTCCGTTGTTTTCCACAGCCAGAGCAACTGGTTTTGAACACTGCCTGCAAGTCATCTTATTTTGCCTCCCCTTTTTCTTCTCCCTCTGTTTTTTGCAAGAATGAATTGATGAAATGTTTTAGAACACCTGCTGTGTGCAAGACCCTGTGCTGGGAGTCCGGTCCCTCGCCTGAGAGAAGACATATGCACTGAAGGATGTATGAATGGCACACAGCTGTCTGGGTTCAGAGCGAAAGAAGCAAAATAACCATGGGCTAGTGGAGTCAGAGCAGGGAAAGTTCCCTGTGCTTGGGGTGGGATTGCAGTGGTCCTTAGAGCTCAGGCAGAGGAGATGGAGATGGTGTTCCTGGGGAAGGCCAGGAAGCGGAGCTAAGTATAGCCAGGGGACAGAGAAGAGGAAGTCTAACTGGGTGCCCACCCTTGTCAGAGAACGTGGGAGGTAAGGCAGGAAGGGTTAGGGGTGGTCTCAGTGGTGTGGGTGGGACAGTGAGGTTTGAAGCTCCAATGCACTCCCTTAAAAACAATGTCTTTTGTTGTTAAGCAGTCCAGTTGGGTGAGCTGGTGAGGGGCAGTGATGGCAGAATTTATCAGGCTCGGTGATTTTCCCTTCTGAATGACTGTGTTAATATTAAAGTCCATAGTTCTTGTAGTACAAATGAATCTCACCTGTTTCTATCAGTTTTTTGGAGCCTCACATGGAAAATTACAGGTTTTATGATGTCAGTTCCTGCCTGCCAAAGAATATGTAAAAAGGATTTGAGAGTGATTTCTTTTAAACTCTAGATATTCAATCTCTTACTAGCAGTAGTGACTATAGCCCCTTAATCATACTAAACCAGTTTGGACATTGTATGATCCAACTGAAATTTTGCATAATAAAAGATGAGCACTTTGGGTTGCACATAGAATGATTAGTTAGAAAAGAGTGACCAGAATGATGATGGGTCTGGAAATGAACTCTTCTCCTAGGAAAGGATGAAAGTATCTAAGAAGGAAAATGCTCAGGGTGCAGTCCCAGGTAGATGAGGGAACACACAAGGGAGAACCATCTGCAAAATTTGAAATGTGAACTGGTTACTTGTTGAATATGTTGTGGAGAGTATTCAAACCTCAGAGAGATGGTTGGGTTCCAACCCTGAGATTTTGTTACTGGGATTAAATGTGCCTATAAAAGTTGTATTGTTTAAAGCTCAGGATTCATCATCTTTCTGAGTACATATGATTAAGCATCTAATCTCTTCACTTGCCTTTTCTTATTTAATCTGCCAACCCTATGAAGCAGGTGATAGTTTGGCTCCCATCTTCCTGGTAAGGAAATTGAGCCTTAGAAAGGTTTAATAAATCTGCCTGAGGTGACACAGTTAGTAGGAGAATAAGGATTCAAATCCAAGTCTGTCTGACATCAGGTCTTGCTCTTAGCCTCTCTGCTATGCCACAGGCACTATGCTACCTGACGGGAATGCAGAGAGATCCAGCCTCTCCCCTTGAGATGTTTGTAAATTATTGCTGGAATGCCATTGCTCAAAGGGCCCTGGTGGACAACTTGGTCCCGAAGGATGGGACTTGCCCAAGGTCATGTAGCCTGATAGCTGAGATTCATCCTCAAACCCCCTGTCCATAAGTCTCACACAAACAAGTCATACTCATACCCAAACACTCTTCCCCATCTACTGTGTCATTATAAAATTGCCTTCTACAGTCATTTATCTCTGATACAAGTTTCCCTAGAACAGACACTACCCATTCTCATGTTTTTCACACTCGTGTTCTCAGCATTGCTGATGCTCTTCTTTGTGACATGTATCTTGAATAATATCCGTTTGCCCGTGCGAGTACTTAGCAGTATTAAAGTTTCCAATTAAGTTATTTGATGGTCATAATCCAATCACTGAAATACATTCAAGAAGATGATAGGTGACTCTTTGGGGAGGGTGAACACCCCAAAAGAAACCAGGGTTGAGGCTCAGCTGCAGTGGGAAGATAGGGAGGGAATCGAGGGAGGGTTCTTCTCATTAGGTTTGCCTTCTGATTGGAGAGAAGATAGGGAAACATCCTAAACTTTAACCTCTCTGGTGTCCCTGATCTTAGAGGGAGCATTCTAACCCTCTGTCCATCCAGCCTTCTCCAAGTGTTCCCTACCTAGAATTGGCAAGGTTGGGGAGTGAGCTCTAGAGGCTTGCCTCAGACATGCTCAGACCCTCCTGCCTGGGAATTGCTTGGATTTCTAGTACCCCTCACACTCTATACTCTAATCCTCCAATCCCTCCCCACCCCACCCGGGGCCCCTTCCTCTTGGCCCTACTTTCTGTCTTCCTCTCTCCCCTTCCCTGTCATGGTCTCTCTCTTGGTGCTTACTTTGATTTTCTGTATGTAAACTCTTCTCTGATTGAAGAGTAGTCATTCCATGGTGAGCACTTTCTAAGGAAGGACCTAGGTGCCTCCAACTGGCAGGGCCAGGAGGCTGGTGGCACCTGGGAGATGGTGAGAGAAGTCCCTTCCTGGGAGTTACTGAGCCTCAGGGCTTCCTTGATGCATGGAAATTTTAAGTTCATTTAATGTCCTTAATTCCTTTTTATTATTATGTTAATTATTGAGAAGCCGGTTATCTTCCAGGGTCCTGTTTTTCTGATAACCCCTATTCTCACCGTGTCCTTGACCCAACAAGCTATTTCTGAAACCTTGAATACAAGGCTAAAGAATAAAAAGACTAGCACTTTATAACCAGTGGAGAGCTATTCAGAGATTTGAGCAGAGGAAACACGCTGTCGGAGTGAGTCTGAGGTGACTTGGTGCCAGTGGAAAGCTGAGTTGGAGTGCGAGGCTTCTGGGAGCCACAATCATCATGTGGCCATAAAGCATGAACTAGGGAATGGGGCAAGGGTAGATTTGAGAGCACCTGTGAAAAGATCACTAAGACCTTTTGTTAATGGAAAACAAGCAAGATGTCAAGTGCAAATGCGGAACTATATTTTCAGAGTGTGGTCCTTAGACTCCTGGCATTAAAATCATCTGCTCAGAGTGGAGAACTTGTTACAAACACAGATTATCTAGCCCTGTTCTGTATTTTTTGATTCAGAATCTGTGGATAATGTGGGGTCTGTTGTCAGTGAGCAAGAATGTCCTGTCCCATTCTTGGGGACCAAGGATTCCTATCCCTTCAAAGGTCCTTCTAGCTGGGCTAAGAATCAAATTGATATGAGAAAGATTAATAGAGTTTGATTAAATAAAATTTAATAGGTATATGTATGGGGAATCCACATAAACATGAAAATTCCAAAGACAGGCAAAATGAGGTATATACGTCATTCTGAACTAAGGAGAATGGGGTGGGGGTCCGACATTGCAGAGGAAAGGAATGCGTGTCACAGGGCATTAAGAAGAGCAGAGATGTTTGGTAATTAGATGTTTACCCTATGGGTCACTCAGATAAAATTTGTCTCTGCTAATAACCCTTATTCTAAGCCCAATTTAGATTCTTCTGTGTAGTTAAGGGAGACCACAGGGTCTCAAGTGCCTTCAGCTCAAAATAATCCACATGCCAAAGTGGCACATTTTGGGGGGTGGGGGGGGAGCTGCCCTGGACACCCTGCCCTAAGTTTTAAAATGAACACCAGGTGATTCTTAAGTATTCTGAAGTTTGAGAACCTCTGACTTAAGACATCCAGGCCTTAGTGGTGAGAAGTACAGGCATCAAGGCACCAGGGTGAAGAGATTCAGGGAGATGCCGAGGACAAAGACAAGTTCCTGTCACCCCAGCCTTGGCCTCATTGAGAAGGGACAGGTGTGGGCTGGCTGGGAGTAGAGGGCTGCAGGGTGGAAGCAGCTGAAACTCTAGGGCTTCATATCTGTTGACCAGCTTCTGCCCAGCATTGGTCTGTCAGGCCAAAGGACCACATTTCTCAGGGGAAAAAGAGTAGACACCTGCTAATGAGTTTCTGCTGAGATTTCTCAGAAAAATGATAGCTTCTCCTGCCATACCAAGACAGTTATTTTTATTTATTTACTTTTTAAATATTTGTTTATTTATTTATTTTAATTTTAATTTTTTAAAATTTACATCCAAATTAACATATAGTGCAACAATGATTTCAGGAGTAGATTCCTTAGTGCCCCTACCCATTTAGCCCATCCCCCCCAACCCCTCCAGTAACCCTCTGTTTGTTCTCCATATTTATGAGTCTCTTCTGTTTTGCCCCCCTCCCTGTTTTTATATTATTTTTGTTTCCCTTCCTTTATGTTCATCTGTATTGTCTCTTAAAGTCCTCATATGAGTGAAGTCATATGATTTTTGTCTTTCTCTGACTGATTAATTTCACTTATCATAATACCCTTCAGTTCCATCCACGTAGTTGCAAATGGCAAGATTTCATTCTTTTTGATTGCTGAGTAATACTCCATTGTATATATATACCACATCTTCTTTATCCATTCATCCATCGATGGACATTTGGGCTCTTTCCATACTTTGGCTATTGTTGATAGAGCTGCTATAAACATTAGATGCATGTGTCCCTTCGAAACAGCATACCTGTATCCTTTGGATAAATACCTACTAGTGCAATTGCTGGGTCATACGGTAGTTCTATTTTTAATTTTTTGAGGAACCTCCATACTGTTTTCCAGAGTGGCTGCACCAGCTTGCATTGCCACCAACAATACAAAAAAGATCCTCTTTCTCCACATCCTCACCAACATCTGTTGTTGCCTGAGTTGTTAATGTTAGCCATTCTGACAGGTATAAGGTGGTATCTCATTGTAGTTTTGATTTGTATTTCCCTGATGATGTTGAGCATTTTTTCATGTGTCGGTTGGCCATCTGAATGTCTTCTTTGGAGAAGTGCCAAGACATTTATTTTGATCATACTTGTTCCAAAGAAGGGACAGAAAATGACTTGCTGCTAAGTGGGCATTTCAATAGCGCCTACTGCTCTCCGGGCTCAGGTGATGGGAACTGAGTGGTACTGGCACTGTGTGAGCCACTCCTCTTCAGGACTCACATTCACTGTGCTCTGCCAGGAGAAAGAAATAATGACATGATAGACCGCCCTGGGTGCTCTTATACATCGTGTGTACTGGAACCTTTAACAGAACAAAATGTGTTGTAGACAGCTGATTTGTGTGTTTGCTCTTTTTTACTGGCCTCAGAATATGGTTTTCTGAAGAGTAGGAGCCTAGGGCCTGGGGAGGGGGGGAAGGGGTAGTTGCTGAGAGGGAGGAGTTCTTCAGTTTACTTAAAACAAGAAAAACTTCCTGCTTATTTTACTGTGAATCAGATTATGACGCAGGCTTAATAACCTGTGTCGAATAAGATGATTGATCAGGGAGAGCCAGATGAGGAAATCAGAGAGCTGGAATTCTGATTCCTCATGTGTTTGTAAGTTGTCTCCATTTCCTTTAATCATACAGAAAGGAAGTTCTCAAATCAGATGGGATGAGTTCATTCAGTCATTTATTTAGCAAATGCTCTCTGAGAACCCAGCCGCGAACTAACAAAGCCCCTGCTCACATGGAGCATACATTCAGGACAAAGAGAGAAAATACCACCACTAACAAATGGATATGTAATATTTCGTATAGTGATAGTCAGCGATGTATGGAGAGAAAGCTGAATGAATAAGCCATGGGGATGTGTTTAAGAAGAGGTTCCAGGCATGTGGAATGGGATCTAAGAAGTCCTTGATACCAGAATGAGCTGGGTGCATTCCCGAAGATGGGAGAATGGCCAGGGTGGCTGTTGAATAGACAGCAGGACAAAAGGGTGAGAAGTTTGAGAAAATGGTCCAAGTCAAATTAGACTTATAAGCTAGAAAGACCATTTGGATTTTCTAAGTATGGTCAGAAACAATTGTAGAGTCTTTAGTAAAGGGAATGTCGTGAATTGATTTATGTTTAAAGAAATAGGTCCAGCTCCTGAGTGGTTGTGGGTGTCATGAGTAAAAAGAGGAAGACTAGGGGAGCATGGATGGCTCAGTCAGTTAGGCAGCCAACTTTGGCTCAGGTCATGGTCTTGCGGTTCATGAGTTTGAGCCCCGTGTCAGGCTCTGTGCTGACAGCTCAGAGCCTGAAGCCTGCTTCAGATTCTGTGTCTCCCTCTCTTCCTGCCCCTCCCCTGTTCGTGCTCTGTTTCTGTCTCTCAAAAAATGAATAAATGTTAAAAGAAATATTGAAAAAAAAAAGGAGGAAGACCACTTAGAGGGCTGGGGGGTGAGGGAGGAATGCTGGTGGCTTGGATTGGTAGTGGTTGTGTAAGAAACTGTGTATAAGAAAGGGTTAATAAGAAAGAATCTCAGGCTTGCAGCTAAGCAGTGGGCAGATTCTGGTATCTTTTGTTGAAGTGGAGAACACCAGGAAAGGAGGCCAGAAGAGAATCAAGAGCTCTGTTTTAGATACGTTAAGTCTGTGGTGCCCATTATATGCCAAATTGGAGATGGAAAGGAGGCCATTGGGTATGAGTCAATCTCAGGAGAGAAATTCAGGTTGGAGCTGTGACTATGGAAATGACTAGCTTATCAATGATACTTAAAGCCATGGAACTGGGTGAGATAATGCAGGGAGTAAGAGAAGAGAGGGAAGAGGTCCAGAACCCGAACCTTCGGGTATTCCAAAATTTAGAGTCTGGGAAGACTAAGACAGTTCAGAAAAGAAGACCACAGTGAAGGTAAGTGAGTCAAGAGCAATTCCTATTGAGGACAGTGTCCAAGGAGCTAATACAGAAATGTTTCTGAAAGAGGGCAGGTTCTTCCTCTTAAGTGGGCCTGAGCAAGGTGGGCATCTCCACAGGGTGAGAGGGCTGCAGTGGCCCAGGAAGGTCCTGGCCTTATGTGGGAAGGCAGCTCAGCACCAGAAGTCCCCAAGGAAGTGTGGTCCAGAGAAAAGTGAAGAGAGAGTCCCTCTACAGGGGCATCCTGGTGCAGGGTGTTAGAGCACCTGTAAGAGAGGGTGGCCTGGGGTAGGTGCAGACTGAGCAGGGTAAGGAGACCATCCACAAGGGACGGGCCCTATGGTGTGCAGTGTCACGGCCCGGGCTGAGTGAGGAGGGCATCCATGCAGAGAGGGCAACCCCACTTAGAGAATCTGAGTCCAAACAGGGTGAAGAGGTGTCCATACAGGGAGGTAACCAGGGGAAATTTATTAGGAAGTGGTCTTGGAACCCCTGAGGAGGGAATCCTGACTCCACTATTTGAGAGGTGCACAAGCTCAGCCAAGTTAATTAACCTCTCTGAGACTTATTTGCTTCATCCAAACATGGGGATAATAACTCTCACTTCCCAGTGCTGTGGTGAGATAGCACAGATGAGGTGATGAGCCACATCCCCTGGCCTAGTGCTTGACAAAGAGTGAACCCTCCACAGACAATAGTCCCTTCTTCTGAGGAGGGGAGTTGCTGTACCCTCCGTGTAATAAAAGACCTCCATATAAATAAAGAAATATTTGAGTTGGAAGAAGACTTAGGGAGATGGTCTGATCCAGCGTTTCCATTTGAGGCAGTGAGGTCCAGAGATGAGAAGGTGAACACCCAGCTGGATCACAGCTGGTTAGGAGCAGAGCTGGGACCAGAATCTAGGTTCGTCTTAATCCCAAGGATGGTGTCTACAAATCATGCTGACCATGGTGGTGCCACATTTTAATGATGCTTTAGGAACCTAAAATACTTTTATATGTAAGTAGAGCTGAGATACAAACTTAAAATTTCTAAGGTGGATATCTCTGGTTTGCCTCTAAAACTAAGATTCCTGGGGCACCTGGGTGGCTCAGTCGGTTAAGCGGCCGACTTCAGCTCAGGTCATGATCTCACGGTCCGTGAGTTCGAGCCCCGCGTCGGGCTCTGTGCTGACAGCTCAGAGCCTGGAGCCAGCTTCAGATTCTGTGTCTCCCTCTCTCTGACCCTCCCCCATTCATGCTCTGTCTCTCTCTGTCTCAAAAATAAATAAAAACGTTAAAAAAAATTAAAAAAAATAAATAAATAAAACTAAGATTCCATCACATTAGAAGAATTCAAAAAATCAGTCCCATAACAGCAAGCAGCTAGGCCCTTGATTTTCTCCCATTAATTCATTTGCATTCATGGCCACCATTTAGAAAAATATCAATAGTTCTCTTCAAAATGACTTCTTTTCTTTCCCTTAGCAGCTAGAAAGGCCTGTCTCCTGCCCTGAAAAGTGCCCTGCCTTTTGTGTGCTCATTGGAATAAACACAATTAGATGAGGAAGAAAGGGGGCAATTAGGGAATTATGTGTAATGGCTGTTAGATTGGCTCCAGTATCCGGTTCAGGATGTGAGTATCTCTCTTGGAAAAGACTGTTCTGGGAAAGGACTAATTTCTGGTTGAACAGTTGGGGCTCAAGAAAGAAAGAAGAGCTTTACAAGTTGTTTTTAAGACAGCCTGCCTGCTGGAGTGGCCAGGAGTCCTGGGTGTTTGTTCCCAAAGAAAGGGCACAGATCAGGCCTCCAGAATAAGACGGCACAGCCTCTCTCAAGATGGTAGGGCAGGAGGCTCAGCCAGACTGCCCTTGACAGTAGGGCAGGAGGCTCAGCCAGTCTGCTCTTGACAGCTCCCAGATATAAATGTTCTCCAGTATCTCCCGCATGTGCAGGGCCGGCAGGGATGCTGGGGGTAGGGGGAGGTGGTGGAAGGGTAGGATACAGTGGTGAAAATCCCATACTCCTCAGGAATTAACCACCTGTCAGGTGGGACAGTGGGGAGGGTGGAGGCACACCAGGAGAGAAGTCTGGGTGCAGACTGAGAGAGGGTCTATGACAGAGTGAGGGAGGGGAGCATGGAGCTGACACATTACCCCAAAGTCTTGTGCTGGGGATGAGTGTGAGCCGAGTGCAGTTCAACACGTCCTGAGCAAACCAGGCTGTTCTGTGTCTCACAAGGATGTCAGAGTCTAGTGGGAGAGACAGACCTGGCGGCAGTAATTGTGGTTTGAAAAGAATCAGGGAAGAGTGGCATCCCACCCCCCAGCCCGGGCGGTTTATTGAAGAGAAGTCTTTATAATAGTCTTTCCAGAACTAGTAATTTTGAGATGGTGCTTCAAGGTTGAGTAGGAAGGAAGCTGGGAAGTGGATGTAGGGAGAAAAAAGGGACATGGACATTTCAAGTAAAGTTAAAAATAGTAAAACTCAGGAGGCAAGAAGCAGGTTTTGGGGCATTTAGGGGTGAGGCAGGGACTCACTGGAGGTGGGGTTGAGAGGGGGTGGGGTGACCACAGAGGACTTTGCATGTCAGGTTAAGGAGCCCCTCAAAGACTATGTTCTAGTGAAATGTCCACTCAAGAATGCACAGGTTAATTCCATTTAAGCCTGAATTTGTGTTTTTCAAATGGATTGGTGTCCCTATTTTTTTTATTATTAGCATCCAACTATATTAACAATTTATAACTTATTTTTAAACCTGAGTGTATAAAAATTGCTCCTTTGAAACTAAGGGCACATCTTGCCAGAATCAGATTGACAACTATCACTGGGTACTGCTTCCCACTCAAGTTCACAGGCATAACTGTCATTTATCAAAACCAGAGCATATGAAAATGGAAAGAAAACAAAAATCTGTTATCTCTGTGCCATCCCTCGTAACTCGTTTGCTTCTACACCGGTGACCGGACCTTTCTTCCATGCTGTATTCCAAGCCATGCCCCAGGGGGTCAGCCTCCACCTGCCTCTCCATTGCCCCCATACCCAACCACCAAATCCTGGCCATTCTCTCTCCCAAATATTACTCAGACCTGTGTCTCCACGGACACCGCCATCAGACTTGCCTGAGCCACCAGCACCTCTTGTCAGGATTTCCACAATAACGTCCTGTTTTCTCACCTCTACTCTTGTTTTCCTTGGAATCTCCACCAAGCAGTCAGAGCAATAGCTTTTAAATGCAGGTCTTTCTCCTCCTTGTAGCCCTTTGGTGGCTCTTAGGATGAACCCTGGAATCTGACTGGGCACACTGGGGCTCGGCAGGTCTGGTTCCTGCCTTCTCCCAGCTCATTTCCTGCTTACCCCTATTCAAGCTGTGCTGATGGTTTTCATTCCTTGCTTGGTTAAGTCCTACTCTCTCTCAGGTCTCAGCTAAACCTCACTTCTTCAAAGAGGCCTTCCCTGACTGTTGGCACTTTTCACCATTGCAATAAGTGACCAATTGTGTGATCTCATGCCTGGTGCCTGTTCCCCACACAGACTGAGCTCCCAGAGTCAGGGTGGTGCCTGCCTTGTTTCATACTGCACTCTGGGCTATTCTAGTGCCCGGCACTGGGGCACAGTAAGACTAGTAAGTATCTGTTTGAATATGTGATATTCACATCCCACAAGTGCTTCTTTGATCCCCGAAGAACCTGAACACAAAAACTAAAAAATAAAACCATCTTAGGGTATATGTGCCCCTTCGAATCAGCATTTTTGTATCTTTTGGATAAATACTGAGTAGTACAGTTGCCACCAACAATAGCCAAATTATGGAAAGAGCCCAAATGTCTATCACCTGGTGAATGGATAAAGAAGATGTGGTATGTATATATATGTTTATATATACACACACAAAATGGAATAGTACTTGACAATCAAAAAGAATGAAATCTTGCCATTTGCAACAATGTAGATGGAACTAGAGTGTATTATGCTAAGTGAAATAAGTCCTCAGAGAAAGACAAATATCATATAATTTCACTCATATGTGGAATTTAAGAAACACAACAGTTGAACATAGGGGAAGAGAAGGAAAAATAAGATAAAAATTGAGAAGGAGGCAAATCATAAGAGACTTAAATACAGAGAACTGAGTGTTGCTGGAAGGGAGGTAGATGGGGGGATGGTCTAAATGGGTGATGGGCATTAAGGAGGGCACTTGTTGGGAACAGTGGGTGTTATATGTAAGTGATGAATCACTGGGTTCTACTCCTGAAACCAATACTACACTGTATGTTAACTAACTCGAAAGAAAGAAAGCAAGCAAGCAAGCAAGCCACCTATGTTGGAAACACTTGAATACCAATTCAAAGCCATTAATAGGTATTAACTATCAACCTGTACTATCTTGACTGAAATTCGTCAATGATTATTTTAAGTAAAATTCCGTAAGATGAGAATTAAACAGGGATAGCTAATAAGGGGTACCTTGATGGGTATACACACTTTGGTAGGGGTTCAGGGATTTGGCTAGAAATTCAATTTATTCTTTAGCCAGTGATGCTCAGAGTCTGGGACTCACCAGAAACTGAGGGATATCCAGACTTCCAATGCTGCACGTTCATTCACAGAGTGTAATGTAATTGTCAGGCACTGCTGGTGTCTGCTCAGAAAGCACATTTCGGTGCTGTGCAGTCTAGTGGGAAGCTGGGTGGTACTCTCAGGATTGTGGGACATGGGATCAGGGTCAAGAGAGCATGTGGTCTAAATGCATGTCAGGCAACGATGGCTCTAAATGAACTGTCTGAAACGAAATAGTCAGAAATCAGCGTTTTAAACAGTACTTCCTATAGTGATTATGTTTCTCTATTCCCAGGTACTTTTGCAGTCTCTAGGTATTACTAGAGGAATTTTGTCCATATCCTAAATCATTTGCTTTTTTATTTGTTAAACTGATTTCCATGTAGTCCCTGCATCTTTGCTGAGATCACACGTGTTTCCCCAGCTTCAGTCCCAATGGCAGAAGTTAGGCTAAATGTAGACAATATAACAACACAGAGCAATCAAAATTATGTTTGAACTGATAAAAGCCTATCAAATATGAAATAAATACATTTTTAAGAGGTTAAGGTAGAGCTAATTAAGTAACCTTAGTGTCGTTAACTGATAATGAACTGACATTTTAAAGAAAGCAAAAGAACTTAAATAGGACGCAAATTGCTCTTTAAAAAACAGTTTATAAGTTGTGAAATCACCCATAGGGAGTATAAAAGCTAACCATTTGTGAACCAGTGGGTGAAAAGCTTTCCTGTTAAACCAATTTGTTTTAGCATAACAAACCCTATTAAAGCAAGAGAGAAAAAACAAAATGAAACAAAATAAATTCACTGAAACATTGCCAGACAAGCAGGTCATACTTAACTGCTCAAAACTAAATAAAAAAATAATAATTGTAATCTGAAAATCTGTCATAAATTCCAAAGCCTTTGTGAAAAACCAAAAGACAGCTCTTTTGTATATAAAAATTATCAAAATTATCCATGAATTTCAATTCATTCTCAAAAAGGGATTAATGCAAGTTTAAATATGCATAAAAATAAAACCGCACTGTCTGTGGTACACAATATATGGCAAACTTTGTGGGCCATGCAGGCTGATGCCCATCATCCTCGTTACAACAGAGAATTGTGGGATCAGATTGTGTCAAGTCAAGTAAAAATGCACTCTCCTGATTTTCTGTGTGTTGAAATTTCACCATACATAATTCTGGAGAGACGTGGGCTCTTCTTTCCTCTAAGAAAGGAACCTTTCGAGTTCCTTTCAGTGCTTCCTTTCAGTGCTTCCTTTCAGTGTTTGCAAAAGGTAAAAATCCAGTTCACTTATGACTGCAGTTTATTTTCACAGACATGCTTCTGGAATATGAAAAGCATATATTGCCAGAATTTGTTATATAAGGTATTTAAGTCTCTACACCCAAAGTTTATATAGTCATTTCCTAAAAAGCCTTTCTTTTCTCCTTTTTAATGGACATTCCAGTTTTGTTAAGTGAATGTTTGTCAAACCTCATTTTTATATTCATACATACATTTCTCTGACCTAATACCAATCCTATTGTGGGCTTTATGATAGTGTCGATGGAGACTTCGAAGGCTTCTATACTTTGCACAATTGCAAGTATAATTTATCTCAAATGTTAAAGGAAGTGAAGCCAAAGGCAAGGTTCTGTGGAGCCAGAACTCCCATGCCTGTAGTCCATGGAATGATCTGGTCTGTCTGCTTGCCACTGGGCAATCTGTAGAAGAAACAAAGGAAGGGACTAAAGCATCCTTTTAAACAGGCTCAGTTCATCTAAATCATTTTCCAGAAAGTCATTCTAGAACCTAGGAAGGCTAGTACATCGTTAATCAAATGTTCAGGTCAAGTCCAGAGTAACAGGAATGGAGTGGGCTTAGTTGTCTTGGCAGGGTCTCTAACAGGTGTGTCTGTGCACTCTAACTGATTTAATTGCAGCCACCTGCTTCACTGAGCATTAGCTCTTCAGAGATGAACTGAAGCACCAGGAGATGAACTGCTTCCCTCTCCCTGAGAGGCACACAGTTTTGTTAGGCCATCAATGTGAAAGCAAAACAGGTGTTAAAGGCTTTAGGTCCTGCCCTGCCCCCCCCCCCACCCCCCTGTACATTTCAAGGCTCCTGCTAAAGGGTTTCTACTCCTCCTGTCCAGTGTTCCCCAGGACAACATATTTTCTCACCTTCTCAGCATCCCCTCCCTTGTCCCTCTACTTCTCCAGCTTCTCTCAATACCAAGGAAAATGTCCTGAGGCCAAATCACTAGATCTTGAGCCTAGAAATACACCGGGTCTCCACTGCTTCCTGGCAGAGAATCATAGATACTACAGGCCTTAGGATGCAAAGACCTTAAATTATCTATTTGTTAACTGTTAGTTGGTCAGTGCTGGTTGGAAGACAGGGCTGGAAAGAAGCCTGAAAGGATGGTTTTCCTAGTGATCACTATCTGGAGCAGCCAGGTGGGGTCTAACCAGTACAGACTTTACTCTCAAGATTAGAAAGGGAGTCCCAGAAGCCCGAGGAGGCAGGGTTCCCATGACTAGTTGCCTCTGCTGTGAGTATTGTTACGGTGCAGTAGGGGAGGAGTAAGCCATGAGGGCCAGGGAACTGCCCTGACCTGATGCTGCCTAATTTCCTGCCAGCATCCCTGAATTTATGTGGTTGGAGTAAAGGTAGTAAGAGGTTTAAACTGTGCCCGATAGTCTGTGTAGCTTGTTTAAAATAACGGACTAATTAAACCTGGGAAAACAGAAAGAGTAATGAGGGAATATTCTGGACACGAAAGATGAGTTGAATTTAGTGAAGGGTGGGACTGTTACATTGCCAATGACAGCAATGAAACCCCTGGATGGACAGTGGATTGAACATTTCCAGCTGGACTGCTGCTTTCCGATTGGGATGGGAACTGTAGGACTCTTGTGGTAGCACATGTAGTCTCAGGTTTTTCCTTCTGTCTTCCTTCTCTGACCAGGTGTTGGATTGGATTGAAAACCATGGTGAGGCCTTTCTCAGCAAACACACCGGGGTTGGGAAGTCCCTGCATCGAGCCCGGGCCCTGCAGAAGAGGCATGATGACTTTGAAGAGGTGGCTCAGGTGAGATGCTGTTTGGTCGTGTGTGTGTGGAGCTGGGTAAGGGAGACCAGGGCTATGGCTTTGGTATTTGGTGGGGCATGTCGGGGTGATAGCCCAATGGCTTCTGGGCTGCCTTCCTGCCTGATGCAAGGAGACCCTTGTCTGTTTTTGGATCACTAGGTGAGTGATAAATAGACCCTTAGTTTATGATCTTCAAAGCAAATTTCCTGCCAGCATGATATGTAAATGCCTTGTCACAAGGTGGTAATGGTGGAAGGAACTGACATTAGAGACAGCAACAGCCCAGAACTACTGGGCTGTTGGCAAGTGGGAGCTGGTTATCCCTGTAGGCAAGTGGGAGCTGAAAATCAGCATTAGCTCTGCTTGCAAAGCTGTGCGTCTTCTAGGACCTGGAGGAAGAGATGGTACCTGTTCACCACATCATGTAGTCACAAGGCTGAATGTGCCCAGAGAACATGGTGTAATATTCAGTCTTTTAGCTGAGTTGCACATGTAATCCCAAAAGGGCATTTTTATCTAATTACACAAAGATGCTGTGAGAGGTCTTGACCATTTGAGTTCATGATAGTTATACAGGAGGGTTTTTTGTTCTGAGCCTCCAGCCCCCAAATTTTATCCTAACTCTCTTATATTCCTCTTTTGGGGAATCTCCGATGGATTCTGAACATCTTCATCTTCAAGATGAAATACTACCTTGTCCACTTATATTGTCAAGTGTGATCAGTTGCAGTGGAAACTAAGACTGAGGACTAAAGCAGGGAAGGGGCATCTGACGAGAATCCGTATGGGGCAGAAGGGAGGATGACAAAGCTAGGGTTTGCCACATGACAGCTTTAACCAGGACTGGCTCTGATCCCACCATCCGGACAGTCCTCAGTGTGGGTGTCACACTGGGCATTGTGCAGAGTGCTACCGCTCACCCAAGGAGGCCACCAGCCCCAGACAGATGTGAGCTGTGGGTGGGGAAGTTGAGACCCTGCCAAGAACTGAAAAAATCTTCTAAAGGACAGGAAAATGGTGGGAGCGCACCACATCTCTGGGGAAGTGGCAAGTATGTGCTGGAAAGTGAGAGGCCTGGCAGGTGCCAGAAAGACTGAGTCACTAGTGACCTCGAGCCAGAAATACAGATGGGTTAGAGCCGACCTATCCAATAAAGAAAGCCTCAGATAGCATCTTTGTGCACAGTTGGTGGGAATGTAAAGTGGTGTAGTCTCTGTATGGCAATTCCTCAAAAAATTAAGCATAAAGTCACCATATGATTCACTAATCCTACTTCTACATTTATACTCAAAAGAATTAAGAGCAGGGATATGAAAAGATTCTTGTACACCAGTGTTCATAGCAGCATCATGTACAATAGCCAAAAGATAGAAGCAACCCAAGTATCCAGATGAAAGGATAAACAAAATGTGGTCCATACACAATGGAATATTATTCAGCCTTAAAAAGGAAAGAAATTGATACATGCTACAACATGAATGGCTCTTGAAGACATTATGCTAGGTGAAGTAAGTCAGTCACAAAGGACCAATACTGTATGAGCCCACTTATATGAATTACCTGGAGTAGACACATTCACAGAGAAAGTAGAATGATGGTTGCCAGGGCTAGAGCAGGGTAGGGAGGAATGGAGAGTTATTATTTAATGAGTATCAAGTTTCAGTTTTACAAGATAAAGAGTTCTGGAGATGGATGGTGGTTGTACAGCAATGTGAATCTATTTAATGCCACTGAACTTAAAAACTTTATGTTATATTTATTTTGCCACCACTACAAAAGCAAAAAACTAAGCTTCATCCATACAAGGACCTTCTGCAGAATGGGCTGGATTATGCCAATGTAGTATAGACACAAGCCAAATATTCCTCTGGATGTAGCACAGTCCCAAAACATCTGAGTAGCCAGGCATCCTGGGTGCCTCTGCTGTCTGTTAGCGGGCAAAGGATGGGAGAGGGCCACATGGTCTCCCTGTATGCTGAGTGGGGAGTATGGTTGGTATCTGAGACAAACTATTGGAATAGAGCCATCCTATAGTTGTGTGGTGTTCCTGCCTTTCGTCTGTCCTTTGGCTCAGCCCTTCCTCACTTAGAAAGGATATCCCCAGAGCCACCCACAGCCCTGGTCCAGCCATCCCCCACCCCTTGCCCTCTTTCTGCTGCAGCCTCAAAGGCAATGCCAGCCTTGGTTATAGGCCCTTGAGGGAACTGTTGTTTTTGTGCATTGTTACAACTGGCTGCCACTGAAACTCTAACATTTCTACCAATTGCTCCCCTAGCTTCTCGCTGATACCTGATAATAAGCCTTTCACAAGGACAGTGCCTTTCAATTACTAGTAGAGACGTACTCACTTAAATTCATACTAAAGAAAGAATGGACACGTTTTTGAGAGCTTACACTTCCATTATATGTTTTAGCTCTCACCAATCCTGAATGATGCATAGGATTAGCCTTGTTTTATAGAAGACAACACTAAAGCTCAGAAAACTCAGTGTCCCCAAGTCATCTGGCTTGTCAGTGGCTCTGCTAGCATTTAAAACGTCTGACTACAGAGTCATGTTTTCACCCTAACTCACTGCTGTCCTTCCTTATTGAAGTATAGGAACTGAGGGCAAAAATCATTTCCAAGTGCCAGTTTGCTCATGAAAAGTACAGGACAAACAGCAAGAGTAGGGGGAGTGGGAAGGAGATGCTGCAGTGGTCATTCCATTTGATGTAGTACATTACAGCTTTTCCTAGGCTCTGCCAATCCACTTCTCCCTGTCCTTGTTTTCAGATAAGACTGTGTCTTTCTTAGGAGAGAGAGTTATATCTCTTTTTTTAAAAGGTCTATTTATTTTGAGAGAGAGAGAGAGGAAGAACCAGAGAGAGAGAAGGATAGAGAGAATCCCAAGCAGGTTCCATGCTGTCAGTGCAGAGCCGCACATGGGCTCCATCCCATGAACCATGATATCATGACCTGACCCAATACCAAGAGTCAGACAGTTAACCAACTAATGTGGTTAACCAGCTAACCAACTCATGTGTCCTGAGTTATACCTTCTAAAAGGCTCATGCTTTTAGAAATGTTTCCTCTGGAAAGGGGACAGATGTAGACAACAAAGCGTGTAAGCAAGGGGCCATGAGGTTGCCTTATTGCTCTGTAAATAGGTCTCTAGAGATGCATCTCATAGCCTTGTAATAAATCCTATTTTGTTTTCTCATCCCTACTCTGAGGAAAGGAGTGGGCAGTGGAACTGCCTAGTATCCTGGAATTGGTAGTCCACATAGGAAAACCAACTTGACCATGGCAAAGGCAGATGGACTGTCAGGAGCCTCAGACCTGCTTTGTTCTGTGCAACATGATCATCACACACAAGTGCTGAGAAAGGGGGTGATCCAGACAGGAAAGGGAGTGTTCTCTCTCTCTCTCTCTCTCTCTCTCTCTCTCTCTCTCTCTCTCTCTCTCTCTCTCTCCCTTCCTCCCTCTCTCTCTCTCTCTCTCTCTCTCTCTCTCTCTCTCTCTCTTGCTTCTATTCTCAATCAAGTGAGGGCCATTGGGAGGGGAGGAGTGGATTTAACCAGAAATTGGACAATTCTTGAGTCAGAGATCAAGCCAAAGCATGGAAATTCTTGTTGCTTGTTTTTTGGATTGCTGATTATGAGATTTAGTCAGGAAGGGCATCACAAATAGTGTGGTGTAGGAGGCTGGGTGGGGGGGTCGTTTTTCACCAGTGCTATTTTAAATTTTGTATTTTTATGATTCTTTGACTAAGGCTGACTTGAAACAAAATTTCAAGCACCGATTCTCTAAAAATTAAAGAATTAATTAAAAAATTATCTTGAATCAAAGCAGAAAGAGAGCTGTTGCATCTGTTACAGCTCCTGGGAATCTGCCTTTCTACAGTGAAGAGCAAGCACGCAAGTGGAGAAAATGGTTACCCGCAGGGAAAGGTCGAAGGGCAGTGTAAAGTCCTGGAACAAATATGTTTCTATTCTGTAGATAGTGTAAAGACATTTAAGGCAATAATAAATATAAATTATAGCTTTGAAAAATTAATGTAGCAAACTATTACCTGTCAGTAGCATTTAACTTAAATTTTGTGTTTATTAGAGCTTGAACGAGTTTTAAACAAATTCTTTAACTTTATTTGAAGGAAATGAATGAAGTAGTTATGGTCCTCAGTTCATCCTGCAGATGGCACTCTTTGAATAGTCTACATAGAAACTGAGCTGAATGAGGAAAGGAGCCACAGTCCTGACTACCTGGCCGGGGAGGCTCCTGACAGGCAGGTGGTGAGAGTCTGGGGCCAAGGATGTACCAGGGATCTGTCTCTATAGATCTTTCTAGTCCAAGATACTGAGATTTTCCATGCCCAAATAGAAGACCTGGGCACTAACGGGAAACCCTCTGGTCCTGGTATGTACTTGACTCAAGTTGCTGATAAACTCATCACATGAAGAATAAATCAGTCCGTAGAGTAAATCAGATTTCAAAAGACACTTATTATATTTATATATATAAATAAATAAACTACTGTGGCACAGTAGTCATTATCAGAAGTCTAAAACAAGCATAGGGGCACCTGGGTGACTCAGTCATTTAAAAGTCCAACTTTGCCTCAGGTCATGATTTTGTGGTCTGTGGCCCACATTGGGCTCTGTGCTGACAGCTCAGAACCTGGAGCCTGCTTCAGATTCAGTATTGCTGTCTCTTTCTGCCCTTTCCCCACTCATGCTCTGTCTCTCTCTTTCTCTCTCAAAAATAAATAAACATTAAATAACAGAAAAAAAAAATAAAAATAAATAAGCATAGGATGGAGTTTCTGCCAATCACAGCATAACTGTCAGGGGGTAGATGTATCCATATCTTTCCAGGAGGTTGTATGGGGTTTGGTACTGTTATTTTGTCCTGAGATATTTGCTATCACTCAGTAGGAAAGTACTCAAGTGCCTGTGGTTTAGATAGCAGCTGTGCCTGCTCTGTGAGTGGTCTGCTTTATGACCTCATTATCTGAAATGCCAGACTTTCTGTAAGCTAGCTTAGTAAAAAAATTAGCAATCATTTACATTCAAATATATATTATCCAAAAATCTCAAAGCACCAAATCACATTTAAGCAGCTAACCATATTAAATAGTATTAGTGTAACATTTTTGAAAGAACAGACCATTTAAAGAAAGATTTAAAGGAATATAAAAACATAGGCACAATTAAGTACTTCATTCAATAATCTCTGGTTAGTTGTTTATCTGACTCTTGCTTTATTCTCACATTTGAAGAGAAAACACTTTAAAAAAATTCATTCTGGGGGCACCTGGGTGGCTCAGTCCGTTGAGTGTCTGACTTTGGCTCAGGTTGTGAACTCATGGCTCATGAGTTCAAGTCCCGCATTGGGCTCTGTGTGGCACAGAGCCTGGAGTCTGCTTCAGATTCTGTGTCTCCCTCTTTCTCTGCCCTCGCCTGCTCATGCTCTGTCTCTTTCCCTCTTGAAAATGAAATAAAAATTTTTAAAAATTAAAAAAAAAATCATTCTGAATCTTGGGGTCAAAATAGGCAAAAATGGAAAGAAAACATTTTAATAGCCCTATCAGTGACCTTACCCATAAAAGATATTCAAAGTAAACAGCTAACCTACTGGAGCTCTAAGGGCAAGTAGAATAGGCAATTCATAGAGATAGAAAGCCCATGCCCTCAGAGTCAGTGGTACTTATCAATTCCCAAGCCTAATCAAGTCTGTGTTGGTCACCATGATAAATGAAAGAGATATAATAGTTCCTGTCTTGAAGGACTTATGATCCAAAGAAAAACATGCAGGAAACATATCCTTTATTTTTAATTTTTAATTTTAAGTAGGCTCCACACCCATCGTGGGGCTCAAATTCACAACCCTGAGCTATAGAGTCGCATGCTCTACCAACTGAGCCAGCCAGGTGCCCCAATAGGCAGGAAACATATTCTAACTCTCTAAGAAGTCC
Source organism: Panthera leo (assembly GCF_018350215.1). Classification (NCBI taxonomy): domain Eukaryota; kingdom Metazoa; phylum Chordata; class Mammalia; order Carnivora; family Felidae; genus Panthera; species Panthera leo. The sequence continues at coordinate 69,549,861 of NC_056687.1, forward strand.
CATAGTCTGAGAGGAGGCATAATCTTTATTCTTCTAGGGTTTTAAAGAAGCATTTCTAGTGAAACCATTAGTTCGTTTGGTGATCCAGTAAATAGTCCTGCCTAGGAGATGGTGTAGTGATCTTTGGAGTACGTTCCATCTTTCTTTTCATCCCTGAGATGGTGACCAATTATAGCAACTGCAAATACAAGCAGGAAGAGAAGGTGGCAAAACTTCAATAGATGCTTTTTCACACTCTAGCTTCTTAGATAAGATAAAAGTTTCTTTGGTAGAATAAAAAAATAGTGAGGAAGAAAGCCAAGAAAATGCAGAGAAATTAATGTCATGAAGTGGGCAAGTGGAAGAATGTGAAAAAGCAGACAAATGAAATACAGTCTCCCCCTTTGGGTCTTGCATGACATTTGTCCCACTTGAGTATATTCAGGACATTCCCTCCATGAAGCACCAGGGAAAAGTAGCATGAGCTGATGGGAGGGCTCTTATGACCGCTCTCAGGAAGAAGAAAGATATGTTATATTGTGGGTAACTCCCAACCATTGGTTTTTGAAGGTCACTTTATGTGGAAATTGAGAGGGGGTAGGAGGCAATATCTAAGGTAGTATAGCGAGCCTGCCAGGAACCTCTTATCAAGACCATGAATTGTCCCCCACTTCTGCTGCTTCCTGTATGGAACAAATGGCACATTCAGAAGAAAGTGAGACTGCATTCCCCATGACTTGAAGTTCTGGGTAGCAAACTGAAAGACTCAAAAGCGCAGGTGGTGTTTTTATCTTTTGTTCCATGAATGAAGTGACTATAGAAAAGAAGGGAGGCATTGAAAAACAAATGGCTGCCTATGTAGATGGTATTTTAAAAAGTGTTCTGGAATATATCCTACACAGCCAGGTTGATGGACTTCTGGCAAGAGGTGAGTGCATCTTATAAAGATTGGGAAAGATTGGGCAGAAAGCTTTGTTGATATATCTATAAAGAATTAAGTGAACTTTGCAGTGGAAGGAGAAAATTATCCCAGTAAAGCCCAAACCAGATATGTGGGGCACCACAGAGGTGACAGAGAAGCATCTTGTGAAGGAAATGCCCTTAGGTCACCTTAGTAGGAAAATACAATACAAATATTTTGCCTGCAAAATGTATATACATATATCAAGAAAAGTCATATGTAACAAACAGTATACTTAAATTTTAATACAAAAATATAAATTATCAAACATTGCCGAGACTTTAGGGTATTTTAACTCATGGTTGCTTTTTTATGATCTGTCCAAAATCAGATGGTGACAGAAGAAGAATTTTTTTTTAAAGACTCATTCTAATTCTCATGAAGGTATATGAGAAAGAATCACATCTATATGAAATCTACAAACCTGAGGGTAGTAAACAATATGGAGAAGTAGTAGACATATGAGAAGGGGTGGGCGGGAATCCCTGACTGCTGCTAGAAAGGACCATGGTCTGCCCCATCGTATGGGGGATATGGAAATGCGGGTCTGATATGATTTCAATTCTGGTTCAAGGAAAACTATGGTAGTGAGGAGAGCCCTCAAATTTCCTGGCATCTCCCATAAATTTTGTGAGATCTATACGTTGTTGAGAGTGGAGGATTCTACCTGGGAGAGAGTGGATCATTGTAGAAAAGCTCAAAGGAGTGTAGGTTGTATCTAGTCTCAAGAACTTTGACCTTTAGATGAAAGGGTCTAGACTTTGCTCTTAGAACAGAGAGAAATATTAATGTCTTTTGAGTAATGATATAAATTAAAATATAGTTGACTTTTGAACAATTCAGTAGGTTAGACACCAGCACCTGCATAGTCAAAAATCTGCACATAACTTTTTTACTCCCCCCAAACTTAACTGCTAATAGCCTGTTGTTGAAAAGAAGCTTTACAGTTAATTAATACATATTTTTCTGTTTTGTGTATTACATGCTGTACTCTTACAATAAAGTAAGCTGAGGAAAAGAAAATGTTAATAAAACCATAAAGAAAAGAAAATACGTTTGCAGTACTGTACTGTATTTATTTAAACATGTAAATGGACCCACACAGTTTAAGTTCATGTTAATCAATGGTTAACTGTATAATCTCTAAACCAGAGAAATAAAGATTTCTCTATCCACTGGTTATTTAAATCATATGTATTATTGTGCCTAATTTGAGAAAATATATATTCAAAAGGATATTGAAAAACCATACTGCGATTGTCAGAAGATTGCTAGGATAGTGAAGTTGAAGTAACTGTATATATTCAGTCTTGAGTAAATAATGTTTTATGGAAGGCAGGGGGTTTGAAGTCTTCCTGTTAGAAGACATAAGGGTGGAAGGGATAGTGAAGCCAATTTTAGCTTAATTCAGGTATAACTTCTAACCCATGGTTGCTTTTTTATGAGCTGTCCAAAATCAGAATGATGCTGTGTGCTTCATATCACTGGAGGTTTTCCAGGAGAGGTGACCCTTTATTCCCTTAGGATATAAACATCCTCAAGTCCTTCCTACCTTAAAAACAACAACAAAAGAATAAAAAGAAACTTAGACTTTGAGAGAAGAGTCTATATTTGCCATCTCTATTTCCTCACCTCCTAGATGCCCTTTGACCCCTGCCATTGGACTTCTGTTTCCTCTGGGCAACTGAGGTTAATTTTACCAAAGTCTTCCTTTTTTGTTGCTAAATCTAAAGGACACTTTTCAAATATTAATTGGTCTTCATGAAGCATTTGACCATGTTGACCACCTCCTCCTTTTTAAATTCTCTTCTCCCATCTTTTCCATGACATCATGCTCTCTTGGTTTCCTTATGTCATTCTAGTTGGTCCTTCTTAGACTCTTCTTCCTTTCCCCCAGGATTTCCTCAGACTGGCTCTTCTCACTGTACACTCCATGCATGATTTTATACTCTTTCCTAGCCTCAGCTGTCACCCCTAGTCTGATGGCTCCAAATCCTTGTCTTGTCTCTGACCTCACCCTTGAACAACCTATTCATAAACTCATTGACTCTCTGGACACCTCCACTTTGATTTCTCAGATGGTTCTCAAACCCACTGTATCCCAAATTTATTTTATCATCTCCTGTCCCTTCTAGGTACGCTCTTGCTTCTGTGTTCCCCATACCAGTAAAGGGTACCAACTGCTCAGTTTCTCAAGCCAAAAACTTGGGAGTCATTCTTGACTCCTCCTTTGCTCTCACCCTCATGAGTCTGTTGCAAGGTCCTACTGATGCCACTACCTCTTTATGTGTCCCTTCCCTTTCATCTCCATTGCCACTGCCTGAGATCAGAATCTCATTATCTCTTGCTTGGTTTATCGCATTATCCTCCTTTCCCTGACTCCAGTCGTTGTCGCCTTAAATCCTTTCCCTCACTGCCACAAGAGTGGTTTTCCTAAAATGCACATCTCATCATGCTACTCCATCAGTTACGGAACTCATAGATGGCTTCCCGTTAGGATAAAGTTCAAACTATCAGTATCATAAACCTTTTATGATCTGGCTACTGCCTCTCTGGCTTTATCTTTTACCCTTCATGGGCTCCCTCTACCCCACCCTATACTTCTGCTGTCCTGTTATGAACCTGAATATGCCATGCTCCCAAGTTTCAGTGCTATTTGCCCTTTCATCACTCCCATTTATTTAAGTTGGACGTCCCCTGATAAACTTCTATTCATCTTTAAACACTCATCTCAAGTATCATCTCTTCTAGGAAGAGGTGGCCTCCATTGTTTGTGTTGAATGCCCCTTTGCTAGGATCCACTTATTCTGGTCACACCCTGTCATGGTAGTTATCACACAGTGTCATAATTAATTTTATGCCAGCCTCATTCCTCAGCTGGACTGTGACCTTCCTTAGAAAAGGAATTTTGTCTCATTAGTCTTTTTATCTCAGTGCCCATCACAGTGGGCTTAACATGCAATTGGCACTTGAAAAAGTAAATGAATGGTACGGAGAGGATTACTTTGTAGGGTGGATATCAAGTCAGGATATCCCTGAGATCCCTTCCAATTATAAGAATGACAAATGGAAGAGAAGTGGATTAGATGAACATTCATAAGAAGATAAACCCAAGACCCATATAGCCTGGGGCCTGAGAGCCACCCTGTTAGAATTACTGAGACTGTTCCGAGCTAGGATCAACCTGGACAGCCCTAGCCCAGGATCTGACACTTGGGAAGTAGCATTTTTTGAGTCAAATTTTGAGTGAGTTTTTAAGACTCTAATGTGTTTTTTTTAATTGAAAAAAAAAACTAAAAAATTATTTCATATGAACCAATCTTGACAAGAGGATGTGGTAATCCTTACTATGTGTATTTCCCCAGCCCCACTAAGTTTCCATGATTTTTCCAGCTGGGATAGCTACCATCACACCATACCTTTAACCCTCTTCCTCTGCTAGTTTATATGTAGTGAAGTTCTTTTCCTCTTGCAAAAATTCTCCTTTTTGAGAGATGAATGATATTGGCCTTTTTCAGAAGGATTTTAAAGGCAACAAAAAGTAAATTAGACAAAAGAAGTATACTGACTACTGATTTTGTGTTCAGTATATTAATTTTAAGTCCAAAACAAGTCATCTAGTCATACTTATTTTCATTCAGTGTATCGTGTTCATTGATAGACATTTTTTGCTGCTTTCTGTTGAAGAGACCCTAATACCAACAACAGTCCTGACAGTAGCATAACACTTACTGAGTCCTCTCTGTGTGCTGGACATTGTTCTAATTATTTTTTCTTATAATCCTCATAACTTCAGTGAGTTAGGTATTTCTTTCTTTTTCAATATTTTTTATTCAAGTATAATTCACATACAGTCTTATTTTAGTTTTAGGTGTACAATGTAATAATTCAGCAATTCTGTACATTTTTCAGTGTTCATAAATATAAGTTTCTATTAGTCTCCTTTATCTATTCCACCCATCTCCCCACCCACCTCCCTTCCAGCAACCATCAGTTTAGTCTCTGTATTTAAGAGTCCATTTTTTTGTTTGTCTCTTTTTTTTTTTACTTTTTTTCATTTATTTTGATTCTTAAATTCCACATATGAGTAGAATCATATGGTATTTGTTCCAGACTGACTTCTCTCATTTAGCATTATACCTTCTAGGTTCATCTATGTTGTTGTAAATGGCAAGATTTCATTCTTTTTTAGGGCCAAGTAATATTCCATTATATATATTAATATTATATATTAAAATTCCATTAAGAGTCTTTAAAATATATTTTAATATATATTAATATTCCATATAATAATATGGGTTTGGGTTACTTCCATATCTTGGCTAGTGTAGATAATGCTGCAATAAATATAGGGTGCGTATATCTTTTTGAATTAGGGTTTCTATTTTATTTGGATAAATACCCAGTAGCGGAATTACTGGATCATGTGGTAATTCTACTTTTGATTTTTTGAGGATCCTCCACACTATTTTTCATAGTGGATACACCAGTCTGCATTCCCACCAACAGTGCATGAGAGTTCTTTTTTTTCCACATCCTCGCCAACACTTCTTGTTTCTTATGTTTTTTATTTTAGCCATTCTGACAGGTATAAAGTGGTTTTTGTGGTCCTTGTGGTTTCAATTTGTATTTCCCTGATGATTAGTGATGTTGAGCATCTTTTCATGTATCTGTTGGCCATTTGTATGTTTTCTTTGGAAAAATATCTATTCAGGTCCTCTGCTCATTTTTTAACTGGATTATTTGGGGTTTTTTTTTGGGGGGGTGTTGAGTTGTATAACTTTTTATATATTTTGCATATTAATTCCTCATTAGATATATAATTTGCAAATATCCTCTCTCATTCAGTAGGTTGCTTGTTTGTTTTGTTGACGTTTTCCTTCACTGTGCAAATTTTTTAATTTGGTGTGGTATCAGTAGTTGAATTTTGCTTTTGTTTCCCTTACTTGAGGAAACATGTTTAGAAAAATGTTTCTATAGCCAATGTCAAAAGAATTACTGCCTATGATTTCTTCTAAGAGTTTTAGGGTTTCAGTTCTCACCTATAATCCATTTCGAATTTATTTTTATATGTGGTATAAGGAAGTGGCCCAGTGTCATTCTTTTGCATGTAGCTGTCCAGTTTTCCCAGCACCAGTTGTTGAAAAGACTGTTTTTTCCCTTTATATATTCACCTGAAGTGGAGCTCATGTTCACCTGAATCAGGGCACAAGTTCACCCGATGTGGGACGCGAACTCGCAAACTATGAGATCATGACCTGAGCCAAAGTCAGATGCTTAACTGACTGAGCTACCCAGGCACCCCTTCATTTCCATTTTCTAGCACAGACTGGTGGACTACACTTCTGTCTCTTTCCTTTCACCTTTTGCTCAGGTCAGGCTATCACTAACTAAACGTTTTAGTTTCCCAAATCAACTCCCCTTGATAGCTACCCAAGCCCATTTGAGAGTTCCCTCTCAGCTGTGATTTCCTATCTATTGGGATGTATGGTATAGTGAAGAGAAGCATAGCATTTGGAATCAATCTGTTCTTTCCTTTTATTGGCTTTGCACCAGTCACTTAATTTTTCTGAGCCTCAGTAACCTTCTCTAAAATGGAGATAGTGACACCTACCCTGAAGAGTGATATGACAGTTAGAAATAACATATGGAGGGCACCTGGGTGGCTCAGTCAGTTAAGCATCCACCTCTTGATCTCGGCTCAAGCCGTGATCTCACTGTTTGTAGGTTTGAGCCCCTCATCATGCTCTGTCCTGACAGCATGGAGCCTGCTTGGGATTCTGTCTCTCCCTCTCTCTGCCCCTCCCCACCCCTCTCAAAATAAGTGAATAGATTAAAAAAAAAAAAAAAAGAAAGGACCTATGGCAAGTGTGTAATAGAGAATTTGGTTCATAGGAGGTGCTTGATGAATAGTGGCCTTTGTGGCAGCAGTGGTCGCCATGGTAGTGTGGGTGATAGGATACATCTAAGCCTCATTCCCTTCCCTAGGTTATCAAGTACCCTGCTGTCATCTGTCAAGACTCAGCTTGGTGGGGTCTGCTTAACTATGTTGGAAAGTGTAGGTCTATCCTTTGAAGTGGCCAGATGCAAGGGGACAGATCAGCTATGGGTACTGAGAAGTCTGACCCTCAGGTTAATAAACATTATGGAAGAAATGGCCATCTAATATGACCAGTCAGAACCAAGGTAGCAAATGGCATAAACGTGCATTCTGCCTGTGGTTGATAGATACTGGGTACCCAGCACTGGGCATCCAGGAGCGAATGTGTTCAGAGATCCAAAGAGGAGAATGGACAGTTTGCAAGGCTCTAGCCACTAGGCTGCAAGTTGGAGGCAAGGTTACTGGGACACCAGTAAGGAAGGGCTGACTCCTAGGGACAGGACAAAGTCTAGTTATCAAAACGGGGCACCAGGGCAGGGCTAGATGGTTGCCAAGAGGACCTGATTTGTAGGTCTTTTGGTGAGATGTATGATTCCATTTTATTTCTGTAACTGGGCTGGAGCTGAGCTTGCCATGGGGCCCCAGAAAAGGGAGAAGGAGGAAAAGAAAGACTGAGCACCAAGTGAGAACACTCTCTACTCTAATGAATTCTCCGACTCAGTGCCCTCCTTACAAGGGTACCAAGACTGTAACCACTAGAGTTTCACAATGTGACAACATATTTACCATGCACAGTAAGAACAACACAGAGAGAAGAATAAAGAAGAGAAGAATAAAGTTACTGTCTCTCAGAAAGAACTGACATGGTTTCGAAAGGAAACAGGGAAGGCTGTTCCAGAGGAAAGCTCTTCTGTCTGCCCAGTATTGATTCTGAAAGCAAACCATTTATTATCATGTCTTCCAATAATTAATTTCAGCACAGGTCAACCTGCCCAGGTGAAGAGAAACCAAATTGATTTCCTTTCTCTTCCCTCTTCTTTCCATTTCTGTAACACCCTGAGCAGAGTGGGCCTCAGAAGCGTGCTTGCCGCCCTAGAAGCCAGCTCTGGCTGGGCTGAAAGTTAGAGGGAGTGCTGATGGATTTGCATACAGGGGATAAAAATATTTTGAAACGTATCTGCAAGCATCAAAGAATGAGTAATAATAATAAATGCCATTTATGTAACACATGACTTTACAAGGAATATTTCATTTAATCTTTGAAATCACTCTACAGAGTAGATGTTAATTCATCCTCATTTTCCCGATGAAGAATCAGGCCCAAAGAAGACCATTCAAGTGCAGGAGGCAAGATTTGAACCCAGGCAGGCTCACCCCAAAGCCCACACTTATACCCCATTGGAGTATGGGAAAAACTGAGCTGATTTAATGATCCTTTTGGGAATTTATTTATATTCTTTATTTTTTTTTTTTAATTTTTAATGTTTATTTTTGAAGGAGACAGAGTGTGAGTGGGGGAGGGGCAGAGAGCGAGGGAGACACAGAATCTGAAGCAGACTCCAGGCTCTGAGCTGTCAGCACAGAGCCCAAGGCAGGGCTCGAACTCACGAACCCCGAGATCATGACCTGAGCCAAAGTCGGACACTCAACTGACTGAGCCACCCAGGCGCCCCTATATTCTTTATTTTTAATTACAAAATCACACATATTTAATATAGAAAAGCAGACAAACAAGTAGGAACAAAAATAGTCTACCCACTCAGTTGTCTAACAGGTGCTAATACATTGGTGTTTATTCTTCCAGATATTTTTCTGTATATAGAGTATATGGGTATGTTGATCAATGCTAGCTATCGCTATGGTATTGCAGATTACCATGGTAGTCTACAATGTTATTTTTTTTTTCTGGTGAAGTCTCTAATATTAAGACTTCTTACTCTTCCCCAGATTCAAATAATTTATAATTATAGACTATTTAAACCAGGTACACATATACATATGTAAAGAGAAGCAAAATAAGCACTGAAAAGGGAGGGCTGGGTTTAAGCCAAGGATTCAGAATCTTCTCCCAAGAAAAACCTTCAGAAAATGGCAATTTATGAATGCCCTCCAAGCCTTTCCTGTTCCCCACAGTAGATGCCTATACATTACAATGCCTTGAGGACTTTCTTTTTTCTTTTTTCTTTTTTTTAAATGTTTATTTTTGAGAGAGGGAGAGAGAGAGACAGACAGACAGACAGAGTGCAAGCAGGGGAGGCACAGAGAGAGAGGGAGACATAGAATCTGGAGCAGGCTCCAGGCTCTGAGCTGACAGCTCAGAGCCCAAAGTGGGGCTTGACCTCACGAACCAGGAGATCATGACCTGAGCTAAAGTCAGACGCTCAACCGACTGAACCACCCAGGTGCCCCCCTTGAGGACTTTCTGAGTCCTTAAAACCTGGCTGTGGTAGAGGGTGGTGACTATGGTGTGGGGTGTGGAGGCGTGGGGGGGCACTTCAAAACAGTAGCCTTTGTAGCGTCTTTCCCCCTCCTCTTTCCTTCTCCTTCGCTCCTCCCTCCTCCTCTTTGTTTCCCCTTCATGTCTGTCCCATCTTCTCCTGGGACACACTTTCCTGAAATAGGGATTCTAGTCAGGGTCCAGGATATAGCGCGTAGCTCTGGTCCAAGAGCTCTGGTCCAAGAGTACTTTCAGGTAGGCAGTGTTTTCCAGGACCCCTGAGAGCTCCATGAGGTAAACACTCCTTTGCTGTGGCATTTGGGGTGTTGGAGCAAATCAGAAGCGTCTGGGCTGAAGGGTAAGGGCTTCTGAAAACTTGCTGGTAGATGGGGCAGCTGGGGCAGGTAACAAGTACCAGGAACCAGTACCTAAGAGCCTCTGAGGGGCTTCAGGCTGTATGTTACACAAACCAAAAAATAAAACACATATCACCAACAAGAATAGCCCACCAAGCAGATAAATCTTTTTTTTTTTTTTTCCCCTCTGCCAGTGAGCAACTGGAGGCATTTTCATGAACTAATTTTATTTGGAATACATTTTTAAAAGGAGAAAAGTCCACTGCCAAGTTCTAACAGGAACAAAGCATTACATCTGAGTTATTCCACCTGGAAAGAAAGGCAGGTTTGGGACAGAGGGAGCTGAACTCTTGTGGTATCCTATAGTATCAGGGGACATACAAGCCTCATTGGGATCGGCTTTGTTTGTCTTGGGATACACAGGCAAATGCCCAGTCAGCCCAGGGCATGCCCTTTGGGTTTCAGAGACTAGTGCAGCTGTCCCACTACATTCTAGATGCTGACAGCCCTAAACACTGGCAACCTCAGCTTTAATTACATATCTCCATGGTGTTTCACACTGTGGGCTATTTTGTACAATATATCTGAGTTTCAACAATGCCAAGTATGGCTCGAAATAACTCTAGTGGACGTTAGTCCGTCATATGCTTAGAATTTGAAAATAACATCGAGGGAAGGGGGCAGTGAGGCTAAAAAGAGAATTCCAATTCCATGTGATAGACATGTTTCAGTTTTCTTCTTTATGAGGCTTGGACTCTGCCTAAAATTATGGACTCTTTAGTTTCTTGGGAATTCACAAGGTCAGTCTGATTTGCTTGTTAAAATACAGCTACAGAAGAGAGTGTTATTTAGATGCAAATCTTGGGTCTGACCCACCCACCATAGTTGTCACTCCGATAAAAGTTTTACAAGTTTATGAAGTTAGAAGGGTTTGAGGTTCTTTTTCCAAGAAATTACATTCCATCATGGCTTCAGGTGGCCAGATGATTTGGCTGCATGACGCTGACACAGGTTAATTTCCTAGATTCTCTTTCCTTAGTCAATGCCTTACATGAAGGCCAGTTAATAATTAGTACCATTATCTCCCCATCAGTTAAATAGGAGTTACAGATTCTTCCTCCCTTCTTCCTTATGGGAGGCAAAAGATCCAGTGAGAAGGGTTCAGGGATTGGAACGCCTGGGTTAGAAGGCCTAGGCCTACTCCAGCTGCACATGTAGGTCACTTAACCTTGCCAAACCTCATATCTACATCCATAAAATGGGAACAATATTTATTCCATCATAGTCAAAGTAGGCATTAAATGAAATAATGTACTTAAAAGCACGTTAAGTCTAGAGCAGAGAGCAGATGTAAATTATCATCATTATTATTTGGGGGATATAGTGACAGTAGATGAGATCATGTCTGGAACACACTTAGAAAAGAGGAACTAAAGATACAGAAAAGATTGATGATATTGCCCCATACTGGGTGTCTCCCAAGAGAGAGAATGTGCTGACTAGTCTCGGAGTTTAACTGAACTCTTCATGCCCCAGGCTTCTTACACTGTTTAAGGGCCAGGATCCCATGCAGGGCAGGGTTAGCAGGGGAGACTTTCCACATCCTAAAGCTAAAGCTGTTGATTTAATGAGCTTTGTTCTGATGTTTATATAAGTGTAGATCTGTGAGATTTTGGGGTCAAAAGTGGATTTTGGAAGTGAAAATGGAAACAGCATGATGCTTTGTATATAGTGTACTCTGGCCACTTATCTTACCTGCCCTTCTAACCAGAGAGAACAGAGAAGCCCTGCTCCCAGTGACCTGCTCAGCAGCAAGCAGTACTGCCCCAATGCATCCCCGCCCCTCCCAGAGAGCCCTGTAGGTCTACTGTGGCTCTAGCACCCACCTTTTTGGGACTCGGTGAGATTATTTGTGATCTGCTAGACCCCGTCTCCTAGCTGGCTTGCTGCTCTTCATTGTGTCACTATCCACATAACCCCATTGCTTAACTTGCCCCTTGTAGCACTGAGGGTGAGTTTGCATGGAATTTCTTGCTGAGGCTTTCATAACTCTGAGGATTATGGGCACAGGCTAGGGTCATAGAAGATAGCTCTTGGCCTGTGAAAGTTGGGACCATTCAAGGGCTCCAGATGATGCAGTGAATGATGGGAGGTGAACCTGAACCTCATGATCCCTGTCTCACAGTCCCGTCTGCAGCTACTTGGATTCTGCGCTTTCCTTTGACCGTCCTGTGCGGGGAAACGTTGATCTCCCACAGCCCCTCTCAACCAACTGAGGAAATGCTCCAGTGGGTGAGCCTCTTCACGTAAATTCCTCAGGCCAGGAAATGGGAAGGACATGTGTTTTCTCTTTGAAAGTAGGCCCGGGTCTTGGCCCACAGTCTGCGGTGGACAGTCCTTGGTGGATAGATGGTGTCTCTTCTGACCTCAAATAAGTCTCCGAATACGGCCCTGTTTCAGAAGGGGATGCAGGTAGCCCCAATCCTAGTGTAGGTCTCCTTCCTTTGTCCCTCCTGCCACCTTCACACCTCTCCCACACCACAAGGTAACGGTCTGCGGCTTGTCCCACAGAGACCAGGGAACTGAGTTCTCTGACTCCTGAACTGTGCTTCTCCAGAGACAGATGACTTTTCCTCCTGGAGAGCCCTTAGCCACTCCTGCTATGTACCCCCAGTGAGCTTTCAATATCCAACCGTGACTCGAAGGAGAAACCCTCAGGACTGTACCTCTCTTAGCTCCCTGCCAAAGCCCCTCATGTCATCCTGACCTCCTAATCTGGACTTTTGCTCAAGCCATTCCCGTGCCTGGTAGATTCTTCCCCTTTGCCTTCACACTTTAGACTTTAAAACTGGCTCCAAAATTGACCTCCTTCTGAAAACTTCTCCAGGCTTATCCATCTTACCCAATCATGCTGTTACTAGTGTGCCCTCAGCATTATATCACTACTTTGTACCTCTGTCACACCTCATTTCTTTTGTGTCCTTGGACAATGAACTCTTCTACATAATTTAATTTCATAGAGAACCAAGGCTTAACCCTAAGTGCTTTGTGCTGCAACTTTACATTTCACATTTATTGATGGTAAACTTTCTGAAATATAGTATAAACTCTCCCTTCCTTGTATATAAAGCATTCTGAATATAATTCACTTTTTTTTTTTTTTGGATGCTTTAGGGACATGGCAATGTTCACTAATTCCAGTCATGAGTAGAGACACCCCCAGGGCCATGCAGAGGCTAAGGTTTTCCTTTCCCTCCTCACTGAGGGTTTTTCCCAACACTGCAGTAGCCTTCCGGGGGCGGGGGGCATGATCAGGGAATTCGGCCCCTCAAGCAGTATGTGTCACTCCCTGTGGGCCCTGGGGCAGTCCTGTGGCTAACAGTCATATTTATCCTGAATGATGATGATGATGTTTTTAAAAATTTTTTATTATTATGTTTATTGAGAGAGAGAGATTGTGTGTGTGTGTGTGTGTGTGTGTGTGTGTGTGTGTGTGTGTGTGTGAGTGGGGGAAGGGCAGAGGGAGAGGGAGACACAGAATCTGAATCAGGCTCCAGAGCTGTCAGCATAGAGCCCAACAAGCTGTGAGATCATGACCTGAGCCATGGTCAGACACTCAACCGACTAAGCCACCCAGGTGCCCTGATGATGATGATGATGATTTTAATGGTACACCTGCAGAAGGTGAGATGCAAGCAACTTAGGCTTTCTAAAGTCACCGAAATCCCAGTCCTAGAATGGACTAGTGAGACTGGAGGAGGGAAGATGATTCTAGAACTGGATCTCTCCTGTTACTGCTTTCACTTATGCGTCATACTATCTTTATTTTGATGATTTTTATTTAAAGGGCTCCAAGCATTTCAATCCACACCAGCTTGTCAGTTTCATAGACAGCAGCATCCAAAGACTGACTCCTGCCTGTCAGTGTGCAGCTGTCAGCTCATGCCACGGGCATTAAATGGCTTTGATATTTATATGACGGTGATGGGGAAGTCTTTCAACCAAACCATACGGCCCTATTCCAGACAGAGGCTCTTGGGGGTATTGTCCAAAAGCCTGTTTCACTTTTAAGTATTTTCAAATTTGACATGTCTCTTACTTCTGACTGCTGAGGAAAACAACTCAGGGTCATGGGTAGTTGATGCTGGCATTGTGCCCAGGGAGAATAATTTCTAGGACTTCATAGGTGATTATTTTTAACTGGATCTTTTTTGCATATATATGCCATGCCAAAATCATGTTACTTCTAAGCTATGATAAGCAATGTCATAAAGACCAAACTGAGAAAGATGACATCTCTGACTAGGGTTGCAGAGAGATTTTACATTTTTTGTAATTATATATTTCACTGTGGTTGGTCTAACATTAGTGTCTTCAGGATCCAGAGCTAGGAAATGCACCCATCTCTAAGCTAAATACATGGGTAATGAGGGGTGCCTGGGTGGCTCAGAGTCAGCCTCTGACTCTTGATTTTAGCTCAGGTCGTGATCTCACAGTTTCATTGGTTTGAGCCCCGCATCAGGCGTGGAGCCTGCCTGAGATTCTCCCTGTCTCTCTGCCCCTTCTCTGTGCTTACTCTCTCTGTCTCTCTCAAAATAAATAAATACACTTTAAATTACAAATATATTGTAATTGAATCTATTTATATTTCTAAATATAGTTGGTTCACAAAAATATATTAGATCCTTATCTTTTCCCTTAAAATTTCTTTCATTTGGTATTTTTCATATTTTGAAAGAGATTCCTGTTTGTTGTAATAACAAGTGAAATATTGCAAACATATATATAAATAGAAATGCTAATTATCTCTTTACTCCTACTTCCCAATCCCTCCCTTCCAAGGTAATCACAGTTATCTTGCACATCTTTCTTCTTACACATACAAAAATGAGCAAATGTATATAGATATAAAAATTTGTTTATTTTTTGTTGTAATTTCTAAAGAATGCATATATTATTTTTATACTTTGGCTTTTCCACTTTTTTTGTTTATGAAATTAACACATGTTCATCATAGGATGTGGAAAACAAGAAAATAGTGGAAAAGAAAAATCATTCCTAATATCATAGAGATAATTATATATAAACTATTAATGTTTATTGGCAAATTTCTATTTAGCACAGCAGAGTGCAAAGAGCATTTTGCTTGGGGTGAAACGAATGCAAATTCCAGACCAGTGTCTGCCATTCACCAGCTGTGGGAGCTTGCTCAAGTTTTTTTTTTTTTTTTCTTTCCAAAGCTCACTTTTCTTATCTGTAATTTAAGATAATGATGTAATCTACCACATGTAATAATGTTTGTAAGTGGATCCAAAACTAGCAGCCATCATGATCAGTGGTAGTTTTTTTGATTGATAGATAGATAGACAGACAGACAGACCATATGTTGGTTTACCTTCCTTCTTCATTTAATCTTACATTAGGAACACTTGCTCAGATCACCGAATAGTCTTCAAGACATAATTGTAATGACTGCATCATGTGGCTGTACCATAATGTGATGAACCAATCTCCTATTATTGAACATTTTGGTTATGTCTACACATCGTCAAAAGACAAGATTTATTTCAGCTCGAAATTTCAGCCCAAGCTTTGAACCCTGCCCTTAGATGAGTGGTTTTAACTTTAGATTGTGGCTGCCATTATAGCTTTTAAAAAATATGCTGCCAGATGCCACCCCCCCCAACCCCATTCTAATTTGAGTAACATGAGGTAGGGCCTATGTCTTGCTTTTCTCCTGCAATCTCCTTTATCTACCTCCTCACCCTGTCCTATAAGAACCACAGTACTAGATGATTTCTTAAACCTTCTGCCATCTCCAGATTATCAGGAAAGCACTGTAAGCTGAGGACATTGTATGGTCTTCCTCACTAGGGCTTCCTCTGTGGTCTTATGACCTAAAACAGTGGTTCTCAACTAGAAGGCAATTTTGCCCCCCAGGGGACATATGCGATGTCTGGGACATTTTTTGTTTATTACATCTAGGGAAGGGATTGCTGTTACATCTGGGTACAGGCCAAGGATGCTGCCAAATGTTCTATAGTACAAAGAATAGCCCCTGTATTAGTTTCCTAGGGCTACTGTAATAAAGTACCACAAGCTGGGTGGCTACAAATAATAGAAATGAATGGTCTCATAGTTCTGGAAGCTAGAAGTCTGAGATCAAGGTATCAGCAGGGCTGGTTCCTTCTGAGGGCTGGGAGGGAGAATCTGTTCCAGGCCTCCCTCCTAGAGTTTGATGCTTTACTGGCTATCTTTGGTGTTCCTTGGCTTGTAGCTGTATCACTCCAGTCTTGGCCTTCATGTCACATGGTGTTCTCTCTGTGTCTGTATCTTCACATGGCCATCTTTTTTTTTTTTTTTTCCTATGGTGAAAAAATTTATATTTAGAATTAGCCAGCTGGACTCAACTTAGATGATCCCAATTTTGTTGGCAACATCCAAACATCATAGTCAGGAGCCAAACATATGCCTTCTTCTTTCCATCAGACCTGATCAGGGTGTTGACCTTGGTCACCTCAGTGTCATAGAACTTTCTCATAGCCTGTTTGATGTGGTGCTTGTTGACCTTGACATCCAGGTGAACACAAGTGTGGTGTTGTTTTCTGTTTTCTTCATGGCTGAGTGGGTAGTTAGAGGGAACTTGATGGCATAGTGGTCAAGCTTGTTTCTCCTGAGGGCCTTCTTTCAAGGTTATATGGGCTGCTTTTGGAGACAGTGTCTTGGTCTTCAGAAGGTAGGTGACATGCAGATCTTTTTTTGTGTGACAATGGATACCTTTCAGCACTGCTTTCTTAGGTTTCAAAGCCTTTGCTTTGGCTTTGGCTTGGGGGCAGGGGCCTCTTCCTTCACTTTTGGACCATCTTAATAAAAACGGTTTCCAAGGCCACAGACCATTTTTTATAAGGCTACCAGTCATATTGGATTAAAGCCCACCCAGTTTCAATATGACCTCATCTTAACAAATTACATCTGCAATGACACTATTTCCAAAAGATGGTCACATTCTCAGGTACTAGAGATTAAGGCTTCGACATAATCTTTTTGGAGGAACAGAATTCAACCTGTGACAGCCTCCCAAACAAAGAATTATCTGGCCCAAAATGTTAATAGTGCTACTGTTGAGAAACACTTTCCATATAATCTGTAGATCAAACCCAAGGAGGTAGGTCAAGGTAAGAATAGGGCAGGTAGGAGCGGTCCAGGATCTACAAAGATGGAAAGTGAACAGGAACACCATCAGTCAAGAGGGTCAGTGACCTCTGCTCTTGCATCAGAGGCTGTGGGCCTCTTGTAGATCTGTACAGACATGGGCAGCTGCCATCCACGGGGTTGTATGTGACCAAGAGGAAGGAAGGACATGAAGGGGCACTATACTAACTGGGCTGAAGCAGAAATGTAGGTGGGTCAGAGCCTCTGCTTTGTTAACCCATTATCTGACCCCCATTTCCCTGGGTCAGGCCCAGCCTTTCCCTGTCTATCCCCTTCAGGATGGGGACAGAAGAAAAAAGTAAATCCCCAAGCCCACAGGTTTTCAGCAGTATTTTCAAGCCAACTGTCTTGTCTTCTCAGAGCCCTGCCTTCTCCCTCTCACACCCACTGCCTCCCACTGGCAGCCAAACATAGAACATGAAAAACAGGAAAAACAGCAACACTGCAAAGTTATATTTTCTGAGAGAGAACATTACTTTGGGTACACCCCCCCCCCCCAAGATGTCTTTAGCTGCCAAACCCTGCAGCAGGTGGCCCTATTCATCTTCGTTCTGTGGGGATGCTATCTCACCAACTGCTTGTTTCCTTGGCTGTAAGATGTCCGCATGAGAATGAACTTTTACGGGGCTAGGGTGGCTGGGCAATCCATGTATCCACTTCTGAACACTTAGGTCTACCTTGTTCACTTTTCAAATATTTTTGTCCACATTCTTCTGTTGTGCTTACACGCTCCCCTTCATTATTTTGCCAGTTTGAGTAGAGTGAAGGGAAAGGGGGTGGGGGAAGTGTGGCCAGGGTGGAGACAGTGTTATCAAATTCTGGGAGTGGTGGGTTGCTTACCAGCAGCAATGTGGATGCCAGCTAACTGCATCTGGGGCCTGTTAGCAGGAAGAGGATTAAATGCTTCCCTTCTCTGTCTTCAGAGCTTTGTGTCTTTAGGGCATTCTCCTGGTTTTGATCTTCTGATTGCTAAGTTCCCTGGGACCCTCTACTTTGCCCCAGGCTGGAGTTCTGGGACAATTTCTGGCCTCGAGTCCCCTTCATATTTGCTCTTCTTTGTGTTCAGGCTAAGTACCAGTCTTGGCTCTCCCAGGCCTGCCTACAGTCCTGTCTCTACCTTCAACTATTCTCCCTGTGTTGGAGGCATAGGTGGGGAGGGGCAGAGACAAAGTCCTTTCTTGCTTTCTGTCTCAGCCTAGTAGGTGTGGCCACATTTTCTGGAATCTTGACCAGTCCTTTCTTACAAGCTGGACCTGATGTTTTCTGTCCAACCTGTATTGGCAGCCTCTAGTATTGCCCTGCCTTTTGGTCCAGAAACAAGTTGTTTTGTGTTGTTGTTGTTGTTATTCTATTAAATAGATAATTTGCTAACAGTTAATTTTCATTGCTTCTTTTGCTCTCTTGCCTGCAAGTAACTAGATATTCAGCTTCCAACCTACAGCTGAGAGGAAATACATCAAAGTTTCTTTAAAGTATAACATGTAAATGAATACAGCTGGTGCAGAATAGAAGGATAGAGAAGGAATCAGTAAGAGAGAACAAACACCCTAGTGAAAAATAGCTGATATTCTTTTCTCAGAATTCCTAGACCTAGGTACATTCTTAAACACATAAAAATTAGACTCTAGAAAAATAACACTTTACTTAAAAAATTTACTTAAAAAATATGGAGTTCTGAAAATATACCATTTATTGTTAATAGGAAAAGGTGCTAAAGCGTTCCAGATATAGAGAGGAACATGTTCTCTAGCAAGTAGTGATGCACATGAGAATGGGACATGGTGGTGACTGTGTACGTAAGTGTGATACAGTCAGAGATAATCTCAACACCCAAACTATTGTGTTGGGAGATATTGGCATCTATAGTAGTTATTCTGGTATTAGTCCCAATTATTAGACTGAGTATTTGTACAGATAGTCTCCACTTTAAGGAGCATCTGATTAGGAATGTTCATTAGACATTCCTTGTTTGGACATACAAATGGCCTTAATGAAGGCAACTAGTGTTTGTTGCCTTATTTGGGAAGCCATAGGAAGATGTCCTTCTAGCAGGTGTAATGTGGTGGGCTAACCCATCGCTGGTTCCAAGAAGTAGTTTCCTCCTTTTTTCCTACTGCTTCCAGCCAAAGACCACTTTGCCATTGCCAGAGTCCATCCCATTCCTCCCCTGTGAGTACTAGCAAGTGGAGAAGAAATATGTGCCTGGTGCTCCAGGATGAAAACTAAAAAGCATTTTCCTGTATCACCCTAGTTATAAATGTTGACTAATTGTACATGATGTACAATGTTAGTACCAAATTTTAAACACATTATGTGCACAACTGAATTTCTTTATTTTTATCCTGGGAATCTAACTCCCATTTACATGGAAAATATATTCTCTGTACTAAATAAGAGGTTTACAAAGAAACTTTTAGGTCATTACGCATTTTTAAACTGGGGACTACCTACATTAGGAGATATGGTAAATGTCCATTTCCAACCATTACTACTGACAAGAGCTGGGCCGCACAGCTTTGGGGTTTAGTACCTGTTTAAAGGAGAGCACTGTGCCTAAGAGGAACATTTATGAGTAGTTGGAATAGAAAAAATGAGTTACATAGGACTCTTTCCTTCAAGGAGAATGTAATTCTCTCTGGAAGTCACCATGTACACTTTGAAAGTGTATTACAAAACAAAACAAAATAAAATAAAACAAAACAAAATAAAACAAAACAAAACAAAAAATAGTAGTTGCAAAAGAATAATTACAACATCATATTTTAAAAATCAAAGGCACAAGAACAAATATAATGCAAAGTAGCAGAGAAGCAGAAGAAGTAGAGTTTTACACTGAGTCTTAGAGGTTTCATGAAAAGTCCTGGAGGTTATATTCAGAGACATGACTTGCCATTGTCTAGCTATGTAACATACTTCAAACATGTTACTTTATCTTTCTGAGCCTCAGTTTTCTCATTTGAAAAATGTAATTAATAATGCCCATCTTACAATATCCTAAAGCTTAGAGGTAATGTATATTAAGAGACTAATACAACGCCTAGAACACCTGTAGGTACCTGATAAACTTACACTGCCTTCTTTGACCCATAAATTATTTAAAAGTATGTTCTTTAGTTTCCAACTCTTTGGGGATTTTCCAGTGATATTACTATCATTGATTTATAATTTAATTGTGTTATGATCAGAGAAGATATTTTATATGACTATATCCTTTTGAATTTTTTGAGACTTGCTTATTAGCCCAGAATATGGTTTATCTTGGTAATGTTCTGTGAGCACTTGAAAAGAATATGCATTTTTTTCTTGTTGGGTGGAGTGTTAATAAATGTCAGATCAGTTAGATCAAGTCTTCAAATCTCCTATATCCTTACTAATTTCCTTTCTACTTGTTCTGTTTAATTATTGGGAGAGGGACATTAAATGTCTGATTGTAATTGTGGATTTGTCTGCTTCTCCTTGAAAGTGTATCAGTTTTTGCTTCATGTATTTTAAAGCTTTGTTAGTAGGTGCATATATGTTTGGGATTATGATGTCCTCTTGATGAATTGACCCCTTTATCATTATGAAATTAATTTCTTTTTCCCCAGTAATATGATTTGCAATGAAATCTACTATGTCTGATATTAATAAAGTCACCCCAGTTTCTTTTGATTAGTGTTATTATGCTATATTTTTTCCACCCTTTTACTTTTAACTTATTTGTGTCTTTACATTTGAAGTGCATTCCTTGTAGACAACATATAGTTGGGGCTTGCCTTTTTATCCAACCTGACAATCTCTGCCTTTTGATTGTAGTGTTTAGATAACTTATATTTAATGTGACTATTGATATGTTTGTCTATCATCTTGTTATATTTTTTCCATTTTGTTTCATCTATTCTCAATTATTTCTCTCTTCCTTTTTCTTCCTGTTTTGGGTTAATTGAATATTTTTATCCTTAAAAAAACCCCAGATTTATTGAGATATAATCCACATACATACCATTCACCCTTTTATTTATTTTTAAGTGCATTTATTTATTTTCAGAGAGAGAGACCATAAGTAGAGGAGGGGCAGAGACAGAGGGAGAGAGAAAATCCCAAGCAGACTCTGTGCTGTCAGCATAGAGCCCATCACAGAGCTCGATCTCATGAACCATGAGATCATGACTTGAGCCAAAATCAAGAGTTGGGCGCTTAACCAACTGAGCCACCGATGTGCCCCACAATTCACCCTTTTAAAGTATACAATTCCATGGTTGCAAGTGTATTCACAGAGTTATGCAAATATCACTACAGTTAATTTTGGAACAATTTCATCACCCCCAAAAGAAACTCTGTGCCCATTAGCAGTCACTCCAACCTCAGTATCTCCTGGAAAGCAGTAACATCCTTTTAGTGTAGAACTAGAGAGTATAATGCTAAGTGAAATAAGCCAGTCAGAGAAAGACAAATACCATATGATTTCACACATATGTGGAATTTAAGAAACAAAACAAACAAGGAAAGAAAAAAAAAAGAAATAAAGAGGTAGAGAAACCAAGAAACAGACTTTTAACTGTAGAGAACAAACTGTTACCAGAGGGGAGGTGGGTGGGGGGATGGGGAAAATAGATGAGGGGGATTAAAGAGTACACTTATCATGATGAGAAGTGAATAATTTTTTATGATTCCATTTTATCTCTTTGTTGGCTTCTTAGTTATAACTCTTTATTTTGTTACTTTAATGGTGGCTTTAGGGATGTTTGTAATATGTGACTTCAATTATTACAGTTCACCTTCAAATGATGTTTTGCCACTTTACATATAGTATAAGAACCTTACAATAGTATAGTACACTTCCATTTCTCCCTTTGTGACCTTTGTGCTATTGTTGTCATATGTTTTACTTATGCATGCGCTGTAAACCCCATGCTACACTATTGTTATGTTTGTATTATTATGTTTTTTTAAGCTTTATTTATTTATTTTGAGAGAGAGAGGGAGAGAGAGAGAGAGAGGGAGAGAGAGAGAGAGAGAGCATGCACGCATGCGCGTGAGTGGGGGAGGGGCAGAGAGAGAGAGAGAGAGAGAGAGAGAGAGTATGGGAGAATAGTAGGCTCCACACCAGCAGCACAGATCCCAACACGGGACTGGAACCCACAAACTGTGTGATCATGACCTGAACTGAAACCAAGAGTCGGACACTTAACCAACTGAGCCACCCAGGCGCCCCTAAATTGTTATCTTTTAAAGAGATTTAAATAATAAGAAAAACTTACATTTTTTCCCCATACAGTTAACATTTCTAACGTTCTTCATTCCTGTGTGTGGATCTGTATTTCCATCCGATACCATTTTCCTTCTTCCTGAGGGACTTCCTTTAACATTTTTTTGTCATGTAAGTCTGCTGGTGAAGAATTTTTTCAGATTTGTATGTCTTAATATGTCTTTATTTTCACTTTTTTTGGACAAATATTTGTACTGGGCATAAGAATTCTAAGTTGACAAAATTTTTCTCTTTCAGTACTTTAAAGATATTGCTCTGCTATTTTCTGGCTTGTATTCTTCTGATGAGGAGTCTGCTGTCAATCTTTATATTTGGTGTGTGTGTGTGTAGCACGTCTTTTTTTCCTCTGGCCCCTTTTAAGATTTCCTTTTCTCTGTTTTTTCCCCACTTGGTTTGATTCAACTTTTATGTACCTTGGTGTAATTTTCTTTGGGTTTCTTGGGTTGAGTTTAGTTTCTTGTATCTGTGGATGTTTGGAAATTTTTTGGTCATTATTTCTTTAAATCTTTTATATCTTTTCTACTCCCCATACTCTCCTTTAGGGATTTCAATTACATGAGTATTAGCTTTATTAAAGTTGTCCCAACAGCTCACTGAGGCTTCATTTTAAAAAATTATTTTTCTGTCAGCATTTCAATTTGAATAGTTTCTATATTGCTGTGTTTTTGAGTTCAGTAATCTTTTCTTCTGCAGTGTTTAACCTACTTTTGATACAACCCAGTATATTTTTCATCTCTTGAAGTGCAAGATCTTTTTTTTCTTTATGTCTTATGTTTCTCTACTTAACTTTTGAACATATGAAATACAGTTACAATAGCCATTTAAAAAAACCTTGTCTACTATTTTTAACATCTATGTCAGTTATGGGTCAGTTTGATTGCTTTTTGTCTTCATCATAGGTTATATTTTCCTGATCCTTTGTATATCTGGTAGTTTTTTATTAGATACCAGACACTGTGAATTTTACCTTGCTGGTTGCTGAATATTTCTATACTCCTATAAGTATGCTTAAAAATTTTTTTTAATTTTTATTTATTTTTGAGAGAGAGAGCAAGCAGGGGAAGGGCAGAGGAAGAGGAAACAGAGGATCCAAAGCAGGCTTCCTGCAGACAGTAGAGAGCCCAATGCGGGGCTCGGACTCATGAACCATTAGATCATGACCTGAGCCAAAGTTGGACCCTTAACTGACTGAAGCATCCAGGTGCCCCCCTATAAATATTCTTAAGCTTTGTCTTGGGACACAGTTAAGTTACTTGAAAAAAGTTTGGTCTTTTTAGGTCTTTCTTATAAAATTTGTTAGGCAGGACCAGAGCAGTGCTTGGTCTAAGGCTAACTATTTACCCCTGCTGAGGCAAGACTCTTCTGAGTACTCTACCTAATATCCTGTGATTCATGAGGTTTTCCAGTGTGGCTGGTGGAAAGGGGTACCATTCCAGCCCTGTGTGAATACTGGGTGCCCTTACCTTTCATTCTTTCAGGTGGTTCTTTACCCCCAGATGCATTCCCTGCATACCTGCCCCCAGATTGTGTAAGGAAAGAAGGTGAAAGAAATTTATTGTTAACTTTAAAGTAGTATTCAAATGTAAAATTTTAGGCATCACTTTGATTTGTCTGCCATTCACTATTGTCAAAACTAGAGTTAAGTCTGTATCTTCCCCAATGCCTGTACTTGCATGTCTCTCTTTCCCTCATTTGCTCCTTTCCTCTAACTGCCCATGGGTTCCAGCTATACCAGCCTGGAAAAATAATCATCGGGAAAGAAATTCTCTCCTGGTCTTTTGGTAGTCACATTCTCCTGTCCATACCGCCTCTTTTGAATAGTGAAAGTGCTTCCTGGGCCTCATCCTTCTCATCCCCAGAGCATACAGCCAAGAGTGCTAACTTCATGTTACCAAGGAAATGAACTCTTGATGCTATAGGTGTTTATTTTCACTGTCTCTTCCACTCCCTGCCACTTGCCCTTCTGCTTCAGCCCAGGGAAACTGAAACCATACCTGTGTTTTGGGGATGCCTCTGTTTTCAGAGACAAGTTATCCTAGAAGGTTCTGTTTCTTCCATGAGGAGAAAGCAAAAAAAATAATGGGCCAGGCCTGCAGCAGAGGGAGTGGAAGGTAGACTGAAGGCCTGAATTATCTAGGGTATTTTACCTGGTTGACATAGGGACTGGGGAGAGAAGGACAGAAACTGCAGCTATATCTGTGTCCCAAATGTCTGACTCAGGACTATCACAGGCCTTGCTTGAAAGCCCCAAAGGCTGAAGGATTAATAACCCAGCTCTTAGAACCCATTTTTGGCATATCAGTTGGGTAATGTTGATAAGGGGTCAAGTACAAGGCAGAGGTTATGCAGCTGGGAAACCAAAGAATGCCCAGGAACTGTACTCACAGTGAAGTCCAACTCTGGCCTTGGGGCAGAAACTGCTGTTTATTTGGTCAGAAGGTGAACAGAAGCCTGTCGTGATCCATGCTCCAATTTGGGGTGATGATAGGCATCAATACAGTGCTTTGGTAATACTCCAGTTGATATTCTCTAAGCACATTTCTATTTCAAGACTGTGCCAAGAGGTAGGATAAACCAAATGGTGTTGAACATTGAATATGAATTATAGCATGTAAGGTCTTATACCAAGTAGTTGATGAGAGCCAAGGATTGAATATTAGGATTAATGGGGAGTGATGTACTCTTTAATATATTAATTAATTCATTAAATATTTATGGCATATTTACTTGGTGCCAGGCACTAAGGGAAAGAGATGAAAGACATTATTTGCCCCTAAGCAGACGAGAAAGGCAAACATTTGCATTAGAGTATGGCAGGTTGGCACAGATCACTCTGGGAGCTCAGAGGAGCACATCTAAGCCAACCTTGGGTGAGAAGTGGAGGTGAGGGTGGGGTTCCTGGAAGAAGTGGTGCCTGGTCTGGGTCTTAAAGGGTAAGAGTTGATCATGTAAAAAAGAAAGGAGGAAAACATCCCAACCATAAGAATAGGGGCAGGATTCCGTGCAATGAGTTCTGGAAGTGTAAACAATTTATTTCATAGGCTGTAGGGGGAGAAATGTGAGTTGAAGCTGAAGAGAAAAAGCAAGCATCATATGCAGAAGGGCCTTGCATGCCATGCTAAGGCATTTTACCCCAAAGGCAATGGGAAGCCACTGAACAGTTTTAAGAAGAGAGGTGTGACTGGATCTGAATCTTAGAAGCTCTTTCTGGTAGCGACAGGGAGGAAGGCTGAGCAGCAGGTAAAGCAAAGAGCACAGCTTTTAGCTTTGACCCCATTGCCCTCCCACATGTCTTTATTATCCCTTTCTCTTTATAAATGTGTTCTGTAGCTCTTCTCAACCTATCCAGTATGATTTCCTATCATTGTCTAATTTGTTCAGGTTGACTCAACTTATCAAACATACCATGCTCATTCCCATCTTTGTGCCTTGTTTATTCACCAAACATTTAATAAGTGCCTATAGTATACCAGCCACAGCTCCTGGCATGAAGAACCAAAGATGAATGAAACATGGAACCTACATTTAAGGAGCTCACAGACCAGTAGGAAGATACCCATGGAAGCACATTGTTACATGTGAGCCTGAAAATGGCTATGGAATGGGATAAACATAGAGTACCATGGGCATAAAGAAAAGTGGGTCCTGTCAATGAGAAGTCCTCTTCCTTTTCTACTGAGTCCTGCCCATCCTTAGGCTTCTGCCTTCACTCTGTATAGAGGCGGGGTAATGTCTCTATACACTATACACCCATCACATCTGTCTTCTGCTTAAAACTGTTCAGTGGCTTCCTACTGCCTTTGGGGTAAATCATCTCAGTGTGGCAAGCCAAGGCCCTTCTTCATCTGACATAATAGTGTAATGGTTTGAGCTTGGGCTCTGAAACCAGGAAAGATTTTAATCTTGGTTCTATCATATGAAACTTGTGACCTTGGCCAGAAATTATTTGTGCCTCAGTTTCTTCATGTGTAAAATGGAGCTGATGGCTGTACTGACTTCATAGCATTATTATGAAGATGAAGTGAGTTAATATGCATATAAATCTTTACATTGTCTTTGGCATGTGAAAATTATTCAATAATTATTGGCTATTTTTATTTTCAGTTTTTTCCATTTTTTCAACATCTATATCATGATGTCAGAGAACTTTAACCTTTAATTATTATTGTGTTACTTGCTCAGTTTTCTGTGTTGCCATATTATGTCACGGATGACTACACAATAATCTACTGAGGCAGCATACATTGCATATGTATCTGTACTCCTGAAAGACTCACAGCATTAGATACGTATTAGGGTAATGAGCCATCCCAACTTGCTTAGAATTGATAGGACTTTTAGTGTTAAAATCAGGAAAGTACCGGACAAACTGGGACAAGTTGTCTACTTTATATATACAGTAGGCACTTCAGTTTTGCTTTTTATACATCTCTTATTGGTCCCAAACTTAACTTTCAAGTAAGCTTGCTTTCACTTTGCCACAAATATTTATTTATAGCCTAGAAAATATAAAGTCACAACCTCTGGGTTTCTTTGGGGTTTCCTGAAATTCCCTAGGGTTTAAAGTAGAAAATCTGAGACATTCCTGAAAAACACTCTCTCCCATCAGCTCTGGGTGTATTTACTGGAAATTGTGGACAGCCCTGTAGGAGCCTTCTTCAACCTGGCCCACAGCCTAGGAAGTCTCTCCTGCCCATCATTTCCCATCTCTCTTGGTGTTTCCATCATGATTTTGAGTACCTCCTTCATTTGCTTTCCAGAATCAACATACCCTTAGTTGACTCAGTGGCAAAGCCTCTTTCTTCACACAAGGATCATGTTTTTTCCATGAATTCCCCAAGTGGGGCCAAAGGATTTTTCCTCTTTTTTGTGTACCACTACCACCCTACTTCAACCTGCACTGGGACAGCATTTGCCCTAGGCCATTGTTTTTCAGATAGCATTCCTTAAGGATCCACTGTGGCCTCTTTAAGTATTTCTCTTTTTTTATTATTTATTTATTTTTTTATTTATTTTATTTTTATTTTTTTCAATATATGAAATTTATTGTCAAATTGTTTTCCATACAACACCCAGTGCTCATCCCAAAAGGTGCCCTCCTCAATACCCATCACCCACCCTCCCCTCCCTCCCACCCCCCATCAACCCTCAGTTTATTCTCAGTTTTTAAGAGTCTCTTATGCTTTGGCTCTCTCCCACTCTAACGTCTTTTTTTTTTTCTTAAAACCATGACAAGTGTTTGCAGAAGCCCGGCCAATCTTCTCCAGTACAATCAAGGGTCTGTGTCAACAGTCTCTGCAAGTTTGTACCCCAGCGTGTTAGTTTCCTGGGTCTTAAATAACAGAAATTTATTCTCCCTCAGTTCTGGAGCCTAGAAGTCCAGGGTCAAAGGTGTCAACAGGACTGGTTCTTTTTGAGGATATGTGGGAGAATGTGTTCCATGCCTCTCCTAACTCTGGTGGTTTACTGGCAATGTTTATCATTCCTTGGCAGGTAGATACATCTCCCAATCTCTGCTTCATCTTCACATGGCATTCTTTTTGTAAGGACAGCAGTCATGTTGGATTAAGAACCCACTCTACTCCAGTGTGACTTGATCTTAACTAATTACATCTGCAATGACCCTTTCCAAATAAGGTCACATTCTGAGGTTCTGGGGCTTAGGGCTTCAACATGTCAATTTCCAGGGTTGGGGCGGAAGTGCAATTCAGTCTTTAATGCCCAGATCTTCAGGTAAGTTAAAAAAATAAAATAAAAACAAAATTCTGTGGACACTAAAGGCCACTTCTCCACCGTCATTGCTCATAAATCCATTTCCATTCTCCACTCACTTTGCATTTGATACTATTTCTGCTACAAGATTTGCATGGTTACCAGCATCCACTTATTTAGCACTCTATAGGGCATTGTATGACTGCAGGGATATTAAGAAATATAATATACACTTGACTCACCAGTTCTAAATCAGGGTATATCAGATCTTTTTTAAGGGAAGCCTGCTGAGGAAAAGTTGAATCAATGGCATAACTATTATAAAGGCAGTGACTCCCCTCCTGATGAATAATAATTACAAGCTGGTTGCCTTTTTAAATGCTCTAGAGAATAGCATGGTGTGTACAGACATGGATTGAGAGAGTGTGTGCATGTGTGCATGCGTGCGTGTGCATGTGCATGGAGTAGTTTATGATGAAATCACCAGGCTCCTCCCCAGTCTTCCTGCAAACATTAAGCCTTCATTGGGTGCACAGGGAATAGCCTGCATCTCCTCACTCTGACTGTGGCCGCTTGCTTCCTTCTGTCAGATCCCTGGAATTGCTTGACCTCTTCCCCTATAAAGAGATAGCTCTGTTCCAAAAGATAAACACCAGTAGTTACGGGGAACTTGGGGGAGAAAGTCGAACAAGCCTTCCAGTTATTGTTTCCCTGGTGTTCTCACGTAGAAACACAGACGATCTTTGTGGATGAGGTATTTCTGACTCTGGCAGTTACAGCCTGAGATGTGAAGGCAATGATGGATCTTCACAAGGGTGGGGAATCAGAGCACATGGGAGAGGGGGTTCTCGCCTTGTCTCCTCGCTTCTTTCCAGGGACACCCCACCTCTGAGAAATCCCGGGAACGGAGGAGGCACCTAGCTAGTGCCCATTTATGCTGAGCTGCCAGGAAGGCTGCTAGCTTGCTGAGAGGCGGCGGGCAAGCCTGGCACTCAGCTCCTCTGCTGCCAGATCAGGGAGCTGTGTGCTTAGCACCTACACCCTAGGCTCCAGCTCTGGGCAGCCCCAGGTGGGCTGGGGGAAAGCGTGAAGCTCTCAGTCGGTGGCTGCAAGTTGACTCTCCCTCACTGTTGCTGCTGGCAGAATACCTACACCAACGCGGACAAGCTCCTAGAGGCTGCAGAGCAGCTGGCTCAGACGGGGGAATGTGACCCCGAGGAGATCTACAAGGCAGCTCGACACCTGGAGGTGCGCATCCAGGACTTTGTGCGCAGGGTGGAACAGCGGAAGCTTCTCCTGGACATGTCTGTCTCCTTCCACACGCACACCAAAGAGGTAAGGCGAGTCGATGGAAAGGGGGCGTTGGCTGGGTTGATTTGTTCTGGCAAGGGTCAGGGCAGTTTCCCAGGAAAAAACGGCCTCCAAGGTATGCCCAGGGGCCTGGGTGAAACATTTGAAACATGTTGAAATGTTTCCTTCTCATCTCTAGTGAGGAGGGAGCCACCCAGGCAGGTAGTTTAGGGAGTCTGCTAGAGCATTCAGTCTGCAGCTAGAGA
The DNA here is from genome assembly GCF_018350215.1 of Panthera leo. Lineage (NCBI taxonomy): Eukaryota > Metazoa > Chordata > Mammalia > Carnivora > Felidae > Panthera > Panthera leo. The sequence goes on from NC_056687.1 coordinate 69,579,203, forward strand.
AACTGGGGAATCCCTAGTATAGAAATAGTCACTGCAAGAGGAAACGTAAAATAGCAGAGACTCCCTTCCCACCCCATACCCAGTTTCTTATGGTTGCTGTTTCCTATCAGAAATCAGTCCCGCAAAACTTTGATCATCTTTGCTACCAGCAAGAAACGTACGGAGTTTGCAAATGTGTTCTATGCTTTTCTTTTATTTTTTTAAAACAGAGAATTAAATCTTCTTAATGAGGTCTGCTCCAGGGTGGTGATGTTAATGTGAGTTTCTTCTCAACTTGTCTGATTGTGGAGTGGTGGCCAGTGAAGGAAGGGAGACTGAGGTACCCTCCATGCAGGAGGAAGCCAGCTGGGCTAAAATCTGGTCCTGAATCATTCACAAAGCAGAGACGGGAAAGGGGAGAACGGATTATGTTCCACCGTTGGCAGGGCAGAGAGGCTCCCAGAAAGGAGTTGGGTTGCAAACCTGCAATTGCTTTTCATTTCTGATTAACATGGGGGCATTTGAAATTGAGTAAGTGGCCAGTAAGGAGGCACATTTAGCATCTTCTATAATAACACCCTTGGCAGATGAACTCATTAGGTGTATGCATGCTTCTGTTCCCCCAGGAATTCATTTTAATGGAGTATTAATTAAAGTGTGATTGCTTCTCAGGAAAAAAAAAATTAACCCTACTTAATTAAGTTGATTTGTGATATTTGAAATGCATTAAGAAGCCTGTTTGTTACTACTTCACAGGCTTTTCTGACACTTGGTGGGAATGAATGCAAATTGTTGCAGTGCCTATCAGAGAAAAACATGAAAAGATAATGTTTTCTAAACTGAGATTCCCCAGGCAGATGAAGGGGCTGTGAGCTCCCAGAAGATGGCTCTGCTTCCTCTCTGTGGGATCCACAGCCCCTCTCTGATGAGTGTCTGTAAAGCAAGGGGATTAGCTTTAATCCAGGTTTCCTGCCTGGTTGTCTGCTCGCTTGTGGCTCACCCGATTCTTAATAATGGTTTCAGAAACCAAAGTCATGTGTATTCTCCTCTAATTATGAGCCTGTGGGTGATGGAATGGAGCATGAATGAACAGGAGTCATATTCCTTGTGAGGGCTGTGGGGGTGCTAGCTGCCTAGGGAGGTGGAGGATGAGGTCAGTTTAACTATATCTCCCACCTTCTGTACATGGAGCTAGAAGGCTGGGATCCTAGTCCAGATTCTGCTGCTGTAGAACCAGGTGAGCTTGTGCAGATCACCGTGCCTCTGGCCCTGGGCTGCCTCATCTATAAAATCATGCTGTTGGATTCAGTGGCCCTGAGATCCCTGATGGTTCTAAAGTGAATTCAAAATTCCTTTCTTTTTCTTCTTCTCCTCTGCATTATTTGATGTTGATAACAATAATAATAATAAATAATAGTAATTCAGTCTGAAGTAATACACCAAAGTGACAGACCTGACCTAAGATATGGCTCATTGTGAGCACTCAACGTGTAGTAGGTAGCATTTTTTTAATTGGGTACCTACTACGTGCCAGACACATGGAATCCTCATGACGATCTTATGATCTAGATTTTATTAAACATACTTTCAAGTGGGAAAACTCAGGCTCACTAAAGAGTCTGTCTAAGTTACGGAGCTTCTAAGTCATACAGCGGAGATTTTACCTGGCTTCCTGAAGACTGTTCACACTTGCCCCTGCTGCTCCAACACACTTCTGTTTTTCTCCTGCATCTCCTTTCCTCGTCTGCTCTTCTTCCTTCTCCTTACTCTTCTTTTTTCTCTTTACATTTCCAATCTCCGAAGCAGGCCTTGAGGGGGAGGGTGGATCTTAGCAGAGAAATGTAAAGTGTTGCCAGGTTGTGGGTGTGGGAGACAGATGCTGATAAGTACTGTCAGAGATCCTTCCTGCCTAGTTAGGGCTAATTTCTTCTTCTTTCCTTTCCTCCTTCCTTTTCTCTCTTCGTTTCTGCCTGCATACAATCATTTTCTGAGTTTTTGCATTAATGCCAGTGTGTAATAGAATGGCATTGTGGGATATAAATTTGAAGGAATTAGAGCCTCCTGTACAGGAGATTTCTGAGCAGGAACTGAGCATCCATCTTCCTAAGTGATTTAACCTAGACTTCCTGTGACTCCCCAGGCTGAAGTTCATAATTTTACTTTTGCCTGCTTCCTACATCAAAAGATTTGTTCTACTTAGACTCAGAGAGGAAACAGGAGGAAAATATGAAAAAGATATGCTCCAGGCCCATTTCTTCTGCAGATTTGAAGACTCTGTTTAATCCTACTGGTCCTGCTTTATGAATTCTTGGTGGCCATATGAGTCTGGAAGGTTAAAATCTTCTAACCATTTTATTGCAGTGTTATTCATAATTTGAATAATTAGAAACTATTTGAATATTCCGTGTTGAGTGATCCATTAAACATATCAGAGTGCATCTAGCTAGTGAAATATTATACAGTCATTATAAATCACATTGTAAAAGTTCATTAATAGCATGAGAAAGGGCTTGTAGTATAATACATAAAAAACTGTATATCCAGCATGACTACAATTTTGATATGCACATAGAATAAAGACTAGAAAGAAATATACAAAGAAGTTAAATGTTATGGGTGATTTAATTTTCTTTTGCATTTTTTTTGGTTTTATAACTTTTCTTCAATGATATTTTCAGCTGAAAATCAATAACAATCCCAATAATGTTATTTTACAAGAACAAAATTTGTCATCCCTACTTGGAGGGAAAAGTTACACTATAAAGAGAGGTGACAAACATGTGCCTGGGACCTTCCTATGCTTGCAAAGCCTCAGGTATTAGTATATATTGTGCTCAACTTTCAAATAGCTTCTTTTTGCCTGGGGACAGGAGGGCAGCTGGCATTTTGCTGGTCTGGAGAGCGAGGAAGCATGTAAGGAGAATTTAGCCAGGTCCTCATTTTCTTTGTCCAGGGAGAAGGCATTTGTAGCAGGTGTCATCTGCTCTGCAGAGATTGTCCAGACAGAATTCTCCTTCCTTGCTGTGTTTCCATGGAAATACTGCAGTTTCTGGGCTTTCAAAATATCCCTTTTTAGGTATTTTTGTAGTAATAATATGAGAGTCAAATTAACTGAAGAATGTGGCCAAGATAATCAACCTCAACTCTTTATTACACAGCTTAACTAAATGCCCATTTCTATTTGTTTCCAACCTTGTGAAATCATTCTTCCATGCTATTTCCTGCTCAAACAGGCACACACACACACACACACACACACACACACACACACACACACACACACACTTCTCAAGACCCTCACATGTACACATGTTCCTCTACCCACCACCCACCATAGAACCAAAACTAAATCAGTCTTCAAAAGGGATGATACTCTCAAGATCAAGACTGCTTCATCCTCTATTTCAATTGCCAAACTGTCATGGTGCTTATCGAAGAAATAAAAGCTGATAGTTGATGCCAAAGAAAAATGATCTCTTCAAAATGAGGGAGGGGCAGTTTACCCTGTGGAACTAGTGTCCATTAGACATCTTGGGGCAATTGATTGTATCATCACAGTGGCGGCCAGGGCTGTGCAGATGGACTAGCCAATCAGCAGGTGAAAGTGATAGAGTAAAATACCTCTTTCCTTAACCACTTATCCATAAGCCTCATTATTTCTACAAACCTCCTAGTATCTCCCTTCCTTGTCCCTTCCTGACTGCCTTTTTCCATTGCCTCTTTCTCAGGCTGTCCCACTTTGCAGGCAGGATAGGCTCCATGGGCTGGCCCCTCCTAAATTCACTGGTTCACTATTAGGACTAACTTTATGTAGGCTTCTAACTAACTTTAAGTCTTCCTTAACTTTACCCCTGCGAAGGTTCTCAAACTTCTCAAGCTAGGCCCATTCTTTGGGTATAGGTATTTGGGGCCACAACCACATGTGTTCTCTGAGAGAAAGAACACATAAAGCCTCTAAGTATGTATATCAACATGGACCAAGTATTCATTGCCAACCAAAGAGCAGACCCCTAAAGGGGTGGGTCACAGTACAGGTATGTTTGATCAAGAAGAATGTCTGGAAATGGCTGAAATGTGAGAGTCATTCTGGAGCACTGGATTAATGGAGAAAGCGCAGTGCTAATGTGTGAGACTCTCAATAAGCAGAAGATAAAGAGGATCACCCTAGGGGAGAGAAAGCAAAATGGAGAACAATAGGGGAAAAAAATACATGGTTGCTGTTACTGATTACCTTACACACTCCATGATTTTGCCCAGTTCTGGCAGTCGTTGCTTCTTGTAGCTTGAAGTGAGAGAGAGAGACCATTCTGACTAGGTCTCACTGGTGCTGCCTGATAATTAGTAAATTAGTAACAGAAGCACCTCTCTGGTGTGAATTCTTTTCAAAGCAACCTAGGCATGCTCTTTAGGGATAAGTCAGATGGACACATACACAGAAGGAAACCCAAAGGATAGGAAAATTGCAGCCTAGGAAAGGAATATTGATCCTTACTCATAGTTTAGTGACACTAATGTTCAGTTCTGTCCACTTTATGCCTCGGAGGTGCTTGTTCAGAATTATGAGCCTGCAATTTAAATTTGCTGCCACCAGGAGGTGACTGTGTACATGTGGCCTCATGGGATTGCAAGTGACTCACTACTCAAGCTTTCTAGGTTGTAAATAGTGTCTTAACTTGGTATCACAATTATCCTCAAACTAGTGTTAAACTTTTTGGACTTTGGATGTCTCAGTGTCTAAGTTGTGACTGCAGAGTTGCAGTTTAGAGAGGCATTTTTTTCTTTCTTTCTTTTTTTAACACACACACACACACACACACACACACACCTGTGTTTATCTGTCTATATCTATATATCTATAATATAAAATACCCATACGTATAGTTAAAATTCTGATTCAACACAAAAAAGTTTATTCCAACCTTCTCCCTTTCCCCTGGCAATAAGAAACCTTAATCCCATTGTATACAATATGTTTACTTCCTCAATCTTTCAATACACATTAAGCATTTCTTTACTACCCTGTCCTTGACATCAGCCTAAAGAGACACCATAGCATGTTAGAGCTGGAAGGGATTTTAGAGACAAGCTGGAGAGACCACACATATACATGTGTACACGTGCACACACCATGTTAAATATGAAGTAGTTGAAGTAAAGTAGTTTTTCCATGCTCACGGAATAGCCCGACAACGGCAGAATCAAGAATTATCACTAGTAAATATCAATTCCATTCAAGAGTTCCTTTCCTTCTGTTTGTTCTTTTAACAGAAGGAAAAACAGAGAAAGATGTCACTAACCCTTTGTATTTGGTGTTGAAGTTCCCTTCACTATCTCCAAGTCAAATTGTCTTTAATCATTAGCAATTTTATTTGACATTTTAAACTCTTGAATGTAGACTGCTTCCTTTTCTTATCAAGCTGCTAACCACTGGGCTGAGCTGCACTGAGTATTGTATCTTACTATTTATCTCTTAGCTGATTTTCCTTAGTAGGAAGTAGGTTTTCACTCTGCCTTAGACAAGAGTTTGTTTATAATACAATAGAATATGGGAACAGAAATGTGAGAAATCAGTTTCAGTTCACTGGTCAAAGAATATTTTGGGGGAGGACATGTTGTTTTAATAATATTGACTTCAGAGGCCAGAGTGTATCCTCATATGTCCCTAGTGTTTCCCTGGTCCCCTTGTTTGTAACACTGACACCTCATTTTTATCTGGAAAGTTCTGTCTTTGTCCCTGCTCTTTAACTGCATGACCATCAGGAGGAGGGAGTGCCATGAATCATGGTGGATGTCCTCAGAAAGAATGATGCTTTCTTCTGTACATCTACACCAGAGGTGTTCAAGTTTTATTAAGGATAAATAAAGGGGGGGTGGGGGAAGGCTATGAAGCCATTAAAATAGCTTAGGGATGGTACTAAGAACAAAATTATCTTAATTCAAATAAAATTCTCAAGATTCATATACGGCTCTTTTCTCTCTTATTCCTGTAACAATGAGTGCCAACCTTACCCTGATCAGTCTTCTATCTCAATGCCTGTCCTCCCTTGAGACATTGAGTTTCTTTTCCTTCTCTTACATGACAGCTTGGTGTCCAGGTTTTATCTCTCTCTCTTCATATCTTTTCTTCCTCTCCTCTCCTCTCCTCTCCTCTCCTCTCCTCTCCTCTCCTCTCCTCTCCTCTCCTCTCCTCTCCTCTCCCCTCCCCTCCTCTCCCCCTCTTCTTTCTTACCTTCAGAAATATCTAGGTTTTCCAGTCTCTAGGCTTTCCTTAGACATTCCAGGACAAAGCAGCAAAAACAGCAAAGAGAGGCCCAGCTCAGCCTAGCATTCTGAAGGACCAAATCCAGTGTTGATCTTTTACCAGTTAAAAATGGAAGAAGTATTTCACACTTTCCCTCTGCCTTCTAGTTGGACCTAGGGGTGGCTTGCATCAAAAATATCTTTTATTTTTGAGGTGCCTGGGTGGCTTAGTCAGTTAAGTGCCTGACTCTTGATTTTGGTTTAGGTCATGATCTCATGGTCATGTGATCAAGCCTTGTGTGAGCCTCTGTGCTGAGCAAGGAGCCTGCTTGGGATTTTCTCTCTCCCTCTCTTTTTGCCCCTCCCTTGCTTGCACTCTCTATCTCACACACACACAAAATAAACAAACATTTAAAAAATTTTTTTAATACATTTTTTATTTTTTATTTTTTTTAGAGAGAGAGAGCAGGGAGGGGCAGAGGGAGAGAGAGAGAGAGGGAGAATCTTGAGCAGGTTCCATGCCTAGCACAGAGCCTGATTCGGGGCTTGATCTCACGACCATGAGATCATGACCTGAGCTGAAATCAAGAGTCGGATGCTTAACTGACTGAGCCACCCAAGTGCCCCCAAAAATATCTTTTAAATATAGTATCTAGCATTTGCTATATACCAAGTACTGTTTCTAAATGATATATATAGATACAGATATCTATATAGATAGATATAGATATATCTCACTTATTTGTGTATATATACACACAGACATGCATGCACACACATATATATCAAATTAGTAATATTTATGACTCTGTGGGGATAAACACTACTATTATCCCCATTTTACTGATAAGGAATACTGAGGAACTGAGGTGCAGACAGGGTAGGTTATTTGCCCAAGCTTATATAGCTGATACATGGTAGAACTGTGGTTTGAAACTCTTTTTTTTTTTTTTTTTTAATGTGGGGCCTGAACTCATGACTCTAAGATCAAGACTGAGCTGAGATCAAGAGTCGGATGCTTAACAAACTGAGTCACCCAGGAACCACGGGGGTTTGAAATTCTTAACCATGCTACATGCCATATTGCCTCTGTATCCAGTAGTTTTTCAGAGAACCCATTATATTTTACCCAGGGACTTCAGCACCTTTAGAAAATGGTTTTGGTCTCCAGGCAAAATGGCAGCCATAAAGTATGAAATAACAAGAAGCAACAGTGACCAATATCCTGAACTTCCTGATTTCATACTGATTTGTAATAAATACATTCGTACTTATAGAAATATGAATCCAGCTTATATGGTCTGGAAAACTTGTTTTATGTTTTTATAATAGAAAAGGTTATTTTTAAAGGAAATAAACTGAATTACAACCAGATTATTAACTGCTAAATGACAGGAACACTGAATAATAATAATTTGTATTCCTTGCAGCTATCATCACAACACTATGAGCTTATTAATAATGCTATATGTTTACTTAAAGCATTAATAATAATTAAATAATTTAATATGCATAGTCTTTGATGAGCAGGGCAGATGTTACTCCCATTTTGTAGATTAGAAAACTAAGGCTCAGAGAGTTTCTCACCTGTCAAAGAAGGACATTCTTTATACCTTCTTACATGCTACCTCTAGGGTTTAGTGTTCTTGTTAACTCACCCTCTTCTGTCACATCCAGAACCTCTCCTATCTTAAGAACAAAGAATAACTTGTCTGAAACTTGAAGACTATTTTTGTCTCTCTTTATTGATTCTTTTCTTATCTCTAGTTACAAAGGCCATACCATGATTTACCATCCTGAGAACTAACTAGATGAGATAATATTCTTGAGATGGATGTTTATCCGTGTTCTTAACATGGAAGACATACATAAATGTTAGAACCAGAAGGCAATTAGCCATTTTATTTAATGCTTTCCTTTTTACACACGATGTCATAGATAGGCAAGGGTGAAGTGATTTACTCAAAGGCACCACGAGTTATAGGAAGAACAGAGGCCAAAATCCACATCTTCTGATTCTATTAATTTTCTCTCTATACTGTTTCCCTCCCCCCAACCCCCGCCCCTGGTAGAGCCCTGAGCTGATCTTTCTGGATAGCCACATGAAGATTCCTTATTTTTAAGCAAGCATCAGACTCGTCTTTCCCTCCATCATTTTATGAGCATGCTCCAGAGGAGTAATTAGCAGTAGAGCACTGTGGCAGGCCACTGGAGACCTAGTTTCTGTATGAGGAAGAGCTATCATTACATGAGTTTTCAGAATTCAGTTCAACTCTTCATCATTTCTAGTGCTTATTCTGCTCAAAACATTACACTTAGCTCTTTTAAAGTTGTCTGACCAGTCATATCACCCTGACTACATTTCAGTGCTTTGAATATCATGGGGGAAATGTCTCATACTTATATTGAAATTAAGATAAGCTACATTTTTAGCATTCAACCTTCTAACCAACCTAGTAGCCCTGAAAAGAAACAAATAATTTAGCATAGCACATATTTTTAAAGTTAATCTTCATTTGGTTCTTATGGAGCATCACATTCTTTTTTGCATATTTCCAAAATCATGATACATTTCTAGGAATCAGCATCTAGCTGCCTGAGGTGTGCAGAATCCTCCTTTCTGAAAGATGAAATAATATGTCTATCACCAGCCCTCTGTTCTTCCTACTTTCTCAAAGATGAGCAATCAGCCTTGCTCTAAGATTATAAGTTTCCCTGAACCACAGGGAGGTTAAGCCAGAGGTGGTGATCATCCTTAGGGAATGGAACCATTAATGGAGTAAACTTAGCAGAGATGAGTAATGAATATAAATATAGGTGTGCTGATGAGAATGATAGTCTGACATTGCACTGACTGGCTGAGGGTAGGTTGGGTGACCCCTGTCCCAACTATCTTGTCCTTGCTCCACCCCTGGCCTCTCCTGTCTTCCCTGAGTGGGGTCTCTGCTCTCTCCCCCACAGTTGTGGACATGGATGGAAGACCTTCAGAAGGAGATGCTGGAGGACGTCTGTGCAGACTCAGTGGATGCGGTCCAGGAACTGATCAAGCAGTTCCAGCAGCAGCAGACTGCCACTCTGGACGCCACGCTCAATGTCATCAAGGAAGGCGAAGACCTTATCCAGCAGCTCAGGTCAGCGCCTCCCTCCCTGGGGGAGCCCAGCGAGGCCAGGTCAGCATGGGCAGTGCTTTCCAGTGGGAAATGCCCTCGACTAGATGTGAGATAAGTCATGTCCCAGTCTTGGCTCAGCCACCACCAGCTTTGTGGTCTTGTGTGAGCTTCAGTTTCTCCATCTGTCAGATATGAAAATGCCTGTGCCATACCCAACTGGAGTTTAGAATGAGAGTAAATGGAAAAGCTCTGATGTTTCAAGGAATTATTTATCATTCATGCTATTATTTAGCAATCAATAAGTAACATAAGTACAAAAGTTAACAACGTTCAACAGAAAATAATAACATCTTCATTAAGAATTATGGCATATTCGGGGCACCTGGGTGGCTCACTCAGTTAAACATCTGACTCTTGGTTTTGGCTCAGGTCATGATCTCGCAGTTTGTGAGTTCGAGCCCCACTTCAGGCTCTGCACAGGTATCATGGAGTCTGCTTGGGATTCTCTCTCCCTCTCTCTCTCTGCCCCTCCTCTGCTCATGCTGTCTCTCTCTGTCTCTCTCAAAATAAATAAATAAAACTTAAAAAACAAAAAAGAGTTATGGCATATTTGGTCAGGTGGAGAAATAGCCATTATGGAGTATAGTGTTATTTGGTATCTGATCTCAAGCTGAACTCTGAACTCTAGTGCCCCAGCTGGCAAAAATGGTTGGCTTTGGGGATCCAAAGCTGTCCTCCATGAGGATATAGAGAGTTTTTATTGTCATCCCACTCTGTTCTCCATTACCCACGTATGACCCTTCCACCATTCCTTGCTGCCCAGAAAATACAACTCCTTCTGTATCAACCTAAACAAACATAACTAAGAAAGAAAATCCTGTCTAAAACCTTATATTCATTTAGAATCATCCACACCATTGCCTCCTTTCTGTTGGCATCAATATCCAGGTTCCTATCCCTGTCAAGGGCGCTGGCTCCTCAGATAAAGTGTCGTGAGGCCTTGAGCAAGCCCTCAGCACCACCCCTGTGCCCAGGTGCTGTATAAATAGGACTTGACGGTGCTAATGATGTCTGCCTGCAGGGACTTGTTCTATCCTAAAATCACCCAGTGCTGGGACCTCTGCCAGCTCCGGACCGGAATAATCTCATCAGCAAGTCCCAGGCCAGCGCTGGGCCCTGAGGGAATTACTTCAGTTGGAGAGGGCTTCCCCCACCCTGTACCAGTTGTCCAATTAAACAATGAAAAACTTACCTGGAGATAGCCCTGGCATGTTTTCTGTTGGAAATTAATCATGTCTATTCCAAACATGCACATGAGATGTTTTGAATCCTCCTGTTGCATACTAACAAGACAGCCTCTTTCCCTTCTTCCTCCAGCTCATTTTTACAAATATATCATACATGAGTTTTGTCTGCCTACCTAGGAAACCCTACTGTTATTTGCTTCTGAAAAAAAATTCCATATAACGGGCAGTCACTTAATCTCTCTGGCCCTCAGCTGTTTTGTCTGAGTAATTAAGGAGGTTGTTCTAGGAGCTCTGTCAGCTCTAGAATTTTGTGATGCTTAGTGTTTTCTCTCCAAATAACTTTTCATAAGCTTGGTCAGTTCCATTCTGTCTGAGTTGGATCTGTGGGGATGACATTTGCTCTCAATTGCCAACCTTGCATGATGCCTAAGGGCTGAAGGCTACTCTGTAATGGTAAAGGTAGTGACATGGCTGATGGCCGTTCTACAGGTTTAAATTCCATGGATGTCAGAGAGGACCATAGGTGTGTGATCAAGAACCACTGGTGACCATGTATTCCCTCATTAGCCTGACTCTAGCCTAGGATCCCCTCCCTAATTTCAAGACCAGTCAAAGAAGAAAAGAAGTGAATGGTGCCTAGTGGAAATGGGCAGGATGCCTCAACACATCTTCCCTAGGTCTCCATGACTTTTCTGGCAATCATTACTGATGCACCTAAGGTGGTTTTTGCATCATTTCTGTGATTCCCAGTGAGTGAGATGCTGACATAGGTGCTGTACAAAGTGGTCAGAAATCATTCTCTTTCTTCTGGAAGCTTTGTGATGGAAAAAAGTCTGAGAGGATCAGTCAGAAAGAACAAGCATATCCTTCCAACAACAAAGTCCTCAACAAATGCATAATTCAGCATATCAAGTGCATGCCTTATATTCTTTTCATGATTGGGGTGTCTGTGCAATGGTGGAGTTTTGTGCCCAAATAGGCCAGAGTTGCAGGTGGAATTGGGAGCTCTCAGAAGGAGGAGCTCCTGACAACTGGCCTTATGCCCCCTTCAGAAATATAGGATGAGCTCAGATCCTGCTGCTTCTGAGACAAACACAGGCTAAAAGGACTGGTTTTCAGAAAACCTGCTGATGGTTTGTCCTCCAACCTCTTACATTGTACAAGAAACCAGGATGCCACAAGATAATGAATGTGCCCGTCTATTTCAAGCTTTAGGACCATATAGAATCTAAACTTCTGAACTCCTGTAATTTTCCTATTATAATGATCTCTTAGGTGGCCTCACCACCCTTTACTTCTCTGAGCAGCTCAATTTGTTTACTTTTTGTTCCCCTCTATGACATGCCACCTTCCCCTCCCACTTTTGTATAGACGCTCCTGCTCAGAAAGTGCACCCCTCCTACCTGCTTGGCTGGGGTCGTCCTTTTCTTTTAACGCCCAAATCCAAATCGGAACTCATCCTCTTTGAAACTTTGCTGTTGTCCCAGCCTTTTGTGCCCTGTCCTCTACTCTCCCCAGCTGGGCCCCTGCCCCAGTCAGCACTTGACCCTTCTTTTGTGTCCTTTCAGGATTAACAGCCATTATTAATACAGCATGTTTCTGCTCACAGAGCACATTTCCATTCACTGTCTTATTTAACAGCAAACCACGAAGTGAGCAGGGATTATTAAGTTCACTTTTCAGGAGACAGCAGGGTCTCCAGGAGGTGATTTCCCAAGGCCACAAGCCCATGTGTGCAGAATGGGGACAATCTGGGCTTGTGGCCTCCAGATCCTGTGTTTTCCTAACTACAGCTTGGAGCTTGTGGAATAACACCGGCCCATAACTTTGGCATAGCGTTATAAAGTGGATGAATAATTTTGGTAGCCATGATCTCATTTTATTTTAATAGCAATCCTGTGAGATAAAACTAGGAAGGGTGATTTTTTTTCATATGCCTTTAATTTGTCTACTCTTACTCATTGTGATTAATGTGTCTACTCATATGCATGTGTATATGTGTGTATTAAAACTCTGCATATTAGGCTACATATATGTATGGAACCATTCCATTTCCTTAATATATTATGCTTTGTAGAGCCCTTTCCATGCATTCCTTTGTCTGATGGCTTTCAGAGTTCTGAGGAATAAAGAGGAGAGCAGCTAGTCTCGAGCTACAGTGCTATGAACCCCAAAGAGGATACAAGTATCGTTGGTTCACCTACTAAGGAGATAGTGCCAGGGTCACAGTAGGAGTTTGATAAACATCTTGAATGATCCTGTTGATTCATATCCACCTTGCTCAAATGAGGAAGGCCCCCTGCCCCTATATCACTTTTAACATGGAAAGGCCCCTCCCTTCTCCCCCACTCTGCCACAGGGACTCGGCTGTGTCCAACAACAAGACACCCCACAGCAGCTCCATCAGCCACATCGAGTCAGTCCTTCAGCAGCTGGATGATGCCCAGGTACAGATGGAGGAGCTGTTCCACGAGCGGAAGATCAAGCTAGACATCTTCCTGCAGCTGCGCATCTTCGAGCAATATACCATTGAGGTAGAGGTGGCGGAGGGGGGCACTGGGAAAGGAGAGGGAGGGAGTCATGGAGAGTTCTGGGGGGGGGGGTGGGCTGCAGAATGGGCTACTTCCTGGTCAAGGGCGCTGCATCAAAGGCTGGGAATGGAGCATCAGGCAGTACCCTAAGGGAATCAGAGGGGATCGTGCATCAAGGATACATTTTTATAATCAACAGATTCACAGTTCACATTCTACCATGTTCCATTCCTCTGTCCTTCTCACCTGCTCAGCCAAGAAGAGCCTCTCTGTTTCACTCTCTGTCTGGGATGACTTCACTAAGAAGGCTTTTGGTTGGGATTATGTGGACCCTTGGTACTTTGGTTCCTGAAAGACCATGGAGTTGTCTATTTGAGTTAGTGATTGGATCCTTTAGCATCAGGAGGAGGAGGAGGTAGATGTTAAAATTTGGAGGCCTCCTCAGTTGGTGACCTTGGTCAGGAACTAGATGAAATCACAGAGCAGCTGGGAAGTCAGGCGCCACAGGGAAGAAGACCTTTTCTTCAGTTTGCTTTGTGCTCACTAAGAAGGTAAGTCTGTGCTAAGGCCATCTTGATTCATCTCATGGACTCCTCAGTTCCTTCTGGCAAGGTCAGGATCAGATGTTATAGTATATTTATATCCTCTTTGTGATGCCTATTAATAATGTCTGTTCCACATAATATCCACCTTTTATTATTTTCTGCTTTGAAACAGTAACTAAAACCAGGCCAGGAGGGCTCCTGGGGTGTGGAGAGTATCTAACACCCAAGGCACTTTGTCCTTTTCAGGGATGGCAAAGGGTTAAATGAAAGATCCACTGTCTTCTCTTTGCTCCCTGCTGGTAGGGTATTAGGGAAAGCTACTTCTCCATCCATCATTCTTTTACATTTTGTTTTGCATTCCAACCCTCTCCTCACAGTTGGGGCTTCTGGGTGTCTGGGAACGATCTTCCCAACAATATCTGTGGAAGCTTCATGAAACTGATTTGGAAGGAAATTACTTTGTTTTTAAATGTTGATATTCCAACATCCCCAAAACAGTCCGAAGCAGGACCAGAAAACTGCCCTGGCAAAAGATGCTCTTTTCTTCAATTCTGTGACCAAAAATGTTTATATTGAGAATCAGAAATATAAAAGAAAAGGAGTCCTAAAGCAATCCTTCCTATCCCTATTGTCCTATGATTATTCTCTTCTCAAAAACATACCTCTCCCCTTGCCTCCCTGGAAGCCACTACAGTTTCTTGCTTAAAGACTTCATGGTCTAAAAGGTGCATTCTGGACAATTTCTGGAACAAAGGAAAAGAGAAGTCTTTAAATCTGGATCTCAATTATCCTTACAACTTGTTCTATAACTTTAGGTGATTTTTTGTGTACCCTTTACTTAATTTATTTTGAATCTACACTCAAAAGGATTTCAGGTGGCTACTAGTATTCAAACATATGTTGTAGGCCACTTGGCTGGCTCAGCCAGAGGTACATGCGACTCGTTCTTGGGGTCATGAGTTCAAGCCCCATGCTGGGTGTAGAGATTACTTAAAACAAATAAACTTTAAGAAAAATAAATGTATACTTAAGAAAATATGTTGAAAGACTAGTAGGAATACTAGTGGAAAGTTAGAGATTTGGGCACACAGCAGAGAGAACATGGTGAACTTCATAAAGCTGAGTAACAAAGGTAACAAAGAAGGAAAAGAGGGGGTGTGAGCTGTTAATCTTTGGTAATTGGGAGTCAGGCTCTCAGAAATAAGCAGTCACATTTGACTGCAGTGGACCAGGCCCCAGGACTTCTATCATCCCTCCTTGGCTCCACTTCACCTACCGAGAGTGAATATAGCCATTGGGAGATGATGTTAGCTGGTGTGGTGATATTGCAATTGTAGTCTTTCTTTACTCTTCTGTCATTCTGGGTCCACATCCAAAAATGCTTAAGAGGAAGGAGACAATCTGAGGGTTTGGCTGTTTAAGTTTTATTTCATTAGAGGGCATGGTTTTGAGGTCAGGGTTGCTGGTTTAGTTCCAGAATGGGACAGACAGCTTCAGTTTGCCATGAACTACACCCCTGACATGAGCCAGAGGGGGCGGGAGGCATCACCAAGGTATGTCTGCCTGCAGTGATTCTGGGAAAATCCATTTCCATTCCTGAAAAACAATCCAGAGTATATGCCAAAATTACCTTTAAAAAACAAAGCGAACTATAAATCAAATACTTTAAAAGTGGATCCTATTTAACTGTTGCACTAGAGAAGCTTATTTCAATTATAGGATTTGAATTCTTCAGTCTTTGCATTATATAAAACTTCCCTCTCCCCACCCCCACCCCATACTATACAACAACCTGGATACTTGGTATGCAGTAGAGCAAAGTGGGGACATAGTATGAGGGAGATAAAAATAGTGATTTGGTGGCACCCTCTGGTTTAGGCAGTGGCATCCAGGTTTTAGAAGGGGTCTTGTTCCCCACTTGGGATATGGCCCAAAGCTTGGGAAATGCTGCATTTCATCTCAGATCGAAATGGAAATCCTGCCAAACCTATGGAGAAGTTGTGCCCCAACTCAATTGTCAGAAGTTAGTTTTGAGGGTGATGAAATTATTTCAAATACCATCTAGTGTTTCACCATGGGCATGAAGAGTACGTCTAGAGAAGAGTCAGAGTGTGAAACTGAGGGTGGTTTCTCTAACGAGAGACATGTTGGAGCTGACATTAGCCAGGGCAGGGCTGTTACTGCAGGGACTTTCAGCTATGGCTTCCTAGAGGAAGCCTTCCTAGAGGAAGGCATTTGATGGACATGCTTGGAATTCCTGGGGATTACTGAAAAGCAGAGCAGGCCTGCTCCCCTGACATCTGGGAATCTAAGCATGACTCCTTAACCATGTCACTGATGCCTGAGATGGGCTAATTAATTTAAAAATTAAGGTAGTACTGGAGTTGCTCTACCAGTCACCTTTTCCTCAGTGAGAATGGTGTATATGGCGCCCACAGTATAACCTGGGGTGAAGTCATAGGGCACCCCCAGTAAGAGTGAAACTTAAATGTATTAGGCAAATGCTTAAAACTAGGACTGTAACTGCATTCCTGACATATCTTCTTAGCCTCCACGGAGACTGGACAGAGTGACCCATATCAGAACATAATGTTCTGTAACGTTTTTCCTGTACGTTCAGCTTCCCTCAATGAAAGATATTTTATATCAAAAGGTGATAATAGCAGAGACCAATAGTGTTTATTTTGTGGCGGTAAGAATGTGCGTGATTTTCTCTTATTTTTGAAGCTTCCATGCATTTCGAAGTTTTCTGCAATTGATGAGAATGATCAGAAAGAAATAAAAAATATGTTTAGAAGCAAGACTAGGCCAGTGGTCTCCAAACTCTTTTGATTGTTCACTCTCTTAAAATTTTTTTGAACTTGCAATTCCCTATCTGTGCATATATTAGTTTATGAATGGTACACATGTTCTGCTATCACTGACTAGTAATCTCAGAACTCAGTGTGCCCTTAGGGTGAAGTGTAGCTTTTTCATTAGAAGTTGTGGTTCATATTTCAAATCACCTTCTCGATAATTTCTAATCATTTTTTTTTTTTGGCCTGTTTTCTTGACAGTTCTGATTAGATTATCACTCTTTCTTTACCCCATAAGGTGGCTGACAGAGTTCAAAGTTCTCTTGTGCTTTCATGCTTATTATTATCTTCAAACTGCAGTTTCTTTGCAGGAAACTTGATAGGCCATGTGTCTTTCTGTGAAGATTAGTTAAAACTAGATAATAGATAAATATTTTTAACTGGGTTCATGAAAAGAGCAATAATTTAAAATATGCTAAAAGCAACCCAACAAACAAGCCACAGTCAGCCCCTCTGCTCTGTGCGCTCCCGCCCTCCTGGAAGAGCCCTCTTCCACCCCACCATCTGCCAGTGGTTGCAGTGAGACTCCAGCATCAGTCTGCTAGTAAAAGTCTAGGGAAACTTTGCATCTTTCTTATGGTTTAATCAAATATGTGTGCATGTAATAAATATGCACATACATAAGCATATTTATACGGTGAAAATTTTTATGTTATCAGTGGATAATCTGGGACATCCCCCGGGGTGGTCATACTCAAATTAGAGAGTACTAGAAATGACACCAGGAAAGATACTCTAAATAGGAAACTTTATGAAAAATGGGCCACAGTTACAGTTTTTCTTTTAAATCTCTGACTCTATAATTACAATCAAAGTTTGTTCAATGTACCTGAATATTAATCTGTGTAGTTAACCTGAGTAAGGAATGAAACAGCCAACTATAAATCTATAGAGGTCACATTAGGACTGGTTGTGGTTAGGCTGGGGCTGGGGAAAATATAGCCTTCAAGGAAGAAAATTCTGCCTTCAGGAGGGGCAGTTGATGGAAATTTACTGGTGGTCTCAACTCTTCAATTGGTTGTATGCAAGGGCGTTTAGTGTCTTGTATTTGAAAGAGACTGCTCCGTCAGCCTCTTGCCTGATCCAGCTCAATTAAACATTTAGTGAGCACCTAATATGAATCAAAAACTATGTTGGGCATTGAAGATACAAACCATCCTTGCCATTAGAGGGCTAGCTAGGGAGAAACAGAAAAATGGAATCATCATACAATGTGATGATTCTGTTGAGAGAAGACTCATGGTTGGATGAGATCACTGAGGCAGGAATATTTAGCTTAGTCGGGCTGTCCATGGAAGGTTTCTTGGTGAGATTACATCTAGAAGACAGGTAAAATTTGGTGGCCAGGTTTTGACATCTCCAGGGGATGCCACCACTTCTCTACTGGGGTAGAGAAGCCCCAAAGCCTAGATGTGGGGTTTGGGGGGAAGGGAGAAGAGGGCAGACGAGGGAGCTCAGGATTTCATCAATGTGTTGAACCAGAATCTCCACCCTCCTGCCCTTTAGTCCTAATTATGTTCTCCGGCAAAACAATAAATCTGTTCCCTCTTTTATTTGACGGCCTTAAAGATATTTGAAAATGGTCATCATAGCCTTCTTTTCCTTTATCTGAGAAATGTTGAGATTATATAGTTATTTCTACAGTCCCCTTGACTTTAAAAATTTGGTAACTATTTCTCTTCATCATCAGCCCTTCTCTGTGGCACATATACCCACCTTATTCATGTCCTTCTGGATATGACATGGTCTCAAGACACCATGGAGACCTGGGTGACCTCTGCTGAAGGCAAGGGCCATCCCTTCCTACACACTCCTGGGTGCAGTGTGTCCAGGACCCTGGCGCTCTCCTAGAGCAGGCCAGGAGTGAGGAGCCTTTTCAGTGACATAGACCCCTGCTTTGGCCAGGCTTGTGCTCCCTTAAAAGCCCCTGGGTGTTTTTTTCAAAGTGCTTCCAATGCATTTGACTTTCAAAAAACAAACTTAAATAGAAGCTTTTATACATTTCCCCTCTCAAATTGTACTTTTTTCTTCTTGGCCCAGTTCTTCAGCCTATCAAGGTAAATTTATTATTGCCTCAACATTGTAGCTATTTGAAATATTGGCCAGGTCAGGCAGGGCCCTGTGGTGCTTTACTGGAAGTTTTCCTTTGGTGATGCAGGGCCATCAGGCTGCACAGTCATTCTATTGCCTGGGATCATCTGAGGACCACATCATCTGGTCCACTTTCATAACCTCTTCTTCTACAGATACAGCGTCAGACTCTGCAAAGCCATGTGGTGCTCCATGTTTGGAACATGCCTCAAATCTGCCAACATTGTAACTATAACAAGAAAGAAAAGCTCTGTTTGAGAACTGTCTTTGTGGATTGCTCCCAGGGATCACAGTAGCATTCTCTAAATATGCACCAGTTCCTTTGAGAAGGAAATGCAGAATAAATTATATAAAGTAAACCAAAGTCTACACAAAATATTAATTTGATAGTCTCTTCTAGACTTTTGTTAAATTGATTTCGGGATCATTAGGGTAGGGGGTTGGGGGTGCTACTCCTACCATCTTCCTTCCTAAAAAACAAACAAAATAAAAAAATGATTATTCATACAGCTTTTGTATTCTGGCAAGTCACTTGTTTTTGGTAAATTATCAAAGATCCCTGAAGGAAATTTTTCAGATCACTCTGTAATGGGATATGTCTGGCACTGTGAGCCTAAACTCAGTGTGTAATATCAAAGTACAAATTCTATATGCTTATTTCTGGTGAGGATACTGGGGATTCAGTATAAGGAAGCAGATGTAAGCTCCAGGACTAAGTATTTCACTTACACAGGAAGAAAATCACTCTGACATTCAAGCATTGAGAAGTATGAATGAGAGGACAATATACGTTGTAGGAGCTCTTCAACAAAGGAGATATCTTTCAAAAACAGAATAGATTCCCACAGGTCTCAAACTCCTTAAGAGGCAAAGATAGGGACAAAATACCCACTCAAGATCCAGTCAAGACCCCCCTCAAGATCAGTCACGATTATATCAAAGATCTCTGTTTTACCATGATGTTAATGAAGAAAAGAACATGAAATTGTTCATAAAAATTATCCAGTTATCCAGATTATCTACTGGAATAGAAATCAGGTAACTGAATATTGTAACTCAACAATTATAGCATGTTTCAATATAAACTGACACTATTTTGCCAAAAATTAAAAATGGTTCAGTGGATTTATTTATTGCCAAACCCTTCTGCTTTTCCCAAAAGTTCTTGCTATATCCCTAGAGGTCTTTATTTAGCTATATAAATAAATATTTTAACTCATTAGACAAGTCATATATATATGTATTTCCTAATAAAACAGAAGAAAATGCTCTAATAAACCTTTAAAATAATATTAGTATATTAGTATATTAGAATTCACTAATCTCAACATTTTATAAATTGATTTTACAAACAAAAAGAACTCTCAGAAAAGAGAATACTAGACTAGACAAGAAGAATAAATGACTCTAGTAATTTGGTGAATTTTGGTTTCACAGTGGTAACCTATATCAATATACAAAACCTGTTAGAGATAAAAATAGCTCTTCCCATGCAATAGGACTGTCTCTTTAGCTGCAGTATGTCTTTCCCTATAATCTGGCACTTGTAGGTCAGTGGAAACTATTTAGCTTTCACTCTTCTCATCTTAATAAAAATAATGGCATCATAAAACAGAAAGATGCTCATTTTGCAGTTGACAGCCCTTGTGTTTCAGAGCATCTCACCATAATGAAGTGCTCTGGATCCTTGCTTCCCACTGTTAGTTGGAACAGGATTGGACCTTAATGTACACAATGTGTACTTGAACAGTTTCTCTGTGGCCTGCAATGCTGTTTGATAGCATTTTACCCACAGTAGAGCTTCCTTCAAGAAGAGGATTGAGTCAAGCCTCCCAAACCCTGCTGCTGCTTTATCAGCTAAGTTGAAGTAATATTCTGAATCCTTTGTTGTCATTTTGACAATGTTCACAGCGTCTTCACTAGAAGTAGTTTTCATATCAAGAAACCACTTTCTTTGCTCATCCCTTAGAAGCAACTCCTCATCCACTCAGGTTTTACCGTGAGACTGCAGCAATTCAGTCTCATCTTAAGGCTCCACTTCTGATTCTAATTCTCTTGCTGTTTCCCCCACATCTGCAGTTACTTCCTCCACTGGAGTCTTGAGCCCTCAGAGTCATCTGTGAGGGCTAGAGTCAGCTTCCTCTAGACTCCTGTTAATGTTGATTATTTTTATCTCTCCCTGTGAATTATGAATGTTCTTAATGCCACCTAGAATGGTGAATCCTTTCCAGAAGGTTTTTAATGTACTTTGTTCAGATCCATCAGAGGAATCACTATCTGTGGCAGCTATAGCCTTACAAAATGTACTTGTTAAATAATAAGACTTGAAAGTTGAAAATACTCCTTGATCCATGGGTTGCAGAATGGATGTTGTTTTAGCAGGCATGAAAACAACATTAATCTCATCATATGTCTCCATCAGAGCTCTAGGGTGACCAGGTGCATTGTCAGTGAGGAGTGATATTTTGAAAAGAATATTTTTTTCTGAGTGGTACGTCTCAACAGGGGGCTTAGAATATTTCATAAACCATGTTGTAAACAGATGTGCTGTCATCCAGGCTTTGTTGTTCCATTTATGAAGCACAGACAGAACAGGTTTGGCACAATTCCTAAGGGCCCTAAGATTTTCAGAATGGCAAATGAGCACTTCAGTCACCATTCAACTTCAGGTCACCAGCTTCATCAGCTCCTAACAAGAGAGCCTGTCCTTTGAAGCTTTGAAGCCAGGCATTGACTTCTCTCTAGCTATGAAAGTCCTAGATGGGATCTTCTTCCAATAGAAGGCTGTGTTGTCTGTATTGAAAATCCGTTGCTTCGTGTAGCCACGCCACCTTCCTTAATTACCTGAACTAGATCTTCTGGATAACTTGCTGTAGCTTCTACATCAGCACCTGCTGCGTTGCCTTGCACTTTTATGTTATGGAGATGGCTTCTCTCCTTAAGCCTCATGAATCAACCTCTGCTAGCGTCCAACTTTTCACCTGCAGCTTCCTCACCTCCTCCGCCTTCACAGAATTGAAGAGAGTTAGGACTTGTTTTAGATTAGGCTTTGGCTTAAGGGAATGTTGTGGCTGGTTTATTCTTCTATCCAGACAACTAACACTTCCTCCATATCAGCAATAAGACTATTTGCTTTCTTATCATCTGAGTGTTCACTAGAGTAGCACTTTTAATTTCCTTCAAGAACTCTTCCTTTGCATTCACAACTTGTGTAACTGAGAGAAGAGGCCTAGCTTTCAGCCTGTCTGGCTTTCAACATGCCTGCCTTCCTCATAGAGCTTAATCACTTCTATTTTTTTATTTGAAGTGAGAGACATACAGACTCTTCCTGTTACTGGAACACTTAAAGGCCATTTCAGGGTTATTAAGTGGCCTGATTTCAATGTTGTTGTGTCTCAGGAAAAAGAGAGGCCCAAGGAGAAGGAGAGAGATGGGGGAATGGCTGGTTGGTGGAGCAGTCAGAACGCACATAGTATTAAGTTCACCATCTTACCTGGGTGTGGTTTATGGTGTTCCAAGGTAATTACAGTAGTAACATCAAAGATCACTGATCACAGATCACCATAACAAATATAATAATAATGAAAAAAGTTTGTAATATTGTGAGAATTACCCGAATGTGACACAGACATGGAATGAACAAATGCTGTAGGCAAAATGGTGCCAATAGATTTGCTCAACATGGGGTTGCCACAAACCTTCAATTTGTAAAAAGCATAGTATCTGAAAAGTGCAATAAAACAAGGTATGCCTATACAAGGTAGATACCTTCTTCAACCCATGGCCATCATCTTCATCAGGATTACCAGCATCTTCAAATGATTTGGAGAAAAGGACCTCACAGTGAGATTTCCAAATTTGCAGGTGATAGTAAAGAGATAAGTAGATGGGAATAGACCAGAGGAAGAGGGAAGAGAAGCGGCAGGTGAATTTTGACTTGGGTAAGTACAGGATAAAACATTGGGAGGGGAGGGGCTGAAGTGTGCTCTATACGTAAATACTGGGGAAGACCCAGAAAATAGGAGGACCCAGTGCAGTGGGCACCCTGAGAACAAAGCCCAAGGCAGCTACTAAACCAAGTCCCTTGGGTAGTCTGTGTCAGCAGAATGCTGGATTCAGTGAATCCCATCTGGCAGGAAAGTCTTGGGCTTCATTTGGAAGTGAGCCTTCCCACTTCCCACTGCCTCTTATCCTTTCTTTCTGTTTTGCTCCTTCTCTGATTTCCCTTATGGCTATGGCTCTAGTAGACAATTGTTAGATTAGAAATATTGCCAATGTATCTCTCAAAGAGGTCATTGTATCCTAACACTCCAATTAATTCAGGAGAGAGAGGGAGATAGGAGCCACTGGAGCCAAGAGGGGAACTGAGTGGGCCAGAGCTGAGATGGACCTAATTGAGTGGAAGGAGAAAGCAAAATAGGGTGATTGAAAGCTGAATGCCCTGTGGGCAACTTGTGTTCTATCTTTCATTCATTTGGTTCAGGCCCTACTTTTTGCCCTAAACAAATTCTTTCAGGTTTCTTTTCCAAATGGAGTTAAATGGCCAAATTAATTCCCTAGTGCGGGATTTTCTTTTCATGGTCTCTGTATCAGCAAACAAGTCCATGTTTGGTATTACAAAATAAGCCAGAGAAAAACATCTGGGTCTGGGGGTGGTCATGAAGATCTTCACGTCAGAGGGTTTACTTTGAAGAGTGGTAAGGACTTGAGCAGACTAGGAGAAGAAACAAGGGCATTTCAGGGCAATGGGACCAGGGAAGGAAGCTGGAGAGGGCAGGAGCCAACTCTCAGGGTCAGCGAGTAACCAGCTGACTGGTTTATGTAACAGAAGAGCATGAGATAAGACTGGAAAGCTAGGTTTGTTCATTAACAGTAGGTAAGCTTTAGGTTTGAAAACAGCTTTTTCTTAAAAAAAAAAAAAAAAGGTTCCCCTGCTATGTACAAGTCTTACACCTCAGAAAGAGGGTAAGAAGGAAGAACGCAATGGAAGAACATCTTTTGACAAAACATAAAATGTGCAGGAAAGAAAATGAACTCCAGCAACTACTAGGAATACACAAATCAGACTTTTTCAAGGATCTGGGCATCACTGCTTGGGGGTAATTAGAAGAGCCAAACAAGAGAGAAAAGCGAGCAGACCCCAGAAGGCCTTAGAAGTCAGGCTGATGTGTTGAGTAGCCTCTTGGAATTCTCATCCTTTGGGCCCTCAACCTAATGATGTCAAGGTGGTTAGGGTAGAGGACGATAGGGAAAGGGAGAGGGAAAGAATATAGAAATACCAGCTTCAGAATGCTGGACATGTATCACATTTGTTTTAGATTCAGATTCCCAAGATCCCAGATTTCTGAGGCTCACTCTCCCAACTAAAGAACTTCAGCTGTGTCCTGCTCCTTACCAGGAGCCTCAACACGTTGTTCTCCACATACTCCTGCCTTTGGACCCCTGTGGAGTCTTCCTGAAGCAAACAGACCCTGCATAAACTCAGTTTCATGGAAACAAAACAGAACTTAAAGTTGAAAGAAAAAACAGGCTCTTCTTTCATGCTTGTTGTCTTTGTTTTATTCTAATTTTCTTTAGTTTATAGGTCAGGAAATAGGCTAAAAAAATTTATTTGGCTGTTGTCAGTATAATATCTGATAAAGGACTTATCCAGGATATATTAAGAACTCTTATGGGCACGTGTTATGGTGAGCACTGGGTGTTGTATGTAAGTGATGAATCACTGAAATCTACTCCTGAAACCAATCTTATGCTGTATGCTTACTAACTAAAATTTAAATAAATTTTTTAAAAAAGAACTCTTACAAATCTATGAGCAAAAGATAATTAACCTAGTTTTTGAGAACTGGCCAAAAGATGTGAAAAGACATTTTGCAAAAGTGGATAAGAATGGCCAATAAGCATATGAAAAATGTGCTCACCGTCATTAGTATCCTAAAACCATAATGAGGTATCACTTCATGCCCCCCAGGATGACTAAATTTAAATAGACTGATGATACAAAATGATGGTGACGATATAGAGCAACTGGAACTTTCACACATTCCTACTGGAATGTAAAATTGCTGTTGGGAATGTTTAACATGCACCTACCTTGTGACCCTATGACTTCACTCCCAGGCAACTCTCAAGAGAAATGAAAACATATGTCCACAGAAGGACTTGTATAAGAACTTTCACATCAGCTATACTTATAATAGGCAAACACTGGAAACAACCGAGAAATAACCCAAACGTTCATCAGCCAGAGAATGGATAAATAAATTGTGATACATCTATATAATGGAATACTATTTAGCAGTAGCAAAGAATGAACTACTCATACACATGACAATATGGATGAATATTAAATATAGCATGTTGGGGTACCTGGGTGGCTCAGTTGGTTAAGCGTCCAACTCTTGGTTTCAGCTCAGGTCATGATTTCATGGTTCGTGAGTTCAAGCTCCACATCGGACTCTGCACTGGAGGCATGGAGCGTGCTTGGGATTTTGTCTCCCTCTCTCTTCCCCTCCCCTGCTTGCTCTCTATCACTCTCTCAAATAAATAAACATTAAAAATAAATAAATATAACATGTTGAATACAAGAAGCCAGACCTGAAAGAATGCATACTGTACTATTTCATTAGTATGAAATCCAAGAATAGGCAAAACTACATTCATTGTGATAAAAATCAGAATATGGTACCTGAGGTATGTCAAGGAGTGGAAGTTGGCAGGAATTGACTGGAAAAGGGCACAAGCACCCTCCCTAGGGTGATGGAAAGGTCCATATTTTGTTTTTTGGTAACGGCCACATGGGTGTAAAAAATTGTCAAAACTCATAGAACTGAATGCTTAGTTAAATATGTGCATTTTATTGTTATGTAAATTATACTTAAACTTTCTTAAATACATGAAGGAAAAACATATATGGGCCTAGTCTATATACAGGCCTATTCATCCTATAAATTATAAATCAATTATCTCTCTTATTCTCATTTTAATTCCTTACTCTAGTTAGAGAAGTACTTTTAAAAGATGGAATACAACAAAATCCTGTTTTGTCTGTCAACCTGCTGGTTCCCAGATCCCCAAGAACTCCCCAAGATAAGTAGATACTAGGTTTTCCTGCTGAGCTCAATGGATCCCTTAGCTGACCTAAAAAGATGTGGGGCAATGAGGTGGGAACCTAGGACAGGAAAGGTGGTATTTTTACAATTCCCCCATCTTTGCTTCCAAGACAGCAACTACCCTTTCCATGAAGAAGGGTCTTAATGTTAGACAAAAAATGGAGTCCTGTGTGCCACAGATGTCAGCCCCTTGTGCCAGACCACTTGTCTATCCCATTCCAGTCTGCATGGCCCCAGCACAGGATAGAAGTGTGCCATCTCCCAGCTGCCTTAAGCTGGTCTTCTCCCTCCCTCTGTCCCCGGATGTTCCTGGAGCAGTAGTAGTTGTCAGCCACAGGTCAGTGGTTGTGGGGGCAGGTGGGGGGGGGGGGGGAGATGCATAATAATGGAAATCACTGAAGGGGACAGCAGGGGGGAGTGTCTAGGATTCGTGCCTAGGCTGCCTGGGCCATACTGCCACT
This sequence comes from Panthera leo, assembly GCF_018350215.1. Lineage (NCBI taxonomy): Eukaryota > Metazoa > Chordata > Mammalia > Carnivora > Felidae > Panthera > Panthera leo. The sequence continues at coordinate 69,605,374 of NC_056687.1, forward strand.
GTCTGATGTGGGGTGAGGCTTTCATTCCCTCTTCTCAGAAAAGAAGGTGATGGTCCCTGTGCCATTTCCTTCACAGGGCCACCTGGGGGTATGAGCATGAGACAGCGACCCTGAAAACCATGTCAGAAGAGTTCTTTGATTCACCGATCAGGTGGAATTGCTTTTGTTCAGTACTGCCAAGTTCCCGTCTGTGAATGACGGCAGCTAGTGTAGAGGAAGTGTAGGATTCAGTCTCTCTGTGCAGTCATGTGTTCGAGGGTGAGCCAGGGGAAGTCACATGGGTGAAGGTATAGAGCAGTAACCAGTTGGCAAGTTTGTCTTAGGGCAGGGTTTTCATTCATTACATGCTTCAGTCTTCATTAGAATCATGCCTTTTTATAGCATATATCTGCTTGGATTTCTAGAAGTCTGCTCTTGTTTCCACCTTTAGTCACCATCTCCAGGGATTAGCCTTTGCAGGCAGAGAGTCCTGCATAACAGAACAAGAGAACCACATGGGGCCCCTGGGTTTGATGTACACCAGCTCTGATTGTGTAACCTGGGGCCATTCACGGGTTTCTCCAGCCCTCAGTTTCTGTTTCTCAGAAACAGTGAGACTTAGATATTTAATTTCTGAGGTTCTCTCCAGTGATGAGATTTTTTGAGTAACACCGTGGTATGTTGGACAAAGAAAAAGAATTGAGTTATATCCATAGGTATGTTCCTCACTAGCAGGGTGAACTCTGGGCAGATTCCATCTGTCTGAGTGAACACCAGCTTCCTTTTCAGTATGATGGACCTGGAGATCTCCACCCCGTGTGCCCATCTGGGTCATTGTGGGGGTGGAATAGAATGGGGTAGGCAAAAATTTTTTAAACGGTAACTTACCATCCAACATTTGCTGTTGTTCCTGTGCTGCTATCGACATCGAAACACACGGAGGCATGAAACACAATTACAGGTGTGCATATGTGGGGGTGTGGCGCTGGTGCTTAAATGAGTTTAGGAGTCAGACAGATGCAAAGCAGGGATGGGTCCATGCATGGGCTTGGAATGGGTGAGCTTCAGCTCAGCAGGCTCTCACGGACCTGAGAGCCTATACTGATGGTCGTTCCCTAACAGGTGACAGCAGAGCTAGACGCCTGGAATGAAGACTTGCTCCGGCAGATGAATGACTTCAATACAGAGGATCTGACGCTCGCGGAGCAGCGGCTGCAACGCCACACAGAGCGGAAGCTGGCCATGAACAACATGACCTTCGAGGTCATCCAGCAGGGTCAGGATCTGCACCAGTACATCATGGAGGTCCAGGCCTCAGGCAAGTGACCTCTCCCATCCTCCTTCTTCTGGCAGGGAGGTGATGAAAACAAGAATGCCAGCTTGACTCCAACCAGCACTCGTACTCTGCGCATTCATTCTATACCCTCCGACACAGGAACAGAGATTTTTGCCATTTTAAAGAAAAGAAAATTAAAGCATGAGAGCTGAAATAACATGTCTGAGATTGCCCCGTTAGGCACCAGTAAAGATGAGGATAGGTTTGGGGCGCCTGGGTGGCTCAGTCGGTTGAGCGTCTGACTTCGGCTCAGGTCATGATCTCATGGTTCGTGAGTTCGAGCCCCAGTCGGACTCACTGCTGTCAGTGCAGAGCCTGCTTCAGATCCTCAGTCCCCCTGTCTCTCTGCCCCTTCCCCACTCGCACTCTGTCTCTGTCTCTCTGTCTCTGTCTCTCTCTCAAAAATAAACATTAAAAAAGGAAGATACGGATTGGGCCACAGTCTCCTGGTACTGTGCAGAGAATGGGGAACACAAATCATGGAAATTAGCGCTGATTAAAAAACAAATGGTGGCCTGCAGGGACAAACCAAAGGGGCTCCAAAAGCAGCCAGCCAGCCATGCGAATTGTATTCAAATGTGTAGACATGGCACTTCTACTCCCCAACCTCCCTCTTCTGCTCTATCCTCCAACCCCAGCGCTGGCTCCAGGTCTCTGGTTCAGGCCTCTCACAGACCTGTTTTCTTTATCACTGGTCTGTGCATCAGTGTAAGAAGTGATGATAAAAATTTATGGCAAGGTCATATAATTTTATAACTTCTCAAAAAAACAAGGCTGAGTTACCCAGATTTCACTTCTTTTCGTGTTCAAGATTTATTCACTATTTACCCAACAAATACATGAACCCTTCCTGTTACACCTGCCGCTCTCCAAAATGGCCTTTGGTGTTAGAACTGGAGACAGCCATAGCTGTCCCATGGTCCAGCTAGTCCAGAAGGCAAGAAGTCACTCATGGGGGCACATGAACAGTAGAGTGCTGGAACACAGTCTCTCCACCTAGACCCACTCATTGCTTTCACCACTGGGTCCTTATTGGCTCAGGTTTCTCACCCTCCAGGAAGAAGCGGACAGGGGCTCAGACCATCAGCTCTTTAAAACACAGTTGGTCCATGTCCCTGTTGACCGTGAAGGATGTTTAGAATCATGAGAGTGTCAGGCAGACGTTAGTCTGCAAACAAACTTGACTGTAGGCTACTGTGTTTGTTTGAATGACCTGAAGGAATAAATAACAACATTCAAAGAAACTTCACTTCTAACCAGAGGAGAGACAATCTGGTAAATTCTGTTCACTTTGCTCAGCATAATCTTGCCGTGAATTTTCATTTGTGTTGTGAACAGCTGCGGCTGCCCAGGCTTGTTTCCAGGGTGTAGACTGTGCCGCGCATAGCCCCAAGAAGGGCCATTCACATTGCAGTCTTTCTGGTCACTCGTTTAAAAATGGCAGTGCCAGGCCCCAAGTGCAAATATTCTGATTTAACTACCTCTGAATGGGTCTTGAGCGTCAGCAAAATCTCCTCAGGTGACTCCACCGTGCAGCCAGAGCTGGGAACCACTGCTTTTATCGTGATGATTAAATCACAAGAGCTGATGTCTGGCGTGCCCTGGGACAGGAACTTTCAGGTGTGGTCCCCATATTGGCAGCATCAGCATCCCCAGAGAACTTGTAAAAAATGCAAGTTTGAGGGCCTATACAACCTGCCACATCAGATCTTGGGGTGGGGCCCGACAATCTGTGTTTCAACAAGCCCTCTAGGTGGTTTGAATGCACCACTGATCTAGGATCTACTCAGAGTGTGGGCCCTGGACCAGCAGCACCAGCATCACTTGAGAGCTGATTAGAAACATAGAATCCCAGCCCTTATCACCGACTTACAAATCTCAATCTGTACGTTAACAAAATCTCCAAGTCTGTCATGTGCACATTAAAATTTGAGATGCATGGTTGGTAATGGCTTGTACATCTTTAAGGTCTTATTAGGGAAGGAGGCGGGGGGGGGGGGGGGGAACAATGATCCTTTCTCTGTGATTGAGAGCCTTATCTGGACTCAGGGTTTCACCTTAGAGCCTGCCCTCAGGGTGCTCACAATAGCTGGCTATCCAGCTCAGGCTGGGAACCAGGAGAGAATGTACACCTAGTACATAGGAGAGAAGCTGGGATAGAGAAGCCTGGCAGGGATGCTCACCCTTCGTCCCTCGGTATTGATGCATCTGGCAGGAGGAAAGCTTGTCTGCCTACAAACCGCAGCACTTTATAGCAGGGGCCTGACATGACCTGGGCAAGCCCATCTCTGTCCCAAGAGCCAGGTATCCATGGTAACAGAAAGACTACCAGGAGCTGGCAGTCCCTGAAGCTGCTTGTGACTGGGGGTCAGCTGTGCTTGGTGGCTTCCTTAACCTTGAGGGCTAAGTAGGTGAAAACACCCCAGGCAGATGCGCTGCCCACACCCACAGTATCCTGATCCAGAAATGAGCTTTGTCAAAAGAGGCTTGATTGGCCTCTTCAGCCCTCTCTGCTGGGACTGGCTGTTCCCTCATTCCTACCACAGCTAGCTAATCAGTCTGGCATAGTCCATGAGGCTTCAAAGGGAATGAATCCAAGGGTTTCATGCAAGCTCACTTCCTGTCTGCTGCTGAATGCCTGGTCCTGCAGAGAATGCATCTACCTCCTCTCCGGCGTGGAAGAAGGGAGATCAGAGTTGCACCAGGGCTGGGGGGTGGGGTGAAGGTTGGGGTGAACTCAGGGTGGGTCTTGCTCCCCAGGTGGTTGAAGAATGCATGACTTCAGAGACACAGGACTGAGGCAATAAATGTCTTAGTCATTTATGTGTGTTTAATAAACTATATTTGAAGCAAAGGGTAAATAAACTGTTGTCGTAGAAAAAGGACAGTTAAAAAATTAAGCATTTGGTGTTTAGCCCTCCATGCTAAACTAGTTAAGGGCTTATGCTTAGATTTTATAGGAATAAATGGAAGTAGGGAATCTCCATATATTTATTTTCAGGTGTGAAATCTGTAACGTTGAGGCAGGTTCCATTAAATCCCTCTGGTGTGCCCACAGCTGTAACCAAAGCAAAAGCTGTTGCTTAAGTCAGCATTAGCCTTAGGACTAAAAGGCGAATCCTGAACACTTTCTTCACTTGCTCATGGTTCTTCCCTCACTCTAGCATTATCTATTTCAGCCTCAAGTTGGGAGGTGCCAGGTTTTGCTGGAAAGAGTCAAGTTAGAGAAAACATGCTAGGTGAAGTCAAGGTACAAATCCACTATCAGCAAACAGCCTTTGGAAGTTCCTGTTCTTTCTCTTTTTCTCAGAAAAAGACCTTTCTTTTTCTGTCTAGTGTGGGAGGTGGGCCTGGATTCCTAAAGTCCTCTCCAGCTCTTACTTGCCATGATGATTCAGCCTAAGCACCCCCGTTGGCTGTGCCACATCTCTCTCCAATGAAATCTGACCATGTGGCTATTACATGTGACCTTATAAGAAGAGAATAAGAAGAGCTGCATGTCCAATGGATATGTTGCTTTTGTGGTTTAATCAAAGCATCAAGCTCTTTTTTTTTTTATGTTTATTTTTAAGAGAGAGAGAGTGCACAAGCATGAGTGGGGGAGGGCAAAGAGAGAGGGAGACAGAGAATCTGAAGCAGGCTCTGCACCCTCAGCACAGAGCCAGATGGGGGGCTTGAACTCACGAACCATGAGTTCATGACCTGAGCCAAAGTCGGACACTTAACCGACTGAACCACCCAAGTACCCCTCAAGCTCTTTCTTTATGTGAGGTTTTTAAAGTGAAAACTTTTGGGGATCTGTGGCAATGATACTTAAAATTTACTGTGCTTGGGAAGAACCCACCCCTGGAATTTGAATATCAATAAAAATAAGTTTGGTGGGGATCACTCTTCTCCTCCTTGAGCATAGAGCTTAGAGTACAGGTGGGACAGGAAGAGTGCCTGGGTTGGCATCCAGCCGTACCCTTCCCTGCCTGGGTGTTCTTGAACATGCTGCCCCATCTCTCCAAGCCTCACCTTCCCTGGAAAATGGCAATCATGAGAATACCCACCACGTAGGGTCATCGTGAAGATGCAGTGTGATAATATGTGAGCATGGTAAGGGTTCAAGAAAGTTTGATAACTATGACGTATTGCACTTGTGTTCTAGCACATACTGTGTTCTGTTGCAGTTATGTGTTCCTGCAGCTTCTCCAGCAGCCTGAGGGCAGGACTCTTTCTTCCTTCTCTTTCCATTCCCCGCATCTAGCAGAGTGGTTATGTCTTGTACTCACTGCAAGTTCTCAATAACAGTATTTGCTTAGTTAATGGAGTGAACATCAATGCAGTGGAAGAGATGTGTAAAAATAACGGGCCATAAATAATTTCACTTGCATCATAAAAGGAAAGAAAAGCCTTGTGTTTTTTCCAAAAGAGGAGCTACTCTGGGGTTAATGGAAATGTGGATCTGATGGGGGCTGAGTGGAGGGGAAGAGAACTTAGATGTAAAACAATGGTTCTTAGCCTGGCTGCATATTTAGAATCACCTTCAGAACTTAAAAGTACCAAGGTCTGGGCCCCATTCCTCAGGGATTCTTGCTTAATTGGTCTGGAGTGAGCCCAGAGTTTTTTTTTTTTTTTAACTTCCCAGGTGATTCTAATATATGGCCAGGGTTGAGAATGCTGTTCTAAAAACCCGATTAAAAGATTTTGTAATTGCTGAACTGGGTGTTACATTGAGGGAATTGCACAGAAAGAGGAGTGAGGAGGGGAGGAGAAAAGAGAAAGTATATTCTCTATTGAAGGCAGGCTGATGTTTAAAGAACACACAAAGAGTTGAAAGACATATTTCTGAGTAGCATAGCCAGGAATACCTATACCTTACCCTAGACCACAAGCACCTCTCTCCTGGAGGAAGTTTAAGTGGTACCCTCAACCTGGCAACAAAGGAAAGTATAGTGAGATTATTAGCTGTGGCCTCAGGCTCTAAACAAACACAGTGTGGATCATTCTGCTGACTGAGTGTAGCATAAAGAATATCTCTGTCCCTGGATTGCTGGCCACTATACCCTCTTATCCAGTGGTTTCCCATCTCAGTTGTGTGTTTGGATCACCACAGGAGATTAAGACTTCCTGGTGACCGGGTCCCCCACCAAGACAGTCTCCTGGGTGTGGCCAGGGCATGGCAATTTTTAAAATTCTCCAGATCTAAAGTGAGCCAAAATTGAGAGCAGTGGTCTAATAACATTTAGACCATCACAGTTTCTAATGATGTGCACTGAGCAAGTCCATAAATACCTCATGATAAGATTTTTTATTTACATTTTTACAAGCCATTCAATGGTTCCATTGGTAATCAACAATGAGTATGTTGTAATTAACTCAAGGGAAAGGAAAAAGTGGGAACACAGATATTTTGAGCCTACTAAATGCCAGGCACTGTATATCCCTAAACTTACTTAGTCCTATGACACCCCTAGAAGACATTGTTGGGATTGTTTTTACCCAAGGTCAGAGAGGATTTCGAGCCTGGAAATTCACTGTTAATAGGGGGCAGAGCATAGATTCAAACCTAAGTTTGTCCTTTCCCAGAGCTAGCAGATGCACAGTAGGACATGACCTGAGCCCTTTCCTGAAGAGGCCCATACATTCACTGAAGAGGTATTTATTGGGTGTTATGAGTCAAGCACTGTGCTAGGTGCTAAAGATGCATAGATATATAAGACATGTGGCCATAGCACCAGGGAGCCTGCATTCCTGTAAGAACATGGACAAATTCATGAGGGAACACCCCCAACAGTGTTCTGGTGGAAGGATTGGTAGAAAATACCATGGGACACATCACGGGGCGCCTGGGTGGCCCAGTTAGTTAAGCGTCTGACTTCAGCTCAGGTCGTGATCTCACGGTCTGTGAGTTCGAGCCCCACGTCGGGCTCTGTGCTGTCAGTTCAGAGCCTGGGGCTTGCTTCGGATTTTGTGTCTCCTTCTCTCTCTGCCCCTCCCCCACTCGTGCTCTGTCTCTATCAAAAAATGAATAAATGTTAAAAAGAAAAGAAAAAAGAAAATATTGTGGGACACGTCAACACAACTTGCCCTAAAGAGACTGACAAACTGTTTCATTACAGATAGGTTTCACTGCTTGATGGAAAGGACAAATGTGTCTTGCTGCATTTCGGAGAGCCCCTAGGAAAACAGGACTGTGACTAAATTGAGAACAGTAATGTGAACACAAGCAAACTCCATTTGCTGTTGATTGATGGATATTTACCAGTTGATGAGTTCTGACTGGGACTCATGCTGATGCATTTGGAGGCACTGGGAGGGAGGGGTGAGCTTCTATCCTTCTAGGTGCCACTTGATGTACCTCCCATTTCACTTCATCTACAACACGATGTGTTGTTGAGCACAGAAGTGCAGTAAGCATGGTCTTCACCCGTTTTATTTCCTGTGTTCATCTCTCATAAAATAATATCAAGGGAGGTAGGTGCAGGTGAAGGGCTTGGGTCTCGGGGCAGGCTGGGAGCCAGCTCTGGATGGTATCCTAAGCAGGTGCTGGCCCCTTTGATGAGTTACCAGTTTAGAGGGCCCATTTACATGCGATGTGGCAGAGGTGAGCCATGGGCTTCCCAGAGAAAGACACTTTGTCCAAGCCTAGCATACTAAACACCACAGATGCATGTGGAATGAAAACAAGCTGGAAAAAACCTGCATTGTGGCTGGAACCAGGGAAGAGTTTCTGCTTCTGCAGATGGATCTTAAATTACATTTCCAGAAAGTAAATATGGAGGCCAAGGGTCATTGCACTATGCTGAGCACTGCAGAGATAGGAATTTTTGTATTCTTATTTTTCCTTTCAGTCAAGGAGATGCTCTACCTTGTCCCCTTGGTAAATGAAAATAGTAACTTCAGAGACTTGACTGCCAAAAGAACAAGCCGTTCTTTTCTGTCTCCTACAGATATTTCAGGAGCTGGGATTTGGAATTATGAAACTGGTAGAAAAAAATAAACATGAAAAGATACTGAAATTATTACCATGTAACACCAGAAAAGAAATTTTTCCCACTCTTCCATATTGTCCTTATATAAAACCCTATTTTTTGCCTCTAGAAATGAAGTTCCTTTAGCACGTGTACACTCTCTTTATACTCCTCCTCCCCATATCCGGCAGGTGTGTTGGTGATGATGGTAATGAATTTCTGAAGATATGAGTCAGAGTGATGGGGATGTCTCCCAAAGGGGACTTGTTTTCATGTGACTGTACATTGGGATTGGCAGGCTGCTTGGGTTGTGATCCCCATGGAAGTACATTACCCTTTTGTGATTTATCTGCTGGGAATTTTAGTCCCAACCCCATTGATGGGTGACTCCCTATTTGTGAGCTTCACTGGGTCATAGACTCGAGGATGAGGAGCTGGGGAAAGGATCTGGACGGAACTGAGAAGTTTCAGGGCCAAGTGGTGTCAGGGATCAGAAGGAGGCAAGCAATCCTGAGTTAGGATTTTCTAAAGCTGGTGCACCTGGGTGGCTCAGTCAGTTGAGCATCCGACTCTGGATTTCAGCTCAGGTCTTCATCTCAGGGATCATGAGTTCGAGCTCCACATTGGGCTCCTCACTGACAGTATGGAGCCTGCTTGGAATTCTCTCTCTCCCTCTCTCTGCCCCTCCCCACTTGCTCTCTCTTGAAGGAAATAAATTTTAAAAATTGTTTTTAATTAAAAATAAAAGGATTTTTCTAAAGCTGTGGGTCTGAGCAAGGTTCAAAATTAGAACTAGGTGGACAATTGGAACCAAGAAACAATACAGGTTATAATTTTCATCAAGTTGGAGTTAGATAGCAACCAAGAGGGCATGAATATAAGAAGGCAGAGAGTTGAGAGTTTAAGAGTCAGGAATCAGGAAAGCCATGGGACTAAGGAGCGAGGTCTGTGTTTATCATGTTACATGATGGATGCTCTACGTGCATTATCTCACTTAATCCTCCCAAGGAGCCCCTGAGCAGGTAGCTTATGAGACAGGTACGTATGTAAAGTCCTATTTTACATATGAGAAGAGTGAAGCTTCTGACAGCTTAGATAATTTGCCCATGTTCACAATCCTGACTCAGGACTGGCTCCAGAGCTAGCACACTTTTCATGTGAGGGAATCAAATTCAAGCCACTGGCAGACAAGTAGGCCTGTGATAACTAAGGCAGTCCCCTCACTCTGTGTCAGAGTTTAATGATCCATGCTGAAACACAGATCTGTTTGAGGAAGGCTCCTCCAGTCTGTCTGCTGCTGACGTATAAATAGGAGCACTGGCTTGGTGGAGAGAAAGAGTGTGTGTGTCCACACCTGTGTGGAGAGGTATATGGAAAAAGTAAGGAAGGTGGAGAGGTGGATGGACAAGGAATGAGCCACAGCTTCTGCGTAGTGAGTATTGACTGGAGGCCCCATCACAGGTCAGATGGTTGGCCGCTTATTAATGCTGGGTGACATATCCATAAATGTTGGGAATGCTTGTCAGTGGCTGCCTGGGCTTACTCAGTGCTTTGAATAAGCAGAAGGATGGTGAGCAAACTCTCCTTGTGTGGGCACAACTTTAACATGGTTTTTGTAAATGGATAAGCAGTCAGGACCCATGTGGTACTTCTGGGGTATGTTTATCAGGTGTATTTTCCTGTGTTTTGAGAAACAGTATATGACAGCTAGCATGTGCATTTCTAAGAGTTGCCTTTTTAGGGGACCTAAGCTGTTGATTAATAAAATCGCCACTGCCCAGAGACTCTCGTCAGAACAAACTTGCCATCTAATTATAAATTGCGTCTGACCGGCTAAAAGACTCTGCCTTTGGCAGAAGTTATGGAGAGAGGTTTTGGTTTTTGGTTTTGTTTTTTTTTTTTTTTTTTTTTTTTAGTTTTGTATTGTATTTCCCAATATGATTGAGAGCCTTGCTTGTGAATATTGTAGGTGTTAGCAAACCCCAACAGTTCCTACTAGTGCTTTCTTCTCTGGGGATGGACACCCTGAGAACCACCTCTCTGTAACTCCGGCTGATAATAAGCAGCTGATGAAATTCCCAGACAAAGGATCAGATAATCCAAAAGAGGTTGCATGGTTTGAACATCCCAAACAAAGGTTCAATATGACACTGTCTGGTTTCACAGAGGGATGTGTGAAGGCTGGGAGGGTCCTGCTCGCGGCTGTTTCCACATTCAGCTCTCCTCTGCTTATTGAAGGAAATGTCGTCTTTATAGTACTATTTTTATTTGTTTTTACATGTGTTTCAAATCAGGAATCGAGTTAATCTGTGAGAAAGATATCGATCTGGCAGCCCAGGTACAAGAGCTACTGGAGTTTCTCCATGAGAAGCAGCACGAACTGGAGCTCAACGCAGAGCAGACCCATAAGCGGTTAGAGCAGTGCCTCCAGCTGCGGCACCTGCAGGCCGAGGTCAAACAGGTGAGCCTGGCCCCAACACCTTCCTCCCTTGGTCTGGGCTGCCCACCTGGCCGGGCCCTGCTCCTGGTACGGGGTGAGGCATGCAGAGCCACTGGTGTAACCCAAATGCAGAAAACAGGTGAGTTAAGGAGTGGTCATTTAGTTTTGAAAGTGACGCTGCTATCTACCTACTGGATCTAACGACTAGATCTGATGGTGCAAGCCTCAAACTACAGATGTGTTAGTTTTCTCGCCAACAGTCTCCTGAGACTTCCGGAGCTTTCCCAAGTCGACCTCAGTCACTGAACCTATTCTCTTCCTTTCTATCCTCAAGCCTGACACACAGCTCATATGAAATACAAATCCTTCATCAATAAACATAGTCAGGCTTTCGAGCCAGGTTGGTTACCTTGGGGCACCTGCGCGCTTACTGCAACACCTGACACAGAGTTGAGAGTCACTGAGTGGTAGCAGTTCCCATTGTTCTTTTCTTTTTTTTTTTTTAATTTTTTTTTTAATGTTTATTTATTTTTGAGACAGGGAGAGACAGAGCATGAACAGGGGAGGGTCAGAGAGAGGGAGACACAGAATCTGAAGCTGGCTCCAGGCTCTGAGCTGTCAGCACAGAGCCCGACTCGGGGCTCGAACTCATGGACCGCGAGATCATAACCTGAGCCGAAGTCGGCCGCTTAACTGACTGAGACACTCAGGCGCCCCACCCATTGTTCTTTTCAACATGTGTGTGGTTCTTATAAGAAACTTTTTTGCCATATTAAAGTCAATTTAGAAAAAAAAAAGATTTTTTATCTGTATGAGACATTATACTGAACATTTTACCAAAGGACGCACCCAGACCTCTAGGAACCCCTAGGAAAACATAGTAACCAATGACACATTTTAAAAATATTACATGTTGGGGCACCTGGGTGGCTCAGTCGGTTAAGTGTCCACCTTCAGCTCAGGTCATGATCTCACAGTTTGTGAGTTCGAGCCCCTGCATCAGGCTCTGTGCTGACAGCTCAGAGCCTGCAGCCTGCTTCAGATTCTGTCTCCCTCTTTCTCTGCCCTTCCCACACTTGTGCTCTGTCTCTCTGTCTCTCTCTGTCTCAAAATAAAAAAATAAACATTAAAAAATAGCAAAATTTTAAAGAATTAAACAAAAATATTACATATTTATATTATGAACAGACTAAATTTTAAATATTAGCATAATGAATGGAGATTTTTTTATTGAGACAAAGTGGGATTGAAGAAATACAAATATAATAGTTCAATTTGTTGAGTGCTGTGTACCATTTACATCTGTCTCTCCATCAATCCTCCAACCGTTCTCCAAAGCAGATATCATTTCCATTTTACAGATGAGGGCCCCGAAGCCTAGAGAGGTCACCAAACAGTGGTCACACTGATGAAAGAGCATGTTACCACCCTCCACTGCTCCAGGAGGGCTTCCTGGCAGGGTGGGCTCCATGGCACTTTTGTGGTTGTTCCCTGTGCTCCACACTCTTTCAAGTAATCCTGACCCCTGCACCCTGTAGGCAGAGCCCCGCCCAACGTATCCTAAGCAGAGAAACATCTTCCTGCCAAACATTTTTTCTTATGTACTGTGGCTGCTACACTGTCGTATTTAACTCTATTAATTTAGTATAGGGGACAAAGACACCTTTTTAATTTAATCATTACTGTTCTTTTATATCCAGAGTATTTCTTGTTAATGCCTAGGTCTTAGCTATTATATTGTTATTTATTATAATGCACAAAATTGTCTTCTGTGCTCTGCTTCTCCCAATCAGTGCTCAGCTAGAGCCTGCATACGCTGTGCTAAAGATCTGTCCTCCATGCAGATGAGATCACTGAGTGCCAAGTAAGGCAGAATCACAGGGCTGCCATCCAGGCTGTTTTCTGTGTAATTACACTGGGACCACTCCTAAATCTCTGGAGAGATGTGTTATTCACAGGAATGTGGTGGAAATCCTAGCAGACCCAGAGCAGTGATGAGTATACAAGTTCTGAAGCTTTTGGTAGTAATGATAGTACTTACTCTTCGTATGAGAAATACTTCCTCATTTATAATCTCAGTTTTTAAAATAAATTTTTTAAACGTTTATTTATTATTGAGAGACAGAGAGAGACAGAGCATGAACACGGGAGGGGCAGAGAGAGGAGGAGACACAGAATCCAAAGCAGGCTCCAGGCTCCGAGCTATCAGCACAGAGCCCAACGCAGGGCTTGAACTCACAAGCCGTGAGATCGTGACCTGAGTCGAAGTCGGATGCTTAACCAACTGAGCCACCCAGGTGCCCCTATAATCTCATTTAGAGAAGAGACCCATGGAGAGAAAGGAGTGTCTGTTTATTTCACAGATGGGGAAACTGAGGTGGCATTGGGTTAGTGCTGCCAGGGCCTGTTGACTGCTTAGCTGAAACTTCAGCCCAGCTTCCTTTATCCACAGTCCCACAGTTTGCCTCTCCTGGGCCTCACTCTTGCCCTCGGGCTCTGGGAGAAATAGGAAGCAGCCCTCCAGCAGAACACAGCCTGGGGGTCTTCCTGGCCTTCACAGCACTACATATTAGAGCACAGGCAGGCACGGCCTGTGCCTGGCACAAGGCGCCTGCCTCATCAACAACACACTCCAACAGGTCATGGGAGTCCTCCGTCGTTCATGCATAGTTGTTCCCATCAGCCGAAGGTGGCGGGAGAGATCATCCAAACAGAGTAACAGGAAAATCATTCCTATTTGACTGTGAAATGAAATACATACTTTTGTTTTGTTCCTGGTTTTTAATTTTATTGTTTGCTCCAACATTAATAATAGAGCTCACACCCTAATTACGTTTTTCTTGACTGGTATGGAAATGGAAATGAATTTTCATCCTCTAAGTATACAACCTGTGTAGAATGGGGAGTTGGGATGATGATAGGTACTTTATCAAATGGGGAAGTGGGATGTCTATATATGAATAATCCAGGCTTGACTAATATCTGGATACATTCCCATTCAGTATTTCGTGAGTTGGAAGACAAAAAATTCTTCTGCAGCAGCAAATGGCTTCTCCCCACCATGGGGAAGATGACACATATGGGATTGTAGTTCAAAACCATACTGGATTGCTTAAGTCAGACTGCAAGAAACCCACGAAGGCCTTCGGGAAGGACAGAGGTCCTGGGAGGTGCCAAGGGATAGCTGCTTAGCTAAGCCACCATGCCTCATTAGGCAGACTTGTTTTCCTTGTCAGCGTAGGGCTCTTTCTTTCGGGAGTCGTCTGATCCAGTTTCAGAGAAGGCATTTGTGTTTGATGGAAGTTGGTGGAGCAGGAAATATTGATTTGAAAGCTGTTGACACTTGGAAAGAGGGAGTTAATTTAGATGTCAGTATTGATCAGTGGAGCTAAATTTAGACACCAGCTTGAGAGTTTCTCTTTTGAATATACTAAAAGAAAAAAAAAAAGGAAAGAAAGAAAGAAAAAAAGAAAAAGGACACCTTAACTGAAATGCCATTAATGGGGACGGAAAGGGAGAGACCCACAATGTGCTGTTACACAGCTCTGTCGTTAGAGCTCATAGATGAAAAGTTTAGATTTGGCCATCATAACCTATGGTGTAGTTACACCACAATTATATTAAACGTAAGCTTTGAGGAGAGATGATGCTACGGATGTTAGACTGAAAATTATTTTCAAGTATTGAGAACAAATGAAGTTGTTTAATGCAACCTGTGTTCTTTCTGAGGGATTACATAGGACTCTGTATCTTAGTTAAATGGCCCAAACACCTCCGGAGAAATGTTGACTGCTTAAGGAAAACCACTCCCCTGATTATAGCCCATGGTCCAGGGCCCTAGACCACTCAGATGCCCCCTTTCTTCTAGAAAAGTGGTTGAGATTACTCTGTATCCCACAGCATTCTCTGATTGCTTTCCAGGAAAATTACTACTCTGATAAAGATGACCTCACATTTATTAGATAATCCAAGAAGATTTGAAAAACTTACTCAATGGGCATAAAACTAAGTGAATTTCCATATGTATTACCCCAGAACAGTGCATTTAGCAGAAAATAGGCCAAAATGGATTTGTAAGATGTTGGGGCTCTAAGCTATGGGGAAATAAATCATACTTATTTGTCTACTAAAGGCATTGACTTTCATTACTCCTGTGGACCAAATACTGCCCAAAACTTGCTTATGAACAAAAGGGACATTGAAAACAAAGGAGAAAATATGATCCTGTCAAGAATACTGTGTTCAATTCTGTTCACCACACATAAAGGTAGAAAAGAGTTGGGGTAGACCAAAGGGACAAGTACTGTCCATTTGTTTCAAAATGGAGATAATTAAGAAGACATGGTCACAGTCTATAAAACCAGGAAGGATGATCACATACAATCTCTTAAATTGTGAATTTCTAGAACTAAGAAATGCTGGAAATATGACAGGCTCTGAGTTACCATCTGAGGGGTGGGCAATTTTTCCTGCGGCCAGACTTTCAGAAATGACTGTGCCTTGTGATAAGTCATCAGCAACAGCTGGTCTTAGAGTCAGAGGCCTTGAGGGCATCTTCATAGCTTCATTGTGAATGTGACCTAGAGAACCGTATACAAACAGCTTCCCAGCCTGTGTGGTTACAGGGTACAGCTTGCCCCACTGAGATGGCATCATCATTTGTGGGCATCCACGTCCAGTTAACCAAATCCAGTCTTCTCACTGGGGTTTACCTGAGCTTTCTTAGCCTGAAGAAGCAGTAAATCCCCATTTTCAGTTTGCCATCTCAGCTCTGACTGAGCTGAATTCTTGGCCAGCTCCTGAGTCCCTGAACAGTGATATGCCTCTGGTCCCTCATTCTTACCCACCTGACTCTCTCTGGTATCCTGTGGTTTGCAGGGCCTCTGAATTTTGAAAGAAGTATGGAATCCTAAATTCAAAGTGACCCTCAAAGATCATCTAACCTATAGGTAAATCGTTCCCTCAGATAATTGATCAACATAAAATGCTTATGTTTTGGACTACATTTTATGGTTTGCAGAACACTTTTAGGTTACTTCATTTAGTCTTTCTTTGTGACTTAAGCAACCAAAGTGTTACCATTTTGCAGATGAGAAAACCGAGATTCAGAGAGATTAAATGAGGTTTCTGAAATTACACAGGATTAGAAAAACATTTTCTCATTTTTTCTGACAGTATTTCTTCTATTCCCTTGCACTCATTTGGATGCTCATAGAATAAATAACCAATTTTATGAGACAAGAAAATAAAGGACTACAGTAATAGAAAATTATACCAACAAGAGTTGTCACTGATCAGACTACAAAGAATGGTGGTAACAAAACAGCCAAGGGTCCCACATCACATCAGAATTTGCCAGTAAGCTCTACAAATACTGGAACAAAAATTAATAGTCCTAGCCTTTTTTTTTTTCTTCTCATTGTGAGACGGGTAAATGAAGAATCATAGCATTACCTCGCTTTGCTCCAAAACTAAACATCACCACCTCTACCATCGGCAGGTTTTACATCTTATCAGCCCTGATGTAGAAAGGAAAGGTACTATTATGTTAATTTTGTGGATGAGAAAACTGAGGGTTTTGTGGTTTTTCCAGGTAGTAAAAAATGCCAGGTGTTCTGACTGCAGACTTTGTGTTTTTTCTTCACTATCCCAGTCCTACTTCGAGGACTGACTCGGGTATAAGAATCAGTCCCACCCCTGAACCTAAGCCATGGATATAAACATGCATTTTTATCTTCCTAAAATCAAAATTCCCACTCTGGTGACCTGACATGCCTTTATAAACAGCATTTGGAAGATCAAAATGAGTAAGAATATCAAGGATATGGCATGACTTAATGAACGACGCAGAGACTGGAGCCTATAATATCTAAATGGAAACCTAGTTAATGGAGATCCCCATCACCACGGCTATAACTGATGTTTCCAGTTGGCTGAAACTAGAAGGTAACATATGCCAGCAAGACTCAGGAGGCCCAGAGGGCGTCAAATTGCCCCTCAAACGTTGATTTGTGATGCACACAGAGTAAATGTTTCTCTGACACCCTCCAATGAATCTTGAACTAAGCAAAATGCAATGAAGCATGGCAGAAGGACTTGCATAGTTCAAAAGTATATATTGTGAGTTCCATTTTCCAAAGAGCTGAAGCTTTTGGCCACGCAATCCATGTATGCATGTACCCAAACTCACAGGCGGCTTTAGGAAATCATTAGCACCTCTAGCCAGCCAGCCACAGTACCCCACTGGCATCAGACATTTCCCACATACACACTCTGAGCAGTATTCCTGCGACTAATTGCTTTACAGATTTGGCATCTCATCCACAATCTGCCAGACTGGCCATGAGTTAGCATCTCAATCAAAATAGCCCAGCTTCCACAGGATTTTTGCCCTAGTGTTATCCATGTACAATATGTCATCAGTCATTTTCTGCCCAAGGAGGAAATTTGAGAACTGCCTATGAGGATTGTGGAATAGGAGAGCCCAGGCTTAGTATTTTTCTAACTATTGAGCATGAAGAAGTTGAGAGGGGGAAAAAAGTCTGCAAAAATCTGAAACAGATTGTGGTATCTTCTCCTTTGCCTTAAAGTAACAGATGGATGATATGTACTGATCTTGAAATTTCAGAAGAATCTTTATTTCCTCTCCAAGCGGGCTCTTAGACTCCCTAATAAAGAAAGTATTTGGCAATTTTCTGGTGACAAGACGCAAGGTAGATTTTTAAGGCCTGATTCTTCCAGTGTGATGATTTGCACTTGACTCGATCTTAGCTGGAGAATTGCCACATGTCCATTTCACCTAGGACTGTCTAGACAGTGTCAGCTGTTTCTCCTTCTATTCTAATATTCCATAACTGAATTCTCTTTCTCCAGTACTAATTAAGGTCACCTAGAAATTTTACTTAGCCTAGCCATTGCCTCTAGATAATATAAATCAATTATAACTTCCTCTCCCCCTGCCTTTTTTTTTTTTTAATGATCCAGTGTATGGATTATTTATGCTGTTTTACTTGTTTTCTTTCTCCCTCCTCTTTCCTTTGGGTCATTGACCTGTCAAAGCTCAGACTTGTCTACTTTTAACTATTTTGCAAGGCATAAGAGGTTGGACCCACTTGTTCAGGTGTGATTTGGGTATTGTCTATACAATAGATAATTATTCCCTTCTTCAAAAACATTACTGCATACTCACCACCTGCAAGGCACTGTGCTAGGCACTGTGTGAGACAAAGCATGACACGTATATTGCCCTAGTTTACATTTGGGGGGACAGAGTATGGTGGGATGTTGAACTTCAGAAGTGTACATACAATACAATCAGATAATGTTTAAGTGGGTGAGGAAATTGGGACAGAGGGGTAATAAGGGTAGAGTAGAATAAATGTATCGAAGAATGAGGTTGATACTTATAATAAGAACCTTATGGCACATGGTGCCAGGTAAGATTGCAGAGATGAGCATTATCCAGAGCCTTCCTGTCCTCTCTCCAAGTGTGGTCAGAAAATAGCAGGGTCTGACTGAAGGACCAGTCAGAGAAAGCAAGAGCTCTGGGGACGTTGCAAAGGCCATTCACCTGTGTTCTTCTCCTGACTCCCTAGGTCCTGGGATGGATCCGCAATGGGGAGTCAATGCTTAATGCCAGCCTGGTCAATGCCAGCTCTTTGTCTGAAGCAGAGCAGCTGCAGAGGGAACACGAGCAGTTCCAACTGGCAATCGAGGTAACACCCAAATCTGACTACACTGTCCTCCCTTCCCCATTCTGCTCTGCACTTCAGGCAAGATGATTCCTCAAGATGTGGGCATTTCTTTAGGTAGTGAAGCCTTAACTCTTTCTGGTTAAATGGTCCAGGTAGCTCCCTATTATGCAGGAATTGATGGAGAAGCAAATGCAAGGGTTCATTACCCCCAAGGAGTCCTAGTATGAGAAGACAAGTATTCACACCACAAATGTGCATCTTGGTTACCCATTGGTACCTTTCACCTTAAGGCCCCGGGTACACTGAGCTTTTTGTACATCATGGACTATACACCATGTGAGACTGGTAAAGCCAAAAGGTTAGAAGTCCGTTTGAAGATCACTCAGAATTGAAGATAGACAAGTACAAAAGTCATTTATACATTAGTATTCCATTTTAAAACCTTTGATTCCTAGGTAATATTTAGATTTTCTTGTCAGATTCTGCCTCTTACCAAGAACAATGAGCACTGGAGCAGGTTGCACCAGATAGTTGGCTTCACTGAGAGTAGCTGTTTGATAAGTCACGTTTCAAGAATAAACTGAAACCAGAAGTTCACCAGCCAAGACTTGTCTTAAAGACTATTTTAAAATAAAATTTCCTCTTACAACAATCTGATATAAATTTTTTCATCTTGCTTTAAATAATACCTTTAATTATCCTTTCTACTAGAACATTCTCCTTCCCAAAGAGAATTGAGCTGATTGCCTTAGAGTGGTGTGGGGGAAAGAGTAGGAAATGGGACATGGGAACTATATTAAAAATAAGTTCAGCACCAACGGGAACAGAGAGAAACCTTGAAAGACATCCATTACTTATGGTTCAGTATAAACGTCAACCCACTTTTGAGTGAATAAGAAATGCAAAGGTGTTATCATTTACTAAAAAAAATGATTGTTAATGAGAATTTTACACAATAATGATAAAATTTTAGCTGTTCATGCCCATACTTATATCTTTAATACAGTAATCATAGCCTGCTATCTTCGTAGGAACCAGTACTAGTCCTAGTTTACTGTCTGGGATTTGAGATTTTAAAATAGGCTATGTATTGCACACACAGTGTGGGCAAATCATTTGTTAAGGAGGAACTAAGGAGAGAAGAGAGGTTTTATTATCATCAGCTGCCTCTTTCCCTTTTACTGGCATGCCCAAATATGAAAGTTGTTAAGACCTATTCACTGTCAAGGAAAAATCAGGATTGGGGTTACAATTGAAAATCAGGCACACAGTGGTCAAAGCCCCATAGAGAGTCAGCATGAAGGGAACAGAGGTTGGGCAGACTAGGGGCATGGCATGGAGCTGTGAGAATGCTAGACAGAGAGAAGACCACTGTTGGCCACACCTCCTCCTTGTTTATCTCAGCTGTGAAGGTTTACCTGCCCTATCAGGTAATTAAATTCCCTGTTCCATAAGCAAATGTTGGGCAAGTAAAACCAAGTGTCATGACGTACTTGAGCATTTCAGTGAGCTAGTGGAAAACTGGGTAAATGCATCAGCTCTGCTAGTGAAGTGACTAAATCCCACGACCTGCATATGCAGTATGTATTAATTTGCAATGGTGCTGTCGCACTCTTACAGAATAGAAGCTCACTAAGCATGTAGGTTTCTTAATTACATGGGTGCAACTTGATCAAATATTCTTGGAATTGATATTGAGATATAGGCCCCTGTGGAGTATATGTCTATGGTCTGAAGAGGAGATAGCAGAGCAGATAGGATTTCTGGAAGATCGTGGGAGTGGAGGGTAGGCAGGGTCTGTCGCATAGTTAACATAATGAACTTCCAATTTGCTCCTTCTCCAGGGAGCCTGTGCTTCTCCCTAAACGTGTTGGTTTAGACCATGTTCTGCATCAAGGGGAAAATATGCCAAGGAAGATTGAAGCAGTTTGAAAGGGGATCTGACTAGCCTGGTTTGGCTTGGCCCACTTTGATGGTATTACTGAGGCCTTTCCAAGTAATGGCTGATAGAGAACATAATTTGACTTCTTGGACCCTGAGAAAAAATCCTATGTTCCAGAAGGGAAAACAAAATAAATTTGGGTAGGATGATCATATAATTTATTGTTAAAACTGAGACACTTCTGAGAGGGAAGAAGGGAATTATTACTAATTAAGCTAGAAAAAATAGGCATATACTAACACTATCATGGGCAGACTAGAATGTCTGCTTACCGTAGCCTGGGTGGATTTATGGGTTTTAAGGTTTTGGTCTCCCCGAAGAAGGCCAGAGTTTTTACTGGAAGTACCTGGGTTTCAGGAAAACAGAACAGTTAAGAACAGAGACCAGAACAAAGCACGAATAAAGCAAGATTTATCAACAGACCCAAGTTATTGTTTGTTAGTATGCAAAATGTTGTGGCTGATGGGGTTTCAAGAGCTGTGAATATCATAGAGATAAGCTCGATTTTGAAATCTATTTTATTTGAAATCCTCTTATGCATTTTAAGTATGAGCATTATGGCAGAAAAAGTAGTTAAAACTGGGTAATAAATTCAATTGATTTGGTTCAATTTTCTTCCATGTACTCCTATTTTACATCATATATTAACATCCTTGGTAATCCATGTCTTAAAGATATAATATTCAATAGGATTACATAGTAGAGAGTAGAAGTACATGCAAAATAATGACTCAGGCGTATCAAAGCAAGATTATGTCGTGTGCATAAGAGTTTGTCATTTTGGAAATTAAAGGGGATGGAGTTCCAAGGACTATCAGATATAATGAGTTTCTTAATAAGGAAGAGGATTTATTACATAGCCTAAATTATAGGACAATTAGAGTTATTCCTTCACTCTCAGAGAAAAAGACATAATGATGGGATTTTGATGACAATTACATGCTGATTTCATATATTGAGAAGCCAGTTAATTATCATAATCACTAATGTTCATTTGGTGAACCCTTCCTCCGAGTGAAGCACTGTAGATGCCATTCTAATTGCTAGAGATAAAACAGTCTGGTGTGATATGGTGGGAATGAACATAGGAATAGTCAAACCTGAATCTTATTCCTGGTCTCATCACTTCCTTGGCTGTAAATTTTTGGGAAAGTCATTCAACCGGCCTGAGCCTCATTTTTTTTTTTTTTATTTGTAAAATAGGAATAATAATACCCACCTTATAGTGGTGTCGTAAGAAAGAACAAATATACGTAAGCACAGTGCTTGGTACAGCATATACCCTTGGATAAATGACAGTTATTAAAGTGATTTTTAAAGCAGTCATTGCTTTGAGAGTTTCACAGTCTAAGTAAGGAGAATCAGCCAAATATTAGATGATTCAGAAGAGAGTAGTTTTTAGTGAGTCCAGCTGTCCAAAAAGATTTTTGTATTCAGTTAAAAAAATTCATTTTAATATAGTTAACATACAGTGTTATATTAGTTTCAGATGTACAATATAGTGATTCAACAGTTCTAAACATTACCCAGTGTTCATGATGATAAGTGTACTCTTAATCCCCATCACCTATTTTACCCATTCCCCACTGACCTCCCCTGTGGTTAGGATCTTCCTATCCAACCATCTTCCCCAGAAGTCCCCAAAAGACATTTTTTAAGTTTACTCATTTATTTTGAGAGTGAGAGAGAGTGAGAGTGGAGGAGGAGCAGAGAGAGAGGGAGAGAGAATCCCAAGCAGGTTCTGCACTGTCAGCACAGAGCCAGATGCAGGGCTCGAACTCACAAACCATGAGCCACCCAGGCACACCCCCTCCCCCCCCAAAACAGCTCAGATTTGAGCTGAGTCTCAAAGTACTACTGGACCATAAGTGGGAGAGAATAAGGGATGCTCATTAAAAGGCAGGAAGAATGAAGGTAGCGAAAATTAAAAAGTGCATAGTGTGTTTTCAGAGGGTTTTTGTAAGGAGGTAGTAGATGATAGTGTTACAGACTACATTGGGAGGAGACTTTAATGACATCTTTTAAGTTTGGACTTAATTTCACAGCAGTAGGGGAACCACTGAAGGCTTTTGAGTTGAGAGAAGGGAATGAATGATATTATAGCATCAAATTAGAGTTTCAGAGCCGGAAGAACATTAGAAGTCACTTCATCCAACAACTTCCTATTACAGGAAATCAAATTTATCTGTATGAAATGTGAAGGATGGGTTTGATGGATTAGAAATGGAAGGCAAGGAGACTAGCACTGGAACCACCACAGCAGTCTAAGCATGATGTGGGCTAGACCAGTCAAGGATGTTGTTCCTTGAGGAACAAGTCAAGGATGATGTCACTATTGGAACCCCAGGCGACAACAAGGAGGGCAGATGGTAGACTGCTGTTGGAAGATGCTTTCAGAGGAAGGAGTTTCATTTTAGATGCGGAACTTGAGAAGATCTCTAGGAGGAAGGTGGTGGCTCTGGCAGGGCAGTCAAGCCGTTTGCATTCACTGGTGAGCATTCCTCCTCTCCCCAGGAAGACCATTCATTTCTTTTACTAAGAATGCATCTTTGTAAGTGGCTAACATGGGGCAGGCAGCTAGATCAACTGAACCAGTGCTGCTGACCTGGAGTGAGAAGCGTGACAGGCAGCTCAAGACAATTAAAGATGAGGGTCAGATGTAGGGCGAGAGATGGATACTGAGAGTCATCTACAAAGAGGAAATAATAGCAGCCATGGGAATAAATAAGAGCTCTGCAGAAGTGAAGGAAAACCGAGAATGCACTTTGGGATACCCCTCTATTTAGGAGACAGGAAAAGAAAATGGTGCCGATAAGTAAAACAGAGAAAGAAGTCGGGGATTTATAAAGGATCATTTCTGCCCCTTAGTTTACTCTTTCTAGCCATGTTCAGCATTTAGGAACTCAAATTCTGATGTGGTCATCATGACTGAGGGCTGATTTAGTGGCAAAGCAAGGGAATAAAGGAGTCTAGGTTGCTGGAGGCTGTCGTGCTAACATAGCTCACACTGAGTACAGATTTCAGAACAGGGAAGGGAAGCCAGGAGATGGTTGACAGACTAGGGAAAATCAACAGGACTATGCAAACTGCCCTCTGGGATGAGGGTGAAGGGGAAGCAGTGGTGTAGAGGAGAAAAGGAGGGAGGTTGTACTCACACAGGGAGTGCTGAATGGATCAGCTCTTGGGGACTGTCCTTGCACAGCTGCCCAAGAAGAAGGGCAGAAGTAGTTCTGGAGTACATTACTGGGCTGCTAGCTGTCCCTTTTTACTGGAAGCTGAGCTATACTTTCTTAAACATGCAGAAGCCAAATTACCACTATGCCATTGAGTTGAAATCATCCCAATGGCTGAGGTTGCAATAATATTAGCTCTTTGAAGTCCTGTTTCATCCACATCCGTACTTTATTTTAGTAAGTTTTAATCCCTTTTGGCTCTCTCTGCCACCCTGTCCTCCAGCCTGGTCTCCCTACCTCCTACAGTTAATATGAATCAGAGAATGCAGACCACATTTAGCCTGAATAAGAAAATAAACCTTCCATGATATATATATATTATCCTAAATGCAAACATAAGTAATGTAATAATGTAAGGATTACACATTGAGCTAAATTATCTACTACACTGCTCTGTTCCCTTGGTGAGGTAGCGAAGTGATGGTGAGATGCTACTCTTAGGCTTTATTAACCTGCCAAATTTATTCCTTCTCCTGGAGTCCTTTTCAACTAATTATTAATGTTTAAAATAATTGCATTGTTGGCTGAGCTTTGTATTATATGGAGATTTTTTTTCTTATGTGCTATGTTTATTTGATCTGTAAAATGGGACTACAGCAGTAACTTCCTTTGAAAACTCACTACAGTGAACAATTTTATGATGAGATTTGAAAAGAAAAATTCACTAGTGTATGAACCAATCAGGGAGCAGATATATACACAACTGTTATTTTTCTACCACAGAAACTGAGATGTTTTTAGAACCAGTGATACAAGTAGGAGAGTGGGGGTGGGGGGTGGGCAGGAGCCAGGGTCCTGAGCATTCAGTTAATGAAAATGCATGATGTTCTTTTTTTTTTTAATACGCTTTAAAAACAGTGATATATTAATCGTCATGACAAAATGTTTGAATCTACCATTTAAAGCTCTTTAACTTTTCTGCATCTTTCCACTCACGCCTCACTCCACCCCCTCCTGTACCACGCCTGGGTCGTTCCCATGGACCTCTCTCTCCTCCCCTTGTGCCCAGTCCCTCTTTCATGCCACTTCCTTGCAGAAGACGCACCAGAGCGCCCTGCAGGTACAGCAGAAAGCTGAGGCTCTGCTCCAGGCCGGCCACTATGATGCCGATGCCATCCGGGAATGTGCCGAGAAGGTGGCCCTCCACTGGCAGCAGCTCATGCTGAAGATGGAAGACCGGCTAAAACTAGTCAATGCCTCTGTGGCATTTTATAAAACTTCTGAACAGGTGAGGGAAGGGCTGCAGGGTGTGAGGGACTGATGTTGATGGAGGGCTTTTTTGTTCCCCTCGTACTGCAAATCTGCAGTATCTCCCTTAACAAGAAGCTAGTCTTCTCAGTACTAACCTTTGAGAGTAGAAAAATGATGTGGAAATACTACAGTTAGCTTCCTTATAACATTTTCTTTAGAGAAGTGAGCCATGTGACTTGCTTCTTATGAATTTCTCAAACTCATCAGACGTAGATGTTAAGGGACAAATTGGGTGTGCACTGAATACTAGATTTGAGGGGTGTATGGGTCAGCTATTGCCACAATAATGCTACCCCACAACTCAGTGGCATAAAACAATAAGCATTTTGTTTTTAAGTATTTGAGTTCAGCTGATCTTGGCTAAGCTTGCCGGACTGGGCTCCTGGCTGTAGATTTGGTCTAGATCTGCTGTCATGTCTGTCATCCTCCTTGACCAGCAGCTATTTGAGGCACATTTATGGTGAAAAGCAAGAGTGCAAGAGCCCAAAATCTACTGTGCAGTTGCATCTCAAGTCTCTGCTTGTGTTACATGCTCTAACATCCTTTTGGCCGAAACAAGTCACGGGGCCAAGCCAACATCAATGAGGCAGGGAAGTATATGCCTCCTATGAAGGTCAGGAAGGTAGAGTGACCGTGATCTAATCTGCCACAGTCAGGCACTATGCCTGAAAAACAGTCAGCACTTTCACTCGTGGGGCTCTCAGTCTGATGGAGGAAACAGTTCTCTGTCATTGGTGGACCATGAGCCTAACTGGTAGGATGGTGCTGCCATGGGAGAAAAGGCAGGAGATACATACAGCAGGACATTAAAGATGTGGACCCTTTACTGTCCCATCTGTACAGCAATATGCTGTAGGATTACATACAGCATATTGTAGGGCTGTAGGGCCGAGAGGATTTTTAAATGATTCAGGTGCTTTTAAGGGAATTCTTTTCATGAAGTAGAGGTTTAAAACACAGTAATTTTGGGACACCTGGGTGGCTTAGTCATTTGAGTATCCAACTCGTGATTTGGGCTCAGGTCATGATCCCAGGCGCCGTGGGATCGAGCCTCACATCAGGCTCTGTGCTGAGTCTGGAGCCTGCTTGGGATTCTCTCTCTCCATCTCTCTCTGCCCCTCCCTCACTCGTTCTTTTTCTCTCTCTCTCAATAATAATTTTAAAAAAACAGAAGTAATTTTATTTAATGTAAAATACTTTCCTCATTTGAATTGCTCCCTGGTAGAAATCAATCAGAAATGTTCTCCTCTGGGTGACTTACAGGGGCCATGAGAAAGTCTGTCTTGAAGCAAATATGACATGCCTGTCAGAGGGCCCAGTAGCCAGTGTTCCAGTCTCCACACCTTTTCTCACTTCTCCTTTCTGTTGGAGTAATGATGCCTTTGATGGTCACAGAATTGGGAGCAGCTGAGTAGGATGGTTTATAGATGCAACACAATCCCAATCAAATCCCAGAAGGCTTTTTTTTTTTTTAAAAAAAAAAAAGATAATGCTGATTGTAAGATTTATGTGGAAATACAAAGAATCAAGAATAGCCAAACAATCTTGAAAAGAAAAAAAAAAAGTTGGAGGAGTTACACTACTTGATTTTAAGACTTACTCTAAAGCCACAATGATCAAGACAGAATGATGTTGGCGTAAAAATAGACACAATGAAACAGAATGGAGATTCCAGAAGGAGACCCACAAATATACAGTCAGTTGATTTTGACAAAACAATTCAAAAATAAAGGAAAGAATGATGCTGGACAACTAAATATAGGTTTCCCCTGCTATCTGAATGTAGAGCGTTCCTATGAAAACTTTTGTAAGCTGAAGTCAGATGTAAAGCAAAAAAGCAGTGACCACTAATTTACATGGGAAAAATTTTTGAACATTCCCAGACCCAAAAGTAACCTCTTGTAGGCCCTTGTGAAACCTTAGGGACACATCTTGCTAACGGACGCACAGAATAAGTCAAGATAAAGCACAGATGCTCACAGACACAGTTCGGAGCTGTGGCAGCTGGATGCTGAGAGGCTGAGTATAGTTCCTGGAGAAGGAGGCTGGGGACCACCCTCACTACTTGGGTGCATGCTGCCTCTGTGACAGTTTCCCGCAGAACAAATGCTGAACACTGTGTTTTACTTTTCACCTTTTTTCATAAAACTGAAAATCCTCGTATTTCTTTCAGTTAGCAAAAACAGGTACTAACATAGGTCTTTCATAAACGTGAAGTGGTGTTGTGAGCTTGTGAAAAGCAGGAAATACCTGTACCCAGATTTTTTTTTAATGAGGTTTAATCCCCGTCTAGTATCATACACCACTTTTAGTTTTTAATGGACCACGATGCTGAAGGGGACAAAGCCCTACATTAAGGAGTCAGTCAATTTGCCTTTGACCTTGCCAAAGGTTACCTTACCGCTCTGGATTTGTTTCTTTACCTGTTAAATTAAAGGACTTATGCTTGCTAATCTTTTCATTTCCTCTAGCTCCCAAATTGATTTTTAGTTCAGTATTATCATGGGACAGGCCTTAAGTACTCATCAAGTTTTTTGCATGTCTGTAATCCGTTTTCTCTCAAGACATGGGCCTTCCTACACATATTCATGCCTTGCATGAGGAGAGGTGTGTGGTGCCAGAGGAGGCAGGATTCAGGGACAGGCCTTCTCATGACATGGGGAGCATGTTGGCCATGAGGGTGATTTGCCTGGAACATTTTTCAGCTCAGTTCGTCACTCAGTAAACATCCTGTCTAGTACCACACTCTTCATCAAAAGGGATGGCCTTCTCAGGCAAAGGGGACACAGGATGGTTGTAGCTGTTCTCCCTGCTGCCATAGCCAAGCTTTCAAAGCCTAGTAAAAGAAAGTATAGGAATACAGGTTTCTATTTCCTGCACCCTTCCCTAGGCCCTGACACAAGGCTGCCCTAGGTCCCCTTCTGTTGCACCCAACCTGACTTCCATCCAAGTGCCATTTGCAACACTTTTGCTTTTAGAGTATGGCCTCTTAGCACTTTGAGAACCAGTATCTTTTAAGTTAACCTAGATTTGTTATCCTCTGAAGGAAATGCACATTTTCTAATAGAAGACCTGAAGTTGTCATTGCCTGATGATGGTAGCTCAAGACATTTTTGCTGGGATATGTTTGCCAAGGAGGAGGAAAGAAATCATTCACTTAGGACCCATAAATCCCTCAACACGGCCACTTCCTCCTTTATTTCTGTTTGGGGCTACTTCCTGTAGGGCAAGTACAGATGGTCGGGCAATCCTAGTATCTTCTCTAAACTTCGTTTTCCTGCTCTGCCATATTCACAGAGTCCTCAAGAGGTTCCAGCGATAGAATGAACATACACAAAACACTTTGAACCCCCCTCCCCCACAAATTACTAGTCTTTCTTCCTTTCTTACTCTGTATACTCTCCCTAAGTGATGTCATCAACCCCATAGCTTCAGCCTTCAGCCAATGACTGTCAGAAGATGACTCCAAGTCGCCCAAACTCCACTGCATCCTGGACTTCTCTTAGATGTCCCAGGGGTACTGCATGTTCTAAATCTACAAACGGAACTTCAAAAGGAACATGTCACCTGTGCAGGGTTCTGTCAGCTGAAGCTTCTCAGAAAATCCTTCCTGACCGAGTAATCTACAGAGCCTTTCCTCCTTGGTTCATTAGGTCTGTAGTGTCCTAGAGAGTTTAGAGCAAGAATACCGGAGAGATGAGGACTGGTGTGGTGGACGAGACAAACTGGGACCAGCAGCAGAGATGGACCACGTCATCCCACTCATCAGTAAACATTTGGAACAAAAGGAGGCCTTTCTTAAGGTGAGAGCACATTGTCATCCACAGTGTGAGACATCAGCCTTGCTCCTTGGTCTCCATTCTCTCTGACTCTGTCACACACGCACAGGCATCATATGAGCTTTCCATCCCCCTGTTTTCCTCACTTCTTATCTAAAGGGAGGTATTTGTAGAGAAGATAAAAGAAGATACTGGCTGGTTAGCCTGAAAGGTTGAAAAGTTACACTTCAAATATTATTTCTCTCAGCACTTTCTAGATGACTAGGCAGTTATTATATACCATTAGTACAGGTGCCATGTTCGAATATCATGACATCCCGATGTTGTTAATTGAGAAAAATACATAGTTTCACCCAGTGATGTTTGGTTTATAAAAATATTTTTAATTGAAATATATAAGCCCAGGGGCACCTGGTCGTCTCAGTCAGTAGAGCATGCGACTCTCGCTTTTGGGGTTGTGAGTTTGAACCTCCACATTGAGCACAGAGATTACTTAAAAAAATTTAAAAAGAAAGAAATATATAAGCCCAGATTAAATCAGTATTAAAATAAATATTTTATAAATGGATGATGCAAAATTTAGGGCAAGAATTAAATAAATTTAGACACCTTATTTATCAATCTAACAATTATCAGTAACCAATGGATATAACACCACTTATTTATTCTGTTGCGTGAAGAGAGAAATACCTCAGTTTGTTTGTTTTGGTTTTTAATAGAGCCCTGGTTTCTCAGGGAGGAAGCACAGTCCTGCTCTGAGCAGGCTTTCAGCTGGTGTGTAAAGTCCTAGTAAGCCTCTTTCCTCTAGCCTTTGATCTTCTCTCTGCCAGAGTCATCTGTGTCAAAAATTATCTAAAGGCTCTGTTTACTCTCAAATTTCTTGCTTTCATGTTCTGCTTCCTTTCAGGTTTCTGAAAGTACAAAGAGAATTTTTATACTCTGACATGTTGCTACTGCTTTTCTATAATTCTATAATTAACTGACTTTCTTTTATTAGGGATTTTCTATACTTGACCACCTCTTTGAGTTTTACTTTTTTCTCTCTCCCTTTCTCTCTTTTTAAGATAGCTTCTCCCTGCACTCCTCCTATCTATCAGGCACTTGCACCTGCACTCAATCAGAACCCTTAGTAATCAGCTCTTACTAATAAGATTAAATAAAAAGTCTTCTATACCAGGCCTAAGAGATTTTAAAAGTCTTTTCTAGTATAAAACAAAGTTTAAAACAATAATTTAAGTGGAACATATTAAAGAATTTTAAAAGAGGCATAAAGATATTACTTCATAAAATTACATGTTTCTTTTGAAGCCTGAAAGAAAAAAATGTTTTCCATATGTGCCTAAAATCATAGGTGAGAAACTCCCTATTGCTGTGGGAATCAAATGCCCAATGGCAGACACTGAGTTCTCCATTTATGTGTATTAGTTGATCTATGTTGGATACTTTAGCTTTGGACCACCATCCAGCTGTTAAATTCATGGACTTCATGGTGGATAGACTCATCAACAGTCTTTTACCAGAGCTCCCAGAAACAATTGTTACTAATGCAAAATTTAAAATAATTTTTTACAGCATAATTTGTGGAATCAGTTGCTAAATGTAAAAAGGTGTAAAAATTTGACAGTTTTGTTTAGAGATAATATTGAAAACTGTAGATTAAAAATTAGTGGACTAGCATGTATCATAATCCCCCTTATCCATGGGGGATATGTTCCAAGACTCCCAGTGGATGCCTGAACTTATATATACTATGCTTTTTCCTATGTGTGTATACCTATGATAACGTTTAATTTATAAATTAGGCACAGTAAGAGTTGAACAACGATAACTGATAATAAATAGAACAACTGTAACAATATGCAATAATAAAAGTTATGCGAGTGTGGTCTTTCAAAATACCTCATTGGACTGTACTCATCCTTCTTGTGATGCTGTGAGATGATAAAATGCCTACAAGATGAGATGAAGTGAGGTGGATGACGTCGGCACTGTGAAGTAGCGATAGGCTACATCACATCAGGAGGAGGACCACCTGCTTCTGGACCACAGTTGACTGCGGGTAACTGACACTGCAGAGATGGAAACTGTGGATAAGGGGCCCTGCTGCATTACTTCTGCAACAGAAGAAAACCTCAAGAAATTCAGAAATTCTTTGGCCTTGAGAGAAACTAGGAATAATCTGTCAGTAGTCCTAGATTCTAGCCCTGACATGCTTCATGATTCCTGCCCACTTGGGGCCTGGGTCTCCTCCAAGGAGAACGTGACCTGTCCTCTGCCATGCACAGCTAGCACGAATTGTCAAGAGGGTGGTGTAATGGCTCTTAGTCCTGTGTGTAGATCCTTATTTCCCAGCAGTAGGATATTAGTGTCACTGAGGTGGACGTGGATTTTATGGACAAATAAGTTTTTTTTAATGTAATTTCCATTTGGATATGGAATGTATGGTTAATAGGTTTGTTTACCAAATTTGCTTTCTCAAGTCTACACTAATGTTAAAGTGACTTACCCCAGTGGTCATATAAGAGGCATTCTGGTGGCAGAGGAAAACCAGCCTGAGGCAGTAACTATGACATTATTAACGCTGAATCAACATATAGAGAGTCTAGGGATGGCTGATTTCTGATTTTGAGCTGGGATGGAAAGGGGAGAAGCCCAGGGAGTGATTCTTTCTTCCACAAAAGGGTGAGCCTCCTGCATTGGGATTGGAGTATCTGTGAACCAGAAGTGGCCTCCAGGGCTCTGCTTACCCAGAGCTCCAGAAACCTCACTACCAGCACCCCTTTTCCAGTGTCTTAGACCCCATGCACCTGCTGGGGTCCTCACACCTTTGTCTCTCTCAGGCCTGTACCCTGGCGCGGCGGAACGCTGAAGTGTTTCTCAAGTACATCCACAGGAACAACGTCAGCATGCCCAGTGCTGCCAGCCACACGCGGGGACCTGAGCAGCAAGTGAAAGGTCAGTGTGGGGGCTTCCAGCCATGAGCCACATCGGCAGCACTGACCGGAGGCTGTGTACCTGGTCTTTATGCAATCTCAGATTTCCTGATTCTTCTCCTTGGATAAGAAAAATGTTGATGTGTGGGGCGCCTGGGTGGCGCAGTCGGTTAAGCGTCCGACTTCAGCCAGGTCACGATCTCGCGGTCCGTGAGTTCGAGCCCCGCGTCAGGCTCTGGGCTGATGGCTCGGAGCCTGGAGCCTGTTTCCGATTCTGTGTCTCCCTCTCTCTCTGCCCCTCCCCCGTTCATGCTCTGTCTCTCTCTGTCCCAAAAATAAATAAAAAAAAAAAAAAAAAAAAAAAAAAGAAAAATGTTGATGTGAGATGGCATGGGCAGTGGTGATTCCTGGGCAATTTTTAAACACGCATCAGGATTTGGAATGGAAAAATGAAGATGTAATTTCCCCGGCACTTTTTCAGTTATCTTGATCTAGAGCAACACTTAATTTTATGAAGTAAAAGAAATGGTCTGTATCTACACCGTTTGTATAGTAGCCACTAGTCACATGGGCTACTGAGCCCTTGAAATGTGGCGAATGCAACTGAGGAACTAAATTTTTCCTTTTATTGAATATTAATTAACTTAAATGTAAATATCCAGATGTGGCTAACATATATTGAAGAGCACAAGACTAGGGTATCTTACAGCCCAGAAACAAGACACAGACTGAGAAGCATAAAACCAAATTCTAATCCTGGCATTATGACTTACCATGTAAGCTTTTATAATTTCAGTTTCTTATTTTATTTATTTATTTATTTATTTATTTATTTATTTATATTTTTAATTTTGAGAGAGAATGCGAGTGAGCTCGGGGCAGAGAGAGAGAGAGAGAGAGAGAGAGAATCCCAAAGTGGGGCTCAAGCTCACCCGATGCAGGGCTTGAGCTCACCAAACGTGAGACCATGACCTGAGCCGAAGTTGGATGCTTGACCGACTAAGCCACCCCAGAGCCCCGTTTTCATACTTTAAAATGGAAGGTGTCTGAATTCTGGTTCCTCAAAACGTGGTCCCCAGACCAGCAGCACTGGTATCACCTGGAGACATGTGAGAAGCACAGACTCTCAGGCCCTGCCTAGACCTGCTGAGTGAGAAGCTGCGTTTTGACAAGAGCTCTTCCACCCCAACCAAGCAGATGATTTGTGTGCACATAAAATTTAGATAACTACTGGTCTAGATAATCTTTAATATCTCTCTGAAGTCTATATATCTACAATTGTATGAACAAATCAGTAACCTTCAATAATTGCTAATCAGGTGACCACTTTCAGCTTAAATGATTATCATTGGTATCACTGATGCTGGGCCATGCAGAAATTGGCCTTCGAGTGAAGAATTTAACAAGTGTCATCTCATCTTGACACAGCAGAGGACTGCAAGTCTGGAGACCCAGGCTAGGGAGGGAGCTGAAACTGACCTGGAGTGAGGGGTGGGGACAGGCTGAGAGCTGAGAAGTGGGTGGCACTGATCTGCCATAGTAAGGGCCTCCCTCCCTGCTCAGAGAGCTTGAGAGGTGGGAAGATCAGAGGCCACTGGGAAGAATTACACTTAGGAATAAAATTTGCTGCAGAGAAGAAGGAAGCAGGGTTCCTTTTCCAGATATGCTCCCTGTTTGAGGTCAGGGGACCCGTGGGTGGCTGGCATTATGTCACTCTGTCCTTCGTGCACATTGCAGTGCTGGCAGCAGTCCGGGTGAGGCCAACTGCCTGCTGAGAGAGCACGTGCCTCCCCCTACATCTCACTGTACCAGGAGTGGCAGGCACCCAGAAAGACCAGAGTATGCTGCACCTTCATAAGGGTGAGGGAAGGTTGTTGTGTCCATAGGAAAGCTTTCCAGAAAGGGGAGAAATGAAATCTGAAACTCTAGGATTTTTGCCTGATCAGGGTTGATTCTCTTAACCACCGCAGAAGATTCTGCAGTGAGCAAAACAAGGATTAGGAGGCCAAAAGATTAAAATAAACACAGGTTCTTACTTGTCTTTGCCCAATTGAAGCTTCCACCTAAGCAGGGACCTACAATTTCTCCAATACCTATTTCCTTTCCACCTGCTGCCTGGACCCAAGGCCAGGACCACTTATTTTAAGTTTGTATTACAGGTGCAATTATTATGGCATAACAAGCAAAAATTCAGTGACATTCAACTGTAAGCATTTATTGTTCAAGTGACTGCATTGGCTGGGGACCAGCGGTCTTGGCTGGGCTTAGCAATGCGGCTTTGTTTCATGCTGCAAGTCTGGCTGGCTTGGTGCCTTCACTGCAGGTTGGGTTCTTGCCTGTTCCACATGTATTAATTCTGGGACCCCAGTTGAAGGAGAAATTACCCGGGAAAACTCCTTATAGTGGTGATGGCAAGGTCATGTGCACAAGCAGACTAAGTTCCTGCTTGTATAATATCTGTTAACAACACATTTGCCAGATCAGGTCACACGGCTGAGCCTTAAAGCAGGGCAATTTGTCTCTTTGTGGAGCAACTAAAAAGTTACATAATAAAGGCATACATATAGGGATTGGTGACTAATTGAGACCTATGAAAGTTCTCAGCCTTAAAGGAAGAGAGACAGATTTTTGTCCTTCCAGGAGGATGCACTAAAAGTTCGAAGTACAAGCACTGTGATTTGATTGTGCCCTTTTTTGTAAAGCTTCTGTAGTGGTAGTCTGTGCTTCTCAGCTCCTCTAACCCAGAGGACCAAGGTAGCTAAGGACTCAGGCTCTGAGGTCAAACGTTTCTATCTGAATGACCCTGGGCAAGTTACCTAGCCTCTCTGAACCTCCGTGTCTTCATCTCTAAATGGAGGTATTAGTGGTATGTGCATCACAGAGTATTATGAGAATATGTGCTTGCTACCTAGCAAGTGCTTAATAAATATTAATTTTTCATATCATTGTGTATTTTATTAGTATCTAACAGAATTAGCAGGAAGCAGGAGGCAGACACAATACAAACTAAATAGGAGTGCTTCAAGCATAGAGCACACTATTAAAACACATAGGAAATTTAGGCATGTAGCCAGCTGCTGCTGGAATGACAGGAGGAGAGAGGGACATGACATGGATGAACACCTGCCGTGGCCCATCATGGTGCCACATGCCTGGTGCATGTCCTCTCACCTGACATCGTTAGAGGTAACGAGAATAGCATTCACCTTTTCTCAGCATGGAAATTTTGACCTAGAGACGTGATTCCAGGTAGACATGATCCTAACACAGCTTCCCGACACCCATGATTTCAAGGCTGTGCTGTGTGTGCATAGCCGCTTGTACAGGGCAGAGAGTGTGGCTCAGGACATGGGTTATCTATGCAGTTATACTGTCCCTCATACTGTTGTTCCTCTCCCACCCTCTCCTAGCACTCCAGAGTGGCTGGGATTCTTATCAAGTCCCCTTGCTCTCCATAGGCTCCAGAGGCCAACTGAGTTAGCTGTTATTTTAAGATCTGACACCTCCCAAGGTCTCTTACCATCAAGCACGGGCTTTGGTATGAAGAGAATCAGGGTCACTTTTAAGTTACCCTGGGGGCATCCTCTTCCTCCCTTAACTGATGGAACTTCATCAGCAGACCTCACACCCCCGATCTTGCTCCCCTCTGGGAAGTTCTCTGTGGACCAAGCTTTTGGTTCCCCACATCTGGCGCCTGGATTAGTCCCATGGGGAGATTTGCAAGTCACAGTTATCTGGCCCCTGGGGTGTGCAGATTTGCTCAGGGCCCCCCAGAAGCAGCGTTCCTCTCTTCTGCCCCACAGCCATCTTGAGTGAGCTCTTACAGAGGGAGAATCGCGTCCTGCACTTCTGGACCTTGAAGAAGCGACGGTTAGACCAGTGCCAGCAATATGTGGTGTTTGAACGCAGTGCTAAGCAGGTATGTTGCCCTGGCTTTGCCTCAGTTCTGGGGACTGTGTGGACACCCAGATGACCACAGCATGGGACACAGAGGAGGGTCACAGCAGCAGGCATAGTAGAGATGGGAGGTGGTGCCGACACAAGGAAGGAGAACAGACTGTCACTTAGCAGTCCTTCAGCCTTTACCCGTACTCTGTACCAGGAGTTGGGAGAAGATGCTGGGGTCAGATTGCCTCTAAGAGCTCATGGATGATTCTGGGCCTGGCCTAGAAGACGAGGATGAGACATTCTCTTTACTGGTAGGATGCTCCAAGTCTAACGGGAGAGGGCTCAGTCCTAAAATCAGCTTCCAAGCTCCATACTGACCAAATGGTGCCAGCATTTCTTGGGTCCGTCACACTGTCCCAAACAGTGTAACAATGCATGTTTTCTAATTGACAGCTGACTTTTGGGGGACTGGGTGGGTTGTTTCCTCCCACAGGCGCTGGACTGGATCCAAGAAACAGGTGAATATTACCTCTCAACACATACCTCCCCCGGAGAGACCACAGAAGAGACTCAGGAACTGCTGAAAGAGTATGGGGAATTCAGGGTGCCCGCCAAGGTAGGAAGCAATCTGGAGCCCTCCCCACACACACCCAGCACTCCCCAGTCTGGCCAGTTCTACATTATGAAAGGGAGAACAGCCTCAGTGCACAGAAATGTTGACCACAGGGGCAAGGGGTGGGGCGGCGGGGAGCATGGGTAGGATGATCTCCATTGAAACCTGAATACCCAAAGAATTGCAGCTGCTGGATGGAGCATCTGTATGAGAGAAGTCAGCTCTTATACACTGTGCTCCCAAATACTCACCTCCATGCTACAGGTGTAGACTCTGCTGTGTTCTTTTAGACCAAATAAGGCGAAGGGGCACACTCATGTGAAATGCACACTGCACTGTGAACATCTGCACCTATCCACACGTTCTTGACGTTTGAATGGTTTGGGAAGTCTACCCGTATAGGCCAGTGACTGTGGATGGGTTCACAAAACAGGTGAGTTTCTTATTTCCTGAACCAACGGCTTCCATATGGCCTCAGACCTGCAAATGAGCCAGGCCGGGGTCTCTGGGGAGCAAAATGTGCACTGGCGCACACAACACACGCCGTCACACCCCCATTCACACTGAGGCAGGAAATGCTGTCGTAGGAGGAAATCTGTTTTCACAGCCAGGGTTTGGTCTGAGGACCCTTGGGTCTGAATGAAAATCTCCTGTCTCAGTTCCCTCTTTGTGGCATCCTCGCGCTTCACACTGGGCTCCCTGCCATCGAGGAGCCTGTCTTGGCACCACTTCCTCACATGGCAGGTGCTCTAACCAGGATGAGAGCTGCTTTTGTGGGGGTCACAGTGGGGGGAACGTATTGATGCCCACCCCACCCCCCCCCCCCCGCCTGCCCCAAAGATCCCTGCTAAGGCACATTTCCTCTAGTTTCCTGTCACAAAATTAGGCCCTTAGCCTCTTTCTGAAACTGATACTTTACGAGTGGGTATTCACTTTATGAATTCTACACTATGAACTTCTGATAGTGGCAAACTTTCCCCTGCAACCCTGTGAGCTGCGGGGCCTTTTCATCCAATGTGAAAAGCTGTCAGTTCAGATAAGAGACTCATTTCAGTACCAACCAGAGCAAACAGCACTAGGAAGGTGACAGATGTCCAGAACTCTTTTCAAATCCAAATGAAAATAGCTTTTGAATGACCTATACTTTGTGTCTATCTGCCCCCCTCCAAATAATGAACCATTAACAAGCAGAATGGTATCAGATCCACTGGTGTTCCAACCCCATCAGATGGATTGTGGTAGATACCCAGAACTTGTTAGGATCGGAATCTGTTCATAACCTAAAAGGAAATGTAGAGAATTGTCTAGTCAACTTAACTTCCTCTTCCTTAAAATCTTCTTGCTGTCTTTCTCCTCTTTTCCATTCATATTCGTAACCACCCTAACTGGATTCCATGCTTTCAGCCTCTCCTTCCTTCCCATCCATCCTGCTCATCATTGAGGTTCATCTTGAAAACACTGGGTGGGTCCTGTTTCCACCCAGTCCAAGAACTTCAGTGATTCGCCAGTGTCTTCAGATTAACAACCTCCACAATAGCACCACCTCACCTCCCCAGTTTTATCTTCATTATTCTTTCGTGCAAATTTTATGCTCCAGCTGAATGGATGTATTTTCTTACCCTCTGAGAGATACATCATATGCTTTCTTGCCTCTGTACCTTTTCCATACTGTTTTTCTGCCTAGAATATGATTTTCTTCCTTCTGGTTTGTACTTTTAAAAAAAAAAAAGCCTGCCTTTCCACTGGAGTGCCTCCTTCTCTGTGATCATGCAGACATGCCGGGATGTGATCTGGCCCATCCCTGCATTCCGGCCACTGTTGTCTGTATAACCCTTAAGGGACCTGCCATGAACCATCCTGTTCTCCAGTAATCTGTGTGAAGTGTCATCTCATGTCTGAGCCAGCAAGATCCCAAAGGATAAGAACCACACTTTGTTTACTTGCCTGACTGAATCATGCATCAAAGGGAGGCTGCAAATATTTGTGAACATAGGGGAAAAAAGAAGTTTGGGTAGATTCAATGACTCCCTACACCAAATCTATATTTAATGTGATTCTATTACTTTGGCTCTCTCTGTTCTCTCTCCCTCCTAACTTAACTCCTTCCATAATGGGGTTTCATTTTCCCATCTATCATGTTCTAAGTCTCAAGAATATTTATTATTGGGATATCTACAGGGTAACGAATCCGGCTGAAGAGCTTCTGATTAAAGGCAACAGTTGCCTCCTGTTCCTCTCCAGCTGCACTTCCCAGAGGCAAGCCTCCTTTAACTAGCTACCTTTGATTTTAATCTTTATAACCAGTAAAGTGAATTGGAAACGGAAACCAAATTGACCTCAACACAGAGAGAAAATAGGGTGGCCCTCACAACTAAACAGGGCAATAGAGCATATTGAATATATTGAATTATTATTCTCTGCTCCAAAGAAACAGATCAAATAGAATAAACACTAAATATAAAAATATACTTTCTATATAGCAAGCCACAAGTGTAAAGAGAAAAATAAGATAAAGAGAACCGGGTGGGGATAAGAGGATAACAAAATTTTTCTTATTATGGTAGGCTGTAGAAAATCCAGTTCGAAGAATACACGAGATATTTTCCTATTGTGGGTTTCCAAATTTATAAGGAGTCAAAACACATGATGATAGGAAAGCTTAATCATTTTGGCAGCTGGAAGAAATCTATTTCTTCTAATAGCAAAAATTTTTTTGAAGATTCTTTGGTTTTTCATTTTTTACAATTCAGTGGATTTTCTATATTCACAAGGTCATACAACCATTGCCACTATCTAGCTCCAGAACATTTTCATTACCCTCAAAAGAAACCCTGTACCCATTAGCAGTGACTCCCCATTCCTTCCTCTCCTCAGCCCCTGGAGCCACTATTCTATTTTCTGTCTTTATGAATTTGCCTATTCTGGAAATTTCATATAAACAGAATCCGGGAATCCTGTAATACGTGGCCTTTTGTGTCTGGCTTTTTTCATGTATAATGTTTTCAAGGTTCATTCATGTTGTGGCATGCATCATTACTTCATCGCTTTGTCTGACTGAATAATACTCCATTATAGAGATATGCCACACTTTTTATCCATTCATCAGTTGATGGACAGTTGATGATGGACAACTGATGGACAGTTGATGGGTTGTTTTCTGTTTGAGGCCACTGTGAATAATGAATATTTGTATACAAGCCTTTGTGTAAACATCTCTTTTCAGTTCTCTTAGGTATATACCTAGGAGTGGAATGGCCGAGGCCTATAGTGACTGTATGTTTAACTTTTTGAGGAGCTGCCCAACTGTGGCTGTGCCATTTTACATCCCCACCAGTGGTGTATAAGAGTTCTGACTTCTCCACATCCCCTCCAACACTTGTTATCATTCGTCTTTTTAATATAGCCATTCTGGAGGGCATGGGGATTTTATTTACATCTCCCAAAGAGAACTGATGTTGAGAAGACACTTCTTTAAACTGGTAATTTTATCTCCAAAAGTGAAAGAAGCTATGAGATAAGTCAGACTTAATTCTTAACAGAAGAGAATTAAATGATAACAAAAGTGCCTTGTGCCTTAGCTGAACTAAATTAGCTAATTGAGAAATGAAGGCTGTGTGTAAAGGGGACACTGGGCTTGTTTGCAGGTGCTTTACACTGAGAAAAGTAGGATCTGAACAGTTCAGATAAAAGATGGGCCTGATTTTGTTTCTGAGACTCGTAAGAGGATATAGTTTACATGCAATAGACATTTTTGAAAGTTTTAGTTGCTCACATATAGTGACAAACTCTCCCCTGTGGAATGAATGTGAAGATGTATCTCAAGAGAACTTTTTACCCACACAGGGAGCTCAATAAATTCATATCTACAAAGAATGTATCAATAAATACAAGGAATATCAGCAATGAAAGGCAAATTGGAAGATTATAATGAGATTATGAGAATAATATCAGAAGGCTAAATAACTTTAATAACTTATCAAATGTGCAAAAGATACCAAAAGGGCTTTTTGAAAACTATATTCAGAGTAAGGCTCACTGATCAGGGAAAGATGGCATAATATTAACTGATCAAAGAAGGGAAAGAAGAAAAAGGGTGGGGGGGGGGCAGGAAGAAAAATAGAACTACTGACCCCTTTATTTTTACCTCTGACTTTTCTAGCAGATTACATAGAATTCAAAATAGAGCAAAACATACATTAGAGGAACCATGAAGCCCAGGATAAGTGAGATATTTATCCATTCTAAATTTCCAGGCTTAAATGAATTACATTTCCTAAAGGCTTGATGGCCCATACACCTGACCCTACCATTCAAGAGCCTCTGCAATCTGACCCCCATTTTATCAGTCTATATAAGTTACTCTGTTTTGGTGGCAAGACTTGAGATTCAAACTGGCTTGAATTATGAAAGGGAAAAGATATTGTATGGCTGTATATGGAAATGAATATAGAAGCCATGGCTAGACCTCCCAGGAGTCCAAGAAAATCTGAATGACTCAGCCTTATGGGAAGAACAAGAAATGTGGCATAGTCTCACCTCTGGATGTGAACACTGGGCTGTCACCCTACACCAGGGGCCATCCTAGCAATCACACTGTCTTGTCATCTCATGACAGGGGGATCAGGAATACATTATCACCGCTACTGTGATTCAGCTTCTCTTTCCCTTCTCATGTCTGCTGTCTGTTTTCAGTTCTACTCTGCAACCACCTATCCAGTTTTCCATGCAGTCCAAATCCCCAGAAAAACAACTGGGGCCAGTTCACCACACAAGAAGTCAGTGGCTTCATACTGATGGGCCACCCCAGTGATACAAGTGTTTTGCCTCTGATATCATCAGCTGTGACCAAGCATTTGCCAGGTCACATGGTGCCACCATAGTCACTCGTATGTGAGAATTCATTTCAGACTACTCTAAGTAGGTGCATGGTTGCAGTCCAGTGTATGGGTCAAATTTTTCATCTAATTCTCCCCAGTATAAACCCTCAACTTTTGCTGGTCCAGCTTTACTTACCTCCAAACACAATATTACTCACTAATTCATTTATTCAAAATTTATGGTATGCCTACTATTTTCTAGACCCTGGAGATACAAATGAATCAGATGTAACACTTACCTTTGAGATGTGCACGGTCTAATGAAGGAGACACATAAGTGACTCAGACTGATATGTGCTGAAGTAGAGGTACACATATAGTGCTTTAGGGACAGGGGAAAGAGCATCCCCCATCAGCTGGTGGGGAAGAGGGCCACTGGATGGAAAGCAGGGATGAGTAGGTACCACCCATGGCAGCAGGAGGGACATGTGAGGTCGGCATGACTGGTGCTTAGGGGCCATGGAGATCCTGGAGGCAGTCACTAAGGTAGGTGAGACCACATGAGGAGGGTTTGTCTACACTGCCCATTTAACTGTCCATTTGCTCCCCCAGGTCCATACATACCTGGGACCCTCTTGGTCACAAGCCATTCTCTCTGTTGCATCTGAATCACAGTTTCCAGGTTTCAGGATGCCATTTCCTGTGATGGAGCTGCCTGTAGGGCTGCTGCCACCAGCTGGCCATGAAACTCCCATTTCATGATGACATCTTACTAAGAGAGTAAATAAATAAAAATAAATAAGTGCTTTCAAGAGTTTTACATAAAGATTTCTTGATTATAGCTGCAAAAAATTAATCTCTGTTTTAAATAAGTAGCAAACCTTATAACAATTGTTTTCAGAGGGGAAAAAAAACCCCTAAATGTAGTGAGGTAGAAGTCCTTAGGATACCAGGGATCTTTTCTTAACTGATTCCCAATGCTATTATTCTTTGCCTTATCATGGCTAAGGAGATGCTTCTCCTGTCCCCATACCCACCTTCTTTCCTTCACACCAAAGTTTTTTGGGGCCCTCGTTTCCCAGCCTGGGTACCAGCTCATTGTCCTGAGACAGGAGACGCTCAGACATGTGTGTTGCTGAAGAGCTGGATTCCACATCTTTCTGGCCTTGCTTGTCTTTCTGGCCAGGAGGAGTCCCTTTCTGGCATTTCTTGAGAGGGTTAGTCTGTTGTGGGAGATGAGCCTGGAAAAGTGAGGGAGGAGGGTGGAATAAAGAAAGGCTCTTCTGGAGCACCTGGGTGACTCAGTTGGTTAAGCATCCAAATTTGGCTCAGGTCATGATCTCATGGTTCGTCGATTCAGGCCCCACATAGGGCTCTGTGCTGAGAGCTCAGAACCTGGAGCCTGCTTCAGATTCTGTGTCTCCCTCTCTCTCTCTCTCTCTACCCCTCTTCTGCTCATGCTCTGTCTCTCTCTCTCTCAAAATAAACATTAAAAAAAAAGAAGAAGAAAAAAGGCTCTTCTGTCCGTTCTACTTTTGCTCCAGAAATTTTTTGCCTCAGTTATCTAGATTTTAGCATGATCTAAATCTTGGACCTACTCTCTTCCAATCCAAAAGATAATTTTACTTCTCAGAATATTATTCCAGTATTCTTTACTGTTTCGTAAAATTAATCAAGCTTCCCTGATTTTGGAGTTTCAAAACCCAACCTTAGGATAAAAGATAAGCAAGTGTTTACTTCTTTGAACATTTCTTCTGTTTCCGTATCTTACTGACATAGTCCTGTTTCCCCACGAGACCTTTCCTGCCCATGCCAGCCCACCTTCATTTTTTCCTGTTTTAAAATTCCTGCAGTGTTAACTCTACATACTTCTCATGTTGACGTTCAGTTACATAATGCCCCAAGTTATTTAACCACTCTACATGACTATCTTATCCCCTCTAGAGATATAGACTGTTTAGGGAAAATGAGTATCTTTTTCTCTGCTTTTGTTTACCCCCCGAGCCTGTCCCCACAGCCTTCCGCACAGTGGTTTGGTACAGTGGTATGGACAGAGTAGATGTTGAACAACCTCTTGCTAGAAATGAAATTAATCCAATACACATCAAAACTCTACCTTAGCCCTGTAGTAGATACTAGCTTCATTAACTCCATTCTCTCTCTCTCTCTCTCTCTCTCTCTCTCTCTCTCTCTCTCCCTCTCCCTCCCTCCCTCCCTCCCTCCCTCTCTCTCTCCCTCCCCCTCCCTCCCTCCCCCTCCTCCTCTCCCTCCCTCCCTCCCTCCCCCCACCTCCTCCTCCTCTCCCTCCTTCCTCCTTCTCTCAGACAAGATCCTGGTAGTGAAAGGGGCAGACTTCACTCTTAAATATGTTAATTGGATTTCTTTAGATCCTGGCCTATGTCAGCTTACCTGTTGACAAGCCCACTTGAGGCCAATACAGTGAAGGGAAGAGAACTAGGCACTTTGGTCCAGAGGCAAACAGGCTGTGTCACTCACAGGTGGTATGAATTTGAACAAGCCCTAAGCCTCTCTAAGCCTCAGCTTTTTTCATCTTGGCTCAAAAAGACCCCATACCACCTCCTTCCATCCACCTTTTAGAGATACTTTAAGACTCAAATGGATCTCAGATGTGCCTTTAACCTATTCTGTGAACTGATAAATATATTAATGTGTAAGATTCTTACAGTAGTCATGATGGCTAACATGTATTGCTTCCTGAGCTCTTAATATGAGCACTATGTTCCAGGCACTGTTCTGAGCATTCTACATTGTCATTTCATGAAATGTTCACAACAACCTATGATGTAGGATTATTATGATCCCTATTTTGCAGGTAAAGGAACTGAGGCACTGAGGATTTAACTAATTTATTCAAGATCTCCCAGCTAGTAAGTGAGAGCTGGGCTATAAACCCAGGCAGGCAGTGAGGTATCTGTGGCTGCTGTGAAGAAAAGAGGGATGGGACTGAAGGGCCATGAGAGTAAATGTAATCTAGTAATTTAAGACCATCTTTTGGGACAGCAAACAAAGGAGAAGGTGAAGCTTCTGATTCAACTGGCCGATAGCTTTGTGGAAAAAGGCCACATTCATGCCACAGAGATCAGGAAATGGGTGACCACAGTGGACAAGCATTACAGAGACTTCTCCTTGAGGATGGGAAAGTACCGGTACTCCCTGGAGAAAGCCCTCGGCGTCAACACAGAGGTAGGCATGGGGGTTGCT
This sequence comes from Panthera leo, assembly GCF_018350215.1. Classification (NCBI taxonomy): domain Eukaryota; kingdom Metazoa; phylum Chordata; class Mammalia; order Carnivora; family Felidae; genus Panthera; species Panthera leo. The sequence continues at coordinate 69,649,457 of NC_056687.1, forward strand.
TAGCTGGGACATCCTCCCTTCTCTTCTTCTCCATGCCACTGATCTCATTACCATGGAAGGAAGTGGGCTGTCCAGAGCAATCTTTCTGAGCTATTGACCCCTAGAACACCTGCCTTGTGTGGTTTTTCTAGTGGAGGGGATGGATCTTGGTAAGGCATTGGCCTCCAGCCCCTCATGATTAGTACTATACAGCAAAATTGGCTGGCCAGGGGTGGGACCCATGGCTACAGAACAGTTTTTCTATGTGTACAGTTAACTGTTGCCTTTGACGATTAAACCCTTTACCTTGGCTTCATCAGTACCATCTTCCAACCAATTATGTTAATCAGCAAATGTTAGGGTCCCCAGTATGCACAATAGTGCTCTTTCAAGAATAAGGGATGCAGTTGTACAAAGGCTATTTGACATTTCAGCTGAAAAGAGATACTATTTGCCATGAATCAAGGAAAGACTGACTGTTAATCTCTTCTTTGTAATAGAGGTCAGTAACCTATGAATTAAGAGCTAAATATAGGCTGGCAATTTAATCCTAGGATTTCTAATTCTTAAGTCTTTAAATAGGCTCATGCTCTGAAGCAGAGCAGACTAGAGAGTGTACTAGTTAAACCGCTAAAATTGAGGGAAATAATAACATATCCCCCATGCTTTAAACTGTGAGATTTTTTTCTAAAGGCTCCCACCCTGTATACATACAAAACAGTGGTTGAAATAAGCAGGGATGGGCAGCTAGAAAATTTCGTAATTGTTCTATCATTTAGCTTTCTATTTACAAGGGAAGTTGTTCATTTAAATAAAAATATTGGCTTTTAACATGGATGGAACTGAAGAGTGTGATGCTAAGTGAAATAAGCCATACAGAGAAAGACAGATACCATATGTTTTCACTCTTATGTGGATGGATCCTGAGAAACTTAACAGAAACCCATGGGGGAGGGGAAGGAAAAAAAAAAAGAGGTTAGAGTGGGAGAGAGCCAAAGCATAAGAGACTGTTAAAGACTGAGAACAAACTGAGGGTTGATGGGGGGTGGGAGGGAGAGGAGGGTGGGTGATGGGTATTGAGGAGGGCACCTTTTGGGATGAGCACTGGGTGTTGTATGGAAACCAATTTGACAATAAATTTCATATATTGAAAAAAAAAAGAAAAAAAATATTGGCTTTTATTATTTTCCCTTGACAAATGAAAGTTTTCTTATATCTTTATGTATTTCGGTTCCACACTGTTTTAATGGTTAATAACCAATCTTAGACTAATGTATATGTGTGTGTGCATATAGATAGATTGATTGATTTAATAAGGACTGAAATCCTTGGGGAAATATGACACTAATTATTAAATATACTTATTGTTTTTCCTTGCTATGGATATTAGCCCTGACCATTTGACTTGAACATTTTAAATATTTCTTATTTGGAAAAAAATGTATATTCCTTAAAGAAGAGCACTCATAGGTGGCCATTTGAGGGATTCCCCATCTTCTGAACTTGCTCCATTATATCTTTCTCCCGTTTTGCCTTCTACCTCCTCCCCTAACTTTGGTGAGTTGCTCTCCCGAAGCATCTCTCAGATGACCTCTGCCATCTCTCTCTGTGTAGGACAATAAGGACTTGGAGCTGGACATCATCCCAGCAAGCCTTTCAGATCGTGAGGTCAAGCTACGGGATGCCAACCACGAAGTCAATGAAGAGAAGCGGAAGTCAGCCCGGAAGAAAGAGTATGTTTTGGAGAGCTTTCACCCAATTAGCAAGCTCCTCTTGTTTTTCTCTGCTACATGACCCTTTTGACAGCTTAATGTGTCCTCATGACCACCCACAGAAGGATGGAATGGACAGACATGATGCTTCTAGCCACACTTCACACAAATCAAGAATTATAGAGCATTGGATAGTGGAAACAAGGAACCATGCCCACCATATAAAACATTTCTTGATCACTCTGCTTTCTTTATATTGGTGCTGGGGAATTACACATACCCAGAGATCTTGCAAGGGCTTTATGGAAAACGTTTTGACAGATTCATTTTTGGGTAGTGCTGGAAAAAAATAGTGTGTCCTAAAATTAAGAAGCCCAATGTAGTTGATTTTATCAAAATAGAGTAGGACCACAAGTCCCTTGGAGCTGAAGAAACTGAAGCCAGTCTGCAAAGCCAGAGCTTGTGTTTTATCTGGGAAGTGTATTAGTTTGTTTGGGCTGCTGTAACAAAGTATGATGAATTAGGTAGTTTCAACAGCAGAAATATATTGTTTCACAGTTCTAGAGACCGGAAATCTGAGATCAAAGTGTTGGCAGAGTTGATTCCATCTGAGGGCTTGGAAGGAAGGATTTGTTCCAGGCCTTTCTCCTTACCTTCTGGATAGCTGGCTTCAGGTGCACATGGCATTCTCCCAAAATATACTTATATACATATTTCTCCCTTTAAAAAAAAATTTTTTTTTTTTAATGTTTATTTATTTTTGAGACAGAGGGAGACAGAGCATGAACGGGGGAGGGTCAGAGAGAGGGAGACACAGAATCTGAAACAGGCTCCAGGCTCTGAGCTGTCAGCACAGAGCCTGACGCGGGGCTCAAACTCACGGACCATGAGATCATGACCTGAGCTGAAGTCGGACGCTTAACCGACCGAGCCACCCAGGCGCCCCTATTTCTCCCTTTTTTAATGACACCAGTCACTTTGGAACAGGGCCCTACCCTTCTCCAGTATGACTCAGTCTTAACTATTTACATTTGTAATGGCTATTTCTAAATAAAGTTGCATTCTGAGGTACTAGGAGTTGGGACTTTAACATATGAATTTTGGGGGAACACAATTCAGCCTGTAACAAGGAGGGTAATAAAGAGATCATACTTGGCCAAATCTTCCTGCTGGACTCTCTCAGGGTCACCAAATAGCCAGAGGATGTTAAAGGGCAGGTGGAAAAGAGAACAAAATGAGATGGAGGGTAGTGGAGCTAAATTATGAGGAAAGACAGTCAAGACTGCAGGAAGCAGATGGAGAAAAAGGGAGAGGGTGGAAGAATACCAGAAACCAAGGCAGTAAAATCAAAGATAACTTTTCAAAGCATCTCAGATTATGTTCCTCCTGATTTTCCTTCTTTTCTTGTCTACCAAGTACCTGCAGTGTATAAGAAACTTTGCTCATGTGATCTTACTTAATCCTTTCAGCAACCCTGTGTGATCAGCTGTTTATAAGTAGGGAGTCTGAGGTTTAGAGAAGCAAGTCCTACCTCTAGTAAATGACAAAATCATAACTCAGCTTCTATTTGTCTGACTTTAAAGCTCATGCCCTTTCCACTCTACCAATAGAATAAGAATATTAAGAGAGTGGCTACTTAACTCCTGCAAAAGGAAATTTTTTTTTAATTGATACTTTAATATTAATAGAAAGACCACTGCTAGAACAGTGTATTGCTGTAAGGAAAATCCCACAAAGGTAAAGGTCCAGGAAAAGATGCTGCTCATTTTCATATTTCTTGTGAAATTCCCCACAGGGGACACTTTAGGGATAGTCATTCTCAAAACTTTCATGTGATGGAGCACCTTCAAATTGGGGCTTTCGTTATGAACTACCATGAAAAACTGACATAGAAAGCCTATAAGATAAATGTGTAAGCATATACTTTGGCAAATTAGACATTACCGCATATCACATGTCAGCTAGGAAGCACCATTTTTTACTAAACATCTGTAAAAGAAAGAAAATGAAGTAGGTATACTTCAGTGAAGCCACGCATCATAAGTTTAATAACTGCCAGAGAGCATTGTGTTGTTTTGGGGCCCAAGTGGAAGGGAGCTCTCTCCTTACAGATGTGAAGCACAAGCTTTGCTTTACGGGAGACCGAAGAGCAGTCACAACATTGTTAACTTGTGCTGTGCCTGGATTTGCTTGCTCAGCTTCACTCACACCAGTCTGTGCTGTAAACAAGCCCCGTTAGAAATAGCATCAATGTGTACAGGATAATCTAGGCCAGAGGTCAGCAAACTATGGCCTACGAGCCAAATCTGACCCCTCGTCTGTTTCGCATAGTCTGTAAGCATAAAGTTATTTTTTAAATATTTTTAAGTGGTTGAAAAAATATCAAAAGAAAAATATTTTATGATGTGAAAATTGGATAAAATTCTTTTTGTATCCATAAATAAAGTTTTATTGGAACACAACCACACTTTTTCTTTTCATATTGTCTGTGGCTCCTTTCACATTACAACAGCAAAGTTGCCCACAAATATTGACTATCAGGCTCTTTACAGAAAAAGTGTGCTACCCACTCCTCCCCCCCCAGTCTCAGTGGCAGCGTCTTGGGCATCTGTGCCTGGCTTTTAAACCTGGTTTGACTTCTAGTACTGCTACCATTTTGGTAAAAGTCAACAGTTCTATTGAACAGGAAACAGAAATCCTCATTCCGGGAGCTGTGAGACTTCCATGCAGGAAGCTGAGAGTGGAGCTGTCTAGCTGGTGAGAATGAGTATGAGTGTTGCTGTGTGTTTGTGCATACATGTGAGCACACACGTGTAATGGAGGACACACGCGTGTCAGCAAAGCATCACAGAGTAGCGAGACTGAGGCAGGAAAGGGAGAGAATATGGAACTAGCTGAACACAAACATGCTGGAGGGATAGAGAACCAATGATAATACTCAGAGGCAAGGAATTTTGGAGAAAGGAAGAGACATGTTGGTAAAGCAGAAAAATGGGGTCATTCAGGAATGTCATAAATGCTGGGGTGGGGAAGGGAAGTTTGAAGGAAGGGAGGTATTCTGTCCCGAACCAACTAAAAGCCCATTTGTTTTCTTCTAGATTCATTATGGCTGAATTACTGCAGACAGAGAAGGCGTATGTAAGGGACTTACATGAGTGCTTAGAGGTAAGTCTTGCAGTAATCGGTTCACAGCTGTATTGGAAAAATGACAGCCTTGCCAGCATCAAGTCCTTGAGAGGAGCTCAGTGCTCCTTGTCTTCTCCCGGAGCTTAACACATAAAAGCCAACAAAGGAAATCTTTCTCCCAGAGTCAGTAGTAATTGCAGGGGATTTTAAAATGCTTTTGAAAAGAAACTCTTCTCAGATTGGAGCTAGCCCCAGCTAGCATAGACAAGACTTGAATTCAAAATAAAAACCATGACATAGTCAGTGAACTTAAGTTGAGTCTGCAATTTACACCTTCCCCCAGACACACTCAAACACACACACACGTTTAATAAGAGGAATGTGGAGTTTGTACTTTGCTAGAGTCCAGAATGTGAGTTTCCCTAGCAACAGTTGAAGGTAATGGAACATTTGGGTTTTCTTTCTTCCTGTTCTGTTTATTTACCATCTCACTTTTTACACTCCATATGCAAGCCCAGTCTGAGTCTTAGCCCTCCCGTGTGAAGACCTGTTTATTTTGTCTGCATTTTGTAGTACTTGCCAGTGATGAAGATGTTGCTATCTTACAGACCTACCTGTGGGAAATGACCAGTGGCGTGGAGGAGATCCCCCCTGGGATCCTTAATAAAGAGCATATCATCTTTGGCAACATCCAGGAGATCTACGATTTTCATAACAAGTAGGTTGGTGGAGGGTTTCCCCAGAGCATACTTAGGGCCATAAATACTCATCATCAGGGCCTCTCAGTGAGTGGATCAAAGCTGATTGGCAAATGTTGCCTGGTAATATTACCTGTTACTGCCTGGTGATATTACCTGTTAAATTTTCTTTTCTTTTTTTTCATGTTTGTTTATTTTTGAGAGAGAGCATGAGTGGGGGAGGGGCACCGAGAGGGGGACACAGGATCCAAAGTAGGCTTTGCGCCAACTGCAGAGAGCCAGATGCTGGGGCTCGAACTCACGAACCATGAGATTGTGACCTGAGCCGAAGTCAGACGCTCAACTGACTGAGCCACCTATGCGCCCCTACCTGTTAAGTTTTCTAAGTCAGTTGCTGTCAGACTTTTTTCTCACTCACCCCTATTTTTCCACAATTGTCCAAAATTGCTCATGGAGAGTGAAGTCAAGAATTCGGCAATGTCTCTCCCCAGTTCTCCTTAGGGCAGCATCTTCATATCCAATCAGAATGATAACCAGGCTTTGAGGAACTGAAAGTAGCTTCCCCTCAGCAAAATTGTGGGGAATTCTGACACTAGAATTCATCTAAGGCTAATTATTCTACCTTGTGGGCCATACGTATCAAATTCCATTGAAGTTTTTTTTCAACTTAAATTCCCCCTCTATCCCCAACTACCTGATAATCCCCACCTTCAACCAAAACAAAAACATATGTAAATAAATATATAGATAATCAGAATACCTAATGGAACACATTTTTTGACAGCTTATAGGGAATATCAGTCAACCCTCTATGTTTTGTTAAAATAGAACCATAGGGCCCTAAAGCCTCATAGTTCATTTTGTCCAACTCCCAATTTAGGTATCTTCTCTACAGCATACTAAACACGGTATATTGTTAACTGAGTCAGCAAGAACATTGGTTGGTTAATTACATAGCCAACAAATGGAAATAACTCAGTTTCCAAAATATGACAAAGAAAGGGAATCTCAAGACGCAAGAATAGTGTTGGTATAAAGTCCTAATGCTCTCTTGGAACTCTGTTGCAGAAAGGGGCTAAAGGTAGAGGTTGAATGTTGTAGGATACAATTCAGGAGAAAGTCCTATGGTCAGGCTCATCAAGGCATTTACCAAGTTAAGTAGTCATGCTGGAGATAAAACTACCAGCCCCAAGAGTTCCTGATGAGACCCTATGAACAGGTGAGGCAAGACCGTAGAACAGTACTATCCAATAAAGCTTTCTTCAATGTTTCTGGAAATGTTCTGTGTCCTTGCTGTTTAATACTATAGCCACCAGACTTGCATGGAAGTTGAACACTTGAAGTGTGATCTGTGCTACTGAGAACAGAGTTTTTCATTTTATTCAATTTAACAAATTTAGATGGCAAGTGGCTATCCCACTGGATAGCCCAGCTCTAGAAAATAAGACCTCAGGATGGCCCTTTGCTAGGAATAACTAAGAGCAAGCAAGAGTTGGATATAAAATGATCCAGAGCTCTAAAAGGTCTGAATAGGATGTGGAGAACCACTCTTCTCTTATCAACTCCTGATGATTAATACCCTGTTATGTCATCAAATGGCATCAGTTTTAAAAGAACAGAAAATGTGTAGTTCCCATGACATGATAACCTTGTCAGACTATGAAACCAGTAAGCTCTAAGGGAAAACTTTCTGGAGTACTTAATAGAAGTTCCCAGTCTTTACCTTCCTTCCTTCCTTCCTTTCTTTCTTTTCTTTTTTATCACAAATTTCAGCACTTTCCATTTGGTTTGTCTGGAAGTCTCCAGACATAGAAATATTCTTCCTCCTGTCTCTTTAATAAGATCCCAGTAAAGCCATTCTTGACCACTGATCCCCAGTTCTGTCCTCTGAGTCCTGCTCAGCATTATCCCACCTCCCTCAGGATATCTGAGAAGACATTGGACTGGTAAGCAGTAAGGCGTATTACTTCCACTTTTTTGATTTATGATCTCTGGAATTTAGTCAACAAGTCTCACTTTCCCCATTTTCTTATCAAACCGATTAGATATAGAAGTCTAGAGATCACAACATGCACTTCCTGTGAGCCCTGCTTTTGCCAAATCAATGTATAAGGGAAAAGAATATTCATTTCAAAGTAACAAAGTATCTACCTCTTACTCTTGTTTTGTGATATCACTCTAGTAAGCCATAGTAAGCAGTTTGGTAATTTTTAAGTAGCTGAAACAGCTACTAGTTACAAAATATAGTTCTAGGGGCGCCTGGGTGGCTCAGTCGGTTGAGTGACTGACTTTGGCTCAGGTCATGATCTCACGGTTTGTGAGGTCGAGCCCCGCGTCGGGCTCTGTGCTGCCAGCTCAGAGCCTGGAGCCTGCTTCTGATTCTGTGTCTCCCTCTCTCTCTGACCCTCCCCCACTCATGCTCTCTCTCTGCCTCAGAAATAAATAAACATTAAAAAAACAAAAACAAAAACAAAAACAAAATATAGTTCTAAGAAACCCTCAAGTTAAACCACATGGAATACTACATTCTGTAGAGGCATAAATTTAATTATCAAGAACACAGCTATTCAGCAAATGTTACCTATTTATAATGTTATTAAGAAACAAGAAGAAAATAAAAACCAACCTCTGAGCAACCAAAAGAGATATCACAAAGATACAGCTCTTATCTTTTCATAGTAGCACCTTTCTATCTGTCCCAACAACCACTTTACCCTTTGTTAGATTATTTAACAATCTTGTTAGATGGTTAGGTCATTTCCAAGACCATAGCAACTTAGAAGCAGTAAATAAGACTCGAGAACTTGAGCAAGTAATTTGATATTACTAGCATAAAGTAAAAGAAGATAGATAAACTGCAAAAAAAAAAAAAAAAAGGAAAAAGAACCCCTGAAATCATGGTGGACAAGGTCTACTCAGTATTGATTCTCTATCCCAATACAGAGCCCAGCACAGCCACTGTATTATATAGTATAGCATAATAACTGATATTAGTACTAATGCTGAATCATTAGTATATTCTACATTAAAAAGAAAAGAATTCTGCATATAGTAAGCTCTCCACCTGAAAAAAATTAATGTTTTAAATTATTCACACTTTAGGGAACATCCAAGAAAATCAAGCTGTGTATTAATTCTCTGCAGGATCTGGAGGCTAAGGCTTTTCTCATATTGTGTGCTTTCTCTTTATGCCATACATATGTTGATAAATTGAAAAAAGCATAACACCTCTAAAATCTCTAATAAATAAGAGAGAAAATGGCAATTAAGGCAACTTTGAAAATGCAGGAAATGTGAACTCCGTAAAAGACCATGTCTTTTACTGCATACCCTGGCACACAGTACACTTTAAGTAAATATTTGTTGGATGGATGGATGGATGGATGGATGGGCTCACAGACTAAAAATAGAATTACAGTTTGCAGACTAATGGCTAATGCCACTTAAGTCATAATTCAGTCTTTTGTTTGTGAAAGTCTCAAGATAGGGAAAACCATTAGGTATGTTTTTTTTTCCTCATCACTACCAGAATCTTAACAATTATAGCCTTAATAGCACAATGATTGAATATCTGAATGAAGGAGTTTCCTGGAGGCTTCTTTTTTTAATTTTTAGTTTTTTTATTTGTGTGTAGTTGACACATTAGTTTCAGGTGCACAACATGGTGACTTGATGAGTTTGTGTATTATGCTGTGCTCCCCACAAGCATAGCTACCATCTGTCACCATACAACATGATTACAAGGTCATCAACTGTATTTCCTATGCTGTGCCTTTCATTCCTGTGACATAATCATTCCACAACTGGAGGCCTGTATCTCCCACTTCCTTTCACCCATTTTGCCCATCTTCCCCATGCCCCTCTGTCTGGCAGCCATCAGTTTGTTCTCTATATTTATAGGTTGATTTTGCTTTTTGTTTGTTTAGTCATTTGGGTTTTTTAAGACTCCACATATGAGTAAAACCATATGGCATTTGGCTTTCTCAGTCTGACTTATTTCATTTAGCATAATACCCTCTAGGTCCATCCATGTTGTTGCACCTGGCAAGTTCTCATCCTTTTTACGGCTGTGTAATATTTCAGTGTGTGTGTGTGTGTGTGTGTGTGTGTGTGTGTGTGTGTGTGTGTTTACACCACATCTTCCTTATCCATTCATCTGTTGATGGGTTCTTAGGTCATTTCCTTATCTTGGCTATTGTAAGTAATGCTACAATAAACATAGAGTGCATGTATATTTTCAAATTAGTGTTTTTGTTTCCTTTAGGTAAAAATGTAGTAGAATTATTGGATCATGTGGTATTTCTATTTTCAATTTTTTGAGGAGCTTCCATACAGGTTTCCATATTGACTGCACCAATTTACATTCCCACCAACAGTGCATAAGGGTCCCTTTTTCTCCACATCCTCTGCAGTGCTTGTTATCTCTTGTCTTTTTATTTTAGCCATTTTGAGAAGAGTAAGGTGGTATCTCAGTGTGTGGTTTTGATTTGCATTTCCCTGATGATCAGTGATGTTGATCACATTTTCATGTTGTGTGTTAGCCATCTGTATGTCTTCTTTGGAAAATGTCTATTCGGGTCCTCTGTTTATTTTTTTTTTTTTTGTATTGTTTGGGGGCTTTTTGGTGTTGAGTTGTAAATTCTTCATATATTTTGGATACTAACTTCCTGGGAGCTTCTTAATGGGAGGACCATAGAATGGTCCGAACACCTGTTTGCTTTTCAGGAATACTTATGAAATAGTTACTTTTTAACCTGAAAATACCCAAAGGTTCTTTTTAACCCTAGTTGTTTGCATCTTTACAAAGTTACGGTTAAGTGCCACTAACAAACGCATTCCTCCCATTACTAGTGCACAGTTTAGGTTATCTGCCTATGCTCCAGAGAGTGAGGGAAGGAAGGAGGGAGGGAGAAAAGAATATTGGGAAGTGGAGAGATTGAGCTCCTGAATGAGGTAGCTCATACTACCTGAATGACACAGTTAGCTGAGCCAGTAGGAAATTATTACCTAGACCAAGGGTGATGTGAAGAATATGTTAAATTTCTCAGCTTGTTAGTATTGATCTTTTAAATGGTGTCACTTTGAAAAATGACAACCAAGATTAGTGTGTGTATGTGTGTGTTATCATTCTCAAGGACCTTTGTCTATATAAATATTGAACAGAGAAATTCTCAAGCACCAAAATTTCTGTGAAGAAGAACAATTCAATGTAAGTAATGGTTTTACAGAAACTGGAGGTATAAGTGGAATGATACTTAGTTTTTACCCTCTGTTCTCCCCATTTTCATACTATACCTCCTTTTTATAAAATCATAAAGATAATGAAACTTATATACACAAGAACTAAGTCCATTTCTATTATATTTTGCTAAGCATTGCAGGAGCACTCAGGTAAGATAGTATATTCCATAAATAGAGCCCCCAAACAGTAATGGTTTTTTTAAGTTTATTTGTTTATTCTGAGAGAGAGAAAGAGAGAGAACATGAGCAGGGGAGGGGAAGAGAGAGAAAGGGAGAAAAAGAATCCCAAGCAGGTTCCGCACTATTAGTCGTCATCCTGGCATGGGGCTTGAACTTATGAACTGTGAGATCATGAGCTGAGCTGAAACCAAGAGTCCGGCACTTAATTGACTGAGCCACCCAGGCGCCCCCCAAGTAATGGTTGTTTTTTTTTAACCAACTTGCAATTTGTAATTCAAAAAAAATATTTATTTTCAATTTGCCTTTATTAGATTCTCAGCTAAGTAAGGACAACGGTTTAAAATGCTTATCACCTTCAGTTAAATCTGAACTTTACTTTTTTGCTTTCCAGTTATTTTTATGTTATTTGTATGTGAGTCTGAGTAATAACATTTAAAAAAATTTTTTTAATGTTTATTTATTTTTGAGAGAGAGAGAGAGAGAGAGAGAGAGAGAGAGAGAGAGAGACAGAGTGCGAATAGGGGAGGGGCAGAGAGAGAGGGAGACACAGAATACAAAATAGGCTCCAGGCTCTGAGCTGTCAGTACAGAGCCCTATGTGGGGCTGGAACTCACAAATGGCGAGATCATGACCTGAGCTGAAGTCGGACATTTAATCTACTGAGCCACCCACACGCCCCAGAGTAATAACATTTTTATAAAATCTCTGCTGTCAGGGCTCTGACGGTCTTCCTCACCATCAAGTACAACTATCTCCATTTACAGATAAGGACACTGAGACCCAGAAAGGAGCCAGTGACTTACCCAGTGTGGGACACCCTCTCCCCCTTTAAAGATCAGGCATAGATCCCAGGGGTTTGGTTTCCCAAGTCAGTGCTCTCTCCCCTTCCCCCACTCCATAGACCACCAACTGGGACTGCAAAAGCTGGTTGATTTGATTCATATCTAACCAGCTTCTATGTGGATCCCCACATTTGAGGAACACTTCAACTCCGTTCTTCCACAGGTATGTCACCAAGGTCCCACAGTCTTACAATAATTACCTGAAATATGTAATTTTTCAGCAAGGGTTGGAAAGGCAAGTGGAAGACTGACAACCAGAGCCACATATCCCTCTGGTATACTTCTTCCCTGCTGGCTTGGCTGGAAGCTTAGATTTGGCCCTGGCCTCTACCCAATGCAGTCCCAGCCTACTGTTTCTGGGCTCGAGGCTGAGGGAGAAGGACCTGAGCTATGTGCGGCTAAGTTGGGAACACTGGCCGGGCCAAAGTCAGCCCACCAGGGTACCAGGTGGCCAAGGTCAGCCAGCAGCAGAGGATGGTGTGCAGCAGTGGGGGAGGAGCTGGGGGAAGTGATGGGAAATAGCAGTGAACCAGTGGCCCAGCCCACAGTTCCATTATCTTCCCAGAGTTCCTGCTTGGGCCAGCCCTGTGCTAGTTGGAGCTAGAACCCAGTGATGAATCAAACGCAGGCTCTGCTCCCTGAGTTCTGGGAATTATTTAGGTCCTTGTGATCAGGGTGGAGGGAAGCACAAATGCAGTTAAAAGGAGCAAAGAAAATAGCTTCCGTTGGAAAAATAGGAAAGGTTTCACAGAGGGGAGGGCATTTGAGATTGGATTTAAGTAGCTGGTAGTATTTCTACAACCAGGGATGGCTCCCTTAATGATGGAGAAAGTTTGAAAAAAGGCCTGCCAAGGGAGGAGAGTGGTGACGTCTAGCAAGGAGGCTGAGAGAGGCAACAGGGAGAAGTTTGTGTGTCAGTCTCAACCCTGGGGGAGGGGTGGGGCAAGGTCCCGGTGTCAGGCTCCCAGTTCCACTGTGTCTTGTGCTGTAAGATTGAGGTGGAGGAAGGGAGAGGTGGAAGAGGGAAGTAGTTCCGGGCAGAACTGACGTTGGCCAGGGTTGGGGGGCACAAAGCAAGGTGGTGGATAGAGAGGGATTAAATACCTAGATAGAGGAGAGGCTAGAGAGAGCAGTAAAGTGGGTGGGTAACAAGGGGAAGAAGAGGGAAAGGAGGGAGAGAGGGGAGGGAAGCAGTAGTCAGGGAGGTTAGAGAGGGGAGACAGAAGGGAAGTTATGGGGGCGTGGGGGGAGGAGAGATGGAGACCTAGGTAGATAGAGACCTAGACCTCCCTAGGGCTACAATTCTATTTTGGAAGGGAACATCAGCAAGGTGTTTATCAAACATGTTTGATCACGAACCAAAGAAAAAGTTTATAACATTGTGTCCTGATATGCACATTCTTATACGTAATAGGGAAACTAAATTTGTCAAAATAACACCCTATGTCTGATGCATTCTGATATTTGGGGTTAGGTTCTATTTCACTTTCTCCTTCTCCTTATTTAATGCTGGTTTCCACCCACTAAACCTGCAACGCCGTGGGTCCATCTGCAGCTACAAGGCGAGGAGCTGGCTCCACCCAGTGGTGAGAGAGAGGATGTGCAGCCTACAGCAGTGTCCGCTGGGCCAGCAGGCCGCTTCCTGCTTTACCTCTCCTATCCCTTCCCGACACACACACACCCTTGCTTAAAATATGCCTATTCTATGCCTTCTATGCTGCATCTCCCCTCCTAGTGCCCTTGGTATTAGTTTTATCTCATTTATAGAAATCACAGAATTACAAAATATAAAAGTTTGGGAAAAACCTTTAAAGACAATCTAGTTCTGTTCTCTTCCCTTGTTTTATGGAAACTGGAGCTTACAAAGGTCTGTGACCTGCCCAAGCCTATTGGTAGCAGAGCGAAGATTTCAGGTCTGAATAACTCCCTATTAAATCACACTGTCATTTTCTTAACATTCAAATGTCAGAGAAAAAGGAAGGGGAAGGCCTGCTGTGGTTTTTCTTGGGCCCTAAACCCATACCCTAAGGCATAGCTAACTGCAAGCCCTACACAAGCCATCAGGAGAGCCCATAGAAATTCACCTGTGGTTTTGTTGTTGGGGTTTGTTTTCTCAGTGAGCTGTGGGCATTGGTGTTGGTTGTGGATATTGGGGCACACCCAAAGCAAGACAAAGTGTAGCCATTTATGTGGATGTGTCAAAGTCATGTTAATTTTAGTTGTGCACACTAACTATTGAGCTTCTGTACCTAGTTGCCGAACAGCACATTAATGGGTATGAATGACATTAAATGTGAGATTTTTTATGCTTATTTTAACATTAAAATAAGCTATAGGTCTATGCAAATGCTTTTTGGCTCATCTGATCACACAAGTTAAACAAGATTAGAAAGCATTAGTGAAACATATTCAACAGGTAGCAGTGCAGCAAGGTAAATTCTTCTTGAGGTTGGAGCCTGAGGGCAGAAATGTGCTGAGGAGAAGCCCAGCCCTGGACACCTCTCCCCTTCATCTCTAATCTAGGCTGAAATTCCTGGTGTGTAATCAAGGGACAGAGAGGGGTGACTCACATGGCTCAGCCCAGGTGATCAGACTTGACTGAAACACCCCCCTGAATAATGCCACACCTTCCCTGGACTGCACACGACTCCTCATTGGTTTAATAGCTGTCCCAGTATGCTAATCAGCTGTCCTAGCCCCTGCAATCCGGAGCCTCTGAATCTGTCTGGCCACTGATGGATTCTTTAGAAATGATGTCTAGCTCCACTTATACGAAAACAGTAACCAGCCTGGCTTTGATAAGGAGGCAACATCCTCGACTTCCTGCAAAGAAGTGAACCTAAGAGCTTTCTCCGTACCCTACCTCCAGCTTTATTTATATATATATCCTCCTCATTGTTCTTCTCCTCCTTGCCATGGCCTCTACCTTCATTCCCCTTCTCACTACCTCTATCATTCTAACAAGTGCACATGCGTGAGAGTCATTCATACACACACACGTATGTACACACATCATCATCATCAAATATATAACCCTTTAAATGCAGACCGCCCCCTTGATGTAAAGGTCTGTCTGCTGGACCACACTGACGGATGCACTTCTCTAGAATCAGTGAGACCATTGAACAAATTTACCTTTGGAGAAAATAACAAAATCAAAATGACTCAATGTACATTTGGAATGGTGCTGTTTCCACAGTACTTCATCACAGACCATCTAAAAGTTTTTCCATCAATAATCGCTAGAGGTTTCATTTCCCAAGATTCCGTACAAAGCCAGAGGGAAGCATTTTCCTCAGAAAGTGTACGATATATAGCATCATGGTAATTTAATAGAGTAATGACTTTGTTTAGATTGTGACATTTCTTTAAAAGTTGTATTCATTTCAGAAAGAACCCCAGACATTCACACAAACACTTAAACTACTTGCTTTGTTTGTTCCCTCATGATCTACTATGTATAATTATTGAAATGGTGAGGACAAATGTGGCTATAGAAGAGCTGAGGTGGAATATTCTATCATTTGTGAAGAGTGTTGTGACCTCTTATGGTTTAATTTAAACTCATCATGTCCACTTGAAGCAGACAGAATGATATTGATCAGAGTTACATAATCTATCATCTTCATAAGCTTTAAATTAAAAAGCAAAATAAAGTTTAATATTGCCAGTTGCCTTCAACAATCACATTAAGATGGTAGTCAATGTCTTACTCAAAGTTATGAATTGATATGCCCAGCACAAAGTAGTTTTTCTAATTCTTAGATTTTTTAATTAAAAAATTAAGTCATACGGAGTCAATATAGAATCTGCCAACTGGAATCTGGGGTAGCTGCCATCAAATGCTGGTCTATGGAGTGGAATTACCCAGGGAGCTTTTCTGAATAATACAGCAGCTCAGATCCTGACCCCAAAGGGTGGTGCACAGCCAGGTACAGGGGCCATTAACTAGGGGTTTCCAGGAGTGTTCCTTGAGACAAGGTCTGATACTGCCCCCAAAAGAGTTCCACTTGCAAAGAAGTTTGGGAAGCACTGCACACTGTTTACTTCAGAGACTTATAATGTACCTCATCATTTTATAGGATTTTGGAAGCCCTCCAGTAAAGAAACCAGCTTAGCAATATTTCCCAAACTTAAATGATATGTGACCTTGGAATCCAATTTTTATAACACCCAATCACGATTTTCCCAGGATATTTTCCTTTTTTTTTGTTTTTTTTTTTGTTTTTTTTAACATTTATTTTATTTTTGAGACAGGAGAGACAGAGCATGAACAGGGGAGGGTCAGAGAGAGGGAGACACAGAATCTGAAACAGGCTCCAGGCTCCGAGCTGTCAGCACAGAGCCTGACGCGGGGCTCGAACTCACGGACCGTGAGATCATGACCTGAGCCGAAGTCGGCCACTTAACCGACTGAGCCACCCAGGCGCCCCTCCCAAGATATTTTCTAGGGAAAGGTAATCTAGTATCAATTTTCCAACACAGTCTCCCCTAGGGGAGAGTTCCCTAGGAATGAGTCTCCAGGAATGGGGAAGAGTGTGCAAATGTACGTTTATCAGATGATGACTTTATTAAGATTAGGAAGCACTGGTCCTAAAAAACTAGTAGTTATTTAATGTCTACTGTATGCTAGGCCCTGGGTTGGTCTCTTTACCTACATGGATTTATTAAATCCTCACAACAACCCCACGAGGTTGTGGTTCAAAGATGCAAAAAATGAGGCGTCGGAAGACACTCCCCCACACACAACTGTGAGTAAGTGTGAACTCTGGCTCTTTAACTTGTGCTTGGCTCTGGGAGGAAAGGAAAGTGAGAGACAGGATCAGTAGATGGGTGGGCTAGTGGCCGTTGCTGCTAAAGACTTCATTTTCCAGAAAGGCATTAATTATACAAATAGTATTCTAGGCATGTAATTCATTTTACAGGGCTTTCATTTCTTCAGAATTTTCAAACTGAGCATTCTCTCATAGGTTTTTGATAGCTGCTATCACAAAAAGTCATGGGATTGCTCAATTGAGAGTATCAGGATTTTAAAGAAAATTCCTAGCACTGTCTTTAGCATCTAGATCAAGGATCAGTTCTGTTGGTATAATTACCACTGTTTGCTTAAATTTAACCTTAAGTGACCAGGTCACTGACCTTGGGTCAAAAGTCAAGGAAAGAAGGAAAGTCTCCCTGAGTTGTATCCTGTGTGGAATGTCATCATCTGGCTGTTTTGTTTATTTGATCACCCTAACGTAGAAGGGCCTAAATACCGTGGGAGTCAGAGCTTAGGGGACTGGAGTGACATCCCAAGAGTGGGGAGGAAGAGGTTTTCCACAAGCTGAGAGAGTTTATCCCAATTGCCAGGGACCTTTGGATTACCCATTTTTTCCCTCTTTCTCTTCTTCCAGGACCTCTCTCCTTTTGGGTCCTTCTTTCTTTAAAGTAACTCATTTTCTTTTACCAGTCCTTATCCTAGAACAGCCCATCAGATTTCCTCCCTCGTCACCAAGCCATTCCAGTCCACACCCCAGGCCCTGTTCAGTCCATCATGGGACAGAGCTGACATTCTAATCATTGTCTTCACTGAGATTTATAGTGAAGATTTATATGAGAAATGTCCACGTAAAGAATAACTCAACACCTTCTGAAAGAGTGCTTATGAAGATGTTGTACATTATATTATTTAGTGTTCCTCACAGAGAAGGACCACATGATAAATGTCTTTTATTTATTTTTTATGAAATTTATTGTCCAATTGGTTTCCATACAACACCCAGTGTTCATCCCAACTGGTGCCCTCCTCAGTGTCTTTTAGAATTCAGTGATGACATGATATGATGGGGAGCCAGACTGCTTCTCTTGCAGCAAAAAAGAATGTTTCCTTTTTGGCCTGGAAAGACGTTTGAGCCTCAATTACAGCATTATATAATATTTTTTCCTACTTATGTTTTAGAAGTCATATTAAATACATGTATGTCACCTACAGTTCTTCTAAAAGTATCACTTGAGGCACCTGGGTGGTTCAGTTGGTTAAGCATCTGACTCTTGATTTCCACTCAGGTCATGATCTCACGGTTCATGAGTTCGAGCCCCACATCAAGCTTCGTACTAGCAGTGCAGAGCCTGCTTGAGATTCTCTGTCTCCCTCTCTCTCTGCCCCTCCCCTGCTCACTCTCTCTCTCTCAAAATAAATAAATAAACATTAAAAACCATGTCAGTAATGATGCTTTATTGATTTTTGAGCACTCCATATTTGTATTTTGAAGGCCCAAATTGCATTATAATTACTTCTGTTCCATGAGTCAAATCAGGATGCTCTAAAATTCACATTAGGGGAGGATGATTATCTTCAAATGGGTATTGCTAAGAGTCCCCCAAAATTTTTAAGTGACTTTTCTTTATTATTACAGCAATGCTCATTTATTATAGAAAAACTTGCATTGCAGGTGGACAAAAAAATTATATGTGATCCCACCAATCATTATTAGCATTTTGGCCTTCCAAATATGACTAAAACTAAAAACAACATCTTTTTATGTTGTTGAAGGGGAAACACAAGTAGCAGATACTGCCAGAATGCTTGGGCAATAGGAGCCAGAGTAGGTCAAATCAATACAATTTATTTTTTCCAATGCTGGAAGTAAGTAGTGGAATGATTCAGAACTGCTTTATATCTTTTAATTTAATTTTGAATTAATTTTAAAATTCAAAATTAAATTAAAAAATATAGATTGGGATTTCCAACTCACCACTATCTTTACCCTATTCCTTTAGCTGGTTTCCTATGGTAATGATCTTTTTTTGATTTTTAAATTTATTTTATTTAAATTTTAGTTAACATACAGTGCAACATTAGTTCCATACAACACCCAGTGCTCATCACAACTAGTGCCCCCCCTTAGTACCCATCACCCATCTAGCCGATCTCCCACCCACCTCCCCTCCAGCAACCTTAGTTTGTTAAGAGTCTTTTGTGGTTTGTTTCCCTCTCTTCTCTTCCCCCCTACTTACCATATGTTCATCTGTTTGTTTCTTAAGTTCCACATATGAGTGAAAGCATACGGTATTTATCTTTCTCTGATTGACTTATTTTGCTTAGCATAGTACATTCAGGCTCCATCCACATCATTGCAAATGGCAAGATTTAATTCTTTTTGATGGCTGAGTAATATTTCATTGTATGTATATGTGTATGTATGTGTATATATACATGTGTATATGTATATATGTGTATATGTGTATGTGTGTGTATGTGTGTGTGTATATATATATGTGTGTATGTGTGTGCATGTGTGTATATATACATTATATATATACAACGTATATTGTATTGCTGATAATGCTGCTATAAACATTGAGTTGCATGTACCACTTCGAATCTGTATTTTTGTATTTTTTGGATAAATACCTAATAGTGCTATTGCTAGATTGTAGGGTAGTTCTATTTTTAGTTTCTTGAGGAACCTCCATACTATTCTCCAGACCAGCTGCACCAATTTGCATTCCAACCAGCAGTGCAAGAGGGTTCCCCTTTCTCCACATCCTTGTCAATTCTTGTTGTTTCCTGTGTTAATTTTAGCCATTCTGATAGATGTAAGGTGACATCTCATCATGGCTTTGATTTGTATTTCCCTGATGATGAATGCTGTTGAACATCTTTTCATGTGTCTGTTAGCCATCTGGATGTCTGAAAAAGTGTCTATTCATGTCTTCTGCCCATTTCTTCACTGTGTTATTTGTTTTGGGGGGCACTGAGTTTGATAAGTTCTTTATAGATTTTGGATACTATCCCTTTATCAGATATGTTGTTGGCAAATATCTTCTCCCATTCCACAGGCTGCCTTTTAGTTTTGTTGATTGTTTCCTTTGCTGTGCAGAAGCTTTTTATCTTGATTAAGTCCCAATAGTTCATGTTTGATGACCTTTTTTTAAAGAAACCACCATAGCAAATTATGATTGACATGTAAAAAGTTGTACATATATAATATATACAATTTGATGAGTTTAGAGATAAGTGTACACCCATGAAGCTATCACAATAATCAAGGCCATGAACATATCCATCACCTCCCAAAGTGTCCTCCCTCTATGATGATGATGATGATGATGATGATGATGATCGTGATGACAATGATGATGAAAGAACACTTAATGTAAGTGTACACTTAGCAAACTTTAAGTGTACAATACAATATTGTTAGCTATAGGTACTATGCTTATAGTGGATCTCACGATTTACCTCTCATAACTGACCTTGTACCCTTTGACCATTAATTTCTTGGGTTGGAAATAAGAGTACATATTCCCTACTTATACAAAAGGCGGCGTGTTGTATACATTTTTCCACACCTTGCTTTTTTTACTTAACAGCCTGCCTTGGAGATCTTTCATGTGAAAACATAGAAAGCCTTGTCATTTTTGTTATAACTGTGTACTATCCGGTTCTGTGGCTATATGGGTTATTTTGTCACCTACAGTCCACCTTTTAATATTATGAACAGCAACACATTGAATACACATGTTTACATCATCCTCTACGTAAATAGATTAAAATATATACGAAATTTTCCAGGATTAAAGTTGCAGAAACAAAAGATAAGTATACATTTTTTTTTATTTTGGTAGATATTGTCAAATTGCCCTTTGAAAAGATTATATCTTCCATTTCCGTCAGTGAGTTTCCCACAGCATCATAATTATTTTTTATTTTAAAACCCCTGTGTGATTTCTAGTTTTTAATGTTTATTTATTCAGAGAGAGAGAGAGAGAGAAAGAGAGAGAGAGAGAGCAGGGGAGGGGTAGAGAGAGACAGAGAATCCCAAGCAGGCTCCACGCTGTCAGTGCAGAGCCTAATGCAGGGCTCGAACAAACTCACAAACCATGATCATGACCTGAGCAGAAATCAAGAGTCGGATGCTTAACCGACTGAGCTACTCAGGCACCCTAAAACTCTCTGTGTGATTTAAAAAAAACAAATTCCATTCTGGTGATGCTGGCTCATTAGAGCTTATATTCTCTGAGCCCAATCCAATTGTTTAATATATGAACTTGAAATTGGTATAGTCAGCCCTTCATTATTTATTCACACATAAAGGAACCATGGCATAGATATCCACAGAGGCAGATAATTCCCTGGTAATTCAATTCAGCTTTGAAATATATTGTGACTTTTTCCACATTGAATTTTCTTTCCTAATGATGTCTGCATTAGGAAACATTAACTCATAACTTTTAGCACAAAGTGCCTGCTGGTAGAAAAAGAAAGCCAAGAACTGGAAAGAAATTACTGTAGGATTCAAAATGTTTCCACTACATCTCCAGGATCATAGATGATATTTATTTCATTGTCTTTGGTATCTGTATTTACAAATTTTTTTAATGTTACCATGTATTCAGATTACTTGTATAAAAAATAGATTCATGGTGGCGGTTAAAATGAAAGTCCCAACACAAGTATAATATTTAATTTCTTTTCAACCTGAGAAATGTAAATCTGTAAGAGAAACAATATAATTTTAAGTAGCACTAATTAATCAATGAATATAAATTATAATGAAAACAGTTCTAATATATTTAAAACCACTCCTCACCATGTATCACTTCAAGAATGCAGAAGCCAAGTGTAAATAACGGAGAGCTTACGGGGTTGTGATGGCCGCAGCATAATCATCTGGGTGGGGAGGGAGGCAGTACAGAGATGTCTGATCCAGCCTTTCTCTCCCCTTACAGCATCTTCCTCAAAGAGCTGGAGAAGTATGAGCAGCTGCCTGAGGATGTGGGACACTGCTTTGTTACCTGGGTAACTGACCTGAAATGCTTCTTCTCCCACTGTGCCATCCTTTCCAGGAGGGTACATGGTGTCAGATGGCATACTGTTTGCTGCCTGACCTGAGGGCTAGTGTCACTGACATTCTAACACAGTGCCAGGGACTCTAGGGAGGGGGCACAAGTATATCTGAGAGGAGCAGACCATCCCCAAGGAGCAGAGTCCTCCTTGGGAAAAGTCTTTAGACATTGTGTCCAAGCTCCACATTGAGTTCTCTAGGAACTTTCTAAAACTGAGACATCAGGAGAGTGGAACAGGATCACCACCCATGATAGAGGAGCCACTCCAGTTCTAACCATTGGTTTTGTTTTGTTTTGTTTTGTTTTGTTTTGTTTTGTTTTGTTTTGTTTTGTTTTGTTTTTACAGGATTAGGATTAGGGCAAAATTAGGCCTTCAGGAATCCATCAAACCATTGGTTACATTTTCTTCCTTCATAGAGAAAAACAGATTCCATAGGTATCCATCCCAGTTCTGACCTACAAAATTAGTGTCTAGTCATTTTCTTTCCTGGTGCTATTGTCATGGGCCAAGTAAATGGGCTAAATGTACCAGGTTCTAATTATATAAATGGGAACATTAGTCTCCATTAGCATCCACACCATGTTATTCTGAGCTCAGGTTCATGACGGGAATGCAAACATCTCCAGGGAAATCCACCTGTGATACTAAGTGCAACTAAACATGGAAATCCTTCCCTGGGGTCAGGAGTTCTATTTTATAATTATCTCATTATAATTTCCACTCAAAATCGACTACTTTTCAAAGTGTATTCATGATTCAGAGATTTTATGCTCTCAACAACCTATGGAATAGGTAGGGCTATAGTTATGCCTTATATTTTATAGATGGAAACAATTTAGATGACCTAGGAGGTTGACTAGTCCACTGACATGTAATAAATAGCACAGCCAATTCCACAGCTCAAGACCTGAGTTGTTTTCTTTACATGAAACCTTAGTGTTTGCTTCCTGGCATACTCTCATTTCTTAAGGAAGTCTCAGACTTTGTGTTAATACATTTTCTACCTCTAAATACATGAGCCTGTGCACAGTTCACATTAATGCTGATCAACAATTTATGATCCCTTGCACAGCCAATGTAGAGGAAAAAAATAAGTGAAGGGATTTTTTTTCACATCTTGTTTCATACAATTTGTGGATCTGCCTAACAATCAGCCATAAGTAGGATTTATCATTATGTCCTAGGGCTGATAAATGCCTCCCAGGTAGTATATAAGCCCTAAAATTGGTCTCAGAAAACTTTTGATGATTGCATAAAACAGGCACATTTTTCCCAGAATTATCCCAAGGTGACTTTGTTAAGTCTCATAATCTTCACATATGAGGCTAGAAAGAGTTGTTTCAGTATACTGGAAGGCAGTGGTTATGACCAAGAAGCACGAAGTCAGCTTGCCTGGGCTCTACCACTTTCTAACTGTGGGGATTGAAAGTTACTTAACCAACCAGTGCCACAGTTTTCACATCTGTAAAATGGGGATGCTGCATAGTGTTCTCAGGAGGATCAGATGAGTTAATATATAAGAGAAGCTCTGAGAATAGTGCTGGCATGAATGAGACCTGCTATACTTAACACATATCTATCTGGGCTGCTGTCTCAGAAGAGGATATCCCAGGTGTTCTGTAGGCACCAACACTGGCAGCACTTCACAAATGGGAAAACTACTTAGTGGCCAACATATGCACACCTTTCCCAGTAGCAGGGACATGGAGTACTAACCCAGAGGGTATTAAGAGAAACAAGAAATGATTTTTTTGCCAAGCTACAAGGTTGTTGGCTTGAAGTTACAATTGGGTTAGGACTCATTGTTCATCCCTGTCCCCAGAGGGTCCCCTTGCTTTCCTTTCCCCCATCATTGCTTCTGGAAAATTGGAGATGATGGCATAGACACTTGGCATGGCCTACAAACTACCCCCAATGGAGACATTTGGGATACAATCAGGTCTTCCTCTGAGATCACACTTTATTTTCATTCTTTGAGTTTTGTTTTTAGAGAAAATGCTATCATTTTTCAAGATGGGAAGCACAATTGTAGGTAATCCAGAAAAGGGATGACGTCTAAACAGATTCTATCCAACTTCAAAATACGTTATGTGAATTGGGTTTTCAAAGTCTTTCTAGTACAGTCTAGTATTTCAGCAAGCTTTCTCCACCTGCAGAAAGGAGAAAAGTATCCCCAAGTTTGTTAGGGGAACACGGGCAGATAAGCCCAGAACATTTGCCACAGATAATCCTGTGCCACACAATATCTGAGAGCTTAACTACACAACCCCTGCTGGGTCCTTCAGGCACAGTCAACGGAAGGGAGCAGCTAACGGACGCTTACCTGTCATTGCCTTTGTTCTTTTCAGGCAGACAAATTTCAGATGTACGTCACCTACTGTAAAAACAAGCCTGATTCCAACCAGCTGATCCTGGAGCATGCAGGCACCTTCTTTGATGTAAGCCATGATTTTCCATTCTTGAGTCATTGATGAGTGGGTGGGTGGAAATGTTTCTCTACTTTGGGATAGTGGGTTTTTATCCTAAAGTCCTCTTTTTAATTTGGCCACCCAAACCTCTATCTCAGGAGTAAAGCATGGAGAAAAGCCAAAGCAGTGCTTGTCTTTTGTTTTACCCCATCCCATCTCAAGTGGTGTGGTTTTAGACAAGGAACATTGGTCCTTCATGCCTCAGCACCAAACTGGGATGGCCACCATCTTGTGTGCAGAGACCGGCAGTATAACCCACACATTAAGATGTTTCACTTCTACTTCATACACAGCTCCCTCAAATGCAGGGCTTCTCAAAGTGTGGTCCTCAGAGCAGCCACATCAACATCACCTGAGAACTTGTTAGAAAGGCATATTTTGGACCACCTCCCCAGATCTGTTGAGTCAGAGTCTCCAGGGCTGAAGCCCAACAATCTGAGTTTTAAGAAGCCACTCAAGTTTGAGAGATACTACTCACATGCAATTATTTCAACCTTGACTACACATTTGAATCACCTGGGAAGTTTTGAAAATACTGATTCCTGGGTCCCACCCTTGTGATTCTGGTATGATTGGCTTGGGTTTGGCCTGGACTTTGAGAGTTATAGCACAGCCAGTGCTGATCACTTGGGCTGTAATGGAAGCCAAGCAAAGATGGCACTGATGTACCTTTTGTCTGGTCCCTTGCTTTAGAACAAGGATCCATCCCTGCTAGTGAATGATGGCATAAGTCTACATATTGCTGGGCCCAAAAGAGTGACCTGTTGGCTATAAAGTGAACAGCATCAAATGGGCCAATGTAGGATGTAAGGGAAGAACGAGGTGTGAAGAAATTGGGGGAGGGAAGTTCACTGAGAAAGAGACTGTAGCAGTGATGGCCATTATGGTAGTCCCATCAGAAGTGACAACAACTTGAAATACAGAACTTTTTAATGTTTGTTAGTCTGTGTTTCTGCCTACCCGCTTTCATTTCTCCCATGAATATTTGAGTATTTACTATGGAGAAGATGGTGTTCTAGGCACCTTCAGGAATACAGACATTTAAACATCATTCCCATATTCAAGTTTACAAAATGAACCTCTGAGCATCTTTCTAGACTGATGCTGCCAAAATAGAAATGATTCCACAAGTGTCTCATTGCTCTGTAAAGGAATGACCCTTGAATGGGAGAAAGCCAGGCAAGAAAAAACATACATGACTTTTTTAAATGAAGCGTTGATATGCAAATGGTCCTGAGTGTCCCAAACTGGAATTTTAAGGTTAGATTTGATAAAACAGAAAATTCAAGAAAAGTACTTCTTTAACTTGGTATCTGAATTTATTGGATATCATACTGGATGTTCTCCACCACTATTACCTCTGTTAATAATGTATTTTCTTTAACATGTTTCTGGTCGATTACTCATCAATAGTATGCAGAAGGGTGTTTGTGAAGTTTTAAATGCATTGTGTCCTGTCTTCCAGGTAGCATTTTTCTGAACATCCATGCCCTGTGCTCTGAGCATGCCTCAGACTCCCCCGCTTCCTCGTCTTTGCTCACAGTGCCCTCTCTGCCTTACCACTCTGTGTGTAAAATGCACCTGCACAGACACACACACACACACACGCACACACTGTCACTCTTCGGAATTCTTTCTATCCTTTAAAAGTCAAATGTGTCCTGCAGGAACCCTTCCCTTTCCCTATGCATGTGTTATACTTTGTATCTCTCTTATAGTGTTTATAACAATTTCCCTTATGGGGGTTATCAATGTACCTTTCTATTACACACACCTCCTCCCACCTATGAGCCCCTTGAGGTTGGCTGATGATTTGCTTGGTTTATTTTGTACACATCATAGTGTGCGGTGCTAATTGGCCTTTTCCTTTAGTCCTATGGTCATCATATTCCTGTTTCTAGCCAATTTCTAGACTTTGACTAGTCAGTTAGATAACCTCCAAATTTTACACCCTTCCCCCACCCTCCATTCCCAACATAGTGCCTGATGAGCCTCTACTTTAGTTGGGAAGACCACTGGAAGCCAGGAAAACCGTCCACTAGGTAGGAGTCCCTGGATCTCGGCATAGAGGTGGAGAGGGAGAACAGTAACCTCTCAGTAACCTCTCCTGATTGTTCCTAGAGCTTTCCAGAACCCGTATTATTTGTAGCTTTTTTTCCGTTTCATCAGAAAGGGTTCCCTAAGTTCTTCACTTAGAAAATATCTGCTTTAGGCCCTCATTCTATAAAAGAGATAAGCCCTTAAGAAAGGCTGTCTTTTAGTATCCATTATCGTAAAGAGTGCACAGAACATTGAAGTTCCAGAAAGGGGCACACCTTCACACGATCCAGAATTTTCTACTTCGGATGTGAGAGCTGTGAGGCTGTGGTGTTTGATGCTAAGCTGGTTAGCAAGCATGGTTCGGCGGACCTAGCCCCCGGAGGCAACACCTTCCTCCCTTCCTCGCTGCCCCACATGCAGCCTTCCCAGAGCTGGCAGAGATGGACGGCTGTCAAAGGTGCCCTATTGCCGGTGCTCTCTTGCCAGAGCTGCCAAGTAAACAGACGATGTTCCTTTGCCCAGAGAGTCAGGCTGCCAGCTCTTTTGCCCATCACCCTCGGACAAGTCCAGCTAGAACTCCACACCTCTAGGGAAGAGGCACACGGGTGAGAAAGTTGCTACTTTCTGGGATAGCTGGCAGGAATGCGAAAATTGTTTTTTATTCCCTCTTCTTCCCCTTCCTCCATGGCCACATGACAAGTCCTCTCTCACATAACTTTAAAATGTTTCTTGGGCGCCTGGGTGGCTCAGTTGGGTAAGCATCCGACTTTGCTTCAGGTCATGATCTCATGGTTCATGAGTTCAAGCCCCACAGCAGGCTCTCTGCTGTCAGAGCAGAGCCTGCTTCAGATCCTCTGTCCCCCTCTCTCCACCTCTCCCCTGCTCAAACTCTCCCTCTCTCAAAAATGAATAACATTAAATTAATTAATGAATTGATTAATTAATTAATTAAATGTTTCTTGTATTCCTCCCAGTGCTTTGTTCTTACTGACCCTAGCCTAGGACAAGCCCGTGGTACACACCTACAGATATAGATAGATAGATAGATAGATAGATAGATAGATAGATAGATAGATATAGCTATACATTATATGTATATTTAAAGTGAACACTTTAATGGTTTTAGTATATTCACAGATATGTGCAACCATCTCCACAGTCAATTTTAGAACATTTTCATCACCTCAAAAAGCAGCCCCACACCCTTTAGCCATCACCCCACCTTATCCTCCCACCTGTCCTTAGTGCTAAACAACCAATGGTACATTTTCTGTCTCTACAGATTCACCTATTCTGGACATTTCATAAAAATGGAATCATATAATATGTATTCTTTTGTGACTGACTTTTTTCACTTAGCATAATGCTTTCAAGGGTCCATCTATGTTATAGCATATATCAGGACTGCATTCCTCCTCATGGCCAAATAATATCCCATTGCATGGATATCTCACATTGTATATCTCCATTCATCAATTGATGGACATTTGGGTTGTATCCACTTTTTCACTATTATTAATAATACTGCTGTAAACAGTGTATATAAGTTTTTGTGTGGGAGTATGTTTTCATTTCTCTCAGGTATATACCTAGGAGTAGAATTGCTGGATCGCATGGTAACTCTGTGTTTACACGCTTGGGATTTTTCAACAACCTCCTAACTGGTTTCTCCATCTCTATTTCCCAACCTCCGCCCTGTATGTTGTTATTAGGCTAAATATTGCTCTCTCTGAGACATTGCTTTCACCATGTTTTTCTCCTATTTAAGATCTACAGTACTTTTCCATTGAGAAGCTCACCACCAAATCCTAATTTTTTTTTTTTTTATCTAGCTCAACCCTATCAATGGCCTAAATATATCTTGCTTATCTGACTGTACTTTTCATTTTTTCCTGGACTCCAGGTATACATCCTCTATACCATTCTGCATGGTCCTCATTATCATATAAATACCCAATGATTATTTCCTGTGCATTTTTTATATGCTTTCCATTTATAAAATGCCACTCGTCCAGCTTTGCACTTCCCCACCCCCACTTATCCTCTAAACCTCAGCTGAAGGCTTTATCTCTACTAAGCCATCCACCACTCCTGGGCCCAGCCACTGCTCTCTGTTCTCGCTGGGAATACCTTCCATCTCCTTTGTTGCTATTTATGTGTGTGAGTATTCTCAGCCACCTGGTGTGTAAGGTTCTTGAGGCAAGGGGACTACATGGACCCTTCACTAACCTTCACAGCACCTACACCTTGGGGCGTGGAAGGTCATTTTGGAGGCAGGATAGAGAATGGTGTAAAATGAGAGGCTAGAGGCCCAAACAGCAGCTGGAGGTCATGGGTGTAGCCTGGGCATGGATGGCGTGGAGAGGAAAGACTTGTCACTGGGGAAAACACAAGGAGAACAACTAAAAATGACTCCATGGCTATCAGCTCAAGAGACCTGAATGAGGGAGATGCCATTGATCACAATGAAGAAGTTGTAAAGAATACAGTGGTGATTCTGGGTTGGGATGGGTCTAATTTGAAGAGAGAAGGGATGGTAAAGGAGATATGCCCTCGTGCTGTTTTAAGGAGACTGAGGGAGAGGAAGACTCAGGAGCCATCGGCATAGAAATCCGAGCCCCACGCCCTTATTCTCATCGTCCCACTAGCCCCTTGTGATCACCTCCGCTCTGGGTTGATTTTTCCTTTCACTTTCTGCTTCACCACCTCTCCTTTACCCTTCTGTCTGCTGTTACCTCCTCAGTCTCATTTTCCACTTTTATCCTTCCCCATTTCTTTATAAGTTTCATTTCTGACACACAAATCTGCTTTCTCTCCCTAAAGCTCCTCCCCTTTCACCACCTCTCCTTTTCTCTGTGTATTCGTCTTGGTCTCTCTTGGTTCTCTCCCCATCAAAGAACGGTTCCTCATAATTTTCTACCCCTTTTCCTTTTGCTCTCTTCTCACCCCACCGACTTCCTCCCAAGATACACGCATGCACACACCCTTTTGTATGTCATGGTGCCTGTTTTCATCCCTGTAGGAGATACAGCAGCGGCACGGTCTGGCCAACTCCATCTCTTCCTACCTAATCAAGCCCGTCCAGAGGATCACCAAGTACCAGCTGCTCCTGAAGGTACTTCCCCTCCCCTCTGGGCACCTCCTCCTGCACTACTGATCAGGTCCAGGGAGCCCCAGCTTTGCCCAGGATGGGAAAGCTTCCATCTCAAGACCTTTCCTCCATCTAGAGAAAAACTTCAGAGGTGAACCCCCATTGGCTTTGCTGGCTCCCAGACTGCATGACCTATCCTGTGAAACTCTAGGTGTTTATTTGCTGGGGGACAGAGGAGAAATGAGAGCACGAACACGTTTTGACTGCTTTCATACCTGCCCACCACTGCACAGTTTGGAGCAGTTATGGCTGACACTTAGGGCCTCACTTGCTCTTCCCTCCTGGGACAGATTCCTCCTGGTGGTCCCTCCTACTGTCAGGGGTCAAGGGGACACTGCCAGTCAACATAGACAGTGGAGGCCCAGGGTGGCATCTACCATTGCCTTAATCTCTGTGTTTATCAAGACTATGAGGTTTTTGAGAGAAAACACTCGAAGAGTACGTATTAAAACACAATGACGCTCTTGTGTCTGGAGGATCCCATATGTTAGGTAGGGGTTCTTTTGGAGCCAAGCAAACAGATTTGGATTTTCTCCAAAATATTTGCTTTGAAATTCAAATAATCAAATTATGTAAAATAGTAAGTAATGTGGGCTGCTTCTTCAGAGAAGGATACACCGACAGTCTGAAGATGTGACATTTCCCCCACAGAAAGCCTGGGAAATCGATATTATAAGCAGTTATATAACCCCTATGTATATTAATTCTCAAGGTGTAAGGGTAGAGTTTTCCCTGATTTGAATATTTGGCTGGTTGCTCCTCAAATGCAAAGGATAAAGGGATAGTGAGAGGCGTGTTGTAAGTAGTATAGCTCCAGAGAAAATCTGCTGAAATTCAACTCATGTTTAGAGATGCTTGCAGAATCCCACATATTCTAGCTTCACTAAACCTGAAAACCAGTCTAGTTTCACGTCTAGGTTTCTGGTCACACTGGAGGTGCCCACAGACAGCCACTAGGGTCTCCCTGCTTAGCACATGTGATTCCATGATGAGAAGAGCATGAGCCCCCATGGGCCCCATGAGCCCATGCCCTGGACCTCTTCCCCAGTGAGGGTCAGGTCAGGGACTAGAACCACCCTTTCCCTCCTGCCTCCGCCTTCAAACCTTCTCTTTCCTCGTCTCCAAGAAGAGACATTTTGGGCTTCTGCTTCCAGGCACTCAAGTCATCCAGCCCTGCAGAAATGGCTTAGAGAGTTACAACACGGCATCATGCCCTTGGCCTTTGTTGAGAACTCATGTGAGAAGTAACAATGTGCAGAACATCTTGGCTGTTTTGGCAGAATTGCTTTTGAAGATGTCATCTTTGTTTTTTAAAGTTCTTTATATAAAGACTCACAGAAAGTCTCATAAGATCTCAGAGAGTAGGGTGTGGGGGTTCTCTCATAAATAATTGGTGTACTCTCTACCTTTAAATCACAAGAGCTTTTAGCTCCTTCTTTGCCTTTGACTATCAGACAATTAGCATTGAGTCCTGTTACGACTACTGTATTGTTACTGGTTTCTCCTTAGCCCAGATTTCTGTGTGTAATGATCCTCTCCTTCCCTATCCCATTTAACGCTTGGCCCTTTAAAATGATTTTTCTTGTACCGGAGGATTTTTTAAAATTCATGTTTGTGGTTATTAAATTTAAGCATCTCAAAGCTTTTCAGGAATTGGTGGGGTTGTGAATTAAAAAGTAAAACAAAACAAAACAGAAACTTGCCCATCCACACTTGCCAATGCCTTAAATCGAGTAAGATCCAGTTCAGGGCTCCTGGGTGGCTCAGTCAGTTAAGCGGTTAAGCGTCTGGCTTCGGCTTAGGTCATGATCTCACGGCTTGCCTGCCTCATGACTTTGAGCCCCATGTCCGGCTTTGTGCTGACAGCTCAGAGCCTGGAGCCTGCTTCAGATTCTGTGTTTCCCTCTCTGCCCCTCCCCACTCGTGCTCTGTCTCTTTCCTTCAAAATATAAATAAACAATTAAAAAATTTTTTTAAAACGTAAGATCCAGTTCTAAGAGAAATATAGCTTTTCAGCTCTCCCTTTTAATCCCACAGGGCTGAAGTTCCCCGGATAATTATGTGACACAGATAAGAGAGGAAAGTGGAGGATGGACAGGCTGCCCTGTGTTTTGCTTTAGGTGATGGGTGGGTGGGCTCTGGGCCCTTCACTCTGTAACTGGATGTTTTAGGAAGAGATGACTGTGCAGGTAACTGAGAAGGGAAAAAAAAAAAATGAAGTAGTGGGAATTTGTGGAAAATCTGTAAAAAAGATTTACCAAGGTAATTTTGACCTCTTATAAATGCATTGGTAGCAGAGTACTGCGGAGTAAAAGCTCAGTTTGCTGAGCTCTTACTATAAATAAACAATATGGGATTTATTTTCTCATTAAAGACAGTTTTATTCCAAATAAACTGATATTTAATTATCAGTATCCTCTGGGATTCCTCACTTTGGGTGTTGCATGAAAGTCAAAACTATCTGTCAGTTAGTGTTCAATATTCTCCATGTAAATCTGCTACAGATATCCTTTGAAGTCTAAATTAAATTGGAGCTTCCTCTTTAATAACAAGTATAGCAAGGATCCAAGGAGAATTTATGGGCTTTGGTGGTTGATTGATGGACTTGCCACACTGCTTTGGGGGGTTAAACCATTTGGAATTTTCTATTGCACACTGAAGCATATATTTCTTATTTGTCTCTTGTGCTTCTGCCTGGAAATTCCTTTGAGGATGTATGGGAAACAAGGTCAGGAGAGTTAAAATTAGGAAAGGGTTGGGGAGAGTCAGAGAACTTCAGGTTGGCAGAAGTAAGTGCAACTTTCTGAACAGTGATGCCGTTATACCGACTGGAACCAAGGACCGAGCTGAGAACTGATCACTTCTGCCTCCCCAACATGCTCGAGGCAGTTCACCTCTCCTTTGGACACTCAAAGCTCCCTTCTTCATATGGGATTGTATCCAAGATGACACAAAGGATTGGACTTTCGTGTCAGATGCTCACTAATCAGATATCTTACCAAGTATAAAGCTTTTACTAATAATTTCAAGGATACAAATAATCCCAAGGAAGAGATAATGCAGAGAGAAGTCCAGAACCATCAACAGCTCTAAGCCCTTTCTTGGAGCATCAGGATATGCTGTGGCCCAGACTAATACACAGACTTTCTAAATGGTATATCTTGTATAATATCATTTACCCTGAAGAGAGCCATTTTGTTTATGAAACATACTATTTACTTAGATAGTTGCATAGCATATGTGATATCTTACAGGGAGCCATGCCCCTAAAGCCATAGATTCCAGGTTTGTTTACTGTAAGAAGTCCTAGAGAAACCAGATATATCCTACTAAAAGCATTCCATAGATAAGGACTCTCCTGCTAGGTACTACCATTAGCCAGGAAGTCTGACATGTTTACAGGGTTTGATCTGGTCAACTTCTTTCTTTCCTGGAAGTGCATCTCTACCCCATCCACCCATCCTCTGCCTTCACCAGCCCCTACAGAAGGAGAGGGTGTGGATTGCAGATCTGTTGCTTAACTGTTTTGTTCCCAGTGTCAAAACGAACAAAATACAATAACCCTCATAGGAAAAATGAATGCCAATATTCCTCTGGTTTGGGCAAAATCACTCCAAATGGCCCTTAGAATTTTTAAGATAGTTGAAGATTATTTTTTCTCCATCAACCAGATACTATATGTCTTTATGGAGATAATAGTGACCTAGTCTTCAATGAGGAAGTAAGAGAGGGCATGCTCTGAGAAGCCTCAGCGTGGTGGACGTCATGGGGGAGATAGGGTTGGCATGGTGGGTAGATTCTAGATTTAAGATTTAAAAAGAACTAGTCCAGAATCCCATATACTTGTCCCAAGGTATGAACTCCTGATTTATATGATCTAAAAATATGTTATAACTCTGAAATGCTATAAACCTATAATGTCTATGAGCCCGGGTTGCTCCCAGTATGGTGGGAAGTCAGCATTTAGGGAGAAGAGGTACATAAATAAATGTGGTGCCAGAAGTAGATGTCTGTTGCTAAGTCTAGGGAAAAAATATAGTGGTAGAATCCTTTGGAGATAACTCTCCATCCCACCCCACTTTTCTTATAGCTTAGAGGAAACCATTCCAGAGAACGAAGTTGGTCTGTAATCACCTTGATGGGTTAGGTGGTGGGAGGGTGGGAAAGCTGGGGCAAATGGCTCTAATTGTGTCTGGACTTTTTCCCCAGGAACTTTTAACTTGCTGCGAAGAAGGGAAGGGAGAGCTCAAGGATGGCCTGGAGGTGATGCTCAGTGTCCCAAAGAAAGCCAATGATGCCATGCATGTCAGCATGCTGGAAGGTAGCTGTCTTCCCAGCCTCCCTGGGGGGCCTCCTGCTTTCCTAAGACTAGGGAGCTTGTGTTGTGGGAAGGAAGTGGCATGACGTCAGGCAATGGGCAAGGCTGGAAGAGAGGAGAAATGGCAAGTTGCTACATAGGTTCTCAGGAGGTGTGAGAGGAGCTCCACAGGGTCCAACTCGATCAATACCTGCCTCCAGGTAGAATCAGACCTCAGCTGTTTTGGATGTGTGGATAACTCACTGCATGGGAAGTAGTCCAGGACAGGCCATCATCCTTACTATAAATGTGCCAGAACCCTGACCCACAGCAGTCCTGTTCATCTGCAATAGCATCTGCATCGCATTTGTCATCAGAATGAGTAGAAGTCCTGCATGCATGTGGACATACATCCAAGGTCTCCAGCCTTATGTTCTTCTTTTTCTTCTATTGTAATAAAATATACATCACATAAAATTTACCATTCTAACTATTTTTAAGCACACAGTTCAGTGGCATTGGGTATGTTCACATTGGTGAGCAACCATCCTTACGGCCTTCCTAGCAGGTGAGAAAAGTCCAGCCAGACAGACCTGATAGGACTTCACCAATGTACATTTAGTCCACTGGAACCATGGTCTTGGGGCCCAGAAACCTGGTAGAGTGAGACTCCAATAAAATGCCCTTAACACCACAGAACAGAGGAGCAGAGCAATTGCACTGGGGCGGAAGTTGTCGGATGAGTTCAGACTCCACATTCCAGTCTGGCCTGGAAAACAGATGTTAAGGGGGATCAGTGTACTCTGTTGTAAATATGCAGAGCTGTAGGCTGTTTTTTCTCCTCTGGACTCCATCTCTCACCATCACCTTCCCTCCCACTTCCCCCACCTCTAATCTTGGTCTGGTCTCACTACTTCCTGGGCCACTCTGAATATAGGAAGCTATAATTCTTCATATAGCGGAGCCCTGGTTACCTTCTCCAGACTGAGCACTAACCATCTGAACATATTCCTGTTGCCACAGTTCTCTGCCCCCTTTTCTGTTTGCACTCCATCCCCATCCCCAGCCCTGGGTGTCCTCGTCTGTTAGCACCCTTCTCCTCCAGCCTGTCCCTGACCTGTATTCTGGATCCAGTTACTCCAAGTATGTGGAACAGTAGCAGCAACACCTGGGAGCTTGTCAAAAGAGCAAATTCCTGGGCTCCACCCCACAGCTGCCGAATCCCAGTATTCTAGGGGCAGGAGTGGGCAGGAATCTGTGTTTTGACAAGCTCTGCAGGTGATTCTCAAGCACACTAAGTTTCAGAACCCCTGTTCAAATTTAAAGTGGAATAAATATAGCTGTTAAAGGCTTGTGCACCACATTGGACAGGAGCCATCAAAGGGAAGAGTCCTGGGAATGGACTGTAAGAAATACAGCAATGACAAATAAAGTGGAGTCGAGGGCACTCCAGCAGACAGTCCTCAACCCCAGTCAGAGCTCGGAGCCCAAGTCTGTGGGGAGCTGTAGAGGAAGAAGGTGATACGGGGTTTGCCCTTGCAGGAGGTCCCAGGCTTTTGAGAAGACACCACTGATACTGGTTATGTGTAGGAGACCGGTGCAGAAAGGGAGATCTGATTACAGTTCCCTAGAGCTATCTACTCAAGTATTTAGGAGTGTCAGGAATCAGAGAAAGCGATGTGGGAACGGAATGCTCACAGTCAGGGAGACCTTTCCAAGAGGGGAGTGGACCATGGCACCCAGATGGGGTGCTACAGAAACTCCACAGGGTGGAAACGGGTGTCTTTCAGGGTTCGACGAGAACCTGGATGTGCAGGGGGAGCTGATTCTCCAGGATGCCTTTCAAGTGTGGGACCCAAAGTCACTGATCCGGAAGGGGCGAGAGCGGCACTTGTTCCTCTTTGAGATCTCCTTGGTTTTTAGCAAGGAGATCAAAGACTCTTCAGGACACACGAAATATGTTTACAAGAACAAGCTACTGGTAGGTGGGGCAGGTGGGGCAAGACAAGTCTCCCTGTTGTCATAGAGCCTTTGGGCAGGAAGAGCTCTTGAACACTCAGCTCATCTCTCCCCTGGTGCCACACCAAAACCATCCTGGACAAATGAAAATGCCTCCTATTTGGAAAGCTGCCCCCTCGACTCCCACTTCTGCATTTTAGAGTCCATCGTTCTTCTTGATGTCTGCTTTTAGCGCCTCCCTCTTCACCTTCCCTCCCTGCAACCTGCTAATCAGGCAGGTGCTTGTAGATCCTTTCAGCCTGGGTAGAGGAACAAAGCTTCCAGTCTGTTGAAGTTTGATTGACAGAAGCCCCTCCCTCGGTCCTCTCCTCTTTGTCACCTTTCCCTTCCCACCCCAGCCCTAAGTTTCCCACTGCCCTCCCCTTCCCCGCCTCTCACAGGCATTTCCTGTCTACAGACCTCAGAGCTGGGTGTGACGGAGCACGTAGAAGGTGATCCCTGCAAATTCGCCTTGTGGTCTGGGCGCACCCCTTCCTCAGACAATAAAACAGTGCTGAAAGTAAGTATTGCTCTCCACTGGGGCTGGGTGCAGTGGTGAGGGTTGAGGGTGGCAGGAGGAAGGCAGGGGGCTGGGGCACATGATTCCTGAAAGGTGGGGCCTGGAGACTCCACTGGGAAGGGCAGTATCACATGGGTATCCAAAAGCAAGTTCTATCATGGACGTAGACTTGAAATCTCAAAGATCCGTGGTCCCCTAAGTCGATCCCCTCAAGCGCATGAAGAGGGAGGGATGCAGGGAGTAGCTGCTGTGCTTCCTCAGCAGGGCCCACTTAGATATGTTCTGTCCACGTGTCCCCTTCAAGGGCAAGGACAACTGACCATTTGACAAAAGGTACCTTGATTTGATCCATGTTCGTTCAATACTTTTTCCTGAACACCTACATAGAAGGTATTCTGCTCAGTGCTGCTTGTAACTACAAATGAGAGATGGACCTTGTCCTCTGGAAACTTACATTCCAGAAGCTCTCCTAAATCACACTAGCATGGGAATTATGTTGATTGAAAGGAGTACTAAGAAAGGGCCTTTCTCCAAATGAGGGCCTTAAGGAGTCGTTCTAACTTTCCAGAGCGCACACAGCCTGGGAATATGCTCGTGGTAGCGTACATCTAACCAAGAAGGGGTCCTGCGGATGGGGCACCCACCAGTCAGTTGCTTATCAGTGGGTGGCTATCACCAAGGAAAAGATGGTCCAACCCTGACAAATGCTTCACACTTGTTCACTAGGAATTGCCTGCCTAACCGCCACCTGCCATCAGACAGAATTAACTGAAAAAAATTCCACAAAGACAAATGGGATACTTATGAGATGGTAGAAGTGCCTTCAATTAACATGTTTACTAGGCTAAAAACCCAGCATTGACTTTCAGTCAGCATAAGCCTATGTAGCCATGCTAGGAGTTGAATGTGCTGATATGGATCCATACCACTTGGTGAAGAGCCACTGCCTTCAAACGCCCCTTGCTACATCTCCAGTGTTCCCCAGAACTCCCAGCATCTGGTAACTGATGTGTTCATCCCTGGCCCAGCGGGGGACCTCCACATATGCTCCCACACCAGGACAGATGTCAGTATTGGTCAGTGCCATGTGGAGTATTAAATACTTTGAAAATCACCCCCGTACAAGTGTCCATTGAGTCTTGAGGTTATAGCCCCATTCTAGGAGTTGCAGAAGAATTGAAGAGTCATATGTGTAAAATAGAAATGAATTCCTCAAACATTTGGTGTCCTTAAAAGTAGTGGGTTAAGCCTGCAGGAGGAGGATTGAGAACAAAGAAAGATGGGGTGTTTACTGTTTCTCTCTGTGGCACTCCAGGCCTCCAACATAGAAACCAAGCAGGAGTGGATCAAGAACATTCGAGAGGTGATTCAAGAGAGGATCATTCACCTGAAAGGAGCTTTAAAGGAGCCAATTCAACTCCCCAAAACACCAGCCAAACAGAGGAACAATAGTAAGAGGTAACCAGCGTCTCTCCTCTCAGCACTGCCTCACATGCTCCGGGAGCGGGAGTGGGGTCGCCCTCTGCTTCCACAGAAGGGGTGTGCTGTGCAGTTGGGACCATTCTCTGTGAAGTCCCGTCTAAGATGAGCAATCTTCTCTTTAAGCATCTCACCAGTAACTGTCAATTGAATTCAGCAGGGCTTCACTGGGCACCTCTTATTTCATAGACACTCTGCTGGGTGCTCTGAGAAGAGAAGGGGAAGATGCATGATGAGTCCCTTCCCTCGAGAACCATCTAACAGTTGTATCTCCCATGCAGAATGGTTAGACTAGAAGAACCAGTGCTGCTGATGGGGACAGTAAATGCTGTAAAAATTCATTCAGAGGGGACTTTAGATGAGCACTTGAGAGGAGTGTCCAGGGAAGGCTTTGGGAGGGAGGGGGGCCTAAGTGGACTGTAAATGAGTAAGACAGTAAATGAGTTTTGCATACTGTAATGGGTAGGGGATAGTATGATGGGGTTATCACTGCAGCTCTTCTGTAACCCTCGAGTCCTCACCTTCATTTATCTGAGATAAGCAGAGGGACTGATTTTTTTGTATCTTTCTCTCTCTGGGCCCTCCTGAATCCCAGTTGCCCTACACTGGTGGAAGACTTCCTGGGTGTTCCTTTCACAAGTCTCCATGTGACAGTCACTCACAATGACTCTTTTAGAGGGCACTTCAAAAGAAAGCATTCAAAACCATCATGTTAACTTTGAAACAAAACAAAACAAAACAGAGTTCTGGGGTGATAGTCATTGACGGCAACAGGCTCTCCTTTCCTCCCCTATTCATGAACAGGGTAAATCACAAGGATTTAGTTGACCTTTCGGTGCCAACAAGGATGCATTAACTGAGGACCTGTGGGTAGTAGCATTAGTACAAAGGGAGGTGGTAGCCCAAAGAAGGGTGTGACTAAAGTAGGGAGAGATACCACCACAGGACAGAAGCCCCCAAACCTGCATGGCCAGAATAAAGTCACCTCTCAGTGCTGGAAGGACAAATTATGAATGTGTTGGAGGAGGAATTGTTTGCATTTCAGTTACCTGCATCCAGGATCCAGGGATGGAATAGACTTACTTTAGCACTAGAGGCAGACCCTGCTGTAGGAAGCCTCTACTTTAATATAGAAGGTAGAGTGGAAGTGTTATGAACTCAATGTCCAGGAGCATGCAGGAAAGGATATTCAGGTGAGATTGGCTCAAGTTTCCCTGTGAAAGTGCCCCTTTTTCCTACGTAGCAGAGTTTGAGCATCTATAGAACATGAGGTGGACATATCTTGGAAATGCCTCCCACCTTTTCTCTGTCATTGTCCTGAAATAGGAGGGTGAAAAGCCTTGGCAGATTCTGCAGAGAACAGTCAGGCTGTCTGTAATTTCATTAGCTTGGCTCCCAAGATATGGGGACAGAGTTTACGGAGGAGTGAATTGGCTTGGAGAACACTACCCACACTCCTGGATGGGCTCCCCACCTCCCTCAGAACTGGCTTCATCTGCAATGGACCAGAAGGGCCCACGATGGGCCAGAATGGTGGGAAGCACAAAGTACAGCCAACTCTCAACTCTGTGCACATGGCAGGGAGCAACGGCCCAGATATCTAAAACAGCAGATGATCTACAAGTCCTTTATTCCTGGTCTTGAAATGCATCACGTAATTTCATTTTACATCAGAATTTCCTTCCTATGAATGTGTGGCTTACATTATTAAAATAAGTTGGCATTTCCCAGCCCGTAAGTGGCAGTGAGAAAGCAGTTGACCTAGAAGTGTTCTGAGCAGGAGAAGGCACTTTTTGATGACTAGAAGATACTGTACCCGCATGCATACTAACGTCCATGTACACCAGATCATAATTGTCTAGACTCTGTGAGGCGGCTTCAGTATATGGGGAATTTTGTCCATGTGGTGTCATCCTTATGCAGCAATTTCCTGATGCCATTACTTCTCCATAAGTAGCATCAGGGGAGTAACCTTCATAAGCTGGGAAGAACTGTCAATTTTTGTGCTAATTTTTCCATGTCCATGTCCCTGGCCCACACCTCCTTCAGTTTTTCCTGACACTGACCACCCAGCCTCACCAGTTCCCAGGCATCTAATCCCCTTTGCCCTGGCTATGCATTCAGTGCAGGACTGAGACATAATTCTTAAGCTGGAGAATTGAAGGGATATGTAAGTGGGACAGCTAAATGGTCCAGTGGCCCAGGAAGGGCATATGCCGGGAGTACACTCAAGAGATTACCTTACCGGATGCTCAGGAGCAAGCTGACTCAAAAAGCTACTGTGGAATCTGTGATCTTTGAGATGATGCCTTTGTGTTGATAAGAAGTCATCATAAATAGGCATGAGATCAACAGGACCCACCAAGTTGAAGGAAATAATCTCTTCCTCCATACACAGGAGTTGAGCATCCAGCATCAGGAACTCCCCAAAGATTATCTTCTCTGGAGGAATATCTCACATCGTTTTCTTAAGCAGAAGAAATACAAGTCAAAATATCTTATCAGCTCTGTTTTCTTTATAAGCCAGCTATAAACTAACCCCCATCCTCTTACAGCATGCAGAAAAACTATTTGAACACTTTAAACTCTGGGGTTGTCAGAGATCACCCAGTCAGCTGGATAGAAGCCTTGGTTCTAAGTAGGATATACCTCTTCCTACTGCCTATTATAGACCCATTCCCAGTAATAAATAAATAAATAACTACCTCCTCTATACCATGGGTCAGAGGAGTTATGGTGTGGGGGGATCATTCTGTGTTCAGTTATCAGCACAGGGATTGTGTGCTTAAGTGCAAAGGTGACATCTTCGAAAATCACATAGGGCTGCTCCTTTTAGTGGGATAATTTTAGACAAATCCCTGTTCGAAAGTGCTGAGACTCTGCTCTGCCAGCACAGCTGGAAATCCTAGTGTGCTCTAAACCCACAGTGGTTCCCCCCACCCCCACCCCTGTTTTTTTTTTCTCTTCTTCCTGCAGGGATGGAGTGGAGGATGTTGACAGCCAGGGGGATGGAAGCAGCCAGCCAGACACCATCTCTATCGCCTCTAGGACCTCTCAGAATACAGTGGACAGTGACAAGGTAGGACAGTGTCCCAACCTTCCTTCCCCCAAGACTTCTTGTTGACTTAACCACCCCTGGAGAGTTACCCTCAGAGGAATTTCTCCCACTGTGGAGCCCAGCCTCAGGAACCGGTTGTTTCTTTGTGCCAGCCAAAGTGGAAAGAGCAGGGCTGGAGGAGCTATGTCATAGTGTGGAGATGTCATCTGAGGGGACAAAAGACCAGGTGATCAGCCAGACCTCTCCTGTCGTGAGAGTTTAGCAGAAGGAGCAAAGTTGAAGGGTGAGAGGGTCTGGGTCTCCCGTCCTCTAGAGATGTCCCACTGGGCGGCTTGGGTGGCTCTGCCTCGTGGGAGGCTGGACCTCAGGGCGCTGAGGCTGGGATAGTTTCCTGAGACCTTAGTGGCTATGATTGGCTCCTATTTATAATGGTTGAATGGAATCATCTAAAATTAGACCAAGACCAGTGATTTGGCAAATGGCCACAGAGATGCTGTTTGGTAAGGGCCTTCTTTCCGAAGGGGCTCCAGTGGAAATGATGCCTTCCTTGGGCCAGAGTATCAGGGCTCAGTTCCTGAGGCACAGAGGACCAAGAAGTGGTGGTGCGTGAAGCAGCTTGGAGGGATGTAATAGTCTTGCAAGAAAGCCTGGTCACTTGGTCTCTTATATTTTGGGGCAAATAAGCAAGAAGTTAGTAGTTCTGGAGGCAGTGAAAGAAGGGAGACTGTAGCAGAGACCCTGTGTATTTGTTCAAGCGAGGGGAAGAATTCAGCTGTCTAAATTTGCAGCAGAGACAGGAAGATTTTTGTCTCTAACCCTACAATCATTTGCTTACCTCAGGGTTTTAGGGTATGAAATGATCTTTTGCAGCATATTAGTGATTTTATGAATGAAGGTATGGATTTCCAAAGACTATTTGGCCCTAGTCTATCAGGACCCAATATGTTGGCCTAGTCCTTCAGCCTCAGGCAACAGGCTGTGTCCTTGCTTCATTTTTGTTTTCTAAGTTATGTTTTTTTAAAGATGATCTACATTCATTAGGATTTTTCCTAAATTTTTTTTCTTACTGGGGGAAAAAAAAGACTGTGCTCCATGGTTTCCAAGATCATGGTGCTAAATCACACTCTAGACTAGTATTCAAGGACATTCAAGCTAATTCTGTCTGATGTCCTGCCTTCAAGTTTCTAAGCCATTTTTGACTATCAAAGTGGATGGAAAATTGTTTTTTTCCACTTGTAAAAACATACAAAGAAAACTATTCCTGTACCTCCCTTTCTCCTTTGATGTGTTGTTTAGAAATGTAACCTAGAATATCCCACAAATGAGTGTTTCTTTTTAAACAGTCAGTGGGTGGGAAGCAAAATGCAATGCTTCCCATGTTCAGAGAGAGCCTGTTAGCCCAGGGGATCCATCCCTTCCAGCTGCTACTCCATCCTCCCACAGCCCTGACCTAGACGCAGGGCATTTGTCTTGTCTTCAGCTCCAGCCATTCCTTGTCTTCTGGCAAGGTAAGTGAGGCTAGATTAGAACACTTCTGATGGCAGGCATGTCACTGTTAACAAAGAATCTTGGTTACTTACATGTTATTCTATGAATAAGGAAACTGAGGCCCAGAAAGATTGAGTGACTCAACCAAGAAGGTTCTAGTCATTAGTGGAAAAGCAGGAACTAGAACCCAGATCATTCTGCTTCACTGTCACATTTTTCCCTCACTCTCAAAGCCAAGGCATTGTACTCCCAATGCTAAGATTAACTTAGCTGGTCGGTCTTTCTACACATTCCATAAAAACATTAGTCACATATTCGTGAAAAAGCACCCACCACGTGCCGAGCTCTGTGCTGGATACTATAGAGTGATGTGGACTATTTGTTGAGTGTGAATCCTTCTTTGTGTAATTTTCGTTTGATGTGTGTCTCTATAGCCAGGCCGTTAAGCCCTGATGAGGGCAAGGTTGTCTGTCTGCTTCACTGATGTCCTGGGCCCACAGCACACATGGATGCTTGGGAAAGACTTGTGGAATGAATGAACAGAAGGAACATAGTCCCTGATCTCAGAAAATTCCAGCATTGAGGGGCAGCTAAAACAGCTGGTCTGAAAGCAGCCAGATATACAAACATTGTATTTTTAAATGTGCTAAAGAAATCTAGAAGTTCCCTTACCTCCAAGCAGAAAGCATTAGTCAGCTGGAGAACCTGGCCTGTTGGGAACAGGAACCCCCAAATCCCTTCTCAGACCCTGGGAAACATGGACAGCAAGTCTGGAGATCTTGAGAGATTCTGTGTTCTGTACCTGAAACCTGAAAAATCACCTAGAAATAGTCACACTCTCAGAATAAAATAGAGGGCCTGTCTGTGACCATGCACTGTAATTTAGAATGTTCTTACTCTTCTAACACAGAACAGTGATAACAGGACAGCCATATGTCCTCCTACACTCCCTTTCATCAGGCAAACCATTAAGTGGGATCTTTGATTTCATAGATGTCAACAGTGTTAAGCCTTCCCCTAACTGTACCAGAAGACCCGGAAACTGGTCTTGTTGGTTTCCAAATAGTCAGGTGAACAGACTCTGAAGAAGAACAAGGTAACCAAATGGACTGATTCAGCTAAACTGAATCATATTCAACAGGGCAGCTGTGACTCACCCCACAGGGATCAGGGTCATTTTAACAATGGGTTTCTAGAAAAGGCCCCAGTCTTCCTTTTTTAATCCAGAGGAATTAGAGCACAGCCCCGCTATATTGGGTAGATGAGGAAAACATAACCATTAAAGAGTCATGACAGACCAACTTGAGGAGCTGTGGGGCCCTAGGACCTCTCCAATCACCTTGTGTGTATTTTGTGTGCTGTGGTGGGGTGGAAGGAGTTTAGACACATCTGGGTTCAAATCCCAGCTCTGGTGGTTGCCCTCTGTGTCATGTTGTGTGAGTTGCTGTGCTTTAATTTCCCTATCTATAAGACAAGTAATACCCATCTCACTGAGTCCTTGGGAAGATTAAGTAAAATACATTTACTTGGCACCTATAAGACAT
This sequence comes from Panthera leo, assembly GCF_018350215.1. Classification (NCBI taxonomy): domain Eukaryota; kingdom Metazoa; phylum Chordata; class Mammalia; order Carnivora; family Felidae; genus Panthera; species Panthera leo. Next base: position 69,693,110 of record NC_056687.1, read on the forward strand.
TCAGTAAGGGTTAATTTTCCACCATTATTTGAGGGAAAACAAAAGTTTAGGCGCTATGAATATGAGTACACAATTATTTAACAAGCTGTGAGGATCTACTTCTTGAGTAGAATTCTGCCCTCTTTGCTCATTGACTATCAGCAGGTTCTTTTCTATACTATAGCTGAACAGATGTAGCTTCAACTTGCTTGTGTGTAAACAGAGCAACTTTACTCCTCTTTCCATTTGTTAACCCTTAGCATCTAAGGCTTAGATACTTGTTGTTAGCATTGGCTCGTGGGTTATTTGAGTAGCTGATGGGTTATAATTCATTACTGTCAGGTATTCATTTTAATCATCAAATTGTAGCATCGTGGGCCATTGGCAACCCCTGGACTTTAGATATTTGAAGACGGTTGTCTTGTCTTCTAATCTTCTGTCTATAAGTCCTCAGTTTCTCCAACTGTTCCTTGTATCAGTGTATTTTCATACACTCCCGTACCCTGGTTGCCTTCCTCTGGATTTCCTTCAGTGTGTAACGATCTGTATAAAGTGGGGCATACAAGAATGGTACTTAATACGGCAGATGTGATCTAACTAATACAAATTCAGCTTCTTGTTCTGGGGCTGCTATGCCTAGTCTCCTCCCTAAGGTGGTACATGTGTCTAGGAGTGGTGTGCAGTGGTTGGCTTATCAAATCTCCATGCCTGTTTTTGTGGACCCCCCTCATTGCACAGGTGACTTAGTAACCTGAGGGTGGGAACACTTTATATCTATCAGATTTTCTCCTGTTCAGTTCCATCCCAGTATTCTAGTACATTTTGAGTGTGAATTTATATTTGGAATATAAATTTTGTCCAGTACATCAGCCACATCTCCCAGCATTATTAGATAAATATACCATCTGTGGCTTCATCCAAATACTTGCTAAAAAGACAAGCTTGAGGATAGAAGACTAATGCCCAGCCCCTTTTCTGTGTAGCAGAGGATCTGGGGTTGCTTACTTGTGTTATGAATCTCCCTATGATGAGGAATCAGTCTGGTATTCTTTATTCTTCATTAAGTGCTAATAAAACCAGCATGGGGGCTTCAGTAAATAGCATTGATCGCTTTCCCCCAAGTTGCTTTTGTTTCACCCACAGATAGGTCTGCATAATTAAGTTCTACCTTACACCTGTCCCATGCAAAAGTGTTATTTTATGAAGGCAAATGGGTGTGCTTACTTGGTTCTGTTGTGCTCTGAGCCCTTTTCTGTTCCACCCAAAACATGCTCATGCTACTCTGGGCGTTCCACTGTTAAGACTGTTCTGTATGTGTGTGTATTATGAAGTGATGGGACTTTGCAACCACACTTCAAAGAAATACAGAATTATAGAATTCCAGGGAGGTAAGGCTCGGAATGAAGTGGCAGTGAAGAAGTAGCTTGTTCAACATGATGGATGTCTGCTGAATAATTTCCAGCTAATGGCCCAGAAGCAGCCACCTGCGCAGTGATGGCCCCTGTGCATATATTTACTGTGTGGGGTAGGCATGCTGCACATGTTCAGTAACTGCTTACTCCGTTGAACATTACAAACTCATCCTGGTTGAGATACTCTCCAACTAAAAATCACTATAAATTTGTAGACATGTCTGGGCTGGCTGAATACAGGGAAGTGGAAGTGAAATGGAGTTGCAGATGTTATTCTCCATAAAAATTCTAAGGGCAAGAACACTGTCAGAACATCCCAGAGCTGATTGTCATTCAAATGAGAAATTTCAAGTACAAGCTAATGTGATCTAAGTTAACATACAAGGTGGGCTGATAATGGCAATGTGCTGAAGGGGGACAGGAAAATTCGTGAAGAAACCTGGAGATTTCAGGATCTAACTTAATAGTTTTTAAACTGGACTGTCATATCAGTTTAGTGGGTCATGGCCAAAATTTTGTTTCACTGGTAGGGAAGTCTCAGTTTAGAGACAGTGAGGGCTCAGCTAAGGGGAAAGTCAAAGGATTCCTACAGTGTCACTCACTGCAGTAACATGATACCTATAACAAGAGGTGGGGAAGCCTGGCTGCAGGAGCGTTCTGAGAATAGACTTCCTTAGAGCCTCACCTGGTTTATCAGAATTTGGTAATCCTGATGCCTACACTTTGGGAGTACTTAGTAAGCCACTGGGTGCAAAGGCTGTAGTCAGAGAAGGTCCAACCCTTGAATTGGTGCATTGGTAACAGTGTAGCCCATGCCGTGGAGCATAGACACTGCATGAAAGAGTGTCTGTGTGCAGAGGAGACATGTGATAGGTCCCTCTCTGGGTTACTGCCCGGCACTCCCGTGAAAATGGACAACATGCTTCCTAGAAAATGGACAATATGCTTCCTGGAGTTTTAAGAACCCACAAATCACTGGGTTTTGCCACTGAAGAGAAAACCAGACACCTAGAAATGTGGAGACTCAACAGTGTAAGGACTAATAAACAATCCTATCAGTTCATACAAGGTAATAATCTTTGCTTGGCAAGTTCTTAAAAACCATCAGGTTGGTCCACCCAAGGTTGAGTCTTCAGAATGTGATTGTGACAGCTTGTTCCATTTAGCTGTGGTGCCAGAGCAGGTGAACCATCCACTGGAGATCTAGCCCATTAAATGCACTCTACCAGAAACCAAAGAAAACGTGATGGGGAGATCCCTCTGTACTTCTGCTACTCTGCCCTTGATCTCAGTGGCGCCTGAGGGCCCTAAGATATTTCCTTCTAGGGAGAGATTTATGTTACATCCTACCTAGTAACCAAACACGTTCTAACCCCAGAATAAATGAGAAGAGTATATAATTGTACTTCCAGTTACCAGGGCTTGGAGAAACCCAAACTTGACTTTATAAGCCAGTCAGTCACATCTCACCTCCATAACACTATGGGTCAGAATTGCCATGTGAATCCTAGATGGAGGAATTCTGGTTTTTCTGGAGGACTTGCTAGTCACTCCAAAGTCTCTTCCAATTTTAAGTGCAAATCGTGACCCCCCCCCCCCCCCCCCCCGCCCCCAGCCTCCCGCCAGAGGTTCTGAATAACCTAAGTCCTGGACTAGGTTTGAAGATGGCTTTTGTTCCTAGTACCCTTCCTGTGGTGGGCGGGGCCCTGGGGGAGGGGTCAGGTGGCTGTGGGCAGAAGAAGAAGCTGAGGATTTCCTGCTTCCCAGGAAGCCAGAAGCTCCCTCCTCATGTGCTGCTGTCACCTCCCCAGAAACACTGCTCAGTTCTCTCCTGAGCCACGTTCAACATGGTACAAATGTGCTGCCTTTTCAGAGCAAACTGATAAAGTGTGAGGAGTTGAGGTCACAGGTTTTTCTCTAAATAAAAGGTTCCTCAAATAAATGACTGGCTTCCAGCTGTTGCATACTACCAATGGGTGTGAAATACACTTTGCTGAAAAATGCAACCTAGGTTCATGGGGCAGAATCTCTCATGACGACATTATCTTACTTAATATTTTAATTTATACTCCATAGCTTAAAAACTTCCCTCAAGAGACCTACTTTTTAAAACTGCCAATCATCTGGAAAAGCAAGTAAGTTCCAGAAGCTCCAGCACCTGAGTAGCTTGCTGCACACAGGCAAATTGCAGGAATGCTCGGAAGTGCCCTCATGATGTTCATGGCACGGCAGCCACGAGGAATCTTTTTGGTTCTAGAGGCAGCAGTGCCCGAGCATCTGTTACAGAAATAGGGAAACGGCAAAAGGTGATTTGCTGGTAGATCAGGTCTATGTGTGATAGCTGCAGGGGTGGCCAGAGGCCAGATCTGATCCAGGTGAGTTTGGAACTTGGAAATAGAAGCTTAGGGAAGAAAGGAACTTTAGAGATCATCTGTCCCTCTGCCTTCACGGATGTGTTTAAAAGAAACGAAGTGACTTGCTCAGAGTCACAAAACCAGTTAATGACACACCTAACACTGAAATCCAACTCAGTCTCCTGCTTATTAAATAAATTGGGTTAGGGGTACCTGGGTGGCTCAGTCGGTTAAGTGTCCGACTTCGGCTCAGGTCATGATATCACGGTTCATGGGTTCAAGCCCCACATCGAGCTCTGTGCTGACAGCTCAGAGTCTGGATCCTGCTTTGGATTCTGTGTCTCCCTCTCTCTCTGCCCCTCCCCACTCATGCTCTGTCTCTGTCTCTCAAAAATAAATAAACGTTAAAAAAAAATTTTTTTTAATAAAAAATAAATAAATAAATAAATAAATAAATAAATAAATAAAGTGGGTTAAAAACAGTACTTTTAGAGTAACCCTGATTCCCCAACTTGTAGAACCTTGTAAGCAAAAACCAAACACTATTGTTACCCCCTTCTCCAACACCCTGCCCTGGCTATGCCCATCTGTGCTGGCCCAAGTAAATTACAAAGTGATTCTCTAGCCCAGTCCAGTGCCTCCAGGGCTGGCATGTGGCAAAGTGGGGAAAGAGAACTTCCCAAGTACAAATGCCTATCACAGACTCTTTGATACCAAGAACTTGTGACTCCTGTAGTGGCCTTGGTCGGGGAGTGATTCTGCCCCAGGCAGAGTCTTCAGGCCTCTCAAGGCAAATACTTGGTTGGGCTCTGAGAGCTTGGCAGTGAGCGCGGAGATGTGACTGATCCCTGCCTCCAAGCTGCCCGGGAGCAGTGAGTCCTGCTGTGGCTTGGCACAAATATGAACTCTGTTTTTAAAAATTTTGGTGGAAAGAGAAAGCAAATTTGAGAGCAAGCCAAAATGTTAAAGTGGATTAGCTGGCGACAGTCCAAGGCAAACAAGACCCAAGTGAGTATGTCTCCCGCCGGACATATTGTGCTCGGGAGGAGAGGCATGAGTGGGGGGATGGCACCCCGCTTGGGGGGCTGGGGGCAGAGAGAGAAGTGGCAGCTCTCAGGGCAAGGATTTTACTGGAGAGTTCTGCACAGACCTCTTGGCATATCACTTACCCTTTTTTTCTTCTGTGTTGGTTAAAAGGTTCTTTTAGTACAAAGCAAGAAGACTGAATGCCTTATTAAAGTGAACAGTAGGGGAAACAGGCTGTGAGAAGTATTGTTCTTAAAAAGTTGAGCTCCTGGAGGACTAGAAGTGACACCAGGAGTATGGTGTCTGGGGGTAAGCAATCCTGGTGGGTATGAAAGTGAACTCTTTCAGAAAATTCAGGCAGAAATGTTGCTGGAATGAACATCTGCAGCCACAGCAGTGAGACTAGAATGGACGAGGCAGGTGAAGGGGGCTTCGAGTGGTGTTTGTGCCTTAGCTGGAGCTACCTCTGTCTATGCTCACTGTGCTGTAAAGCTGGACACCGGTTACCTGTGGCTACAACATAGGATTCTTGGGAAAAGCCTGTTGGATAGCAAGTGCATCAGTGTTACCCTGTTTCTTGATCTTGAGCTTAGATGGGACATGCTTGCTCAGAGTTTACCCGCCTGGAAGCTCAGTGTCACTTCCTCGCTGCTCGACAGCTACTGCCCACCTGTCTGCATAACGCGTGTGCATGGGTCTTGGGATTTGTGGCACTGGGGTGAGGTGAGGCCAAAAAGCAGGTCCTTGTCAAGAGAAGTAAGTTTGAATGTCCAGCGTGGTGGCTCTCTACAAGGAGCAACAGTGAGGAGTGACTTTGGCTCAGGGCCTCTCCCAGGGGCAGTGAGCAGCAGTTGCCTTCTGATGGGAGCAGCCTGTTTCTGCCCCGATACCTCTGCCTGTTGAGAGAAACCTGCTAGAAGAAGATGCAGAACTGTGCACACGGGACCCAGGATAGATGTCCTTTCCCTCATTGCAGGCAGACTCTTGCCCCCAGCAGTCGGTCTTTCCATTCTTCCCCCACCACGTGCTGTGCAGAACGGGCCCTGGCTGTGCTGGAGAAGCCACTTCTGTGTATCAGGGCCAGTGGTCAGTTTTCAGCCTCCCCATACATAACGGCTTAAAATTGAGTCTTCTGAGTTCAGAAAGGTTCACCTACCAGGCTTTTTTGATGCTCTACCTGGTTCTGTTTGAAATTGGTAATTGCAGAGAGATGTATACACTCATGACAAGCTCGGGAGAGAGCCTCTGTTCTGCCTGGCCCCTGCTGATGCTGGCTGTGGACTGCTTAGTGAGTGTCCCGTACACAATGCTCTCACCCCCTACCAATGGCAAGGGCTTATATCCCCTCTGAACTTTATGATGCACCGAAGGGAAAGAAAGCCTCCACCTTTTACTATGTCTGTCTCTGGTCTCCTGCCAAATGGTGTCATTTCAGCTGCAGGAATGGGGTTTAACAAGTTTCATTTGCTACTTGCTATTACTGACTTACATGCACGTGGAAGACTTGATTTTAGTGAGCACCAGGGAGATTAAAAATTCACTATCTTCTTTTCCTTGGGATTTTGATGGATGCCACCTTTTTATGTCACGGATTCATCGACCACTTCTTGAGCTCTACTATATGGCAGGCACTGTTCTAGACACAGAGGATATGGCAGTGAACAAAAGAAAATACCTTGGTTTCCTGCTTCGACCTGTCTCTCTTTCCTGCTGATTGGCAGCCTAAATATGCTCAATTTTAAGGCATTTGTAATGCATTGGAACTGACTTTTGTTTTAACCTCTATCTCTATATGTGTATCTGTGACTGACACTTTTGGGGCTTTTATCTAAAAAGAACTCAGCAATCCTTTTAAAAAGATCACTTGGGAACACTTGGAGGTAGTCCTGCAATTTTCAGTTCTCTGATTCATAACCATTGCAGATCAGAATGCCAGATTACACACCCACCCACCCATCCCCCACCCCCCCCCCCCCCCACACACACACAACACTATTATCTTTTGGCCCTGATTGCGTTCGGCACATTCCTGATTAGAGAAGGTTACACTCATGGCAGGAAGACAGACATTCTAGACAAAGAGAAAAGAGGAGGAAGTATTCAACCTAACCCCCAAATACTTTTAAATTTTGTCTATCTCATGAAACAGTTAGGAATATTGGAAGGAAGTTGTTCGTAAAATAAAAATATTCTGATTTTTAAAAAAAGAATGTGAGGGTATGAGGAGTGGGAAAAGGTTTGTTTAAAGGAGGTGCTTCAAACTGTGGAATCTGAAATATGTAATGCAGAGTCCAGCTCCCCACTCTGCCCCACTGCACCTACATGTAACCCCGAAAAAGTCACAATTTTTATGCCTTTTCCACATGAAACTTTATTGCATTCATGAAAAAATTTTTGAAAAATCCCCAAAGAGGGAGATTTTTAGGATATGTTCTGTAACATTTAAACTCAAGACAGTGCTTCTGAGGCATCTGGGTGTCTCACTAGGTTAAGCCTCCAACTTTGGCTCAGGTCATGACTTCACGGTTTGTGGGTTCAAGCCTCATGTGGGGCTCTGTGTTGACAGCTCAGAGCCTGGAACCTGCTTCAGATTCTGTGTCTCCCTTTCTCTCTGCTCCTCGCCTGCTCGTGCTCTATCTCTGTCTCTCGAACATGAATAAATGGTAAAAAAAAAAAAAAAAATTAAGACAGTGCTTCTAACAGGAACGTGAAGTCCAAACCACTAGGTTGGTTGTGTTATTTAAAGAGCAAACTAGTTAGCACAACCATTAACACATGACCAAGTAAAAAAGATCTGTTAACAGAGAAGAATGAAATTAGCTAGAGGTAGAATAGAAAATTATTTCAAATATATTGGTATACTGATTTCATTCTTTTATTCAATGGAATGCTACTGGGTGTCCGCTGTTGACAAGATACCATGGAGATTCCCGATACCTAACAACAACCTCTGTCCTTTCACACCCCAGGTGTCTTATATGTGATGCCAAACACGGTGACTATGGGCATGTTTCATGTATTTATGAAAGGGACCATTGTACTTAGCACTTCCTTTATGCCAGTTGCTTTGCAAATTAGCTGAGAAATTAGAGACTTACCATACTGTATACTAGGTTTTGTAACGGAAGCATACCCACTTTGTGCAACAAACTTACCCCCGGGAAGGGGATGGCTTCTACACCAAAAGTGAAATTTGAGCTTTCACCATAAGGTTCATCTTTCTATCTGTTTCTCCTCCTTTGTATCAGTTTTGATACACAAATAAGTTATTCTAATCAGGGACAATATGTAGAAGAGAAGTACTACTGATACATCTGTATCAAAAGAATTACTTGGTTTTGATGTGGAATTTGGCTTTTTTTTTTTTAATGGGCTTTTAGCTCTGATAGGAACTGTTCAGAAAAATAGTTAGAATCTTTACCAAAATCTTCTTACACTTCCTCATAATAATTCAATCAAACCTGATTTTCCTTAAAGATATGCATTCAAGATTCTTAAGATGAACTTTTAAAGTAGTGAACTTTTAAACCCACATGTTTCAAAATGTGGGTATTCTAGAGAGGTTCTTTAAAAACATGAAGGCTCATATTTATTTACTCTTCTTAAAAATGTTTAAGGGTACATGGGTGGCTCAGTTGGTGAATCATGTGACTTTGGCTTAGGTCATGATCTTGCAGTCTGTGAGCTTGAGCCCTGCGTCGGGCTCTGTGCTGATAGCTCAGAGCCTGGAGCTTCCTTCAGATTCTGTGTCTTCCTCCCTCTCTGCTTTTCTCCCGCTCACACTCCATTTCTCTCTCTCTCTTTCTCTCAAAAATAAATAAATATCTTTTAAAAAGTTTAAACAAGTAGTTGCATACAATAGTACAATTTTTCACTTTTTTCATGTAACAAATTTGGGTAATTATACAGTGAGTCATGTAATGCTGCTTCATTCTTTTTGATGATTATGCAGTATTCCATTACTTATGGTACCATAGGTTATTTAACTAGTTCTCTGTTGATGGGTAAATGAGATGTTTCCAATCTTTTGCCATTACAAACAAGGCTGTAATTAGTAGCTTTGTATAGATATAGTTTCTCACACTTGTGAATTATGAGTATATTAATAGGGTAACTTCCTAGAAGTACAACTACATCAAAAGGATTTACATTTAAAATTTTGATAGCCATCGTCAGATTGCTCTGTGTGGATGTTGTACCAGTCCATACTCCCATCAGTTGAATTTAAGAGTCCCCACAATCTTGCAATTTAGTGTAGCATCGATATTTTAATCTTTTCTGAGCTGATATCAGATACTATAAAAATAATCCTTATTCATTATTGCCCTGTGTGTTTTGTTTAACTGATAATATTAGTTTCTTTTATTTTTATTGAAATGTCCAGTGTTTATACTGTTACCCAAATGAGACTTGTGGGTTTGTCTCATTAATGTTAATTATACTTTCGTTTCTATGGATAAAATACATTCCTAATTAAAAGTATTTGGTTTACATTAAACTTTAAAAAAAAATTTTAAAGTAAAATACAGGGGCACCTGGGTGGCTCAGTGAGTTAAGCGTCTGACTTCAGCTCAGGTCATGATCTCACACTTCATGAATTAGAGCCCCACATCAGGCTCCGTGCTGACAGCTTGGAGCCTGGAGCCTGCTTCGGATTCTCTGTCTCCTGCTCTCTCTCTCTCTGCCCCTCCCCCACTTGTACTCTCTCTCAAAATAAATAAATAAGTAAACTTTTTTTTTAAAAAAAGTAAAATACATATGCTAAAAATGCATACAAACTCCTAGACAATTGAATGGACAATTATAAAGTGAACATACAGGAAATAACCATGCTGGTCAGAAAGGCAGGACATTGCCAGCTTTCCAGAAGCCCCCTGTGTGTCCCTTCCTGGTCACAACCCTGTTCTTCTCCCTTAGAGGTAATCATTCTCGTAACATTCGTGATAATACTATCCTTACTTTTATTTCTATTTTTACCTCCTTTGTATGTGTCCCTAAGCAATATAGTTTCAATGCGGCTGTTCTTAAATTTCATATGACCGGAATTATATTGCATGTTTGTGTGCGTGTGTGTGAGTGTGTGTGATTTTTATGGAATTCATCCATGCTGAAGTGTGTCATTCATTCATTTAGTTGTTATGTAGTATTCCATTATACGACTATACCACAATTTATCCATTCCGTGCATGGGATATTTGGGGCTGCTGGCGCAATACTGCTATAAATATTCTTGTATCTGTATGCTTGGGCACACTTGCTTGAGCTTCCCTACAGTGTAAAGTGAGGCGTGGAATTTCTAGGTGAACAAAAAAGGACTTACTGAGTGATAGGGTATATCTCTGTCTATACCTTCAACTTTACTAGATGATGTGATTTCAAAATGCTGGTGCCAGATGGACACTCCTACCAGTATATTTGAGAGTTTCGATTGCTCTGTACACTAGCCTATACCTGACACTGTCAGACTTCAAAATTTTTGCAGGTCTGGTGGGTATATGGTAGTATCTGCTTATGGTTTTAATTTGCATTTCCCTAAGCATTAATGAGGTTGGACACTTTTTCATGTCCTTAATGGGGCTTTGGGTTTTCTTTTCTTTTTTTTTTTTTTTTTTTTTTTTTGATGCCCTGTTCAAGCCTCCTGCCCATCCATGTATCTAGTGAGTTGTCTAGGGGTTTCTTGTCTGCATTTTTAAGAGTTCTTCATACATTCTAGATATTAGTCCCTTATTGGTTATATATGTTGTAAATGTCTGTTCTCACTCTGTGGTTCATCTTTCTACTCTCTTTATTCTGTCTTGATAAACATAAAATTTGACATTTTGAAGTCAATATATTTGTAAGTTAGAGGTTCATGTGATGTCATACGAGACGTTTCCTACATTTAGTATTTTCAAATATAATTCACCATTTATTTCTCCTCAGAATAGTATAGCAACACGGAAACTTTATTTTTAATGCGGGTTTCTGTCAATCCCTAAGCATCCCTCCTCTATTTTAATGAAAGAATAAGAACTGCTTGACTTTTGAAGGTATCTGTCTGTTGTCCTACATTATATGACAGGTAACACAGCTAAAGCAATGAAGTGTGTTAGGATAAAAGGTAATAAATATATTGGATTTGGAACTCAGCTGTCCAACAAACAGATCCAAGACATAGGAAGTCTTCACGTAGCAAAACTAAACACGTATGCTCACAGGAAAGCCTCTTGAATCCTGATTTGGTATGTAATTCTTACCGTCTCGGCCATCTAGTTACTTAGATATTACTTAGAAAATCAGAAGAGGAGAAAGTTCCTTCTGTCTAGACCCACCAATAGCCACAAAGGCTGAGCTACTGTCAGCAAGAGAGGAAGCAGAAAAGCTGTGAGAGCAAAAGCTGATGGGTGCATTAAAACTCCCAACAGTTTGGTTCTCTTCAGTGAGGGTACCAAGATTTCATCATGATTGAGCATATCTGAGGACCCCCTTATATTCTGCACTACACCATAATTATTCATCATGGTGGTATTTATATTGTAAACAGAAGGGAAAATTATGCTCACTGTATTCTGTTTCAGAAGTTAGAGATATAAAGATATCCATAAAGATGGCTAAATCGGGGAGATAAAGTGCTGGTGTTTAGCTATTCAGAAAACTTGATTATCCCACCAGGCACATTTCCTAGGGGTTCTGGGGACCTGAGGTGATGCTGACGGGGGTTTACATTAGCGGAATGATTGGTGAGACTCAACTTTTCTCAGTCCTAGGGATTGACCCCAAAAAGACTGAGGGCTACACTTCTTACTGCGTCATTCACTGTAGTGTGAGCCGGTGTCCTACCACATGTGGCCTATGGGCAGAGCCTCCCCACTGTTCCCCGGGCCTTCACGCTTACCTCCCTCCGCTCCCTTCTCCACTCTGCAGGCAGTGTGATCTGTTTTTCTTTTTGTTTGTTTTAATTTTTTTTATGTTTATTTATTTTTGAGAGCGAGACAGAGCATGAACAGGGGAGGGGCAGAGAGAGAGGGAGACACAGAATCTGAAGCAGGCTCCAGGCTCTGAGCTGTCAGCACAGAGCCTGACACAAGGCTTGAACTCACAGACTGCGAGAACATGACCTGAGCCAAAGTTGGACGCTCAACTAACTGAGCCACCCAGGCGCCCCCAGTGGACAAGCTGTCCACATCACTTTATGGCCTTAAGCCCTTCAATAGTGTCTCTTTGTTCTGAGGCTGAATGTCAAAATCTTCACCATGACCTATGTGGCTGCATGATCTGGCCTCGGCCCACTTCTCTGGCCTCATGAGAACCACTCTTTTCCTCCTGTATTCTGCCTTGCAGCCTGTACCTGGCCTTCCTTGAATGTCCCAGGTTTCTTCCCATCCCGAGACCTGTAGACAGGGCCTGTGTTTTCTCTGTCTGGAAGATCATCTCTCCTCCCATGCCACAGTCCACCCCTTTTGCCCTCTTTTCTTTCTGATTTTATCCTGTCCTAATCCACTGCCCAAGTCCCCTCCCCAAGCCACATCTCTCACAACACTCTGTACTGTTATTTCCCAGTACCTGCCGCTGTGGCCATAAGCATTTGTGTGGTTATATGACTGCCTCCTATGCTAGACTTTCAGTCCGTGAGAATGGAGGGATGTCTGTTTTATACACCCATTGCATCACTGAATCCAGCAAAGTACTGACTCCTAGAAGGTGCTCAGTAAATATTTGTTCAAGGAATAACTGAATAACAAATAAACACAAGGTAACATGTTTGGCATTGTGGGTAAGAGAGAGATCTGGAAATTGAGACCAAATGTAATTAAGAAAATAAAAATCCTAGTTTGGGAGGATCAGAGAAGTTTTAGCATTAGACTTTACTAAGTGGGTAGAATTTATCCAGGCAGCACTGTGGAGGCAGGGGTGGGGCGCAGAGAAAGGTCATACTACATGGATGAAACAGTAAGAGCAGGTAAGGGAGAAAGGGGAAAATAGGATGGGTTTGGGGCTTGCAGGGGAGATATATGTCTGGTTGAAGTTCTGGGTCTGTGAGGTGAGCTGTGGGAGATTAAGACCAGAAGGATTGCTTGGCTCAGATCATGGAAGACACTGGACACCATTCAAAGGAATTTAGACGTTATTCATTAACATCCAAGAAACACTGTTGGTTTGGGGGTTTTGTTTGTTTGTTTGTTTGCATGATGGCGACTTTCATCCTCACCTAGATGCATCACTGTCATTTTACTCTGTCATTCTTTCTCTAGTCTCAGAAAGAGTCTAATGCTAACCCACCCATCCACAACCCTCTAAATCTCATCCTTTATACCCATTGGAGTATATCACTTCAACACCTCCTCTCCCACATGTCGTCAACCACTGCCTGCCATGCTGCCATCTACCACGTGTTGTCCCCTCATGCTCCAGTGAGAGCCACATTTGAACTTCTGCTCGTGATTCTTCTTTCTCTACATCACCCCGCCACCTCCAGCCATGGTTTTTGTTCCTTCGATTCTGATGTCTATGACAAAAATGCCAAGATTATAGCTCTGAAGTGACTTTTCTCCTAATGGCAGTTTTCACGTTAATTTACTCACCCACCACGTGCCGGGCACTGTTCCAGAATGGAGATGCAGCACTGAAACGAAACAGGCCAGTCCCCACCCATCTGAAGTTCTACTGAGGAACCAGAAAACCAATAAGCAAATTTGAGACCGAGTGGCCACATAATGAACACTGTTAGTGCCGGGCACCATTATTATAACTGGTCACCTGTGTGTTTCCAGTTTGATGTCCGACTTTTCCTCAGTCTCAGTCTCAGAAAATTATTTCTTTTTCTCTCAAACTAGTAACGTGGTCTGACTTCCCCATTTGGGGCAAAACAATATGATTTTCCCAAATACCCATGTTTTATCTTTGGGTCCATTGTCGGCATATTCCCTGACAGCCAGTCTGTTGCTAAGTCCTGAGAACGAGTCCCTCAAAATATCTGTCACACCACTCTGCCGGGCCTTGGTTACCCTTTGCTGAAATTCTTCTTTCAGAAACCTCCCTGCTTTCTGGGATTTTGCTCCTGTGTCTTATCTTTTCTCCTGATACCAGATTCATCCTCCTCAAACTTTTCCTTCAATGTCTCACTTGTCAGCTAAAAGCCTCAGTAGCACATTCACTAAGGATCAAGTACAGATGTTTATAAAGTTTTCCCTCCAACACATCCTTTAGAGACCTTTGCTGTCATATATGCTATAATGCATCTGCTTCCGATTAAATCATAATGAAACTGCCATTTTTGTGTATCCAAAATGGGTGAATCCTGGCAATTTATATGTTTCAGCCTAATTACACTTATCACATAATGGGTTGCCTATGTGTCTTTCTCCCATGTTACATTGTGAGTTCCTTGACAATCATGTCTCGGTGCTAATGATGCTCCCATCTCTACTGTCTGCGACAGCATCTAGCACATAATAAATAATGGCAGTTGAATGCCCCCAGCCATGTCATGCTTTGCTCCTGCTGTGTCCACCAGTAATGCTTACTGACTTGCGTAATCACATCTGGCCCACCCTTCACTGCCAGCCTGACTCATGCCTCCTTCATGCTAATGCTCACTACTTCTCCCACCACACCTCTGAGCACAAGCATTGCCCCCTCTCCTGTACCCTTCCCCACCTCAAACAAGTCAAATATCATTGTTTAACATCCAGGTCATATGTTAGGTGTTTTACATAGTGTTTGCCATGTTGTTTAGCATAAAGTTGCACCCTTAACAATGAGTTGAAAAATCTCTGTTTCTAGCCCTTATCTCTCACACTCGGGTCATTAGTGCGATGTTTCCAACTGTCTGCGGCCGAACTGCACTTGGGTGACTCACGCGCTCTCTTTGGCAGACCTGAAACTGAACACATCCCCTACCATCTCCCAGACAATCTTTTCTTAACCCCCATCTACAACTGTACCTTTAAGCCATCTTGGCTCTCTTTCATTCTTGATCCTTTTCCTGAAATCCTGTTGCAATGGATCATCACAGTGATTGCATAGTCTTCATCCTGACTCTAGATTTTCATGGAATATGTAAAGTCTATCCCTGGCAGCTTTAAGAGGAGACGCATGTCTCCCAAACCACAAGAACATTCTCTAGGACTTACAGCCTCCTGATACACAGGCCCCTTACACCCAGCCCTGCCCCTTTTCTGGGTTCCTTACTGTCTGCAAACCTCTCCTCTAATATATGTTTATATGTTTTCTGGTAGATTATCTGTGTGATTCTCTTCACTAAAATATAATGACCTTTTAAATAATAATCGCCTTTGTCTACCAACCTATCACAGATATCACTATGTTTCCAAAACTATTTCTCTGTACTGGTGGATACAGGAAAAGTGTTGTTGAAACAAGTTTTCTTCATTATTGGAATGATTTCTGGAGTCCCTTCCCTTAGCACTTTGTGAGACAGCATCTTCTTCTGGTTCCCTTTTGTTTCCTTTGGGCTGGTTTTTATGTCAGCAACTGAGTCCCGAGATCCATAAAGACAAGGTTCACGTGGGATACCTTCTGCTGTGTTCAGTGCACTGCCACACAGTTAGACATTCATAGACATGCTCAGAAATACTTGTTTGAATAATATGTTTTATGTGTATAACTTCTGTTTTTGTATATTGATGAATTGTGTGTCTCTGAATGTGTTTCCCATACACTGTCTAGGAAATATTCATCGATGTGGTCTGGGAGGCAGGGATATCTTGAACATATTTTCTGGCCATCAGGCCATTGTAAACCATTATGTCATGGGCTCCAAAAACTCATGGCTGTGGGCGGCACAGGTGAAGAGCCTACCTGAGCTGCAGCATGTAATTCCTTTTCTTCCCACCTGCTTGGGAGTCTTCCTTTTCCTTCTAAACATGAGAGACTAATTTTTCTGTGTTAAACATAAAAAACGAATGTGTACGTGTATATATGTGTGTATTGTGCTTATGTATGCATATGTACATATATATGTATATACATATATGTGTGCATGTATGTATATATGAAGGAAATACACCAAAACGTAAATAGTGGTTATTTCTGGATGGTGGCTTTTTCCAAATTTTCTAAAAGAAAATTACTTCTATTAACAAAGAAAACCCTACTAGATGTTATTTTTAAAGGACAGGAAAGAACATGATTATTAAATGGTTGCTTAGGTCCACCCTCAGCATGAACCTAAGACAAGGGACAAGCAGGTGTCCGGTAGGAAACAGGGTGATCGACATCTCAGTATCTTGAGAGGAGGGAAAGTGACCAGAGAGTGAATTTGGGCTGATGTGTAGGATGGGCCAAGGTTGCGAGCTGAGGAGCTGGAAACTTTGGTTGTGAAGGACAGGAACCTTGGACGGTGAAAGGAAAGAGAAGGAAAATTCAGGGGGTGGGCAGTTGGGGAGGACGAGGGAATGAGTTCATCAGGGTTTCCCCCCGAATGCAGCTATTTAGTGAAGCATGGAAAAAGTAAGGAAGAGCTGAAAGTACACTTTCAAGTTCATGAGGAGATTCTATGAAGAGATACACAGTGTGAGAGACAGAAAGCAGACATGTTTCAAGTTTGATTTTAAGCCCCTGTAATTCCAGAGGGGTTTCAGAGTGACTGAGCGTGGGGATATTGGGACCCAGGTTAGGAAGACACAGAGAGCCTCCAGGAAGGAAACTGGTTACCCTGCGTGGGCAGCAAGGTTTCGAACACGAGATTCATCATTAGGTCAAGCCCCAGCTCTTCCCCGGCCCCTCACCTCCCTCTCTCCCTTCAACTCCCACAGTCTAAGTGTAGAGGGAATGTTTTCTGATAAGAATTCTTGGGAAAGAGGCAATTTCTAACCTTTCTGAACTTGAAACAAAAAAAATAATTACATGAAACCAATATTTTCAAGGATGTTTCTCCCACACTTCCTGGTTCCATGGTGCTCTCAGAGGGTTCCCTGAGCAGAGGGGAAAGCAGAAAGAAGAAAAACAGGGAGATGAACTCTTCCTTCCTGTGACTGATTTCTTTCACGGGGGTGGCCTTCCTGAGGTGGGGAGAGCCTGGCCTGTCACTTGGGAGGGAGCACAGCAGGGTGTAACTCTGTGCCACCTTCCAGGCCAGTTGGTCCTTCTCAGTAGCTCCTAACAGCATCCTAGATAAGGAACCCTGGGGTCCGCATGAGCAGCAGACATCTATAAGCCAAAAGGAGACCCTTCAGGCAGAGTAGAAAGCAAGAAAGAACACATAAGAAAGTCACAAAATCAATCCTTAAAAAAGCTAAAGTAAAAATATACTTTCTGGTGTTTATATCTTTCCTGTATGCACGATTCAATATTTTTACTACTCTGTATCGCAGTTTGTGATTCTGATGGCTACATCAAGGAAAATTTCCAGTCTGGGCTCTACATTGAAATTTGGGGGTAGAAAAAGGTTCTTTTAAACCAGTTAACATAGTATTTGCAGAGTTCCCTGTGTATAATGGAAACAAGAGGGCACATAAAGTCCCCATCAAGGATAATACCCCCGCCCCCTGCTGCCCCATCTAATGGGGGAGATATAGTCCCTCTGTAAGAAGTCCCTGCTATAATTGGGAAGGCCAGGGAAAGCACAGAGGCTGCCTGCTAAGGAAGCCATTCAGAGCATAAACAGCTCACAATGACAACTGCCTCTCTTACTGAACTCTTAAAATGAGCCTGGCATTTTATGTATAATCTTTCATTTGGTCCTCACAACAATTCTTCAAGGTAAGTATCATTATCCTCATTTTGCAGATGAGGAACATGTCACTCTAAGAGGTTCAATAACTTGCCCAAGGTCACACAACCAGAACGTGGCAGAACATAGATATGAACCCAAGTCTTTCTGGTGTCCACTATGCACACTGCCTTCCACTGGACAAGCTCACTAAGGGAAACAATTGGATAATTCAAGCCAAAGCACACAAAGTAACATTTTACCCAAATGGTCTAAGTCCTATCATTTCCCCCTTGATCATCTGAGTAAAACACACCTGCATTAAAATACCAAGAACATTCCATGTTCCCTATATCCCATGTGTCAATCGCTCACTGGGTAGCAGAACAAGGCATGAGACAGGAATGTGGAAGAGGCTCTTTATTATGTCTTAACCATGGGAGTAGTAATTCAGGCATACTTCTGACTCACTTGCTTCCCAGTCCATCAGAGAGAAACATCAGAAGATACAGCCAACTGAAGATGCACTTAAAAACATATTGCCAAATAGTTGCCTCAAATTCTTTATGGACCAAGAAAGGGTTTAAATCTATAATATATAAATATGTTCCCCATTCGTGGCTATTATTATACCACTGGATGTCCAATGATGTCTCTTATGCACCCAGGGTCTGCAGAACATCTCCAGTAGCTCAGAAAGCTTATGTCATGAATGTCTAGTATTTGAATGGAGCCTACATTGTATTATATAAAGTATTTATAAAAAGGGTGTCTATACCTGAATAGTGGGAGATAGGAGAAATATCAACATAGGGCCCTCCTTAAAGATAAAAGAATAATGAGGAGGTCTGGTTAATAAAAGCCACTGCTCTACTGAAGTGGGTCCCACTGATTCTTGCCCCTCATGGAAAATGCCAAAGACAAGTACTTCTGGACAGTGTGTGCTGTCGGATGTGAAAATGCAGTTCAAACACTACAAAACTCAGGTTTTCCAGCGATGGAGTGTGCCGAGGATTCCAAACCAGGCATCCCACAGAATTATGAGGGAAATATATCTAAAAGCTAACTACAGGCCCCTACCCTGGCCTACTGAATTGAAATGCCAAAGGTATAGGGTGATTGGATGTGGAACATATATATGAATTCCAAGCTGAGAGATATTTTCTAAATAATAGAAATAATTATCATCCAAACAAATTTAATGGCCTTTCCCCCTGCCCCCACACTTTCATTTAAACTTTTCTTATTAGTCCTTTTTAATGATGATTCTTAGAAAATCATCTCAAAGAGATTATGAATGGCCATCATTTTTGAAGTTAAGAGCTATGCATTGGTGTTCACTACTCTTTCATGAAGTTACCAACTGGGCTATGTAAAATAATAGCCTCCTTATGAATGTGTCTGTATTTTCTCAGGGTTTAGAGAACAAGCATTCAGTATGCCTACATGCATTTATTTCTTAGATGTCTCACACATCAAACTAGCAGACAGATGTACAGGTGCACAGAGACAATTATAACTTGAGGTTTAAAAGGGGGTAAAAATTCTTCTGCAAGACCTAATGGATATATATATATATATATATATATATATATATATATATATATATATATATATATATAATGAAGTGACCCAAACCTCTTCTAGATAGGTCCTTGAGGATAAGATGGATCTACAAAATACGTGAGATGCTTTCCAAGACCTTGGGAATCCACAAACATCCAGACATCACTTAGGAGATCAATTCTCCTTTGCAGGAGCCACCATAGCACAGTGGTTAAGGACAGCCTTGGAATCAAACCAACCACAGTACAGATCTCACCCCCTTCACTTGCCAGTTGTATGATCCTGGGCAGGGCCTCTCAGGGCTTCAGTCTGCAAAATGGAGGTAATGGTATTACCTACCCATAATGTTGTGGTGCAAATTACATGAAATGATGCAAGCCAGACACTCAGCTCTTTGCCTAGCATGTGCTAAACACTCAACAAATATTAGCTATTAATAATAATAATGACAATAAAAATATTTTTAAAAACTGTCTCTCCCTTCAGAATTTTAAGAACTGTGTAAAGAATAAAATGTCAAAGTCAGCATCTATAAAACCGTTAAATTCTGCCACTAAATTCTCCAGATCTTATAGCACATCTATACATTAAACTGGCAATGACAGTAACTTATAGTGTGGGGAACTAACTAATCAGGATGGCAGATACCACCCCTCTGCCCCACCTCCCTATTAATGTAATGTATATAAAATTCCTAAGACCCTTTGCCTTAGTAAAGATGAACTCTGTGGTCACCAGCACCTTCTATGAGTTACTTCACAAATGCTTGTGTACAGCTCCTGGCTTTCTTCAGAATCTCCTCTCCTTTCTGAATTCTAAGTATCCCCTATCTTCCTCACAGCTCAGAGTAACTGCCATTTTACTTTGATGCTGAAGTGTTTTCTTTCCCTAATGAACAGTTTTTGGCTGGCTGGAGTTCTTACTAAGGGAGTTTGAAATTGTTTTCTCATTTCTATATGGCAAGTATGATGGAACCTTTAGCATCATAATCTGAGCCACAGTCAAATATGAGATCATACTCTTTAATTTACCTTGGACTTTTCTCTTGGCTGAGCCATTGCTTTTTAGAATATTTCACACCTCCAATAGCACTAGAAGTTAACTTTCTTTGAGGGGCCTTATTAAAGAAACGATTCCATTGCTTCTGGTGTCTGAGTAGAGTAGGTGTGGCCACACTGGAATATGGAAGCTGAGTCTCTGGAAGGCTCCCTCATTCACCCATTGATCCACTCCTTCAGCCAGCCATGTGGCCTCACAAACCAACCACATGCCTTGGAAAAATCACAGATTACCACATGTCACGAACCCTAGAGATACTTGAAATCGGGAATTTTAGGTCACTTACTGCCAAAGACGTGCTACATAAATGGTTAAACTTTTCTCGGTTTCTTTCCCCCCAAATGAATGTCATAGTGAGACTTGCTGGCAAGGCACAGGGATCCTAAAAGAGTTGAAACAAAGAAACAAAACAGAAGGGTATGAAATAAACACTAATGATCACTGTCACTAGGACTTCATATTTAACGCATCTCTCTTTATATTCTTCCTGGCTCTCCTCCTGCTTTTATGTGTGGGATGTTGGGAAACTACAGGACTGCTCAACGAGCATCTAATGCGAGGAAAAGTATATGGATTTGAGCCCTGCCAGAGTTAGTGAAAGTGGCCAGTCAGCGATCCTCATCTGGATCCTGGACTTGGTTGGCTTCTTCTGAACCTTCAGACCAAGGAATGTCCTACACAGCACTGTGTTCCCTCCATTTCCTCTTCTAAAAAAATGATGGTGTATCTGCCAGGTTGCACTCTGTGCATTGGGTTGCTAGAAATACAGTAGGTTGCACTGATGATTTAACTCTGTTTTCTATAAAGGGCTACGGGATCTCGTGCAGATTTTTGCAAAGTCATATGCAAATCACAGAGCCCCGGCCCTTTTCTTAACAGGATGGCAACCTTGCTCCTCGGTGGCACCTGGGACCTGGAGATCCTTTCTCCACTTACGTTTAGCGCGCAGCCTGGGACTTGTCCCTGCAGCTCACCGGGTTAGCCGTGCCGCCGTTGGGACCTCCCACCTGGACTCCCATCACCCACCTCTCTTGAGACTGCTCTGGCAGGGCTGGTGTGGGGTACAGCCTTTGCTCAGAGGGCAACATGTTCCAGGCAAAATCTGCCCCCCTGGGCCATGGGCTTGCCCCTCGGGCTCCCTGCTTCTCTACCAGGTGCGATTCGAGGTTGCTGAGCTTCTCTCCAAAGTTGAAAATGGTGGGACGGTAGGGATCTGTGAGAGGCCCCATGACCCAAGCCACTCCCCCTGACTCCCAATCCAAACACCAGGCACCCCGGGTCCTCTTCGCCCCAGGCGTCTGCCATGTGAGTGGGCATGCTCATCCGAGGGACATACTTATCTCTGGAGTTTTTGTCCAGATTGAACATTTCTATTGTCAGTGGCTCCTGACCTGGAAAACCCATCATTCTAATCTAGCCCTCCTCCCCCACATCATGAGAAAGAGGGAGGAGGAATAAGGGGTAGTTTATGGTAGAGAAGAGGAGGGTTAACTCTAGCGGTTCCCGAACATTGGCCCAACCATGTCCCCAACCAGTGTTCTCTCTGTGTCAGCCTGCCCAGGTTTTGTCGGGATTTCCTGGCTCCTCTAACTTCACTCTGGTTCAAAGACCACCCTCCTGACTCCCAAATTATCCTGTCGGGGGTGGGGGATGGGAAGAGGGAGAAGAAATAAATGAAACAAACTGGCTGCATGTTGGTAACTGTTGAGACTAGATGGTCGGTTCATGGGCATTCATTATACCATCTCTCCACTTTTGTATGTGTTTGCAATTTTTCATAATAAAAGTTAAAAGTTTAAAAAGCCCTCCAGCTTCCAAGACACTCAAGAGAGCCCCATCCCCTAACAGAGTTTCCTGGAAACCCCACACCAAGGCAAGAAAGAGGCAAAGAGGATTCCATTACCTACATATATATATATGTATATATATATACTCATTTTCTAATTTTTTAAGGCCCACTGCTTTATTTTCAATAGACTAAACCATATTTCTAAGAGGGCCCCACGTTGGGCTTACTTCCTCCAGCTGGGTTATGGGGGAGGGCTGGGTAAAGGGGTCTTTAAAATCCTGAAAGTTTACACTTCCATGTACCTCGCAATCTTGTGAGGATGGGACTTGTTCAGTGTTCTGAACTTTGTGGAGGAAACACGCGCCCAATTCACAGTGTCACTCCCTGGAATTGCACCTGGCTCAGGAAAGGACTGTCTTTGTACTTGAACTTAATCCAATGGAGAACCTTAACACGGGCATTTGCATGACTGAGAATTGCTGCTGTCTTTTTTCCGTATGTCACTTTCATGAATGTGTTCTAATAAAATGATTCTAAAGCAGGCTGTTGATATACAGTGATTTATAAATACTCTCTGTTGAGTGCTGAGGCCATTAATTTTCTACCAAGAATCCACCCCATCCCACTTTCTGGAAAGGTCTGTCTAGCTGGGGACAGACGCAGTGAGCATACATGTGGCATGCCGTCATGGCGGCACTTCTGCAGTTGCTATCACTAATAAGAATCATGTCAACCACAGCAATTTTGTGTTCTGGTTGCCTAGCAGCAGAATTTGTTTTCCAGAAGAAAGATGGCCATATGTAGTAGATTAGTATGGTGGGGAGAGCGGAGGAGGCAGGGCAAGAACAGGAGTAGAATTCACTTTACCAGGGAGGGGTGGGTGGGGAGCAAGGTGGAAGGGGAGACAAAGGCAGCCAAAAAGAGAGACAAGCAAAGTTCAAACTTGTTCAGTGATAAATCTCAGCACATTCAAAAGATAGTGTTGTGAAATTTTATTTACAAAATAGCACCTTTTGCTCTCTAGCCATAGCAAGTCAGAAATCTCCAAATCTCATTAAGCAAACTGGAAGCAAAAGAAGAAAATCTATATTTCTGAAGGTAGATATTTTGAGAAACACTTTTTATCCCAATCTTTATTCCCCTCAGCCGGGCTGGCCAGGGCACTGCCATGAGCTGGTAACAAACTTAGTCTGGTTCTCTGGGGAAGCAGGCATTGTTAGAAACGTCATGGGGCAAGGGGTGGGTCAGGAGGGCAGAACCAGACAAAGAGGCTTCCATTTACTGAGCACGTTTCTCATACAGATGCTGGGAAGGCACCTGATATACATCATCTCCTCTAATCTTCACAGTCATCCTGAGGGGCAGGCAGTTCTGTCTTCATTTTCCAGCTGAAGAGGCTGAAGCTAAGAGAAGTAAATAACTTACACGATAAGTCATAAAGCTAGAAAATAGCAGCTCTGAGATTCAAATGTAGGTCTCTCATCTCCAGATCCATGCTTTTTCAAACCACAGGCCTGATGGCCCAGTGCCATCTTGGGATCTCCCCTGTGTACTGTCACAGTCTTCACCTTAATGAATTGTGCACCTTCTGTATGCCATGGGGGTAGGGGGCGAGCACAGCCAGTATCCTGCTCTTCCTTGTGTGATTGGAGGTCTCTTCCAGGCCAGGTCTTTGTGGCCACATCCATGTCCCTGTGACTTATGCAGAGCACAGGCTGATGAGGCTAAGATCACCATCTGGCTTTCACAGGGATTTGCTCACTCAGCAAATACCTAGTACCTGCAAGTACTGGGCATTATGAACTAGGTGGACAAATATAGACTCACCCCGTTCTCAGGGAGCTTACCAGTAGAGGAGACATACATTAATCAAGTAACTCATCAATGGATCTATAATAACCGCTGAAAGGGACCTTGAAGATCACTGAGATCAACAAATGAAATGAGACCCAGAATAGCTACCCAGTTTGCCCAAGACTACACAGCGAGTTAGGGGCAGAGGACTAGAACTCAGAACTCCTGTTTTTCACTCTTAGACTACTGTTTTCCCTGCCACATCACACTCTAGTCTGCTACAAACATAGACTGCCCCCAGCCCCAAACAGCCAGATAAACATGTTGATCAATCAGTACGCTAGCCCGTCTAGGAGAATCCAGATAGCACATTTTGTAATGATAATCAAAGAGTATAGTGAACCAAATCCCCAAGGATGGCATATACTCAAGCCATATTTATAGACTTATTTCAGAGCCCAAAGCAGGAGCAGAGAGGCAAGGCTCTCATGTTGTAGCAACCTTGCCTAATAAGGATGCTCGCAGGTGTTTCGGTGTTTTGGTCTGACCCCAGTATTTCCTCATCTCCCAGGTTCAGCAGATATTCATTCACTCATTAATTCAGCAGATATTTACTGAGTGTCCACTAGTCCACTAGGCACAGTTCTCAGAGCTGGGGACACAGCAGTGAACAAAATGGACTGCCCTTGTGGAGCATACTTTCTAGCTTAGGGGAAGACAGACAATCCACCAAGTAAAGAAGTAAATAACACAGCAAATTAGAAAGTGATAAGTGTTACAAAGAAAAGTAAATCAAGAAAGGGGTAGGCAGTCTCTGAGGCGGGGATGCATTTTTAGGGTGGTTGGGATAGAGACCTACCTGAGAAAATGATGTTCCAGATCATCATTTACATACACACACACACACACACACACACACTCACACTATGCACTGTGAAGAGTCCCGTAAGCCTTCCCCTACCTCCTGCAGAAAAATAAGTTTGTCAGTGGAATGTCCCAGAGTCTGATTCCTAGCTTGCTTTTTTTGTTCTTAAATTTGAGCATGTATCAGACTCATCCGGAGGACTTGTTAAAACAGATTGCTGGGCCCCACTCCCAGAGTTTGTGATTCAGTAGGTGGGGGTAGACCCAAGAATTTGCATTTCTAACAAATTCCCAAGTAATACTAATGCTTCTTCTCCAGGGACCACACTTTTAAAGCCACCAAGTTAATCTATTATAGATGGAAGGTCCCTGTTACCCAAAAAAGGATGCATCCATTCACTAGGGTGCATGGATATTATCAGAGTAGCTATCCTTGAAGAGCAGGGGTCTATCAAGAAAGGGGACTATTTTTAATTGGGGTAAGCTTCAGAAACCCCAGCCTGAGGCCCCAAGCACTGAGGAGGTAGGGCAAGGAACAGTTCCTGGAAAGGTGGCAACAATAATATTTCATTGCTTATCTAATAGTGCTTTGCATTTTCATAGCATTTAATACTTTTGCAAGTCCTTTAGCCCACTATCCTCTTTTGGCACAGTTAGCTTGTGAGGTAGACAGAATAGGTGTCATTATCACATTTTTTGGAAACTTGAGACACAAAGAGGTTATATGACCTCCCTTGGGCATCAAGGAACCCCAGTGGCCTTATGACTAGTCCAGTGTTCTTTCTCTTTTAACACTTCATAATGCTAGCTATGGTTTCCTCCTTGGCCATCTACCCATTGGTCATTGAAATCCAGGACATCTAGTCACTCTGCCTTTTGCTCTGTTTAAAATCCCACTCGCTGCAAGTGGATCATCCATGTGGGCGATTAACTGTGGCAAATACTAAGCCTTGCATGAGTTTCCTCTGCCATAAACACATCTCTTCTACTACCAGCTATTGTGCATAGAAAATGCTAACTCATTTTAATATTAGCCTAAGCTAGAACTAATCATTATGAAAGCAAACCTGCTGGGGGAAAAGCACACATAATACTTCCAAAGGCAAATAGAAATGGCATTTTGATTATATGTACCATTGCTTCCTTTCCATTAGCGGAGATAATTGAAAATTTTCTGTATCACTAAAGCACACAGCAAAATGAGAGTGGGTTTTGTTAAATCTGATGGCTGGTGAATCACTTTCCCAGGTATTCAAATATATATTAAAAAAAAAAAAACACATGGGCATGAAAGGTAAAATTCTCCCTTCCAGTATTTGCTCTTCTGGTGATTTTCTCCAGTCCTGCACTGATTCCTCACAGTGAGAGAGTGAAGTCTCTCATTGGATCTCACAGACACTGGGTTTCAAAGAGCTGTCTCTTTTCAACTTCCATACTGTTTTTGACCAACCAAGAGCCCAAGGTTTTAAAAGTTTTATTTCTAAAACTGCCCTCATCTGTCCCTCAACCCATTGACATTCTGACATCTTCCTTTAGTACTGCCATTGGGACCACTCATTGGTTCAATAAGCATTTATTAAGCACTTATTGTGACCAGACCTTGTAAGAGCCACTGAAAAGGCTATAAAATTGAGTTAGAACTAATCCTGTCCTCAAAGAACATGGCATATAATAGAATCCCACTATAAATTATATAGAATAATTAACATTCAAGTCTATTCTGGATGCAAATTATAAACCCATGTAAGTTTCTCCCATTTTCATTCTCTTTACTCACTGTATGCTTAATTAAAGCTAACTGATGAGTTATTTTAGCTTCAACATAAAATAGGCATCATTAGGAAAAAAGATGTACCTGGGAAGGAAAAGAGTGGGATGGAGAAGGAGCACTGCTCTCTATTCTGAGCTCGCATGGAGATCTGCATCAGCAGCCCAAAAGCATGGTAACAGGGTATAGGATCTACAATCTGCTGTTGATTTCCACACATGGACTGTCACAAACTGACTATATAAGGGCATAAAGCTTATATGATTAGAAATTCCATATTGATGAAAGATCCAGTGTGAATGTGTTTTTACTGAGTTTTAGAGTCCAAAGTATGATATAAAAATGACTATTCCTTAAGAAAAAGTCCATGCCCACTACAACACAGGGACTGAGCAAATAAGAAAACAGGTGGATCTGGGGGAGATGGGGTGAGATGCAGAAGATTCTATTAGTTGGGTCAGTGTTAGAGAGTCCATGAGAAGAAGAGATTCAGACCACAATCCAACAATGCATGTGTATGTGCATGTTTGTGTGTGGATATATACACAATTACCTATACATAGAAAGGTGTTGAAGGCCAGTAAAAAGGATTTTGTAAGAATGTGAGCCCTTAAATAAATTTTTTTTTAATTTTTTTTAACGTTTATTTATTTTTGAGACAGAGAGAGAGCATGAATGGGGGAGGGTCAGAGAGAAGGAGACACAGAATCCGAAGCAGGCTCCAGGCCCCGAGCTGTCAGCACAGGGCCCAACGCGGGGTTCGAACTTAGGGACCGCAGGATCATGACCTGAGCTGAAGTTGGCCACTTAACTGACTGAGCCACCCAGGCACCCCTAAATTCTAAATTCATAATCCAAAAAAGAAGATGAGTTTACCAAAAGTACAGCTGAAAGATAAGGATAAAATTGTAGTTCTGCTGACCAAGTGACTCAAAGAATACCACTAACACCCTTCCCCCTGTTTATTGGGCCACCTGAATGTGCAGCACCTTAAAGTAGCTGCTCAGGCTCTGACCCCCCTCTGTGTTAGGTTGGGCTTTGTGGATAGTAGAATCCCAAGAGAGGGGGTTGGGGCAGATATGCAGCTAAATCTCAGATCTGTCTCGTGAACTCTGTTTCTGCCAGCTCTGCAAGCCTCTCCTGGCCCTAGAGGGGGTTTTCACAGCACAGGTGCTATATCCAGTCTTACCAGTGACTATCAAGCATGCTAGTGGCATGATAAAGTAACCAGGCATAC
The DNA here is from genome assembly GCF_018350215.1 of Panthera leo. Lineage (NCBI taxonomy): Eukaryota > Metazoa > Chordata > Mammalia > Carnivora > Felidae > Panthera > Panthera leo. The sequence goes on from NC_056687.1 coordinate 69,720,610, forward strand.
TGTGGGTGGATGTGGTCATGGATAGTGGTAGACACAGAGAGAATTTAGAGGATTCAGAAATAGCAGAGATGGGGGATGGGGTCTCTATGTATCTGCCTTTGAGTTTCTGGGATGATGGAATAAGGAGTGTCATTCTGTTTGTAAGAATATCCAAGGACTTTGTTGTCTATTAGTGGTGGCCTTTTAATGGGCCTTACACCCAAGCATAACCTAGAGTTTTTAGATTTGGTTTTGCCAAGTTTTGCCCAGTTGTTATGGCACCAATCAGGGTAAAAAGAAGTAATAGGGTGGGAGTGGGAACTGAAACATAGTTGATGTAAAAGCAGGATTTAGATTGCATTGGTTTGGCACACTTACTCAGAGAGTGACCCAAAGTATGGCACTCCAAGTATTGCTCTGGTGTCGCATAGATTCATGAGGACTTGCACGGACTTCTTGGCCCTGAGAAGAGCAAGTCAGTGATAAAATTGATTTACATAGTTCAGTTCCTCCAAGACCAGATGGAAGTTAAGATGGAAATAGGAGGCTTTGTACTTTCCAGACTCTTCCTACATTCTCATTTGGTGTTGAATGTGTTACATATTGCTTTATTTTTTGGTATTTCTGGGACTATCCAACCAACAGATTTGTTGGAGAGCCATAGATGTAGACCTCCAAGCCCAGCCATCACAAACAATCTAAGTACTCTCAGGCTTAGAGATGGAATAGGTCATTAAAGAGGGGGGCCCTTGTAGGGCACAATTGATTGGTTAATGTTGCAGAATATAAGTGGTGACATTTCAGCTTCATGGCACAGTCCAAGATTGTTGATAGGGCCAGCAGGTGCCTAGGCTTCTAGGAGAGGCCATCAACTCAGCATTCCTAGCTTCTGAGGAATGAATGACTCAAAAATTAAAGTGAGAAGGTAATTAGTCCACTGTGTCTGATGGTGTAACAAATACAATTGCTTAGATCATCCCACATGCCCATTTCCCATCATGCTATTGGCCCCATATTTGGCCATAATAGTCAGAAACCTGGCTTGTTTTCTCCTGGATTAAATGTCTTATATAAGAATGCATATACAAGTAGAGGTGGAGAATGTAGAGGGTTGGGATGGGGTAGCATCAATAGTTACATTGGACATATTGGTCTCTTTGGCAAATGCTTGACATGGGGGAGGCATGTCAAGGATTATGCCCAAAGTAATGTGATGATTTGGGTTCTAGATGGTCCCCTCAACTATCAGAGACTTGGGAAAGACTAATACATCCAAAGGGTCAATGAGGGGGTCATTCATCAAAAAAAAAAACAAGAAAATGGATGTTGTCAGTAATTGGTGACTCTCAACAAATACTTAGATATCCATCACATAATTTATTCATTCAACAAATATTTATTGAATACCTACTCTGCCAGGCACTATTTTAGACAACAGCAACAACAACAACAAAACAGAGATTTCCTACCCTCATGGAGCTGACATTCTGGTGGGAATACAGACAAATAAGTAAAATATATAAAGTGCAAGCTGATGATATATGCCATATAGAAAAACATAACTTCAGAGGGAGGTGAGGAGTGGAGGGGGTGAGGGAAGAAGTGAGAGGAGGGTCTGAGTTCTATTGACTGACATGAACAGGGATATAGATTATAATGAAATTATACTCACTCCCAAGTCACATAGTGGTGATGAGGCTGTGAGTGTTGGAGGAGGTGGTGGTGGTGAGGGTTCTAGTAGGAGGACACACAAGGTTTTAGAAATCTCTCTCCATTACTCCCCAGTCAAACATGAAGATGTGGGGAGGAGTGGTCTTACCTAGGAACAGATAGCAGCTCTCAAGTAAGATGGCTTCTTCCCCAGCCTTCATGCCTCCATTGGAACCAAGAGGATGCCCAAGAGTGTGCCCTAGAATTCACATGGGTCCCCAGACTACTCCCTCGGTCTCCACCAGTCCAAGGGAGCCTTTCTGATGTGGTATTAGGCTGGGTCAGAGGAAACTATATTCCATTCAGACTGATAAGGACCTCACCTGTACTATTTCCAAACATCCCTCAAAGTTCACATGATAAGATCCTTGAACGTAAACCCATATATGGTCCAAATATAAAATGAATCTAGGAACCAAGAGTTCATGGAATACAGTATGCAAAAATGTCTGGAAGCTCCAAGGGGCATTGCAGATCATGAGAAGTGTCACAGTATTTTTATCCTTAATAGATTGAAAATATCAATTCCCTTTCATTACCTCCCCCAGTTCCCAGTAGACTGCAGGGTGCCTTAAGTGTAGCTTGATAAAGGTTTAGCAGCAGCAGGAAGAATAGTTTCCAACTATGCCTGTTTAGAGACAAACCTCAGTCACCAGTACTAAGGCAGAGAGAGTCCTGGTTCTCTTTATCACAAACAGCACAGGGCCCCAGGAGACCCATTGAAGAGGTCCGGAAATTCCTGTTAAAGTCTTGAGATAGGAATCTGTTTCTTGGGTGCAAATAATAGATATGTTCAACCTCTATCTGAGTCCTTGCCAACAGGAAGATGGCTCACTTACAGTTGTGGTATAAATGGAGTTTCCCGATTTCCTCTCCCCAGACCTTATTGAGGACTCATTAAATGTAGGCAGCAGACTTGGGGGTTAAGGAGAAGCTGGCTGTCTCCTCCCACTTATGGGTTTGCCCTAGAGAGACAAGCTTTTGAGATTGAAGCCGAATGAGAGAGGAACTCAGATACTACCGTGCGTATGTGCACATGCACACGTTCATTGTGTGATAGCTTCTATCTAATGCTAAGCCTTATCTCCAGAGAGATACACTGTTCGATCAAGTCCAGAGAGTTGTCTCCCAGAGCTATTTAGAAAGGTTAGTCTCAAATGGCGTTGGTTAGGCCCTCTGGAAAAGGGCCGCATGGGACAAGTTCCTTGCAGCTCAGCTCTTGGTCCAGGAGCCAATTGGTGGCAAATAAAGTGACAAACAAAGTCACATTTTCTGTGTGGCTGTGAGAAATCAAATGTGGCACTTAGTTACTTTCTATTTTCCTGGAGCAACATGTGTTGCCTGTGTGGCAGGGGACTTCTGACCATACCTGATATGGGTCAACTGTCTTTTGGCCTGTTTCGATGAAAATTTAGTTGTAAACTAAAACTAAAAAAAAAAAAAAAAAAAGATGCAAATGGATGTAAGTTTGAACTTACATGCAGATATAGATCATTATCTAGACAAGGAATCAGGACAGTTTTATAGGATCCACGTCAGATCATACTAGGAATTGGACTTGTCATTGCTGCAGGGTAAGTTCTGTGAGGGCAAGTATTCTTGTATGACTTTTTCACTGTTGTATCTCCACTGCCTATACCAGTGCCAGACACATAGTACGGACTGCAAGTCCAATTGCATAATGTAGAGCATTAGTGTGCAGAAAGACAGAGAGAAATATTCTACATCTTTAATGCAACCAGACTGGCAGCCAAATACCTGCATTGCACCACCAGGGAGTAGGAGGGCATTCCACAGAATAATGTCATTCTTGGCAAAAACAGGATCATGATGCTTGAGTTCCATCCAGATAATGCAAGAGTAGAAGACAGGTCTGGTGTGTGATTGTACAGGCAAAGTTCAAATGTAAGACTGAAAGCCAAGGAAACCAATTGAAAATTTACCAAAGAAATTGCAAGGTCATAATCCAAGGAGCAAAGGGCAACCTGGCTGCACAGCCAAGTGTGGGAAACTACCATGAGGTTGGTCGCTGACAATTCAAAGGATTCTGATAAATGCCAACTCCTTTCTCAACAGTTTTTATTGTATTACCCAGTCATGAAACTTTGAGTGAATCACTTGGCTTTTGGAGCTCTGTAGAGCATTTTTAATTAAGAATGGCAAATGGGAAGATTAAAAAAGGAAAAGCACCAAGGGCCAGGAGCTACAGAGAGAATAAACCCAGCAAAACACATGTTCAAGAAAAATGAAACACTTGCTCTAAGAAGTCAATTTGAAAAACGTCTCTCACTTGATTTTCTTTACTGAGTTGGTCACCAATGAGGAATAAAGTTCTAAAAATAGTGTCGATTGGGGGCACCTGGGTGGCTCAGTCAGTTGAGCGTCCAACTTCGGCTCAGCTCGTGATCTCACGGTTAGTGAGTTTGAGCCCCGCTTGTGCTCTATGCTGACAGCTCAGAGCCTGGAGCCTGCTGAGTTCTGTGTCTCCCTCTCTCTCTGCCCCTCCCCCACACACATGCACACACGTGCACACACATGCACGCTCTCTCTCTCTTTCTCTCTTTTTCTCTCAAAAATAAACATGAAAATAAATAAAAGTAAAAATAATGTTGATTGAAAATGCACTTCTCCTCTGCCCTGCCCCACCCCCATGCCCTTGACTCTTATTAAGCATTCCTAAGACTCCAGGAAATGACAATGCGAGAATTAATGCCCTTGTTGTGAGTCAGCCTAAGAGAAGGCCAACAATGGTATCTGATGCAAATTCCCTAATAGCACGTGAAGCTGGCCTTCAGCTTGATTTTAAGACCATTCCAAAGTATACACAAGGAATATAAAATATGGTCCTTAACTAGAAGAATTATGTAGTCCAATTGTGTGAGGAAATATAAATACTCAAAGAACAAAATTCACACTATGTATAATGAATAGCTTTTGCATTAGCCTGAGGGATCCAAAAACTAGGATGATCTGTCCTCCCTTTGTGTCTTTATCCAACACCAAGGATGAGTCATATCATGTAATAACAGTAATCTTCAGGTTGTTAAAAAAATAATAATAGAACTAATAATAATCATGGTAGCAGTAGTAACAGCAGCAACAATAATAAAATCCAGTAGGTTTACACAAATTGCATTCAATTTGTATATGTCCATATTTGTCTCAGAATGGCCCCATTGCAACTCTCTCCCTTTCTTAACTTTATCTTTCCTACCACTCTCTCAATGTTCCTGGAGTCCTACCAGTATCCTTCCCTAAGACTGTTCCATCCAAAGAAGAGAATTAAAGTAGATGTATTTATCAGGATAAACTAGGTTATAGTGTGTCAACAACTCTGAAAATATTGGTGGGCTTAAAACAACAAGGATTTATTTCTTGCTGACACTATTATGTTCATACTGGGTTGACAAGGGGCTCTGTTCATCATAGGGAATCAGGGGTTCTGGCTGATAGACCAGCTTCTAAAGTTGTCAATTACCATCCTAGACAAAAAGAGAATTCTTCAGGATCTGAACCCACAATTAAATGATCCAGTGCGGAAATGACTCAGCATCAATGGCCAGAACTAGTCTTAGGCCCTACAAAACCAACAGGAGCCAGAAAAAACAGCTGAGCTATGTGTCCAGAAGGCAGAGGGCTAAAAATATTTGGTGAACATCAGAATAACTACATTAGCAGTTAACATCAAGTGGTGTTTGCAAATAATTTACATTTTGGCTCTTAACTCGATTATTTGGATTTTGGCTCTAACTCAGATTCTCAAATTTTGGGTCTGCTCAACAGATGAGTGTGTGTGTGTGTGTGTGTGTGTGTGTGTGTATGAATTTCAAATGTATGTAGGCATACCTTGAAGATATTGTAGGTTCAGTTCCAGACCACTGCAAAATAAAGCAAATACTACAATAAATTTAAAGCAAGTCAAATGAACTTTTTGTTTTCCAGTGCATATAAAAGTTAGGTTGGCACTATACTGTATAGTCTATTAATAAGTATACATTAACATTATTTCTAAAAAACACTGTGTATAACTTAGTTAAAAAATACTTTATTGTTAAAAAATGCTGACCATAATCAGAGCTTTCAGCAAATTGTAATCATTTTACTGGTGGAGCGTCTTGCCTCTAAGTTATTGGCTGCTGACAGGTCAGGGTCATGGCTGCTATAGGTTGGATGGCTGCAGCAATTCTTTTTTTTTAATTAATTTTTTTAAATATAATTTATTGTCAAATTGGCTAACATATAGTGTGTTCAGTGTGCTCTTGGTTTTGGGAGTAGATTCCCATGGTTCATCGCTTACATACAACACCCAGTGCTCATCCCGACAAGTGTCCATCACCGATTTTCCCCTCTCCCCCACCCCCCTATCAATGCTCAGTTTGTTCTCTGTATTTAATAGTCTCTTATGGTTTGCCTCTCTCCCTCTCAGTTTGTAATATTTTTTCCCCTTCACCATGGTCTTCTGTTAAGGTTCTCAAATAAAACAACAATGAGGTTCATGCACAGATTAAGTCCTCTGTTCACAATTTATCTGTAGCATGCAATGCTGTTTGGTAGTATTTTACCAACAGTAGAACTTCTTTCAAAATTGGAGTCAATCCTCCTAAAGCCTGCTGCTGCTTTATCAACTCAGTTTTTATAATATTCTAAATCCTTTGTTGTCATTTCAACAGTCTTCACAGCATCTTGCCCAAGAGTAGTTTCCAGCTCCAGAAACCAGTTTCTTTGTTCATCCGTAAGAAGCAACTGTTCATCCTTTAAGATTTTATCTTGAGATGGCAGCAATCTGTCACATCTTTAGGCTCCACTTCTAATTCTAGTTCTCGTGCTGTTTCCACCACATCTGTAGTTACTTCCTCTGCTGGAATCTTGACCTTCACAAGTTCTAACCAACTTCTTTCAAACTCCTGTTAATGTTGCTATTTTGACCTCTTCCCATGAATCACAAATGTTCTTACTGGCATTTAGAATGGTGAAAGCTTTCCAGAAGGTTTTCAGTGTACTTTGCCCAGATGCATCAGTGGAATCACTGTCTATCACAGCTATAGCCTTACAAAACGTATTTCTTAAATAATAAAACTCAAAAGTTGAATTTATTTCTTGATCCATGGGCTGCAGAATGGATGTTGTGTTAACAACAGTGTTGAAAACAACATTAATCTTGTACGTCTCCATCAAAGTTCTTGTGGGTCCAGGTGCATTGTCAGTGATGAGTAATGTTTTAAAAGGAATCTTTTTTTCTGAGCAGTAGGTCTCAACAGTGCACTTAAAATCTTAAGTAAACCATGTTGTAAACAGATATGCTGTCATCCAGGCTTTGTCATTCCATTCATAGAGCACAAGTAGAGTAGATTTAGCATAATTCTTGATAGCATAATTCCTAAGGGCCCTAGGATTTTCAGAATGGTAAATGAGCATTGGCTTCAAATTAAAGTCAGCAGCTGCATTGGCCCCTAAGAAGAGAGTTAGCCTGTCCTTTGAAGGTTTGAAGCATTGACTTCTCCTCTCCAGCTATGAAAGTCTTAGATAGCATCTGCTTTCAATAAAAGGCTGTGTTGTCCACACTGAGAATTTATTGCTTAGTGTAGCCACCTTCATGAGCTATCTTAGCTAGATCTTCTGGATAACTCGCTGCTGCTTCTACATCAGCACCTGCTCTTCACCTTGCACTTTATGCTATGGAGACAGCTTCTCTCCTTTAAACGTCATGAGCCAACCTCTGCTAGTTGCCAACTTTTATTCTGCAGCATCCTCACCTCTCTCAGCCTTCACAGAATTGAAGAGAGTTAGGACCTTGTTCTAGATTAGGCTTTGGCTTAAGGGAGTGTTGTGTCTAGTTTGATCTTCCATCTAGATCACTCAAACTTTCTCCATATCAGCAATAAGGCTGTTTCACTTTCTTATCATTTGTGTGTTAACTAGAGTAGCAATTTTAATTTCATTCAAGAACTGTTCCTTTGCATTCGCAACTTGGCTAACTGTTTGGTGCAAGAGGCCTAGTTTTTGGCCTATGTTGGCTTTCAACATACCTTCTCATAAAGCTTAACTATTTCTAGCTTGTGATTTAAATTAAAAGATATACAGACTCTTTATTTCACTTGAACACTTAGAGACCTTTGTAGGATTATTAGTTGGCCTAATTTCAGTATTGTGTCTTAGGGAATAAGGAGGCCCAAGGGTAAGGGGAGATATGCGGGAATAGTTCATCAATGGAGCAGTCAGAACATACCACATTGATTAAGTTCATTGTCTTACATGGACATAGTTCATGGCAAACAATGACAATAGTAACATCACAGATCAACATAACAAGCATAATAATAATGAAAAATTTGAAATACTGTGAGAATTACTAAAATGTGACACAGAGACGCAAAGTAAGCAAATGCTGTTGGAAAATGATACCAATTGACTTGCTCGATGTAGGGTTGCCACATACCTTCGATTTATAAAAAGCACAGTATCTGCAATGCAGAATAAAGCAAAGCACAATAAAACAAGGTGTGCCTGTATGTTGAAATAATATTATTCATGTAAGCTGGGGTTTTTTCCTGTTACTCTCACTGCCTAACTTCCACCAGGCTCTGTCCATGACTGTTAGTCCCTATGTGTATTGGATAAGTGTTAAAGTTAATGTCTAGTGAGAGTATAGAGATGAGAAGGCTTCTTGTTCTTCTTGAGACTTTTTCTAGACTTAGGGAACCAGTTTTTGAGGGTGCAATGTCCTGATGGGTCTAGAGGGCTGAGACATGTATCTTAGGGCTTAATTTATTACACTATTTATACATTAGCCTGTAGAATTCTCTATTGGCTTCTGGCTTTGGACTCTACACAGTAGGTATTACACAGTCAGGATGTGAATTTATTAAATCCTCTGTGGCAGAGTCACTGACTAATGTTCAAAAGGATGTTTTACCCAAGTGTAAGAACATGACATATGCACCGCATTGCTCCTATTGTAAGTAGTGCTTTAAGATTGCATGACCTTATTCTAGAAATCTTGTGGTCAACCCAACATTAAGTAGTTCATGGTATCACTGGGAAGCCAGGGCAAGCTGTACTATAAACCACATTCAAATTGTCTACAAACACCGAGTATTGGATACAAGCAGACCTGGGTAAGAAAATACAGTACTGCTGTGGGATGGAAAGAACCTTAGGTTGGAATCAAGAGGTTTGGTTTGGGTCCTAATTTTGTTGTTAAGCAGCCATAAGAGCTTTGAAAAACATTTTAGCCAAATTATCTATATCCTGAAAACCTCAGTTTTCAGTTTGTCAGTTTGTCATCTAAAAAATTGGAAAGTAATAGGAAATTATTTCTAAATTTCATTCATGCTTAAACATTCTGCTTTTCCATTACTGACTTAATTATTAACCTGAAGTCTATGGCTTTTGGCTAGAAAAATAAATAAGCACACATCATAAGTAATGTAGAATTGAGGAAATGACAGTTATATGTAAGGGATAATCCAATTTTATATATAATTGTTATTTATATGGATAAAAGATATATAGTACTATAAAGCAATGATATTTAAAAATTGTTTAGCTTTGAATTATAGGCAAAGGGGTTGTCAGAAATTAACACATATGCTCTGTTTTCTCATGTATTTATCCATTCATTTTTAAATATATTGTATTTCCACTATGTAAACAGCTGGGCTAAATGAGCAGAGAGGAGTGAGGAAATTGAAGACATTAGCAAGAGCATTACTAAAACAATGGATCATGAAATCCAAGGTGCATAAGAAGGAAAGTGATGAAGGAAGAGTATTAATGGACTGGGCAAAAGAAAGGCTCCATGAACTAGAGGTCCCAGTGAAGTTAAAGAAAGGTCATAATAAGTGTAAGTAAACAAGAAAGTTGGAAGGAGAATAAGTTATGGTCAGGAAGGAAGATGTGAGACTTCTGATCAACATAGAGAAGCAAGGACCAGATATACACTCCCCACCTGAAACAACCAGAAAACCAGACACAATATAAGAAGCAACCATTTTCAAGACCCTGGACATCAGACAACAAAGGACAGTGATCACTGAGAGATAGGAAACAAACAAAGTGAGCCCTATGAATACCCTAGCTTGCCACCTTGCGTTTCCAGGTTTAGTGCAGGAGACATAACTCAGCAGTCTCTCTGAGTTATAAGATGGAGCTGAGTGTCCAGTGAGACCAAGGCAGCTAGACTTCATGGGACAGAGAGTGGAAAGAAGAAAACTGCACAGAAAGAGAACTCTGGAGATCTTCAGAGGGTCTCCCTTAAGTATTCCTCAATTATTGATAAGCACATGCATATGAAGAAACTTCCCTAGGTTGAGAAAGAATTACCTGAATAATTAGAGTGAAGAGGTCCCCAGTGCCCACAAAGGGGGAACAGTGCCTGTTCCTACCAGCCAGATTAGAACACCTGAAATTCATAGGATATCAGGTAGAGATTCAGAAGGGCCTTGCCTTCATAGTGGTGAATAGTAAACCCTTGGCCAACTAGGTTCTGGTTTCACCTAACAAAATCTTAAAAGGATCAATCTGTCAAAGCAATTGTCCAGCATGCCAGGACAAAGCTCATGAATAGTTGGGGACACAAAACATTAGGATACAAAATAATAGGAATACAAAAATATTGAGCATCCAATAAGATAAAATCTGTGATGTCATCCAATAAAAAATTACCAGGCATGCAAAGAAGAAGGAAAATTGACCCATAATTGGAGGGGTGGGGGGAGGGAGAGATCAACTGAAACTTAGGCAGAACTGACACAGAGGTTAGAATTAGCAGAGATAGACATAAGAGCAGGTATTAAAGGTAGTCAAAAAGAAAAAGTATTCCATACATTCAAAAGTTAAGTAGACACATGGAAAACATAAAGAAAAATGCACGTTGAACTTCTCAGTGAAAACTACAATGGCTGAGGTGGAAAATACCAGGATACAATTAACAGTACATTAGATGGTGCAGGAGAAAACCTAAGTGTACTGGAAAGCACAGAAATAGAAACTATCCAAAAGGAAACACATGGAAATAATTTTTTAAAAAGAACAATCAGTGAGCTGTGTAACAACTCAAGCAGCCTAATATTCAGTAATTGGAGTTAAAATAAAAGATAAAAAAGATGGAATGAAAAATCATTGTAATAAGAATTCTGTAATAAAGTGAGGAGGATGGCAAGAAGACATTTTTCAAATAGAAAATGGCTAAGAATTTTCTAGAAATAAGGAAATATAAAAACACTGTCCTGAAAGTAGAGAAAATCAAGAATAATAACAAATCTTAACAATAAGAGAAAGAACCAGTTACCCAAAAGGAAAAACAGTTTGTTAGCAGTCTTCTCATCCACTACCACAGAGACTAAGAGAACAGAGTAAGAGCACCAATGTTCTCATAGAAAATCCTTGTGACCTAGAATTCCATGCCCAGCAAAATGATAATTTAAGAATGTGAAATAAGGATATTTTCAGATGTACAAGAACATAGAGATTTCACTACTCATAACTTATCACTTTTTGCAAAAAGAAAAATGAACCCAATAGGGAAGGATTAAATGCAAAAAGATACATTAAAACATTGTGGTAAGTTAAAGAAAACGTTAAAACATTGTGGTAATTATAATTTACTGTTGAGTGCAAAAAATAAGAATAAAATACTAACCTCTTAAAACAAAATGCAGTGATCTGAGGAAGCTTAAACAAGCTCAGATCTTTGTCTGACTTTACAGCAGGGTAGAAGTAGGGATTAACTTAAAGTTTGTTAGAAAAATATACATTTGGGGTGCCTGAGTGGCTCAGTCGGTTAAGTGTCTGACTCTCGATCTCAGCTCAAGTCATGATCTCATGGTTTGTGAGTTTGAGCCTTGCATCAGGCTCGGTGCTGAAAAGGCAGAACCTGCTTGGGATTCTCTCTCTCCCTCTCTCTCTCTCTCTCTCTCAAAATAAAATAAATAAACATTAAAAAAAAACAAGGCCAAACTATATGCTACCTATAGGAAATGAACTTTAAATATGAATATACAAATAAGACTTTTTTAAAAAAAGTATACCATCCTAACTTTCTTCCAAAAAAAATCTTGGGTGGCTACATTAATATTTTCCAGAGTAGATTTCAGAGCTATATATATTACCAAGGATAAAGCTGGCTATTTCACATCTTTTGTTAGGAAGACCTAACAACTCTAAACTTTTAAGCATGCGATAACAGAACCTCAAAATACAGGAAACAAAAACTGATAGAACTGCAAGGAGAAGTAGACAAATCAACAGTTACCTTTGGGGGTTTTAATATCCCTCTTTCAATAATTGACAGGATCAATAGAAAATCAGTAAGGATGTAGCAGACTTGAACACAATCAACCAACTTGACCTCATTGACATTTTTAGAACACTCTACCCAACAATAGCAGAATATACATCCTTTTCAAATTCACACAAAATATTTACCAAAAGGGACCATTCTGTGGACCATAAAATAAGTCTCAATACATTGAAAGGGATTCAAGTCAAAGTATGTTCTCTGCTACAATAGAATTAGAAATAAATAGCAGAAAGATCTCTGGAAATTTTCCAAGTATTTGGGAACTAAATAATACACTTCTAAATAATCCATGGGTCAAAGTGGAAAGCAAAAGGGAAATAAGTAGAATTGAATGAAAATAAAAATACAACATACCAAAATGTGTAGAATGTTGTTAACAAAGTCAGATGTTTAATTTAATGATGGGGCAGTCAGAACAGTCAAAAATGGTGACCATGAGATCAAAGGGTGGCCATGGGAGGGGCTTCTGAAGTAGAATGAAGGAGGAGCTCGGAGGAGACGAGGTCAAAGAACCGAGAGGCCAAGGTGCTGGAGAGGCTGCCCATAGGGAGATGAAATCACTCAAGATGATGGCAGAACTCAAGGTGGGGAGGCAAAGTATCAGCCTGGAGCCAAAGTAACCAATAAAGGAAGAATTTATGGTCCCAGCCCCTTGTCGTTGCAAAACACTTTGTCTCTCTGAGTCTCTGTTCCTTATGTGTAAACAAGGGAGTTATAAATCCCCCCTCTCTGTTACTTTTGTATTTTAAATGTCTTAATATATGTTTCTTACACAAGCCTCTCCAGATACTCTTTTGGGAAATGGCTAGGCATTAAATGATAAATGAACACATAATCCCTTAGGTTCCGTTGAAACCCTGGCATTCCCTGATTATGCCTATAAACAACATCATCTCTAAAATGGCGCTAGGCAGCAGTATCCTCCAGTTACTATGGACAGTCCAGAGAGGATTAAACTGTACCGACAGTAATTGACTCTGTATGGACTCTCTAAAGAGGAATTCTCCTGAATCTTCACAGCATCAAGAGAAAACAAAGTGAGGGTTGCTGGAAGGAAGGTGAGCAGGAGATTGGCTAGATGGATGATGGGTATTAGGGAAGACACTTGTTGGGATGAGCACTGGGTGTTAAATGTAAGTGATGAATCACTCAATTGTACTCCTGAAACCAGTATTGCACTGTATGCTAACTAACTAAAATTTAAATTTAAAAAAATAAAAGAGGCTGACTTCCATTGTCACAGTTACAGTTAGGCCTGAGAAACAGACTTCTTTCTTGTACCCAGATGGTGAGGCCAGGAAACAGGTTCGCTGGGTGGAAAACCAGAATTTGGAGCTCCACCCAATTGAGCATTCAGGTGGTTGCAGTTACTGACCCCTTCCACTGCCTCCCTAATCCTGTCCCATTCACCATGATTATAAGGCTTCCAGAAAGTGAAATGCAGCTTCTCCTGATGAAAGGGTTTGATTTCACATAGCAATTTCCTCAAGAGGAGACGGGGACAGGACCCATTGTTCCTCGCCATGTGTCTTCTGAGGATCTAGAACAACTATGAAGTCCACAGTCCACTCCTCCTGGATTCCCTATCCTTGAAATTTGCAGATTTGTTCAATAATTTGAGTATAGTTAGCTCTCTTTCGATATTGTCTCAAAACCGTTGGCCATATGCTAAAACACAATAAAAAATAAGTTATATGAACCATCACCTGCCCTTGGAGTGAGGAGTGGAGATGTGTGGGGCTGGGTAGATAGTGCCATGTTGTTAAAGTAGCCCCAGGAGGAAATTCACTCACAGATACAGAAGAGCAGAATCTTAGATTTAGAAGAATCCTTAATCCTTAAGGATTATCATTTTGTAGATAAAGAATCTAAAGCACATAAAGGTGAAATAACTAGTCCTGAACTCATATAACTAGTAGAACCAGGGCTAGTTTTATGTCTCCTGACTTGCAGTCCACTCAGGCATAAAGGAAACACATAGTCTATGAGAGTGTGGAATAATGCTAATTTAACAAAGCCATGCATTTAGAAGGACACATTTCGTTTATGGGGGTGCCAAGTGCATTGAGGATGTAGTGAGGAGATGGTTAAATTGAATCTTGGAAAGTTTTTAGTTAGCCAGGAAAAACTTCATACAAGAGAATGGAGGATGAGGGAGAAAGAAAGCTGTTGTGAGGAGGAGACTCCCTACATGTCGCGAAACTTTCAAGAAAGGATGCGCAAATGGTTGTGTTTGGGACAAGATTCTCTTAGATGGAAAAGGCATGTTAATGACAGGAGAAAATGTATATTCACTTTATTAAATGTCAGAAATTTTAAGGAAATGACCATGGTTGAAAACTGGATGTGTGTGTGTGTGTGGAAACCTAGTTCATAATCGTTCAGGAGGACTCCTGGAGGAGATGAGCCTGTGAATTTAGCATGGGAGAGGGTTGGTTGGCAGAGTGAATGAAGAGAAAAGGTATTTTTCATGCATCCAGCATGGCCTGAGCAAAGGTTCAGAAGCAGGAACAGAAGAGCTTAAAGAAATAAATGATGAAAAGGCTCTCGTGGTTGGGACTTGAAAGCCTGGACGCTAGGACAAATCAGATGAATACAGGCTGGGAAAGGTGTGGGGAGTTAATACTTACAGTACTGGAGAGTCTCTGAGGCCTGACATCTGCAGAGGGCTGCATTCACGCGGGCAGGACTGAAGGCGGCAGGACTGAAGTTCATCGTGGAAGAACACAGAACAACCAGAGTAAAGGAGAGCCTGGTGAAAATACTAGACGGTCAATTTGGGGTTAAAGTGAAGTTAATTGATATTCGTCACTGCTTAATAGGTTTAGAAATTCAAGACTAGCCCTCCAGAGGCTAATTATCCCATTGCTCTCACTTGTCCTGCAATTTTTGTAGCTCCTACCAGGAGACTAAGTGGGTTTTTTAACGAGTGGGAAAACATCAGAGTCTCCCCAGGAATGTAAATAAGAAAGAAAGAAAGAAAGAAAGAAAGAAAGAAAGAAAGAAAGAAAGAAAGAAAGAGAGAGAGAGAGAGAGAGAGAGAGAGAAAGAAAGAAAGAAAGAAAGAAAGAAAGAAAGAAAGAAAGAAAGAAAGAAAGAAAGAAAAAAGTACATGACTGTACAAGTAGGCAGGTAAGGGGATATTTCTTTTATTTTTATTGTTTATTTATTTTGGAGAAAGAGAGACAGAGAGAGAGGGAGCAGGAGATGGGCAGAGAGAGAGGGAGACAGAGAACCCCAAACAGGCTCCACGCTGTCAGCACAGAGCCTGGTGCAAGGCTCAAACTCATGAGTTGTGAGATCATGATGTGAGCCGAAACCAAGAGTCAGATGCTCAACCAGCCGAGCTACCCAGGCACCACTCTTTTCTTCCCCCAGTGTTTATTTATTTATTTATTCAGGGGGCAGGGAGGGGCAGAAAGGGAGAGAGAGAGAGAGAGAGAGAGAGAGAGAGAGAGAGAGAGAGAGAAAATCCCAAGCAGGCTCCCTACTGTCAGCACAGAGCCCATTGTGAGATTCGATCCCATTAACTGTGAGATCATGACCTGAGCTGAAATCTAGAGTCAGATGCTTAACCAACTGAATCACCCAG
The DNA here is from genome assembly GCF_018350215.1 of Panthera leo. Taxonomy (NCBI): domain Eukaryota; kingdom Metazoa; phylum Chordata; class Mammalia; order Carnivora; family Felidae; genus Panthera; species Panthera leo. The sequence goes on from NC_056687.1 coordinate 69,736,191, forward strand.
GCACTAGGGAATATTTCATGTAAAGATTTTTTTTAGTCTGTAAACTTGTGAACATTCTTGTATATATTAAGCTTGTGAACATTAAAATATATAAAATAAAGAAACTTTGAAAAGAATGTTTATTATATACAAATATTCTCACAAAACCTCAGTCATGGTCAACCACTCTAGGTTGCCCTATATTTACTTCTTATACTGATTCACAGCTTGTTTCTTTTCTTTTAGATGAGACTTTCTGGGCTCAGCTTGTACCAGTAGCCCTTGAGTTTTCTAAGAATGCTGCAGCCTGACCTGTGTGAATACTTGTCCCTTCAGTCTGTTCCAATCTGTTCTGGTCACTGGAGTTTCAGAGAAGCCGAGTTGCTGGCATTGCTGTCAGCTGAGATCTCATAATTGGTTCTGTGGCATCGCCTCACTCTGTCTTCTTTTGTCAAAGATGTGGTCCCCTGATCCAACCTGCTTTTGAATTTGCTTTTCTCTCCCGATCAGAATAGAAAATTATGGAGATTAAAAAACATTTCCAAAACTCCCCTTTCTACCTTCATAAAACCCTCTCATCTATATCAATTAGGATTAAAAGGCTTAGCTACATAAAAAAGCTCCAAATGACACTGGCTTAAATAAAATAGAAGTTTGTTTTTCTTTCACATAGTAGACCCCTGAGGATAAGCAGTCTAGGACTGGTGGAGAAGACCCACAACATCATCAGTACCCAGGCTCCTTCTAGCTTATTCCTCCACTATTTGTAGAGTGTGGTCTGACTCATAGTGCAAGAGGGCAAGTGTTCCAGGGAGCATGCTGCTGGGCAAAAGGGAAGAAGAGCCACCCCCCACACATTAAGGAGACTAGTCACAACTAGCACTCAGGCTTTCATCTCACTCGCCAAAGTCTGGTGACATGGCTACTTTAGCTGCAAGGGGACCTGGGGGAATGTACTCTTTTACTAGGTGACAATGTATAGCCCCTCAAAAAATGAGTATTACTCATGAGTATTACTAAGAAATCAGGGTAGAATGGACTTGGGAGACACCTAGAATTCTTTGCCAGACTATCTCTTATTATCAGAAAAATAGTAGCAATCCATCATATATCTCCCTAGTTAATTCCCTCCTCCACATCTTGTGTTTATTTTGTACGGAAGAGTATTAAGTATAGTAAAAGGATCTTTGAGACTCATAACTCCTCTTTCCATATATCGTAAAGGATCATTGTTTCCCCCTCTTAAAATATAAAATAGGTTTTTAAACAGATTAAGTTTTAGGGGTGCCTGGGTGGCTCAGTAGGTTGGGCGTCCGACTTTGGCTCAGGTCATGATCTTATGGTTCACAAGTTCAAGCCCCGCGTCAGGCTCTGTGTTGACAGCTCAGAGTCTGGAGCCTGCTTCGGATTCTGTGTCTCCCTCTCTCTCTGCCCCTCCCCTGCTCACACTTTGTCTCTCTCTCTCTCTCTCAAAAATTAATAAACATTAAAAAATAAATAAACAGATTAAGTTTTAAAGAATTATGAGGAAATTCCTCAAAATTAATTATGGTCCAATGAAAAGCCCAAAATTATAAACCAATAAAAAGCATTTAAACTATATACTCCACCTATTTCCAGAAGTACTTGGAAGTGTAATTAAAACACTAAAAAAGATGAAGAATTTCAAAAGTAAACATAAGAGAGTCCAGATGGAGGAAGCAGGGGCTGTAGAAGTTTCAAAACTGTGAGGTCTCAGAGCATAGCAATTCCCATCTATTTCAGCAAATTTAAAGCAACAATAATTGAAAATCCTTTCTATATAAGAAAAATTTAAAAACCACCCAGGCTGTACTGTTAAGGCACTTTCAGTCCTGTGGAAGATACAGGAATGTACAAACATCCAAGCAAAGATGTTCTATAATGTATATAAATAGCACTCTGCTAGAAAGGTAGGGAGGAAATTATTTGAAACTGGTTGTGGACGGGTTCATGGATGGGGCTACATCTGAGCTAGGTGTGAAGGCGGGAAAGGATTTCCAGAAGGTGAGAGGGGTGTGGCTTGGGAGAGGGAGTTAGAACCCACTCTGGACAGAAAACACCATACATGTGAATCAGGGGGTTGACAAAATGTTGCTATGTTTGGGAATCAACAAGTATCGCTGTAACTTGAAGCAGAGGATCAGTCTTGGTAGCAGATGAGTTGGAAAGGAGGAATTGCATGTGAGAAGCCTTAAATTATATGCTCAGGGACGTGGACCTGGTTCTCTAGGCAATAGAGGAGTAGGTGAAGAAGAAGGTCGAGCGTGTTCACGGTTTATGACCTCTCGTTCCTCAGAAAGTCATGAGCAGGACTACTTACTGTGGGTGACAAGTTTGTTAGCTTATGAAGAATGGAAAAGGTTTAGAAGGTAATATGATGAGAACTCAGAACAGGAATGAACAAAGGGTTGTGAGCAATCTGAGTCCCCACTGCAGTGATGGAAGTGAACTCGTCTTGAAGTTTTCTGACAGCAAGAACAAAAAGGCAAACGTGTTAGGTTAAGTAACATTTTGGTTTTTGACAAGCACAAGTATACCATGGTGTGTTTTTCTTAAACCGCATGGATTGACAATGCAAGATGTACCTTCTCTCGCTTACCTACTTTCAGACCGTGGGATGATTTTGACTGACCTTGATCTAGGAACCAGGGAATCACATTGAGTGGCACCAGACAGAGACAAAGAAGAGTGGTATTTGCTACTTTCAGTTCTAACTAGTGAAGGATAAGCGGTCACTGGCAGTAGCTTGTGGTCAAAGGTATAAGACATGTATACACTGTGGATAAGCTGGCTGACATTTGGAGTAAGTTCTTAAAGCAGTGCTGGATATTCCAGGACAAAGTGACACTAAAAGAAGAGAACACGATTTTCCATGAGGAAACTTTTAGCAAGAGAAATTTTTAAATGGGAACTGAATTATTGTCTCTAGAGCAGGAAAGAGACAGACTTCTCCCTTATTTCTTTCAGAAGAGTATCGTAATATCAAAATGGCAATGATAAATATGGAGATTTAAACAGAATGTCTTTCAGAATGACAGCCCTACAGCAGAGTAAATCATGGGTCCCCAGGAGGCCACAGAGCTACTCACCAACCACACTTGCACTCAGTCCTTGGCATTGGCCCCAGTGACTCGGGGAAGGTCAAGCTGTGAATCAGAACACAAAGCTAGAGCCTGAGGATGCCTTTACATGTAGTTTGTTTATGTACCCAGTGATCTCATTGATAAATGAGTGAATAGGTCCAGAGAGATTCACAGGCCTGCTCAGGATCACCAGCCATTTAGCAGAAGAACCAGTGGCCACCCAGACTCCTTAACTCCTGGCCTAGGGCACCACCACCACGTCTACCATGCTGTTGCATGGTGTCATAAGGGCTAGTGGAGTCCACTATGAGAGTGCCACACTCTGTGCCGGGCCCAATGGCTGATCTTGTCACTCCCAGAGAAGGAGGGTGGGCGGGGGGTGAGCTGTAGCCTGCAGATGGAGAGGTGCTGAGGGAGGCAGTCAGATGGAGATTTCAGGATATCCTAGAATGGTTTTAGAGGGTTTTAGGAAAAAATCTACTTACCACCATGTTTCAGGGATATTAAAATGCTGTACGAACCACCCTGCTGCATTTAGGCTCCCTGGGCCTTCTGGGGACTGATAGATTTTCTTTCTAAAGTACATTGATCCTCTGAGGGAAAGAGCCTGCTGTCCAAGTTCCAAATCCTTTCCCAAACGAGAGACAAGAGGCTGGAAGTTTTAAAGCACTGAATGTTGTTCCATTAGAAATGATGAGCATGACAATAGTTGTACGAATCACTTTTCCACCAGCTCATGGTCTCCCTCACTGAGGCCCAGGACCAGATGCACCCTGCGCTCCTCCAGCAGGTGGATGCTTTAGGGCTTAGTGCAAAGCAAAATTGGAGGGGAATGTAAATACTGTGCCTAGGGGTTTAATGAGATGTCAAATAAACAGGGTGTGACCACTGGCATTTTTATAAGAAAACCTGAGAGAAAAGAGCCAGACAAACTTAGGTTTTCCAGATTCTTTTAGAAAGGAGTAAGAGAGGGAAAAGGGGCAAGAGGTCAGAGTTGTATATATTCAGTGCTCTTGGCCGTGAGTTATTTTAAATGTAAATGAAATAAGAGGGGTGCCTGGCTGACTCAGTTGGTGGAGCATAAGACTCTTGATCCTGGGGTTGTGAGTTCGAGCCCCATGTTGGGTGTGGAGCTTACTTTTAAAAAAATGAGGTAAGAAATGAACTATGCAAACAAGTCCTTTTTATTTTTAGTCACCCGTTCAGGCTCTTCTAGAAGAAGAGAGGGCCTGGGAGCCATGGCCCAAGTGTATACATAAAGTAGTTTATGGAACAATTCTGATTTTAAAGAAGTTGTCCTGTGGCCAGACCATGCGTCCTGGTTTTTTGTTTGGACTTTTCCAGACATACTATGGGCATGTGGTCCCCATCCGGGTACGGTGAGTGACTACTTGAATAGCCAGCTGTACACTGTGTTGTTGAAAATCTTACATCACACTTACACACTTTCAGAGTGGGAATAGACCTTGATGATCTTTTAGCCCATGTTTTTTTTGTTTTAGAAATGGAGGAAGTCGCTTATCCAAGACACATAGCTACTAAGTGACAGCTGGGGGCCTATCCAGGACCCTTCATTGTCAGTGGGAACTCTACACTGTATCAGTCTATCATGCTGCTACAAATGTCAACTTTTTGGCAGGTCAAGGCTACTCAGAGGGCACTGTTTAACAAAATGCAGTCTTTTATGAAGTACGAGTCCATCACAAGTGACTTTGAGAGGGTCACAAGCCTGTTCCCTAATTGTTTGCCAGTCAAACCCCACATGTATCATAATTGGTCTTTGTGTTACTGTGGGCTGACTACTCCTCTTTTACAAGGTTTGGAGCAATTTCTTAAAAACTGGAAAACGGTTGGTTGGTTCCTAGTCACAGCTCATCCTGTAAGGGAGTAGAGCCCATGTTCTGTGTCCTGGTGCCATGAAATACAGCTTTTGGTGTCACAGGTGTTTCTGTTGTCAGAATCCATGGAGGTCTTTGTGTATGTGTGTTCTGTTTTAGAAAACCCTTATGATTATTGGAACTTTATAATCACACAGTTTTGTGTTTTAAATTTTAAAGCAGCCTTGGCAGCCCTAATTAAATTCACTTAGTTACAGGTAAGAGCACTCTGCAGATAGCTCAAGGAAGAGAATTGATGAGATGGAATCACATAGGAATCAAATATAAGTGGCCACACTTGATTTGCACCTCGTGAGCCTGAGCCCATAGGATGGTCCTGGATCTGGAGGGCTATAGGGACCTCACTTCTGGCTCTAGTTTAAGCCCCTCTCCCCAAGTCCCACATGATATGTACCTTTTCTTCACTTTATTGCCACCACTTGCTCTGAGCTGCTGTTCCCTCATAATCTTGGCTTGCCTGTGGCCCATTATGGCCTGTCTGACCTTTCTCCCCCTCCTAAAAACCTTTACTGCCCTTGGGTAAGTGTTCTTGAAAGATGGAATCTAATTGGCCACACTCATCTTTTTGCCCCAGGCCATGTCATTTGTCACTGGCAGCCTTTAGGGCAGCTTCCCAAGGACAGATGCCCAGTCCGGGGCAGCCGCCTACAGGCACGAGGCAGAATGGAGCTGTGTGATAGGGCATGTGGCACTGTCAGTAGCCTTAAGGAATGCAGCTTCTTACAGAACAACCATGGCCATGCCAGGCAATGTCCTCAACCTGCCCGGTGTAGCACACGGTCCGGTCATCAGGGAGGCAGCTGAGAGTAAAAGAAAGCAGAATGCAGCAACAAAGAGTCTGTGGTTCCGTTTCAGCTCTGGAACTTTACAACTGTGTGGCTTTGAGCAAGTTACCAAAACTTTCTGAGCCCCAACCTTCCATCTGTAGAATGGAGATTTGTGAGCCCTAAGTGAGATAATATTCATGGAAACGCATTAACTCTGAAGACCACACCCATGTAAAGCATACTGCCTTCTCTAGGCCCCTCCTAAGCATGAAGCCTTCCATGTGTGCAATTTTTGTTTCTCCAAGTTGAATATCACATCCCAGAACACAGCTAGCATCTGTGAGTTCAGGTAATGACCACCTTGCTATCTGAATCTCCAGAAATACCCCAGAGAGATCAAGACTGTCACATTTTACACATAGCTGACCCAAACTACATTATTCCTGGAGTGATGTTGTTGTTGTTCAGGGAATATAGGGTGTAAGAGCAGGCACTCCTTAGAGTCTTCTGACCCCCTTTGCTAACAGCTGAGAAACTAAGGCTTAGTGAGGTTAATTGACTTCCTCAATGTCAGTGATAGAACCAGAACAGAACTCAATTATTTATTGCTGTAGAACAAATTACCTCAAAGCTTAGAGACTTCAAACAACAAGCACTTATTATCTAATAGTTCCTGTGGGTCAGGAATCCAAGAGTGGCTTGGCCGGTGGGTCTGGCTCCAAGTTTCTCATGAGGTTGCAGGATGCCAGCCACACCTGTAGTCTCTGAAGGTCTGCTGGAAGACCTGCTTCCAAGACAGCTCTCTCACCTGACTGCCTAAGGGTCCTCATGACACCGTGTCCTCATGACATGGCAGCTGGCTTCCCCCACAGCCCATGATCCCACAAAGAGCAAGGAGGAAGCTATGATGTTTCCTATGTCCTCACTTCAGAAGGTGTTACTTCCAGCCTATTCCACTCATTAGAAGCAAGCCACAAAGCCCATGCTTGAGTAGAGGAAAACAAAGGGTGGAGTTATGAAAGAATTTGTGGACATATTTTTGAAATACCACACATTTCTTTCATGACATTATTTTCTCTGCAAACGAGTTTCCATAAAAAGATCATGTTTGTTTCCCCCAGTTATTTGGTGAGAGGCTGTTCTCATTCAGAAATCAGTAGCGGGAGGGAAATTAATCTATGACGATATGTTCTCAGGAGAGTATTAAGAAAACCTCAGTTGCAAACAGGAGAGTAAAACAAGGAGAAGAAGCTGTAAGAAAAAAGCACCAAGGGGCAGAGACACAAGCAGGTGCATTAGATTCTGACTTCTATGGACAGTTCTCTCTCAATTCAGGAAACACCGCGTGAACAGATGCTGAGTAAAGAGTGTCTAGGGGCTGGAGTTTGGAGGTACAGAGCCCTAGGGGCTCCAGTTCCAGTTGCAGAGCACCACCCACATATATAAATAGCCCCTATGTAAATACAAAGAAGCTTATGCTGATACCGTAACAGAGATACCTACAATGTACATTAGGAATGCTTAAGGATACCACCTCACCACCACCACCACCACCCACACACCACACTCCCTATTCCCTTTCCATTCTCTGTTTTTCGTTTCAGTGCTTACCACTGTCTTCCTAAGGTTCTGCCTACTTGGCCTGTTTATCTTGTGTACTGCCTGCCTCCCCTATAAGAATGCGGACTCCATGAGGGTAAAAGTATTTGGGGGGGTGGCTAGTGCTGAACCCCAGCACCTAAAGGAGTACTTGACACATAGTAACTACTCAACAAATATTTGTTGAATGAGAAAACCAGGTAATTAATCAGGACCTAAGGAAATCGAGCTCCACCATAAAGGAGAGGGAAACTGGCAGGAGGGGACCAGAGGGAGGATGTTCCAGGTGGACGGGACAGTTGACCAAAGGTGCTTGGATGTTCAGGTCCTGGACGTCTATGGCTACAACTGTGGACTGTACGTTGCTGTGGTTGAAGTTAAGACTGAGAGGCGGGTGGCAGAGGATACTTGTAAAAAGGTTAAGATTTTATTATGTACAAAGGAGATCCACTTAAGTTTTAAGGCCAGAAGTGACACCTGTGCTGTTTCCTTATGGTCTGGCTGTATTTAAGAACACACAACACTAGGAAGACCCCTACAATTCCTACGTTACCTAACATTTGATTTGTTGCACATTGGCCAGAAATTCGGACTCTTCTACTGTAGCAAACAGCATTTCATTCTTCATTTTCTCTTTCTGCCAAAGGAAGGGTAAAACTCTCTAAATGCTGGCGTCTTTTAGGTTCTCCCTCCTTTGCCAGTGAGCCTGAGGTCAACATTCGACCCTGGGAGACTTGGTGGCATCTATGGCACCTGTGACACAGTGGCTTTATGCCTAGAGAATGAATGAATCATGTCGTTCTTGCTATAATTTTTGAATTCCCTGATGTGTAGGGTGTCTTTGTTTTCTCAAACTTCATTTTCTGAGACAAAAAGAAATCCCTGTGGCAGCTGCTAGCAGCACCTGTGTTGAAGTGTGGGCATCCACATAGAGACACAGGGATGTTCCTGGAGGCTCAGCAAGTGAGGGACCTCTGCTTCCTGCCCTTTTCCAGGAGAGGAGCAGAGCCGGGACTGGGTTCCCAGTGCCCTCTGCCCAGGGGGTTGCATTCTTTCCTGGCTGTGAGTCCAAAGGCAAGGGTACTCAATACATATTTGTTGTATGTATGTATGTATGTATGTATGTATGTATGTATGTATGTTATGTATGTATGTATGTATGAATGAATGAATGAATGAAAACTTGAGGTCAGCCTTAAAAGGAGAATTTCTATCTTTATGTCTACCTTAGATTACCTAAGCAGTCTCTCACCTTCAGAAACCAAGTTGGTTTGAAGTTGACCAGACCTTCCAGAAGGGGTGATGTAAATGCTGGAAGAGGAGTACAGCTTTGTACCTGGGATGAGAGGTGACCACCTCTCATTCAGAATTCAATGTATTACCAGTAGCTGAAGACGCAGGAAAGTGGGGATATTCAGGGTGGGCTCCCTCCCCTGTTGTGGTGCTGAGGGTGAGTGTGATTTCCCACTTGTATACCGAAGTTTTCAGCTCAAGCAGGAGACTCCCTTTTTTGTTTTTTTGTGGGGTTTTTTTTTGGGGGGGGGGTTCTGAAATATACCAGATACATCCCAAGGTTGGCACTACTAACCATCTCTATAGTTAAGCTCATTCTTGTCCTTAAGTGCTAAAATTTAGGGCCTTGGAAGGAGCCTTCCCATGAGTGCAGGCCCCAAGTTTTCTTTAACTTGCCCAAGTGCCGCCCAAATTCCTGCCTTTTCCTAAAGATGTAAAGACATCTGCTGTCCACCTACATGCTACCACCAGGGGCTCCTAGCCAGGCTGGTGTGTGATCCGGGTTGTCAGCTTTGTTTACCAAGTCCTCTCTCTCCACTCCCTTTTTATTCCATCTGGTCAAGTGGGTCCTGCCTAGAGGCCAAACTCCCAATCACAGGCAAAGGGGCACAGGGAGGAAAGAATTGTAACATTTTAAAGATACCTAGGGGCGCCTGGGTGGCTCAGTCGGTTAAGCGTCCGACTTCGGCTCAGGTCACGATCTCGCGGTCCGTGAGTTCGAGCCCCGCGTCGGGCTCTGTGCTGACTGCTCAGAGCCTGGAGCCTGTTTCAGATTCTGTGTCTCCCTCTCTCTCTCTGACCCTCCCCCATTCATGCTCTGTCTCTCTCTGTCTCAAAAATAAATAAATGTTAAAAAAAAATTTTTAAAAAAGATATCTAAATAGGTGTTTCCTCTCTTTTCGCTGAAATTGTGTGGATGGATGGCTGCTCGTGACCCACGTTTGGCGTAGTTGCTTTATATTTAAAGGAGAATAAAACCCTCATCTCTCCCTAGTCCATGGAGGGTCTGTGATCTTGACTTTGCATTCTGCTATAGCTGTTAAATATTATTCTAGCCAAGACGTTCCAATTGGACCTACAGTTTAATATTCTTCTATAGTATTCTAGCCCTAGCTCCTGCGGCTATCAGAGAAAGTCAAAATTGTCTAATTCTGCTGAAGCCCCACTGCTCAGAGCCACTGAGTCAGTCAGGAAGGCAGTGGGACAGAAGTGACAGAACGGAGTATGCCAAGTTCTAGGGATCTGCTATACAACATTGTGCCCGTAGTCAACAGTGCTCTATTGCGCACTGAAACATTTGTTGAGCAGGCAGATCTCATGCTAAGTGTTTTCGCTATGATAATAAAAAAATGCTAAGAATAGTGGATTGTGGGGGAGTAGTGCCCAGGAGTGTGAATGAGTCTCCTGTTCTCTTCCATGATCTGGGAGCTCATTACACAGATGTGTTCAGTTTGAGAAAATTCATTGAGCTGATAGATGCACTTCTCTGTGTGTATGTTATAAAAAATTTAAAAATAAAATGAGTAATTGCTCTCTCTATAAAAAAGGGGACTTCATGACTCAACCAATCACACCAAATAATAATGAAAATAGCAACAACAATGACAATAGCCATTAACTAGACAGTACGTACGTCACATATGTTACAGTCTTTAATCAAAATAGCATATTCTGGGGCGCCTGGGTGGCTCAGTCAGTTGAGTGTCTGACTTCAGCTCACGTTATGATCTCATAGTTTGTGAGTTCGAGCCCCACGTTGGGCCCTGTGCTGACAGCTCAGAGCCTGGAGCCTGCTTCGGATTCTGTTTCTCCCTCTCTCTCTCTCTCTCTCTGCCTCTCCCTCACTCATGCCCTGTCTCTCTCTCCTTCAAAAATAAATAAATAAATTTTAAAAATTGAAAAAAAAATAGCGTGTTCTGTTATCACTAGTACCTTGATATTTTTGGTGAAGAACTAAAACACTATCGGACCTTGTATTTTTAACACTTCCAAGGTAATGGCCAGTCATCGGTGGAACTTGGATTCAGTCAGGGATACTGAGTTCAGAATCCAGACTCTGAACCACCATGCTGTCATGCAGTGAACTCCTAGACTTACCAGTTCCTTCAGTTGCCCCCTACACCATTGCCACCACTACTAACTGAGACACAAATTCTAAGTTAGAAATATTGGCATATTTTTGGTGGAAAAAAATTCAAGAAAATAAAAATTATGAAGAAAAATGCAGTAATTTTTTCTAAACCAAACACGGAGCTCTAGGATGTCCCATTGTCAATACGGTGCCATAGAATAGGAGAAAATTGATAAAACTAAGAAGGCAATCTAAATATTCAGTCACTAAGCCAATAGCCAGAAAATATAATGTTTTGTAGTATACGCACATACACAAGCCATCCAAAGTGAGGGATCTGTTGGGTTTTTTAAAATTTTTTTGATGTTTATTTATTCTGATAGGGAGAGAGTGCACACATGTGCATGCATACGGGAGGGGCAGAGAGAGAGAAAGAACCCCAAGCAGGCTTTGCCCTGCCAGCGCAGAGCCCAATGCAGGATTCAAACCCAGGAACTGTGAGATCATGCATGACCTGAGCCAAAATCAAGAGTCAGACACTTAACCGATTGAGCCACCCAGCTGCCCCAAGGGATCTGTCCTTCTGACTACTCATGTATCTGAATGGATGAGACAAATAAGATTAATCCTAGGAAGAGGAAAGCCCTTGGTGGAGATCACTGCCAAAGAACATGTGAAATATGAGATACTGGGGAAGCCAGCACCGTACGTGACCTTTGACAGTGGGGAACATGAGGTCTGGAGAGGAAAAGGGAAACTTTCAGTTGGAACGTCACCCATCAATAGAAGTCCAGAGGCAGAAATGACCAGGACATATTCAGGGAACCATCAAGACACAAAACAGAGAAAATCTATAGGCAAGTAGTTGAACAGGTGGCTGGGGAGGATTATGAAGAGCCGTGAGTGCCTGGAGGAGGCTGGTAGAACTTGAAAGGCAAAGTCTATATAAATTCTGAAATAATAGGGGCTCCTGGGTGGCTCAGTTGGTTGAGCGTCCGACTTCGGCTCAGGTCATGATCTCACAGTCTGTGGGTTTGAGCCCCGCGTCAGGCTCTGTGCTGACAGCTCAGAGCCTGGAGCCTGTTTCCAATCCTGTGTCTCCCTCTCTCTCTGCCCCTCCCCCAGTCTCACTTTGTCTCACTCTGTCTCTCAAAAATAAATAAATATTAAAAAAATTTTTTTAAATAAAATAAATAAATAATTCTGAAATAATAAAGTGCATGAGGGTGCAGCATGGGAGAGAGGAGACAATGAAGAGACAGTGAGGTGGCCTGGATTAACAAGGGAGCTGCCCAGAAAACAAAAGAAAGATTTTTAATAACCTGGCAGGACTCAGTGACAACTTCGATGTAAGGGACAGAGAAAAGAGTCTCGAGTGACTACTGTTTATCCAAAAATGTTTCAAAAATGGACTGGGGTGAGCAGGTGGTTTACCTGGGTTGAACCACACAGGAGGAGCAGGGCTGATGGACTGTGTGATGGAAAGGCACACTGGCCTGAGGACGAGACCAGATCCTGACACCAGCTAATTTCCTGATCACATCACTTGCTTTCTCATTTCTAAAACCAGGAATTTCATCCAGGAAACGTTTATTGAGCATTCACCCTGCACCAGGCACTATGCAATTGTCTGTGTGTTTCCCACTTAGGTGGGTAGTGATGTGCCCCAGCAAGTAACCTGTGTGTTGCCGGTTCCTTTAGTAAATCCTAGCTTCTGCTTCCCTCTAGTGGCCACTTAGTGCCACTTTTGCTCTTTTGTTCCTAGAATGCTGATCTGAATGGAAAGTCAAGAAGTCTCTAAGATGGAGCTGAGTCATAGATCATGTGCATAGACAAGGGAACAGGTTGTAAGCGGTGTCTAAAGGGCATGTCCTGATAGTTGGTAACCAGGAAGGAAGGTGGTGGTAAGAAAGATCCACTGTCATTAACCAGACATGAGATGGGGGTGACAGTCAAGCCCAGAGCAAAACTAGCCAAGAGCAGCAGACAGAAGCAGAAAATCCCATTAGGACTCACTCAATAAATGGGCAAGGCTGGACAAGGAAGAAGTGTTGGGTCACAGATAAAGGCCCTTTCTTCATGCTGAAGGGGCAAGGATAGGACCAGGGATAAGGAAAAGTCTGTAATTCACTGATAACATAAACTTGACAACTTTTTTTTTTAATTTTTAATATTTATTTATTTTTGAGAGAGAGACAGAGCATGAGCGGGAGAGGGGCAGAGAGAGAGGGAGACACAGAATCTGAAGCAGGCTCCAGTCTCTGAGCTGTCAGTGCAGAGCCCGATGCAGGACTCGAATCCACAAACTGTGAGATCATGACCCAAGCCGAGGTCGGACACCCAACTGACCGAGCCACCCAGGTGCCCCTAAACTTGACAACTTTTGAGGAATACACTGTTAAGACTCTAGGAACCCCTTCATTTGCTGCTGCTATTCTCTTCCTTGCTGGGCACATGTTCTAGATCATTCATCTGGACAACTGGCATCTCCTCTAGCTCCCACCACCAGGGTGGTGCCCCACAGCTGGGGATGGCTGGATGGTGATGAAGCTGAGCAGGCTGGCATAGGACAGGGTAGATGCTCCGGGATCCCACTGGCTGATGGGTAAGCAGGAGAAGAGTTGTTATCAAGTGTCACAGCCAAGGGCAAGTGACATAGACATGTCTGTATCATGTCTGAGGAGACACAGCCATGGCAGTATCCAGTGCGCAGTTGGGTTAGGCAGTAGTGGGAAGAGTTAATCACTTTCTGAGGAACCCCCGTTGTCATACGTGAGGTGTTTGTACACTATTCCTCATCGGACAGTAAGCTCAGTGAGGGCAGGGCCATCCTGACTATCTGCTTCAGCCCTCTGTGCCCTGTGTGCAGCATAAGGGCTGGCTGGTGAGTAAGCAAATAAGTGATGGGTGACATAACTGGATTTATAAGACTTGGGGACCTGCCTTTGCGATCGATGTACTGCTCTGATCCTGAGCAAGACAGTTCACCTCTCTGAGTCTCCGTTGCCTCATCTATAAAATAAGATCATAATGCTAACTTACAGAATCCGTGAAGATCAGATTGATGTCTGTGAGAGAGTTTTGTAAAGGGTCACACAAGTGTGCAGTGTTCTCTTATTCTGCTTGAAAATGGGAAAGTAACCAGATGTCCACTGGCATCTCTTTGGGCCTGGTAAACAGTGACTCTGGATGTTTGCTTTCTGAGTCAAAGCATTTCTTCTGAATGTGCATTTGAATTCCCCACCCCCTGCCCCACCCCGGGCTGCCATCACCTGGCTGGCTGGCTGTGTTTCTGAGACAGGTTCTCCCCCCCACCCCCCCACCCCCCCCCCACCCTCCCCCCACCCCCCCCACCCCCCCCCCCCGGCAGTCAGCAGCACACCCCTGCACTTCACCTATGCCCTCTACCCAATTCTGGTCCTGGCAGACTTGCTCCCTGTGCTCAGATTACATAACAATATTCAGGCTGACTGGTGTTCTCTGGTCAATCCTGGGGGAAGATGGCCTCTTTCCAGGGATTATTTTGCCAGGTATCTCTATGTGAGTGGATATTTGTTATTGTTGTTATTCATTATACATTGTTATTCACCTGATCTGGCAAGTAGTTCCAAGAAATCTCTCCCAACCTGATGTAGTCTGTTGTCTCTCTAGGAGGCCTAGTGTGGAAAAAGAAGAAAAGTTCCTATCCATGGCCCTACAAAGGGCAATTGTAACTTAAATCATACCCTAAACCCAACTGCCGGTTTTCCCTCAATATGTGTCATTAAGGATGCTTTAGAAATGGATTTCTATACCCTACGCACATGATATGGGTACAGAAAATATGCCTTGGATATGTGCTGAGTTATGATTGCTGGGTAAACAGTAGGTAGCATTTATTGAGCACGTGACGCGTGGCATGGTACCTGTGTGAACTCATGGAATCCTTGCAATGACTCTGTATGGTAGGAATTCATATTTCCCCTATTTTATAGTTAAGGAAGATTAGCCAAAGAGAGGCTGATTAACTTACTTAAAGTTATACAGACAGTAACGATGGAGACAGGTGCAAACCCAGCAGTCTGACTCCAGACCCAGTGACCCACAACACGGAAAATGGTGACCCACATCTGAATAACTGAGGTTGGATAACTTTGTGTACTTTTGTGAAATCCTGCCTGGTCTTTGGCCAGATTTTCCCTGGAGCTCAACTTTTCAGTGTTCCCTGACCTGCACAGAGAACAATTTGCAAGAATGCCTGATTTGCAAGAATGCCTGAGGGCAGCCCACAACTTCTTATCTCTTTGTTCCTGGAGAATGGCTGTTTGTAATCCCTGCTTCTCCCAGCCACCTCTCTCAGGCTTCTGCTGCAGGTAAACTTGGGTTTTGAGAGCTGGTGCCCTGGCTCTTTTCCCCTTTCCCAAGTTATGGTGTGTGTTGCAGGAAAGTGCCTTCCTGCCCAGGTACAGTCAGAACATCAGTAAGGATAGGGAAGCACAGAGGAGCCAGGAGATGCCCTGCGCTCCCATCAGGACCATTGTCTCCAGACTAGGGGGTCAGTGTTGCAGAGGCCTGTGTTCATGGACAGGCTATGCATCCTCTCAGCCCTGTCTGCTGACAGCTTGTGCCCAGTCTAGATGGTCTCTGAAGCCTGGGCAGTGAATACAGAGGTGAGGAGCAGACAGAATTCACAATCCGTTTGCAATTCCTCCCTTCTTTGCTGGAGAGCTCTGACCCTCTAACCAGCATTTGGCAAGTTCTTGTTGGATGAACAAATGAATAAACATTAAGTTAAGCCAGATCTGAGACCCTATAACTTCCACCCCTGGTGTTAATTATGCCCAAGGCAAATCTAGTTCCTCCTCTGGGTAGATGGTGTCTGTCTGCTACGAGCTCTGTCCTTGTTCCTACTTTGTTCTCCATTGAAACATACATTTCAGGTTTGCAGATGACACAAAGCTGGAAGGAATCACTAATCTGATAGATGAAAGAGTCAAGAACACAACTCTTTAGCTAGAAATTTAAAGTTAACAGAGATAAATATAAATTTCTCTGAGTTAAAGCCTCACGTAGAAAAAGGGAAGAAGCTAGCTTGAAAGGACCCTGTGAGTCAGATTGGGGTCTTCAATAGGCAACATGCTCACTAGAAGCCAATGGCTTGACTTAATTAAAAGACTCTGAGACCACATCGATGGAAGTACAGTGTCTAGACCTAGAAGTGAGTGCTTTGCTTAGCCTGTGCTAGGCACAATAAGTCTAAAGGATTCAGTTCAGTTCTGGGTGTTTCTATCAGGAGGGACAGTACATGCCGATGTTCATCCAGAAGCATATGATGAAAATGTTGAACTACACATTTGAGATCCATTTGAAGGAATGTTCGAAAAAGAGAAGACTTAAGGAATTATCAATCTGGTCTTCACATATGTGGAGCTCCATAGAAGAAAGGAAGATTTCTTCTGTATCACCCTAGAGGGCAACTAAGAACCGTGGATGGAAATTACAAAAACAAAGAAAATGTTCTGAAAATTGCAGCTTTCCACCAGGAGGGAACAGTGTCATAGCACAAAGAGCTAGATGTTGTTCAAAGGGTCCTGCCTTGAGTGGGGGTTGGGGTGGAAGCTCATGAGGGTCCTGGGTTTCTGTGATCTGTAATCTCAGCTGCCTTTCTCAGCCTCGTGTCCTCTGCAGCTTTGTCAGGCATGAATTTGAAAATCCTCTTCCCACAGTGACGCCAATCCATATATCAATACATGAGGTGCAGGTGTGAACCGAGAGCCTTATGACACTCTCCTCAAGCGGTAGCCATCATTAATTGAGCAAGATCTAGTGAGAAGTGTTCTGAATCCAGAATTTGAAAACCTGAGTCTAGTCTTAGCTCTGCTCCCAACTATCTTGGGGTCCTCAGTTTTTCTACTTATGAGTTAAAAGTATTGAATCATCTCTGGCTTAACTCATTGACTTACCCACTAACACACTCATTCATTCAACTAATGTTTATTGGGTATTTACCATCTTTTAGACATGATCTTCCTTAGGTAAGTCCTTCTTCTTTGGAGGATTAATTTTCCTCTTCTGTAAAATAGGGGTATTGGATTTTGGATGAACCCTTGCACCTTAGCTAGGCCATGAATCCACCTCAGTTCACATTTCATAGCTTTGGTTAAAAGATTGTCACATAAGGCCTGGATGAAATCTTTGCTAAATAAAAAAACAACAACATTATGTGGTTCAGGCACTCCTCAAATATGTCTATCTATTAACTCATTTTTTAAAAAGGGAATGAAGGGATTAATTTTAATTTGCATCTATCAAAGGCATACCACATTAAGAGAAACAAACAAAAAAAAAAAAATAAAGAGAATAAAAGAGAAAAATTGGGAGACCGACATACTAATCATAATTGTTGCCACTCACGGAATGTTTATTGGTGCAAATTTCTGAGACTTTGAAAGTGTAAAAATGTCTTTAGTGTGCCCTCATCTTGACTGACAGTTTGGACACACAATTCTAGGTTGGTAATAATTCCCACGCAGAATTTTGAAGGAAGTACTCCATTTTCTTTAACATTCTAAGGCTGTTGTTGAAAAACACTGTCATTATGATTCTTGATTTGTTGGATTTTACCTGACTTTTTCCCCTCCTTCTCTCTCTGAAAGCTTTTAGAATGCCCTTTTTACTGCCTATGTGTCCTGACGCTGTGATTTAGAGGAGGTCTTTTTAAATTAATCACAGCAGGCACTTGGAACATCGTATCAATTTGGCACTTTGTGCCCTTCAGTCCTGGGAATTTTTCTTTACAATTTATTCCTTTTCATTCTGTCTGTCTTAATCTTGTTAGATTGATTCTTTAATTTTCTTATATTTTCTCTCTTACTTTCCTCTCTCACTGGTCTTATTCTAGTCTCAAGAAAATTTCTTTGACTTTATCTTCCAATCCATATATGAAATGTTTCATTTCAACCATATTTTTAATTTTTTTATTTTTTTAATGTTTATTTATTTTTGAGAGAGAGAAAGAGCGCAAATGGGGGAGGAGCAGAGAGAGAGGGAGACACAGAATCTAAAGCAGGCTCCAGGCTGTGAGCTGTCAGCACAAACCTTGAGTTCATGATCTGAGCTGAAGTCAGATGCTTAACTGACTGAGCCACCCAGGTGCCCCATATTTTTAATTTCTGAGAGCTCTTTCTATTCTGTAATTTCCCCCCCTTTCTGTAGCAGCTTGTTCTTTTTTTATGGACACAATACCTTTCTCACCTCTCCAAGGACTATAGTAGTGTTGAAGATTTATTGTTTTGCCTGTATCTTGTTTCCTCTGAATGGCTGATCCTTTTTGTTTGTTTAGTTTGGTTTCTATCAGAGAGGCTTTTCTGCAAAGTCTGGTGATCTTTGACTGAATCGTACTCATATTTATGAATGGGGCACCAAAAAAGCTGAGTGGATACTCTGTTTAATGGATGGAGTATATTTACTGGAAGGTTTCACTCTGCAGTAATCCAGCAAGACACTGGAGGTTTGGGGGCGGGATCTCCAAATGTCAGTGTTTGAGTATCTGTGCATCTTTTTTGGTTTCTCCAATGAAAGATCCTCAAATCCACCTAAAATGTTTATATTTGGCTGCCAGTATCCTGGGAGCCAATAAGATCAAGGATGGTGGCCATCTCCCTCTTCTGTATATGGACCTTCAGTGAATTCCAAGTTCTCAGGAAAGTGCACATCACATACAAGAGGGACCTAGGGGTCTACTCCCTTTACAGACTTTCAACCCCTCTTCCCTTTTTTAGCCCCACCCATACCCCTACCCTCAGTGCAACCTGGTGCTTCCACTTCCTCAGTCTTTCCGAGGTTGTGCAGGGCTAATGGCAGGAACATGCATCTCATTTTCTCCATTCTGCCAAGTCAGAATCCACTCTTGCAGCTACTTTCTGTTACTCAAAAAAATGTTGACTTGTCTATTACTTCTCATTCTCTTTATTCTTGTTGGTTTATCTTTGCCCTCTTGTGTCATTTTTTTCAGATTTAGGAATTAATGACGATATAGCCAAATGATCGAAGGGTAAGATAATTTTTCAAAAGGGAATTCAGAACAAATAAACTGGGGGCTAGAAGACACTGACAAGAATAGGTGGGCAGCCAGTGCGAGAGACCGCTCGGGCACTGTGGGTCCACATTGCAGGTATGCAGTTATGTAGCAGGAAATAGCTTGAGGACCTCATTCACTCCGGCATTCAGTGAGTATCTGTTGATCACCTGCTATGTGCCAGACTCGGCAGATGTGACTGTGAGCAAGACAGAGAAGGCTTCTGCTCTTCAGGACCTTATATTTTCACGTGCAATAAGGCCACAAATAACAAATAAACAAGGCAACCTGTTAATGATAAGTGCTCAAGAAAATTAAAGACGGTTGTGTGTTAATGAGTGACCATAGGAACTACTTGAATGGAAGGGCCCCTGAAATCCAGTTTCCTCATCCTAAGAATGAGGAAGTTCAGGTACTGAGAAGGGAAGGGACTTTCCCAATGTCACACACAGTTAGGACCTGCACCAGTACCGAGGAGGCCTCCTGATTCCCACTCCTGCATTCTTTGTGCTATTAATTTCTCCGCGGTTCTTGAGACCTCTGCTGACTGCAGACCACACCCTTGGCCTCTCTGTGGCTCCGCTTTCCACCATGGAAAACAATCAAGCTAAATAGCTCCTTCAGCTGAGGTCAGGGAAGCCCCAGCTCCAGTGAACAAAGATGAAGCAAATCATCAGCTTTAGAGTCTTTTTTTTTTTTTTAACATTTATTTATTTTTGAGAAACAGAGTGAGACAAAGCGTGAGCAGGGGAGGGGCAGAGAGAGAAAGAGACACAGAGTCTGAAGCAGGCTCCAGGCTCTGAGCAAGAGGTCAGCACAGAGCCTGATGTGGGGTTCGAACCCACAAACCGTGAGTTCATGACCTGAGCTGAAGTCAGACGCTCAACCGACTGAGCCACCCAGGTGCCACCAGTTTTAGAGTCTTAATTGGACTTGGCAGCAACACAGGCTGTCTACCTGCAGAGTGAAGGTGGCCCCTCACTGCCCACATATTGTGTTACGCCTGTTTCAAATCTCAGTCAAGGTAGAAACGGAGCACTAAACTCCTGTCAAGAGACCAGCTTTCTGGAGAGCTCATCTGGATTTCACAGAAGTGCAAGGACAGAGGTTTATAGGGATGGATTTTGAAGCCACTAAACTGAGGCATCATGGGCAACACAGGGCTTTTCTGAGGTTCACATGGTGATCCTGGAGCAGAACTGGGAACTATCCATCTGTCCACTGACCCTTTTTTCCCTCAAAGTATTATGCCTCCTTCAAATATTGCAACCCCCACCCCCGCTGCCATGATATTGTTGATCTGCTGTACATGTTGTTATTGTTACTTTCATTATGAAATAACTCTGGAAATAGAAGGGAGGGGGGGAATCACGCAGAGTTTTCCACCCAGTAAAGCCAGTCATAACATTCTGATGAATTTCCTTCCTGTGAATTTCCGACGTTATAGGGTTGTTGTTAGTGATGTTCTCCACCTAGTTATATATGCAACTTTACTGTTGTTAGTGATGTTCTCCACCTAGTTATATATGCAACTTTACGTCCTGTCCTTTTCCTTAAACTTTGTATAAGTTCAGCAATTTGTAACTGTTATAAAGCTTTATGAATATCTAATGACCGCTTAATTAAACAGTCACTTTATATATCATAATTACTTAACTATTCCCTTCCTGTTAGATTTTTGTATTTTAGTATTAGGTTTTTTTTTTTTTTATGTTATAGCTATTGTTTCTCGCACTTTAAAATGCTGTTATGAACATACTCATGCTCAAAGCCATATGAGTACAACTGCCTGTCACCTGTATGCTACTTCTCATCCCTTTGCAATTGGAAGGGGGTCGTATACATACTCTGCTTTGAGATGTTTCATGGTAAGGAATGTTATCTAACGAAATTAATCTGTGGCTGTGGGAACAGAGGCATCGGCAGCAGGCACAGGGACCGCTGGGGGAGAGAAGGACTGTTTTGAACAGGAGCTGGCAGGCCCTCTCAGTGCCCCTGAAACCTCACCAAGTAGACACCCTCTCACTTCACATTTTTCTAAGGCCGGCTCTGGCCTCCCTTGTTGCCATTCACATGCAGACGTTACTTCAGAGAACTGTGCCTCCCGCTGGCCCAACACCGTGGAGGACTTAACCAGCGTGAATCAGAGGGCAGGCAGCCAGGAGAGGAGGAGGAGGTCTGGCTTATCTGATGGACGAAGCGATGGCAGGAGCTGATGTCCACAGTGTCAGCAGGCTCAGGTGGCAAGTGTTGTGTGCCATTGTCAGGCTCATGGGTAGGGAGGTGGTCATCAGATGGGTGGTACGCGGCAAGCAATGAAGAATGAATCTTCATTTTCCATAAAGGGATCCAGGGTCCCACCATCCCTTGTTTTTTGCAGAAAAAGTTTATGCTGACCTGGGGACCCTTAAAGGCATTTGAGTCACCTTCCCTAAAACCTTTCAGGCCAGTTCTTTTCATTGCACTGGTTTAGGGTAAGACTCCATTAAGATTATTAAAGAGGGAAAAGATCTGATTTACTTACATAATAATTTTCATACCTGTGTACATCTGGTGCAGTCTATCCAAGGACAGTGGGCCATCAAATTAACTCCTTTTTTCTACTTCTTCTCTACTTGGTAACTTTCCTCTCATATTTAAGTAATAATGATAATTAATTCCTCTAGAATTTATTTGTAAACAAGCACTTGGAGAGCTAACTCTGTTGGAGCCACCGTCCTAAGTCCTTTAAAAATATTATCTCATTGGGGTGCATGGCTGGCTCAGTTGGGAGAGCATGTGACTGTCAATCTCAGGATCATGAGTTCAAGCCCCACATTGGGCATGGAGCCTACTTCAAAACAAAATTATTTCATTTAATCTTCATAGCAATCTCTGAAGCAGATACCATTATGTCCCCATTCCACAGATGAGGAAACTGAAACCAGGAGGTTAAGTAACTTGCCCCTGGTCGCACAACCGGTGAGGGGCTCCAGAGTCCGTAGCCCTCGGGAGAATCTGGTGGAGACAGATGCAGGCTGAAGCTGAGGCCCTAAAATGACAACAGTAGAATCCTGGGCAGGGTGCTGTGCTACCTCTCCTAATGTCACTGGAAACCCCACAGGGAATAATCTTACCTTTTTCCATAAAATGAGGAAATTCTTAGGGGTAATCTGGCTCACACTGTTTATACACAGAGGAGGTGCAGTCAATCTCCAAATAGTCACCAAGCAAACATGGACCTCAATGAAAGCAATAGTTTCTGGCAAATATGAGTAAGAACCAGGGAGGTTATGATGTCTCCTCTGCATGTGTAGTGGTACCAGCTAGAAAGAAGACAACCGGGCTATGGCTGAGAAGCAGGAGGAAAGTGAGGGTGTGAGGAGCTCCTTCCGCCCCTCAGGATGCACCTTGGAGTGGGAAAGACAAAGTCCAGGGACTGGACAACATAGGAACAAGTTTCCTTGGGAAATGGCCAGGACCCAGGAAGGAGAGAGGCTGGGAAAGTAAGGGGAAAAGAATCAGACAGTGATTCACTGGGGGGGGGAGCACCCTGAGGGGGAGGGCAGAAATCCAACTAGCCATTAGCATCAGAAAGGTTTAGCAAGCCCTGGGCAAGGTCCTAAGGAGCTAAGCAAAGAAAACAGCTGAGACACTCCCAGGAAGGGGCCACCTCAGAGACTGCTGAGATGGGGGGGGGGGGGGCACCGTGAAGGAAATAGGCAAGAGAAAATTTTAGAAACTGCGGTACACGGTCAGAGAAGACTCAGAAACACCCGACTTCATGCTGAGAGTCTGTGTTATCAGCTCACGGCTCCCAACATTTCCCTCCTAGGAATGAGTTTGGTCTTAGAATCTGGAGTGGGATCAAACTGGTAGATTGAAAGTCAAGCATCCATAGCCGACAGTTGGAAAATAAACAGGACAGATAATATGCAGCCTTGGACTTTTGAGCAGGGTGTGATAGCCCCTTCCTGACACTGTTGAATCACCAGGACCTCTGTGGTGGGGAGAGGTTGGGCTCCCTCCCTCCACACCCCTGATTTCAGCAAGAGGGTGTCTGTCAAATTGGAACATGGTTCCCTGAGACAATACCTTAAAGATTTCCAAGGAGGATGTTGAAACCGTTCTTAAAAGGCTTTGGGGAGGAGAAGAGCGAGGTGAGGACAGATGTTTGCAACATTCTGTGCAACACGCTGTTGGATAAGACCTATTTAAATTTCTGGGACAGAGATTCAGCTCAGAGAGAGGAGTGTGGACTCCTGAATGTGCCACTGTAGAGGAGTACAGCCCTGCAGAGAAGAAGGGACAGTGAGAGTGGGGACATGGTCACTGGGCCTGTCCAGATGGGAAGAGGAAGAAGAGAAAGTAATGACCCTGGGGCCCTGTGAGACAGTAGACCTGCTGGCACCCAACAGAACTGGTCAGAAAGAAAAATACACCCCTACTTTCCTAAGAAATTGATAATCTAGTGTCTGTGAGGGAATTTGGTTTTATTGGTTAATGAGGGGAACACTCTGTAATTAATGTTCAGTAGGTGGTGTGGCTCATCACAGTCCAGGAGAAGTCTTAGAGCATGCAGCATGAATGAATTATTTTGAGGGTTGCAATTAAAAATGCTTTAAGCGTGCCCAGATTCCTCAAAGGTCTTTTGGCCCCTCTGCCCTTGCCCCCTCCCCTACTGGCAAGGGCTCTTAGAACTTTCCAGGGCTAATTCTAGTCCTGGGTTCTCTGAAGCACAGTTTGTGAAGTGTGAACTCCGAGTCCCCTGGGCACCTGAAGCTCCCTTGTTGCTCTGGGGAGGAATTGTTACAGGGACGGCTCTGTCTGGCCTCTGACTCATCCATTTCTCCTAACTCCCTCACTGCCACTGTTGAGAATTCCCTTGTTGCCCTGGAGTGGGGACCGAGTGTGAGAAATCTATTTGATCACGCCATTGAGGTGAGGCAAAACCAGGACATTCATCCTCTATTTGAACCGTAATGTTTTGGGGCTGGGTCTCTGAGCACCAGCGAAACTGACTGTTGATCATCTTTCATCATCTTTTGTCTGGCCTGGGCAGCCTACAGCAAGCAAAAATCGCCATCTAATGGTGTTTTCCAGCCTTCTCTCGATCTTTGAATTGTAGAAGCACACTGTCTGGCTGTTAATCCTCTCCTGCCTCCCACCGTAACTCCCTGCCTGCCCGTGGGTGGGTCTGGCTGTAACTTGTCCTGAGGGGCAGTGGGCCTTGTATCTGGTGACATGCTAGGCTGTTTGCAACCAGAGCTTTAGGCGCCCTCTGCTTTGCAAAAGTCTGCAAAAGGGCCATACCCATCCCTGAAAGGGCTGTAAATTGCATCTCAGGCCATGTGTGCGCTTGACCTTGGGAAAGAATCCTGAGGTTGGCACAGAGGAGTGACTCCACTGAAGCATAGAAGCTCGGTGACAGAGATTCTCAGAGTTAGCAGGAAATGTTGTGGTCATCTAGTCCAACATTCTACAAATGGAATTTGCAAATTCTACAAATTTCCATTAGTGGAAAGTGGAATCAATTTAGTGGGATGCCACCAGCAAGTGAGAAAAAAAATGAAATAGAATATCAGTGAAATTAACTCAGCGAAACTTGTGTTTCAGTGAAATTTGTGTTTCAGTGACGTAGCTGTTCGTATGTTAGTGCAGACTGGTTAAGATTATAAACTGCAGTCCGGAAAGTTTAAGCAACTTGTTGTAGGCCAAGCAAACCCTCAGAGGACCAGTAGCTCAGGCCAGTGTTGTCTTCTCTCCACCTGTCTCCCACCCCCTCCAACCACATACATACCTAAAACTTGTACATAATTTGCTCTGGTATGTGGTTTAAGGAACATGGGATTTGTGGTGGAAGGCTGGATTCAAGTCCAGCTGGGTGACTGTGGGAAACCATCTGGCCAGTGTTTCTCAGACAGTATCTCAGGGACCCTCCATTTAGAATCATGAGTTGGGGGAGTCTTGTTAAAAATATACATCCCTGGGTCCCCTGAATCAGAACCTGTGATTGGAGGCTAGGGCAAGTGAGAGACCAGCAAAGGCATCTGCACGTTCAACAAACTCCTGAGGCAATTTTTATGCGCACTCATTGTCCCAAACAATGATCTTGATGTTTCTGAGCTTAAAGTTCTTGATGGATGAGGTGGAGATGGTAGCATCGCCTGGTTGTTGTGAGAATCAAGTGGATAGTTAACGTGAGGGTGAAAGCACTCTACAGACCTGAGGTATTACCATCTCACAACATCCCTCTCAAAACGATGCTTTGGGAAGATGGCACCAGAAGGGCACAGAGGTAGAGTCTGTGCATTTAATGGGACTAGGAAAGTTAAATGGAAAAATGAGCCAACAAGCATGTTTTCTCCTTCTTCTGTCTCTTTCCCTCTTCCAACTTCTGTCCTACGAATTTCTCTTCCTGATCCAATCTCAATGGCTGCGCCCTGCCCATCCCCGGACACGTGTTTAGAGCAGGCTCCTTACTCCGTGGTTGGGAGCCATACATTTTGCAACCATCATTTCAATGCATCGTGTAACCTTCTCAAGCCCACTGTGACATTCAAGTTCCTTTAACAGGAAATTCTCACAGTCCTGAATGCTGAGCTCTTGGTCCTGGTGGGACTGTTGTTTCTCTGCATACTGGGCTGCTTGCTGTATTTACCATTCAGCAGAAGCTTCCCGGGACATATGGCTACACAATGTACTTGGACTGGTGCGTTAGTACAACTGCTGGTGCAGGCAATGCAGGCCCTGAAGGCTTCAATTAGAGATGTACAGACTGAGGCCAAGTTCCTTGGAGGTGGTAGCTGGACTTTCCCACTGAGCCGCTGTCTGGGCTGAACCTTGGGGAGAATAGGCTGCCCCTGTGGGCCTCTGGGTCTCCCACTCCTTCCCTTATTTCCCCTCTGCCCCTAAGTGCAGCTGCTATTTCAAGAGAGAAGCTTTGCAGGGGCGCTTGGGTGGCTCAGTTGGTTAAGGGTCTGACTCGGCCCAGGTCATGATCTCGTGGTCATGGGTTCAAGCCCCAGCTCTGAGCTGATAGCTTGGAGCCTGGAACCTGCTTCAGATTCTGTGTCTTCCTCTTTCTCTCTCTCTCTCTCTCTCTCTCTCTCCCCCTCTCCCTCTGCCCCCCCCCCCCCCCGCCCACTCACACTCTGTCTCTTTCTATCTCTCAAAAATAAATAAGACATTTAAAAACATTTTTTTTTAAGAGAGTGGCTTTGTGCTTAGCTCTGTGAGACAAACTAATAACTAGTGGTTTCTCATGATAAGTGAAAGTCTCAGTGTTCAGCTAGAAGAGGTTGCTCTTATCCTGAGGTCGCTCTACCCAGTTTTACTGGTTCTGCCCCAGAACCAGTACAGTGGGGAAGTGCCAGGCCCAGAGGGAGGGTAGGCTACGGTACTGAGGATGGCTCCTAAGTAAGATGTGACCCCTCTTCCTCCCTTCCCATTCTTTCTCCTGGTCCCCAGTAGTTGGGCTAAGGTAAACCAATTCTATTCCCTTCTCTTCTGCTTCTCCTTTGTGTTCACACCTCATTCTTTTTTGTGTCACTGGCAACATCTGTTTTAAGCTGATGGCTCCAGCTGGGGGTGGGGTAGGGAAGGTTGCAAAAGTTAGGAGGAAGGAGGTTGTCTCTTCCATTATTCCCAAATAAGAATTCAGCTAGAAGCAGGTAAGAGTGAGTGAGTTAGAAATGGTGCCCAGTAAGAGTCTGAGGGTGGTCATAGGGGCAAGGAGGGGCGCAGGGTAGTGCCCTGGGAAGACATAAAGAGACATACTGGGAAAGGGGGTAGAAGGCACAGCTAGCTGGAAGCTTGGCAAAGGAAAATGAAAATAACTCCAAGTGAACAAGAAAGAATTAGAATTAAGCTCGGTTCTGGGCAGGCTCCAGATTGTGGCTGGAGCTAGAGCAGCAGAATGATTGAATGGCACTGTGTCAATTACTTTATTTTCTTGTTTTCTTTCCTGTTCCCAACTCCCTCTTCTGCCTTCTTTCCACTCCGGACCCCATCTTTCCCCCCTTTTCTTCCTCCTCCTCCTCTTTTCCTCTGCACGCATCCTTTCTCCCTCCCCCTCTCACCCACCCCCTCCTCCCCCAATCCCTCACGTTCCACTCCACGCCCCACCCCAAGCTCTCTGGCGGATGTGAGTTGACCGTGGTCCTCCAGGACTTCAATGCAGGCCACAGCAGCGAGCTGACCATCCAGGTGGGACAGACGGTGGAGCTGCTGGAGCGGCCCAGCGAGCGGCCGGGCTGGTGTCTGGTCCGCACCACGGAAAGGAGCCCCCCGCAAGAGGGCCTGGTTCCCAGCAGCGCCCTGTGCATCTCCCATTCCCGAAGCAGCGTGGAGATGGACTGCTTCTTCCCCCTGGTGAAAGGTAGGGGGACTGAGGGGGGGTGGGCACGTGCAGAAGGCGCTGGGCACGAGCCCACCCTAACCGAAGAGCACCACTGAGCTATCCTGTCTCGTCAACCTATTCTGACCTTGTGGGATTTCTCTTGACCTGCTTGTGAAAGGAGTGGGTTGGGGACTTGAGGAGAAAGAGCTACCGAGTGGCCATGTGACTTTGGAAAAGTCATTTAACCTTTGTGAGTCCATTTCAGCCTAAAATGAAAGCTGAATTAGATGGCCTCTAAGACCTCTTCTAGCTCTCCCACTACATTCAGAAAAGTCTTCTACCTGTGACCAAGCCTAGACTTCTCCCTTCTGCACTGAAGGCTCCAGAGCTGCTTTGGGCTCCCTGGCCCCCCACCCCCACCCAAGTGCTAGCATAGCTGAGTTAGGTTTGACCCTCCCCTCAGCCCTGCCAGGGCACAGGACACTCATTTATGGGGCCTTCATGGATACGTTCTTTGAGCCCAGGCTTCTGTTTTACACAGTTCTGTGTTATTCATTTTATATAAGTTCTCTGCTTATTTATTCATTTTTCCCCTCCCACCAAGGAGACTGAACTACTTAGAACAGTGATTCTCCAAGGGGGGGCGGGGGTGGGGGGTGTCTCAGGATTGGCAAGGTCAATATCCCTCTGGAACGCTTAGAAATGCAAACTCAGACTCTGCTCCAGACCCACTGGGTCTGAATAGCTGGGGTGGGGGCCAGCAGTCTGTGTTTTAGCAAGCTCCCCTGTGACTTTCATGCTCACTCTCGAATGAGACCCTCTAACTTTGACAGTCAAGGCTGGCAGGGGCTTTGGAGTTACTCATTTTACATTGAGTAAACTGAGGCGCAGAAGGCGACGCTGAGCTCTCCTGGGGTTCTGAGCTTCTTTTCTTAACTGGTCACATGACCTCCGTCGGGGGCGCCCTCTGTGCAGACCCATGCTGAGTATTTGTGAAATAGGAAGAGGGTAGGGGCCTTTGGGGAGGCAGGGACACCAGGGTCACCACAGAGACCTGCTACAGACTTCTCGGTAGGTACTGCAGGCTAATTAAATTTCTGAAAAGTTGCTAATTCTGCTGGAATTACATCCGGTCCACCTCTAAAACCTGCCATCCTCCTTTCAACCACCAGATGGCAGTAGCAGGTTGCATTATTGGAGCTGTCCAACTCTCCCAAGGGGCGTCCCTGGGTTTTTTTCCATCAGAAGAAAACTGGAAACTAAGACCCTCTTCCCTCCACACGCACACACCCTCGTGCCCCCTTCCCTCTGTTCATCCATCGCTTGCTTCTCCCCCTCCTTTTCTCTGAACACAGGAGGAACTGTGTCAGGAAATTGTGTGGAATTTGTAATTGCAGATACAGCTCCCCGGTCCTTTGAAGTGTCCACTGGAGAAACTCGTGGTACCAGGAAGAGATGGGTGAAACTCAGGAATGTGGTTCTGTTTGAAGTCTAACCAAAGGGAAACTGGGACCCAAAGGGGCTAGAAGTGTGAGGGTGAATGATGCAATATACACAAAACACTTAGAACAGTGCCTGGCACGCGATGCGTGGTAGTTGTCATGATAAGTGATAGTTATTCCATTTTTTGCCATCGATTCTTCAGCAAAATAGCTACCAACTCCCACATATCCAGTCTAGAGACCCCCATCTTTGGAGACAAAACCAAGGATGGCACTTCCTTTGCTGGGGAGGGCTAACTCGTCATAGATCTCTGGTGTGCGTTGTTCATCAGGAAGGACTTACCTTGCAGAGAGGAGCTGAGACTTTCTGACAAAGGCCCAGCCTCTCCAGCCTGTGGCTGGGTAGGATATGCATGCCTTCCTTGCCCCTGACCATCTGGGACCCTACCGCTTGTGGCAGGAGCAAACGCACAGTGGAGAGGCAGAGAGCAGTCAGAGGGGATCTGTGATCCAGAGGCATTCAGGGTGAGAACTCTAGAGGGAGAGGGATTAGTGGAGGGTCAACTGCTAAATGGACACTAAGGAGGAGGGATGGAATATAGAAGCAAGAGAGAAAGTGGAGAGGGAGACCAGCATGGAACTTTCTGGCGCACTCCACCAGCAGGCATGGCTTCTTAAAGGCAGTATCCTACCAGTGCCTGTCACCCATTTACTTGGCTCTGTTGGTTTGTAGGCTGGTTCCTCTCTCTCCAAGCATAGGCCAAGTAGGTGGGCCTTCAGATGGCCACCTGTGAGCTCTTACTGCCCTCTCACCTGTGTGGGCTCAGAATACACAGGTGCCCAATTCCTGACAGGCCTCCATGGAGCAGCCCTAACACAGCCTCATTTGAAAGCGTGTGCTCTCATGCACACACCCCAGTTTGGAAAGCCATCTCCCACTCCAGGGCCTCTTAGCAGAAACTCCATAAACTGTTCCTTCTCCCCATTCTGAGGGCTGCCTGCTGGCCCCCTGGCCTTTTCCCCTCCCAGCTGATGTGTCTCCAGCAGGCGCTTCACCTTACAAGTTATGCACAGCAGGACTGAGAATGAAGCATTCCTCTGGGGGTTGTGGACTAGTACAGGGTGGCCTCACCCAATATCACTGGAGGTCAAAATCTGTTCCTTTTTCAATTCTTAGGAGGGAACTGGTCCTCTTAACCTTTGTAGAGAGCATCAGGTCAGTGCTTCTGTGGACTGTGAGAAAATATGCAGTGTTTGTATGATGTGCTAAGTGCCAGATGAGTGCTCAGGCCATGACTGTCACCCCCCAGATATGCAGGTGGAAGAATCTTGGAATGTTAACACTGAGAAGGGAACTTGAAGAACCACTAGACCAGGCTCTCAACCCTGGCTGCATGGAATCCCCTGGAAGCTTTACTGAATGACAATGCCCAATCCTCACCCAAAACAACTAGATTCAGAATCTCTAGAATGGGACCTGAGGGTCCATGTTTTTAAATGCTCCTTGGGTGAATCCAAGGTACAGCCAAGTCTGAGAAACAGTGCACTAGTCCAGTTTCCTTTCCTCTAGGGCCACTCTTGGGCACAGGAAAGCAAGATGACTTTTCAGAAGCCACAGGGAAGTTGATGGCAAAGCTGGAGTAGAACCAAGGCTCCAACCCCCTTGCCCAGTGCTCTCCACCACACTGCCTATGGTGCTTCCAGGTAGCTCTGGGCTCCTCTCTTGTCTTTCCTTCCTGTGCCTTCTCAGGAGATAGCGGTTGGTTGTTTCTCCCAATATATCTGTGGCAGGACTGGTGATAGGGCTGCGTGACAAAGTGGGGGGCCTGCCTTTCTTATTTCTTTGCTGCCACCTGACACTCTCACTGGGGTTGGACCCTGTGGGGCCTCATCATTCCTCTTCCTAATCTATCCCCTCTCACTTTCTTAGCAGCAAGTGGTGGAGGGCAGCACCTCCCAAGGGACAAAGACTTTGTAGCAACAGTTTCAACTCTGGGTACATTTTAGAACCACTCAGAGGAGACTTTTAAAGTCTACTGATGCCTCACACCTCACCCTAGACCAATTAATTCATAACTACCTGGGCATCAGTATTTTTTTTTTTTGGTTCCTTGGTAATTCTGTTGTTCCATGAGCATTGAGAGTCACTGCCTTATGGATTTAGCAACTCCCAATTATCAGGCATAGGAGATTTTAAAGATGAATTGGGAGGGATTAATACGCAAGTTATATAAAGAACTCCTACAACACAACAACTACAAAAAACAATTTGATTTAAAAATAGGCAAAGGACTCGAATAGACATTTCTCCATAGAAGGTATACAAATGGCCAATAAGATGAAAAGATGGGCAACATCACTAACAATTAGGGATCTGCAAATCAATACTACAATGAGATACCGGTTTATATCCATTAGGGTGGCTATTATTTTTTTAAAAAGCATAGGAAATAACAGGCATTGGTGAGGATGTGGAGAAATTGGACCCTTCTGCACTGCTCATGGGAAAGTAAAATAGTGAACTGCTATGGAAAACAGTATGGGGTCCCTTAAAAGCTTAAACATAGAATTACCATATGATCCAGGAATTCCACATCCAGGTATACACCCAAAAGAATCAAAAGCAGGGACTCAAGGAGCTACTTGCGCACCCATATTCAGAGCAGCACTATTCACAAAGGTCAAAAGATGGAAGCTCTGGTGTCCATCAGTGGATGCATGGGTAAATAAAATGTTCCATACACATTGAATGGAGTATTGTCCAGTCTTTAAAAAGAAGGAAAATCTGGGAGCACCTGCATGGTTCAGTTGGTTCAGCGTCCGACTTCAGCTCAGGTCATGGTCTCACGGTTTGGGAGTTCGAGCCCCACATTGGGCTCTGTGCTGACAGCTCAGAGCCTGAGGCCTGCTTCAGATTCTCTCTCTCTCTCTCTCTCTCTCTCTCTC
Organism: Panthera leo; assembly: GCF_018350215.1. NCBI lineage: Eukaryota > Metazoa > Chordata > Mammalia > Carnivora > Felidae > Panthera > Panthera leo. The sequence goes on from NC_056687.1 coordinate 69,767,666, forward strand.
TCTCTCTCTCACTCTCTCCCTGCCCCTACCCCACTCACTCTCTTTCATTCTCTGTCTCTCAAAAATAAATAAATGTTAAAAAAATTAAAAATATATAAAAAGAAGGAAAATCCAACATATGATACAACATGAATAAACTTTGGAGACATTATGTTGTGTGAACTCAACTAGTCACAAAAGAGCAAATACTGGATGGTTCCAGTTATAGGAGGTACCTAGAAGAGTCAAATTCCCTGAGACAGAAAGAAGAATAGTGGTTGTGAGCAGCTGGAAGGAGAGGAGGAATGGGGAGTTAGTGTTTAATGGGTACAGAGTTTCAGTTTTGCAAGATGAGAAAAGTCCTGGAGATGGATGGTGCTGGTGGTTGCACAACCAAGGGAGTGTTGTTACTTAATGCTACTGAACTATATACTTAAAAATGGTTAAAATGGTGTTTAAAAAAAAAAAAAAAACCAAAAACAAGCGTTGGTCCTGGGTGCTTCTGCCTTTGGACCCAAAACCTGTCTAGGCTTTTCTCTACCCAGCTATGTAAGACTTCTGTGTCCCTTTTCCTTTCCTACCCAGTTTCTTCCTGGCTCCAGCTGAGTGCCTGGAGAAGCTATAAGGAAACACCTCTTTGCTTAGCAAAACCTAGCCCAGGAGGTGAGCCCTATGAGCAGATGTCCTGGAGGAAAGGGGCAGGGGCCCAAAGTGGCCATTGCTTATTCACAGGGAGTGCTCTCCTGTAGGGTCTCCTGATGATTTCTGCTATCATCACCCAGCTGCCCTCAGGAACAGCTTACCCAGGCTGTGGTGTGCAGGTCTAGAACAGTGGAGAAAACCTGGGCTCTGGAGATACACCTCACCAGCAGCCTGAAGATGCTGAGCAAGTCTGTGATACTATTGACTTACATTAAGTTTGTAGTCAAGTCATAAAAATACCTGACATTTATTGAGCCTTCCTATGGGCCAGGTTTCTAGGTTAGTGCTTTAATACGAGTAACAATAATCTTTTCTCACTTTATAGACAAGGAAGGTCAGTCTTAGAAAGATTAGGTGACTTGCCCGAAGTCACATAGCTCACAAGTGGAGGACCTTGATTTGAAGGCAGGTCTGTCAATTTCCCAAGGTCTCACTCTTTAAGTATGCTCTATACCCTCCCAGGTCTGAAGGCATTTGTGACAGGTACTCAAATTCACTGAGCTTCCATCTGACAAGGCTCCCCTTTATGCAACCAATCTAGCTGGATGAGAATTTGGAGAGAGATGGCCACGCATACTGCTCTCTCACTCTCCCTTCGCCTCTGGCCTTCATGTGCTCCCTTCCCTAGAGGTAGTAGCAACAGACAGATTTTGTCCTGTGGGTGCTTTGCCCACTAGAAAGATCTTGGTGTCCCTGGCTAGAGCAGAAAAACTCTGACCAGCCCTGTGGATCGTAGGTGGAACTGGGTCCAGTTAGGGACTTGATAGGGGCTGGCCTAATCCTGGAGCTGGTCCAGGCTGTCCAACAGATTTTCTGCAGGGATGGGAACTTCCTGCACCTTCTGCTGCCAGGAACCAAAATGAGCCTTTCCTATCCCCTCTGCTGTCAGAGACTAAAAGCTTCCTTCTGCCTGCGGACTAGAGAGTCCACTAAAAGTCTCTCTCTTAGTTTTCAGTGTAATTCTGCATTAAGAGAAGCTACTTCAGGTTTTAGTTGACTCCATAATGCCTACCATGGGGATTCACCATGGGAAGCTAAAAAATAATTGTCACCAGACATTTCCCTTCAGGTATGAAGTGACATATTAAAACTATAGTCTCTGGTCTACACTCCTACTCTGTTTGGGTGTCTGTAACTGACCTGCTATGAGGAGCCACCCTGGAATTCAGAACTCATTTTCTTCTAGAACAAAATTATACCCCGGAGAAGGATGAATGGCAGTGGGAAGAGTTTTCCATACTATAGCCCACAAAATTGTATTTAAGAGTAACATAGCTGAGGGGCACCTGGGTGGCTCAGGCGGGTAAGCATATGACTCATGGTTTCGGCTCAGGTCATGATCTTATGGTTCGGCGTGTGGGCTCGAGCCCCACATCAGGCCCTGCGCTGACAGCATGGTGCCTTCGTGGGATTCCCTCTCTTTCCCTCACTCTCTGCCCCTCCCCTCCCTCTCTCTCTCAAAATAAAGAAATAAACTTATGAAAAAAGAGTAACAGAGTTGAATATAGTATGTTTGCAGTGAAAAATGATGGCAAGGTTGTTTTTATTAATTGAAACCAAAAAATAATGCATTTGCATGAGAAATGTAACTAACTTGAGTGCTGATACTTCTTGAAGAAAAGTGTGTTTTAAGACAAGTGGAGATGCATTGGGAGAGATTCTAAAAGGAGGTCCTAGTCATTTTTCAGAATTATAAAAAATTAGAATTAAAATTTTTTCTTTTTATAATTGAATAAAAGTCCTTGATTAGATTTCATTTCACTTCAGAACATAGGCTTTTATGGATTCTCGGAATCTTAGAATTGAAAAGCACAATAAAGGTCCTCCAATTCACTCTTTCCCTAATATAGGGACCCCATTCTACACGCCTCTGATACTCAGCCAAGCATTACTTGAGTGCTCCCCAGGACTGGGAGCTCATTACTTCTAGAAGAAGCCTACTGCATTTTAGTACAGTTCTAATGGTGAGAAATTCCTCTTACTTAGTGCTGAAACCCAGATGCTTCCTACCCATCCCTCCTGCTAGTCTCCTTCCTCCAGTCCCCCACTTGAAACCTACCAGTCCTAACTCTCATGCTCCATCTCCTGATTCTTATCTAGAACAGACTAATTTAATTTTCATATAAAATGTTAGACACTTCTTTCCTAAGGTACAGTTTAATAAAAGCCTAGTAACTTTTCTGTACTCTTTTACTGAATCCGTGGGGCAGCACAAAACATCTTGGATTAACTTCAACAACCTTCATTTGTTTACAGTGATTATTTGTGTGTGTGGTTTTAAATCCTCCTCACCATCCTTGGATTTAAGAACATCCAGCCATCCAGCTTTACGTCAGGTGCCCCAAAGCCCCTCATGCTTGGGAGACCTGGTCCCCTGCTCTCTGGGCACAGCTCAGAGGCAACTGAATTGCACTCTGAGGCTCTCTGCTGGCTTGTCTTTTTTCCTGGTTATTCCCTACTGTCATTCATACCTTCATCCCTATCTTTCTGAATTACCTGTAGGATCCCCTCCAGTTCTAAAGATGTCTGGTTTTTTCTTTCCATATCGGGTAATCATCTTTGATAACCTAAGGCAATCATCCCATATTTTTCTCAGAAATGTACTCGCACATCTTTGAGGAAACAGGCGAGGGTTTGGCTCTCGGGGAGACAGGCCAGGAAGAGGACAGGGTGTGGAATTAGGGAGAGTCACTTTATCTTAGTTTCCATATCTATGCAAAGGGAAGCTGACAAAAAAATACCTATCTTACAGAGTTGCTGGAAGACTCAAAGGTGGCAGTGTTATTAAGTAAAAGTACTTTTTTATTTTAGATTTTTTAAAAGTAATCTCTACACCCAACCTGGGCCTCGAACCCACAGCCCCGAAATCAAGAGTCGCAGTCTCTACCGACTGAACGAGCCAGATGCCAAGAGTGGTTTTAACTGTAAAGTTGAGGGACACCTGGGTGGCTCAGTCAGTTGAGCATCTGACTTTGGCTCAGGTCATGATCTCACGGTTCGAGGGTTCAAGCCCCACACTGTGCAGAGCCTGCTTCAGATTCTCTGTCTCCCTTGCTCTCTTCCCCTCCCCACTCATGCTCCGGCTCTCTCAAAAGTAAACATTAAAAACATTAAAAAATAAATAAGTAAATAAAAGAAACTGTAAAGTTGGTGATACAGTTGTGTACATAGGTGGTTTAGAATGAAACATGGATGGCTTGGCTACCATGAGGCTTTGCAGCATATGTAGCAGGCCATAAGGTGAATGATAACAGGTGCGGAGAGACTACAAGTCTTGACGTGAAAGACCTGGGTCTGAATCCCAGCTTAGCCCCTGACTAGCTCATGACCTTAGGCCAGATCCTGAAAGTCAATAAAAAGGAGCAACAGTACTTGCTTCCCTTGAATTAGACTTCCCCACCTAGGTACACCTCACTAGAGGTCAATTAATGTTCATCTCCCTGCCTGCCCTTTGTCCCAATGCTGATAACCCCATAGCGATGACTCTAGGGCTTTTCCAGCCTGAATCCATGCCAGGGCTATTCACAAGGACAAGGTTTTGTTTCTAGTTTCATCCACAGGTTCTGCAGAAGCCCCCACACTGTCTCTAGTCTGTATCCCCTTTCCCTCAGTTTCTATTCCTGGCCTATCCCAGGCCCTTTCCGCAAGCTACTAACAATAGTCTGTCTGGCTCTATGATTTCCCCCCAACTAATGGTTTATTCCTGTCTTCTTTTTTTTACCTTCGACCCAGAGAGTTGAGATCATATTTGAGAATAATTGAACTGAAAATTAAAGTTATTCCCTGGCTTGCACCTGCCAGTGACCTATTCTCTTTCAATGATTAACTCGGGTCATTGAAGGAGGCATTCGGATCACACTGTGGAGATGGGCCCACCTGCGTGATGGAGGGCAGTGCGAGACCTTGAGTGTCAGGGTGGGTGTGGGTGTATCATTCCTCAATGGGATGGGCCAGAAATGTCTCAGTGGTTATTGACCAACAATCTGGGAGCCCTCAAAGGATGCAGTTGAAGGAAGAGGGAGATGTAGGGGCCATCCAGTCCCACTCCCCACCCCCCACTTTCTTTTAAAAGAGTAAAAGAGAGCAAGGCCTACTTGGTTCTTGGTGAGATGTAGGCCCCAGGTTCATTATGTTCCCCATCCCCTAAAAACTGTAGTGGAAACTGGTGTAAGCTTTAGCAGGAGCCCGAGGATGGGAACAAGGAGTAATGTTCTGATGTTAGGAGTTTTGACCGAAGAAGTCTTCGCATTCCTGTTTCCTGGGAAGTCTTCTCTGGGGACACATGGGCCAAGTACATCTCATTTATTTGGAATGGTTGAAAACTCAGAAATATAAGGATGGGCAGTGTCTCCTGCATTCCTCTTATCATTCAAATCTTTAATAAACTCACCCAAGGAGCACCTGGGTGGCTCAGTCGGTTAAGTGTCCGACTTAGGCTCAGGTCATGGTCTCACAGTTTGTGAGTTCAAGCCCCGTGTCGGGCTCTGTGCCGACAGCTCAGAGCCTGGAGCCTGCTTTGGATTCTGTGTCTCCCTTTCTCTCTGCCCCTCCCCTGCTGATGCTCTGTCTCTCAAAAATAAATAAACATTAAAAAACTTTTTTAAATAAATAAACTGACCTGAGCTACATCAAGGCAAAATCCACTTTGCATTTGATGCCTGAGAAACCTCTGCATGGCTGCCATGAGTCTACAAGCAGCTGCTCCTGCATCGGGGGCAGGGAGGTGGGAGGACCGCGTCGAAGTGCCAGTGCCATCCCATGAAGTGTCCTGTGAAGGCAATGGTGAGCCTTCCTGAACTGGAACTCAGCCACAGCGATAGACTGGCACTTGTTACTGCCCTACTTCAGGAACACTTTGACCTACTTACAAGTAAGCATTTCTGGATGCAGATAAAACCTGGAAGGGTTTGTTTTTAGCAACTCCAGCATCAGGCATCTTTCACTTTGATAAATAGCTTGTCTCCTCCAGAGCACAGGCAGCCGCTCAGCACAGATCTTCAGGAAGCCGGCCTGGCTGCCCGCCGCTCTACCTCCCTGTCCCCATGGAACAGGAAGCATTGGCTGTTCTAGGGAGACACCTGGGTCCTCAGTGAAATGCCACTGACTTCCTCAATACTGCTTAGACCTCTCCCCCACCTGGGGCCTGGTTCAGACGGGAGAGTGATGGGTGAGACTTCCTTCCTGGGAAAACAAAGAGGATGATTGACGGGATATGCTGGGGCTTAAGGTTCTTGAGTGTAAGTGAGTCAGAAGAAAGAGGCAGACATGTGTCAGGTGGGCAAGCACAGAGGAACCCATTTACACGTATAAGATGAGCTCAGTGATGGTTTCATCACTGGAGTCTCGGAGCCTTCACCAGGTGGGGGGGTTAGACCACACTAAATGGGGAAGAGGGTATTGCATATAAGGCTGGCAGTCATGCCTTTTCTGTAGACACTACTATTAAAATAGCACATATTGCCAGGGAATAGTTACCCATGCAGACACTGTATAGTTTTGTAAGATATATCTGGAGTTCAAATTAAATATAGTAAAGCACACCTTCCACCTCCATTCTCTAATCTGAAGTGTTTCTGGTTACTGATGATGATTATCTCAGTTCCTCTTTTTCACCTAAAGACAAAACCTCTACCTATTCTCAGTCCTGGTCTGTCTCCAGTTTCCTTTTTCTGCCACAAAACAATTAAACAAACTGATTCTCCCAGAACTCACCCAGTTTTTGTTTTTGTTTTTCATATTTGCTCAAGGTACATGTCTTATTCAATTTATATTTCTCATAAATTTCCCAAATTCCTGTATACAGTTTAGCTAGGTGACTCATAGACAGTAGATGTTCAAAAACCAACCATTTGTTAAATAAACAGTAAGAATCTTAGAGTTTTAAGCCACAGTCATCCACTGAAGCCAGGAATGGGTAATTTGGGAAAAATTATGAGCCACCCTGGCATCAGCAATCAGGCAGTTCACAGGTCAGAAGTCCACAGAGGGAAGATGAGGATAGGGACCTGCAATTAGCAACTGGAGAAAGTAACAAGCCGCAGAAGAATGAGTGAAGACGCCAGTTGTCAGAGTTTGAGAAAGTGAAAACATCTGAGTCCCGTTGCTCCCTAAACTCTGTATCAACCGTTGAGGAAGTAGTCCCAGGGTGTAGGTGGCCTTGAGCCCCAAGGTCTGTGGTTCTGAGCCCTGACTGGACACTGACATCTTCTGCGGAGCTTTAAAAAACTATCAATCTGAATCTGGATCGGAATCCAGAAGTTCCAGAATCCATCGGAATGGGTGCTAGAAGTGTCGCTGCTGGGGGAGGAAAAGGCAGGCACAGGACTCTCTGGGGGTGGGGGCGGGAGGAAAGCAGGGCCTGTTTCCACATTCACCCGGAGCCCCGGTGCAGCCCTCTCCAAGCCTGATCAGGCATGTTTTCTAGAAGTTGTGCATGTACTTGTCACAGGGGTCTCTAGGCCTGAGGTGGGGCACAGTTGCTATTCCCTATGTCTCTGCGCTGAGCTCTTACTAAGAAATGTGGGGAAGTGCTATGAATTTGAAAACCTCTATGCCTGTAAATCTGAAGAGAAGAAGCCTAAAGGAAAAAATTGGACATATGTCTGTTGGTGGAAAAGGCAGATGCCTGAGGTCATGGTCCAGTGTCAGCCTGTGGCTGACATGGGGGAGAGGGCAGTCCCTTCAGTCTCTAGTATCAGGCCCCCATTATGGTGTACTGGGCCCAGTATGTCTGCAGGTTGAGACCAGCAGGAATTCTTTGGGGTTCACTGGGGGCAGAGTGGAGACGAGACATAAAGCGGACACACAGGTAGGTAGAAAGGCTAATTCGTGCAAAATGGACTTTGGAGGAGGCCTCACGATAGAGGCTGCCAAATAAGAATAAATAAACTCTGCCAAATAAACTCTGCCAAATAAGAATGAGGCTCAGCCATCTGTTTGGAAATAAGAACACTCTAAAGATATTGCTATAGCTCAGGGATTCTTAGCCTGCACCTTGGGAGTGGATGGACAGGTGTTTGAAAACCCAGAGATTAGAGATGTTCACCTGTCTTCTGCAAAAAGGAGTTTATCTGGGTGTGCAAAGTCCAGGGCTCAGCAAGCCTGTGGGAAAAAGTGTATCCAGTTATTCAGGTAATATCAAGCCTCTCCGCAACTTGTCTGTCTTTCTCTCTGTCTCTCCTATCTCTGTCTCTAGCTCTGTTATATCTCTCCTCCATGTTGACTCAGGCAGCTTCTTCCTATGTGGTTATGGGCAGATGGTCTCCAGCTGCTTTAGGTTAATATTCCACCAACTTAGGAGGACACTTGTTGGTCTGAACACTGGGTGTTGTATGGAAACCAACTTGACAATAAATTATATTATAAAATACATAAAAAAATAATAAAAAAATAATAATATTCCACCAACTTAGAAATCTTGTGAGAAGAGATTGCTGCCTTCCTTGTACTTCTTGCTAGGTGCTCACCATTTATGCTCCTTGGCTAAAATTGGGTCATGTGTTAAATTTGAACCAATCCCTGTGACTGACTGACTGACTGGCAAAGCCCAGGTCATAGGCCCATCCTTGAAGTGGAAGGTGGACGGGGAATGATGTCAGCTCTACCCAAAAACATGGTCTGAGAAGGGACAAGGGCTGCTTCCTCTAAGAAAAATCAAGATGCTATTACAAAAAGAAGGGAGCACAGGTTGCAAACACATGGGGGGAAATTCTCTATGCTATTAATTCTCAAAGTGTGGCCCCTGTACCAACATCAGCATCCCCTGGGAACTTGTAGAAATGCAGATCGTCAGGCCCCACTCCAGACCTACTGAATCAGAGACTCTGGGAGTGGAGCCAGATCATTCACGTTTTACTCACCCTCCAGGTAATTCTGAGGCACACTCAAGTCTGGAAACTACTACATTACTGGTTCTCAAACTATGCTGCATGTTACAAACACCTGGGGAACTGTTAAAAATACTGATGCCGAGGGGCACCTGGGTGGCTCAGTCGCCGAAGTGTCCAACTCTTGATTTCGGCTCAGGTCATGATCTCAGGTTCATGGGTTTGAGCCCCTCATTGGGCTTCCATGCTGATAGTGTTGGGCCTGCTTGGGATTCTCTCTCTCTCTCTCTCTCTCTCTCTCTCTCTCTGCCCTCCTCTGCTTGTGCTCTCTCACTCTGTCTCTCAAAATAAAAAAAACAAAAACAAAAACTTTAGGGGCACCAGCATGGCTCAATAGGTTGAGTGTCTGATTCTTGATTTCGGCTCAGGTCATGATCCTAGGGTCGTGGGATCAAGCTCTGAATCAGGCTCCCTGCTGAGCGTGGAGTCTGCTTAAGATTTTCTCTCTCTCTCCCTCTGCCCCTCTACCCTGCTTGCTCTCTCTCTTTCTCTAAAATAATAATTAAAAAAAAATACTGATGCCTAGATGCACCCAAAGTGAATTAATCTGAGGATTTGAGGACGATCTGGCTGCGGTCACCCCATTGATCACCAGGGTTGATTCTTGGCTGTTCTGGCTGGCTAGGCCAGTGTCCCCTTCCTTCCTCACCATTCCACATGCATCCCTCCCACAGCTGAGTGCTTGGTTGAAGTAGACGACCTTCCTGATAGAGGAGGACCTGTTCTTCAGTCAAGGGTATATGAGTAGCTGTGCCCCCCCTGCTAGAATCTCTAAAGAAGCTCTCAAGTCCATTGTAGAAGAACATAGGGCAGTCAATCTTCTGAGACTCCAGACACATCCAAAGGAGGCGCTGCATGTGGCCGTCTGCCTTTCTTTAGGAAAAAAAAAAAAAAAAGTGAAAAGAGTGAATTAATCCGAGTCTCCAGGGGGTGGGGGAGGAAGACCTAGGGCATCAATTCTTAAATTTTGTTCTGCCCTGGAATCACCTGTGGAGACTTAAAAACAAAGAACAAAGAACAAAAACAAAAAAAAACTAATGCCTAGAATTTTTTTATCTTAATTCCAGTATAATTAACATACAGCATTATATTATTTTCAGGTGTACAATATAGTGATTCAGCACTCTATTACAACACCCAGTGCTCATCATGGCAAATGAACTCTTTAATACCATCACCTATTTCACCCATCCCCCCACCTCCCTTCTGGTAATCATCCCTTTGTCCTCTACAGCTAAGAGTCTGGGTTTTTTTGTTTGTTTGCCTCATTTTGCTGTTTGTTCATTTGTTTCTTAAATTCAACATGAGTGAAATCATATGGTGTCATTCTCTGACTTATTTCACTTAGCATTTTACTCTCTAGATCCATTCATGTTGTTGCAAATGGCAAGATTTCATTCTTTCTTATGGCCGAGTAATATTCCACTATACACAGATACCACATCTTCTGTATTCATCCATCTATCGATGGACACTTGGACTGCTTCCATAATTTGGCTATTGTAAATAATGCCGCTATAAACATAGGGATGCATATATCTTTTTTGAATTAGTGTTTTTGTATTCTTTGGGTAAATACCCAGTGGTGGAATTACTCAGTATTTTTACTTTTTAATTTTTTGAGGAATCTCCTTACTGTTTTCCACATTGGCTGCACCAATTTGCATTCCCACTAGCAAGGCACCAGCGTTCCTTTTTCTCCACATTTTCTCCAATACTTGTTGTTTCTTGTGTTTTTCTTTTCTTTTTTTAAGTTCATGTATCTATTTTAAGAGAAAGAGTGTGAGTGGGGAGAGGCAGAAAGAGAGGGAGAGAGAGAGAATCTCCAGCAGGCTCCACACTGACAGCAGTGAGGCCTATGTGGGACTTGAACCCATGAACTGTGAGATCATGACCTGAGCCAAAATCAAGAGTTGGACACTTAACTGACTGAGCCACCCAGGAGCCCCTCTTGTGTTTTTCTTTTTAGCCATTCTGACAGCTGTGAGGTGATATCTCATTATGTTTTTGATTCACATTTCCTTGATGATAAGTGATGTTGAACATCTTTTCATGTGTCTGTTGGCATCTGTCTCATTTGGAGAAATGTTTGTTCATGACTTCTGCCCATTTTTAATTGGATTATTTGTGGGGTTTTTGATGTTGAGTTATAGAAGTTCTTTATATATTTTGGATACTGACCCCTTATTGGTTATATTGTTTGCAAATATCTTCTCCCATTCAGTAGGTTGTCTTTATTTCGTTGATTGTTTCCTTTGCTGTGCAGAAACTTTTTTTTTTTTTTAAGTTTACTTATTTATTTTGAGAGAGGATACAAGCAGGGGAAGGGCAGAGAGAAAGAATCCCAAGCAGGCCCCAAATTGTCAGCACAGAGCCCAATGTGAGGCTCAGACCCACAAATGGTGAGATCATGACCTGAGCCACAACTGAGAGTCAGAGGCTTAACTGACTGAACCACCCGGCTGCCCCAGAAGCTTTTTATTTTGATGTAGTCCCGATAGATTATTTTTGCTTTTGCTTCCCTTGCCTCAGGAGACATATCTAGAAAAATGTAGCTACAGCCAATGTCAAAGAAATTATTGCCTATGCTCTCCTCTAGGATTTGCATGGTTTCAAGTCTCACATTTAGGTCTTTAATCCATTTTGAGTTTATTCTTGTGTATAGTGTAAGAAAGTGGTTCAATTTTATTTTTGCGTGTAGCTGTCCAGTTTTCCCATTTCATCATTTGTTGAAGAGACTGTCTTTTTCCCATTGTATATTCTTGCCTATTTTGTTGAAGATTAATTGACCATATAGTCATAGGTTTATTTCTGGGCTTCTATTCTGTTCCACTGATCTATGTGTCTATTTTTGTGTCACTACCATATTGTTTTGATTACTACAGCTTTGTAGTATGTCTTAAAATCTGGGGTTGTGATACTTCCAGTTTTTTTGTTCTTTTTCAAGATTGCTTTGGCTATTCATGGTCTTTTGTGGTTCCTTAAAAATTTTAGGATTATTTGTTCCAGTTCTGTGAAAAATGCTATTGGTATTTTGATAGGGATTATATTAAATCTGGATTGCTTTGGATAGTTTGGACATTTTAACAATATTTGTTTTCCCAATCCATGAGCATGGAATATCTTTCCATTTGTTTGTGTCATCTTCCATTTCTTTTATTAATGTTTTATAGTTTTCAGAGCACAGGCCTTTTTACCTCTTTGGTTAAGTTTATTCCTAGGTATTTCAGTATTTTTGGAACAATTCTAAATCACGCTGTTTTCTTAATTCTCTCTCTGCTACTTCATTATTAGTGTATAGAAATGCAACAGATATCTGTATATTGATTTTGTATCCTGCAACCTTACCAAATTCATTTGTCAGTTCTAGCAGTTTTTTTGTGGAGTCTCCAGGGTTTTCTACATATAGTATCATGTCATCTGCAAATAATGAAACTTTTACTTCTTCCTTACCAATTTGGATGCCTTTTATTTCTTTTTCTTGTCTGATTGCTGTGGCTAGGATTTCTGGTACTATGTTGAATAAAAGTGATGAGAGAGGACATCTTTGTCTTGTTCTTGATATTAGGGGGAAAGCTTCTAGTTTTTCACCATTGAGTATGATGTTAGCTGTGAGCTTTTCATACATGAATGCCTAGAATTTTTGAAAGCTTCTCTGATGATTCTATAGACACCAGTGTTTAATAACCATTTCCCTACCATCCCCTTTAAATTGTCCTGAGGACATTGCCATAAAACATATAGATGAAGTTTAGAAGAAGCAGGCATCTATTTTCTTAAATCCCTCAACTCATAACTTGGTCAGAGGGGTGCCTGGGTGGCTCAGTCGGTTAAGCAACCAACTTCAGCTCAGGTCATGATCTCATGGTTTGTGGGGTTGAGCCCCACATTGGGCTCTGTGCTGACAGCTCAGAGCCTGGAGCCTACTTCTGATTCTGTGTTTTCCTCTCTCTCTGTGCCCCTCCCTCTGCTTGCAGTCTGCCTCTCTCTAAAAAATAAACATTAAAAAAAATTAAAAAAAAAACTTAGGTATCTGATGTTGATTCCCTTTTCTTTCACATTCTTGGTGAGTCTGTCTTAACAGCTGGCTCCACAGGGCTGGGATTGGTTTTGTTCACCAATGTAGACCCACTACCTAGAACAGAGCCTGGCACATAGTAGGCATTCAGTAAGTACTTGCTGAATCATTGAATAGGTCTGCAATCAGTCTGTCTCAGTTGTGTTCAAGACTTTCTTGTCAGGTTGTAGACATCACTGGTGTACTGAGGCTGGCAGTTACTGGTTACTGAGTTATTGGTGCTAACCCCAGAATGAATCTCCATTGGATGTGTTGACTTTATCAACTTAAGATGGGTTGGTGTTCCTAATGGTTTTACATCTTTGTGTCGATAATAGGATGGATCCTGGGTTATAAGGACCAGTAGAAATATGTCTGATGGATTCTTTTCTTGGAGACTAAGACTACTTTAGGGCCTACTCATGCTCTGATTTCTGAAGTAAAGGCTGGGTCTCACACAAACATCTAACTCAAGCCAGTTTCTGCAAGATGATGTCATCAGCCTCTTGCAAAGGATTATGACAGAAAAGTGATCAAGGTAACCTGAACACAAAGGCCCAGAAGGAAGATTTAACTGAAAAAGTGTTTACCAAGCAATTTTGAAACATCTTTCAATTTCTGTCAGAATGCCTGAGAAGTATCCAGAGAGGTGGATTAGGTAGATAGACCAAATATAGACTATCATATCATAGCCCCATGCAGTGGATCACAAGCAAATAAAGCTCACTTTATTAGAAGGGCTGAGGTCCTGGCCAATTATCTGCTCTGCACTGGAAAGGACAGCAAAGTGGGTTTTGTCTTAAGAGAGAACTAGACAACAGTATGTGTTGGTTGCCACAGGTCAGAACTGGAATCCAGGGTAACTATGATCCTGAAGTCATTCAGGCTGGCAAGATGAGACTGACCAATAGGATGATCAGTGAATCAGGAATCTGGGGTGCAGGGTGCATGAGCAATTTGAACTTTTATTTCTCTGTTTTGTATGTGGATTACCGGGGGCATATTTCCTGCTCAACGATGGGATTCTTATATAACCCTTGCCAGGAGAGGCTATCAAGGAAATGGCAGTGGCAAAACTAGAAGTTAGATTCTGACTCTAGGTTCTACTGTTTCTATGGGGTGAAGCTCTTTAGAGTTTCTCTTTAGGCCCAAACCATCAAAGCCTTATCATAGTTCATGCAGCTTCCTCAGTTATAAAAGAGGACCCTTCCTTTTAAGGGGTGTGTGTTTGTGTGTGTGTGTGTGTGTGTGTGTGTGTGTGTGTGTGTGTAAATGAGTTGATGTGTACAAAGCAATTAGGAGAGTGCTTGGCACAAATAAATGCTCAATACATGGTAGCCACTGTTACTCATTAAGTGGTGCTGCTGTTATTTACTGAGCATCTACTGGGTTCCAACCATGTGGCAGGTGCTGCAGCATTGGATCTAAACATGGTTCAAATTGAGAAATGAAGCCCCAGATCCCAGTCACTTCTAAAAGGCTTGTCCCCTGGCTGTCTTTCTTGCAAGTGGGAATTGGTTACCTGAGTGATCACCTTCTGTTTTTGATTCCTCTCACAGATCTCCCTTTTTTCTGATCAATGGGCCCTCTCTATGAGTGTTGTATGTCTCCAGAAATTCCTTTTTCCTAAATCTGGACACAAGGGGATGGGTGAGATGACCCGTGAGTGATAAACACAGTGGTTCATAGGAAGGTCCAGTGGATGTGATCCAGGTGGATTTCACGGAGCGAGTGAGGGATATATGTCCTTAAATATGAAAAATATCTTTAAAGGAAAAGCTTAGGGAAATAAGTAAAGAAATGGTAGACCCATTAGGTGTGGTTGGAGGGATGGGACTCTTAGACATCTAACAGGCATTTGCGTGGACATGTCTTTTAAAATTCTACTGGCAATCCTGTAACATAAGAACTCTTTCTCCTTTTATTTTTTAAATGAGGAATTTGATTATCAAAAAAGTGAAGGGACTTGCCTAAAGTCAAACGGTTAGCAGGCGACAAAACAGCTTTGAATTTTGGGTTTCATCATTATGGGCGCGGAGCCTAGAAAAAAATCCCGCGCTATTATCATTTTTAGCATTCACTATTGAAAGGAGGGAAAGGGGAGGGTTAAGTGAAGGTGTTTTCAATGCGGAGGGGACGTCCTCCTTCCCAGGCTGAGGGGAAGGAGAGGGTGAATCTGTTAGAGAAAAGGCATTATTGGGTCTTGAGCCTTCTAAATCTGCTCCTGCCCCACCTCCTTGGCCTCATCTGGTTGTATATGTTAAACCGAAGCTGAGGAGAGGAAGCTGCACACGAGGAGAAACACCTGTTGTGTGCCGGAGGCGGGGGTATACCCCAGACCGCCCCCCCCCCAGTGCTCGCCCAGGGTCACAGCAGAGCCGCTGGCGGAGACTCCGGCCAACAGCTGGACTTTGGAACTCCGCCCCCTTAGGCCCTCCCTCCAGGCCGGCACCCCGCCCCTCCTCCCCAAGGTGGCTGTGGCTCCCAGAAACAGCGGCGGCCGCGCTGCGGGGAGAGGACGGCGGGCGGGCCGGCCGGGAGGAGGGAGAGAACTGGCTCGCGGCCGCGGCGCTGAAGTTTCCTGCCCGCCGCGCTCCCACCCTCTGCTGGCGGCCCGGGCCATGCCGGAGCGCTGGGGTCGAGCGGCAGCATGAAGGGCGGCGACCGCGCTTACACCCGAGGTCCCTCTTGGGGGTGGCTCTTTGCTGCCAAGTGCTGCTGTTGCCTCCCGTGCAGAGGTGAGTAGCTGTTTGCGTTCTCGCCTTCTTTTAGCAAAGCCCGGGACCGCGGGGCGGTGGGGTGGGCGGGCGTGAGGGAGGGGATGGGAGGGCCGGCCAGGGGGGTCGCGTCAGTTTCCCTAGCAGAAAGCGGGCTCGCTCGCGGGGAAGTTCGGACTCGGAGGCAGAGCTGCAGTTTGGCAACTCAGTTACTTACTTGTCAGCGACTTTGGATGTCAGGACTCCAGCCTGCCGGGGGGGAGGGGGGTATGCGGGGGGATGGGGAGGAGGCCCTCTGGAGCTGTGCGTCCCAGTAGTGGCCGAGTCGCACTTCCCTCATCTCATTTACATATGGATCTAAGCGGAAGGATTAACGAGTGACTCCTAGCTATAGGAATGTATTTGACACTTGTCTTTACACTAGGAACTATTTTTGCCAAGTGACAATTTTCTTTGGGGACTGGAGCGGGCTTTTCTTTGCCTGGGCTTTCGCAGGCCAGCTGGGTGTGCAACTCTGGGCCGAGGTTCGCTCATTAATTAACCAAGAACTCTCTATGTACCCAATTAGGGCTGTATTTAACTATTCTGCTAATTTTAATGTTGTTGAGGAGATTGCGGGAAGCAACTAATTTCCCCAAAATCAGCCTGCAAAGCAAAATGGTGAGAAGGTTCACAGAGAGGTCTATCAGTTGTGGAGCCTCACCTGAAAAAGGAATCGGGCGTTTCCTAGACAGAGTTGACATATGTTCCTAAAACTGTCCCTGACACTTTAACACTTCAGCTTGGAGGCTGGGGGAAGAGAGACTTTGTTTCTGTGTGGTTAGAAGTGAGAATATAGCCTCTCACTGGACACTTGCCATTTTTAAATTTCGCCTATTGGACCTCTTGCCTCCACCCCAATTTACAGTGCCCCAGTCTCCATCGCCATCGTCATCTGACAAAGTCCGGATGCAGCTTTCTCTCTGAGTTACTGACAAATAAACTTCATTCATCATCATCTACGCCACATACAACAGAGACCTGACACAGTCCTCATCCTGAGCTGATACAAGGCTACAAAAACTAATTAAATCTGAAGGACCTTTTCCCAAGTCATTAAGGTTCATAATGCCAGCATTAGGTTCTCAGTCTCTGCATTTAATTAGAACAGGCTGAAACTGTGTGGTAGCCAGCTCTAAAAGCCAGAATTCAGATGGAGAAGGAACCTTCGAGGGCCGGGGACCCTCACCAGCATCCGAGCCTAGTTCAGAAACATTCAAAACCAAGGCTGGGAATTGAAGGAAAGGGACATTTAGAAAGGAGAGGAAGCAGGAAATGACCAAAGGGAATCTGAGTGGGTGGGATTGCTCTGCAGTCTGGGCTGCTTTCATGGGGAAGGGTTTCCAAGCAGGATTTCTTGGGAGCCCATTTCCTGTCAAAAGGCAGAATTCGGGAACTTGGGCAGTGCTTTTCTAAAGCTCCTGCAGCTGCCTGCTTGAATCCAGATGTGTGGGAGCCCCAGCTTCCCTGCAGAGGAATTCTCCTGGGGTCTCTCAACCCTTTGCTTTGTGTATTGCCCCGGCTTCCCCTCCAGCTCCCAGGCCCAGGAAGTAGGGGTGGGGCGGGGAGCCCACCTCCTGCCTGCAGGACTGGGAAAGCTGTGGCTGCAGGCTCTGTGGCTGGCAGAGGGGGCGTGAGAGGGAAGGGGGGTGTTGCAGGAGCCAAGCCAGAGCTCCAGGACACCACTGACCCTCAGCTGAAGGTGGAGGGAAGCCAAAGACCCAAGCAGTGAAAGCAGCATAAAAGGAGAAAGGGGGGTAACAGAAGTGGGTGCCTCGTCACCTTCTTCCACTTTACTCCTTACTCTTTCCTAGATGGGAGACATGAGGAAGATGGGAGGGGGAGCTGAGATATCCACCCTTTAAAGAACTCCTGGCCTCAGTGGCAGGGTGGTTATATCTGAGGTATGGGGCACTACCCCGAGGCTCCCTAGGTCCGCTCCAACAGAAAAGAGAGATCTGCGTCTCCACCCAGACTGGAGGCATCTATTCGGAAGCAGATTGCAAAGATAAGTCTTGTACTGAGCCTGAACAGAGCCCCGAACGCTGTGGGAGAAAGCTCGCCCAGTTGCAACACAGAGCAGGACCGAGGGAAATCTGAGAGGCTGACTGGAGTGGAGGGCAGCACAGCTAGGGACGGTTGCTTCTCTTTTCAGCCGAACCAGTTTCTCTGGTTGTACAGACTTCATACAATTGAAAGGTAGCTTCCCTTTTAAATAAAGGCAGCTGGCTATTTGGCCTCTCTCTCTCCTCAGAGAACTTGGCTCCTGCTGTTCCAGTAGCTGCACTCTGAAGCTAGTGGGTCAGAACCGAGGTTCCCAAGTCAAGGGGCCTTCCCAACTGGCTGCCAGTCACTCAGAATTCAAAGGGCTGAGGAAAGTCTAAGCCAAGTCCTTCTAAAGTCCGAAGAAAAGAGGAATTGGAATGTTCTGGTTATTTTTGATCGACCCAAAGCTAAGTGAGGCATCCTGGACTTTCCCTGGGTGGATCCTAAGTGGCTATACTTGTTAGCACAAGGGTGAGTCAAGGTTTTAGTGATATACCTGTGTGGTTTTTAAATATCGTATTTGAGAAAAACATGAGTGAAATTAGTTGAGCTTGTCTTTTGACTTGGAAAAGTGAGGAAATCAACTATCTGTTTTCTCTTCCGGTTTTTGGCTCTACTGAGTATGAGTATGGTAAAGGGGTTTGATGTGAGGTGATCTTTCTTCCCTACCCTGAAACTGGTGTTGAAGAGCAGAAAAACTGAAGACCAGGGATAGGCTGGAAATAGACATCAGGTGCAAAGGAAGAAAGACAGCAAATACATTTATAACTGCCTTTTTGAAAGTGAAAAATAGCCACACGTGAGATAATAGCATGTGTGCGTCCGAAAGCTGATTAATCATTGATGTCACACTTTGTGAGAAGTTTCAGGATTGCTGAGAGGCTATTTAGACTTTCCTTCAAGCCTGAAGAAGTGGGTCACTTCTGGATTCTCCTTCAGTTATCTTAAATTTTTAAAAAGCACCTTGTTTCAGAGACAAAAAGGAATTCAAATCACCGGGAAGTTGCTAAGTTCTGTGTTGCAGACTGAAATTTGTGACTTCTTAGATCATGGAGCCTAGAAATTCTTTCTGACCTTGCTAGGTGGAAGCCAGTTTTAGAGCCTTTAATTTTCTAGTCCACTTGTAATTAACTTTGAGTATGTGGACAAAAGTGCCCTTCTTGGAAATCCTTCCTGATGGCTGTCCTCTTCTGCTTCTCTACAGTGTGTGCAGGATTTATTTATATTTATTACTGTATCACTGACCTTGCATCTCAAACCCTCCTGCCATTGTGTGTCCCCATTCATGCTGCAAGTGCCAGGTTTAGGAGTCTATCTCAGAGGTAAAGAGAGAGAGGAGTGGTGACTTAAGCAGACTGAATCAGCTTACAGGGGAGATGCTGGGATCACATTCCCATGGCTTTTTCACCAAGTGGGCAGTTGGGTTCCAGCTTGACTCTGACGTCATGGGGCCTGGGTAAGGGCTATGAGGCTCCACAGGGCATCCCACGTCATCATCATCTGTTAGCTCTCTTTTTCCCCTACCTTTTCTCAGAATCACTAGACAGGGACCTTATGACTTGATGTGACTGTCTTTTCTATGGCCCATAAATTAATATAGCTCATTTTATAAACTGAATTTAATGTGTGAAAGCATGACATCAAGTTCCTTTAGAAAGGTGCTAGTAACCTCAAAGAGCAGCCCTTGTTTTTTTTTTTTTTTTTTGTTTTTTTTAAACATTTTATTTATTTTTGAGACAGGGAGAGATAGAGCATGAACAGGGGAGGGTCAGAGAGAGAGGGAGACACCGAATCTGAAACAGGCTCCAGGCTCTGAGCTGTCAGCACAGAGCCCAACGCGGGACTTGAACTCACGGACCGCGAGATCATGACCTGAGCCGAAGTCGGCCGCTTAACTGACTGAGCCACCCAGGTGCCCCAAAGAGCAGCCCTTGTAACATTCACTATTACAGATTTAACTCACCACTCAAGGCACAAAATTCTTGGGACCTTAATGCACATACCCTTTCATTTCTTCATCTTCCAGGAAGTGCCTGTATCACAAAGAAAACTGCATCAACCATTTAGCATGTATGTTTTTCCAGTGTATCTTTCAGGTTTTCTGCCTCCTGAGGAGATTTCCTAATGTAAGGAGAGTTCCCACACATACCTACTCTCCCCAACCCAAATCCTTCCTATGTCCCTTCCCCTATCTGATTCTCTAAGGACTAGGAAGAAGGACATCCATGGTTACCTGGATAACAGTACTTCGTGCCAGTTGTAATGTCCCTAGTAGAAATGGCAGTGTATGGGTTTGGTAGGATGAGGTGGAAATTGGAAATGGAAGCCAAATATCTCTCCCCTGGTACAGCTGTGGGTCCCGTAATCACCCATAATGCCGTAGGCATCACCCCCATAGTTCCATGTGCTACAAGTTGGTTAAGTCCTAACATGAGATAAAAAAGCAAAAATTCAGACTCTGTAACTATGTTTTTATGAAAGATTATTTTAAAGTTAAAAAAAATAAGGGGCACCTGGGTGGCTCAGCTGGTTAAATGTCCAACTTCGGCTCGGGTCATGATCTCATGGTTTGAGGGTTTAAGCCCCACATCATGCTCTGTGCTGACAGCTCAGAGCCTGGAGCCTGCTTCAGATTCTGTGTCTCCCTCTCTCTCTGCCCCTTTCCCACTTACACTCTGTCTCTCTCTCTGTCTCTGTCTCTCTCTCTCAAAAAATAAATGAACATTAAAAAAAAATTTTCAAGTTAACAAATAAAAGTGAACATTGGAGGTTCACTTTTGAGCCCCATACTATAGACATATCTTACACTGGAGAAGGGTTACTGATATTCTACTTCGTGATCATTCCCCTCAAGAATCTTGATGCCGTTGTGCTCTTCTGCCCTAAAAATATTCCTTATCCTTTGAAGCGCTTCTCCTCTTTCAGTGAGTGAGTGGCTGCCCTCTCCTTCAGACCAAACCCCAGATTTTTCCTGAAGGAGGGCCCTACAAAAAGCATGGATCTGAAACCAGAGGGAGGGCTTCTTGAACAGAAGGGTCTAAATCATGGAAAGTTGGGGATCACTGAATAGATCTTTTATAGAGGAGGAAGCTGAGATATAGCCACTTACTAACAGGTCAGAACTAGAGCCCTTTTCCTGCGCTCTTTCCTCAACTCCGTTACTGTCTTCACGGGTGTGGACACAGGTGAGGTCGAGACAGCTGAGAAGGGTAGAGGCAGTCCCTAAACTGGAACTAAGGTGTTGGCTGTGGATTATCCATAGTTCTGTGGGATGACTGCATTGCCTGGAGCCATTTGGAACTAGACCTGTCTGGTCAGCTTGGAGGGCTATTTGAAGGGCTATCCTGACCACAGAAGGCAAAGGCTGTCACATCCCTGACCCGAACCAGCTTGTGTGCATGTTCTTGATAAATATCTGTTCGTGTTTTTCCTTCTGGTTCAATTTTTTTCAGAAGGTCCCTTTTCTCCTTTCTTATCCCTTTTCTTGAAATGTGCCCTTTCAGGTGGAAATGAACCAATGAAATGCATTCCTATCATTCTATCTTTGAGTGCCTCTGGTTTTTATGTAACACACAACGTTTCAATTCATTTGACAGATGTTTATGTGCTGACTGCCTGCCAACCCTGCACTAGGTACTGGGGGAGAATGGATGGGAATCATAATGGTGCTGGCCCCATTTGGGTGTTGTGAGGATGAGTTAAGAAAATGTATGTAAAGGGCTTAGCATAACGCCAGGCATATAAAGTGGTTTTAAAAAGGTAGCTACTAATGGTAACAGTAATTTCATTGCTAGACATAGACCCTATCCCAATGGGACTCCCACCTAAATATTTGTCAGTCCTCTGGGTGGTAATACTATAAGTCTACGTTCCTAAGCAATTTCACGCTCTTGGTTCAAACCACTGTCAGCTGTGCCTCAATGCTGTGGCATCATCACTGTGGGAAAGAAAGTTTGTGATGTAGAAGTATGATAGGGATCTCCTCCTTCCTTCTATTAAACCAATTTTAAAAAGAAACACATAACTCTCCTAGTGTTACAATCTGTGTGTTACATGGAAGAACATTCCCAAAAGGATACTGGCAAGAACACTAAGCATCCCTGAGTTGTTCTTCTCTGAGCGAGAGCACAAGGTACAAGAATTGGAGCATAACTACACTAATATTAAAATTCACATCCTGAGGACCCACCTGATATAAAAACACATCACTTCTTCTTTCCTGCCCTTTGACTTTGGCTAACAATCTAATGACACACATTTTTCTATTTACTTCAGCTAACATTTTTTGCACATGTGTCATATGCAAAGCTTTGCTAGTCTTCTTTTTTTCAATGTTTATTTATTTTTGAGAGAGAGAGAGAGACAGAGACAGAGGGTGAGTGGGGGAGGGGCAGAGAGAGAGGGAGACAGAATCTGAAACAGGCTCCAGGCTCCGAGCTGTCAGCACAGAGCCCGAGGTGGGGCTCGAACCCATGAACTGTGAGATCATGGCCTAAGCTGAAGTCGGATGCTTAACCGACTGAGCCACCCAGGCACCTCTTTGCTAGTCTTCTTTAGACTCTTTTTGCCTAGATAAAAATCATCACCTGCTGCCCACAGCAGCCCCCACGGTTCTGAGGTTTGGCCAGTATCTTGCGTATTTCTTGCAGATGGCGGACATGGGTAGTTTGGCTCCTCCACTGGGTCTGTTCAGTGACTAGTGGAGGATATCTTTCCTGGTTGACAAGTAACCTTCTGTGTTATACCTCGTGGAAGGAGGGGAAGCCCTGGTCACACCTGTGAGACAGCAAGAAGGCTTCCAGGTTGGCTTCAGCCAGGTAAAAGAGCAAAGATCACAGTTACAGAACAGGTTGTTCCACATTCTTCTTGCTTTCCTGGTGACCACAGTGAGGAAACTGTCCAATTGAAAGGAAGGGAAATCCCTTCTACCACTAGATTGAAACAGTACCTCATAAAACATTTCTGTTTCCAGGTGTTTGCTTTCCGTGGGGCAGGATTAGTTGAAAGCACGTGTTTGTTCTCCTGCAGCACCTGGTGTGTAACAGGCTCTCAGGACATTCCCACTATCTGCCCTCCTGTCGTTAGAACCTCCATATTGCTCCCATGGAAAAAGGGATGTTACCTTTCCCCATCCAAAAGGGAACCAAGCCTCGCTGTTAGAAAGAATGGCAAACACTCCACTTCTGCAAATTTTGAACCTCACACACCTGTGCACTGCCTCTTTCTCTTCTCTCTCTACTTGGAGCAGAAATTCTTGAAGGATGGTCACTGGGGAACATGATAGAAATGCAGATTCTTGGATCCATTGACTCAGACCCTGCAGTCTGTGTTTTAACAAGCCCTCCAGGTGGCTTGGATTTTTTGTTTGTCTGTTTGCTCTTTTTCTTTCTACTCTCCACTTGACCCCCTCCCTCCTTCTACCTCCCCCCTTCTCCCAGCCCCAGCAAAAGCAGTCTATAACTGAAGATGTCCAGCTTCCCTGGGGATTCCTGCTTTGAGAAGTGGAGGAGGCCCCTATGAGACTCACTTTTCACTTGTGCGACTAGTGAGCTAGAAATCCCCTACATTTTTCATGAACTCCTTTGCTTTTGTTTTGATTTTATTATCTGCTTTTATTTCATTACTCTTAAAGCTAACTATGCTCGCTGCAGAAAAAGTCAAGTTAGGCAAACAGAAGACCATATAAAAGCATAACTTTTAGGATTATAGCATAATCCTAACCACTTAGAAACAACTACTTAACTACTTAATAGGTTCTTTTCTATATGTTTCCCGCCTTAATAAATGGGTTCATATCTTACATAGTGCTTTATAACTTGATTTCCCTTAATCTTCTGAATGTCCTCCCAGGTAGAGGCATTTCCAAGGCATTTTTAATGGCTGCACAGTGTTTCACTGCAGACAAGACTTGATTGACCATTGTTAGTATTGATTTAATATAATGGGTAAAAGTTTAGTGAAGAGGGATGAAGAAGAGCCCTGGGTGGAGAAATAGATCTTTCCAGAATCAGATTCTACACCAGACTGATCCTTGTCCTGTGGTTTACACATTTCCACTCCCTATATTCCACCTTTCCTTTCCTTGGGATGTATGATTTACCCCACCAGAGAGGTATGATTTCTTACTCAGGAGATCAGCATGCACTGTAACAAGGACATAGGTTTCCCCCACTCATCCTTCTCTTCTTAAGTGGTGTTAGGAGTCTTCTTGCTCCTTAGGCACTGAGCAGGCCTAGGAATTTTTCTTTTCTTTCTTTAATTATTTTAAGACATACCTTTGAAAATAGGTCATTTTTAAATTATTGTAACTGGGAAAGAGCCTTGATTAATTTTTTCCTAGAAAAATCATATATAAATGTTGGGAAAGCATTTGGAAATACAAATAAATGAAAATAAAATCTCATTACCTAGAGATAGCCATAGTGACACTTTGAATAAGCCTTTTAATCTTTTTTCCCATGTATCTATTTTTTTTTCCAGAAATACGACATAGTAGTATTATAAACTTCCTTCACATAACATATTGAACAACTTCTATGATGCTTTTTCTGTATTCATTCAGTGAAATGCTGGAGCCAGGTTGAGATCATTAAATATTTAGGGTTTTGAGGGTGGATTGTTAAACCATTGGTAGCTTGAGATCATCCATGGCGGGATGTCATGAGATACCACAAATCAAGGGTTTTTTTTTTGTTTTTTTCAAAGAGCTGGTTTCTCAGCATACCACTAGATGCACATTTTACCTTGTGTGAATATGTTTTTTTAAATTTTCAATCTGTCTTTGCTTGTTTCTACTTTTTGCTATTATAAGCAATATTGTAATGGCCAGTCTTATAGTTAAGTCTTAGCATACACCCATCATTACTTCCTTAGGATAAATCCCTAGAAGTGGGGTTCCTCCATCAAAGAACATTCAGGATTTCACAACTCCTTTGTTGCCAGTTAAACCCCCCTCCCCTTCCCCTTTCACACCCTGTGAAAGGAAGAGTGTACTGCTTTTTGTTTTAAGAGGATTTATGAGAAACCTCTGGGACAAGGAATTTCATCTCTCTCCTGTTGTTTGCTTCTGTTTACATTTTCTGAATTAACTTAATTCTTTTTATATAAGGAAACGCCCTGGCTAAGAGCCTTTGATTCTTAGGCTACATACTGATATGCAAGTTGTAAAAAATATGTTTTGTGTTTGTGCTGGATTGAGAGGCAATATATCATGATGATTAAGAGCTTAGACTCTGGAGCCAGAATGAGTTTGAATCCCAGCTCTGCTACTTATCTGTGTGACCTTGTGCAAATTATACAAACTCTTTGGCTCATTTTCCTCATCTGGAAAACGGAGATGATGAAGGAATGTAGTCTTGGGGTTTCTACAAGGCTTAGATGAGTTGACATACGTAAACCACTTAGAACTGGCACATGGTAAGTTCTAGGTAACTGTTAGGTTATTATTAACATTAACAAGTATATAGAAGTCTCCGTGGAACTGTGCCAACTGTCACATTCAGATTATTTCATTAGCTCCTTCATCATATGGGAAATCGAGCTGAGCATTTCTTGTATCAACCCCCAAATATTTGAGTACCACGTGGCAGGTATTGAACTAGCGACAGTAGAGAACTTAAAATGTTTTCATCCCCTTGAGGATCTTACAGTCCAACTTGAGAGCTCTTCCATAAATATGAAACAGTAAATAATAACAAAAAACAATGGGGAATAGTTGCTGAAGACAATAAGGGGAGAGATACTCCGGGGTCCTACCTGATTGCTGACTAAAATAATTATGCAAAATCTGCTGGAAGCACAGTGGCCTGGGCCGGTCTGGGAGGACTTCTCAGGAGATACAAAGTTGTCTCTGGGCCCTAAAGGGTAAGATGGGGTTTTTAAAGGGCTGAATATATGGTGAGAGCAGAGCAGTGGGTACATGCAGGGGACCCCAGAGGAAATCAGGTCAGACCTGCCTTCTAGAAGTACACTGTCCAGTTCGGTGGCCATTATCTGTATGCGGCTATTGAAGACTTGAAATGAAGGTAGTTCAAACTGAGATGTGCTGTAAGTATGAATTGCATATCAAATTTCAAAGAGTTAGTACAAAAAAAAACACATTGAGAATCTCAATAATTTAGGTATTGATTGATTGCAATTGAAATGACAATATTTTGGAGATTTGGGGTTAAATACAGTATATTAAAATTAATTGCACCTGTATATTTTTACTTTTTATCATGACACTAGAAAAATTTTAATTATATAAAACTTATATAACATTATTTTATATTACGTAAAAAATAAAATCATATGTGTGGGTCACATTTATGGCTTGCAATTTATTTCTGTTGGACAGAGCTGTCTGAGAGCTTATAGTCCATGATACAGTGATGTGCCAGAGTAGAAAGTTTCCATCCCATCCCAGGGCCAATCCTAGGCCCTCTTCCCAGCCATCTCCGTGATTGTAGGAGGATGCAATCTCTCTGATGCTGAAAGATGCCCACGGGCCTTCTCAACCTAAACTTTTAAGAGAGGCAGTTACCTATTTTCATTTTTGAGCAACAGAGTTTGTGAGGAAACAGGGCTTAAATTGCAAGTTCTCCCACAAAGCTCAGACAAGCCAGCTTTTAGGAACATAATGAGGGAAGATCCTGAAAACAGTGCTAAAAACAGGAAGAGTGACAACATGCTACCATCTCCCAACCCCGTAACCCCTCAACCAAAACCCTCCGGTCCTGCTCCTTTATGTAACAAAAACAGCATTGCTGGCTGGCATGTCCCCAGGGCCTGAGGGGAAGATGGCTGGTATGGCAGGGCAGAATGGAGATGGAGAGATGTGACTAGGTGGGTCCGTGGAGCCCCAGGCTGAACTCGGGCAAGTTTCATTTTGTCCTTTAACTAAATGATGTGTGAGTGTTCAAATGTATCATTCTGAGCAGCATTTTTTATCTTTATTTTTGTCCTCATGCAGCATCACCAGGTGTCTCGCTGAGCACAGTGCTATCCAGGGTATTGGGGTCATTTCCCTATTTGTCTAGAGAAAGCTGTACATGTAGCCTGTCTTGATTATACATCATAGAACACTAGAATTTTACAGCATGTCAGATCATAAAGTTCTGAGTTTTATACATGAGAAGAACACTTAAGAAAAAAGAAATGACTTATCCGAGGTGTCAACTGGTAATTCATAAAATGAGGTCATTCTGTCTGTAACATATTGCTTGTGTTTTTTAGAGAAGATGATGAAAGGTAGACTAGTCCTGTCATTTTGTTTGGGGGGATGGAAAGGGTAGAGGCGCTGGATCAAGTCTGAGAGGAGACCCAGCTCTTTGGAAGGAATCTAAGGGCTGGGGATCCTAGTGAATCAGAAATCACTCTTAGCTTCCTGGAACTGTGTCCTAGCTACCTGCTCTAGATTTGCTCCTGTAGAAACCTGCCCCATGGTGTCCACTTGCATCTGGTGTTTCTAAATGTCTAGAGGGATTCTGGGGGAACTTACCTGCTCTGAAATCGCAGCTGGACTCCCCGAATTTAGAACTGAGGGCTAGGTCCCGCTGGCTCTGATGAAATCAGGGTCTGACCCATTGGCCTGGAGTCTCCAAGCAAGACTAGCCAATTCAGGGGACCTTCTTGGGATATCTCAAAGGGCCTTTCTGTGACCTTCCAAGCAAAATGGAAGGTCAGGTTGATCTGAAGCCAGGCCTTGATAGCCAATGTGCTCCAATCTAATCAGGTTCCCATGAGGTCTTCCTGGAGAACCCAGGATATCTGTGGCTGCCACAATATTCCAGGGATGTTACCCAAGGTCTCTTGCACTGGTCATTTCTGACTCCTCCAAGACTGGGGGATAATCAGAAATCATAGCCAGGGAACAAAATAGACATGGCACTTCCCTCAAAAAACTTACAGTTTAGAGGGGACAACAGATATCACATACCTTTTTCTAAGTGTTCTCAGAGGATGCTGTGAGAATATCTGTTGGTAGTAGGAGTCAGGTGGAATTTAGATTGGGGCAATGGGAACTCTGCCTGAAGAACTAACAAAGTACCTAAAGTCTAGTTACTACCACTCTTCTGGTCCCCAAATGAGTATTATTTGCATTCTGGACCAAGCTAAAGAGTCCTTCCAAAAGGTTTTGCTAAATATTATGGGAAAACACAAGGGAAGTAGAATAAAAGAAGCATAAAGCCAGACAGTTTTCTAAAATTCATTTTTTTTGGTGCCTTGTTCAAAGCTGGCTTGCTTCAGGGGCTCATGTACCATTCTTAAGTCCCCAGGCACCAGAGGAACCTGTACTGTGTCCATAAGGGATCATTGCTGAGGCCCTCACTTGCTATCATGACATGGGGAGCTGTCATCTTGTGATCAGAGCTCCCCTTCCTACATATTTTGTCCCTGGAATCCAGTTAAAGGGGCCAGATTCCCATTCACCATTCTGCACTTTGGGCCTTCCCATCTGGCTTGTTTCTGCTCTAAGGCGTTGTCATCCACCGCTGCTGTCTCCCACAGTGATATGCCACTGATCATGCATGCTGGCAGGTCCCACTGAGGCTAAGTGACCCTCTCTTGGCAATGTTATAGACTTGACTCTACAACATGTGGGACACTGTGCTCAGAGTACCTTGAGATCTTTCCCAATTCCCATTTCAAAAGGGGATTTAAAAAATACGTTTACTTGGATTCTGCATGAAAGCAGGGGAAGACCTCAATAACCTTTTGAGGTTTTTTTCAGCCTTTCTAATTTGTAGGTGCCTTTTTATGTGTGTGCACTATGGTTAGGAAGTTCTACCCCCTTCTCAATTTAACTTCTATCCTAACCACCAAATAGTGCTTCCATTTTAGAGTGGCAGCAACCAACTCTACCAGAGTGTCTGTGGATGTCGCCAAACAGCCGGTTTCCCAGCCCATTCCCAGTGAGGTGGTCAGGTCTAAATTTAACCATGACCTTCTGCCAGCATACACAAGCTAGGGCTGCAAGAGCAAAATCAGAGCTGGACTGTTCTCAGGGGTGTGTGTGTGTGTCTGTGTAGGAGTTAAAAGAGAAGGTAAGCAAAGCTTCCCAAAAGGCCAGATGAGCCCTGGGAGAAGAGAAGATGTTCAGGGCAGGGAGAGTATAGTCATCCCAAGTGACTATGGGAGTTTATGCCAGCTTGGCCAGGTCTTGTGGAGAAAATCAGCCAAATTCTCCACTCTCTCAGTTTCCTCCCATATAAAGTATCTGTGACGTAATTCACCTGGATTTGTAATTACCATGGCTGCCTGCCAAGCATTATACCACACTTATGTGCTCACTCTTGTCTCTTATTCCACAATTACTGATCCCAGGTTTATGAGATACAATCTGCACATTGTCTTGTATAGACAATGAGGGGCTGAAACAAGATTTCAGCTCTTGTTTACTTGTCTGGCTTGCATCTTTTTCTGTATCAGTGGGTACGTATCTCAGACACATGTCAAGGGCAGTGCTGTAATTCTATTGGTGGAATGGTCTTACACATTTTTATACCAAATATGTATGAATGCAAAGCACTGAAAGTGGTGTAGTTCATAAAATTTAGCTCATTATAATTTAGTCACACCTTCAATTTGTATTTATAGTCATGATTAACATCCTATACCATAAAATTTATAGGCATATATGTGACATCATATATATATATATATATATATATATATATATATATATATATATGACATTTTTAGAATGGCATCAGCTTAGGACTCAAATAGGACAATCTTTTTTTAAGTAGGCTCCACACCCAATGTGGGGGCTTGAACTCATGACCCTGAGATCAAGACTCACATGCTTTACTGACTGAGCCTGTCAGGCACCCCGCAAATAGGACAATCTTTATTTTCTGTTTGATCCCTAACAACAGATTGGAAGTAATGTAGAGGCAGGTTTGGAGACGCTGCCTTGAATCTATGTCTTTCTGAAATGCCTTGGCTCACAGCTAAGAGAAGAACCACACTACAGAGCTTCTGGAACTGGGGTTCTAGCAATCTCTGAATGTGCCCATCACAACAGGGATGTGTCTAAGAAGGGAGCATGGGCCAGTTGGCTCTCTTGCGCTCATCTGTCATTTTCTGTAGGTAATTTAGAGGAGTTCTACAGGCAATTTTCTATTTAGCTCTAGTCTCCAAGGGAAGGGCCCACATTAGGGAGGGTCAGACTGGTTCCATCAGGCAGCACTTACTAAGCGCATTGCGTTATTCTAGTTAGTGAACTTCTTTATGCCAGTTTATTCATCTGTATACTTGGGAAAATATACTTATCTATGCCTAAGGTATTTGTAAGGGTTCAAATAAAAAAAGATGTGGACTGTGTGTGACATTTAGTATATAGTTCCTGGCTTCCTGGCCCATAGAATTTACTTGATAAATGCTAGTTTATGAAAAATGATATTTTTTCTTATTATTAGACATTTCTCTGACATACAGAGCAGTAGTTTTAGGTGAGCCATTAAGTGGGGTGGGGATTAGTGAATATTTTTCAAAACTCTCTGGGAAAACAGACATATAACTTACACTTGTAATTACTGGCCTTTTGCTCAATTTTTGGTCCCTAGGAGTGTCCCTGTTGAAAACAAGTTGCTGATCTGGTGGATCATAGGGCTGATTCAGGGTGACAGTTTTTAGTAAGAAAGAGATAAAAGGTTGGGGCACCTGGGTAACTCATCCAACTCTTGATTTAGGCTCAGGTCATGATCCCAGGGTCATGGGATCAAGCACCAAGTTGGGCTCCATGCTGAGCGTGCAGCCTGCTTAGGATTCTCTCTCTCTCCCTCTGCCCCTCACCCCCACTCATGCATGTGCTCTCTCTCTCTAAAAAGAAAGAGATAAAAGATCTCCTCCCTACATCTGGAGGCCAATATGTTGGGTTCTTAAGCAATTCTTCAGCATGTCCTGCTAAAGATCTTTATTTATTTGTTTATATTTATTTCTTAGTGTATGCCATTATCCTTTGTTCATGTCTAAAGCGAATCATCTTAGATGTGTTTCTTTAATTAGTACAGTTATCAGCTGTGTTCTGGTAAATATCTGATCTGCCATTTATGGGTCAGAAATTTCTGTTCTGTCATCAGTAACCAATCAGCACTTCTTGTATTTAGTAACCACATTTATCACTTTTAGACAAAAAAACAAACAAACAAACAAACTTGACATTTTGGTTAAACGTGTTGTTGGTTGGATTTAGATTACTTTCTGCAATAGTGAAACTCACTTATAGATCTTCAGGTTCAGTGGGAAGAGGGAAGTCAAAAGTCCCCCAAATTGACTCCCATTAGGCCTGTCTACACTGAGTCCTGTCATGTGCCCATCCTTGAATTGCTCCCCATGTCCCAGGAAATAAAATACTCATGTTCTTTTTGGCCCTGCCTCTGGCGGTGGGGTTGGAGGTGGAAATTGAGCAGGAAACAGGATTTCTACATACAAAGCTGGGTAATCTGGGATGCTCTTGTGAAGGGGAAAGAGAAGTGGGTACTGGGGAGGGGACCAGCATGTGTCCTCTCTTGACCAGTGTGCATCTTCGTCTGCTGAGAAACCGCAGTGAGGTTAAGCCCAGCTGAAGTCCCACTGCCTCTCATGTTGTACATGCTCAGAGGACAGGGTGACTGGCCCCTCTAGAGGAGAGTAAGGAGATGTGTGCAGGTGAGGCCTTGTGAGGAAGTAACGCAGGGACTGGGTCTTGAAGGGGAGGGAGAGGGGGGGATATTCTTCATCTAAGAAGTTAGGCAAAGGAAATAGCACGAAGAAGGACATAAAGTCCTGGGTGCGAATGGAGTGTTATGGAAATGAGGAACAGATAGTGATCTACCGTGTGACTCTAGTGTCTCCTTTGGTCTCCAGCTTCTGGGAGTCAGCCTGCACATTTCACAGATGAGAAGACTGAGGCTCAGAGAGACTAAACCGTTCTCCCAAGAGCATGTGGGTAATAAGTTGAATCCTGGTTTTCCTCTCCAAGTTCTACTCTTTCTCCTGCTTACCCTGCTGCAAACTAGATTCTGCTCCTTGTGTCAAGTTCTATTTTTTTATTTACCATCCTGGAATCTGGTACAGTTCCATATTATGTCCCTGAAACTGTAGGATGGCTTAGCAGTTCCACAAGCAGCCTTTCTTGTGGGGTATTACTTTTATTTGCATATATAAACCTTGTGCCGCCAAAGGTCTTAACATAAGCATTGCCTGGCATACACACACACACGTTTATACCCTAAATAGCAGAGGCCTAGAAATGTTTGTCTACTTTTGCCAACATCTGACTGTGATTATCTTTAACCACAGTCACACTGTTTGTCTCTTAAAATAGCACTGACTCTCCCAAGGAGGCTGTTTCTGGTTGTCACAGCGCTCCCAGAACTGTTCCACCTGCCTTCTCCTGGTAGCCTCGACAGCCCATGATTTACTGTGATTACTTTCACTGCTCCCTTATGGTGACCCTCCAGAATTCTTCCTTAGGATTCACAGACCTCTCCAGGTGGTCCCAGAGCCCACCTCTTGACTCACGTATAGCTCTCCCTGCCATGTCCATTGGCCTTTTTTCCTTCCTACTCCTGGGTCTGCCCTCAGGCCATGTCAGTATGCTGGGCTCGACTTCCCACTTCCCCAGAGGAGAGCAGCCCAAAAAGGTCAGGCTATGTCTGACCTGTGGGATGGACCTGGCCAAT
This sequence comes from Panthera leo, assembly GCF_018350215.1. Classification (NCBI taxonomy): domain Eukaryota; kingdom Metazoa; phylum Chordata; class Mammalia; order Carnivora; family Felidae; genus Panthera; species Panthera leo. The sequence continues at coordinate 69,799,743 of NC_056687.1, forward strand.
TTTGGAAAGGCTGCCCCCCAGCATGGATATTAAAAATTTGTCCTTGCTTGGGGTTCTGCCTCCCAGAAACTCAATATTTCCCTATGCTAGCCCTGGGTTCTTTTGCTTTAAAGTAAAAGCCTGATTTTGACTTTGACCTTGATGAGAGTAAAAGGAGAGAATGAAGAAGGTATTTTTACCTTATAGTTTCTACCTTTGCATCACCCTGTCCCACCCTCCTCCACCCCTTAGAATGATACATCATACCAAGCTAGGGGAAACCACTACCTGAAAGAGCCTAGTGATCTTTCTCAAACCATCACCAGGATCAAGGGAATGAACATCAACTTACATACGTGATTCTGGGTTGTGTGCTCTGGGCTTGGATCCTTTCACTAAGAAATCCTTTTTCTGAACAATTGGGGCGACATGTGGGTGGCAAACACAAAAGCCAACAGAGTAAGAACGGTGAAAATATAGATTGTCAGGATTGCTTTCCCATTTTTCAGGCTTGCTCTGTAATTTGAACAGTGTGTTCTCCAGAGCGGGCACGTGGAGGTCACCCGCTGAGCTCTGGTAAGAGCTACTCTTGGTGCCACTGTTGGACTATATTGCTCTCCCTGAACCACAAAGGTTCTTTCTGCATAACCTTGTAAAAGTAGAATTGAAAGTCGAGGTGCCTAATTGTGGAAAATAGGTTTGGGAGATGAAGATTACAGATGAGCTCATGAAAGCCCTATAAATATTTTTATGATCCTTAAAATAAATTATCCCACTAAATATAAGGAGAAGGAGCACCATGCAATTTCCATTCTGTTGGAGTAGAAGTATTTCAAAGTTTCCTAATGCAAAATTTGAACTAGATACTTTTCAATTCATTTTTGGGTGTAGATAATGGGTGTGTTAAGACACTTTCAACCCCACCCCCACTGTGGTCCCTCATCCAGATGGGACTCAAAACTTGAGAAGAATATAGGCTTTAGAGCCCAGCAGACCTGCCCTGAATACTCACTCCGTCATTTACCAGCTGTGTCACCTGCGATAGGGATTTCACGTCTCTGGGCCACATTCTCATGGGCAGCAAAATGGACATAATAGCACCTATGTGCATGAAGTGTACAAGTGTTACTGAGAATGGCATTGAAATGCTTAGCATTTCTGTCATGTAGTAAGTTCTCTTAAAGAATAGCTTATAGGGGTGCCTGGGTGGCTCAGTCGGTTAAGCGGCCGACTTCGGCTCAGGTAATGATCTCGCGGTCTGTGAGTTCAAGCCCCACGTCGGGCTCTGTGCTGACAGCTCAGAGCCTGGAGCCTGTTTCAGATTCTGTGTCTCCCTCTCTCTGACCCTCCCCTGTTCATGCTCTGTCTCTCTCTGTCTCAAAAAAATAAATAAACGTTAAAAAAATTAAAAAAAAAAAAGAATAGCATATAAACGTACAGACGATGATTGTAAAACATGGTTGTACATGTACAAGGGGTTAAAGTGGTAACTTTTGTGTTGTATAAATTCTATCACGATAAAAAGAATTTTAAAATTATACCCCCAAAACGCTAAGTGTATGTGTGAAAGAGAGCATTTTATTAATTTATAAGAAACTAGAAGGAAGCTCACCAAAACATGTTATATGGAAGGATTCTGAATGACTTTTTTATCCTCTTCCTTAAATTTTAATTTTTCTAAATTTCTACAATAACATTACTTACTTCTGCAGCTAGAAAATATTAAGTTACAACAAAAGCCTAAATGGACAGATGCATAAACAAAACAATGGCAGGCCACCCACACTGTCAAGCAGGTGCCAGGACTCTTTGCTGTCCACCTGCCCTGTCATTCTTGGAGCTGATGGGGGCAGGGTCACAAGTGCAGTCTCTCCCTGTCCTTCTCCTGCACTGCCCTCTGCCCTAGTCAGCTGTCTACCATATCCATGGCCACAGTCAGGGGAGGAATTGAGTGGGACAGTATAGATGGTTCCTTGTGACCCACCCCCCTGAGCTGCGGTGACTATAGGTGCCACATCAGTTTTGACTCCCATCTACAGAGTTTCTGTACCTTGGGGTTTTTTGGTGTCATGTATTTCGTAAAGATGCATGTGCACCCAGAGGTGTTTTTCAGTCCCTGTGCTTGATCTGTGGCATTGCGATGTGTCAGAACACCCAAGAGCAGGGCAGCAACTTCCCCTACCTACACTACTCACCCCTTCCCATTGCACATGACTGAGAATTCCCTTCTTCCAAACATATACACTAGAATGGTATTCTTGACATTAGAGCCTCTAACCTCTCCTGAGACTTCATTGGAAAATCTACTTGTTAACTTTATCCCCCTTATCATCCCAATGCCCAGCCAACTCCTTCTGATTATCTCCAGCATGAATGATTTAAAAATAATGATGCATTAATCCAGCATTTATTGAACTTAAATATACTGAAACTTAAAACACAGAGAAAAATAAAATCACATTTATTGTAGTTTTTGCATGAAGGGATTTATGCTTTGGAGTAATTATTCTGTACTCCTCACATGGGACATTTTATGTCCTTAAACTTTGGTGTTCAGTGATATCCTCTCTTATATGGGGACCCACAATGGTGACATGTGGCCCAGAGGAGCATAGGAACTGCCCTCAAGAGCCAGAGCCTGAGAGATCTATCTGCTTCTTACACATCTGGCGAGCTCAGTGCTCCCACAGCACGCTGCATACACTGAGCTATGAAAATACCCAGGCTATGAGATGTATGACAAAGCTTCTTAATCCTTTCTTATAGTCCTGTCTCCTTAAAAATTCTATAACTTTGATTTATAAAATACGGGGAGTTTATCAGACAAATATAACATGAGAAATGTTATATTTGTTATATAACATGACAAAACATAAGAAAGAAGTTTCTCATTTACTTTTTTTTTAAATTTTTTTCAATGTTTTATTTATTTTTGAGACAGAAGAGAGACAGAACATGAGCAAGGGAGGGGCAGAGAGAGAGGGAGACACAGAATCTGAAGCAGGCTCCAGGCTATGAGCTGTCAGCACAGAGCCTGACGTGGGGCTCAAACTCACAAACTGCAAGATCATGACCTGAGCCGAAGTCAGATGCTTAACCGACTGAGCCACCCAGGCGCTCCTGAAGTTTCTCCTTTAAAATATTTTCCCTGACATTAAAGTAAGGTAAATTATGTCCACAAATAACATTATAAATAGAAATAAACTATAAATGGATTTCAGACAAATAGACACTATAAAAGAAGTTAGGACAAATAATAAAACCAGGGGAAAATACTTGCACCCTACATAATAGACAAAGAGTAATATTCAAAATACATCAAGAGTTTTATAAATCAATAAGAAAAAAAGCCAACAACCCAATAGAAAAATGGGCAAAAGTTATAAACAGGCAGGATTTTTAAAAAAGCAATAACCTTTGAAAAGATAATTATCAGAACTAATCAGAAAATACAAGTAAAAATAGGATAACTTTCACCCTTCAGATTAGCAAAATTATAGGTAAGGGGGTAGAGAAGTAGACCGTTGTATACTCATGGGAAAATAAATTGATGTAGTCTTTCTGGAGGGCCATTTGGCAGAATCCTTGCAATTGAAAAGATATTATGTTTTTTGACCTCCTTCTAGGAGCATGGCCTAAAGAAGTTCTCCATTTATCTCCATTTATCCCAGGATGTCCATGTGGTAATTTTTGTAATAGCTGACAAGGAGATGGGCAGTAGCATTATTTCCAATAGAAGAATGGTACCATTTTACTGTGCAATACTATGTAGCCATCTAAAACAAGCAAAAAAGAAAATATAGGCAGGAAAATCTTATACTTATTAAATGAAAAAAATGTATAGAAACCTTTATATAGTGTGAATTGCTTTGTGCAGGAACTATGCATGTGTACGTGTGTGTGTGTGTGTGTGTGTGTGTGTGTGTGTGTGTGAATGCATGAAAATGCTCTGAGAGTCCTATATCAGCCATGGTTACCTCTAGGTAGGAGAGTGGGACTGGGATACAAGGGAATACCTGGGAAGGAATTGGAAAGATTAGCCTATAATTTTCTAAGATGTTGTTTAAAATTTCATGTACATTTATTTACATATGATATACTTTTAAATGTTTATTTATTTTGAGAGAGAGTGAGAAAGCACATACAAGAGGGGCAGGGGCAGAGAGGGAGGAAGACTGAGAATCCCAAGCAGGCTCCATGCTGCCAGTGGAGAGCCCCATGTGGGGCTCGAGCCCATGAACCGTGAGATCATGACCCGAGCCAAGATCAACTGACTGGCTGAGCCCCTAAAGTGTAATATAGAAGATAATTTGGAAAACATAGGAAAAATTAAGGAAAATATATCACCTATAATTCTAGACAGCTTGACTTTAGTTACTTACCCCTCAGTCTTTTCTACGTGTACGTTATGTGTGTGTGGTGGGGGGCGGGTGTTCAGTTTTATACTCAACGTTGTATTCTGTTTCTTTCACTTAATGTTTAAGCATTTCCCCATAGTTTTACAAACTTACTCTCTGGTACCACCTTTGAATGGTCATTATATATTCATTCCTTATGGCCATGAGGAACAGGTACCTGGAGACTGAGCACCTGCCCTGCCTGCCCAGGGGTGGTCAATGGTGGGGGCAGCTAGGTCAGGCATGAGGACTACATGCTGGAGATCCGAGGAAACCATGTAGCATCCTCTCTCCCCTTTCACCTTCTCTGGTTATCAGTGGACCTTCTGTTTTTCTTTCTCCCCAGCTCAGGCTCGAACTCTGACTTCTGGGAGCTGCTTTCTCTGCTCTGGGCCTGTCTGAGAATTGAGGCCAAAGGGCAAGATTTGAAATTTTGGCCCTCCCCTGGAGTGATGGCATCTGAAAGGCAGCTTAGAACATAGGCTTCAGTCTCTGAGTTAGAAAGGTCAAAGGAAAGGATTAGTGCCGATAATCTAGAGTTGTTCTTCCATTTGGTAGATTGGTAAACTGAAACCCAGCAAGATTGAGATTTGCCTAAAACCATGCGGCAACTCAGCAGTAAAGCTGGAATCCTCTACTGGGATTCTTGGTGTGGCCCAGTGCTCTTTTTACTCTACTGTGAAAGGTATCTAAGCACCATTCAGGCTGCCTGGAGCCCTGAGACTTAGGCAACGGCACCATGGGCTGAAGAAGGTTCACTGGGCCTTCAGTTTTAGTTCATTCATTCAGCAAATATCCTGCTCTACACACACACACACACACACACACACACACACACACACACACACACAAAGATGAAGTAAATGTTCCAAAGTAGTATAGATGTAGCTATTACATGGTGGTAGGTTTACTGAAACTTTGTTTTTTCCTATAACGGCCATATATTACATTTGAAAGCTTCACTTTTTTAAAAGTCTTCCTGTTCATTTAAATATTTTTAATTTTCAAAGTCATGAAGTACTTCCTAACTTTAGAGTAAGAAATGGGTGCAACCGATTTTGTGAACCAGATAAATCTTCTCTTCTAATGTGAGTCAGATGATTGTGGGGTCTCGGACCTGAGTTCACGAATGCCCTGTGTCATGCCATGAACCTGTTGGCACTTGTCATGCACATCTGTGAGTGTGTGTGTGAGAGAGTGTGTGCGTGTGTTTGCACTTGCTGGGATCTGCTTCTGACTCTGTGACTGATGAGAAGCAGCAGGCTACAGAAGGGCATAGGAGTAAGTGCATTCTCCTTTCGCTGCTGTCGGTGAAGGAAAGTGAGCAAGAATTCGTGGAGCAGGTGACTCAGACACAGCGGTCTGATGGCTCAGGATCAGGGCTGGCCATCTCCCAGGCCCTGTAGGCACGGCTGTATTACAACATAATATTGCTTATTGTCATCCAGCTGTCATTATTATCATTGCTGTTTATCATCATGTAATAACCTTTCCCTGTTACTTTAAGGGTGCATCATTATGTCACGGGGAGGTGTCGCTTCTCCCCAGTTTATAGATGAGGAAACCCAAGTTCAGAAGGGTGAAGAGGCAGAGCTGGAACTCAAATCCTGAGGTCACCCCACTCTACCACACCCCTCCTGTATTTACCCATGCACACACAGGCAAGCACCTTGGCTTTTTTTATTATTCATTTAATATTTAAAACATACTCGTTGAGCATTTTCTCTGAAATCTTTTTTCCAACCAGTGTCTACTGAATGTTTTAATTCTCATGTCAGGGGCTCTTCTAGGTGCTGAGAACACAATAGTGAACAAAAGGAGACAAAAACTCCCTGCCCTCGTGGAGCTCATATTTTAGCGAGGAAAGTAGAAGAGAGAAATAATAAAAGTCAATTCTATAGTAGGTATTTTTTAACAGGAAAAATTTGCGGTTCGCCAAGGCCAACAGATGAGGGGATGCTTGCCTCTGAAAAGACAGCCTGCTCTTCACATTGCCACCATGCAAGGCCATAGGAGAAGACACGGAGCTTGTTTGCAGGCAGAGAGAGGAAAGGAACCAGGGGGCTGAGGCTTTTAAGAGGCTAGCCAGGGAAATCAGGCTTCGGGTTGGCTAGTTTGAATAATTTCAACAGGCTCTGGCATGTAGGGGCTCTCCCCAGCTGTCGGTTCCTGGCTCTGGGATGCTTAGGGCAGGTGGATGGTGGCCCCAAATGCAGAGCTCAATGAAGAAGATGGTTGGAGTGTGGGCTCTGAATTGGTGGGTTTGTGTATGAAAGGCTGAAAGGCATAGTCACAGTTGAGTTGTTTGCTATCTCTAGGAATTAGGTAGCCCTGGGAAGGACTGTCCCTCCACATAGCAACACATCAGAATGCAGAAAATAAAAAGACATGGTTAATACAATAAGCTAAATGGCAGCAAATGGTACAGGAAAAATAAAAGGGGAAGGGAATAGGGACTATCAGGGTGGAGGGGTGAGATGTTGCAGTTTTAAATAGAGTAGTCAGGGGAGACTGTACTGGGAAGGTAGTATTTCAATAAAGACCTGAAGGCAGAGAGGACATGAGCTACATGGGATCTGGGGGAAGAACTTTCTAAACAGGGAGATTAGCAAGATCAGAGGTGCAAGCATATCTCATTGATAATGCCACCTGAAGCTATATCAATATGCATAGCATATTAGACCATAGCAGGAGACATAGTTGAGAGCTCAGGTCATACATAGGGGTTGGAAACACAAGCTGATAGTAGGAAGGAATGAGGTGGCCTTATGTGTATGAGTATTTTGGCCTATATATGGAGTATTTTGTCCGGAGACCAAATTTGAATATCCTGATATTTCCCGTTCATCCATATTTGGTACGATGTTTCTCCCCAGATCCTTAAAAAAGAGGTGATTCTTTTTCTTTTCAATTTTTTTTTAATTTTTTTTTTTTTTTTTTTTTTTTTTTTTTTTTTTGAGACAGAGAGAGACAGAGCATGAGCAGGGGAGGGGCAGAGAGAGAGGGAGACACAGAATCTGAAGCAGGATCCAGGCTCTGAGCTGTCAGCACAGAGCCTGACGCGGGGCTCAAACTCACGGAGTGTGAGATCATGACCTGAGCTGAAGTTGGACGCTTAACCGACTGAGCCACCCAGGCGCCCCAGAAGAGGTGATTCTTGATGGAAAAGTGATTCCAGTTCAGAAGAAATTTATCTGGCTACACAACACAGACCAATCAGAAATTAATGCTTGTCGATTAAAGTAAAATTGTATCTCATCACATATCCCTCACCCCAGCCTTTTTTGAAAACCCTCCAGTGGTTTCCCATTCCATGTAGGATAAAGTTCTAACTCGCTGCTATGGCCTGCAAGGCTCTGGGTCCAGCTGCCACCTTCCCAACTTCATTTCATATCCCTCCACCCATCACCTATACTCCAGCCACAAGAACTTCCATAATAACTTAGACGTCCCAAACTTTTTTCTGCCTTAGGATTTCTGAACAGGCTGTATTCTTGGCAGAAGGCCTTAGTCCTGTCTTTACATGGCTGGTTCCTTCTTGTCATTTGGGTCTCAGCTTCTCAGAGAGACTATCACCAGCTTCTCCCTCTAAAGATGTTATTATCCAGGCCCTCTACAGCTCATTAACCAGTTTAATTCTCTAAAAATTGTTCAACAGTATTGGAAATTTTAAAAACTCATGTATTCGTTTATTATCTGACCTCACTCCTACCCCAACTAGAACTTCAACTTGACTTTTTCTCCTTCACTGCTATAGCCCAGCGTCAAGAGTGGCACCTGGCACATAGATAGCACACAGCAAGCATCTGTTGAATGAATGAATAATAACATAATATCTTCATATATAAATGTTATATAATTGAGCCTATAGGACCTAGGAGTTTAGAGCCATCATAATGGGCAGGATCTAGGCAGTCTTCTAGGAAGGAAGCACTCTTATGGAAATAGTCTAATTGTGTATCTTTCCTGTGAAGGTTATCTCCAGAGATATCTGTGGTGCTGGATGATACCCCATCCCAATCATTGCTGACCATGAAGCTGGGGGTTCCAGCTCTAGAAAAGAGGAGGTGGTCTGTCATCCTTGAGCAGGCATGGCAAAGTAGCAGCCCTTGTGCCTTTGGTCCCAATGTGTAGTATTTGGTGGCAGAATACTTGGATTTTTTTAAAAAATATGAATATGAATATGAATGTCTTTGGCTGACCTAGCACTGTCTTGCCACATATGCCTCTTCTAACTGTCCTGTATCCAAAGTCTTCTCATGTTTGCCTTACCAATGAAGACATCGGACCTAGACCCTTGACCTAGGGTAAATAAGTGCCCTGTTCCCTAGGAGTCCATTGGGTAGTCTGGATGTTTTTCCTGATTGAAGGGAAGTTGAAATACTACTGATAAATCTCAGGAACTAGCTCATGTTTAGAAGAGTAGGTTTCAGCTTGTCTTACTTACCTCTAACCTTCTTCAACCTCTAACCTTTTCAGCTGGTCAGGTCCCATACTGAAGACTGTAGCAACCAGCATTCTTTGTCATGTTGATCTCTCTGTATTTATTAGTAAAATATCATAGGTAATTAACAGAGCCAACCAGCCTTTTATGACTCCCTCAAACCCACATCACCATTTTCAATGACAATTTCAAGATCTATTGAAGGGACTCATAGGTCAAATACAAACCTGACCCCAGACTAGCTTTCAGAATTCCCATTTAGGAGTATGGATTTCAGTGTGTAAACTTCATGTTGACTAATAGTGTACTCCCACAAGGCCAAAGTCAACCTTAAGCAGCAAGTCAAAGCACAAGTTGTACAGTTTTAACAATCTAGGTCTAGCCTTTTGCATAGCCACCATTTTCATTGTTAAATCTGTTTTCAGTGGAGTGGAAAATTACTCTCCTCCCATACTCATGATCAGGAGATTATTTCATGAATGGAATTGGGTATTATATGCAGGAATTGCATTCAAACATGACATACAGTTGATTTGTACCAGAATTTTAAAACATCAGTACTGAGCAAGTATGCAATTCAACTTGATATATTAGAAAATTGTACCAGAAACCTTAACTGAGAGATCAAACTTAACATCACTAGAATTGGATCAAATCAATATTACATGTTTCCTCACATGGTACATCATTTTCAGGGATATTCCTACTAAAAATGCACACTAAATCTAATCATAAGGCAACATCCGGCAAACCCAAACTGACAGATGTTTTACAAAATAACTACCCTGTACTCATAAAGATATCCAAGTCATCAAAGACATGACCTTTTTCTATAAAGGACATTATTTGAACAATTGGCAATATTTGAAGAGAATATCAATGGTAAATTCCTGATATGGCTAATTGTACTGTGGCTATGTAAGAGAACACCCATGTTTTTAGAAAACATACACAAGTATTTAGGGATCAAGAGGAATCTTTAACTTATTCTCAGCTCAGAAAAAGAGAAAGTAATTGAGAAAAAGAGAAAAGAAAAAGCAAGTGGTAAACTATTAATATTTGGGAATTCTGGGTGAAGGATATATAGAACTTCTTTGTACTAATTGTGCAACTTTTCTCTAAATCTGAAATTATGTCAAAATAAAAAGTTTTAAAGAAGCCATGGGATCGTACTTGTGAATCTCATCCCCTTGTAAGCCAGGCAGTGGGTTTTCCTGGCCATGTGCACTCTTAGTGTTGAATCTGAGCTCTGGGTCTGAGAAGGCAAGGGAGGATGGCCATGAGGGCACTGTTGCGTGAAGAACAGAGGAGAGAAATGTAGAATGAGACATTGCTCTTGGTTGGGAAGCTTAGACTGAACTCAGTTTGTTTGTTGCTTTTTTTCCAAGCCAGGTAGCAAGGACCCAGAGAAAGACTCACTTGGCACAGGTGCTTGGGGGAAGCAGGGCCTGGTTAAGCCTGCAGGGTCTCAAACTACATTAAGCCCAGGACACTCTGTACCCTAATACTTTCTTTCCCACCCTCCACCCACCCCCCCACCCCCCAGCACACAAAATGTAGTTTTCCCAAAAAAGGACACTGAAAACATAGCCATTGACCACCAGCCACTTAGTTCTTCCTCCAGGTATGCAGCTTCCCCTCTTCTTCCCTTGGGTTCCCTAGGAGAGTTTCCATTGCAACATTTTTAGTTAAGTAGCGCTTAATTACAGTCTTAAACTTTCCAGCGTCACCCTGCTTAACTCTTTCACTCCGCCTCTGTAATTAAGCCTGGCATGGCTAACTTTGGTTTAGGTTACTATTGAAGGACATTGTAAGTTGAATCCAGGACAGGCTTCCTGCTGACTTCTGGGAGACTCTGAGATAGCACGTAAGTCGAAAATAACTGGACTGTAACTTACCTCCTACTTTGGTGTTCATAAGATGTTTTAAGTCTGACTGGCAACCCTGCTGTCAGGATAGCCTCCTCAGAGTGTGATTCACCTTTTGTGTTCTAGACTGAGTGGAATAATAGCCAAGATCAATGCTAACCACCTTGCTTTCTACAACATATTAATAGAATTCTGTAAATGTTGTATGTTCCCCTTGCGTTGTCATCATCTATATGGCATGTTAATTAGCATAGTAAAGATTCCAAGAAGTCTTGCAGTAAAGAAACAGGTAACTTTGTTTAACCCATCTTTAATTGCCTGAGCAACACAGAACATCTTAAGGAAAAGGAGGCACTAGCCTATGTTGATAGTCACCTTGCTAAGTTTAAGGGATGAGCACCTCACCAACATTGACTTTTTCTTAGAGGTCTCTGGGCCTAAAAATACTCAGGCTCCAATGATTTATCGTTCTTTGTCCTTAGCCATTCATCACTGACCATTTAATGAGCTCCTCTGCGCCCAAAGAGTTTGGGCTGAGGATACAAAGATGAAGGACATCTCTGTCCCCAAGGACTTTCCTCAGAGTTAGGGAGGTGAAGGCACATAAACAAGCATCTGTCAGTGCCGAATGAATGGTACGAGAGGTATTCTCAGAGAAAAAGGAGAACATGCTGGGCTTGGTCATCCAAGAAGTGGTAGGTAGGCTTTAGACGAGCAGAGAGGCTGCAGGGTGATATGAGAAATGAGGACCACACCATGGCTGCTGCAGCAAACTGACTAAATGAATTATTAGACTAAAGTGGGGGGTTCATCTAAAATCATCATTTTCAGGGGCATCCGGGTGGCTTAGTCCATTAAGCATCTGACTTCAGCTGAGGTCATGATCTCATAGTTCGTGGGTTTGTGCCCCACATCGGGCTCTATGCTCACAGCTCAGAGCCTGGAGCCCACTTCGTATTCTGTGTCTCCCTCTCTCTTTGCTGCTTCCCTGCTCGTGCTCTCTCTCCCTCTCAAAAATAAATATATATGAAAAAAAATTTTTAATCATCATCTCTGCCCCTCCTTGGCTCACACACTCTCTTCTCTCTCCCCACCCCTTACTCTCTCTCTCAAAAATAAAGAAATATTAAAAAAATTTTTAAAAATAAAAAATTAAAATCATCATCTTTAGGGGAGCATGGGTGGCTCAGTCAGTTAAGCGTCTGACTTCAGCTCAGGTCATGATATCGCAGTCCCTGAGTTCGAGCCCCATGTCAGGCTCTGTACTGACAGCTCAGATCCTGGAGCCTGCTTCAGATTCTGTGTCTCCCTCTCTCTCTTCCCCTCCCCTGCTCTGTCTCTCTCTTCCTCAAAAACAAATATATATTAAAAGAAAAAACTAACGACCCAATGCTAATATCATCCTCAATGGAGAAAAACTGAGAGCTTTCCCCCTAAGGTTGGGAGCAAGACAGGGATGTCCACTCTCGCCACTGTTATTCAACATAGTATTGGAAGTCTTAGCCTCTGCAATCAGACAACACAAAGAAATAAAAGGCATCCAAATTGTCCAGGAGGAGGTCAAACCTTCACTCTTCGCAGATGACATGATACTCTATATGGAAAACCCAAAAGATTCCACCAAAAAACTGCTAGAACTGATTCATGAATTCAGCAAAGTTGCGGGATATAAAATCAATGTACAGAAATCGGTTGCATTCCTATACACCAACAATGAAGCGACAGAAAGAGAAATCAAGGAATCGATCCCATTTACAGTTGCACAAAAAAACTATAAAATACCTAGGAATAAATCTAACCAAAGAGATGAAAAATCTATACACTGAAAACTATAGAAAGCTTATGAAAGAAATTGAAGAAGACACAAAAAAATGGGAAAAGATTCCATGCTCCTGGATAGGAAGAACAAATATTGTTAAAATGTCCATATTACCCAAAGCAACCTATATACTCAATGCAATCCCTATCAAAATAACACCAGCATTCTTCACAGAGCTAGAACAAACAATCCTAAAATTTGTATGGAACCAAAAAAGACCCCGAACAGCCAAAGCAATCTTGAAAAAGAAAACCAAAGCAGGAGGCATCACAATCCCAGACTTCAAGCTATACTACAAAGCTGTAATCATCAAGACAGTATGGTACTGGCACAAGAACAGACACTCAGACCAATGAAACAGAATAGAGAACCCAGAAATGGATCCACAAATGTATGGCCAACTAATCTTTGACAAAGCAGAAAAGAATATCGAATGGAATAAAGATAGTCTCTTCAGCAAGTGGTGCTGGGAAAACTGGACAACGACATGCAGAAGAATGAACCTGGGCCACTTTCTTACAACATACACAAAAATAATCTCAAAATGGATCAAAGACCTCAATGTAAGACAGGAAGCCATCAAAATCCTCGAGGAGAAAGCAGGCAAAAACCTCTTTGACCTTGCCCACAGCAACTTCTTACTCAACACGTCTCTGGAGGCAAGAGAAGCAAAAGCAAAAATGAACTACTGGAACCTCATCAAAATAAAAACTTCACAGCAAAGGAAACAATCAGCAAAACTAAAAGGCAACCGATGGAATGGGAGAAGATATTTGCAAATGACATATCAGATAAAGGGTTACTGTCCAAAATCTATAAAGAACTTATCAAACTCAACACCCAAAAAACAAAGAATCCAGTGAAGAAATGGGCAAAAGACATGAATGGACACTTCTCCAAGGAAGACATCCAGATGGCCAACCAACACATGAAAAAATCCTCAACATCACTCATCATCAGGGAAATACAAATCAAAACCACAATGAGATACCACCTCACACCTGTCAGAATGGCTAACATTAACAACTCAGGCAACAACAGATGTTGGCAAGGATGCAGAGAAAGAGGATCTCTTTTGCATTGTTGGTGGGAATGCAAGCTGGTGTAGCCACTCTGGAAAACAGTATAGAGGTTCCTCAAAAAACTAAAAATAGAACTATCCTACGACCCAGCAATTGCACTACTAGGCATTTATCCACGGGATACAGGTGTGATGTTTTGAAGGGACACATGCACCCCTATGTTTATAGCAGCACTATCAACAATAGCCAAAGTATGGAAAGAGCCCAAATGTCCATTGATGGATGAATGGATAAAGAAAATGTGGTGTGTGTGTGTGTGTGTGTGTGTGTGTGTGTGTGTGTATCTGTGTGTGTATATGTATATATATATATGTATATATTCACATATATATACACAGATACACACACACACACACACAGTGGAGTATTACTCGGCAATCAAAAAGAATGAAATCTTGCCATTTGCAACTATGTGGACGGAACTGGAGGGTATTATGCTAAGTGAAATTAGTCAGAGAAAGACAAAAATCATATGACTTCACTCATATGAGGACTTAAAGAGACAAAACAGATGAACATAAGGGAAGGGAAACAAAAATAATATAAAAACAGGGAGGGGGACAAAACAGAAGAGACTCATAAATATGGAGAACAAACTGAGGGTTGCTGGAGGGGTTGTGGGAGGGGGGAGGGGCTAAATGGGTAAGGGGCACTAAGGAATCTACTCCTGAAATCATTGTTGCACTATATGCTAATTTGGATGTAAATTTAAAAAAATAAAATAAAAACTTTTAAATTGTCATCTTGAAACTTGAGCATACATCAGAATTACTTGGAGGGCTTGTTAAAACACAGTGCTGGGTCACCCCCATAGATTCTAATTCAGTAGCTCCAGAATGGGTCCCAAGAGTTTGTATTTCCAGCAGATTCCCAGATGATGCTTCCACTGTTGGTGTGAGGACCACAGTTTGGGAACCTCAGATTATCAAAGAAGGAAAGCTCATAGAGCTGGAAAGGTGAGCAGGCCTGACCATAGAGTAGTTTAGTTTAAGTAGCAGGCTGACAAGTTATATATATATATGTGTGTGTGTGTGTGTGTGTGTGTGTGTGTGTGTGTGTGTATACACACACACACACACATATATATATACATACATATATATGTATGTATATACATATATATACATACACACATACATATATACATATGTATATATATATATATATTTTTTTTTTTTTTTTGAGAAAGAGAGCACATGCAGAAGAGGAGGAGCAGAGAGAGAGGGAGAGCTAGAGAATCCCAAGCAGGCTCCACTCTGTCAGCACAGAGCCTGACCTTGGACTTGATCTCACAAACCGTGAGATCATGACCTGAGCCAAAATCAAGAGCCAAACACTCAACTGACTAAGCCACCCAGGGGCCTCTAGATTTTATTGATCAAGTGATTTCTGTAGACCAATGTCATTGTTCTGGGAGCAGAGATATGTCAAATGGATAAGAGAAAGAGATTAGATGCAGAGGAATCCATTTGAGACTGTTACATAGGTTAAAAGATCTGAATTAAGGCAATGACAAAATTAAGGCAAAGAAAAATATCCATGCAGAAGGTCTTTGTGAAGGAAGAATCTGCTTCCAGTTGAATAAACCTGAAAGACAGCCTTGGTCATCATCTGAGAGAATCTTCAGTTACATGCTGTAATTTGTGTAATGTTAGTTTGAGGCTTTGGGGGTTTTATTAGGGTTGAACTGGTTTATGTTCCCCCAACCTGAAAAGAAAAGTGCAAAATGCTGCTATTTAAGTGAACAGCCTAAACTTTTTATGGAGCTCACTTAACCTACTGGAAGTCTTATTTGAAGGCCTAGGAGAAAACTGGGGTATAAATACATCCTGGACTCCAGAGTGACCCTTTTTAACCAGAGAAATTTGGCTTACCTGCCATATATGGAGGTTAGGAGGGCTGAAAATTAAGCTGTAAGAAGATGTCTACCCCAGGCTTGGAACTTGGCAGATGCCATGGGTCATGATTTGAGAACCCCCTTGTGCTCATCATATATCTTTATAGATGAAAGCTGATCTCAGATGACCTTGGTTCCGGTGGAGCCACTGATTCTTGTTGCCTTACCATAAGTAGAAACCATTTCTAAAATAAAGTTCTGTGTTTAGGTTTTATATGAATGTGGCAATGTCCTTTTCTCGGTCTAGATTTGTGAAGTTTCACCATGTTCTCTTGGTTATGTTTTGAGCAGTTCAGAAGCCTTTTAGGAGGATTTCCTACACTATACTGTAGAAAAAAAGGTACATTCCGTCTCTAGAAGCTGTGGACAAGTCTGGGGGAATGAAATGGGCATATAAATGGAAATGTCTAGAATGTTTACTCTTGGAAGAGCAGCAGATATGTTTTCACTGACTTTTGACAATCTGATATGTCAAGTTTCAGAATCCACCCCTTGGAATATAGAGAGGATTTTTAGCCCTTGACTTCCAAAGGCCACCAAAAAGGTAGTGAATCAAGTGAGTCATTGTAGCAACATGTCACAGCAATGGACTGCGTGTTTAGAACATACATATCTGGGATGGGAGGAAGGCACTGACTCATCGCCCTTTGAGGGCTCTCCTCACTCTGTGTCTGTTGGAGAGAATATTATACAAGGGAAACTAAGGCCAAGGAGACAGTGAGAACAAGCAGTTGGAAATAGTCACTTTACCCACTGTGTCCCATGGCAACCTGATGGGAATCAAGGTGGCAGGGGAGGCACTGAAGGAGCCAGCAGTGATTGAGTGAGATCTGGACCGAATCATAATAGAACTCGAAAGAGTTCATCTCAATTGAAGCTAGAGGTACTGGCTTTTCACCCCTGTGGAGATTGTTTAGTGTGTTGGAGAAGACCCTGATACTAAGAGCTAGTGTCCCAATGAGCTCTGAAGATGAAAAGAATTTCTGCCCTATGTGGAGCCACTGGATTTGGAATTCTCAGATCTCTGCACATTCTACCAGGTAGGATCAGCACTACAGGGAAGAGAAGGGGACAAGGAAGTAGAAATGAACTAAACTGTAGCTCAATACAATGTGCCTTTGAGGCTCAGAGTGATCCTTCATTTTGTACTCTTTGTTTAATGGGAAAAATCAGGAGTTCCAAATCCATAGGGATTTAGATATAAAAAAAAAATTAGAGAAAACACGTGAAGTCTATGAGTGAGATAGAGTAGTGAGATAAAGAATAGTGGGTTGGCAAAGGGCTCATTGGAAAAGACATTCCTGAACTAAGTATAAAAGCAGTGTAACAACCAGGAGGCAGGGGCTTGCACTGTGCATTTGAGACTTGACTATTGTGGAAGAGATGGGAGAAGGAGTATCCGGAGCCAAGAAGTGTTTGCCAAGATTAGTCGCAAGTTGTGGTAGGGGCAAATTGCAAGGGCTACAAGTTTTCTAGTGTTAAGAAACAATGCTTGTGGGTGCTCCTGGGTGGCTCAGTCTTGTTAAGCATCCATCCGTTGATTTGGGCTCAGGTCATGATCTCACAGTACATGAGATCAAGCCCCAAGTCGGGCTCTGTGCTGACAGCACAGAGCCTGCTTGGGATTCTCTCTCTCCTCTCTCTCCGCCTCTCCCCCTGTGTGGGCACTCTCTTATTCTCTCTCTCTTTCTCTCTCTCTGTCTCTTGTCTCTCTCTCTCATGTGTGCACACTCTATCTCTAAATAAATAAACATTAAAGAAACAAAACAATGTTTGTGGACCAGACTGATTCTCCCCCTTTCCCATGTCCTGTTATTGTCACTGTAGCCTGTAGCTTTCTTCATCCTCTGGCACCAAGTAGTCCAACCAAATGGCCAACCAAATGGCCAAGCAATGGTTTGCTGGGAAGCCAGCCATTCCAGGAACTGGTGATGCATAGCCTTAGGACCTCAGCTAAATATGCACCCAGGAGTTTGGCTTTCAAAGCATTCCACTAAAAGACCTGTCAGAGCCATCATCTTATGCCATGAGGGATATATTACTATTTACTGTAGATTTTGTGTCTCCATGCTTACAAACAATTGGATTTATGTATTTATTACCCAAAGAATTTTTATCCTTGACCTTCCCATCATCCCCTTCTCTAGATGTGCAATTTCCAGTGTGAGAAAAATTTATATATGATACTTCTATAATTTTTATATTAAGTAAATGATTTATAGCAAAGCCAAAGAAAACAGGAGTGTTTGGGTATCTAATCACTGCAAACAGATGTAATGAAACGCATTTGCCTTATATAGCTCAAGCCACAGAAAGCAATAAGGATGAGTTTATAATTATTCCTGTATCATTGGAAATCAAGTAAGACAGAAGAGCAGGGGGTTAAAGGGCTCTTCTGTAAATATCTGGTGGATTTTAGGAGTCTGCGTTTTCTTCCGATTTCAGCCATTGGAATCAAAGCTTCCAGTAGAGTATTATAAATGCCAGAGGGACATTTGTAGACTCATTGACCATCTAGATAAAACAGGTATGATTGATATAGAACACCTAGACTTCATATCTTTTAGCAATTGCCTAATACAATATGTTAAAAAAAAAAAGCCAGCCTTTGGGATGTGGTTGAGTACCATCACTGAACTGCAGCAGAATGGACTGAAAATGAGTTGTTCATTCTTCATTTGCATCCCTCAAGCCAGTATAGAAAACAGCTGGCCAGCTTAGTGGGTTGGTTACACACCCAAGGTGCTCACAGTCCACTGAAAGGTTTGGTGACCTTACACATGCGTATGCTCTCTGCAGGCCTACCCTAGGCCTTTAGAGGACAGTGTTCCTGGACTTTGGGGATACTAACCCCTCAAAAGTAATAGGACTCCCTTCTCATTTTGTCTAGGAGGTTCAATCCTTTATTTTCAGCTTCCTTTGAGGTCAGTGCGAAGAAGGCTGATGAATCAGTATTTTATGATTGAATAAAATCATAAAATAATGAAATAGTGGATGCAGTACTATGGAGGCAGCCATAGTCCTTTGACATGTCTTACATTTGCATTCTGTGATGGCTTGTGCAAAATGTATTCTGCTTTCAGAATAGTTTTACAAATTTTATACCAGACCATAAACGGTAGAAGAAGCTTTTTTTTTAAGGTGTAACATAAAAGTGAAATAAATATGAGTTGAAACTTTTTAAAAAGGAAACTGAATTTATAAATGGCTGTATTAAATATAGCACATTTCTTTTTTTTTAAGCTTATTTATTTATTTTGAGAGGAGGGAGGGGCAGAGAGAGAGGGAGAGAGAGAAGCCCAAGCAGGCAGCACAGAGCCCAACATGGGGCCCGAACTCACAAACCATGAGCTTATGACCTGAGCTGAAATCAAGAGCCAGATGTCTAACCAACTGAGCCACCCAGGTGCCCCACCACATTTCTAGTATATTCAGTTACTATCCATTTGTACACAATTATCTTCTATTTTGATAGCTAATGAAGGTCTATTCAAGTAAGGAAGGACCATGTTTGACCTAGACAATGGATTTATTAGGATGTGTTCAGTTGTGCCTGCTTTCATGGGTTTCGTTCCACTTTTCCTCTTCACATCAAGCAGACAGGCCTCATCTCCTGTACCGCTTAGAAACATGCTGCTGTGATGAAATCGTGGAGTCCTTGTCCAAAGGCTTAAACCGATAACACTAACATGTTTATTCTAACCCCACGATGGTATTTGAGACCCTAATATCAAGAGTTGTTCAATTGGCCCTAAAATCCATCTGAAGCTCCCATTCTAAGAGACACCCTATAAAAGGAGGCATATGTCACTTCCAGGAAATAATAACCTGTGCTGCTTAAACTTCCAAATAGTGGGAAAGGGGGACAACTATGGCCACATAGCCCAAGGATATGGCCACCTTATTCTCAGACAAGAGTGGTTCCCTGAAGTGAAGAGGGGAAAATGACACAGAATGGCAGCTGGTAGCATTAAGTGTTTCTTTGCTTTCAGGAGGCATGAATATTTAAGGGTAAAAATGGCCTTAAATCATCTAGTCTAAGCTTTAGAAGACCATGAGATAGAATGAAGGAACATAGAGAATAAACTCACAGTCATGGACTTAGGGGAGCTTTTTATGGTTTTATTAATTTTTATTTAACTTCTATCATGCTTCTATGGGTTTAAAGTGTTCTAAACACTTTACAAACGTTAACTCCTTAATCTTAATGGCAACCCTATAGGGTAGATACTAATATTATCTTCAGTCACTGATGAGGAAACTGAGATACAGAGAGGTTAAGTAAATGGAACAGAGTCACACAGCTGGCCAGTGGTGGAGCCAGGCTTTGAGTGCATCCTGTCTAATCTGTCCCAGTGTCTGCCCCCTAGTTAGTGGCATAGAAGGGCCAGAAGCCAACTCATCTCTTTGTTGCAATCCAATGACGAGGCAACAGTGGGTTGTTCTTAGGTCATACAAGCAAGGCAGGAACATTATATGAGCAGAGTTTCTCTTTTCATCAACTTCAACAAAAGATCATTAGGAGATGAGTGTTGAGGTCAAGAATTCTCTAGTCATCGGCTAAGCTTTGGAATGTGTTGTGTGACCATGCAGCCTGTCTTCTGTCAGGTGTTAAGGAGGAAATCAGATGGTTCAGAGAGGTGGCTTGGGATTTGAAGGAAGTAGGGATAACAAATAGTGTGCAAGTCTGAAGGATAAGCATCGGTTGTCGATTTATTTATTTAGATTCTCTTGATTTCATTAGTATCTTTATATTCCCATGACCAATCAGCTAAGCTATCCCACTCAGAGCCTGTGAAAAGTTGGACCTTCAACCTCAGGGATTGCCCTGACAAGTTTTCTATTTCCCCAGTTTGTGGCTAAGATACCAATTATAAGATGCATTTCCTACCAACCTAGAGGCACTGGTTTTTACCTTTTCATTACTTCTTGAGACATTCTACTTTAATCTCAATTTGTTTCCTTAAACTATGTGCTTTTGGGTAGGAAGGAGACATTTAATTTTTCCAGAGGAAAATTGTATGCTAGTGTACATAACGAAGCATCAAGAGGAATGCAAAAAGATAAGAATTCTTTTCTTTTTTTCCTTTCTTTTTTTTTTTTAAAAATCAAGATCTAATTGACATATAACATTATATTAGTTGCAGGTGTACAACATCATGATTCAGTATTTGTATCGTGAAATGATCACCATAATCAGTCTACCTAGCATCCATCATCACACATAAAAGGTTTTGTTTTCTTTCCCTGTGATGAGAACTTTTAAGATTTATTCTCTCAGCAACTTGCAAATATATAATACAGCATTATTCAGTATGGTCACCATGCTGTACATTATATCCCCATGACTTATTTATTTTATAATGGAAGTTTGTATCTTTTGAACCTTCACCCATTTTGTGTACCCTCCTTCCCCAGCTCTAGCAACCAACAATATGTTCTCTGTATCTGTGAGTTTGAAGTTTGTTTGGTTTTTTACTTAGATTCCTCATATTAAGTGAGGTCATATGGTCTTTGTCTTTCTCTGTCTGACTTATTTCATTTAGCATAATGCCCTCAAGGTTCATCCACCTTACTTTTTGTGGCTAAATAATATTGCAATGTATACATTTACCACATTTTCTTGTTATTTATTTATTTATTTATTTATTTATTTATTTATTTATTTAAGAGAGAGTGGGGGAGGGGCAAAGGGGGGTGGGGAGAGAAGGAGAGGGAGGGAAGGAGGGAATCCCAAGCAGGCTTCATGTTCAGCACGGAGCCCAATACGGGGCTCAATCCCACAACCCTGGGATCATGACCTGAGCTGAAATCAAGAGTTGGATGCTCAACTGACTGAGCCACCCAGGAGCCCTGTACATTTACACATTTTTTTTTAAATCTATTCATCCTCTGATGGACACTTAGTTTGCCTCTATGTCTTGGGTATTATGAATACTGCTGCAATTAATACAGGAGTTTTAATATCTTTGTGAGTATTTTCATTTCTTTCAGATAAATACCCAGAAGTGGAATTTCTGGGTCATAGGGTAGTTCTGTTTTTAATTTTTTGAAGAACCTCCATACTGTTTTCCAGAGTGGCTGCACTAGTTTGCATTCCCACCAACAGTGCACAAGAGTTTCCTTTCTCCACATTCTCACCCAACACTCATTATCTCTTATCTTTTTGGTAATAACCATTGTAACAGGTGTGAGGTAGCATCTCATTATGGTTTTGATTTGCATTTCTCTGATAATGAGTGATGTTGAGCATCTTTTCATGTACCTGCCGACCATCTGTAGGTCCTGTTTGGAAAAAGGTCTATTCAGATCCTCTGCCCATTTTTTAATCAGATTGTTTGATTATTGTTTGATCAGATTGTTTAATCATTGAGTTCTGTGAGTCCTTTATATATTTTGGATATTAACCTCTCATCAGATACACGATTAGTAAATTTTTCTCCCACTTGGTAGATTGCCTTTTCATTTTGTTGATGATTTCCAGAAGATGAGAGGTTCCGTGCAGTGTTGGTGGGAGTAAATCAGGGTGCAATCTGGCAGTACCTAGTGAAGGTGGTGAGGTGTCTTCTCTAAAGCCCAGCCAGTCCACCTTGACATACATGCTCTGGATGCCATAAAGTTGAGAGCAAGGTGTGTTCTCCTCAGTGTATGATCTGTACGTGGGAAAGGTTTGTCAGCCCTTTGTTTCCAGTCCACAGGGAGGTAAGTACAGAAAATGGGAATAAGCATTTAGAAGCTTTTATAGCAATCTGACACTTCCACCACATTGAAGAGTATGATTTTGTATTTTATAAAAGTATTGGTCTGAAACAGATTGGACATAAGAAAAGTAGATCCTTGACTCCCTGACCACGAGTAGTTTGGAAAGCACTGCCCTGGAGGAATTCTCACAAATCTACAGAGACCTGTACCGGACTGCTTAAAATGAGTGTGCATGTGTGAACATCCTCAGTATCCATCATTAGGAAAATGTGTTACAAGCTCCACAATATGTCCTGTGAAAGAATATTATTCAACAACTAAAATCAATGAACTAGATCTACATGACTGAACATGGATAAATCTCAGATAATTTTGAATTAATGAGTATGTTGAAAAATGACATATTAGGATAATGATATAAAGAACACTGGATTCCCATACAAAGTAAATGGCTAACTACATGGACGGGAAAGATGCACACCAACTTGAGAAGGGAAGGGAAAGTGGTGGGTGTGACTGAACGGGTGGAAAAAAATTTAAAAGCTTCAACTGTATGCACAGTATTTTATTTCTTTTTTTATTTTTTTTTTTTTTTTTTTTAAATTTTTTTTTTTTTCAACGTTTATTTTATTTTTGGGACAGAGAGAGACAGAGCATGAACGGGGGAGGGACAGAGAGAGAGGGAGACACAGAATCGGAAACAGGCTCCAGGCTCCGAGCCATCAGCCCAGAGCCTGACGCGGGGCTCGAACTCACGGACCGTGAGATCGTGACCTGGCTGAAGTCGGACGCTTAACCGACTGCGCCACCCAGGCGCCCCTTATTTCTTTTTTTAAAAAGCTGAAGGAAATATGGCAAAACATATTTACATTTATCATACCTAGATGGTGGGTACCTGGATGTTACATTTTTTCTACATTTTTATCTATCTTAAAAATGTCTCATAGTAAAATCAGCCTCAGAATGTGACTTTTTTCTGATCCAGAAAGCTAAGTTGAACATACTGGAACATCTGGGGAACTTGATTACGTACAATGCCCAGGGACACATTTGTTTTCCTTGTGACTTAAAACCAGATATTAGCCTTACAGACCCCTTCTATGCCGCAGGGCCGGAGAGGAAGCACTGGTTCAGAGTCCTGGGGCAGATGTAGAGATGCCTGACTTCTGGTCCTAGCTTTGTGATCAACTCATTTGCGACCATGGATTTCTCATATTTAAACCTTCATTGCTTTATCTGTAAAATTAGACAGTTTTCAGCATTGCAATTGTATAACTTGTATAAATCATGTACAAATGTATATTTGAAATGTTAAATAGACATAGCAGCTTGATGTTCCTTTCACAATCATTATAGAGGCTAAAGGGATACATACATGGAGTGAATACAGATGTAGGAATAAGATGAATATACGTGCAGTGGAGTCAGATCAGCATTTAGGTCTTGCCTGTCTGCCACTTAACCAACTATGAGCCTTGGTTTCCTGAAAAACTCTGATTTTCTGTTTCCTATGACCAGAATCCTAATAAATAGCACCTCCCTTAGCTTGGAATGGTTCAATGTAACAGCTGCATTGTTGCAGCTGTTACAAATCAGTCACTTAACTTTTGTGCCTGGAAAGGTACTAGAATAAAATCTCCATTGTCTGCTAATTGTAGACATCTTCCAAAGATGGGGTGAGCATAGCATGCCAATTATTCTTTAAAGCCGTAATAAAGTAAGTACAAATTTTCTAAATCGTGCCACATTCTTTTTTAAATTTTTTTACATGTTTATTTATTTTTGAGAGAGAAAGAGAGAGACAGAAAGTGAACGGGGGAGGGGCAGAGAGAGAGGGAGACACAGGATCCGAAATAGGTTCCAGGCTCTAAGCTGTCAGCAGAGAACACAATGTAGGACTTGAAGTCAGGAACTATGAGATCATGACCTGAGCTGAAGTCTCATGCTTAACCAACTGAGCCACCCAGGCGCCCGTGCCACATTCTTTATAATCATGCATTCAAAGTAATTTAGTAAAAATTCTCATCACACACACACACACACACACACACACACACACACACACACAAAGGTAAGTATATGAGATGGTGGATGTTAACTAGACTTATTGTGGTCATTTCACAACAGATACAAGTATCAAGTCATTGATGTACGCTTTGGACTAATACCATGTTATATGTCAATGATATCAAAACCAGAAAATAAAAACGGGAACAAACAAGAAACAAAGTAATTTAGAAATGGCCCTGTCTCCATTCAGGACCCTAACAGTGAATTATGGATTGCTTCGGACACGTGACTTCTCTTGTGTGTGGGCTGTGATTGAATGGCCCTAATTTTTACACAGAGTAAACTTGAAGCAACAAAAGTGAGAGTACACTTGATTGTTAACCTGGACTCTTGTGAGCATTTGTACAGAATGCACCAAGGCAGAGCCACAGGACAGTGGGGAAGGACAGTCCATCAAGATTTGCATTTATGAATCTCGAAGTCACGCCATGCTTTGCGATGGAACAGGGAAACTGGAGAGCTGCCTGCCCTGCCTAGTAACACAAGGCACGGTTAATGTGATTGGGCCTCTAGTTCTGCTGACACAGTATGTGCTGATTAAGTTTTTGAAGGCTTGGTTTCATAGAGCCATGTGCTATCACAGGGGTCTGGTGAATGAAAAGCTTTTGCAGCTTATCAGCAGAAAGATAACAGAAAGGCCTGGTTCCACTACCAGCCCTGGGGAGATGTTTATCACTCAGGCTTCTGAGAACAGGAGTTTGAGCCATACCAAACACTTCAGAAATAATGTCAACATACCCAGGACCACAGCCAGCAAGGAATTCCCTGAGATAAGATTACAACTTCGTCCTTAAAGGGACGCCAACCAAGTCAGCGGATCCCAAATGTTCCCTGAGCAGAGCAATCCTGTATATTATCCTTTATACCAGGGGACTTTAGGACCTCAATTTTTGTGCTACTAGATGCAAATGTTCAGGTGTTGCTTTCCAAAGTACACACAAAACTCTAGCAGCATTGAAGAAGATCCCCGCAGGGTCAAGATCCTGAGCTTGCAGCCCTCAAGGTCAGCCAGTTGTAGAAGCTGGAGACAGCTGTCTATTGGCAAAAAGGATTCATTCACCTTCTTATGGGATTTTGTTTCTTCTCTGTCGGCTACGTCTAGGCCAGAAGGCCTCTAAAGCCAGATTAGTCCTCCAGGCTGGGTCTAGGATGAAGTCGTTATAGGAAAAGATGATTCCGTCTTTGAGAGGAGTAGGTTTAAAAAACCACTTCAGTCATTTGTTTCTATACCTAGTCATGTGTTTGGTTTAAATATCAGTATGCGAACTGGCACCACCGGGGCGGTGGGCCCATCAGGGGTCAAGGCAGAGCGGGTCAGGTATTCTCCCAAGACCATTTTTGCAGTGAGAAGCAGCAGCATGCAGAGAGGTGAGTTGTCTTTGATTTGTCATCCAGACACTTCTTGCTTTGGAGTGCCTCACATTCATTCCTCTGCACCCCTGTGCACAGCCCCAGTGTGGCCGTCTGGACTCTGACTCCTCCTTCCCAGGGCTATGCTGTCTATAGTTACCAGATGAATTAACAAGCAAAAAAACCCTTTTTATTGTGTCCTTTATAAACCCTTTTATTGTGTCTCATAGTAAAGGTCACACACTATTTGATTATTAAATGACCTCACTAATACTTTCTATCCAGTTTCTCCTTCTCCATCAAATCTTTATTTCATTCAGAGGATCTACTTATTTGGGCTGTGTTCACTTACTTTTCAATATTCGTACCTCTGTGCTTTTGTTCCTGCTGTCTCCCCCTTTTGAAATTCCTTCTCCCCTTCATTATGCCAATTCAGACCAATCCCGCCTACACTGATCTGACCTTCCTCTGAACTCTGCTAGCTTATCGCCTGAAGTCCATACCAGCCCTGTGGCAATTAATCACATACCACTTTGTGAATTTGTCTTTATTTTACATGCTCCGTCTTGCTCTTTCACTCTTCTTTCACACACTCTGTGTGTGTGTGTGTGTGTGTGTGTGTGTGTGTGTGTGTGTAGCTAGATAAGAGGTCTTTGAAAATAAAACCTACGTCTTATACGTCTTTAAAATACACTACCTAATAGGTGCTCCATGACATTGTTTTTGGTTGGTGATTCTTGCTTAGGATTTTAATTTTGTTTCAATGAAGGTAGGATTCTTTGTCTTCTCTTCAGTCCTATATCCACAGAACCTGGAGCAGTGCCTTGCACATTAAAAATTGATTGTCAGCTGTTACTACCCTCTAGAGAGGGTTGCCTTGACCAGGGTCTGCAGCTGGCCTTGACATTCTTCCTTGTATCCTAGCTTCCTGAGGATGGAGTTGTCTTACTCCCAGGCCAGCCACCTCCCTTAACCGCCTCTGACATGGCCATGTCTGTCTGTTCTTTCTCCTCAGATGCATACTCCCATTCCTCAAGTGAAAACGGAGGCAAGTCTGAGTCAGTGGCCAACCTGCAGTCTCAGCCCTCCCTGAACTCCATCCACAGCTCCCCCGGTCCCAAGCGTTCCACTAACACCCTTAAGAAGTGGCTGACGAGCCCCGTGCGCCGGCTCAACAGCGGGAAAGCAGATGGAAACATCAAGAAGCAGAAGAAAGTACGAGATGGCCGGAAGAGCTTCGACCTGGGATCTCCCAAGCCTGGGGATGAGACGACCCCTCAGGGAGACAGTGCAGATGAGGTACTTCCACGTGGCCCTGGAGCCTCCCTCAGGAGGGGGCTTCCGACATACATCCTTCCTGGAACTTTGTGAGGCATCCTTCCGTGGGTTCTGTATACCAGCCAGTCCCTAGTCCCCAGGAGTTTGTGTTCTTGAGCCCAAGTGATCTGAGCTTTTGTACTAACAAGACCTTGCCAGTCTGATGTGTGACCAATTCAGAGACTGGCACGTAGAATTTCCAGCAGATAGCCAACATCTTGCCAGATTTGGAGATAGGGGCATGGGCCTAAAGGGAGTCATCTGGTCACCTAATCCCCTACCTCTACTAAGGACTATATCAAAACCTGCTAGTTGAGAATAAGAATAAAAGCTGAGAGATTATAGCTGTTTTCAAGTATCTAGAGCAGTGCCACATATGAAAGGGAGTGGACAACTCCATGTTGCTCCAGACGGGAGAATTATGAGTAACAGGTGAAGGTTTACAGAAGGCAAGGTTTCAGCTCAGAGAGTGACTTTAATGGGAGTCAACCAGTGATGAGGTAGGCTGTCATGAAAGCGAACGGACACCTGTGCTAGAAGGGGTGGGTACCACATGACCTCACAAAGCAGTCGGAGAGGTCCCTGTGTTAGCCCAGAGGTCAGACCAGGTGACCTCTGAAGTCCCTTTCAGAGCTGAGATTCTGTAATTAAAATACAGTGGGTATGTTTTAGTTGAGAGAATGAGAGCTATTTTTTTTTTTTTTCTGGCAAACCCACTCTAGTCCCTGATGTGGCTAAGCAATTCTTCCTGCTGTGTAACCAGACTCTCTTTGTAATTTCATGCTATCTGCCCTTTCTCCTTCTGAGAATGACAGTAGAGCCTGGTGATATTCAGATTGTGGTTTAATAGTCCTTCAAAAGCTTAAAAAGTTAGGCTCTGACCACTCTCAGCTTTTTCTTTTCCTGGCTAATCAATGAGGTAGATGTTTCTCGTGTGTGTGTGTGTGTGTGTGTGTGTGTGTGTGTGTGTGTGTCCCTATTTGAACCTCACTGTCCTTTGAGATAAGAAGGTGTACCCATTCCACAGAGGAGGGCAGTGAGGCTGAAAAAATATGGATGTATTGAGAAAGGAGGTCTTACATGTTGCTTTTTTAAAAATTCTAAGTCCTGAACCATTGATATCTTTAACTATATAATACATATGACTGTATGACTAATACTGCTCTTTTGTTCTAGAAGAACAAGAAAGGATGGGGTGAAGATGAGCCAGATGAAGAGTCACACACCCCCCTCCCTCCACCTATGAAGATCTTTGACAATGACCCTACGCAGGACGAGATGGTAGGATTTCCTTACTTCCTGATCTGAAAGAACAATGTGTAATACATGCGATTTTGTTGTGTGTGTGCGGTGGGGGTAGTAATACTCTCTCTTCCTTGTTATCTCTCCAAATCCATGGTGATGTAGGTTCCCTCTGTATTTGGTAGGTGTCCCCGCCCCCAGCCCTGGAGGTCTGATTTCATTCTGGGCAGGGTAGGGGCATGCAGAAGTGGGAATCTCTCTGGTCTCTCCTCCTGTTGATGAAGGGTAATGACTCTGTCTTTGGAAGCTATAGATCCCAAAAGAAACTGTTTGTCTCAAAAGGAGTCTGAGGTGGTTCCAGGCCGTGATCACTTTGTTGCACCTGACTTCCGACCTCTGTTTTGGTTGATTGTTTTTCCCTATACTCAACTCTAAAATCCAAATAATGGTAACTTCCAGTCAGCCCAGTGGTATGAAAATTCCGCAAGTACCGCGTGAGGGATGGAGGCGCTGCTGAGGGGAGGCTGCCGGCAAAGGCGGGAGAGCCTAAGGTGCAGGCTGCCACATTCTTGGTGTTACAGAATTCCCTGAGTCCCAGCATGCATAGGCTCACATGCATAGGCTCACTTCGGTGTCCGAAGTGTGGATGTCTCCAAGGGCTCTAATCGCAGAGCGATCGCCCTGATGGCTCTAGAGCAGAGGCTCGGCTTGGATGTGCTTCCAAGCGTGCTGGCCGAGACGTGGGCTGCTCTAACTGCGTGCTCTGTTACTCATCTTGCTTGCAAACCATGCTTTCACCTCACTGGGTTTTTCCTGCCTTCTCTTAGTGTTGCTATCCTGTTGGGTTCGACAGGTTGGAGTGGTGGTTTCAGGTTTCAATGGTGCTTTACATTTTCTTTTCAGAGTGGTTTGTGGTTGTGGTGGTGGTGGTGGTGGTGGTGGCCTAGCCATCCCTCCGGGGTCTCCTTGTATTGTCTACTGCCTTGCCTTGTAGTAGCACAGCCTCCCCTAAGGTGGTGAGCCCAGCCTGGGCAGGGAACACATCTTCACAACATCACCTGGGATACAATTCAGAAAGTACTGTTTGCCAATGCTTCAGTATTTCTGGTGCTGTCCCCATTCTTGTTTTAATTCCCTCTGCTTTGCATTTGGGTCATTATTAACCCACAGACATTAATTGAGGTCTTCCTGGGTGCCACGCTAGAGGGACAGATTCTAGGGACAGGATGATGACTGAGATGACTGAGATGCCCCCCTCTGTGGACTCAATCATGAGAGGTGCACAGTTGTGTGGCCCCTCCTAAGGTGACGTTGGTGGCCCTGACTCTTAACTTTTGGAAGGAAAAGTGTCAGGAAGCATGGCATGATGCCCATCCTAGATTCCCAGGGGCAGAAATGCCCGTGCTTCACACTGAGATCAGAATGAGAACCAACCTGCTGCGTTCCCAGAGGCCTATCCTTGTAAAATGTTCCACAAACAGTGACAGCGTATGTGGGGAGTGGGGAGGTCATGTGACTGTATCTGCCACCCCACACAGCACAGCGCTCCACACGGAGGTGCCAGCTTGCGTAAGATAAGTAAAGGTCACGAACCCTCTCCCTCAAATTCCCTCAAACACAGCTTGTTTTGGGAAAGAGGATGTTATGTTGTTTCTGGATAATCTTTAACTGAAAATGCAGACTTACCCCAAACATTCGTGTAGGCTTTTTGTTATCCGGAAAGAGGGCAGACACATTAGCCCTCCTCAGTCCTGCTTGTTTGATTCCCAGAAATTTGTTTCTCTGAAATATTTGCTAAGCCTCAGAACTTCTAGCAAATGGAGTTGAACTTACTAAGTAATTTTTACAACAGTCTATGAGGAATTTTTAAGTCTACCTATTGTAATGTTATCTGATCACCTTGATTCTCCATGTTTCCTTCTAATAACTGTTCATATGCATGTGTGTTTTATTTTTATCATTTTAATATGCACATCTTATGTTCAATGCTTTCCTTAGTATTTTTCTAAAATTGTGTTGATTTTACCTTCGTAAGTGTGATTTTTAATAGCTGGGGACAGTGTCACTTATTTGATGTGCCATAATTTGCTTGACCAGCCTGTTTTGGGATATCCTGGGGTGTTTTCAGTTTTTGCTCTCCTAGATAACACTGCTACAGATCATTTTGTACATACAGCATTTGTTCTTTTGACGTCTGTCCTTGGAATAAGTTCCCAGGGGTAGGATTACTAAATCAAAAATTTGATAGCTTGGATTTCCAAACAAACTTAACCTCCTTTCCTGCATTCTCCAGAAGAGGAAAAAGAGTGTTGTTCTATCTCCTTAATTACATTTATTTGGCTTTTTTCTTTTTACCCTATCTCCGAAGCAAAGACCTAAACTAACTTTTAAATTAGACAACAAGTAGCTTCCTTTTTGAAACTCTTCCCCCTAACTTAAGGGACAAACTTGAAGCCAGACCGTGGCCGGAACAGTCAGCTTTTTACCCTTGCAGTGATCAGTGTCAGACGCTGAAGGAGCATGTGTCCCGGGCCCTCTGTTTTGCCTTCTGCTTTGCTCTGCCAGGGGGGGAAAGCTCATACATGCATGCAGGGTCAACCATTTCTCCCCAGTTTCTTCTCAAGTAGGAGAAGAAAGACAAAAACCACTGTCCCTCCATGAGCAGGATTCCCCAAACCAATGACAAAACAGCCACATAGACCAGTCCCTATTGCTGATACAGGGGGATGGGCAGCAGGCCCTTGGCTTGAACCTCCTTTACTGTGAACAGGATAGTCCTTGGTCACTTCAGCAAGACACACAGAACTCCTTGGTAAAATCATTTATTACATCCTGGTGTTCCAGTTAGGGGCCTTACCAGAAGCAGCTCTATGTGTGGTGTGTGTGTGTGTGTGTGTGTGCGTGTGTGTGTGTGTGAATGCATGTGCACACATGTGAGTGGGGAGGGGGTTTCTAGCTTCCTGGTCTTTAAGTGCTCTGCCCTTGAATTTTTGTTTGATACACACTGAAGATCTATATTTTAAATCTGTATTTAGCTAAAGCAAAAACAATTTCTTTGGATACATTTGAGGCTAGGTTTATGGACTCCTTTCATACCCTGGAACGGCAATGGGCAGCCCTTTAACAGCCAAAATTCTGTCTGTCCCTCTCTCCTGTTGCTGACAGTGGGTGCAGCCCTTACATTTGGCCCATCAGGAACTCAGCAAACCCTGCCCTCAGCTGCTCCAGAAGCCTGCCTAAGGAGAGCCTAGTCCCATGCCTGCTTTGCTGCTGGCCAGAACTCCTGACAAGGGGACAGGCGGGCCTGTCCCCATACCCACACTACCTTCTATCTCCCTCTGTGATCTCTTCCCTCTAAACATAAAGCTTTGCTTCCCTTGCCTGCCTTGAGCTTTGGACTTGCTGTTTTGCTTCTTAATTGCTATTCCTCATTCCTTGCTAATCTGCTTTTCCTTTGCTGCTCAATGTCTTGCAGTCCTCCTCTTTGCTAGCAGCCCGGCAGGCTTCCACTGAAGTACCTTCTGCTGCAGACCTTGTCAGTGCAATAGAACAATTGGTCAAAAGCAAGCTGGTAAGTGGGTGTCCTGGAGGCAGTTCTGCGTGTGTGTTACCTCCATGTGGCTCCCAGGACCTGGCGTCTATGTGCCGTGTCCTCCTTTGCGCCTATCCCCATTCCTCCTATAGGATTGTTTCTGGCTAATGGTTTCTAAAAACCTTTGCCCCAGAGCCTGTTTTTGTTTTTTGTTTTTTGTTTTTGGAATGGGCATAGGCAATTAACAGGCCCTTTGGGGATTGTGGCATTGATGAAAGGAAAAAAGTATCCAAGACAAAATAGCCTTCCTGTGAGACCAGTCCACTGGCCTACAGGGACGCGGCATTTGGACAGTGACTGATGTATGTCTGGTTAGCCCTGAAGCTAACTTGGCTGCTGAGACACAGAACATGGATTGGATCTTTGAAAGCACCAGGTAATTTTATTCGGGGACCCCAGACAATTTTCTAGCTTGCAGAGTCTGCAAGATTGCTAATTATAAAGGGGAATGGGCAAAAGGGTATGGATGCCTGAGCACAAGAGATCAGGGGTGTCGGTGCATACTCCATTCATGGGGGCAAACCAAACTTCTACCACTGAACACTAGCCTAGCTTGTGACTGTCTCAAGGGCCAATCGGACCACTGCAGAGAAGGGTTCTGGGTCTCGCTGCTGTAGGTTTTGGCACCACGATGGTGAAAGAGCTCGTGTTTGGATAATGCTGTTCCTCTACTCCATGTTGGTACACTGACCCGTACCCCTAAAGGATGACAATTTGAAGCATTTTCATTGCCTTCACTCTCATCCAGGTTTGGTGTTTCCTGCAACTCTCATTAGGATAATGACTGACTTCTGTCAGGCAGTCCTGCTAATCAGCACCATTTGCACCCTTCTCCCCTTGGCCCAGGAATTAGAGGAAAATGATAGATGCTGTGCCGATGACACTGCCTGATAATAATTCTGATTATAGTATCTCGCTTTTCAAATCTCGCAGCTTAGAGGGTACCCATGAAATTCAACACATGACTTTCTTCTTCTCCTTCTAAGTTGTCCTTCCTAACTTAGAGTAGTTCAGCTGATGTCTTTAGTAGCTGTGTCCAGCTCTTGAAAGTTGTCCATTTTCCCCACCACCCTCCCTGCCTCGCTGGTGGGATTTCAGCGCTCTCGTGGGCACTGCATTGGCCTCTTAAAGCTCGCCTCTCTGCCCACTGCCCGCTTGCTCTCCTTTCCTCCTCATACTGACCCACACACCCTCCTCGTTCTCCAAATACCATTACATTTTTTTTCCCCTTTTACCACCTGAGCCTGAGCCCTGACCTCATGCCTGGACTATTGCAGTACTTGTTTGATCTTCCCCTGCCCCAGTCAGCCTCCCCCGACCCCTGGGGCCTCAGTCTCCTGGTGGGCCTTCTACTGCAATTACCCCCCCTCCTCAATGAAGGCTCCCTGCCTCCCTCTTGCCTACATGAGCAGTCCTCTCCAATGGGAGAAGTGCCTTTACGTACGTGAGACACTTTACTGAGGTATACAGGAAGACAATTTCAGAATCTCTTCATCTCATTTAAAAATTATTTGGGGTGTATTTTATTACATACATAAGGATAACACAGCAGTCCAGAAATGTAATTTATAAATAGGTTACATGTTTTGGCAACGCATGACCAAAATTGTGTGTATTGATAGAGGTATACAATCAAAGATAAAAGATAAATATAGATAAAGTTCACACTTATCCTGTAGTCTAATGTTTGGTAGCCAGCCTACACCCACTTATTTATTCTGGTTGATGAACTCTGCTCCAACCGAATTGTTTCCCTCACTGTCCCCAAACATGCATTTGGCTTTCCTCTCTCCAAGTTTCTGTTCATACCACCACCCTACTTCTCTGGAATGTTCCCCCACTCGTTCTTGCTTTCTAAAGCATAACAGTCCTTCAAGGCCCCACTGGAATCTCATCTCTCCAAAAGGGCTTCCCTGACCAGCCCAGGCCAGATTTCCTCTGCGGCCCCATGGCAATCACTATGTAAGCCACGTGCTGCCGGGGACAGCTCTTAGATAGTTCCGTTGGGTTATTTGTTGAAGTGTCTTAATCTCTTCATTGCCTTCATCTTCACAGCTTCCATACCCAGCTAGATGATCAGTCATTTAGGACATTTTCTTCTCCTCCATTAACACACAGGAATCTTTCACACTCACACTTTCATCAGTACACACTTGTTTCCAAAAGGTTATATTTTCCTATATTTTGGATTACCTGTATCCTGCTCTTTGTGCTCACCTTAGCACTGTTGGGAATCCCTGCAGACCTCTGGTTATGTAGTTGCCGTGTCTGGTGTTAAACAGGTAAGTGCAGATATTGAGAAGCCCCATAAGAGCAAGTCTCCCAGAAGAGAGGGAGCATAGGATGGAGTCAATCAGCCCCCTAACAGGCTTTCAGCAAATGTCTGTGAGACGAGTGGTTTTTTTGTGGTGTGTTTCCCATAAGAAAAACTTTAACTTCCTTCTCCACCAATAATTACTTCTTGAGGACCTGTGGTGAACCCAGAATTAGAGAGATTTCTTTGGCCAAACATGTGAAACCAAGCCCATATCATGGAGAGGAATGAGGGAACGGTAATTTGGTTTCTCAGAATCTTCTCACCAAAATTTTGCCCTCTCCTTTGCCCTCTCCTCTGTTTTCTCTTTCTTCCCATCCTAGTACGCACCCACTGTGGGATAGCAGTGAAGCAACGGTGGGTGGTTGTCTCCCCTGCCACATTTGGAAATCCTGAGTTGCATTCTTACTTCTGAGACTTGTATTTTTATTCTTCATTAGCTCTTTAGCTTAAAAGAGGGTAGGATCTAGGAGCGCCTGGGTGGCTCAGCAGGTTAAGGGTCTGACTTTGGCTCAGGTCATGATTTTGCGGTTCGTGAGTTTGAGCCCCACGTCAGGCTCTGTGATGACAGCTTGGAACCTGGAGTCTGCTTCATATTCTGGGTCTCTCTCTCTCTCTCTCTCTGCCGCTCCCCCCGCCTGTGCTCTGTCTCTCTCAAAAAATGAATTAATATTTAAAATTTTTTTAAAAAGAGGGTAGGATCCAGAACCTATGAAAGTTCTGGAGTTTTTATTTGACTGTAAGTTCAACAGTGTGACTGCTACCAAAATAGCTTGTGTGGTCATAGGCTAGGTTAACGAAAGTACAAGTGTACAATCAAGGAAAGTAATAGTTCCATTGTAGTCAAAGTTCTTTAGCCCATACCGGTCATGAGTAGTGTGGGAGTCATGTATCAGACTCTGAGTGCTGCATTCTGAAGTGTTCTTGAACTCAGTGAAACGGCCCCAGAGGAGGTAACCAGTACCATGTGGTCCGTATCCTTTGAAGGAAAGTTGAAGACACTGGGTTAAGTATGGGGAGAAGTTAGGAGAGAGAAGGCTCATGAGAGCTATCCTGACATAATTGAGGACTGCTGTGGGAAAGAAGAGTTGGTGTCACTCTTTGTTGCTCCAGAGGGTGGAGCCTAGACCTGTGGGTAGAAGTTATCTTAGTTCAGTATAACATGAGCTAGTAAGTTCCTTTCCAGTGTACAGGCTGGAAATTTTACAGGAGCATCTAGTATACTTGGACTTTTATATCTAGGGCTTAGATTGTTTCTGCTTTCTTTTTCGGTTGCTCCAGAGGCAGCACCAAACTCTGCTCCACCCAAAAGTCCTGAGATCCCTTGTGTCTCTGAGTCCCAGAGCCGTCCTTGGTGCTTTGTGGTCACATGGTCATGGCTGCACTGAGGCGGCTGCCCCAAAGGTACCATCTCCGCTGAGCGGCTGGTAGGAAGCAAGGGTAGGTGTCCTCTAGCTCACCTGCAATGCAGATAAAGCCCTTGAAGCTCCCCCACAACCTCCTTTGGCAAGTCCCTCTGGACCTTAACGGACACTGGAGTTCTTCTCTGCCAGCCCTGGTCTTTAATCACTGCTTTTATTTACCAGCAGAAGATGCCCACCCACCTCTCCCCAAATAGAGCTAACACATTTTTTTCCACATTTTGTATTAAGGTATTGTCTCTAACTTCAAGCCAGGTACAAGGACTCCCCCCTTCTTTCCCTGTGTGATCTTTGTTTTTACTTTTTTAAGTAACCTATACCCCCAACATAGGGCTCAAACTGACGACCCTGAGACCAAGAGTCACATACATGCTCTACTGACTGAGCCAGCCAGGTGCCCCTCCCTGTGTGATTTTTAATAAAGCTTTTCCTAGATGTGTGGACTGGTGGTGGCAGTGGTGGGTGTGTAAGGAATCAGAGATCTAGCTGGTAGTCCTGCCTCTGCTACTTTACTGTGTAGCCTTGGGCAAGTTACTTAGTCTACTGGGGCCTCTCTTTATCTCCTTTATCAGCAGTGAGGATTCTGTCCACCTGAATCTTAGCTCAAAAGAGATACCATGATGATTGAGTAGGTGTGAATGCGCTTTGTAAAATGATAAGTAAGCATCCTACAAATGTTAGCTCTTAGCCACCTCATCTGTACTTTGAATGGCAGGGAAAGGGAACAGTGTCATCCCTTATCTCCCACAGCCCTGTTCGAGTCATGGGAACATAGAATGTGTCAGCCAATAGATTGCTGGTTGGATGAAAGTTGCAGGGTGATAGCTTAACAATCTATATGACTTGGTTTTATCCCTCAAGCTTGAGGAACAAGAGCTTCCTGGCCATGTGAAAATGTGTCTTTGAACTTGGGTCTCTAAACAGCCGCAGGATTTCACAACCTGCCTGAGATGAAAGATCAAGACTCCTCCCTGAGCCCTTGTCCTCAGGTGGCATGTCACAATAGTTTATTGGGCTTGGGAAGGTACCAATGGCCCCTTGACTGATAATCCCCTGCCTTTGGGGGAGGGGCTGCCCGGGATTGAGCTCCTGTTCAGTCTGCCTGGTAGCCTGGCATCCTAGAATGTGTCTACCTGCTTCCGCAAGACTTCCTGCCCTCTGATTCTTCTACTTTGATAGCATTCACCTCCCAAGGCCAGCCATGTGGGCCGAGAAACATGTCTAGGGCCAGGCCGCATCTGTGTGTGTGCTTTGCCCTCTATTAGGTGAATCAGCCTGCTTTCTCAGTGGCAATCTAGTTAGCCAAGTTCAGAGCCCAGAGAAGAGGAAATAATGGCTGCATCACACCCATGGTGGAGGTGTGTGTTTTCAGGAACTGGGTTCCTCTGGCATCCCTCGATGGAAAAGTTTCAATTTCCACCAAAAAAAATTTTAAGGCAGTCACAAACCTGAAATGTCATTTGCCTGAAAAGTCCAGACTTCAGTTTTCTACTATACAGTTATCTTCCCCATCCCCACCCTTAATTTGTCTGGAAATGACTATGATCTAATACTTTTTGTCCAGAGAATGTCATACAAATTTTTAGAAAAGGGTGGGGCAGATAAGAGGTTGGTGTGCTGCCGGGTGCTGGACCAGCACCCTTTTCCTATTTTATCAGATGACCTTTGATCACTCCCCCAGATTCCCACAGTACATTCAATAAATTCTCAGAGTCCTACTGTGTGCCAGCTCTGAGATCAAGCATAGAATCTTCCATAATGAAGCTCACAGTCTAGGGTTAGTGCTCACAATGCTCTCCTGCCTGGACTGTTAGAACATTTCCTCCCTGATTTCAGTATGACATCTGTCTACATGACTATCAGACAGATTTTCTTTCTTTTTTTAAAAGAACTTTTTAATAGTTCTTTTTTTTTTTACTAATAAAATAAGAATATGCTTATTCAGGAAAAATTGGAATAATAACAAGAATATAAACACAAATTATATCTCTGATAATTATCATCTAGACATATTCAGTGCTAAATATTGATACATTTTCTCCTAGACCCTTTGAAAAATAATGTAGTTAATCAGAATACAGAAAAATCCTTTTTTGCCTTACTGTCATATCAGGGACATTTTCCCAAGAGATGAAAAGCCCTTAGGAATATTAAGAGTGATCTTCCTGGAGCGCCTGGGTGGCTCAATCTGTTAAGCATCAGACTCTTGACTTCGGCTTAGGTCATGATTTCACAGTTCCTAGGTTCCGGTCCTGCACTGGGCTCTGTGCTGTCAGCACAGAGCCTGCTTGGGATCCTCTGTCTCCCTCTCTCTCTGCCCCTCCCCGCTCACACTCTCTCTCTTCTCTCAAAATTGTTTGAATAAACATTTAAAAAAAATTAAAAACCCTTTTTTCATTCATTTTAGAAAGTACAGTCTCTACTTATTAATGCTACACATAAGGCTTTACACATATGATTTATCCCTGTGCACTTCCCCAGGGTTATCTACCTCACCCTTTACCTCTTCCTTCCCTAGCACTCACTCACCCCAACTCACACAACACACAATCACTTGCCACCAGCCCCCACATCTCGCCCTTTCATACCCCATATCCCATCTGTGTCAGGCTGCTTCCAGCTTCCCAGGCTGCCCTGGGAAGGTTCACAGCTTGATCCTTTACTCAGAGTGCTGCTCCCACCTGGGATGCTCTCCCATCAGTGTATTTATTTCTCAATACTCACTTCAAGCATTGCCTCTTCCATTAAGCCTTTCCCTTCCCTCTCCACCCCACCATAGAGCTGCCCACCCCCCTTTTCATCCTCCTTGATACCTTTTCCATCTAGAACAGCACCCAGGATAGGTAAGGTAGGAAGCCAAATCTTATTCATTTTCATTTCTGCAGTTACTTGGCAAATATTCAGCATGTAGTAGCTGTTCAATAAATATTTATTTGAGTACAAACAAATGATCAATTGCAGTTCTGTGTAATGAATGCTGTGCAGGGGATGTGTAAAGGGTGCTTAGAGGAGCCCAGACGAGGGGGGTTTTATGGGTGTGTGATCCACGATCCAGCAGACAGGAAATGTGTTCATTTTTATTGTGGTGACAGCTCTCCTCTCTTCTTAATCTACTGCTTTGAATCCTATTTGCATTTCTGTTCCCTGACCTTGGACCAGCTAGAGGAACTTCTGTTGTTCTCTTCCTTGTATACTTTCTCCTTTGCCTCCTGAGACTGTTGTGGGCTGAGCCCCAGACAAGGCAGAAGTCTTCCCTGTGGCTACACAGCCCACTACTCATCAGACCTGTGCCTGCTTCCCCCCAGAAGCAGCACAAGCACTTGCAGGTCGCCCCCAGCTGCCCTTGCCTGGGACCCAGGATCCCCACTGTAGCACAGGTAGCCAGGTCTCAGAGGGAATCGTATTTGAATTATAAGCACTGATAGCTAACACCATTATTTGAGGCAGATTACCCAGACTACAGCTTGGCCAGACCCTTTATTTCTCTCTTCCTTTCTCACTGCCTCTGCTCTGCTCACCCTCTCGCAGAGAGACTTTCCCCAGAGATAATTTGGGCTTCTTTGCTCATAGAACAGGTCAGGCAGGAGGATATGGAACATATTTCCCCATGTGACACTTTGGACTCCACAGATGTCCTTCATTCCACAAGGTTGAAAATGGCCCACACTAAGCGGGATGTTGCACAGGAGAACCTTGCAGGCAGAGATGGAAGCCTGTCTCCCCGGGCCTTGCAGTCAGCATCCTGCCAGCCAACAGGCTGCAGAACAAAGGTTGTAATAGGACAATGGGCCAAGGAGGAGGGGAAGTAAAAGGCATGTAATCAGATCAATCACCAGCTGGGTCCATCTGCCTGGGGAGCCTGTCTCTGGTGATGCCACCAGCAGACATGTCACATGTCTCGAAAAGCCTGCCTGTCCACTGGTTTGTCAGACCTCAGCACCAGACATTCTCATTTCCTTAATAACTGGTTACAGATCCTGAATCTATAAATTTTTCTAAACTCTCCTTGACCTTTCTGTATTTTTAGCCTATGCTGCTTCTAGGGATAACTTCCATGGTTGATTACTTGTCCTATAAAATAACTTGTCAAGTTAAAAGAAACTCTCTCTCTCTCTCAAACTTGAAGACACTATCTTCTTAATTCTGGTTTCTACTGTTGTTAACAAAT
Source organism: Panthera leo (assembly GCF_018350215.1). Taxonomy (NCBI): domain Eukaryota; kingdom Metazoa; phylum Chordata; class Mammalia; order Carnivora; family Felidae; genus Panthera; species Panthera leo. The sequence continues at coordinate 69,839,405 of NC_056687.1, forward strand.
TCATGCTTGGCCCTTGGTACACTTTGTTGGTTTCGGGGTGGGGTGAGGGGCAAGAAGGTTGACGTCTCTTCTCAGCTTTAAAATTTTCACCTTTAGGGGCACCTGGGTGGCTCAGTCAGTTAAGCGTCCGACTCTTGATTTCAGCTCAGGTCATGAGATAGAGCCCCACGTTGGGCTCTGCACTTACACCACAGAGTCTGCTTGGGATTCTCTCTCTCCCTCTCTCTACTCCTCTTCTGCTCCTCTCTCTCCCTCTTCTTCTGCTCACACATATGCTCTCTCTCTCTCAAAAATAAAAATAAATATTTAAAAATTTCAGCTTTAAGTCTTAATATTCCCCACCTGTTCTCATATAATGACTGGCCCATTGGGCACCTCATTTGCTTTTTGTTTCATTCCCCTGGACTTCTCCTACTTTTCTTTGGCCTATCTTGAAATAGAGCAGCTGGGAGAATTTGGACAGATACTCTAAGTACAGGTTGTTTAAGACCATGCTGAAGCCTTTTGTTTCTCCTACCTTTTTGGACACTTTTTGATTTTTGTGATTTTAACCTTAGGGCTGATGTTTTCAAAGACTACCAAAGTGAAGCCTTCCCTTTGAGCCTCAGAGGCTGTTGTAAATAGGCCCCTTGTATGGATAGTTTGGACTAGACTCCCACATTTGTTTTGGAGTTGCTCACCTTGACCTTCATCTCCAGTCTTACTGTTTATCCACATTGCTTCTGCCAGTTTCCATAATGAAGTGCTAAGCGTCACTGTGTGATCTTTCTTCAAGGACACCTGTAAAAATGCTAAGATCGGCCCCATTTTTGAGTATCCTTCTTGTTAACAGTTCCATCCAAGGACGAGGGTGAACATTTTTAATTTTTCAAGGGATCTACAACTTTTATCTCTGTCTATTCCGTAGAAGTCTGTAGAAAGGAGAGATCTGATCTGAAAATTGAAAAAAACTAAAGCATACATGGGATAACTGTAGCTGTCTCACTCAAGATCGTCCAGTGACTAGGAGATCTGGGGTTAGAATCCTTTGCCCTTAACTCTTGCTAGAGAACTGTAGTAATCCCTTTACTTTGTTTCTCAGGACTGCAGCACCTTAATTAAAAGAAAGGGATTCATAAATGAAAGAAAACCCTTGGTAAATAACCTTAGCAAAGATATTTTTAGGAAAGGCTAAATCTATTGCTCTCTTCTTGTCTACATCTCATCGGCTCTTGGGGGGAAAATGTAGCTAATTTAACACACGTGGATTTAGCCAACTAGCTCTCCTATGACTCCCCTCTCCTTATCAATTGGATAAGGACCATCAATTGATGGTTCTACAACTGATTAGCATTACCTCTGGCGCTCTTACCCAGAGATGTCACTTTTGACAATTTTCATTATGGCAGGAAATTGGTAGCCCGTGACGCCAAGTTCCTCCTGATTGCCCAAGAAGGCGGCAGTTCTGGGCTGTCTGCTGCTGGAAGAAGAGAGTACCTCCAGGTACCTCCTGGTACCTCACTGACATTCAGTGAACACAGCCTTGGCCACTGACCGACCAACTCAGCTGCTGCTAGGCTGAAGGGGGACACGAGGACTTCCAGATGACTTTTCAATGTACAGTTCTCTAAGGCTATTTTTCTCCTCTTTCCAGAGTCTAGAAGGAGGCTCATACCGGGGAAGCCTGAAAGACCCTGTAGGCTGCCTGAATGAGGGAATGACCCCACCCACACCTCCTAGAAACCTGGAAGAAGAACAGAAAGCCAAGGCCCTGAGGGGCAGGATGTAAGTGACTCCTCCAGATTCTATCCTGGTGCACATGTGTATGGTGAACAATGAGCTAAGGTCGGAGAAATTTGGGGGAGAATTACACTATGTTTCCATTGATATCATTCATTCTAAGTAAAGGTGACCTAGATCTGTGCAGTGTAGCATTGTGAACAAGGCACTGTAGTGGCACCGACTTTAAGAATTTTAGGCTGAGGTATTTTCTGGGAGATAGCAGCTATGGCTGACCAAGTGTGGTTATAACCAAGGTCTGTTAGAAATTTAAAACATACTGATAAAAGGAAATCAACAAAGTTTAGGAAACTCTGGGACTATTACTATGCTCCCATATTAGAGAATCCATGGCAGAAAGTTGGAAGAATTTCATCTGAGGAAACATTTCTCAAAATGAAGGGACATAGTATATAGGAAAAGGGAGCCATTGTGCCAGCCAGACAGGGCCTAGCTCCACTCCTTCTCTAAAAGTTTAGTTTTGCATCCATTTGTGGACTTAGCTCCAAGAGAATCTTTTCACTTTTTTTAATAGTTTGGGGGGGGGGGGGCGCAAATACAATTCACATTGCAGTCCATTTCACAAAAACCCATATATTATGCAAGGTTTGAGTGATCCGCCCTGATGTGAAGTCAATCTTCTATTACTTGGGCTGATCAAGAAGATATCGGATACCATGAATGCAAAACCACAGTTCCTCAAAAACTTTAGTTTTCTTATTTAGGGTTTGACTCCATGTTGGAAGCAGAGCTTCATGAGCCTTGGACATTGCCTGGTGTGTGTGAGATAGTAAGCACAGAGAACTGGTCCCTCCCTGTTGCTAATTAGTCTGTTTTCTCCCTCAGACTCCTCATCCCTTTAACCTGGTCACAGACATGAGGATTAGCAAAAGTGAGTGAGGCCAGGTCCTTCTGTTGCCTGGAAACAGGCCAAGTGAACATTTATAACTTTCTTTCCTAGGAAACTGAAGTAGAAATGTCATAGCCAAGGCCTGGCCTCAGAGCAGGGCTGTCACCTCACAGTGGAGCTGAGCAAGTGTCTCTTCAGTTCCATATTTACCCCTCAACTTTATGGGTACTCAGGGGAACCTCAAGAATGGAATAGAGATAGAAAAATACCATCTGCAAATGGAAATTTCCTAGGACTTGCACAAAGCTGGTTCTCTTTCACTTCTAGGGTTGTTTTTACATAGATGAGAGCTGGAGCCAATGTTCCAGTCCTTTGCCAAGCCAAAGTAAAACTCAGGTCAGGGAGGAGAACTTTGGGGTAGCAGGTGGTCCTTGGCAAAGCCTGTCACTGCTCTTGTCACTTCAGTTGGAAGGGCCCACGAGCAGTCATGGAAGCCATTGCCCTGCTTCCAGATGTGATATTATCTGATTTTGCTCCAACAGGCAAAAGTCTGTTGCCTCTTTAACTCACTTTACCCATTTCTTCTCCCTCTTCTTATTCTCTTGCGTGAATCTACAGCTCTCCACATCCTGAGCTATCCTGAAAATCCAACTATTAGAGTATCTCATTGCTCTTGCTGTAACTTATGGCCACAATGAAAGAGAGGATATATAGGTGTCTAATTGTGAAGGCTGTGTGAGGCTAGAGGCTGGGTCGGGCAGGCAGGTACAGAGAATGGAGACTCAATACAGACATTGAAGGGTTAAATGGGAGCTCCATGGAGAAAAGATGAAAACAAAAGGAGAAGAAAAAAGGCTGAAAGTGGACTTGATTGTCCTAAAGTTTTAGTCACCCATTCATTCCATAATAGGTGTTGAGGGCACCTGGGTGGCTTGGTTGGTTTAGCATCTGACTCTTGATTTCGGCTCAGGTCATCATCCCAGGGTCATGGGACTGAGCCCCTCTAAAATTAAAAACTAAAAAAAATAGGTGTTGAATGCCTATTATGCACTAAGGCATAGGATATATCAGTGAATAAAATAAACAATAACAACAAAAGAAAAGTCCTTGCTCTCACGGCAAGTTTGTACCATAAAGGGAGAAATAATACAATAAGCAGAATAAAAATAAATTATTTAATATATTAGAAGCTGGGAAAAGAAAAAGTAGTGAGGGAGATTCAGAACATGGTTGGGGCCATGCTGCACTTTTAGATGGTTCTGACATTTGCACGAAGATCAAAAGGAGGTAAGGAATTAGCCATTAGCCATGGAGGAAAAGTGTTCTTGGCTGAGGCAACAGCCAGTGCAAAGGTTCTAAGAGATTTTCTGTGCAAGACCAGCTCTTCCCCACCATTGTGAAACACAGAGGTTAGAAGGAGGTCTGAGCTGTAGCTGGTAGAAGTTTTGTTGGACCAAAGGATAATATTTACCTCGTAAAGAATCCTTACTAATAAGAACTGAACATTTTCTAAAATTGCATGATCATCAGTTCAGTTTTTTTGGCAATTGATCATGCATGGTCTTGTGATGCCTGTAACTTAAATCTTTTATGTACCTCTTCAGACTGTCTGGTAATGTGTCATTATCTCCCCAAGTATTTCATCAGCCCTTCAAGGGAAGTGATGCCAGGTCCACTAGCAGCACCCAATTTAATCAGTCCCCTTTCCTTCCCTCGAGGCTGGAAAGCCGAAGACAGCCCTCAATCTGTCAGCAGATAGCATAGGATAAAAATATCCCCTGGGGACAGAGAGCTGGACTTCATCTCCAGAGGGCCCTCCCAACCCCAAATTCCAACTCCCACTTTCCTGTGGGTTTTCTTTTACCACTTTCTTCCAAGCAGTAACATGGGCCATGCTAAAGATATATTTAAATGCTTTTATTTGGCCTTGCCGGTTCCTTCCTGTGGCCTATAACGCATGATTGTGGATTGTGTGTGTTAGAGAGAGGAAACTGGTTGGAAGTACTGGACATGCTGATAAAGAAGTGCATGTTCCTTTTGCTTTCTCCCTGTCACCCTGAGGCCCAGACCTGGGGATTCGTTGGCTTTTCTGTGTGGTATAGACCAAGAATTTCAGATGAATTGCTTCCTGGGTTCAGAACAGTTATAACCCTTATGCCGGGGGTCCCCTCTGGACATCTCAGAACTTTTTCCTTCTGCCATTTGGGCCCAAAATGCAGTTGTGTGGCTCCAGGTGAAACTCTTTCAAACTTCGCTAGGACGAGTCAGACTCCAGTAAGCTGCACAGCACCTAGCCTGGCCTGCTCCAGTACATGGCCCTGAGTGTTTTATGTCCAGCTCTTTACTCTCTGGACAGAAAGAAAGAGAAGGGCTTGGTTTTGAGGCCTTGGGGACTCCAGAGAGCCAGTCTGAATAGTTTGCCAGGCAGCAGGTGACAATGAAAGAGCAGAGTCTTTGGACTCTGGTACAATAGGTTCAAATCCCAACTCTGGTACAGACTTTGTCACCATGGGTAATATGGCCTCAGTAATTTTCATCCATATGAAATGGGGCTTATAGTACCTACCTTGATATAAGCATGAGAAAACCTAGATAAAGCACTAGCACAAAGTAAATGCTCCAAGAGGAGGAAATCATTAACAAGAAAGAAACCACGAAAGCAAGTGTCCTTGTAGTGGTTAACCCCCCCATCTGGTGGGTGAGGGGAGGCTGCTGCATGGAAAGTTGTGATTATGAGGTGTCGGCAGTCCATCTTTCTGGCCTTGACTGGGGGTTTTGCAGGCCAGTTACCAGGGACACCTCTCTGAGTAATTGTAACTTCTATATCTCAGAAGCCTCATTTGGTATTGGTATCTCTGAGGCCTCAAAGGTTGTTTATCAAGCAAATGTCTTTCTCCTCTTGATAAGCAAAGAATGGAGTTGAAAGAAAGGAAGAAAAGCCTCACATTGATTCCTTAGCCACAAAGCTTTCATAACTCAGTTTTGCCCAAGTGCCTGTTATTCCTCCTGTCTTGTGTCAACTCGACTGTTCAGTTATAGGTGAGGGAGGAAAAACCATTAAGAACAGAAAAAAAGGGGGGCAGGTGGCACCTGGATGGCTCAGTCAGTTGAGCATCTGACTCTTGATTTCAGCTCAGGTCACCATCTCCCTGTTTGTGGGATAGAGCCCCGTGTTGGGCTCTGTGCTGACAGTGCAGAGCCTGCTTGGGATTCTCTCTCTCCCTCTTTCCCTGCCCCTCCCCCCTCAAAATAAATAAATACATTTTTAAAAAGAACGGGAAGGAAAATGAGGAGTCCTGAGCATTGGTGTCCCTCTGGCTATTGTGTGCCACCTGGGAAAGCCCCTCTCAGCTCGGTGCCCTCCCCTCTTCAGCAGGACCCTGTCACAGGGAGAGCAACAGTAAGCGCCTTCCAAGGGCTCCCAAGTGTGAGGTTTGGGGTGGTCTTCTCATAAAGGTGCCAAAGTAACTTTCCTGTCAACTTTTGTGCGAAGGTTTCTTGCTTCACAGTGAAGAGGGCCCTCATTGTTCTTAATCTCCTGCTCAGGTTTGTCTTGAATGAGCTGGTACAGACAGAAAAAGACTATGTCAAAGATCTGGGGATTGTGGTGGAGGTGAGTATGTGGCTTGGGGTGGGTCTGCGGTCACCCAACCAGGGGCATTTTGGACCCTACCTGGGCCGAGGGGTTTGTAACTTGAAGGTTACATGTTTTTAACTTAGTGTTGTTTACTCTCTCTGGGTATTTGCAGAAATTAAACGAAAAATGATAATAGATCAAATGAACTATGTAGGGTGTTTTTCCTTTTCTCTTTGAAATATCATGAGACATTCAGAGAGAGATGGGGTCCCAGATGTTGCAGCATTTATGGGAGCCTCTTGGTTAGAGTTGAGTCCTTTCACCTTGTTTTTGGTGACCAACTTTCTAACTTAAGAGTTCTTTGGCATTTAACCATGTGGACATATATTCTTCAGAACTACCGGTCCCCATGGGCACTAAGCAGGACACTCCTAGTGAGAGCTTGAGGCTTAGAGTCTCCTTAGATTTTAAGAAGGATGTTTTGGCTACCGAGAGGACAAGCAAAAGTCCACGCGTAAGACAAGACCTTGGACAAGTCCACAGTTAGGAGTCAACTTGGTAGTATATAAAACAGCTCTCTCTCCTCAGGGATTTACTTTAGGGGCATTTAGATACTTGGGTGAGAAAGACTTTCTCTTAAGGGGTTGGAGACAACAAAAGGGACCCAGAGCTCCGTCAGAGTTGTGTCTGTCACTCTGCACGGGGTAAAGTCCTGGCTGCACACTGAGAAACCACAGAGAGTGGGCACTTACGCGGGGCTGCGGTATGGGGCTTGTCAAGAAAGCTGTCTCCTGAAAACACCCTGCTGACCGCTGCCTCTGCCCTACAGGGCTTCATGAAGAGAATAGAAGAAAAGGGTGTCCCTGAGGACATGCGAGGAAAGGATAAAATCGTGTTTGGAAATATTCACCAGATTTACGACTGGCATAAGGAGTAAGTGCTATGTTGTCCTGAGGACCAGGACCAGGGGACGTCCTAGGAATCCAGGACCCTCCCACCCTCCCCCTGCATCTGGCCTTAGGGGTAGGGTAGGGTTTGGGGAGCCTCTGGTGTTGTTTATCTCCTCACCGAGAAATAATGCAGTTCTGAAGGACGTGGCTTCCTTCCCTTACCCCTTCCCTCCTTTTAGTTTTTTCCTGGCTGAACTGGAAAAATGTATCCAGGAGCAAGACAGGCTGGCACAGCTCTTCATCAAACACGTGAGTTCTTCTTTCCCCCTCTCTGCCCACCCCCTCCACCCACCCTCCTCACCCCCCCAACCCCCACCTGCTCCTGTGCTTGCCTCTGAAAATTCCTTCTCTCTCCTGCTCTTCCTCGACTTGCCTTCCCTCCTGTCCCTCTCTGAGTTGTTGCCTTTTTTGTAACCTCCTTGGCAATTTGAAAGATGGGCTCTTGCCTAGCGCACGTACTCTCCTACCGTCAATATTTAACTGCCTTGGCGTGTCCCCGAAGTGTGGAGCGTGTGTGTTGTTCTCAGGGTGAGCAGACCAGCACCCTGGGAGCCCGAGGTGCAGGGTGCCTGAGTGCCTTCTTCCCTGCCTCTGCAGGAGCGGAAGCTGCACATCTACGTGTGGTACTGCCAGAACAAGCCGCGCTCAGAGTACATCGTCGCGGAGTACGACGCTTACTTTGAAGTAAGCTGCTCAGGCTTTGCTGGGCCGGGTGGGGGAAGAAAGTCAGGCCAAGGCAGCCACATTCAGAAATGCCAGCCTTATCTATCCCCAGACCCCCCCATCCAGTGCCGTGACCCCTTCGGGACAGGGAGAGCTGGCTCGACGGGGCTGTCAGATTAGCTAGATTCCCGATGACCACCTTTCCTCGAGAGGAGCTGAGGCACCCAGGGTGTGGACAGCTCTCAGAAGCCTCTGTCTGCGGAATGACTGTCAGCCAGAGACTGCTTCAGAAGCTCCGTCCCCCTTTGGTGACCCCAGCTCAGACCGTGCCCACACACTTCCTGCCAGTCCCTGGAGGCCCCTCCTCCTTGTCCCCATGCTCCAAGTCACCCCATGCTCTCTGCTCTCATTCCCAGAGGTTCTGTCAAGCACCATAAAGTGTTTGTTTTGCCCCAACCTGGAAATGCTTATTTTGCTGGAGGAGAGGCAAGGCTGTCCCTTGGAAAGAGCTCTCAGCTGAGTGTTTGCAGATCTGCATTGAGGGCCCAGCCCGTGAGGCCTATGTCCCAGGAGAAGCCCTTCATTCCTGATGTGGGCCCTGGAGCAGCAGAGAGAACAGAATACCCATCCCAGCCTGTCCCCAGGGCTAGGGTGAGGACACAGGCTGGGAAAGTGCTAGACGTGCAGAATGGTGTGGCAATGTGTGCTGCGTGTTGTTAATAACACATTGGCAGTTGTGTGGGCAACTCCACCTCTCATGTGGGTTGAGGATTCTAAAACTTTATTGGCAAAAGCGAAGTCCTGTCTGTGTCACCTCGAACCCTAATCCCCAGGACCCCAGTTCTTTGGCTCTTTTTTCCCCTAACATATCTCCCTCGCGTTCCAGGAGGTGAAACAGGAGATAAATCAAAGGCTGACACTTAGTGACTTCCTTATCAAGCCCATTCAGAGAATCACAAAATACCAGTTGCTCCTCAAGGTAAGAGAGCTGTGAGCCCGGGTCAGAGCCGGAGAAGGGTCTTCTCCGGCTCTGAGCCGGTGAGCAGGTCAGCGTGAGGCTCAGTCTCCACCACACTTTCCCCGCGAACTAGCGGGGGCATCTGTGGGCTCTTACCTTGCCTGTTGGTTTCTTGTGTCAGCTCTGCCTCCAAATAAATTGCACGCAAGCCATTCCTGCCTTTAAGGTTGGTTTTTCGTTCACTATCTTTCTTTCAATTCACTTTCTTCCTTTGTCACCATCACTAACTTGGGACTTTTAAAAAATAAAAAAATAGTAAGAGCATAAAAATAGAGCAACCACAAGGAGAAAGAAAAGCAAAGGCAAGACCCTCCCTCAAAAGCTTAGATGAGCAATACCTACAATTTGATCATATTTTACTTTTTTACAATGGTTTAATTTCATTTGTCTTACAGAATATGAGGTAAATGGAAGAGAGAGGTTGAGCTTTCCTTTCTCCCAGCCTTTCTGGACATAACTCCCCCCGCCCCCGTTCCTGCTCACAGTCTCCCTCTCCCTTCTTCCCTCCCTCCCCACCTCCTTTTTCCCATAACTTTTAATCTCTGAGTATTTGGGGTTTTTCTCCATGTTGTTGTTTCCAATATGACTCATAAGTTCATATCTCAGCTTCTACAATGCACTGTCATGTCTGTTAGGGAGGAAAGTAGCCTGGGTATCATCACAGGTTTTATGATGCTGGGTTTTTTTTTATAGTGCTCTGTTTTCCTAACTGATGTCACCCTCCCGCACCCATCCCCGCTTCCCCCACTTGCTAGGACTTCCTGAGATACAGCGAGAAGGCCGGTTTGGAGTGTTCAGATATCGAGGTGAGTCTTCTGCTCACAATGCTGGCTGCTGTAGGAGCCAGTGTTGGATATCTGTCTCTAACGGGGAAGAGCTGGCTCTAGAGGACCAGCGGTCCAGGCTAACTCCTCTCAGTGAGAGCCCCTTGCAAACAAGTGCTCCACAAGATGAGAAATGGCAAGTAATAATGAACACATTGAGTCTTTTTCTGAAACCCAAGAATTCTGTCCTGGGACAGAGCAGAGTTTCACCCCACTCCTGTTCTCTATGTGGCTCTAGTGACATAGGATAAGAAAGGGGGGTATTTAAGTCCCCTGACATCCTTCAGAGATTGAGTGTTTCAGTGTGCAGTTTTATCCATGAATCCAGGTACTATTGGAGTTCAAAATATAACATATCCCATTTTCACTCCCTCTTCTACCCCCAAGGATTACTCCCTAAGTGAAGTCCTTTGAGACAATGTCGCCATGGGGATTATTTTAAGCCAGAGAGGTTATAGACCATTCTGGCATGTTATTTTAGGTTCAGACCTCTAGTGTTTCGCAAACCAGGCTAAGCTGTTGCTTAGGCAGCCAAGAAGCAACAAAGAAGAAAGAAAATATGAGAAGGAAAGAGAATTGCTAAATGAAAGTGGGAAGGAGGAAAAGGCAGACTGGGTAGCGTGCCCCCCACAGGTGGTCACTGGTTCATTTGGAGCCCTATACTGATGACCAACACCCAAGCTAGAACAGAAACCCCTGCCCTTTTCTAGGAGTGGGTGGCAGGGACCAATGTCCTTTCCTAGAATGAAGGAGCCGCTAGGAGGTCCCTGACTTCCAGCACGGAATTGCCTTAAGCTTCCTGCATGAGTGTTCATCCCCTTCCTGAGCCACTGTTGTTCTTTCCCACAGAAAGCAGTGGAGTTAATGTGCCTTGTTCCAAAACGCTGCAATGACATGATGAATCTGGGACGCCTGCAGGGCTTTGAGGTGAGCCCTTAAGAATGCTTCCGAGCCTCTCTCTTCTGGACAGCGGGAGCCTGGGCTGTGAGGCAGTTTCCCTTTGAAGCCCTGTGCCTGCCTCCGCTGCCGCCTCCACTTACCATCTGTGCCTTTGTTCCAGGTCTCTCTGGCTCACGGGCCCAGAAGATTTATCTAATTAGGATATGCAGTGATAGGGCAGTGAGAGAAAGTTACAGAGCAGTCCACAAAGCTGGAGTCACAATTCCAATGGGGCTGGAAAGACCCAAAGTTCCTTGTAACTGTGGACCTGGCAGCAACCTCTTTCCTTTCTTGCTTGCTTGAGGAGTGAGTGCTGGGAATTTGAGGGAGCACAGAACTATGGCATGGAAGTACACCTGAGGAAAATTGGAACACATTTTTTTTTTCTTAGAGAGGATGCTTCTAATAAAGAGATGCACATATTGGCTGGCTTTTCAGTTAAATGAACATTTAAAGCTTTAACACATCATGTGCACATTTCTATTCTTTGAAGAAGAGAACCAAGTCTTAAGAGAAACAGCTAGAAGTCCCCAAAATTTTGGCTTCTGTGAATGAACTAGTTTGCTAGGGCTGCTATAACAAAGTCCCACCGGGTGGCTTAAACAACAGAATTTATCGTCTCATTTTTCCGGAAGCTAGGAGTCTGAGATCAAGGATAGGCAGCGGTGGTTCCTTCTGAAGGTTGTAAGAGATGGATCTGACCAGGCCTCCCTCCTTGGGTTGTAGATTGCTGTCTTCATGTTCACATGACATTCTTCTTGTGTCTTCACATTGTCCTCCCTCTGCACATTTTTCTGTGTCCAACTCTTCCCTTTTTATAAGGATACCAGTGATGTTCGAGTAGCACTTACCATAATGACCGCACTTTAACTTCATTCCCTCTGTAAAGACCTTATGTCCCAATATGGTCACATTCTGAGATACTGGAGGGTTAGGACTTCAACATATGAATTGCACAGGGGGAGTAATTCAGCCAATAAAGGTGAACCTTTGAAGAAAAAATTGACTTTCCTACTTTAAGCTGGCTAAGTGGCTGCTGTTAGTTTATATCCAAACCTCATATGCTAACTACATATAGTCTGAGAATTAATGTGATAAAATTGGAACTGACACAATTATTGACTGGGATTTAATAATTGTTGAACGACTTAGAGAAAGGTGGGGATCTTCTAATCCTGTTTCCTGATAATCCTGCAACCTAAGACTTTATTACTTTCTAGAGAAAAGGGGTTCCTAGAAGTTGAGATAATAAAGAAAGTAAAAGCTTTTTTTCCTTGGCTAAATTAAAATAGAAAAGAAAAGAAAAGAAAAGAAAAGAAAAGAAAAGAAAAGAAAAGAAAAGAAAAGAAAAGAAAAAAGAAAAGCAGCAGACTTGTCTATAAGTAAATTTAGGAGATGCTACATTCAGGTTTGGGTTAATTAGTTGGATTCATGATATTCTTGAGCCAAATTCTCTTGTCCTCCTTGCCCTCCAAGGCCTTTCTGGTGTCCCTGTCTGCCACTGCTTTGTTATGACCAGGAACTATGTGGAGTTTTTCTTTGCTGTTTATTTTTCATAGATTCCTGATTCTCCACGGTACACCTGTGGCATTAGAGTAAGCAGGGGTTTGCAGCAGAAATCTACTCTGCGTTCTTACATGGTTTTCCTCTAGTCATACTGGATGAACTTTTACACTTTTTCCCTTGGGGCTATGCTAGGTCTGAGGCTATTCTGAACAAACCAAGTAATCCCTTTTGGTCTTAAGCCTTGATGTCCCCGTGTTTCTGAGGAGGAGTCTGGCTTGACCTTCTCTGAGTCTTTGGAGGTGCTGACCACTAACAGGGGAAGAGCATCTGACTGTGTTGGCTCAAGTTAGACTCCACAGGAGCTGTGTCGTGCATGCACGTGTATGTCCACAGAAGGCCACACACAGACTACAAAATTACCTTCTCTTTTCAGTCAAACACCACCATCTCCTTTTTCCATCCAGTTGCAGGGAATCTTCTTTGCATTCCTTCAGCTAATTAAGAAGGGCCATGAATGTCCCTACGTCCTTTCTGAAGCCCAGGGCTTTAGACCAGGGAGAAGTTAGCCTCCCCACTTAGAGACTCTCTGTCTTTTAAATCCTCTAGCTTTCCCTTCAGCATCAGCAGGGCTATCATTCATGGGTCAGGTTCTTATGTAATATTAATAGAGCTTTTAGAGCTTTCCTGGCTAGCTGGTCACTGGCTTAATATTAACTCTGGACCAGAGAGAGATAAGCCTGTTTGGCTGCCGACCTTGGCAATAAGGAGCCATGATCCAAGCAGAGGGCAGGCATTTCTCAGGAATAGGGAAGAAAAATGACCCATGTGCCAGGTACTATTTGGAATAAGGCATCATGTGCAGCAAATGGCCCACATTTTTACTGAAGGGTGAAAGTCGTCACCTGAGAGAGTATGGTTCAGAGGTGGCCCTCTGGCTGCTATCTCAGGTGTCGGCGTGTTCTTGCTGCAGAACAGTAGAGAAAGCAGGGGTCTCCAATAGCATCTCTGAAGACCTGCTGGGCTGGGCCATATTCCCTTTGAAGATGTGAAGATGTCTCTGAAAATCGGGTTAGAAACTGGCAAACCAAATAGGCTCCACTACCTAGGCTGGCAAGTGACCTGCTAGCTGGAAGCATTTTAAGAAGGATCACAGGACCCAAAGAAATATCTATCAGCTTATAAAACATGGGCACCTGTGTATGGTACTCCAACTTCACCTGCTGATCGGTAGCAGGAGACTAAGACTTCAGAATTAGACTAATTCTAAGACTTCATCCTGAAATAACAGATGGAGAGGAGAGCGGCCCAATTCAGATTACCTGTGGTCCTGCCTGTATCACTTCCCTTGGCCACAGGTTGGTTTGTGGCCATAAGGGTAGCCGAGGTCCTTGGCCCATGCTGCGAGGGAGCCAGGAAGGCAACAGTTCTCAGAGCCCTAGGGGCAGAAAGGCTACAGGTGTCCCCTACTTTCTGCTCTCCTTTTAATAAAAAATAAGAAGAGCCAGGATAATTCCTGAACATCGTTTTAGCTAATAATTTTACTTTTCTTCCTTCTGGCATTTTCTCACAGCTGCTTCTTAGTGGTTTCTTTCCCTTTTCCCCCAGAGCTCTGTATCTGCCCTAGCTGAATGGATGGGTCTTAATTCAATCTCTTACTAGAGTCCTGGGGCTTTTAGTGCCAGGTCTGTTGTCTGTGTCCTCAGTGGGGCAGGTCCTGTGGACCCAGAGGGCTGTGGCCCCCTGCCGGGTTTTCACTTCCTTCACCCCAGCACCTCCTTCCATCAGGGCACCCTGACTGCTCAGGGGAAGCTGCTGCAGCAGGACACGTTCTATGTGATTGAGCTGGACGCGGGCATGCAGTCCCGGACCAAGGAGAGGCGCGTGTTCCTCTTTGAGCAAATCGTCATCTTCAGTGAACTGCTAAGGAAGGGATCCCTCACCCCGGGCTACATGTTCAAAAGGAGCATCAAGGTAAGGCTCCCAGTGGGGATGACAAAGAGCAAGGAAGAGCCGGGGCGCCTGGGTGGCTTGGTCGGTTAAGCATCCGACTTCAGCTCAGGTCACGATCTCGCGGTCCGTGAGTTCGAGCCCCGCGTCGGGCTCTGTGCCGACAGCTCAGAGCCTGGAGCCTGTTTCAGATTCTGTGTCTCCCTCTCTCTGTGACCCTCCCCCGTTCATGCTCTGTCTCTCTCTGTCTCAAAAATAAATAAACGTTAAAAAAAAAAATTTTTTTTTAAAAAGAGCAAGGAAGAGCCAAACCCAGGGAGCTGCTTCCCTGAGACAGAGACCTGGCGTGAGTACCAATTCACAACCTTGACAGTCTTTCAGCCCGACATGCAGGGGGCATGAAGGTTAAATATTTTGAAAGAAAAAGACAGGCTGAGTGCAGGTCCTACAGATCCTGCAGGCTCTCCAGTACCATGTCATTCATCAAAGACAGAAACCAAAGTATTTAGCTATTAGATCCAGGACAAAATTGTGGAAATGTCTCCTGAGATAAAAACTTTGAGGAAGTATAATATGTTGTTGATTTTTTTTTAATATAATTTATTGTCAAGATGGCTAACATACAGTGTATACAGGGTGCTCTTGTTTTTTTTAAACCACTTAAATACCAAAAGAATCAACTTGGGTTCTTCCAGATGAATTACTTGGTCCTGGAGGAGAACGTGGACAATGACCCCTGCAAGTTTGCACTCATGAACAGGGAGACTTCAGAGAGGGTCATTCTGCAAGCTGCCAACGCGGACATCCAGCAGGCCTGGGTGCAGGACATCAATCAAGTCTTAGAAACACAGCGAGACTTCCTAAATGGTAGGTATCAGTGGGCCTGGCTTCCAGCAGCCATTTTCAGGGAACCCCATGCCTCTGAGCTTCCTTGTGTCTGGGCTCATGGTGACTTCATGAGCCCAGATGACATTTTATATGGATGACAAACTTGTAGTTTTCAGGAACACTTTGTTTAGATTTGTTCTAAGCCTGAATACACCAGTGGAACAGATGGAACATGATAAAGAAACCCCAACTTTCCAAAAGAAGAGCTATTCTCTAGAGCCTAGACATAGGGTGTATGCTTTGTGGCCAGCTGCCAGTTGGTATTAATTGTGGCAAAAGGCTGAGTTGGGCACATCAACGATCAGTGACCTATGTTTTCCCATTTGGTGGCTAACGGCTGGTACTTTCTCAGGTTCTCTGGTGTTACCTAGCAAATACTGGGAGTTTGACAGATCAGTGCGAAAGCCTAGATGAGTCCTCTTGCTGGCCAACCTGAGCCCTTTCAAATGAGAGGTGATCACTGAATTTCGGTAATACTTTGAAACTTTTCAGAACAGATGACCACACACAGAATATAGCTCGCTACGGACCCTGCAGGAGCCCCCTAACCAGAAATGGCATTGCTACCTTGTTTACATTTCTATATTTTTTTCACTGCTGGGATTGTCTTCATGTTGAGCTTGGCATGTGAGAGGAAGTATAGGGTGTTAAACTAGCACTCACCTCTCAAGCTGATGAGCTCAGAAGTTTCTCTGAGCAGAAACAGAGCTTGAAGTTGAAGGCAGAATATAACCAGTAATGAAGTTACCCCAGAGACTCAGCAAGCCCATATGGCTGTATGTACACACACACACACACACACACACACACGTGCACACACAGACTCAGTAAGCACATATGCCTGTATGTACACACACATGCACACGCATGCACAAACTGAGCAAGCATATATGCCCATATACACACACACACTCACACACATACACATACACACACACACACGTGCACACACAGACTCAGTGAGCACATATGCCTGTACGTACACACACATGCACACACATGCACAAACTGAGCAAGCATATATGCCCATATACACACACACACTCACACACATACACACACACACACACACACACACACACACACACACAGATCCACTATCAGATGTGTCACCTCTTGCCAGTACTGGAATCTGGAGTCTTTCCCATCGCGCAAACAGCACTTGCTGGGTGTCCGGCATGGACCTGAATGCTATGGGGGAAAGATGAAAGGTGACATGCCATTTAGGACTGTGGGCAGGTCACGACATTTCTCTGGGCCTCTGTTGGCTCATTGTGTGAAAAAGAGGGACGATCTACTCTGCCCACGCTGCACATACTGTGTGCACCTGCCAGCGGTACTGGGAGCAGGCAGACACGGCCAGCTCCCTATAGTGTCAGTCTTACTCCTAGAACTTTGAATTAATACCTTTGTTGATAAAACAGTTTTGTGCAAAAAAGAGCACGTATATAAAATATGTCATTATATTGCATTCTATTAGTTAAGCATTTCTGATTCTAAGCCACAATGAGATGTTTAAGTTTATCAAGTCAGTACAAAAGACAAATAAGAAAAAATTGAAACTAGAAATAATTGAAGTAACAATAATGGCTCACACATGTTGAGTCCTTTCTCTGTGCCAGACACGATGCTAAGCAAGTATTCACATGTATCATCACATTTAATCCTCATGTCAACATGGAAAGGTAAGTCCTATCACCCTGTCGTTTTCAGGTGAGGAAAAGGAGTCACAGAGGTTAGTAAACTTGTCCAAGATCACAAAAACAGTAGGTGATAGAAAAAGGACTTGAACCCAGAACCGTATAACTTAAAATTAGGCTTTTAACCACAAACTACAGATAGTTGCTAATGGTAGGGCACGCATGTATCTATGAACTCCCTAGCAAACAAAGCAAAGAAAGAAACAGGATCAGGCATAAGATGCTGTATATCAGCCAGAAACAAACCCTCTCAGGAGGGATTAGCTTCCCTGATCCTAAGACCTGAGCTATACAAACTGAGACTGACTAGCAGAAGAACAGAGGCTCGCTGTGTCATTCATTTAAAAAGCCATATTATTTTGAAACACTTCAGCACAGTTATTACACCTAATCAAGTAATACCCCAGTTCCATGTGATGGGTACTGATTCGTGAAGTTAGTTCAATAAGGCCTGCTTCCAAACTCCCTGCTATCTACTTAAAACTTAGAACTGCATTTCTTTGGGCATAATCAGTGATTCAGACTTTTACATGGTTCCAAGAGATCTTTCTCTTAATTATAGTGAATCATGGAGATATTACTGAACTCAATTATCAATACCTAAATATTTAATGCCTACAGAACACCAGGGAGAAAGGCTGAGCTCTGGCAAGAGCCTTTGACACACTCAGGAGACAAGGATGTGATGATAGAGTAGGGCTAGCCTTTTACTTACAGAGGCATATGCAGGCATCTCAGGGCCAATCTTTCCCTCCTGAGACCTCAAAGAGAAGTGTGAACCCTATGTTGAGTCCTACTGAAGCACACACTTATTGCTATAGAAATATCCCTATAATTGAAAGTTCTCTGGGCCCCAGCTGTTAACCTACTTAAATATTTTTTGCAGAAAATACTGATAAAAATGACAAAATTGGGCCAGCTGTGGAAGTCATTATTACAGAATTTGACCTGTATGACTTTTGCCTGGCTATACCTCTTTAGCACTCAAGCCTTTGAACTTTCTTATTTTAAACTCTGTAAAACAAAGCTCATGTCTTTCCTCTGTCTCCTGAGTTCCACTGACGACCATTCTGCCAGACCCCAAACCGGAGTGACCATCAGTTCTTGGCTTCTTCTCCCATCCAGGCTGTGGCAGAGTCTAATCTCCCTCTGAACACCTGCCACGTCATATCCATTCTACATTTTCATTGGCTCTGCTCTGCTTGGGTCGCTGGCTTGCCACTGTCTCATGGTTTCTGAACCGGCCTCTCCAGCCCTCCTCCCAACTGCTGCTCCAAGGCTAATATATTCCTCAAAATGTGGCTCTGGCGAGAGAATTTCAAATGTTCAAGTTCATTTAATCCAATCACTTCTCAAGATCTTTGGAATTAAACCCAGCCTCGTTAGCAGGGCTTTGCAGATTTTTCAGTCATGGTGCCAACAACCTCCCTTATGTCTCATCTCTTCCTCCACCGATGGTCTTCTGCTGCAGGTGATCTGACTCCATCCTGTTGCCCAGACACACTTCACACTTGCCTACCTCCTGCACAGTCTGAAGCTTAGTACCACCACCACCCCCATAGAAGTGTCCACCCACACGCATGCACACACTTCTCTCCATCCTTTTGCACAGCACTTTGTACCTCATATATGGCACCATTTCGTTTTTGCATTTCCATCATTAACGTAGGTTTCTTCGTCCTCACGGTAGATCATAATTTCCTTAAAAACAAGAATAGTGTCTTCCTCGTGTATTACCATTATGCCTGGCATAAAGCCTGTGTGTACTAAGCTTCCAAATCCTTGTGAGATTCCTAGACCTCAGAGTAACTGTCTGCTCTTACCCTGTAGCACTACAGTCGCCCATTGAGTACCAGCGGAAAGAAAGGAACACAGCTGTGATGAGGTCCCAGCCATCTAGAGTTCCCCAAGCCAGCCCCAGGCCCTACTCCTCTGTCCCCGGGGGCTCTGACAAGCCCCCAAAGGGCTCCAGCTATAACCCGCCTCTGCCACCCCTGAAGATATCTACCTCCAATGGCAGTCCAGGGTTTGACTATCACCAGCCTGGGGAAAAGTTTGAGGCCACCAAGGTAAGTGACAGCCTATTACCCCCAGCCTCACCACTCTGAGGGTTCAGCCTCTGTGCTCACTTTAGAAAAAAGAAGTAGCTTCTTTTTATGCTGCTCATTTACCAGAACAACCCACTGAATACAGCCTCGTCTCAATTATTTCTCTTTCTTCCCCTACAAATTGAGTGAGTTAGACCAGCTCCCTGTGCTCAGACATTCTGTGTTAAAGAGCTATTGTCATCTGCAGAAACCCTGCAGATATAAGGTAATATTGTAGTGGCAATGATGACTTATACCAGAGTAGTCGTGCTTTGGATCACCTAAAAGTCACAACTCTAGTGTTTGACGTCTGAAAGAGATCATGCTTTCTAATGATGAGCTGCTGAAGTGAGCTCACAGTCCTTTGCCCTCCACTGACAGATGCAGTGCGGGGAAATGGCTCATCTGTGTGTGAATGGGAAAAGCAGGCTTGGATTAGACATTTATCACAGATAATCCACAATTTAAACATCACTGTGAGGACAGCATAGAACTAACTGTAGACCCATCCACACAGCTGTGTAGGACCCTACAAAGTGGTAGGCATGGGAATAAATGGGAAAAGTGCTAGATTAGGAATTCAGGCAATCTGGGTTCCAACCCAAATTCTGTAACTCACTTGCCCTAGAACCTCAGGCAGTTCATTAATCTCATTAGGCCTCAGTTGCCTCTAGAACTCAATGGGTCTGTGAACAGGAACGTCTACATTTTTTTTTACTTACATGTTCTGATTTTATACTTTTATTTGTTTTATCCGAATTGGATGATATTGATTTTTTAATTATTAATGAAAATATTTTTAAAAAATCAACTATTAATATATCCAAGTTCAATTCTGTATTAGACTAACTGTACTGACCTATTTCATCATATTACCTGGAAATGATTTTCTACCTTAAAAACTCCTTGTGAATTAGGTGAAGTCATAACAGCCTTTTGTCAAATTTATTGAAGAATTTCTGGCTCTCATCGTGCTCTGTGAGGTAGCCAGGCCTCCATGGGAGGTACAGGTCTAGAAGTAGCTTTCCTGGTATAGTCATGTGAAAAAGCCACAGAGGTATGACCTCTTGTTTTAATGAACACAGGCAGGACCAGAGGAGTTTTGTTCCCACTAGAGTTGGGTCAGGGTAGGTCATGGTCTTGCCATTGAACTGGGCAAATGTCTCATTGTTACTTCTGTCTCAAAGGAGATCAGAATGTAGCAGGAAACTGATGCTTTTTCACAAAGAAGAAAAAATGTTTCAGAAGGTCTGTCTTCTTTCCATTAGGGGGGTGTGACCCTGACCTGACCTTTGCCCTGACCTCACTCTGCCCAACTGCTTACGTATCCCTGTGCCACCCTCTTCCTTACGTTAGAGGATGCTGGCAGGAAGGTTGCATGCTAGTGAGGGGCTTCCAGGTGGAAGGTGTGTTTATGCTTTTCCCTAGGCTGGACAGTTCTCTACCCATTCACCCCTGATTATAATATTATATACAACATTGCTATAACAAATAGATTTTCAGAGCACATTTGTACATTAATTTTATTGCTCAAGATAATCTTCTGCCTGCTATTTACCCTGCTGGTGGGAAATTTGGCCTTTAAGCACGCAGTAGGATTTGGCCTTTAAGCACGCAGTGGGATATAAGGCTACCTGTGTGAACCAGCCTTCCTGTATCCATGTCCCCCTTGCCCTTGTCTCCTAGCAGGGCGACCTGGGGGGCTGCAATGGGACCTCCTCCATGGCCGTGATCAAAGATTACTATGCACTGAAGGAGAACGAAATCTGTGTGAGCCAAGGTGAGGTGGTCCAGGTCCTCGCCGTCAACCAGCAGAACATGTGCCTGGTGTACCAGCCGGCCAGCGACTGTTCCCCTGCGGCCGAGGGCTGGGTCCCGGGCAGCGTCCTGGCACCCCTCACCAAAGCCACCGCGGCAGCAGAAAGTAGTGACGGAAGCATCAAGTAAGTGCCTCGTTGGCTTCCCCGGGAGAGGAGTGTGTGGATTAGAAAATCAAAACCAAACAAAGAACACAAAAATGCAAACACACGCTAGGGAATGACCGCTGCTTATTCTCGACAGTGCCACCGGAACCAATATTTGAGTGCTGGAACCGCACGCAGCATGGGGCATCCAGGCTGGATTGTTCCGGGCTTTTTTTGTGGTTGTTGACGGTAGTGGCTGTGGGTTTTTTTCCTTTTGGGTTATAATTTTCTGTTCATTTTTTTTCTCCCCCTCCCCCATTAAGAAAAGAACCCTACTGAAACCCTAGATGACAAAAGGCATGCCTTCCGTTGCTCCATTTGACCCACCACAGGATTCACTGGACTGGACTTTATTTATATTGTATTAAGTTACTGATATATATATATATATATATATATTTTTTTTTTTTTTTGATTGACACCAAAAAATGACCTTAGCACCAATGCCAGACCTGTGTAGGTCAGAGGCCTGCTGCTTCTCTCAGGAGAGAGGGAACTTTTTGGTTGTCTATGGCAATTCCTGTGTACAGATTGTAACTTTTTTTTTTTTTAACTTCTCCCCTCCCCTGTCACTTTAATATATGTTCATGGTAATTTGTAAGATATTTCTTTTCCTTAGTTTGGTTGCGAAGACCCTTTCGAACACATTCCTGTATAAAGTATTTTGCACTATTTAAAGAACCCCATATGGATGAAGTCAGGTTGTGCAATATAAATGGAGAGCCACAATGTTCATCATTGTACCTGTAATGTAACTAATAATTTTAAATGTACTATTTTAAATATGTAAAATAAATTTTCACCATGAGCATGTTTTAATGAGGTTAAAGACTAGTTGACCCTCTTTCCCCTATTTCACTATTCTGGGAGTTTTAAATGTGCAAACAATTCTTTTTTTTTTTTTTTTTTTTTCCTTTCTGTATTTTAGGAATTGGTTGAATGCATTGGCAGTTTTTCCCTACACAAAAAGTGCTTTTGTCACCCAAGCTCCAATACTAGGCTTCCCTTCTAAACAGCCCCTATTTTTTTTCTCTAACCTCTGAGATGTGGAATGAT
This sequence comes from Panthera leo, assembly GCF_018350215.1. NCBI lineage: Eukaryota > Metazoa > Chordata > Mammalia > Carnivora > Felidae > Panthera > Panthera leo. The sequence goes on from NC_056687.1 coordinate 69,861,132, forward strand.
TCCGATTGGATGCTGTCCCGCTGGGCGCCTTTGAGGTGCTGACATGAAGTGGTGACTTGAGCACAAGACAGTGTTTAGATTGCATCCCCCACCACTCTCCAAGCTCAGTGGTCATCCATGGCACAGGTGGAAGGGACTCCCCATGACATAGCTGAGCAGGGGCACAACAGGACACAGTGCTTCTTTGGCATTTCTCTAGTTTGGAGGATAGAGGCTACCAGCCTCACCCTGGCCTTTCTACGTAACCACAGACCCAGCTGGAAATCAGTGGGGGTCTCTAAGGCACCATAGACCCAATCCAGTTTACTTTTAAGACATTTGTTTTGGTACCATTTAAGAAGGCTTGGAAATAAAGGCCCTCAAAGCATTGAAGTTCTTATTAGTCAACGGCCTTCTAGAGCTCACTTACCACGATTTGTAATCTAATTATCCAGGCACCCAGCACTACCTCCTCACTTTTGCACCTTTTTCCTGCCTTCCATGGGAGGGATGTGAGCCTGGGTGAAAGAGAACAGATCCAAATACAATTGGGTCATTCTGGTTCCTTGTCAGCCTCTCTTGTGCAGGGGTTGGTGGGGATGGAACGGAGCGTCTGACTCAAAGTGGCTGTCAGTATTTATCAGGGAAGGACACTCACCGCACCCTCCCCAGGGACTGCTGTGACCACAAGGGGCAGAGTTGGTTGTGATGCCCACAGCATAAATGTCACTGAAACCCTGTCTCCACATCAGTTCCTGGGCTTGTGGCCAAGAGATGGAAGCTCCCCAAACCATGATGACGACTTCTTCTGGAAAGAAGAATATGAAATTGACCCTGTCCTGCCACTGATACTACTGAGTCTTCCTTCTGAACATTATTTGTCACATTTCTAGTCTCTCACCAAGCACACTGAATGACCCAGAGGGTTGTGATAAATGCAGGAACACACCCCCACACTCATGCACGCACGCACCGTGCTGTTCGCCCTGGGAATCTTTTCAGCATGGGCCTCCCTGACTCAAGATGTTCTCAAACTGGGTCAGGGATGCAGATTTGGGGGGTAAAGATATGAAGTGAATGTTGGAAGTTAACAGTGATATTATCTAAGGTTAGTTTCCATGACTGGTTCTTGCTCAGGTACAACAACTGAAGCGAGTTGCTGGTGTGCTTAGAGAGCCTGCCTATTCAGGAGATACAAGAGAAATTCTGGCCAAGAGATTCTTGCTTTCTGGTGGAGCCCGCTTGACCCCCAAATTGAGAACATGACTGTTCTTGCCCTTTCCTATTCAGAAGGGTGATCACTGAGCATGTGTGTTAGTGATAAATATTTTGGGAACACCGTCAGAACATCCTAAAATTCCTGACATATATGGAGTTTTATGGAGGAGATGCTATGCATTTTGAAACATTCTCCTTTCTCCTAAATCTCATATGCCTCTCTCTCTCTCCTCCTTCTCTCCTCCCTCCCTTACTGAAGGCTCTTTTCATCAAGCTCTGTCTGCAAAGGACCAAATTTGACAAGGACACACTGAAGGAAAGCCAACCTCACTTATTCCAGGCAATGATAGAACTTCATCCAAATTCTGTGACCACACCTGAAATTGAGGATGCCTGCCCAGGGTCACTAATGTTCTTTGTGACTTGGCTTTTGCTGTCTTTGTCTTTTGAGTCCTGACATATATGCAACTCAAGAGCTCTGCTCTGAGTTTTTCTTTACAGGTCTGTGAAGTAGCTTCCAACCCCCTTGTGGGAAGGAAGAAGTTAAGGGTAGTGTGAAAGGGGATTGCTGCCCTCACCTCCTTGAGAGCACACATTGGGTCTTCTCCCAGCAGGAAAACTCTAGGACTTCTTAGTGGTCGACAGAGCTTTTTATTCACAAACACTGAGAGATGTGGAGGACATAGACCAAGAAGCACTTCATCCTAAAATGTCCAGATAAATGAGTGGTGCTCAACCATGTATCAAGTCAAATGCCCCAGAAAAAAGTCCTATCTGTAGTGCAGTGTGCGGAAGTGGCCACAGCCCAAATACAAATAATGGGATGAAAACCTCAAAATCATCCCTTTGGGTCTTTATATCTGGTCCTGGGAAAGTGCCAGTAGCTTATACACTTATAAAACACACTGATCTTTTCTGTTTTACTCCCCCCCCCCGCCCCAACCCTGTTTTTCCACCACCCACCATACTGTTCAGGAAGGGACTTCCTCAGTCCTCGAGGGATTCATCATCAGTATGATATAAAAACTTTCCTTGGTAGATTTTAATAATCCGGTACTCATATTTTCCTCAAATGCTGCGGCCAACCTGGCACATCTCTCAAGAGGGGTCAAAGCTCATCCTCACTCACTTCTTATTGGAGGTGAGATCAACTAGCTACCAGCCACCACATGAGCTGGCACACAGATTTGGGGCCTCTGGAGCTGGGGCTTGACTGGAGCACCTCACCTACTGACTCACCCAAGGGTGGTGAGCCCACCCACCGCCTCACTCTGCCCTGACCTGCCATTTTGATTGGTGCATTTTTTGGTACAACAGGAAGTCATGTTCATGGCATACCCTACGAATGAGAAAGCGGGCGGAAGTGGAGAACACGGGTAAAAATGAAGCCACAGGGCCTCGTAAACCCAAGGATATTCTGGGCAACAAAGTCTCTGTTAAAGTGAGTAAGGTATTCCAGAGCCGTGCCCCACCTCTCATCTACTCCCACCCTGCAGCATTCTCACGAGGCAATTTGGGTGGATGGGGATTTTTTTTTCCCAGTGTGGGGACCAGAGGGGAAGTAGTTTAGCAGGATTTTGCATGCAAGATCAATTTATTTTTTATGTTTTGTTTCTCCTGGCAACTTCAATTCAAATACGTAAGTATCTTTTATTTTCTTTTATACCTTTCTCTTTATACCGTGCACATGTTTTATAACAAAATTATCTGCAGCATTCTTTTTGTAAAAATGCAAGATGCTTGATTCATACTAAAGTTCCCAAAGCTGCCCGTTCAGTATCCTAGGTTTGAAAATACACGCAGGGTAAGGAGATTAGGAGTGCCTGTCAAACCTTCAACCATGTGAAGTCTGAGGTTTGGAATTTAAGGGCCACTGTGGCCTTGGTAAAGTTTCATTTCTTTTCCCCAGAATTCAGACGATGACATTTTCAGGCCTACACGTGGGCAGGAAAGGGAGGCACGTTGGCGAAGCCCAAGTTACTGTTTTGTAATAATCCACCATCTTACTGTGAACCCACTGATTCTAAGCTTTGGCAGGCCCTTGTTGTCCATCTTGGAATGATGGGATCTGTTTTTCTTACATTGGGCCTTCTGGAAAGATCTGACTCTGGACCATGGGAGTTAGACTGCTCATGTTTAACATTGTTATAGCGTGTGATTATCTACCTGGCACTTTTCCCCCTTCCTGTGCAAAAAAAAGAACAACCGAAGCCCATTCTAACGTCCTTCTTGGGGAAAAGAAATTGCGTTCCCTCCTTCACTCTCATCTGGGAAGTCCAGCCTCACAGAAGACAAGAGTTTAAATTATCCAGCATTCATGCTTCATGTGGTTGCTTCCACTGCTATTTCCTGCGAGATGCTCGGCCGCACACAATCCCAGCCTCCTCCCCCTGGAAAGAGCATGCTGCCACCCTTGGTGATCAGCACCCCCTCCTTAGAAGCACCTGGGTTTTTTTCTCTGCCCAACTTCCCATTGCTCATGCCTTTCTGAAGTTCTCCTCACTCCCCAGCAAAAGCTGCCTGTGGTTCTAACTGTTTTCTCTTTCTTCCCCCTCCTCATGCTGCCCTTCAAGGAGACGAACAGTTCCGAGGAGTCAGAGTGTGATGATCTTGACCCTAATACTAGCATGGAGGTAGAAGCAGCTATTGTTGTCCTATTTCCTATAATGATTGTCTTTTTAAATGTGTTCTATAACAGTGACCTTGCTGAAGTGATCAGCCAGTCAAGGATAAATTGTGATCTTAGGGCATATCTGGGTGTCCCATCCCAACTTAAAAACAAAAAAGAAAATTCAGCTCAATTCTGATAGAAAACTTGACCTAGATTATTTAAAAAAAAAAAAAAAAAGACTAAAACTTCTGGTTCTCTTGAATGCTTACTTAATATTTCCTTCCTTGGCGGGTATGGCTTTGTTTAGAAGATATCCAACTTCATTACTGGAAACTTAGAGCACATTTTCCCCCCGTGGAAAGTGGCATTATAAAGAGTGGCTGGTTCCCAGTTGAAAGACAACCCTTTTAGTTATAGTTTCTCCTTCATTTGTTTCTCCTTCCTCCCTTTTCCCTCTTTTTCTTTCCCCTTTATCCTCTTCATCTGGTTCTTCTACTAGAACCTATTCCTCCCTTGAGGCCCCAGCAAAATTATGGACTAGGTATGGCCTGGTGGATGACCTGGCCCCTAGTCACTGTGTATCGCTGGCTGAGAGCAAGTGAGTGATTGCAGCCTCTGCCTGGCCCTAGGGATCCTGGGTGGTGGCTGTCCCACCAGGAAGTAAAAGCGGCCCTGGAATGGCCTCCTTCTGTAGCCTTAGCAGAGGTCTCTCTAAAGATTGAGAGACTAGAAGGTTGTCAGGGGCCTCTCTTACCTTGGAGGATTCCGGGGGTATGGGAGTGGAATTAACACCTCCACCAACAGGAACATCAAATCAAATCAACTTCTGACCCCTTCTTGGCTAGAAACTATCTTGGGTTAGAGAAACAGGACTCCTACATGGCTTGCCACTGAGTGACAACCCTCATGAATTTGCAAACCCTAGACAATTAGAGCAAATATGGAGCTGGCTTTCCCTGCCATTTCGTCTTTTAGAGGAAATTGACATGTTTTTCTCCAAATCTGTGTTCCCATCACCAGGAATAGACAAAAGTTTAAAGGTTTCCTCTAAGTACAAAATAGTATTTTTTTAAATTATTTTCCTTTGTATAGACCTAAAGTTTTCACTTAACTGGATGGACTTTTATTATTCTTATTCTAATTTGACCTGATCCCAAAGAAATGCACCAAAAACCCAAGAAAGACCATTCTTCCCAAGAAGGGGTAAATGAGCTGTGGAAGATGCCAATTGTGTTGAATGAAGCCAGAGACAAGTGGTTGAAAGCAAGAGTTCTGCCAGGATACAGTGGTCACCTGTGGCTGTGGGTATTGCCACAGGCCTAAATTCGGCATGTGTAGGTCAATGCAGTGCTCCCCCATGGGAGGAAGTGGGTACGGCACTCATAGCCTAAATGTATCTTGGAGAATGAGGCAGCCAGGGGAGATTTCTGGCTCTGCTTTCCTTGCATCCCATGGGATAGGCACCCGCTCCCATGGAGCCCACACCTGTCAGCTTGTAGCCCCCTTGTGACACCTGCATCCTCAGTCTAGGTGTTGCTGGCCCGTGTCAGGGATGTCATCCGTAAGTAGAGGAAGTCCAGGCAGAAGGAGGGGGACAGCCAGGTATTTGTGATCTAGAGGGCAATTTGGGACCTTTTTTCAGCTCAGGTGGACCAGGGAGAGAAGAGTGGCTTTCCCACTCTTCAGTGTAAGAAGTGGGCCCAGAGCGATGCGGGGCCAGGGGAGCAATGCAAAAGGAGAAAGTTAACTGATGTGATCAGACGCTCCATTATACGTTTAGGGAAGCAAAACTATGTAAATGCGCACATACACATATGTCAGCCCTGCTTTGTGAGTTGAACACATTTCTGAGGTTCTGATTCATCCAAGGCTTGCAGCCCTTTGCATAGACTAAATAAGATGGGTCCCAGGGAGGTGCTTTGGGATGTGTAAGCAAAGGCATTAGGATGTTAGTGCTGAAGGGAAGAAAGCCATGAATTTTGTTGATGTATGTCTGAAAAGTTTTCAAATACAATGCTCGAGGCAGACATTTCAATTAACTGGCACTGTTGAGGGGCATGCTGTTAGAAACCAACCAAATATTCTGGTTAATCCAAGTTTTCTGTCGTAGGTATGTATGCTGCCCTTGCACATTCCCTCCATACAGATCCTCTTAAGCATCAGTGAGCTCTTGTGTGCTGTATTGCCATGTTAAATTTGAGCACATAAGCAGGTGCTGCGGGAAAGCAGGCATCTTGGCATTGCTAGCTTAAAATTTTCAGACACAAATAGCAATTATGGTATAGAAAGTCAACCTGTTCAGCATGAGTTGAGAATTCCCCCACAGGATAGGTAAGGAGAACTTTATCGCAGTGTTCATTGCAGAGGGTAAACGATGGCCAGGGCTGTATGCTAAAGAGAGCTATTCTTTAACGACTCAGCTTGAGAAACAGGTGGCCTCCTGAAGGCCGCTGGCTGCTAAATTAATAATTTGGGGCATCATTAGCAGGCCCATCCTGGCCCCCAACCTCACTCCTAATTCCTGAACCTGATTACTCTAATATGTGTTGTCTGATTGAGAGTGTGTCCTGTGCCCTTGAGCTGAACTACAACTCCCGTGGCTTATGCTCTGAGCCCCTGTGCCTGGAACCCCAGCTGACATGCCGACCTATTCACCCTGTGCACTGCTCCGTGCTAGGTGTCTGAATGCTAAGTCCTGCCCTCTTGACTGCCTACCCCTTGACCTGATGCCAGCATGTTGATTGCAATCCCAGCTGTATTTAGGCTCTTTTCCCCTGCTTCCACATGTATATGACTATCAAATTGTTTCCTTTACTATTTTTCTCAGTTGGTGGATTGAAGGGTTCTCTTAAGGAGCAGTTTCTTTGGGTCTTTGCATATGTCCCACCATATTGTTTTATGGAGGTTTATAGGCACATCCTTGAATGCTAATTAAGAGGAAAATGAAGCACCTTGAATCCTAAGAATCTGGCTTACAAAGCTTTCCAAGAACATATAGTTATGTAAAAAGAGGCAATTCTGCTCTAATGTATCTATCCTTTTTCTTCCCCTATAGAGAAACACTTGTGAATATTCTCAGGTACAGCCCCCACTTCCCACTCCCAGCACACAAGCCACACCACCATTCACTGCAAGATTGGCTCCCAGTCTACATGATCCTCTGGTGGTCTGGCACCCCCCTCTCTCCTGCTGATCTGCAACCACACCTTAGAGATAACTATTCTAGAAAGGGCAAAGGTCTGCCCATAGTTCACCTTACTTTATCTTGTATTGATTACACTTTGGGGGCTAGAGGAGATTATATATGAGAGAAATGTTTCTACGTGGAAGAAGAATCCAATCAGGCCGAAAATCAGACACTAGACTGTTTGAGGAACAAGTTAATATTCATTTATTTCCAGTACAGCTTACACTGCTGACTGCCTCTTATTGATGAGGACTGCAGATGTGATGGTGGGCTGAGCATCATATCCCCACCTGCCAGCTTCCCAGTCCTGCCTCTGCCCCAGTATCTGCACTGATGCCCAGGTTAGAGCCAGGGTGCAAGGGTCAAGGATCTGCACCCACCCTCTGAGCCAATGCCCACCTCCGAGAAGGCTGGATCCTCCCTGAGCTGTACCAGTTTCCCTTAGGACCCAGGCTAGGCAGGTCCCCACACCCATGCAGCTCAGAAAATCATCCGAGGACCATGTTGAGACTTGAGGTTTTGCACCTGCCCTCCAGCCCCAGAACTGCCACTTGCCTACATCATGTGCTGGAGTAGAAAGGCCTGAACCAGCCTCCTAGACTTGGGCCTTCATCTTCAGGGATGAAGTTTCTCTGTCCAGTTTTTGTGTCAAGCCCAATTAAATAAATGCATCTTAATTAAAAAAAAAAAAAAAGCCCAATGCCACTTTTAGCAGAGAACATCAATCTGTCAAATTGAGGCGTCTCAATTCCAAAAATGTTCCATCTCTGTCCCAGCCATTTAACAAGGAGCCAACCTCATCCTCATCCACGACACAGTCTAAATGTAGACATTACACTCAGTCATTATACCAGCTGCGAGACAGTTAGCTTGGGGGGTTACTTTCTGCATAAGAACAGCGTTGGGGTCTTGTGCGAGAGGGTTCTGAGAGACGAGGGGGAGAAAGTACCTGGAAAGGCAAATATACTTTGGAAGGAAATTTCCAGTCAGGGTAAGAACCCTAGACTTGGAGAGTTGACAGAAACTTAGAAACCTTCAGTTAACCCTATCCCCTTAATTTTCTTATTTTTTATTGTGGTAAAACATCCATGACATAAAATTTACCATTTTAACCATTTTTAAGTGGCATTAAATACCTTCACAATGTTGTACCACTGTCACCGCTATTCATTTCCAGAACTTTCTCTTCATCCCAAATTGAAACAGTACCCACTGAACAATAACTCCCCGATTCCTTTCCACCCACATCCTCCCCACCCCTGGGCCCTTCAGAGACTTTTAGAAGGGGAAACTGAGGCAGAGAAGTTGTAACTTTCAGTTTGAAAATGAGAAGCTGCCCTGAGGGCAGATTCTGGCTTCTCCTAGCCATTGTCCCCCCACCTACACCATCCTGCTCCCTTCTTAGAATCCCCCATCTCCAGGTTGTTTTTAATCTAAAACACAGATCCTGGCAGATGAGAAGACCTGCCTTCCAGTGCCAGTTTTTCTATGTGGATTTCAACTTATTCAACTTTCCAGCTCAACAAAGAGGAATATCATTTCTGCCCAGCATTCCAGGGCAAAAGTATGACTTAAATAAAAATCACAGAAAGGTGGGGTGCCTGGCTGGCTCAGTCACTAGAGCATCCGACTCTTGATCTTGGGGTCGTGACTTCAAACCCCACATTGGGTGTAGAGATTACTTAAAAAAAAATCACACAAAGGCAGCACCACATGGAAAGAACACTTTAACAGGAGTCAGAAAGCCTGGATCGCAGTCTGCATGCTGTCAACTGTGAGGCCTTGGCCACTTAGCCTTTCTGAGTCTCGGGTTTCTGTGAGAGGTCGCATAGCTCTGAGGGTCCAGGTGTTTATGTCTGTGGTGTGGAATGAGCACCGTGCAGATCCAAGGCGTGATGTCAGTGGACTCTGAGACCCTTCGCTTTCCTGAACTTCTAACTGAAAACACTGAGACCCTCCAACAGAAGAAGTCGAGATTCTGTGCCTTGACCCTGGAACTTGCTTTGAAGCGGGTATGCCAGAAATGGCCTGGGTACATTTCCTCCTGAGACCAGACTGGAACGTCCACCACCAGCCCTGGGAAGGGTCTGGGTGGCCAGCACTGACCGTTCTGCCCTTGCCCCTACCCACAGTTCCCCAGTCCATGCTTCCACATCCTGAAAGAGTCAGCCTGCTGCTCCCACCTCAGCTGCTTGTGCTCCTTGTCCCAGACTCATGCCTTCAACATAACCTGGCCACACAGATTGAAGGAAACTTTTACACCCCTAGTCAAGTGACTGGCCTCCTGGCATCACCAGTGTGTTTCCACCCATGCCTGGTAATGCATTATATAAAAAGAATTTTTTTATGAAAAGAACTCTGGAGAAAAGAGAGTGAAGCATCACATTCCTCTCTTTATTTTTACAAAATATTTTCTTTGTAATATATCTGATAGGTTTGGCCTGGACACTCCCTTGTGTTGCCTAGCTTTGTTCTGACTCTACGTGTAGACTGATTTATATTCTACCACTGAGGAAAGGGCACTTTACTTGCCAGAGCTGGCATTTTCTCTCTCCTAGGAGAATTACAAGAAAATCTTCCCCTGCATATTCATTTCTGTTATGTTTTCTGTTCCTTCCAACGATCATGTCAAGATGGGGTTTTCTTACCCTCCTAGAGGAAACAGTGTCAGAGAGGTCATGGTCACACAACCAACAAAAAGAACAGGTCTGAGGTGCCTGTCTGGCTCAGTCAGAAGAGCATGTGACTCTTGATCTCGGGGTCATGAGTTGGAGCCCCATGTTAGGTGTAGAGAATACTTAAGAGAGAGAGAGAGAGAGAGCAGGTCTTGAATATGGTGAGGTGAGAGACCAAACCTGGCATGTGATATGGAGGAAATCTGCTCACTGAAGTTCAGGTACTTTCTTAAGAAGGTTCAGGCCCTCCCTTGTTGCACATCTGCTTGTTGGAGGAGAATTTCTTCCTCAACAACCTTTTTAATCCCTTGATGTGGCCTCACCCACACCCTACCCCAGTGACTCAGGAGTTCAACCACAGAAGCCAAGAAAGGAGACCCAATCACACTGGTTGGAAACGTCTGAATTGGTTTCTCAGGCCAATACAGTCACCCAGCAACCCCCAGTCATGTGTGTCCTGTGGTATTGTCACCCTTGTCTAGAGGCCTTAACCACCTCATTTATGTTGTACATTAATGAGATTATGAGGTGCCATTGATCCAGGAGAAATTGCTATAAGAGCCAACTGTTAGAGAAGGCCACCACCTCCCTCCCCAACCCAGCGCTGTCAAGGTTCACCTACAGGCTCACTCAACATGATATCCTAGTCAATTCAATTTATCAAAAGTTAATAACACAAAGCACTGCAGTAAGTACTATGGAAAGCCAACAAATTACATAAGATTAGGTCCCATGCTTAAGAAGCATGCAGTCACGTAGAGAGAGGCAGTTTTGATTAATGTTCACGTTACACAGCAAACTTTACGTGCTCTATTAAGAGTCATGAGGCCATTATTCATTCAGTGGGAATTTACACACCCACTCAGGCACTGGGATAATAATAATAGCAGCTACTGTTTATCAGTGTTCCCTGTGTACCTGGCTCTGCTGAGTCCTTTCCTCCCAACAGTGTCAATACATAGGTACTATTATCATTGTTTCTGTTTTACAGATGAGAAAACTGGAGCACAGAGAGAGAGGTTAAGTATCTTCCCCAAGGTTGTATATTCACAGCCTATCTCCTAGGAAGGCTGTGAGAACAATCATTGGCTTCACATGATGGTAGTGTTTGGGTTGGGTGGACTACTAGAATGTAAACAGTTTTGGAGAAGGGTAAAGTGGGAGGAAAGAGCATGAGCAAAGGGCCTGAGGTATGAAAGTGCCTGGCACATTTTGAGAAAAACATATGGTCTGTAGCTGGAGTTCAGATACATGAGAAGACCTGTAGGAAATAAAGCCTAACAGATGAGTTGGGACCAAATTATGAAGGCCTCGAGGAATTTGCTAGGAAGCCTGGACTTGACCCAGTGGTCAACAAGAACAAAAGTAGGTTTTTAAGCAGAGTCTGTGTGTTTCATTCTGCACTTTAGGGAGATAGCTGGCACCTGAGTAAACAACAGGTGCAGACCTATTAGAGAGCTGTTGCAGTAGACCTAGTGGTAGGTGAAAAAAGAGTAAAGATAAAAAAGTAAAAAGCAAAAGAAGTTTTGGGGATAGGAATGTAAGGACGGTCAAATCATTAAGGGATGAGACCTCAGAACATTTATCCATAAAACCTTTATCCAAGGTCAAGATCTTGACTTCCAGGTGGGACATGTGCCATATGAAAAGGCAGTCCTAGCAACCCCCCTTACCCCCAGTCCCCTCTGAGCAGAACTGCAGGCTGCTGAGAGCACGGGAGACCCATGCATGCACAGTAATAAACCACCTTCTGCTTTAACTATTTTGTGGGATGGGCGGTAGGTTTTCTTTTTCATTATTCTGTTAAAAGTCAAATTTTTATCCTTTTTATTTTCAAGGACATGCCAAATGTTCTCTAACCAAAATACTGAGAAGGGGTGGAAAGAAGAGTCAGACTAGCAATCCCCATAAAACAGCGAATGTGTTTGACATGTGAACATTCATAGAGACCTATATCCAACAGCTAGTGCTTATACATTCTTGTCAAGAACACAACTTTTTACAAAAATCAACCATGTACTGATAAAGCAGGTCTCATCAAAAATCAAGGAATTAGTATCCTATAGAACAAGTCCTCCAACCACAATGCCATTAAGTTAGAAATCAGTCACAAAAATAATTTGTAAAACTCACAATTTGGAAATTTTAAAACATTTTATTACAGCCAGGTCAAAAGGGGAAGAAAAGTCAAAGTTGAAGAAAAAATACTTAGAACTAGACAGTAATGAAAATACTCGGGGGTAAGAAATGCCCCACCCATCCCTGCCCCACCCCAGAAAAGCCTGGGGGGTGGGGGGTGGGGGGAGTTGGTTTGCCTGAGCCCAGTTCCCTTGGATAGAGCAGCTTTCCTTGAACCAGGCTACATGTTGATTCATGTAGCTTTCAAAACTCCCATTGCTGTTTGGAATTGTGTTGCATTCACAAACTTTTTGTATTGCAGCTTGCTTAATGTCCACTTAGAAATAAGCAGAGGTAGGGATATTTCCTAAACATTCAAAAAAATTATGTCTGGTTTGACCAGATCGAAAATAGGAAGGGTTATGAGGTGCCTAGGCGACTCGGTTGAGTGTCTGACTCTTGACTTCAGCTTAGATCATGATCCCGCGGTGTGGGATTGAGCTCCTTGTTGGACTCCACATTGAGTGCAGAGAGCCTGCTTAAGGTTCTCTCTCTTTCTCCCTCTGCCCCTCTCCCCTGCTTGCACTCTCTCTCTCTCTAAAACTTAAAAAAAAAATTTAATTAAAAAAAATTAGAAACAAGAACCTGTTAAACCTCCAAACCAGAACTCATACCTAAATTTTTAAAAATTGGTTTTCTTATATCTATTCCAAATGTCCTTGCCTAAAATCATCTAAAATCCCTTCCCTTCCTCTTTTGAACAGAAATTCCCATGAAACAAGCACAAAAGGAATAGAAAAATGAGGCAGGCTATACAAATTCTGAGTTCATTCAAGGTAGTTGAGTTGAGCTTAGAACATCTGGTTTGAGTTTCTTTGGGCCATTTTGGTTCCTAAATACATGGTTTTGAACTGTGCTTTGTGACTGATGATGAGGGATTGAGAAAAATGGGGTGGGTGTGCTTTCCTTCTGGAGTCCATAGACACCTGGTTATCTAGACAAGGATTTTGTCCTCACTCTCAGGACATGGGGTCAGAATCTTGGGCATTGACTGGCAAGAAAAATAGGCTCAAGATTTCTTCAAAGCTCAGCTTCTTATTCAGTGCTGGTTGATTTTACCTATAACTCTTTCCCATTACCTTGCTGCCTTCCCATTTTGAAGACAATCAAGAAGACATTGGAATTCTCCCCAGAAGGAAGAAACTAGGTTGCCAGTGGACCACATTGTGGTGGTTCTTTTCTCCCTGAGGAGAAAGCGCTACCACCTGCCGCCCTCTGCTGTTCAAATAAAACCAGATTCCCAAGCAGCTCTTTGCCATGCTGTCTATACCAGCCTTGCCCTCTTGGATTTGGGTCTCCCAGAGAGAGAACATGTGCAGTGTATGCAACCGGGTCATCTTCCTCCGCTACCACATCCGTCTCGATTTCCATTCTCTCCTCTTTCCCATCTACCACTATCCATGAACTCTCAAACTGTTTCTAAGGAAGGAAAATGTGAGGTTTCAAGAAATATGTATAGCTTATGATGAACCCGTCTGGCCCCAGGGGCTGATACCTCACGTCTCTGACACCTTAGACAAGGTTGTCAGGAGGCCTAAATTCTAGTCTATTAATTGGGTGAGTTAATTTGATTCAGCAAATACTTGGTCTTCCACTATGTGCAAGATGCTATGTGCTACTGTCTTCAAAGGGTTCATGAGTCTGGTAGGATAATAGCATGCAGGGAAGATGTCGTGATAGACAGAAGCATGTGACCATATGTACCAGCCTCTGGAAGAGTGGGGAGGAGGAAAAGATCACTGTTGCCTAAATTTCAGGCAAGGACTGACTGATGAGATTGTAGAACTAGTCACATTCCAATTGATGGAAATAGGAAAACACTCCAAGTTCATGGCAAGACATTTTCTTAACTCCCTGCCCCCCCCCAAAATTAGGATCCCACCACTTTATTATTTATTTGTTTATGTACGTATGTATGTATTTTAGATTTGACAAATATCAACGGAGCTCTTATGTGCCAGATATTGTGCTAGGCTCTGAGGCAACAACAGTGAACAAGGCTCTTGCCTACATGGATCTTGCAGTCCATGGGGAGCCACAGACAAATACATAGACTGTTCCACTACCGTGTGAGAAGGCTGTCATGACCCTCCATACTGTACCAGTCCATGCTGCACATCGCTTAAAAGCAGAAAGAGGAAAAAGGAGGGAGGAATCTTCGATGGGCATAATCCAGGGTCAGAGTTAGAAAAAACATTAGCATGGATTTCAGCCAAGCTCTTGGTCCTTGCCGGAGGAGTTTAAATGGGAGGACTAGGTAGAAATGGGATGGAGAGCCAGGTTAGGGAGCAAAGGGAAGCAGGCCTTTGACATCAACGACAAAGTGTCACAATGCTTTCCCCAAGACCTTGCTTGTACATGGAATGGTAAGGTGGAAGGAGCCTTCTGTGACCTTACAGGCACTTCTCTGTCTCATCTGGAAATGGGAACAAATAACACCTGCTTGGCACATCCCCCCAGAGTTTTGGGTGAGCAAATGAAGGAGTTTGTGAAAAGTTTATGCCAATTATATAATACTACACAAATCACTGATGTTATTACCATTATGAGCAACACTTGGGCTGCCCAAGAGGCAGAGGAATGAACACTGATGCCTTCCACAAGCCTCTTCCAGATAGAGAACCTGCAAGGAAGCCTTGTTGGCAAGCTTTCTCTCCAACTTCCCCACCAAAGTTTACCTCCAAACTCGGAAGATTTGCTTTTTAAATAGTGCGTGTGTGTAACAATATACTAACCGCAGTTGGTATTGATGAGAGAGAGGAATAAGGCAGGAAATTCCCTAAGCAGTGATTTGGGGTGCTATTTTATAGACATACTGCCATAGTGCAGGTTTATGAAACCCCACTTAAAGTGTTATGATGTGGGAAAGTGCCATTTGCCCCTTCCAAGTGTCATTTGTCTCCTCGCTGGCACTCCTGGCATGCAATCACTGCCTTACTCCCTTGTGGATTCCCATCAGGATGGGAAATACAGGCCACTGGACAAACCTGGCCGCATTCCTGTATCGTTTCTACCCTAACTGACAGGGGAGGCGGGACGAGTGAGAAGGCTGTGCTCCGTGTCTGCTGCAGGCTGGGCGTTAACAGCAGCCAGGCACCATCCTGGACACTGTGCAGAGGTCTCTTAATTGCATCTTCCCCACCAGACTTTTGGCCTAACGAGGGTGGTGAGCATATCTGCTTCACTCCCTGCTGGCCACAACCAAGGAGCTGCTCAATAAATCTTCATCAAACAAATGAGTCCTTGTGTCAAACAAACTTCCAGGGGGGCACCATTATCCCCAATTTACAGCTAAAACTGAGGCCTAAGCTTCTTAAGAATGTTGTCCAAGGTAAGAGAGCACGTCTGGCTTGGGGTCTGGATTCTCTGTGCTCTGTCAGCTCCTGGAGTTTATATTCCGTCCTGCATGGAACGCCGCTAAGATCCTCCTCTCACAGAGGCAATGGATTTTATTGTTTTTAAATCATTTTCCAAAAAGCTTGCAACCCATCTGTGTTTGAAAACAGGCCCTAGTCAAATATTATTAGTAATATACCCTGAAGTAATTATTTTATAGATCTTAAGGACCTAGTGCCTCAATTCTTGGAACCAGTCCTCAATTCTTGGAAGAACTGAAATGAGGACACAGGTCAAATATTCATTCAAGCAGCATGTATTAAATTCCCATTTTGCAGCAGAACCCAGGCTAGGGGTCTGAGGACGTGCCCCTGTCCTTGAAGAACCTACAGTCTAATGGATCTGACTGTGCCTTTTTTTGTCCTTAAGAAAAAATTACAAAAGTGTAAGATACTAATTGCAGAATATTTGGAAAGCCCAGGTAAGAAGACAAAGAAAAAACTCACTACAAATTCAAACACTTCCTGACTCCCGAGGGTAGGGCCTCCGTCCTGCATATCTGTATCCATAAAACCTGGCACCAGCCTGGAGGAGGAGGAGGCCATGTTTTCTGAACGGGGAAAAGCCACCCTTGATCTCAACACCTTGTGATAAACATTGATAATATTTAGAAAATAGTCCTCATCTCCTTTTCTTTGTGAAGTGACTAGTGCAGGCATCATTCTTTGCATCCCCTAAGCCAGGTGGCCTCCGAGGCCTCCTTAGCCTTCTGCAAGTGATATGCTGCCACCTTCCCGCGTTCCCTGGCTGCAGCCCCCCCCCCCCCAGCCATGGCCCCGCGTCTCCTCACAAAGTGGGGGTCTCTCAAGGTGTGGGAAAAGCAGCTCCACCAAATGCCCTCACCTACCCCCGCCCCACCCCAGAAAAGCCTCAGAGGCAGGGAGTTGGTTTACCTGAGCCCAGTTCCCTTGGATAGAGCAACTTTCCTCCAGCCAGGCTGCATGTTGATTCACCTGCCACAACTTTCAAAACTCCGGATGCCTGGCCCAGGCCTGAGGCTTTTTCGTGCTGCTAAACCTGCCAGGGTTAAGGACTGCGAACCACTGATTTAAAGGAAGGCCAGGCGGTGGTATAGTGGCCTCTTGAGACTAGCAGAGGACACTGCAGTGGCCAGTCTCAACACACACAGCCCCAGGACGTGGCATTGCAAGAGTTTTCTGCAGCTCACTTCATGAAAAAGCTGGGTGGTATATGTGGGCAATTGGTTTGCAAACGGAAATCCAAAGGGGGGAGTAGCACCTTTGTTCCAAAGGGCCCATATGGATCCTGTATAAGGGAAGGACGGAAACTGTGTTCACTTATGACACGTGTTCACATAAATACAGGGAGATAAGTATGAATGACCCAGGGAGCCGTTTGTAAGACACGTGAGCTTTATGGCTTCATTAGGAAGGAAAGAAGACTTTTACAACAAACGCTTAAGAGAAAAGCCACTGTAACAGTAGGCTGCTTTGCAGAAGGGAGATGTTTAGAATTAGATAATCGTTCTTTACTTAAGTAGTCATTGAATACTTGTTATTGGTCAAGCACTGTGCTAAGCACTTGACATATGTTGCTCATCTAATCTTTGCAATAACACTTTGCAATAGGTATTATTTATCCCCATTTTATAGGGAAGCAAATTGATGTCATAAATCTTAAGTGGTTATCATAAAATCACATGAAACAAAAGAGGTGAGCCCCATCCTCTCTGACTCCAAAACCCATGTTTCGTTCACTCCGCCAAGCTTTTTATAACCTGGACCCACACAATTAGAGGTAAAACAAAAGATGGCAGAAAAATCAAGAAGGGATGACTTTTCAGCATGGCTAGTCAGCTGGAAGTCGATCTTTTGTGAAGATGCATGGGGTCACGAGGCAGCCTTTACAGTGTGTGTAAAGAATCCCCCCACCCCGCAGTGCCTCTGCCAACCAGCCATATGACCAGACAAGTCATTTAGTTGGCCTAAGTCCGGTTTTCTCACCTAAG
This sequence comes from Panthera leo, assembly GCF_018350215.1. Lineage (NCBI taxonomy): Eukaryota > Metazoa > Chordata > Mammalia > Carnivora > Felidae > Panthera > Panthera leo. The sequence goes on from NC_056687.1 coordinate 69,878,345, forward strand.
CAGCAAAAAAAGGGCCAGAACCTCCAGGTCGGTGCTTTTCAATTTGGCCTATGGAAGCTTGGGCTATAGGAGGCCATGCTGGGGACAGGATGGACAGGTATGACCTCTCTTTCCCCTTCAACCAGACAAGCTCTGCATTTAACTGCTTGAAGAGAACTCTCTCCTGTTTGGGGGAAGGGGGTACATTTGGTAGGAAACCATTAGGCTAATGGTTAGTGGTTAAGGTCAATGACCATTCCAGTTCGATAAATGTCAGGTGCTCTGTTTTTGAAAATTTGTGATGCTGGGAGGAATCAGTGCCAACACATTGCTTGAGTGCATGTTGAAGGGGGGGGGCAGGCAGGGAGAATGACTTTTATGCATGTGACAGAGAGGAAGAGCAATAAGGAAGTAAAATGCAGGCAAGAGAGGCCAGCTGCAGCCAGAAGAGCTTTTGCGGTCATGATACACCTGCTTGGGACCCTGGGTCACCCAGAGGCACGTGAAGAAGCAGAGTAGAGAGGAAAGTAAAGCAGGTGCCCTGGGTTGTTACTGCAATAGTGATACAGTCACAAACAACAGAGGCTGGGCTCCTGGCTTCATCTCCCTAAATGGTGCTTCCTTTTTACTCAATAGGGTCAAAGTCTCCTGCTCTCTTTCAGTAGTTTAGGATTTAAGCAGTTTTCTGTCTCTTTGTGTTTTTCAGATCTTAAATCCAAATTTCATCCAAGAAGGTGAGTTAAAAAGTAGAACTGTGAACACGAGGATTGGCTAAATAAATTGTGGCAAATCCAGCAGTGAGGTAGAGGCTGTAAATATTGGTGATGTCATTCTGTGCTATGGACAAGAAAAGGTGTTTAGAATAAACTGTTGAGGTAGAAAAGACTACAATTTGCCATATGTATAATTCGTGTAATAAAAAGTGTGTTGATAAAAGCCAAAAAGACATACACCAAGATGCTCACGGTTGTTAATGTCTGTATCAGGACATCATGGAGCTTTTCATTCTTTCTATTTATCTGTACTTCCTAATTTTCTACAATAAACATTTATTACTTTTAAATACTTGTTAATGGGACATGGATGATTGAGCAACATAAGCTGAAGGATATTTGAATCGTTACACGTGGGTAGGGAATGAGAGGGTTGTGTTGTAAAATGGCTGTGTATTCTGTTTATTCTAAATGATGTGAATTTATGTCAATTTGACCACAGTGGCCCCAGAATTCCTTGTGCCCTTAGTGGATGTGACCTGCTTGCTTGGGGACACAGTGACATTGCAGTGCAAAGTCTGTGGGCGGCCGAAGCCCACCATCACCTGGAAGGGTCCAGACCAGAACATTCTTGACACCGACAACAGCTCGGCCACATACACCGTCTCCTCCTGGTAAGCTGATCGCCCTGCATCGACACTCCCAGCTCCTTGGTGCAACTCCCATGCTGGTTACTTAGTCTCTCCAAGAGAACAGCTGCCCTGGGTCCTATTCTAGCACAAATACTTGGCATTGATTAGGAGAGAAATTGAGTCAACAGTGTACCCAGGGCTGGGAGATTTAGGTATGGCCTCCACCGCTCACTACAACCTGCCATGGAGCCTGTCAAACATCTGGCTGATGGCCAGCACACAGCCACATGCTGCTCAACATCACGTAGACATGGCTTAACAAATGAGAACAGTTTGGAAAGACTGCATTCTGGACCCACATTCAATAAATTAAAATGTAAAACTTTATATGTCAGGTCAACCATAAACCATACCTTCAAAGAGCTCTGGCAGTCACTGACTTACATTCACCCAGTTGATCTTTCCCAAAAGGATCCCCAAGAGAATCTCTATGTTAGTGGAAATGGCAAAGCCCCAGACTTGTGGAAGCAATGTGGGTCTCCCATCCCAACATCCCAGTGTTCTTTGTGCCCCTCAGGATCCTGTGAAACAGTGATCTATTTAATTCCTTCAATAACCTAAGAATAATTTTCTTAGAAGAATAAAAAAAAAAAGACTTGCTCCAAAATATGCAATGCTAAACAGAAAATCTAGCCATAAACATGCTTCCACACAGAAAGGCTGTTTAACAAAACCTAGTTGACTGCCTCCCAATCATTGTGTTAGCATTTATTGCTACTAATGATGAACTTTATTGTGCACTACCCTTTACAGTGGACATGCAGTAACAAGCCCTAAGTGCTTAAACATTTATCAAAGAATCATTTAGAATCAAACTCCTATCCATTAACTTAATTTTTGTGCATATGAAATGGTATTTCCAGCAAAGATGGCAAGGGCTGGCCAAGCCCTAAGATTAGGGGGCCCAAGGAATTTAGTGTAAGAGCCAGTGCTTGGTGAGGATCCTGAAGACCAGCAGACTCCGTATGTCTCAGCTGGAGGGAGGGAGCGGGGTTGAACATGACTGCTGCATTTCACTCTTCCTGAGCAGTGCTATCCCTTGTGACTGGGACTACTAGGGAAGTTAGCATTTAGTAGAGGAATTTGCCCTTTACTTAATTCACTTAATTGTTTTGAGGGTCCCATATGTAGAATTTGAAATACTTAAACATTTTCATTCTTCAGTCTATTTTCTTGTATGACTTATTATTGATGTGTGACACTGAGAATATTTTAGGACAGTTACTCATAGTAATAAGGCTAGTAATATTGTATAGGGCTTTATATATTTCAAACCCTGCTCTAATTCTTATCTCATTTTACTTCTTTTCTATCCCTACGCCCCATATACAACAAACATGAGAGTTGGGGGTGACAAGAATTCCCCCCCCCATAAGGAAATGGGAATATAGAAAAATAAGGTGATCACCCAAGGTGTGTAGGAAAATAACAGAGCTGGGATGAGACCTTGAGCCTGAGGATTCAGCTCAGCACACCTTGTGCCCACCCTGGGGATTTTACCCATCAGTCAATTGACTCATTATTGGAGTCTGAAGAGCATCCTTTTGGTGTCTCTAGTGATTCTGGGGAAATCACCCTGAAGATCTGCAATCTGATGCCCCAAGACAGTGGGATTTATACCTGCATAGCAACGAACGACCATGGCACCACATCTACGTCTGCTACAGTTAAAGTGCAAGGTACAGGGTCTTTGTTAGTCAAACCCTTTTTATACTTTTAAGATATTTTTTATGGTGAAATACATATAACATAAAATCTATCGTCTGCACCAATGTTAACTGTACATTCTGTAATGTTAAGTACATTCATATTGTTGTGCAACCTATCTCTAGAACTCTTTTCATCTTGCAAAACTAAGGTCTATATCCATTAAGCAACAGCTCCCCAACCCCCCTCCCCACTGCCCCTGGCAACCACCATTCTACTTTTTCTCTCTCTGAGTTTGTGTTAATCGAATATTTTACGTGGACATTACAAGGGTTCCCTGCAACCTGGGGAAGAAGAGGTCCATTGTGAAATTCCAAAGTAAAGGTCTAGCAAATGGAAGAGAAGGCGTCTTCGCTAAGAGCTATCTGTGGTCCCCCATAACTTCCCGTATCGTTCCCTGGCCAAGCTCTAACTCCAGTGTGCAGTCTTTAGCCCAAGGAAGAAGTTCTAACCCCAAAGTGTATCTCCCAGGCTTCCCCAGGGCCTGAAGAGAGGTGTGCCACTTGGTAGAAAAGACCTTGGAAAAATTTGAGACACGGGGAAGGTAATGTTTCCTGGGTAACTTTCAACCTTAGTGTAAAGTGCCAAGTTCTGCAGAAATAGCACTTGACCGTAATTTCTGTCCCCAAAGGTGTTCCAGCAGCCCCTAACCGCCCCATTGCCCAGGAGAGAAGCTGCACTTCTGTGATTCTCCGCTGGCTGCCTCCCTCCAGCACTGGGAACTGCACTATTTCTGGTTACACCGTGGAGTACCGGGAGGAAGGTACGCTCGCTCCCCTGCCCTTCTGTTTCTTCCTTCTCTTCCTCGAAAGGAGATCCTTCAGAGTCATGAACTACTTGCCTTCATGCCTTTCATTAGCTGTCCCTTCTTGTGTCTTCCAACTCAGCACAAGGACCTCAGCTCCAGGCCACAGCCGCCTCCTGCTCTCCAACTTCGCCCAAGGGCTGATGACTCTTGGCAAGTTTCAAAGTGCCTTCGCGTGCACTTTTGTCCTCTACAAGCCTAATCACCCAGACAGGAGCAGTCAGGCCCGTTTTACACATGAGGAGGCTAAGGCCTGAAGAAAGTTGAGGAACACGGAGGCAGGAGTTAGTAAGAGACAGGCCTGGCATTAAACCCAGGTATCAAGTTTGCTAATTTGTGACCTTTCTCCCAGAGTAATAACTAGGGTAGCATGAGCAGAGCTTTACCCCCATCCCCAGATAAAATTTAGAGATTTTATATATATATAGCATATGTATATGTGTGTGTGTATATATATATATATATATATAGCATATGTATATATATATAGCATATGTTATATATATATCATATATTTTGTGTGATATTTAAATTTTATATATATATATACACATATGTATAATGATTTTTTAAAAACTGTTCATTTTTTAATTTTGTTACATTTACGTGCTAAGGACACATGCATTAGTTCAGCAGTTAGAAACACCTAAACCTGTCACCTATTATCAAGAAGAATTAGTTAAATAAGAAGCTTCCAGGTAGCTCTAGTTGTTAACACATCTCTGAACCACATAATGAATTACAGAACTGAATTTCAAACAACTGCTTGCTGTGGCCAGAGCCTAAATCATTTGTGTTACTCACCATTACTCGTAGTTTTTTAACTCTTCTTTCTTCTACCAAACAGGCCCTGTGCAGTTACAGAGCTGTTCATTTCTGCATCTTTCTGAAGCTGTTCACTCTTGGGTCTCCCCACTCAGCAGAGAGGTGTTCGTGCTGAGCTGGGAGACATGTCTCACAAAAGCTTGCACTTAGTTCCGCGCTGTTGGGTTCATAGTTCATCTTATTAACACAGTTCTCTTGAGAAAATCACTTCCTCTTTCTGAGCCTCTATTTCTTCACGTATAAAGTGAGATCTGTGTTCCCAACCTCACCGGTTTCTGGAGATTTAAGTGCGAAAGTTAAATGAGAGAATCCTGGGAAGACGCCTTCTGCGGTATTTTACATGTATGGCGTGCTCAAGGCATGTTCACTTCTATTTTGTTTCCATTTCCAAATGTGTATTTTCTCTCATTTTGTTATTTATATTTTTATGCCTTATTAAGAATTTGCCACACGTCCTTCTGTCAATTCTGTATGATCTACATCTTTTCCTTCTCGCACATACACATTTGGAAATGACCAGAACCCCTAGGCCAGCTGCTTCCACACCCCCCCATGATATACGCAGTCATTTAGGAAACTGAGCCCTAACCTGCCACCGTTGGCCCACAGGCTTTCAGAGCCCACATTGTAACCCCTTGAATGGAACAGAATGTGTCAGCTTTCCTTTCTTTGTTTGCTGAAGGTCTTTGAAACAATGTCCCTCTGGCGTTTTCTTCTTTCCCTCTCCTTGGAAATTGTGTGCTAGGTTCCCAGGCCTGGCAGCAGTCTGTAGCTTCGACCTTGGACACTTACCTCGTCATCGAAGACCTCAGCCCTGGGAGTCCTTATCAGTTCAGAGTCAGCGCCAGTAACCCCTGGGGGATCAGCCTTCCCAGCGAGCCCTCAGAGTTTGTGCGACTCCCAGAGTACGGTGAGTCCCAGCCATGCCCAGCAGCCCTGGTGGAGGCAAGGCACCTGGCCAGCTGTCACACACTCACTGGTGCCAGCCACCCTGCGGGAGGTAACCTGGATTGTCCAGTGTCTTCAGTCAAGTAACATTTCAGAAACCTGATGAAAAGTGTGATTTCAACCATTTTGGAGCAAAAGTGTGGTCTGCCACCAGTGTCTGCCCTGGGCCTGCCAGGGTCCCTGGACACCCGCATGTGTCTCCAGGAACAGAGAGGGGTGAGAAGGAGTCATGAGTCATATGGATGCTGCCCCTTTTCCTGGATGGGAACACCAACCCTCCTCTCCCTGGGAACCCCTGTCAGGCCTAAGTGTGCCTCCCAGCATCAGACACAGCCCCACTCACCAATTTAAACTGGGGAGAGGAAAGCAACCTGGTTGAAGGATTGGAATCAGAATGACTATTCGATAGTTTCCCCACCCCTAGCCTTCCCACAATGTCTTACTTCAAAATGGACACATTTTTATGTGGATGTGTTGGATGATGAAGATGTATCCATAGCTACACATGAGTATTTCACAAATGTGGTTCTCGTTTTGGCCCCCCATTCACTGTCTCACCAAGCCGCTTTGGTCCCAAGAACATTTGAAAGAGGACACTTGCTAGCCCAAAGAAATCTCCAAGTGGTGAGGTATTCCGTGGTGCAAAGGGGTGGGGAGTGTGTTGGGGTGGAGGAGGAGGCCACCACACTGAGAAGGCAAGAAACCCGTGTCTCTCCAGAGTCAGAGAATCCCAGAGTACCCAGGGGGCTTCAGAAACCCTCTAGGGCCCTTGGCTATAGCCCAGCCCCCAGCTGAGTCTGGAAGTGTTCCCCAGTGCGTCCTCAGGGGCTAAGCTCCCTCCCAGTCACCCTGCTCCCTAAGACCCATGACTCACTGGGAAACCTGGGCCCTGGGTCTCTATTGTGTCAGAATTCAATGTAGGTAAGGCACCTGAACCTCAGCCCAGCTGTGGTCAGAAGACCCACACTGCGGGGGTGGTCCTCTCCTGTGGAGCTACTAACTAAATTCTGTCACGTTTCACTTCTTGTGAGCCTTGTTCCCCAGGGACAACACAAATACATACTGGTGTGCATGCGTGCATGCGTGTATGTGCATGTGTGCATGTGTGCGTTTAAATTATTGCCAGAGAATGAACACCTCTTAAGGTAATACTGCCACATTCTGCTCAGGCACGTATTTTGGGTTAAGCTAAATCATTCAGCATTCAGTATACCAGATAGGCTCGTTAATGTCTGAGGACAGCAGGGTGAGAGAGAGCAGTAGTTAGGGTATTTCCAGCACATTCCTCTCCTTTCCTCCTCTGGGCCTTGTAACTCTTCCCTTCTCCTCTGCTGCCTTCACCCTCAGCCCTGATTCTCACTGGCTTTTCTAGGCCTTCCATGTGTTTCTCTCTCTGTCTCTTTTAATTTTTTCTACCAAATTTCTATTTTTAAAATATCCAGAGGTTGTGTCTCTGATTGTCCCAAGTTTTCTTTTGTTTATGTAGATGGCACAGGGAGGGGGAGTCTGCCTCTGTCATGTCAGTTTCCCCTGGGATGATATTTTTAAAAATAACATTTCAGAGAATCCTGGCCTTTTCCCACTGAGCTAGACTCCGTATTTGGCCATGAGAATTGCTTTGGGGCAAGGCGGGAGCTTTTCTGTCAACCTTTTCTTTATTCTTACATGACTTCCTCAGTGTCATAAATGGATTCTCTCTCTTCCAAAGATGCTGCTGCTGATGGTGCCACCATTTCTTGGAAGGATAATTTTGATTCAGCTTATACTGAGCTGAATGAAATTGGAAGGTAACGACCCCATTTTCTATTCCTTCATGAGCACTTAACAACATCACATCCGAATAATGACTTGCTTTTACCGTTTGTTTCTTTTCCTCCGTGTACTCTCTCTATAGTAAGAAAACGCTAGAATATTTATGTGTACTTTTATTGCCCTTTTTTTAACTTTTTACATTGGAGGCCTCGCTCATCAACTATCAGCCTTTCTTCTGTTCTAATATAAGAATTTAAAGCTCAGCCTTTTCTTTAAGGTGCAATTTTAACTACCTCCCCTGAGTTCTGGTATGTGGCAGTTTCATTATCATTCAGTTCAACCATGATTATTTTCTTTGACCTAATCATAATAGAAATATTTTAAGTTTTTCAACTGTAGGGGCTCCATCGGTTAAGCTTCCGACTTCAGCTTAGGTCGTGATCTCGAGGTCCATGAGTTCGAGCCCCACGTCATGCTCTGTGCTGACAGCTCAGAGCCTGGGGCCTGCTTCAGATTCTGTGTCTCCCTCTCTCTCTGCTCCTCTCCTGCTCATGCGCTCTCTCTCTCTCTCTCTCTCTCTCTCTCTCAAAAATAAATAAATAAATAAATATCCTTTAAAAAGTCAATTTTTCAGCTGTATGAGAGTTTTACAAACTATCTACTTGTCACTGATTTCTAACTTAATTACACTGTGGTTGAAGAACTTGATTTATATGACACCGATGCTGATTTTTGTTGGGACTTCATTTATAAGCAGTACATGGTCAGTTTTTGTTAAAAGTTCCATGTGTTCCTGGGAAGAAGGTATAATCACTAATTTTTGGTACAGGTTTCCATTCTTGTCCATGTTTCAAGCACAAGTGCATTGTTTCATGGATGTTTTCAATCCAGTGCCCCCTACATGCACACACGCGCGCACACACACACACACACCTCTGTCTCTGTCTCTTTCTCTCTGTCTCCGTCTCTCTCTCTCGCTCTGTTTCTGTCTCTTTCTTTTGGTTAGAAAAGTATGCCCCCAAAAGTAAAAAAGATAAAAATATAACTTTTAACAAAATAATGAAAAAACTTTATCACCTGGCCCACAAAATAGTTGATGGGCCGAAACGAAAAGGGGGCTCGTCTCTAGATGTGCATCAGTTTGCACGTGGTCTAGGTGAGAGGGTAGGTAGCACTGGCAAGTCTCCCACTCCCTGAATGTGTAAATAAAAGAGCACCCACAAACAATGGGCCATTAGCATCTTCTCCATCTCTGATTGACGTCTCTCAATGAAGCATAAAATTTCCTAAGTGAGGTGGTTGCGACAGAGGTTGTGGAGAGAGCCAAAATGCTTATTATTCCCATTTCTTAGACAGGATTTAAATGTAATTCACTGCCTTTCATTACAGCGCTTTTCGTCAAAAACCAACTTTATCTCTGGGCGCCTGGGTGGCTCAGTCGGTTGAGCGTCTGACTCTTGATAAGGGGCTCAGGTCATGATGCCAGTGTGGTGGGATTGAGCCCCACATCAAGTTCTGTGCTGAGCGTGGAGCCTGCTTGAAATTCCCTCTCTTTCTCTAAAAAACACACAAACAAGCAAACAAAAAACAACAACAACTTTAGCTCAGCTTTCTCTCTTCTTTGTACGGCCAGAGGGGCAGGGAAGGGCCAATGGAAATTTCCAAGGTGATAATGATGGTGCTTATTGAGTTTCTGCAGTGTTCCAAATACTATGCAGGTATTATACAAAAGGTATTAAATCTAATCCTTATAACACGTGAGGTGTAGTGTTTGAGTAGATTTCCAGGAAAGGAACTCAGGCTTCGGGAGGTAAGTAACTTTTTCAAGGTCCTACAACTAGGAAGTAGAGAGCCAGGATTCCAGCCCTGGGCTACCCAATTCTTAAGCCTGTGTTTGTTTTACTAGCATATGTGGTTTCTCATTGTAGAAATTTTTGTCGAAAATAAGCTCTAGCAATTGAAATCTAGTTTGCCGCATTATATAAGTTTGTGAAGCTAGGCATGACTCCAGTAGTGAATCCCCACCTGGTTCTTTTTTTTTTTTTTAATTTTTGTTTGTTTGTTTGTTGAGAGAGAGAGAGAATGAGTGCTCACAAGCAGGGGAGAGGCAGAGAGAAAGGGAGACAGAGGATCTGAAGCAGGCTCTGCACTGACAGTAGAGAACCTGATGCAGGGCTCAAACTCATGAACGGTGAGATCATGACCTGAGCTGAAGTCAGACACTTAACAGACTGAGCCACCCAAGTGCCCCTCCCCACCTGGTTCTAAGTGAAACTGGTGGCATCACCTGGATGTACCAGTGAATTCCTTCCCGAGAGATGCATTTACTGTTGATAGCCACGGGCTAAGGCATGTTTTACCTGGAAGAGATGGATGCTTTCATATTTCCTGAAGGGGAGATCAAGTTTCTGATTTGTTCAAAGCAATCAGTGTTTTATGAAAAAAAAATCTCATCTCCAACAATCTGAAGTTTTGCCTCTCTTCCAAGTATAGTCCTCATGGTTTCAGGAGATCCTTTAAAAATGCTGTATGTTAACAGAAAGGAAATGAAACATGTAGATACTTACATGAAACACATGAAAGGTATTTGTGGGCCATAGAAGTGAGTCAACTTTCTCCATCACACCTAAACCTAGAATTCTAGGCTTCTATGACTATCTTGTTAAAAATAATTCTCTGGTGGGGTGCCTGGGTGTCTCAGTCGATTAAGCATTCGACTTCAGCTCAGGTCATGATCTCATGGTTCGTGAGTTCGAGCCCCGCATCGAGCTCTGTGCTGACAGCTCAGAGCCTGGAGCCTGCTTGGGATTCCGTGTCCCCCACTCTCTCTCTGCCCCTCCCCCACTCACATTCTGTCTCTCTCTCTCTCTGTCTCTCAAAAATGAATAAACATTTAAAAACTAGTTCTCTGGTAATAAGATATTATAAAAACCATGGTGCAGAAAGAAATATCTTCTCTGCTAAAGTCCATCTGAAGGAAAGAGCACTTGAGCATAGCACGGTTAGCTGGAAATAAACTAGATGGGCACCTCTATAATATAAAGAAGTCAGAGATTTATCCCTGGGAATGCTGACTGGTTACCTGCACAGGATCCAACAAGGTAGCAGGGCCAGGTCTCCAGGTAAGGAAGGCAAGTTGAACAGAGCCATCAGTTTTCCCTCCCTCCCGAGACTTCACCGAATCTGCACTAAAGGACTTTTTCGAATCAGGCACATGAGGATGAAGACACTGGACGAAGAGACAACAATAATAACAGGTTAGAGGGAGAAAACAAGTGACAGAGTGACAAATGACCTAGCACTCAATCCGAGTCAGTCGTGGGGTCAAGTGAGAGGCAGTGCAACTTTTGCAGCAGAATTCCCCCAAAGGCTCGGGTACTGGCAGCACAAGTACTTCTGCAAATCGGTGTAAAGAGGATACTGAAACTGGAGGGTTGGCTGAAACTCTGTGTGAGAGGCTGCGGCTCCAGATCTCCAAATTGTCCTTCCCCATCCAGGAAGATGCCGGAGGCTCATTCTCTAGACAAGGTAAAAGAAAGTGTCTTTGTTCTCAGGGACACCGGCACAGCTGGGAGCAGCAGAACCTGACTGCAAGTGGACCAGTTATGAGACCAAATCCTTGCTTGGATAACTCAGGACCCCAGCTCTCTTAGCCAGTGGGCTCCAGAAGTGGATAACCGGGGCTTCACCACTAGGCAGGGAGGAGGAGGATCTTTCTCTGGGAAATCTGACCAGCCCAAGAGGAAAGTCTTAAAGATACTGTCTTCGGAGCTTTCCCAAACAGTCCACTCAGATCACCCTACTGTGAAGGTCGAGTTGACAGACACCACACCCCTGATCAGAGCTTGCAAACAGCTGTTTAGTCCCCAACTTTTAGAATGAGCCAACCCCCAGTGCCGGCCAGGACAGAGTAAGCCCAGGGTAGCCTATCCCACTGATGACGACCAGAAGCCCTGGACAAAATCCAAAATAGCAACTACCTCAGGATTCTGTAAGTCAATAACATGGAGAATGGGGAACCAAGTTAAAACTTGAAGAAAGTCAAGGATTGTAGCAGAGAGTTCTCTGGTTTGTTTGTTGGGCTTTAGCCCAAGCGTGGGTCAAAGCAGGGAACTGGGCAGCATGCACAGGGTGCAACTCCAAAAGAAACCCATCTTTCTGGCCAAAAGACAGGAAAAGAGGTCCCTTTGAGCTGAAGAGAGCAGGAAAATGCTTTTCCCTCCCTCCCTTCTTTCACTATGTTACTCCAAGCCAGAGGCTAAAACTCTGAGGGAATCCCATCCACAAAAATGGGCCCTTGGGAGCCAAAGAATGAGTGGGAAATCTCAGTGAAGAGATAGCTAAAGGAGATCCCCTAATTCTGTGCATGGAACAACACAAATCCCAGGCCACGTTCAAGCTGTGCACGGATAGAACATATCCACAGAAGCAGAGCAAGGCTCTGAGAATGGAACTGTGATAAAAAACACCGCTCAGTCACACTGCGGTGACTTCTTAGTCCCAGACTAATCTTTGAGTGGTGCTCATAAGGGACACACTTTGTCAGAAATGATGATTGAATTCTATCACAAGGAAAATAGTCATAGTTTACTGGAGCTTCATCTGTGAATAGCCCTGATCTAGTCGCAAGAATGGAAACACTGAATATTGATTAAGGTGTCATTCTGTTGGGGGCGCCTGGGTGGCTCAGTTGGTTGAGCATCTGGCTTTGGCTCAGGTCATGATCTGATGGTTAGCACGTTCAAGCCCCATGTCAGGCTCAGTGCTGACAGCTAGGAGCCTGGAACCTGCTTCAGAGTCTGTGTCTCCCTCCCTCTCTCTCTGCTCCTCCCCTACTCACACTGTGTGTGTGTGTCTCTCTCTCTCTCAAAAATAAATAAACATTAAAAAAAAATTTTTAATATTCTGTTGAGAGGACAGGGGATGGGAAAAGTGGTCACGTGCTGGGGACAGGGAGGGAGAGAGACTAATATCTCACTCCCCATGGTAGGTATCAGCAGATTACAATGAAGACTGAAACACTAAGAAGTAGCCACACAAACATAGACTACCTGAATAATCAGCTAAATATAACTAACTGCTATATTAAACTGCCTCTAGTGTAAGGGAAAATGGGGGTGGGGGTAGGAGAATGGGATACTATTAGTTTTAATAAGAAAACTTGTTAAAGCTAATTGACTTTTTAAATCATGGGGATGCATAACTCAGATAAACACACATGTTTTTTGTTTTTTTTTTTTTAAATTAAGGTGTAGCGGGGGCAGCACCTGGGTGGCTCAGTCGGTTAAGTATCTAATTCTTGATTTCGGCTTAGGTCATGATCTCATGGTTTGTGCGAGCCCCATGTTGGGCTCTGCGCCTGCTTGGGATTCTCTCTCTCCTCTCCCTGTCTGCCCCTCCCCACCTCAAAATAAATAAATAAACTTTTTTTTTAAGTGTCCAATTCTTGATCTCAGCTCAGTTCATGATCTAATGGTTCATGGGATTGCCCCCACCCCCACCCCGTCCCATCAGACTCTTTGGGATCCTCTCTCTCCCTCTCTCTCTGTGCCCCTCCCCACTCAAAATAAATTAATTTAAAAATTTAAGGTACAGCAGTACCTCAACATGACCACTTAGTTCAGGAGAGTTCTCCCCAATATTCAATTGTTCTCATGCATCTGAAGTCCTCTGGAAGGAGTGACCTCTAATAATCAAACAAAAGAATGCTGTTAAAAACCAGAATGGAGGGGCACGCACTTGGCTGGCTCAGTTGATATATTATGCAACTCTTGATCTGGGGATCATGACTTCAAGCCTCATGTTAGGCATAGAGACTACTTTAAAAAATACAAAAATGGCAATTTTTTTTTAGAATGGCAATTTATTAATTTATGATGTAGAATAGAGCTGCCAGTTTGACCAAATATTTGCTTACTATGCAAGAAGAATAATGTCTGCTATTTAATAGGCATTCAATTAATATTTACCTAATATGTGCTTTATTTATTAGCACATTATTTCTTTTGTGAAAATCTATGGTGGAAAAACACTTATTGTCAGAAAATCACTTGGTGAGCACAGAGTCAGGTCAAGGAGTCAGTTGGACAATCTTCATGGTGGTGTCGGATACATACATTTCCTCTAGAGGAATGGACTGCTCTTTGGACCATTGACTTCTCTACTCGTGGGTTAGGGTGCCTCAGGGGCAGGCCTAGGATGGCACTGTCTTGTCACCTCTTTGACTCTCCCTTTCTCTGACCAGTTGTTGGTAAGTTCCCTCTTCTTCCCGTTCTTACTACATCCTATTGGGCTACTGCTGAGTCTGGAAACCATTCTATTTTAGATGTGGCAAATTTTGTTAGATGTGAAAATGGCATGGTGGTTATACATTTTTTTATGTTTATTTATTTTTGAGAGAGCACAAGCGGAGGAGGGACAGAGAGAGGAGAACAGAGTATCTGAAGCAGTCTCTGTGCTGACACAGTGAGCCCGATGTGGGGCTCAAACCCAGGAATTGTGAGATCATGACCTGAGCTGAAGCCAGAAGCTCAACCTACTGAGCGCCCCAGGGCCCTGGTGGTTGTACATTTTTAAGTATTCTTGTCAATCAGAGATGCAAACTCAAGAATTACTGAATTAAATAACATGATATCTGGATTTTGCTTAAAATACTACAGAAAAAAAGGCAAGAGTGGGAAAGGAATAGATGAAATGAGGTTGGCAAAATGTTGACAATTAATGAAGCTGGCTTCTGGGTGCACAGATCTGTTATACTATTCTTTCTACTTGTGTGTGCATTAGAAAGTTTCCATAACACCAAGATAATAAAAATAAAATTAAATTTAAAAATTGACTCTTTATTTTTTTAATGCTTTTATTCATTTATTAGTGAGAGAGTGAGAGAGAGCACACACACTCCCGTGAACCGTGAGACCATGACCTGAGCCAAAGTTGGACGCTTAACTGACTGAGCCAGCCATCCACCCCAAAAATGACTCTTTAAAAATGTTTTTGAAATTATCACAGACTAGAATTCCTCCTTCTTTAACATTACTATTGTTGTATTTTATATAAATATACTCTGCTTGGAAAATTGAACCTGTGGGACATCTGGGTGGCTCAGTCGATAGAACGTCCAACTCTTGATTTCAGCTCAGGTCATGACCCCAGTGTTGTGAGATCGAGCCCCGCATAGGCCTCCACACTGACAGTGAGGAGCCTGCTTGGGATTCTCTCACTCCCTCTCCCTCTGTCCCTCCCCTGCTTGTGCTCTCTCTCTCTCAAAATAAGTAAATAAACTTTAAAAAATATTAAAATATAGAAAAGGTAGGATTCCTAATAAGATGCTACTGTCTAACCACTTCAGATAAAAATTTACACACCCTTGAATAAAATAATACCTAATTGATCAATGAAGCTTGGCAAAACGCTTTCTTCCCTTTCGCTTTCCAGAGGCCGTTTCTCCATTGTAAAGAAATGCATTCACAAAGCTACCCGCAAGGATGTCGCTGTGAAATTTGTTAGCAAAAAAATGAAGAAAAAAGAGCAGGCCGCCCACGAGGCTGCCCTACTTCAGCACCTGCAGCACCCCCAGTACATCACTCTCCATGACACTTATGAGTCCCCCACATCCTACATCCTGATTTTGGAACTGTAAGTACAGGTGTCTCTTAGTGGTCCCCAGCTGTCTGGGGTCTGGGTCATTTATTGTCCACTGGAACATTTTATGCAACGTCTTATAGTGTACAAAGTGTTGTAAGTAACATGCATTCTCCCATCCATTTATAAAAATGCGGTTCCCATTTATAGATTAGAGAAAATCAAGGATAAGGAAGGTCCTTACAACTAGGGGATGGAGAAACTGGGACTTGAACCCATATCTCTCCCACTCTGATTCTGATGTGCTTTCTATTATGGACTCTGGGGCTGGGCAGGAGTTTAGGAAAAGCTTCTTGACAATAGGGGGCAGAGCTGAGATGAAAGAGGGGTTTGTGCATCAATTTACTGCCATGGCATGGTCTACCACCCAAGAAATTCTTATAACGTGGACACTTGCCTTGAAAATAGTCTACTCATTCCAGATTTTCTAGGAATTCAGGCAACCATATACTTAGCTCCAGAATACATCAAATAAAGCACATTCTCCCCACTGCTACCCCAAGCTAAGGATGGAGATCATGCTCTGTGGTTTACAGAGATCTAACAGAGGCTAAAGAGAACAAAGTCCTTTCAGAAGTATTGAGCCCTCCCAGCAATGTTATCAGATGGTTGCTGATGACCTGGCACCCAACACCAGTGCTGTGTATGGCTCCACATGAGCCTGTGTTCAGAAGAGAAGTGTCTTCACTTACAGCTTTTCAGGTGCCATTTTAGTGTTGCTCTTATGTGCTTGTTCGTCTAGGTGTTTGTGTATGAAGGCCTTTAGAAGCAATAACTTATAAATTTATTTATGAAAAAAAGACAGCCAAAAGACAAACCTCTTTGGCTACATTTTTTGATTGGTTGCCAAGAAACAAGAGAAGACAAAACCAACTCTATTAATACTTGTAATTCTTGTTTGATACTTTATATAGCTGTGTAGTCGCTGGTCAATTGTCACTTTGGACTTAACAAATGATACTTACAAACAGTCTTCTGGAACCTAACGTTTTGTTGGGACAGCTTCCTAATTCACTTCTGTTGGCAGTGAACTATTTTCATTTGCAGGTGACAATGTGTTGTACCCAGGTAACAATAAAAGATATTATCACTCGCATATCAAAGTAGTACGACTGACTCAGAAACTTGGCCTCTTCAGATTCACTAACCGTCATTCCAAGGGAAGGTGCTGTTTACCAGGCTGCCACAGTGCAATGGAAGCAAACCATTCTTGGAGTAAAGATCCTGGGCTCTAATCCCCTCTCTGTGATTTGGGGCAAGATCTTTAGATTTCTGGTCCTCACATCTTCATCTGTGAAGTCTGAAATAATCTGAAGTCTGAAATAAGTCTGAAATCTGTGAAGATTTATTTCCACTTCTCAGACTTGTTACAGGGATTAAATGAGATGAATAGTGGATTGAGCTTGTTTAGCAAATATTTATGAGTACTCCCGTGTGCCAACTGCCGTGTGGACTTGGGCCAGGGTGGAAGGAACAAAGATGGAAAGGTGTGGTTCTTGCCCTTGAGGAGCTCAAAGTCTGATGAGGAAGACCAGTCACTGAGTAAATGATTTCAGTTTCATGTGGCAAATGTTGAGAAAGAAACACACATTTTGGGGAGGGTTGTTGTGAGACCATGGAAGGGTGTTCGTTGGACTTGAGGTTTAGGAGATGAGTGGAGAGGCAGTGTCTGAGCTAAACCCTGTGCTAAAGCTTGGTAACGCTCTGACCAGAGGTCCCCCCTTGTCACTATCCAAATCCCTAGTAGAGCTTTTCTCTGCTGGGCAACTGGGGTTCTGATCCCCTAGTCTAGGGTGGAGCCTGGGTGTCTGCATGACCCAAAAGTTCTGAGAGTGAACTTAATGCTGAGGCTTTCAGGTCTCAGAGCAGTGCTGCAAGAAGTCCAGGGGTGGGGTGCATCTAACAAACCCAGTCCTACTCCACTCCACTCCACTCCACGCTAATCACTCCCACCCCACCCCTGGCAAGGCCCTAGGCTTTACCCCCATCCAGGAGAGCAGGAGAGACCAGTGGGAAGGAATAAGCTAGAGCGGAGAATGGGAGCATGGCTGGGGGTGAGGCTCAGCTGTGCTCAAAGGTTGTTTCTGCCTCTGGTTCAAGCTCCTCTGCCTGAGTATTTCCTGGGGATGTGCCTTTGACAGCCCAGTGCACATTAGAATGTCAGTGTGACATCTGGTCACTCCTTGCTAAAGAGGTCACAGGGTACCTGAAGATACTTACTATTTATTGAGCATTTACTATTTCTACTAATTATGTTTAAATGCCACATTGCCTCACCTGATTCTTGCACAACGCTCATAATGAAGTAGGTGTTATTGCTGTTGTTGTCATTCCCACTTGAAAGATGAAGAAACTCAAACACGGAGTTTAAATGTCTGGT
Organism: Panthera leo; assembly: GCF_018350215.1. Taxonomy (NCBI): domain Eukaryota; kingdom Metazoa; phylum Chordata; class Mammalia; order Carnivora; family Felidae; genus Panthera; species Panthera leo. Next base: position 69,895,787 of record NC_056687.1, read on the forward strand.
CCCAAGCCCCCAGCCTGTAGGTGGCAGAATCAGGATTCAAATCTGGATCAGACTGGCGCCCCCCACCATGTCCTTAGTCAACAGTTTTTAAGATTGGAAACTTGCTCCAAAGGCAAAGGATCCAAAAAGGGGTCAAGAATGCCAAGGACAAACTTTGTTCACTTTCCATTTTCCCCAATGAAACATGGACAAATAAAAGCAATTTGCAAAACATATTCGGAGCGGCCTGCAGCCACCAGGTTCCAGTTAATTGGAATATTGAGGGAAAGCAACTCTCTCTTTCTTTCTCAAGACTTTCTTTTGCAATCTAATCTCTTAAGAGTGTCAGACCTTTTTCCTCGTGAGCGATTTTTAGCAACATAAAATGTGTCTTAAGGTTACACAGATTTCTTCCGTGGGGCACATCACATCTATAATTTTTTTAATTAATTAATTTTAGTTCTGAGCCTTAGAGTAACTTTGGGCTCTAACTAAAATATGCACGTGTGGCAAATAGATCTTCATTTCTAAGGGGGATAGGAGAGATTTTAGAGCTCTTGCGGATTTGTATTGTGTTACTTTTCCATTTCTTTCCAAACGTATCTCCTCTGCCTTTTCCTTCCTCCCTGCTTCCAGGATGGATGATGGCCGGCTCTTAGACTACCTTATGCATCACGATGAGCTGATGGAAGAGAAAGTAGCTTTCTATATCCGAGACATCATAGAAGCTCTGCAGTATCTTCACAACTGCAGGGTGGCCCATTTGGACATCAAGGTAATAAGAAATAGCTACCCTTGCAGGGAGATGGCTTGTTCATCATTACCCTTGAGAGATGTACATTCTAATTCATTTCATTTCCTTAGATTAGAATCCTTAGGAATAGTAAACAGAAACTGGGTTGTCACACAATTTGAGTGTGTTTCTCGTGAATTATGAGCACTCACCAGAGTCACAGTGACATCCGGGGTGAGAGAAGGTAGGGAAGCTTTTACCGCTTCATCTAACATTTTAGAAGGAAGCCAGTAAATGTCAGTTTTTTGACGGTGCTCCCAAAGAAGGCTCTGTTTTCCAAAATGAATAATTCATTCTTTTTTTCTGAATCAGTGCAGAAGTAAGGGGTGGTTGAGAAGACATGATTTTCAATGTCAAACAGCTTCTCTGAACTGCCACCCAAACTCTGAATTTAGTCTAGTTTGGAGCCCCCTGTGCGCTTTGCATGGGCAATTTCTCATGCTCTATAGGCTTTTTCAAAGAATAGCAGAACCGTGTTTGAACCACCAGAGTCGTACTGGTAGTCAAGACAAGTCAGAGAGCTGAACTTGCCTTCTCTTCTCCCTCACGCCTGGGTCTCCTCAGCCGGAAAACCTGCTCATCGACCTTCGCATTCCAGTACCTCGAGTGAAGCTCATCGACCTGGAGGATGCCGTCCAGATCTCGGGCCACTTCCACATCCACCATCTGCTGGGGAACCCCGAGTTTGCTGCCCCAGAAGTGATCCAAGGCATCCCCGTCTCTCTGGGCACAGATATCTGGAGCATCGGGGTGCTGACATATGTCATGCTGAGTGGGGTGTCCCCCTTCTTGGATGAGAGTAAAGAGGAGACATGTATCAATGTGTGCAGGGTGGACTTCAGCTTCCCGCACGAATACTTCTGTGGTGTGAGCAATGCCGCCAGAGACTTCATCAATGTGATCCTACAGGAAGACTTTCGGAGGAGGCCCACGGCAGCCACCTGCCTGCAGCATCCCTGGCTGCAGCCCCACAATGGCAGCTACTCCAAGATCCCCCTGGACACCTCCCGCCTGGCGTGCTTCATAGAACGCCGCAAGCATCAGAACGACGTGCGGCCTATCCCCAACGTCAAGAGCTACATCGTCAACCGAGTAAACCAAGGGACATAGCCATCTCCTGGCCCTTGGGGTTTCACATGGAAGTGCAGTGTGAACCAAAGCAAGACTGAATGTCTGTAAATAATTCTGTTAGTTCACTCCATGCAGTTCTCTGGATCGAGCGATGTACCTCTTAAACCTCGTCAGTGGTTATTCAGGGTCTGGGCAGCCGTAAAATTACCCTAAATCCAGGGACATTTCAGAAGGTCGTTTGGAAGAGGTAAAGATGCAAAGAGTCACCCAAAGCATTAAAGAGAGGGCCAAGGAGGACAAGGATATTAGCTGTTAGACAATTTTAATAGAGTGTTCCAAAATGAGTGGTTAACCGGGCAAACCCAAAGCTCACTGTAGTGAGTATAAAAGGTTTCTAACTCTGCTGAAATTTTAAGCAAAAAGTTCTATTTAACAGAGACATCATGTATGCCAACTATTCTGGTTTAGATTACTTAGATATAGTTTCTTAATAGGATACATATACACATACAGTAAAATATATCCCATTCAGGTTTCAGAGTTTTATAATATAGAGGTATATATGAAATCAATCATAAGTAACTTTGAGTGCTCCAGTTAAGACAGTAATTTATTTACCGAAGCATTACGTTGTTTTGACTAAGCACAATTAGATGACAAGTTTTTTAGAGCATTTTATAAATCTTGTATAGAAATCTTTTACCAGAACCCGTGCATTAAGAGAAAGCAATGTTACCCTTTTGCAGTCCGCGAATGAGAAGATTTTTCTCTCAGTCACAAGTATTTGATTAACATAGGTTCTGTATATGAAATGCTACCCCCAAATTCACTGGCAGCTCAGAGTTCATCTGGCAGGCAAGCCTGCCAGAAAAGAAGTCCAAATACAGTAAGAGTTTTGGGGTTATTTTTATGTCTACACTCGGTCTGAACTAGGTAATGAATATAACAGGTTCATACAGAAGGGCAAGTAGAAACCTTTCCTACGGTTCCTAAGAACAACGTTAACGACACTTTCTGACTTCTTCTACAGCTGTAGAAGGCAGTCCTCAGAAAGTTGGCTTGCTTTATTTCTAACCCCTTCTGGAAGCTAAGGGGTGCTTACCAAAAGGAGGCAGCCATATAGGCCTTTTAAAGGCCTGGTCCCAAGTCCTTTTTGAAGCCATGGAATAAAATCTGATATATCACTCTAACAGAGCATTGAGTTTCAACTGTGATTGCAATACCTGTCACCACTCAGCCACTGATATTTCCCTGGACCAAAAGGACTCATTGCACTTTGAGGCCAATGCTGCTTTCTGGCATGTATTCTCCACACACAGTGATTCTGAACTGCCCTTTCCCCTGCTAGTGGGGGGAAAAAAAAAAAAACAAACTTCAACCTGGGCATTTCATGGTTGTTTTCTTTCTTTGTTTTTGAGGAACAATTTTGGGTTTTTTGTGTTGGTACATGACCCACCCTTTGTTTTCTAGGATGTGTTTTAAAAGTTGCTATTATGCAAATAATATTTTAAAAATATAACTCAAGTGTTTATCCTCCAATCAGGTTTAATGGCATTGCTTCTCTCCTGTGATAGGATTGAGAAAATTAAAATCGAGCTGCACAAAAGTGCAAGCAGAGAGTTTAAGAAGGATAAATAGAATTACAAATCTGTCTAAATGAAAAAGAATGGTGGAAATGAAGCCTGAACTTTAATATATTAAAACACTTATTCCCACAGTGGAAATATAGAATTAAAAATACTCATCTGTCTTTTCCATTGGTCTCAGAGCCAACTTCCTCATCCACCCTCCACCTCATCCCATCCAAGATTATAGATTAATCAATTAGTAGAATGTACAAGCAATAAGACTAGATAGCATTTCGTATTTTTAGGATTAACCAAATACGTGGAAACTGATTCCGACTGTTATTTGGTTCCTAGTTTCGAACGGCCCTGGGTCACCGAGGTGCCCTCCCTCAGACCCTGCCCTTGACCAACCCTCTCTAGTCTTCGTTTAAACCTACATGTATATACAAATAGTATCTGATATAATATTTTAAAATTTAAAACATATTTACTAAAAAACCTTTTAGTAAACATGTCTTCATTGTGAGATCTAGCCTAAAAGAAGAAAGCCTGGTCCCTAGGGCTTCACGGGATGGAGGGCAGGTGCTGAGGATTCCAAATACCCATAAAATGTGGCTTGGCAAGGTCTGTTTCATCCACTGTGCACAGCAACTAAAGAACTCTCTGCCGAGTCCTTTTGAGTTTGTATGACCATGTAAGAGATGGGTTGAGTTTCTGCTGGAGAAGATTTGGGCCTCGGACAGTGGTGCACAGAGGGCACAGGAGAGCATTCATGAAATCATGTTGTGGGAAGGCAGCTGACAGAATGTTATAGCCAAAGGTTTTATATCAGCTTTTACATCAGAGTTGGGACAGCCCAGGTGTGGGGTTGCGTGAAATTTCCCCTCCCCGCAAGTACACATGCTGGGGAAGTGAGGAGACAGGACAAGCAGGACATAGAAATGAAAAGTAGGATGATTCTGTTAACTGGAGCCAAAGTACAATCATTAGAGTAGAATTCATTTAATAGAGGCCCCAAGAGAAAGGGTGTGTATTTTATATAGTTTGATAACGGAAGAAAACTAACAGAGAGGTTCCCTGTCTGCAAAGCCCCTGCTCACTCCCCTGCTATCCCAAGTAAGAGAGCAGTCCTGGTTCAAGATTTCTCCACAGGGCGTTGGGAATAACAAGGAAGGCTTTAACAAGGAAGCCCAGAAGGTGGGGCTGGGAAACGTACTTGAGGTTGCGCTGTGGGCAACCATGGTGAGGGACAAAGGATTAGTAACCACTTTCTTGTACCTGTTTTAGCAGATATGACTTTCTGGTAGAGAGGGGAAGAAGAGAAAATGGTCCACTTCGACCGCAGTTCTTAAAATCAAAACTTAACTGGGAATTAGTGAAAGTGAGCTTCTAGTTGAAATGGGAAAAATTAATGTTGGTGAAAGTCCTAAGTTTCTTGCTTGTTGTTTTTCATTGCATAGAGTTTTGAGGTTTGTTTTGTAAGGGTGGGATGCAGAAAGAAGAAAAGATCAGGGACAACCCGTAATAATTTTTTAAAGATACCATGATTTACTGCATCTTCTACATTTGTTTCAGATTAAATAGATTTATATCCACTTACAGCTGAATGTGGGAAAATTTTTAAGAGAAAAATTGTAATGTGGAGGTGTCCTTCAGGACTCTCACAGCCATAAACACTCGTGGGTGAGTAGAGGAAGCAGAGGAAAAGCTGGCTTCACCGCTTTGTTGTTCACAAAGCCTTTATAAATAGTAGTGCCTTTCAGAGGGGAGGTGGGGAGATAAAGAAGTTCATTGTATTTAGACTGACTGATACTGCAGCATTTTTTTTCTTTATGTTAAAATATCTTTTAAATGAAAACATCTGAATATAGGGTGAGGCCAGGAATGCTTGAGTTTCAACCTCAGCTATTCCTGATTCGTCCTTTCTTACAGAAAGTCTTTGTTTTTTTCTGTCCCAAATGTCCCCATTGTTGAAATGGGATGGGGGGGGGGGTGGAGAGGAGGGACTTTAATCTCATAGGAATGTTGGGAAAATAGCATAGTTGGGATGCCTAAAAAAACACTTTGATTTTTTTAAAGTGCTACACACTGCCAGTGCTAAGAATTTTATTGATAGTAACTTTGAACATTCCAGGTTTTCAATATCCATGTTTTAGGATACCATTTGCAAACTCGTAAGATTAAATTCTGTAATTTGATTTTAATTGGAAGTACCAGGTGCTCTTTGTCTAAATGTTATTTGGTCTTAGCCTGTAATTTCAATCATTTAAAAAGCATGTCTACAGAAAAAGGTTAGGAGACCTGATGGTCTTATGTGAATAAACTGTTTTCTCCAGTATTTCTGATGGCAGACACAGATTAGGGTGCCCTCCAAAGCAGCTGCTGCTCTCTCTTCTCAAGCTATATGCTTGGGAAACATTGACAGAGAAGAACCCAAACAGCCACTTTCCTCACTGGGAGGACAGAAGTAAGAATAAAATATTGTCTGATATCACAACTCATTTCTTCAGAATCTCACTGGCATCCACCGTAAGAAGCAAATTACATGTACAGGTGTAGAAATGAATAGAACTGTTGGATTTTAGAGGGGAAACCTTGGATTTCTCTCTCTCTCTCTCTCTCTCTCTCTCTTTTTTAAGATACTTAAGGGTTTCTGGAGTAGCATATTTGCTTTCTTATAGTCTCCATGATTTAGTGCCCAGGAGTTAGTCATTCCTGTTTGCTTGCCTATGTGAAAGAGCATGGAAATTTAGATTTGTGAGAACATGAGGGAGCAAATACGTTATAAACTAGGTGGTGGTCATTTCTGTGTATTAACTAAAACTTGGTCTCACAAATTTGATAGAGGAGGAAATATTGCAAACATAAGGGGTCTCTGCAGTAGGGCAAAAGTGCAAACTCACCACTCCCCTGTTTGGTTTTGAGGAACGTGGGCTTTATTCCTTTTTCTCCTGTGTAGCATGTCTGTGGAGTCTGGGTTAGGCTAACACTGTCTGTGGGCTTCCAGTGGATTTATTCGCATTATGATTGTTCTTAACTATTTAAAGTCTAGGGGTCATTTGGAAATTAACAATTAAACCTGGGGCAGGTTTAGAAAAGATAAAGTTCAAACATACTCCACTAAGAAAAGGGAAGCTACCGTATTAATATTTATTTTCTAAAAACTATAAGGCTCTCAGTTGTTTCATTAATTCTAGAGGATTGGAAAGAGCTGAAATTTGTGCATAGCCCTAGACATTTTGATAGGAAATATTATTCATGTGAGAAATCTATATAGAAATAGAACACAGAAATATCATAGGCTGTATCTTCTATGAAAGGCATTTCTGCATTTTTCATATGTGTAGAAGTTGGAGGAGAGGAGAAATCAATTACTCTTAAGACAAATTTTCATCTTTAAGGGTCATTTTTGGGAATCTTGAAATTAATACTCGTGAAAGCCTGAAATACTCATAGGCTATTGTGTTTTGTCAGCCTGTTTGTTGGGAGATTCTAAAATGTGGTCAGATTTAGTTTTATTCAAATGATTGAGATTAATTGTTTATTCAGATGCCTGTTATTTCAGAGGGTGAGGATAGCTGAGAAAAAGGTGGGTAGTGGGAAAACAGTGCAAATAAAATTTAACAAGCTAATTTGCTAGCCCAGGGATAGCTAGCATTAAGAGTTCCATCAATGCCTGACTTCTATCAAGAGATGAATCCACATCGTGGAGTATTATGGGGACTGTTACCATGCTCTCAGAGACTGTGGTTATGAAGTTAACAAAACATATATCTCCTCTTACTAACTTAAGCCATATCTGTCATCTCTGTGTCTGATTTTTTTGACCCTGGTGCTTTTACTTCTGTTTCTGCCAAACTCCAGCCTGCTCTATGGGGAAGGTGAGTAAAACCAGTAGTTAGGACCAATGTGAAGACTGTGAAAAACACTAAACATACCCGTCAGAATGAGATCCTAGTCAGAAAACAGTAGTGAGCAAAGTGCAAACTGTTGGAATATAAGGATATATGTACATCTGTACATGTATATAGTGTATAATATGTATGTATATGTTATTGCTCATATGCAGAAATCTATCCAGTTGAAGACAGCCCAGGTCAGTCAGTTTTTCTACTGGAAAACCACTTAGAGCCATTCAAAACCATTAGGGCTGATGGGTGGAGTTAGGGTCTACTCATTTGGGAATTACTTGCTGTCCTTTAAAGTCCACAGAGCCAAGTGAACAAAGCCTGAAACATAATGGGGCCATCATTTAGGTTATCTGTTTACCTGGGGTCAGGAGTATCTTTATATTTGAATTATTAATAGTTGGTTTGCAAACTGCATAGGTACCTCTTGGTTTTGAGTGACCCATCCCCACCAAGTCTTTTGAGAGTTTGGGGTGGCTTCTCTGGCCCTTGAGATCAAGGGCCTTATCCATAAGTGGATAGGTTTCCCCATAGGGACCATTACACATATACATATAAGTACATACTTCCATCAGGCTTGTAACAATTGATTTAAAACCACTCCACAGTATTGATAAATAGCTCTATATTTTCAAGGTGCAGAAGACTTCCACAGCCTTAATTATTTCAGTGTCTTGCTGGTCTGCCTTAAGTGTATCTTCTGGGTTTTTGGTTGTCTTATTATTTTTAAAATTTTCTGCAGTTCATTTTGTATGCACACAATGTCGTTTTGTAAAGGTAGGTTGTAAATATTTTATTTGTAAGTCAAAATCACTCACGTGTAATGTTGTAAAGTGATGACCTTCTGTCTTGTTATTACTACAGTAAATGTTATAAGTCATGGATGAAACTTCAAAATGTACATCTCACAAGTTATGCATTCCTATAAATACACTATACTAAAGATATTATTTCTGGTGGTCTTTTTCTTTTCTTTCTAATTAAAACCATTGTTCAAAGGAAAGAGTAATTTTTTTTCTCTTTCCCAAATATATGAAAGCCTTTGACAAGATGAAAATATCACATTATTATTACAACACTTTTTGCCCAGCATTTTGGAAAGAAAGCAACAATTTTGCAGCCTGGAGAAGTATCCTAAGGCATTTCCCTACCTCCCCCCCCCCCCAGAAAAAAAGGAAAAAAGAAAAAAAAGTCAAGTAAATCTCAGGTGTGTGTTGTTAACTTCAGCCTTGTGTTCCAAATGCCAACTTTCTTAGAAAATTGTCAGGCCTTCTGAGCTGGATCTCAGAAATTTGTGCTGCTGAATCATGGTCTGCTCTCAGAATCTGGATTAGCTGATACAGACATGAACAGGTCTGGGTGAGCCACCCAAGGTTAAGTGAGGCTAGCTAAAGTATTACAGATCAAGTGTTTTGATTAGCTTACTTTGCCAACAAGAACAAAACTGTTATAAACATTTGGCTTTTCATCAAAATTTTACTGTATTTATTTGAAATGAGAAACAACTCTCAAAAGCATGGGTTCTTCATACTGGATGGTCAGCACAATCTCTTCAGAGAACATACAGACATTAGAAATATTGAAATATAGAAATGAAATCAGAATCACTTTAATGAGTAACCATCATGAGCCCTATGGTTTTAAGGGTTATTTCCCTTAAAGTACTGCCTTCTACACATAATGGGAATTCCCCCACATTCAGAGATTTAGTTGTAAGGACCAAATACGCTTGCATTTTCAGATTGGCAAGATTATCCTCCTGGATAACCTTGATACGGAGCAATTTATCCTCCTCTCTTCTCCTCCCTCCCTTCCACATCTGCTGTACCCTTACAACGCGCCAAGCAGCTGAGCTATTCTAACAGGAATTAACACAAGTCCTCCTCCAGGACACAGTTCCGACAGAAGAGGTAATAAACAATTACCTAAGAGCTTTATGGTCCCATGTACGAATTGCTATGACATTGTCATGTGCCAGATGCCATGAAGTTAACAAGAATTAAGACGTATCCCTGTCTTCGAGAGCTTTCAGTCTATTTGGAGAAACCAGGGTCGAGGCAGGGATAGGTACGCGGAGGGAGGGAGGCGGGAATCATGGCTAACATTGGCGATTAACGACAGGCTCAGCCAGGAAGTAGATTAATTAAGGGGCCATTGCGCTACAAAGTGGGCAGGATTTACACAAACTCTCTAGAGAGCCTTGGCTTTATGACTCGGGAGTCAATCTAGGTATTCGGAACTTTGAACTCCAGCGACCCGATCCAGAGGCAGCCAGCAGAAGCAGAAGCCACTGCATCCACCTCGCTTCCACCACAAGACAGCCCGCGCTACTTTTAGACTGGCAGAGATGCGCCGTGACCGCCGGAAGTCAGGGAGGAAGAGGCGGGGCTTTCTCGGGTGACGGTATCGGGGCGCCGCAGGCCTGGCGCGCTTTGGAGTTTAGAATAGGACCGGGAGCGCGTGGCCATGGCAGCCCAAGAAGCGGATTTGGAGTCGTTGGTAACGGGTTTGTACGACGTGCAGGCTTTTAAATTTGGGAACTTCGTACTGAAGAGCGGGCTCTCTTCCCCCGTTTACATTGATCTGCGCGGCATCGTGTCTCGACCACGTCTTCTCAGTCAGGTGCCAGCCGGGGAAAGGGGAAGAACGGGGCTGGGTGGTCGGAATGGGGACCTGGAGGTGGAGAGGGTGAAGGAGTTGGACTGTGGATGAGAGCAAGAAAGCCGAACAGGCAGCCGACACTACTTACTGTCGGCTTGGGGAGTCGATTTGAGAAGCCCAGAGACCAGGCACTGTTAGGCTTTTGCGGAATGTTGATGCAAAATGAGCAAACCTTTCTTAAATTTTAAAGGAAAAGAGTTTTATTCGGACCCAAGTTAGCCGCTCTGTATACAGTCTTCACAAAGAGAGAGCTCCAGGGAAGGAACATTTGGTGCAGGGTTATACATTTTTTCTTTTTTACACAAAGAGTTAGGAATTACCATGGCCAAAGGCATTTCAGAAAGTTACAGATTTAATCTTAGGTTTTTAGTATGTAGAAGGTTGTATGACTTTAATCTTATAGGAACCTAGGAACCAGGGAGGTTTGTAAGCTTTTTTTCCCCCCCTCATGAAGCAGATGTACAAGGTGTGCTTTGGGCAGAAATAGAGCCCATGCGGTGAGGATTTGCTTCCCTGGGAGCCCAGAAGCAGGGCCCACAAACAGGAAAAATTGTTTCCTTTATTTTATCAGGATGTAGAATGCAGCCTGCTCCTTGACACGCTTGCTTTGACACGTGCTTTGCAAGAGAGTCAGGAAGCCCAATTTGGGGCACTGTCCATATGTAGCCCTGAGAAAACTAGATGTGGGGATAGAGGAAAAGATGGGTGGGGGAAGAATTTTTGGAAGGGCTTAAATATTTGGAAGGACTGTTGCTTAGAAAGGAGGATTTGATTTTGCACTTTGTGGCCAGGAGGGAGAATGAAGGCCAAAGGATGGCGTTTCGTGGAAGCACTTTTTTGGTCAATATAAGGAAAAACTGTACAAATTAGAGGTTTCTAGCACAGTGCTTCTCAATCTCTGAGTATATTTGAATCACCTGGGAATTTTGTTAAACTGTGTAATCTGATTCAGTAGATCTAAGGCAGGGCCTGAGGTTATGTCTTTCTAACAAGCTGTCGGCCAAAGCTGCTGACCACACTGAGTAGAAGGGTTTGTCCTGTCCGTTAGAGTTGCTACTAGCCTCATCTGAATACTGAACATTACGAATTTTAAAGTTGAAATAGTCACATGTGGCTAGTGTCCCATTGGACAGTGCAGATGTAGAACATTTCCGTCCTCACGGCAGTTCAGTCAAGAAGACACATATATTTCCTCCACCGCCTAAGGGTTTATTCTCATCCTTTGGGAACCCTATTTTGTGAGGTTATTTATTATACAAAGGATTGAAGCACTAGTTGAAGTGGGTTGGTCTATTCTCACCGTCCAGAATCATACTATGGTACATCTGTCTCAGTCCTGAGAAGGTAAATGACTAGGGAATCTTCTAATGAAAATTTGGCTTAGGTTTTATCAAGTCAGTTAGTTGATGACTAAAAATTGCTTTTTGATACTAGATCTTAGTGTGCATGTGTGATTTTTGGTAGTTAACTCAGGAATTGAAAACGTTGAGAAACCTGGCTGTAATGGAACTCCTTTCGTATCTACTTAGTTATGCGAACAGTATGTCTCAATATTTATACCCCCCAAAAACCCGATTGAATTTACACTGAACTCTGACTTCCTGGTTGTAATACTTAGCGTAAGTAAATACATAAACAGATGAGGGGGTACCATTCCTCTCACTAAGAGAGAAGTATTTCCAAAATAATCCATTTTTCTGCTTCTATCAAAATTTGCAAATTTTTATGTTTTAATTAATTTCATGTTTGTAGTAATTGTAATAATACATAACAGTTTTCAACACTTAAGGGGTTTATGGTCATAGGAATTGTTTTAATTTACAGTTTTAAATTTGAATTTCTATACATTTTTGTCGTGGAGAAATATGATAGAATGATCACTAAAAGTTTTCCAAGTATAAACTTAATTACATTAGAATAAAATTCTGTGCACAGTGGAATGAAAAGGAGTTCCAAAAATGTAAAATTTTCCACCTTTCTTACTGCAGCATTTTCATATTTTTTAAAAAGGAGATGTTCAGTATCAAATCACTACAGCATTTGCATCCTATTGTGTTCACTTTTAAAAGAGTGACATAACAGTTCTAGGAAAACATAATTTTTTAGTACTCCAGAAATTATATCTTTTGCAACTTAAAAATATTCACGGAATTTTCAAATCTTTAGAAGTATAGGTGCAAAAAATTTTGAAGACCTAATCTAGTTCACTAAGCAATTTGTGAGTGATTGTTTGCTTTCCTTTTTTTTAAAAAATAAGGTGGATGAGAGTGTGCATTCTCGCATTAAAATGTGATGATTTATGTGGCAAAGGATATTATAGTACTTCACACAGTAGGCACTGTACTTATGAAACTTTTTCTTTTTTTAACATTTTGGTATGTAAGCTTCCTGTTTTGTTTTTTTTTTTTTCCTTCAGTATTATTGACTATAAACTCTATGCTGTTCATTACATCTCCATGACTTATTTATAACTGGAAGTTTTTGTCATTTAATCCCCTTCATGTATTTCACCGGCTCCCCCCAAACCCTCCCAACTAATAACTGATAGTTACTTAGTTTGTTATCTGTGTCAGTGATTCTGTTTGTTTTGTGTATTCATTTTGTTTTTTAGATTCCACATGTAGATGAAATCATATGGTATTGCTCTTTCTCTGTCTTGTTTAACTTAGCACAGTAAATACCCTCTAGGTCCATCCATGTTGTTGTAAATGGCAAGATTTCATTCTTTTTTTATGGTTGAACGATATTCCATTGTGTATATGTGTGTATTGTGTATATATGTGTGTGTATACACATACACCACATCTTTATCCATTTATCTACTGATAGACACGAAGGCTGCTTCCACATCTTGGCTATTGTAAGTAATGCTGCGGTGAACATAGGGGTGCATGTATCTCTTCGAATTGAAGTTTTTGTTTTCTTCACATAACTACCTAAAAGCAGAATTGCTGGATCATATGATACGTCTATGTTTAATTTTTTAAGAATCCCCATACAGTTTTCCATACTGCCTGTACCATTTTGCATTCCCACCAACAGTGTATGAGGGTTCCCTTTTCTCCATATCCTTAAGGACACTTGTTATTTCTTGTGTTTTTGATAACAGCCAACCTGACATGTATGAGGTGATACTTCATTGTAGTTTTCATTTGTCTTTCCCTGTTTTCATGTGCCTGTTGGCCATCTGTATGTTTTTGGAAAAATGTCTTTTCAAGTTTGTGCCTCTTTAAAAAATGTTTTTATATTGTGTAAGTTCTTTATATATTTTGGACATTAACCCCATATTGGATATATGATTTGCAAATATCTTCTCACACTAAGTAGATTGCCTTTTCATTTTGTTGATAATTTCCTTCACTGCACAAAAGCTTTTTAGTTTGATGTAGTCCCATTTGCTTATTTTAGCTTTTCTTGGCCTTGGCCTGAGGAGACTGGTCCGATTACTAGGGGCACCTGGGTGGCTCCGTTGGTTAAGTATCTGACTCTTGATATCTGCTCAGGTCATTATCTTGGGCTCTGCACTTACAGTGCGGAGCCTGCTTGGGATTCTCTCTCCCTCTCTCCCTCTCTCCCTCTCTCCCTCTCTCCCTCCCTCCCTCCCTCTCTCCCTCTCTCCCTCCCTCCCTCCCTCTCTCCCTCTCTCCCTCTCTCCCTCTCTCCCTCTCTCCCTCTCCCCCTCTCCCTCCCTGCCTCTCCCTCTCCCTCCCTGCCTCTCCCTCTCCCTCCCTGCCTCTCCCTCTCCCTCCCTGCCTCTCCCTCTCCCTCCCTGCCTCTCCCTCTCCCTCCCTGCCTCTCCCTCTCCCTCCCTGCCTCTCCCTCTCCCTCCCTGCCTCTCCCTCTCCCTCCCTGCCTCTCCCTCTCCCTCCCTGCCTCTCCCTCTCCCTCTCCCTCCCTGCCTCTCCCTCTCCCTCCCTGCCTCTCCCTCTCCCTCCCTGCTTCTCCCTCTGCCTCTCCCTCCATCTCCCTCTGCCTTCCTCTGTCTGCCCCTTTCCTGCTCACCCTCTCCCAAAGTAAATAAACATTAAAATACATTAGTAAGGCCAGTGTTAAAGAGCTTAATTGATTTTGAAGTGTAATTGACGTACATTATATTAGTTTCAGGTGTTCAACATAATGATTGGATATTTGCATGTATTGTTAAATGATCACAGTAAGCCTAATTAGTGTCTTTCACCACACATAATTTTCTTCCTAATTGAAGTTGAAAGATTAGTATCAGGTAAACAACATACTGATTCCACATTTAAATACATTATGAATAGCTTACCATGGTAAGTGTAGTTACCAACTGTTGCCTTACAAAATTAATGAAATATCATTTATTATATTCTCTATGCTGTACTTTACACCCCCATGACTTATTTATGTTCTAACTGGAAGTTTGTATCACTTAATTCCCTTCACCTGTATTTCCCATAGCCCTATCCCCTTCTCTGCAACAAACAGTTCACATTCTGTATTTATGAGTCTGTTTTGTTTTGCTTTTTAGATTCCATATATAAGTGAAATCATATGGGTTTTTGTCTTTCTCTGTCTAGCTTCACTTTGCATAACACGCTCTAGGTCCATCCATGTTATCACAGATGGCAAGATTTCATTCTTTTTTTAGGGCTGAGTAATATGCTGTTGTGCATATATACAACATCTTTATCCATCTATCAGTGGACACTTAGGTTGCTTCTATATCTTATCTATTGTAAATAATGTTGGGGTGCATTTTCTTTTCAAATTAGTGTTTTCATTTTCTTCAGGTAAGTACCCAGAAGTGGAATTACTGGATTGTATAGCATTTCTGTTTATAATTTTTTGATGAACTTCCATACTGTTTTCCGAGTGGTTGCCGCAGTTTACATTCCTACCAACGTTGCATTGCACGACATTGCACGAGGGTTCCCTTTTTCTCCCTATTGTCTCCAACTGTTGTTTCTTGTCTCTTTGATAGAGGCATTCTGACAGATGTGAGGTAATCTTCTCATTGTGGTTTTGATTTGTATTTCCTTGATTAATGATGTTGAGCATCTTTTCACTTGCCTGTCGGCCATCTGTATGTCTTCCTTGAAAAAATGTGTATTTGGGTCCCCTGCCCATTTTCTAATTGGATTGTTTGTTTTGTTGGTGTTGTGTTGTAGGAGTTCTTTATATAGTTTGGATATTAACCGTTTATTGGATATATCACTTGCAGTTATCCTCTCTGATCAGTAGGTTTCCTTTTTGCTTTGTTGATGGTTTTATTTGCTGTGCAAAAAGCTTTTTATTTTGATGTATTCCCAGTTGTTTATTTTTGTTTTTGTTGCCTTTGCCTGAAGAGACAGATCAAAAAAATATTGCATAAAAATTAAATCTTTAAAAGGAAAAAAAGGGGGGTCCTGGCTTGCTCATTCTATAGAGCATGTGACTCTTGATCTTGAGTTTGAGCCCCATGTTGGGTGTACAAATTGCTTAAAATCTTAAAAAAAAAAAAAAAAAAAAAAGACATTGCTAAAACTCTTGTCCAAGAGCTTATTGCCGCTGTTTTGTTTTAGGAGCTTTATGGTTTCAGGTCTTACATTTAGGTCTTTAATTCATTTTGAGTTTATGTATGGTGTGAGAAAGCAGTCTAGTTTAGTTCTTTTGCCTGTAGCTGTCCAGTTTTCCCAACAGCATATATTGAAGAGACTGTCTGTCCTCCACTGTATATGCTTTCCTCCTTTGTTGTGGATTAATTGATCATATATGATTGGGTTTATTTCCAGGCTCTCAGTTCCACTGACCTGTGTATCCACTTTTGGGCCAGTACCTTACTGTTTTGGTTACTTTAGCTTTGTACGATAGTTTCAAGTCTGGGATTGTGATGTCTCTAGATTTGTTCTCCTTTCTCAAGATTTCTCTGGCTATGCAGGAGTCTTTTGTGGTTCCATACATATTTTAGGATTATTTATTCTAGTTCTGTGAAAAATGCTGTTGGGATTTTGGTAGCGATTTCACTGAATCTACAGTTCCCTTCGAGGAGTATGGACCTTTTAGCAAGAATTAATATTGCTAATCCATGAACATAATATATCTTTTCATTTATTTGTGTCATCTTCAATTTCTTTTCATCAGAGTCTTACGGTTTTCAGTGTACACCTTTCACCTTCTTGGTTAAATTTATTCCTAGGTATTTAATTCTTTTTGATGCGATTGTAAGTGGGATTGTTTTCTTGATTTCTCTTGTGTATAGAAACACCACAGCTATCTATATATTGCTTTTGTATCCTTCAACTTTACTGAATTCACTTATTCTAATAGTTTTTTTGGTGGAGTCCTTAGGTTTTTTTCCTTTTTTAAAAATTTTTACTTGAAGTATGGTTGACATATTAGTTTCGGGTAGACAGCATAGTGATTTGACAGTTATATGCATTGTGAAATGTACACCACAGTAAGTGTAGTTACCATCTGTCACTGCACAAAGTTCTTATGATATTATTCATTGTATTCTCTGTTCTGTACTTTTCTTCCCAGTGACATTTATTTTAAACCCTCAATTCCCTTCAGCTATTTCTCCTACCCCCCCACCCCACTCTGCTCTGGTAACCAACAGTTATCTATATTTATAAGTCTTTTTCTTTTTTTTTTTTAATTGTAATATAGTTGTCACACAACTATAGTTTCAGGTGTACATCACAGTGATTGAACAACTCTACTTTCTGCTGTGCTCACCGCAAATGTAGCTACCATCTGTCACTATTCCCTACCTGTACCTTTAATTCCCATAATTTATTCAGTCCATAACTGGAAACCCGTATTTCCCACCCCCGCTTCACCCACTTTGCTCATCTCTCCGCCCTCCTCCCCTCTGGCAACAACCAGTTCCTTCTCTGTTTTTGTGGGTCCGTTTCTGCTTTTTTGTTTGTTCTTTTATTTTTTACATTCCACATATAAGTGAAATCCTATGGTATTTGTCTTTGACTTACTTCATTTAGCATCATACCTTCTAGGTCCATCTGTATTATCATGAATGGCAAGATTTTATTCTTTTTTTATGTCTGAGTAATATTCCATATGTATATATACCAAATCTTCTTTATCCATTCATCTATTGATGGACACTTGGGCTGCTTCCATATCTTGGCTATTGTAAATAATGCTGCCGTAAATATAAGGGTGCATATATCTTTTCAAATTAGCGTTTTGGTTTTTTTTTTTTTTTTAATAAATACTCCAAAGTGAAATTGCTAGATCATATGGTAGTTCTATTTTTAATTTTTTGAGGAATGTCCATACTGCTTTCCATAGTGTTTGTACCAGTTTACATTCCCACCACCAGGACACAAGGGTTCCCTTTTCTTCACATCCTTGCTGACACTTTTTATTCTTGTCCTTTTGGTGACAAGCCATTCTAACAGGTGTGAAGTGTACCTCACTGTGGTTTGGATTTGCATTTCCTTGTGGCTTAGTAATGTTGAGCATCTTTTCATGTATGAGTTGGCCATTTGTGTTCTCTAGAGAGAAGTGTGTTTGAATCCTCTGCCCATGTTTTAATTGGATTGATTGTTTTTTGCTATTGAGGTATGTGAGTTCTTTATATATTTTGGATATTAGCCCCATAGCAGATAAATGATCTGCAAATACTTTCTCCCATCTAGTAGGTTCTTCATTTTGTTGGTGGTTTCCTTTGCTGTGCAGAAGCTTTTTAGTTAGATGTGGTCCCACTTGTTTACTTTTGCTTTTGTTGCCTTTGCTTTTGGTGTCAAATCCAAAAAATCATTGCCAAGATCTATGTCAGGGAACTTACTGCCCATTTTTTTCTAGGAGTTTTTATGGTTTCAGGTCTTACATTCAAGTCTAATCCATTTTGTGTTATTTTTGTGTATGGTGTAAGATAGTGGTCCAGTTTCATTCTTTTGCATGTGGCTGTCCACCTTTCCCGACACCATTTTTTGAAGAGATTGTCCTTTTCCCATTGTATATTCTTGGCTCCTTTGCCATAAATTAATTGACCACATAACTATAGGTTTATTTCTGGGCTCTGTTCTGTTCCATTGATCTATGTGTCTGTTTTTATGCCAGTACCACATTCTTGATTACTCTAGCAGCTTTGTAGTATAGTCTGAAGTCAGGGAGTATGATGTTTTCAGCTTCATCTTTCTTAAGATTGCTTTGATTGTTTGGTGCTTTTGGGGTTCCATTCACATTTTAGTATCGTTTGTTCTATTTCTATAAAAAATGCCATTGGAATTTTAATAGGGATTGCATTATATCTGCTTTGGGTAGTGTGGACATTGACAATTCATAAGTAAGGAATACTATTGCATTTATTTCTGTCTTCACTTTCTTGCACCACTGTTTTACAGTTTTCAATTTACAGGTCTTTGATCTTGGTTAAATTTATTCCTGGGTATTTGATTCTTTTTGATGCAAATTAAACAGTATTGTTCTCTTAATTTCTTTTATGAAACTTTTCACTGAAGACTTCTTTCAGGCAGAAAATGTAGCTAGCAGGTTATAGAAAGGTTTAGATAATCAACTCATAATGGATTACTAAGGGAAACTGGGAGGACTGGGAACCCTTCTTGGTCTTTGGGGTCAACATCAGAGCCTTCCCTAACACATACCATGTTGCCCTCAGAGTAGACCCTGAGTCGTCTAGACAAGTGGGTTCATTCTTGTGTTTTCATATTTGTAAACTGGGATTTATAGAGAGGGAACCATTTAACAAAAAGGCATACATATTTTTCTGATCAAGTTTGAGGATATCCCCTATGGGGTTATTACTGTCTTTAATGTTCTGTTAACATGATTTATATACCATTCAAGATAACAATAATATATAGTTTACGTGTTCATTTTCTTACAGGTTGCAGAAATTTTATTCCAAACTGCCCAAAATGCGGGAATCAATTTTGACACTGTGTGTGGAGTACCTTATACAGCTTTACCATTGGCTACAGTTATCTGTTCAACCAATCAAATTCCAATGCTTATTAGAAGGAAAGAATCAAAGGATTATGGTAAAATAAAAGTAGTATAAACTTTAAGTTGATATGTAACCTAATAATAGAATTTTTTCATCTTCTGGGCACTGATGTTTTACCAAAGTCACCTTGAATATTCTTCATATGAAGGTCCTTTAGAATTGGTTAACTATTACTGTAAATCACCTTCCTTTCCTTTAGATTCTAGGGGTGAAATGTTTTGTATTGACTTAACAATTTAAAAAAAAAATGCTTGTTTTGCCCCGCATATATGAAACCCAACATTTTTAACCAGTCCTTCCCTTACCAGCAGAATGTTCTAAGAGATTGTACTTTCCTAATATGTTTGTTTATAATTTAAACTGCATAAAGAGAAATGCCACATAAAATTCTCTAAATGAAGATATTTTTTTCATGAGTCCTTGGCAGGAGGTTATCAGGTGTGTGTTTTATACATATGAGCTTGCTTTAAAAACAAAACAATCTAGGGATGCCTGGCTGGCTCATTTGGGAGAGCATGAGACTCCTCATCTTGGGGTCTTGAGTTTGAGCCCCATGTTGGGTATAGAGATTACTAAAGAAAATAAATCAATCTAAAAATATTGGAACTGACTTCATATTTTTTCCTATTTGATTACATTAAGGAATTAATAGGTCTTTTTGTGTTATGTTGGTGTGATAGTGTTTTTAATAGAGTCCTTACCTTTTACAAGCTGCATTTTAAATTTTTTTATGATGAAAATCATATGATATCTGGAGTTTGCTTCTAAAAATTGTGGAGGGAGGGAAGGGGGGGTGGGGATGTAGCTGAAACAAGATTGACCTTGAGTTAAGTGGCGAAGTATTTATGGGTGTTTGTTATACTTTTTTTCTAGTATTGTTTGAAATTCTCCATTTAAAAAAGCCTGTCTGTATGAGTCCTGCCCATTAGGAAACTGTCGTTTGTCTTTATTATGTTTTTAAAAATATTTCTTAGAATAAGATCAGCAATTGTTAAATATGTATATAAGTATCATAGGCTTATGTACTAGTCTAAGCTGATTCACTTCAACTTGCTCTTTCAAGGGGAGGAAAGGAATGGGCAAGGGCAAGGATGGTACCTGTGATAAAGCTCAAACATTGGGCAAATTGCTCACCAATTCTTAGGTTTCAAAGTAAGACAAATTTGGTAGTAGAAACTATAAAATGAGTCTATAAAGTCTATAGCCTTAGATACTTAACATTTTGTAGATTATCTGAAAGTAGTCTATAGTAGGGGTTGGAGTGGGGAAGTACATTCACTCACATTGCATTGTATATTCGTAAAGTTGTAGTGATCTAAATGGTTGCTGAATATTTTTTTTCATGAATTTATTTCTCAAAAGGCTAGTTAGTTGATCTTGAGTAGTGAACTTGTTTGTTGATGGAAGAAAAAGCAGTGATTTCATTGATGGTACTGGGTTATTGTTTCATAACTTCTTGATCTAGGTCGGTTATCTTGCATTAAAAAACCCCATATTTGAAATTTTGATCATGAACATGTTAAGTGGTCTATTTACACTATAAAGTAATTTGCTAGTTTTACTGAAAATATTCTATACATGTAACTTTGGCAATTTTCAGATACAGGGACACTGAACAAAATGGTGTCATGGCTCATTGAAGGTTTGTCAGGAATAAAGTTAAAGTAGCTCTAAAGTAGATTATCAGAAAATAAGATTTAGATCATCCACCTCTTCATAAATACATGCCAAATTTATAATGTAAGATACGTCTTGAGTTGGCTGAAATATATAATTTTAAATTGAAATGATTGTTTTTTTTTTCCTAGGTACTAAGCGTCTTGTAGAAGGGGCGGTTAATCCAGGAGAAACCTGTTTGATCATTGAAGATGTCGTTACCAGTGGATCTAGTGTTCTGGAAACTGTTGAGGTTCTTCAGAAGGAGGGTTTGAAGGTCACTGATGCCATAGTGCTGCTGGACAGAGAGCAAGGAGGCAAAGACAAGTTGCAGGCACATGGGATCCATCTTCACTCAGTGTGTACATTGTCCACAATGCTGGAGATTCTCGAGCGACAGAAAAAAATTGATGCTGAGATGGTCGAGAGAGTGAAGAGATTTATTCAGGAGAATGTTTTTGTAGCAGCTAGTCATAATGGTTCTCTCCGTTCTGTAAACAAAGCTCCCGCTCCTGGAGAACTCAGCTTTGGTGCACGTGCAGAGCTGCCCAGGGTCCACCCAGTTGCAGCGAAGCTTCTCAGGCTTATGCAAAAGAAAGAGACTAATCTGTGTCTGTCTGCAGATATTTCAGAGTCTAGAGAGCTGTTGCAGCTAGCTGATGCTTTAGGACCCAGCATCTGCATGCTCAAGACTCATGTAGATATTTTGAATGATTTTACTCTGGATGTGATGAAGGAGTTAACAACTCTGGCAAAACGCCACGAGTTCTTAATATTTGAAGACCGGAAGTTTGCAGATATAGGAAATACAGTAAAAAAACAGTATGAAGGTAAGTATTATTTAGGAATCTACAAAAATACAAATTTAGCTCCAACTGTCTGAAGAACTAAAGGAAATGCACTGGCTCACATCACAGAGTCCGGCCATAGAACGGTCTGTTAAGCGTGGTTAGATCTAGGAGCTCAAGTGCAAGTCTTTGGACTTGCCTTCTTGCCATTTTTTAGCTCTGCTTTCTTCTCTCTTGACTTCTTTCTCAGGTAGACAACACTCCTCATTCCTACCCCAAAGTAATCACTCAGGCCTGGGTTATAGAATACCTTTATTAGCTTGGTAATATATGCCCCACTTCTGGTGATGTGAGGTTGTTAACTATAAATTTTTTGAACCAGAGTGTGGTCAAAGGTAGTTTCCCCATAGAAAATGGGTGTGCTGATGCCAGAAGAAGGGGCTGCAGGTCCTAGGCAGACAAAAATGACAGATGTTGGCCCTGGCAGAACACACCTAGTTCTAAATATTTGAAAAATGAAAATTGCAGGTATGGGAAACAATGAAATAGAAGTGTAAAGTTGTAACATTTGCTTTTGGCCAAAAAAAGATCTGTTGGTGTGCTTTTTTGGTTGTTAAATAGGAACTCAAAGCCAGGTATATTGGTTGAGAAAGAAAAACTATTTCTATCCATTATTTTATGCAAGTTTCTGTCATTGTATATGACAGCTTTTTTTGTTTAAATAATAGGATAAAATGTCTATTAAAAGGTTAATGCTTATCAGCATCTTTAGAGATAACAATTTTTCTTAAAGTAATAACATGTATGCGCTTAAGCTGTTTCTTTGGGATAGATTTGTGTATGACTTTCTTCCTGTGCTTTAAGGTGTTCTACTGGGGCGCCTGGGTGGCCCAGTCGGTTTAGCGTCCAAGTGTCCGACCTCAGCTCAGGTTATGATCTCCCGGTTCATGGGTTTGAGCCCTGCATCGGGCTGTGTGCTGACAGCTCAGAGCCTGGAGCCTGCTTTGGATTCTGTGTCTCCCTCTCTCTCTGCCCCTTCCCCACTCACACTCAGTGTGTCTCTCTCAAAAATAATAAACAATGAAAAAATTTAAAAGGGTGCCTGGGTGGCTCAGTGGGTTAAGTGTCTGACTGTTGATTTCACCTCAGATCATGAGCTCAGTATTTGTGGTTGAGCCACACATCGGGCTCTCTGCTGACAGTGTGGAGCCTGCTTGGGATTCTTACTCTCCCTCTTAACCCCTCCCCACTTGTGCGCTTGTGTGCACATGCTCTCGCTCTCTCTCTCTCTCTCTCTCTCTCTCTCGTACATGCGTGAAATAGATAAACTTAAAAAAAAAAAAAAAGATGTTCTATCATCACATTGCTTAGTTTTGACACGTTTACATACTGTTTTTTCAGAAATCAATTAGGGGTATTGCTGTCAGTTTTTTTTTTTTTTTTTTAACGTTTATTTATTTTTGAGACAGAGAGAGACAGAGCATGAACGGGGGAGGGTCACAGAGAGAGGGAGACACAAGATCTGAAGCAGGCTCCAGGCTCTGAGCTGTCAGCACAGAGCCTGACGCGGGGCTCGAACCCACGGACCATGAGATCATGACCTGAGCCGAAGTCGGACGCTTAACCGACCGAGCCACCCAGGCGCCCCATGCTGTCAGTTTTTAAAATGAATACAATTGCCTGCTGAAATTAAGAGACCTAAGGAACAAGTAGAACTTTTGAGAGATAGTAAAGTTGCTGAGAGATTCCTGCAGAATGAAAATTTGTCATCTTCAGGGGAATTTCAGAATGTTGGTATCTTTGGTCTCAAATGCCCATCTTCACTGGAGTCCCATTTCTTTTTTCTTTTTAAGTTTATTTAGTGTGTGTGTGTGAGTGTGAGTGAGTGAGAGAGAGAGAGAGAAAGAAAGCGAGTGGGGGAGGGGCAGACAATCCTAGGCAAGGTCTGCTCTGCCAGCACTGAGCTCAACGCAGGGGTCTATCTCACGAACCATGAGATCATGACCTGAGCCAAAATCACGCATTGGACGCTTAACTGTCTGAGCTGCCCAGGTGCCCCTGGAGTCCTATTTCTAATTACATAGGTTTTATTGGTGGTCAGAAGTCAGCCTGCAAGGAAAACCAGTCTTAATTAGTGTTATTGATAAACTAAGTGCAGAAATTGTAAGACATTTTTCTCATTATGATCTTTTAGCCAGCTACCAGGTGAATAGTTTTTCATAGATGGAACCATAGGTCCACTGATGAGCACTAAAATTTTTGAAGTGCTTCACTATGACATTAGCATGTTACTTTGAGATTATTTCTTACTGTAGTTGGTTGGGCAAAAAGTTAGTGGTTTTTATTTGAAAACTTACATTTTTCTTTTTTTTTTTTTTTTTTTTTTTGCCTTTTTAGGTGGTATCTTTAAAATAGCTTCTTGGGCAGATCTGGTCAATGCTCACGTGGTGCCTGGTTCGGGGGTCGTGAGAGGCCTGAGAGAAGTAGGCCTGCCTTTGCACCGGGGGTGCCTGCTCATTGCAGAAATGAGCTCTGCTGGCTCCTTGGCTACAGGCAACTACACGACAGCAGCGGTAAGTGACAAAATGGCTGGGGTGACAGGGGGCCCAGGCTGTTGTGCTAGAAGTTACAGGGGAAGAAAACATCTGACATTTAAGATTTATGGAACCTCTGCCAAATTAAAAAAAAAAAAAAAATCAAGTGTTGTTAGGGTGACAGTAATGCTAGGTGGCTAGAGTTTCCTGATAATAGCATTTTCTATCTTGTAGTGGACACTTAAGAGATATAAACACTGAAATATAAATATTTGGTTAAATATCTACCTATTCTTGGTCTTTAAGATACAATTGGTTTTTTTTTTTTTTTCCATTTTGCCATGAGTTGAAGTTGAAGGGCTTCTTGCCAGACTTGCAGTTTCTCAGAATCCCCTAAGTCACACAGAGATGCACGTTCTCATGACAGCAGCCCAGATGAAGTACTTTTATCTTTTTCAGTCTTTGCTATTGATTGGTATTGGGTGGGAAAGCTGTAAACTAGAGTTCGGACATACTGTTTTCTCCAGTAACTCCCCCATTTTTGAAAGTTCTTATAACACTACATGTTAATACCCAACCCCTACACCTACACACCAGATTAAATTGAATTGATAATTATTTAGTTAAAAAGTTTCTTTACAGGGGTGCCTGGGTAGCTCAGTCAGTTGTGTCTGGCTTTGGCTCAGATCATGATCTCCTATTCTTTGAGTTCGAGTCCCGCGTCAGGCTCTGTGCTGACAGCTTAGAGCCTGGAGCCTGCTTCAGATTCTGCGTGTCCCTCTCTCTCTGTTTCTCCCTGCTTGTGCTCCGTCTCTCTCTCTCTCTCTCTCAAAAAATAAGTAATCATTAAAAAAACCAAACTTCCTTTATAAATATGTTCAAGACTATTACTTTTAAAAGTAATAAAATTTTAGTAAAATGTTAATTTTTAAGCGGGAATTTATTATATTATTTCAAAGACTGGAACTCTGAAGAAATCACATGGCCCTCGGGCCAGGTTTTAACCTCACCCCTATATTGAACATAAATGTGATTTCCCAGATCTCATAGCGGAGGGTCCATGAATCAGTGCTAATATTTGGCACTGGGGTTCTGGGTCTGCCTCAAGTACAAGACATGGCTTGATGGGTGAGAATACTTGGTGGCACGAATAGAACAGTATGAGCCTCATGGAAGAGCCTTCTATAAATGTGAGGAAATGCTATAGAAATTGTGGAGATCAGTTATAGGCAAACGTAGATGAGATTTCTTTAGCCCTTGACAATATGGTAGGTATCTGGATATGGAGTAGTACCCTGTGTGGGTAGGAATTAGTCTTCAGTTTGGTTTTGTATCATCATAAATGTATTCTAGAGTACTTTCCACATACCCTTTTTAGAAGTAGGTGGGTTCTCAAGCATGATCATGCAGCATCTCAATTTTAGATGCACATGGTATAGGATTCTGTAATGTTTTTAAGGTATGATTAATTGGGAGAAGGGGTTATCTCAGGGTCTTATTAGATAAAATATAGAGAGTCATAAATTACTTGTTTTAGATATAATGAGTTTAATATCAGGTGAGATAAGACATATATAAAGTAGAAGTTTCTTATTGTTAATAGAATCAAGTTTTTACTTGTAGAGCTGTTACTCTGTGTAATTAACTACTTTCTTGTAATCTGTATTACGTTCCTTATAGGTTAAAATGGCTGAAGAGCATTCTGAGTTTGTGGTTGGTTTTATCTCTGGCTCCCGAGTAAGCATGAAACCAGAATTTCTTCACTTGACTCCAGGAGTTCAGTTAGAAGCAGGAGGTAAATCTGTTTATTGGTCATGGTTTTTCCAAAATGCTTCTTTACCCACAATAAAATTTTGTTATTACAAAGTTACTAAAGAGAAAGCTTGTTCGCCCAGAACAGTAACGAATGAGCCCTTTGGCTTGGTAATCCTGACCTAGATGTGCAAAATAACTTGCAGGCTAATTTTAGGGTGAAAGTTTAGAGTTACTTTTTGTTGAAATATGCCTAGAAACTGATAATTTTAGTTTAGTCTATCCCAACTAATGTTCTGAATATGCTGCCATAAAAGGTATTCTATGATCAAGGAAGAATGCTCTAAGCTAACAAAATCCAACATTTATTTCTTTGTCAGAGGACTTTGCAGAACTGTTGACATGTTAATGCGTATTGTGCCTTCTGAGTGTGGAGATAGATGGTTCTTTCACATCTCCCAAACATAAAACACTTTCAGCAGTCTGAGAAAAGTAGTTATAGTGGAAAAACAGGACAAACACAGTCTGTAGTGAAGGGAGTGATCTGGGTTATAAAAATATGCATTTTTTTTTTTAATTTTTTTTTAACGTTTATTTATTTTTGAGACAGAGAGAGACAGAGCATGAATGGGGGAGGGTCAGAGAGAGAGAGGGAGACACAGAATCTGAAACAGGCTTCGGGCTCTGAGCTGTCAGCACAGAGCCCGACACGGGGCTCGAACTCACAGACTGTGAGATCATGACCCGAGCTGAAGTCGGACGCTCAACCGACTGAGCCACCCAGGCGCCCCATAAAAATATGCATTTTTAAATGTCCTGTGGGACTCAGTAAAATGGCTTTGGTTTTGAATGGGGAAGAAATGATGACCTAGAAACATTTTTCCTGGATTGATTTTTGTCCAAGAAAGATTGCTTATCACAGGTAGGGGAGTTCATTCTATCCCGTTTTCTCTCTCTTTCCTTCTTTATGGGTTAGGCTTAAGAAGTTGGAGTTGGAAACTATGAGTAGGGTTCTTCTTAGTTAGCAAAACTATTTAAAATGACAACAGCTGTGCTTGTCTCCCCTCAGTGCAATTTGTCAGGTGTTCAAAAGGTACCTGTGAAAATATTGTGAGCAAAGTAGGTTTTGTATTAGTCATTCTTGTATACATCATGCTCATCTTTCATTTGCACCCTGCATTCCCCAGTCTAGCTTTCCCCTCCAAATGGTGTGTTACGTATCCTTCGAAACCTTTGGCTTTGTATATACTCACATATGCAGGTAAAGTTTAGGAGAATGTTTTCTGTATATGTGGCTATATTACATTTTTACATCCAGAGTTAACCTTTTAACAACTACATAGTGTTTCCTAGTTATAACTGGGCTAAAATTGTTTAACCATTTCCCCTGTTGATAGATTTGGACTGTTGTACAAACAGTGAACATTATTGTATATATTTTTGCACATGTGGAGTATTTCTGGAATATTCTTCTAGGCTAAAAACTCCTTGAGGATGAGAACTCTTTCTGAAGATTGCATATCCTCCAGCACAATGCTCCTGTGCTTCATAAATGGTCTGTAAATACTCGTATAAATGTTGAAGGAGTGAACAATATGCTGTATAAGAACAGTTGAAAGGGTTGGTGTGACTGAGACGATAATATGAGAACGTGATGATTGAAGGTATGAGTTTGGTAAACCTTGGTTTTCTTTTTAAACCCTGACATACTAGGACTAGTGGATTCCCGTTAGGTCCTTCAAGGTTAATTATTTTATATAATACAACCATACTTAAGGAAGGTGCCACCTTTTGGGGGTTTGGTGGTTTGTTTTTAATTGTGTACTTTAAGCAGAAAACATTATAGAAAGTTAATCAGGAAGAAACTCATAGGCTAATGAAAATTCAGGTAAGTGAATGAATGGCGGCTGAATCCGTGGGGTTAACAAGTATTGGGGGTTTTACAGATTGTATTTGCCACAGAGCAGGCTGCAGCAGAATGACTCATTGAAGTTTGCGACAGCTGCCTTAGTGGTGGACGACTTTGACATTTTAATTTTGCACTAAATGTTTTGAGTCAGATTTGGATTTCTGGCCCTTCCATTTAGCAACCATGTATATTTGGACAAGTCACTTCACTTCTTCCGGTTAAATGGGAATAATAACAGCGTTGACCTCTTACAGTTGAGAGGCTTATGTGAGATAGTGATGTATAGAATGCACTTCACCCAGTGCTATGCTTGTCAACTGTTAATGTTCATTATAAGCCGCCCTAATTCTTTGACTAAAAAGGATCTAGGCTTTTAGGAACATTTAAAGCATCTTGGATTTGAAAGATAAGCCATTTAGCAGAAGACTTCAAGAACAACAAAATTTAAAAAGAAAAATGTGGTACTCTGGTTCAAGATGGTGATGTAGGAAGATCCTGAACTCCCCTCCTCCCACTAACACACGGAGTCTACAGCTGTGCATGGAACATTTTCTCTGAAAAAAATCCTAATGTCTGGCTGAGCAAGAACTGTGTATGTGGCAAATGAGAAGAAAACCACATCAAAGTGGGTAGGAGATGCTGGGACTCAGTCTCACCATAAAGCAAACTTAGGAGGGAAGTCAAAACTTGGAGCATCTCCCTGAGGAGTGAAGGAGTTGAATTGCACATCAGGTACTCCCAACTCTTAAGACCTATACCCAAGAGACACAGTTTTGTAAACCAACAGGGCTTATATCCATAAGGCTAGTGGATGGCTTAGTCGGTTAAGCGTCCAACTCTTCATCTCAGTTCAGGTTTTGATCTCAGGGTCTTAAGTTCAGGCCCTGCATTGGGGTCTGCACTGGGGGTGAAGCCTACTTTAGTAATCTTAGAAATGTCTCTTAAAGGGCTCAGAGATAGCTGATGGTGCCCAGACTTTAAGTAAAAAAAGGCTCATTTGCTACTGTTAATGTGCTGCCCTAGGGGCAGGCACCTAATTTAACACATATGTTTGAGAGCCTACTACAACACTTGTCGGGGACAGAGACTGGTGAGCGCCATCTTCATGCTCTTCCCCTGACTACACTGCACAGTACCAGTATCTCCCAGAAGGGAGTTTTTACACATACCTGGTGTCCTGATTTTTACATCTGCTGCCAAGGCGTTCCCCTTATTTACTCGGATTCACTATATATATTTGATTTTAAATTGGAATTTAAATAAAAACTTGGAGGAAAAAAAGTAAAAAAAAAGTTAAAGACCAGGAAGACTCTTAAAAGCAGCAAGAGCAAAACAACTCCCTTGTATGTATACAAGGGAAGCCCCATAAGATTAAAGATTATCTGTAGATTTTTCAGCAGAAACTGCAGGCCAGAAGAGTGGTGAGATAGATTCAAAGTGCTTGAAGAAAAAAAATCTTCCAACAAAGAACTCTCCTCAGCAAAGTTTGGAATTGAAGTATAAGAGAGTTTTCCAGAATAGCAAAAGCTAACAGAGAAGTTCATCATCCCTAAACCAGCCTTATAAGAAACTATTAAAGGGGTTTTTTTAAGCTGAAACAAAAGGATGCTAATTGGTAACAAGAAAACCTATGAAAGAATAAATCTCACTGGAAAGGCAAATAGAAGTAGATTAAATGAACTTATTAAAAGGAATTATTTATTTGAGAGAGAGTGAGCATGAGTGGGATAGGGGTAAGAGAGAATTCCAAGCAGTCTCCATGCTGACATAGTACAGAGCCTGATGCAGGGCTCAAACTCACAAACTGTGAGATTGTGACCTGAGCCAAAATCAGGAGTCAGATGCTTAACCGACTGAGCTACCCAGGTGCCCCTAGATTAATCCCTTTTAAGTTAAAAGACAAAAGTAATAAAAAAATATTCTTTAATTCTTGTAGTTACAATTATAAGATAAAGTGTGATATTGAAAATGTGAAAGGGAATAAAAATGTAGAGCTTTATTATTATTATTATTTTTGAGTTTATTTTGAGAGAGAGCACAAGCGGGGGAGGGGCAGAGAGAGGGAAAAAGAGAGAATCCCAAGCAGGTTCCACATTGTTAGGGCAGAGCCTAATGTGGGGCTTGAACTCACAAACCGTGAGATCATGACCTGAGCCACCCAGACACCCCCCAAAAATGTAGAGCTTTAGAATGCTGTCAAACGTAATTTGTTAAAATAGATGTAAGTTGTTAAATGTAAGCCTTATTGTAACAACAAAACACATCCTTAATTAGATGCACAGGATAAAGAAATCCAAGCATACCACTTAAGAAAGTCATCAAATTACAAAGGAAGAGAGCAAGAGAAGAACAGAGAGCAGCCAGAAAACAATTTAACGAAATGGCAAAAAGTATATACCTAACAAGAATTATTTTATGTATGTATGTATTAGAGTGTGGGGGAGAGGAAGAGAGAATCCATGCTCTGCACGGAGCCTTATGCAGGGCTCGATCCCACGACTCTGGGATTGTGACCTGAGCCAAAATCAAGAGTTGGATGCTCAAGTGACTGAACCACCAAGGCTCCCCTTAACAATAATTACTTTAAATGGACTAAATTTTCCAGTCAAAAGACAGAGTGGCTGAATGGATTTTAAAAACCAGGCCTATCCTTGTGCTGGCTATAAAAGACTCCATTCAGGTAGAAGCAAAGTATAAGAACTCACTTCATACATAGACTGAAAATAAAGAGATGGGGAAGATATTCCATGCAAATGGAAACCAAAAGAAATAGACCCTTATCAGACCAAATAGACTTTCAAACAATGACTAATGAGAGACAGACTAAGGCATTACATGATAAAGGAGTCATTCCAACAAGAGGATGTAACATTTGTAAATCTTTTTGCATCTGGCATAGGAGCACCTAAATATATAAAGCAAATATCAATAGGCCTAGAGGGAGAACTAGTAATACAAGAATAGTAGGGAATTTTAATATCTCACATCAGTAGATAGACCATCCAAACAGAAAGCCAGTAAAGGAACATCAGCTTAAAACAACACATTAGATGAGATGGACTTAACAGATATATACAGAACATTCGGTCCAAAAGCAGAATAGAGGTTTTTCTCAAGTGCACATGGAACATTCTTCAGGGTAGATAGCATGGTAGGCCACATAATAAGTCTTAAACACCAAAACCAGATAAGAATGCCACAAGAACAGAAAATTAAAAGCCAATATATTCCTGATGAACATAGATGCAAAAATCCTCGACAAAAGAGCAAACTGAATTCAGTGATATCTTAAATGGATTATGCACCATGGTCAGCTGGAATTCTAAGGACACAGGGATGGTTCAGCTTCTGCAAATCAGTGTGATATACTACATTAACAAAATGAAGGGTAAAAATCATATGATCATCTCAACACATGCAGAAAGAGCATTTGACAAAATTCAGTATCCATTTATGATAAAGGCCTAAGGTGGCTATAGAGGGAACATACCTCAACATAATAAAGGCCATGGATGACAGGCCTACAGCTAACATTGTATTCAGCAGTGGAAAGATAAAAACTTGCCCTCTTAAATCAGGAACAAGACTTGGATGCCCACTCTTACCACTCTTTTTCGACATAGCACTAGATAGAAGTCCTACCCACAGAAATTAGTCAGAAAAAAGAAACAAAAGTCATCCAAATTGGAAATGAAGATGTGAAGCTGTCAGTTACTATTTGCAGATTATATGATATTATTATATAGAAAACCCTGAAAGACCACCAAAAACAGGTTAGAACTAATAAACGAATTCAGTCAAGTTGCAGGATACAAAAATCTTGCATTCTCTGCACTTAATATCCTGTCAGAAAGGGAAATTAAGAGCATCGCATTTACAATGGCATTAAAAAGAATAAAATACCTAGGAATAAATTTAACCAAAGAAGTTGAAGGCCTGTATACTGAAAAATGTAAGACATTGATGAAAGAACTGAAGAAGATACAAATAAATGGAAAGATACTCATGCACATGAATTGAAAGAATTAATATTGTTAAAATGTCCATACTACTCAAAATATATCAACAGATTCAGTGCACTCCCTATCAAAATTCCAGTGAGATTTTTCACTGAAGTAAAATAAACTACCCTAGTACTTGTATAGAATCAAAAAAGATCCCAAATAGCCAAAGCAATCTAGAGAAAAAAGAACAAAATTAGAGGTTTCACACTCCCTGATTTCAAACTATAATTACAAAGCTATAGTAATCAAAACAGTATGGTAGTGGTTTAAAAACAGACACAATGATCAGTGGAATACAGAAGAGAGCCCAGAAATAAACCCATGCAAATATGATCAATTGATTTATGACAAAGGAGCTAAGAATATACAATGGGGAAAGGACAGTCTCTTCAATAAAATGGTGTTGAGAAACAGATGTTGGCGAGGATGCAGAGAAAGAGGATCTCTTTTGCATTGTTGGTGGGAATGCAAGCTGGTGCAGCCACTCTGGAAAACAGTATGGAGGTTCCTCAAAAAATTAAAAATAGAACTACCCTATGACCTAGCAATTGCACTAGGCATTTATCCATGGGATACAGGTGTGCTGTTTCAAAGGGACACATACACCCCCATGTTTATATAGTAGCACTATCAACAATAGCCAAAGTATGGAAAGAGCCCAAGTGTCCATCGATGGATGAATGGATAAAGAAGATGTATATATATATATATATACAATGGAGTATTACTCGGCAATCAAAAAGAATGAAATCTTGCCATTTGCAACTACATGGGTGGAACTGGAGGGTATTATGCTAAGTGAAATTAGAGAAAGACAAAAATCATATGACTTCACTCATATGAAGACTTCAGACAAAACAGATGAACGTAAGGGAAGCAAAAATAATATAAAAACAGGGAGGGGGACAAAACAGACGAGACTCATAAATATGGAGAACAAACTGAGGGTTACTGGAGGGGTTGTGGGAGGGGGGATTGGGTAAGGGGCATTAAGGAATCTACTCCTGAAATCATTGTTTCACTATATGCTAATTAATTTGGATATAAATTTTAAAAAATTTAAAAAAATAATAAAATGGTGTTGAGAAAACTGGACAGGCAAAAGGATGTAACTGTGTCACTTATACCATACACAGAAATTAATACAAAATGGATTAAAGACTTGAAATAAGGCTTGAAACCATAAAATTCCTGGAAGAAAACATAGGTGATAAGCTCCTTGACATCAGTGTTGGCAGTGATTTTTCTAATCTGACACCAAAACTAAAAGCAAGAAAAGCAAAAATAAGTGGAACGATATTAAACTATTCTGTACAGCAAAGGAAATCATAAACAAAGTTAAAAAGCAACTTACTAAATGGGAGGAAATATTCACTAATCATATATCTGATAAAGTGTTAACACCCAAAACATATATTAAACTCATCATGTACATCAATAGCCAAAAAAATAATCCAATTAAAAAATAGGCAGAAGATCAGAAAAGGCATTTTACACAGATGGCCAACATGAACAGATGCTTAACATCACTAATCAGGGAAATGCAAATCAAAACCACAGTGAGATATCACCTCACACCTGTCAGATTGGCTACTATCAAAAAGACGAGAAGTGTTGGTAAGGCTGTGGAAAAAAGGGAACCCTTGTGCGCTATTGGTGGTACGTAAATTGGTATAGCCAACATGGAAAACCATGTGAAACTTCCACAAAAAGTTAAAAATATATGTCAATCAGCTCGAAGCAGGGAGCCTGCTTCTGCTTCTGTGTCTCCCTCTCTCTCTCTCTCTCTCTCTCTCTGTTCCTCCCCTGCTCTTTATCTCAAAAATAAATAAAGATTAAAAAAAAAAAAAAAAAAAAAAAAATATATATATATATATATATATATATATATATATATGTCAATACTACCCAAGGCAATCTACATATTCAATGCAATACCTATCAAAATAACACCAGCATTCTTCACAGAGCTAGAACAAACAATCCTAAAATTTGTATGGAACCAGAGAAGACCCCAAATAGCCAAAGCAATCTTGAAAAAGAAAACCAAAGCAGGAGGCATCACAATCCCAGACTTCAAGCTGTATTACAAAGCTGTAATCATCAAGACAGTATGGTACTGGCAGAAGAATAGACACTGAGATCAATGGAACAGAATAGAGAACCCAGAAATGGATCCACAAACGTATGGCCAACTAATCTTTGACAAAGCAGGAGAGAATATTCAATGGAATAAAAACAGTCTCTTTAGCAAGTGGTACTGGGAAAACTGGACACGACGTGGAAGAATGAACCTGGACCACTTTCTTACACCATACACAAAAATAAACTCAAAATGGATCAAAGACCTCAATGTAAGACAGGAAGCCACCAAAATCCTCAAGGAGAAAGCAGGCAGAAACCTCTTTGATCTTGGCTGCAGCAACTTCTTATTCAACATGTCTCCAGAGGCAAGGGAAACAAAAGCAAAAATGAACTATTGGGACCTCATCAAAGTAAAAAACTTCTGCACAGCAAAGGGAACAGTCAGCAAAACTAAAAGGCAACCGACAGAATGGGAGAAGATATTTGCAAATGACCTATCAGATAAAGGGTTAGTATCCAAAGTCTATAAAGGGCTTCTCAAACTCAACACCCAAAAACTAAACAAGCCAGTGAAGAAATGGGCAAAAGACATGAATAGACACTTCTCCAAAGAAGACCTCCAGATGGCCAACCGACACATGAAAAAATGCTCAACATCACTCATCATCGGAAATACAAATCAAAACCACAAGGAAATACCACCTTACACCAATCAGAATGGCTAACATTAACTCAGGCAACAACAGATATTGGTGAGGATGCGGAGAAAGAGGATCTCTTTTGCACTGCGTAGGAACACAAACTGGTGCAGCCACTCTGGAAAACAGTATGGAGGTTCCTCAAAAAATTAAAAATAGAACTACCCTATGACCCAGCAGTTGCACTAGTAGGTATTTATCCAAGGGATACAGGTGTGCTGTTTTGAAGGGGTACATGCACCCCAGTGTTTATAGCAGCACTATCAACAATAGCCAAAGTATGGAAAGAGCCCAAATGTCCATTGATGGATGAATGGATAAAGAAGATGTGGTGTATACGGAGTGTTACTCGGCAATGAAAAAGAACGAAATCTTGCCATTTGCAACGACGTGGATGGAACTGGAGGGTATTGTGCTAAGTGAAATTAGTCAGAGAAAGACAAAAATCATATGACTTCACTCATATGAGGACTTTAAGAGACAAAACAGATGAACATAAGGGAAGGGAAACAAAAACAATATAAAAACAGGGAGGGGGACAAACCATAAAAGACTCTTAAATATGGAAAACAAACAGGTTAGTGGAGGGGTTGTGGGAAGGGGGGTGGGCTAAAAGGATAAGGGACATTAAGGAATCTACTCCTGAAATTGTTGCACTATATGCTAACTAAACTTGGATATAAATTAAAAAAATAAAAATTAAAAAAAATTTAAAAAAAGAACTATCTGACCCATTAATTCCACTTCTGGCTATTAATCCAAGGAAAACAAAACACTAACTCAAAATGATATGTGTACCCCCATATTCATTGCAGCAGTATTTATAATAGCCAAGATATGGAAATAACCTAAGTGTCAATGGATGAATAGAGATGTATACGTGTGTGTGTGTGTGTGTGTGTGTGTGTGCGCGTGTGTGTACACCATGGAATATATATACACACAATGAAATATTATGACATAAAAATAATGAAATTTTGCCATTTGTGACAACATGGATGGACCTTGAGGGCATTATGCAAAATGAAATAAGTCAGAGAATGACAGATACCATATGATCTCACTTGTATGTGGAGTATAATACTAGAACAAGTTTCATAGATAAAAAGAATAGACTAGTGGTTGCCAGAGGCTGGGGTAGGAAGTAGGTGAAATGGGTGAAGGGTGTCGAAGGTGCATACTTCCAGTTATAAAATAAGTCACAGGGATGTAATGTACAGCATGGTGACTATAATTAGTAATACTGTATTTCATATTGGAAAGTTGCTAAGAGAGTCTTAATTCTTATCACAGAAAAAAATTTTTTTGTAATTAAGGTGATAATTGTCAGGTAGTCAATGTGATGATTTGGCAGTGTATACAAATACCAAATC
The DNA here is from genome assembly GCF_018350215.1 of Panthera leo. Lineage (NCBI taxonomy): Eukaryota > Metazoa > Chordata > Mammalia > Carnivora > Felidae > Panthera > Panthera leo. The sequence goes on from NC_056687.1 coordinate 69,931,504, forward strand.
ATTAATTTTGTACACCTGAAACTAATGTTATATGTCAGTTATACCTCAATAAAAAAATATTCATCATAGCATTGGAAGTCCTGCTGACAGCATTTAGGCAAGAAAAATAAAAGTCATCTAAATTGAAAAGGAAAGAAAGTAAAACTCAGTAGTTGCAGATGACATGATACTATACACAGGAATACTTCAGAGATAGTGTGGCTTCAGTTCCAAACCAGTGCAATAAATAGTGCCAATAAAGTAATATTGCCAATAAAGCAAGCCAAGTGAAGCTTTTGGTTTCGCAGTGCATATAAAAGTTGTGTTTATACTGTAGAGTATTAAGTGTGCAGTAGCTTTATGTCTAAAACAACAAAGTACATACTTTAACAATACTTTTAATTTTTTTAACGTTTATTTTTGAGAGAGACAGAGCATGAACGGGGGAGGGTCAGAGAGAGAGAATCCGAAACAGGCTCCAGGCTCTGAGCTGTCAGCACAGAGCCTGACGCGGGGCTCGAACTCACAGACCACGAGATACGACCTGAGCCGAAGTCAGATGCTTAACTGACTGAACCACCGGGGCGCCTCTAAAAATATTTTATTGCAGGAGCGCCTGGGTGGCTCAGTCAGTTAAGCCTCCGACTTCGTTCCAGGTCATGATTTCACAGTTTGTGAGTTCGAGCCCCGTGTCAGGCTCTGTGCTGGCAGCTCAGAGCCTGGAGCCTGCTTCGGATTCTGTGTCTCTCTCTCTGCCCCTACCCCGCTCATGCTCTGTCTCTCTCTCAAAAATACATAAACATTAAAAAAATTTTTTTAAATAAAAATATTTTATTGCTGAAAAGCTAACCGCTATCTGAGCTTTTAGCAAGTTGCAATCTTTTTGCTGGTGCAGAGTCTTGCCATGATGTTGATGGCTGCTGAGTGATGGTGGTGGTTGTTGAGCATTAGGGTAGCTGTGGCAATTTTTAAAAATAAGACAGCAGTGAAGTAAGTTGATGGACTCTTTCATGAACAATGCTCTCTGCATGCTCTCTGGAGCATGCAGTGCTGTTTGATAGCATTTTTAACCACTAAAAATTGGTGTCAGTCCTTTCAAACCCTGCCATTGCTTGATCAACTAAGTTGAGGTAATATTCTGAATCCTTTGTTGTCCTTACAACAGTCTTCACAGCATCTTCACCAAGAGTAGTTTCCATTTCCAGAAACCTTGTCTTTGCTCGTCCATTAGAAGCAAGTAACGGGGCGCCTGGGTGGCTCGGTCGGTTGAGCGTCTGACTTCAGCTCAAGTCATGATCTCTTGGTTTGTGAGTTCAAGCTCCATGTCGGGCTCTGTGCTGACAGCTCAGAGCCTGCTACAGATTCTGTGTCTCCCTCTCTTTCTGCCCACCCCCCTCTCTCTCTCAAAAATAAACATACATTTAAAAAAATTTTCTTAGAAGCGTCATGTGTTATAGTTTTATCTGGAAACTGCAGCAATTCAGTTGCCTCTTCAGGCTCCACTTCTAATTCTAGATCTCTTGGTGTTTCTACTACATCTATAGTTACTTCCTCCACTGGAGTCTTAAGCCCACAAGGTCATCCATCAGGGTTAGAGCCTGTGAATGCTGGTATTTTGACCTCTTTCCATGAATCACAAATGTTCTTAATGGCAGCTAGAATGGTGAATCCTTTCCAGAAGATTTTCAGTGTACTTTCCATCAGAGGAATCACTGTCTGTAGCAGCTATAGCTTTATAAGACCTATTTCTTAATAAGACTTGAAATTTGAAATTACCACTTGATCTATGGATTTAGAATGGATATTGTATTAGCAGGCATGACAACATTGATGTCATTGTACCTCTCCAACAGAGCTCTTAGGAAATCAAGTACATTGTCAGTAAGCAGTGATTTTTGGAAAGGAATCTTTTTTTCTGAGCAGGTCTTAACAGTGGGCTTAAAATACTCAGTGAACCATGTTGTAAACAAATGTGCAGTCATCCAGTCTTTGTCCCATTATAGAGCATAGGCAGAGAAGATTTAGCATAATTCTTAAGGACCCTAGGATTTTTCAGAATGGTAAATAAGCATGGTCTTCAGGTTAAAGTCACAGACTACATCAGCACCCAACAAACTTTGAAACTTTGAAGCCAGGTATTAACTTCTAACTATGAAAGTCCAAAATGGCATCTTCCAAAAGAAAGCTGTTTCATCTACATGGAAAATCTGTTGCTTAGTGTAGCCACCTTCACTAATTAATGAATTATTGATTACCTGAGCTAGATCTTCTGGATAACTTGTTGCAGCTTCTACATCAGCACCTGCCTCTTCACCTTGTACTTTATGCTATGGAGACGGCTTCTTTCCCTAAAACCTCATGGGCCAACCTCTGCTAGCTTCCAGCTTTTCTTCTGAAGGTTCCTCACCTCTCTCAGCCTTCATAGAATTAAGAGAGTTAGGGCCTTGCCCTGGATAAGGCTTTGGCTTAAGGGCTGGTTCAGTCTTTGATCCAAATCACTAAAACTTTCTCCATATCAGCAATAAGGTGGTGTTGCTTATCTTTCATGTGTTCGGTAGAGTAGCACTTTTACTTCAAGAAATTACTTCAAGAATTTTTCCTTTGCATTCACAGCTTTGCTGTTTGGTGCACGAGGACTAGTTTTCAGCCTGCCTTGACTTCTGACATGACTTCCTTGCTGTTCTTAGTCATTTCTAGCTTTTGATTCAAAATGAGAGACATGCAACTCATCCTTTCACTTGAACACTTAAGAGGCCATGTAGGGTTATTAACTGGCCTGATTTCAATATTGCTGTGTCCCAGAGAATAGGGAGGCACAAGAAGAGGGAGAGAGATGCTGGTGGAGCAGTCAGAACACACATTTACTAATTTCACCATCATATATGGGCAGTCTGTTGTGCCCCACAACAGTTATGTTAGTAACATCAAAGATCGCTGATCACAGATTACTATAACGATGAAAAAGTTTGAAATATTGTGACAAGTACGAACATGTGATAGAGATACAAAGTAAGCACAGGCTATTGGAAAAATCAGGTCAATAGACTGGTTGAATACAAGGTTGCCTCAAACCTTCAATTTGTAAAAAAAAAAACAACACAAAACAGTATGTGCAAAGCACAGTAAAGTGAAATGCAGTAAAACAAGGTATGTCTCTACAGAAAATCTGAGAGTCCACCAAAAAATTACTAGAATAAATGAATTCAGTAGAGTTGCAGGATACAAAATTAACATGCAGAAATGAGTTGTGTTTCTATGTACTAATAATAAGCTATCAGAAAGCAAAGAAAACCCGTTTACAATTGCATCCAAAGAAATAAAATACCTAGGAATAAATTTAACCAAGGAAGTCAAAGACCTGTACTCTGAAAACTGTTAAGACATTGGTGAAAGATTTGAAGATGATACAAATGTAAAGTATTATGTGCTCATGGATTTAAAGAATTATAAAATGTCCATACTACCCAAAGCAATGTACAGATTCGGTACAATCTCCATCAATACCAGTGATATTTTTTACAGAACTAGAACAAAGAATCCTAAAATTTGTATAGAACCACAAAAGACTTTGAATAGCCAAAGCAGTCTTGAGGAAGAGGAACAAAGCTGGAAGTCTTAGGCTTCCTGATTACAAAGCTATAGTAATTGAAGTAGTATGTTATTGGCATAGAAACAGACACATAGATGAATGGAACAGAAGGGAGAGCCCAAAGATAAAGCCACTCTTAACCTCGTCAACCTATGACAAAGGAGACAAGAATTCACAATGGGGAAAAGATAGTCTTTTTATTATTTTTTTAAATGTTTATTTATTTTTTAATGTTTGTTTTTGAGAGAGAGAGAGAGACAGAGTGTGAGCTGGGGAATGGGCCAAGAGAGAGGGAGACACAGAATCTGAAGCAGGCTCCAGGCTCCGAGAGCCCGACGCGGGGCTCGAACTCACAAGCCATGAGATCATGACCTAAGCGCAAGTCAGACACTTAATTAACTGAGCCACCCAGGTGCCCCATAATGTTTATTTTAGAGAGAGACAGAGTGTGAGCAGGGGAGGGGGCAGAGAGAGAGGGAGACACAGAATCTGAAGCAGGCTCCAGGCTCTGAGCTGTCAGCACAGAGCCCAATGCGGGGCTCGAACCCATGAACTGTGAGATCATGACCTGAGCCAAAGTCAGATGCTTAACTGACCGAGACACCCAGGTGCCCCAATAGTCTTTTTAATAAGTGGTGCTGAGAAAACTGTACAGCTACATGGAAAAGAATGAAACTGGACCACTTCTTAAATCATACAAAAATAAATTCAAAACGTATTAAACTTGAATGTGAGACCTGAAGTTATAAAACTAGAAGAAAACATAGGCAGTAAGCTCTTTTAGCACTATATTTTTGACAGGTCTCCTTAGGCAAGGGCAACAAAAACTAAAATAAATGGGATTGCATCCAACTAAAAAGTTTTTGGACAGTGAAGGAAACCATCAAATAAAAGGTACCCATTGAATGGGAGAAGGAATTTACAAGTAGTCCTATATCAGATAAGAATAAAAGGTTAATATCCAAAATATATAAAGAACTTAAACATTGTATTAAAAAATGGGCAAACGGGGGCGCCTGGGTGGCGCAGTCGGTTAAGCGTCCGACTTCAGCCAGGTCACGATCTCGCGGTCTGTGAGTTCGAGCCCCGCGTCAGGCTCTGGGCTGATGGCTCGGAGCCTGGAGCCTGTTTCCGATTCTGTGTCTCCCTCTCTCTCTGCCCCTGCCCCGTTCATGCTCTGTCTCTCTCTGTCCCAAAAATAAATAAAAAACGTTGAAAAAAAAATTAAAAAAAAAAAAAAATGGGCAAACGACTTGAATAGACATTTTCCCAAAGGAGACAGGTAGATAGTGGTCAGCAGGTAGACGAAAAGATATCAGCATCACTAATCATCAGGGAAAATACAAATCAAAACCATAATGAGATAATACCTCATGCCAGTCAGAGTAGCTAATATCAGAAAGACAAGAAATAACAAGTGTTCACCAGGTTGTGGAGAAAAGGGAACCCTAGTCCACTAGTGTTAGTAGGAATGTAAATTGGTACAGCCATGGTGGAAAACAGTACTGGTTTCTCAAAAAATTAAAAATAAAGCTGTCATACAATCCAGGAATTCTAGTTCTGGGTATTTATCAGAAGGAAAAAAATCCCAGTTTGAAGAGATATATGCACCCATATATTCATTGCTGCATTATTTACAATAGCCAAGATAAGGAAGCAACCTAAGTATCCATCAATAGATGAATGGAGAAAGGTGTGATATATATCTATAATGGGAAAAAAAGGTGAAGTCTTGCTATTTGCGACATACTGAGGGTATTATGCCAAGTGAAATAGGTCAAAGACCAGTACCTGATGATTTCACTTATATTAGAATCTTGAAAAATCAAACCAAACAAAGCAGAAACAAACTCATAGATACAGGAAACAAAGTGTTAGTTACTAGTTGAGGGAGCAGTTGGGGAATGGATGAAATAGGTGAAGGGGGGATTAAGAGGTAAACTTCTAGATATAAAATAAACCACGGAGATGTAATGTATAGATATAGTCAATATTGTAATAACTATATGGTGACTGATAGTAACGACTTATTTTGGGGATCAGTTCCTAATGTATAAAAATATCGAATCACTATGATGTACACCTGAATACTAGGATATTCTGTATAATTATACTTAACTAAGAAACAAATTATTGGGGTGCCTGGGTGGCCCAGTTGCTTAAGCCTCCAACTCCTGATTTCTGCTAAGGTCATGATCTCATAATTCATGAGATCAAGCTCCACATCAAGTTCTGCTGACAGTCTGGAACCTGCTTGAGAGTCTCTCTTTCCCTCTATGCCCCTCCCCCACTCATTCTTTTTTCTCTTTCAAAATAAATAAACAAACATGAAAAAAAACCAAGTTAAAACAAATTGTGATAGAGTAAGAAAGGCAGTAGTCAAAACTAAGAATTGGGATTTGTACATAATCTGGTACTTAATGGGTGCAGAAAGGCTCACTTTGGCTGTGGTCAGATTAGAGGTTTGTGAGGAATTTTTCAACCGTGTCACAGTGATTCTAAGACGTATAGTATAAATGTCTGATTGCAAGGTCAGTTTTTATTGGGTTTGCTATTTTGGTAACGAACTTTTTTTGGCAACATAGAAGATTTATGGTTTTTTGATACTGTTAACCTATAAATGCTCTAAAATTAGACATTGAAGAGGAGTTGGCTAGCATCGTTCTCTGCCCTGGGGGTCTCTGGCCTATCCAAAGAGTCACTTCACCTGCTTTTACTCACTTGCTGTCCAGCAGGGGCATGGAAAGGAATGGCACATACTGATTTAAAATTGGCTAGGTACTTGACAAATTTCATATTTAAAAAAAAAATTGGTTAGGTACTTTTTCAGAAAAGTCATGATCAGTTTCTTGATTTTTTTTTTTTTTTTAATGTGTTATTAACGAACAGTGACTTTGGTGTTTTTGCAGGGGATAGTCTTGGCCAACAGTATAATAGCCCACAAGAAGTTATTGGCAAACGAGGATCTGATATCATCATTGTAGGCCGGGGCATAATAATGTCATCAAATCGTCTGGAAGCAGCTGAGTTGTACCGAAAAGCTGCTTGGGAAGCTTATTTGAGTAGACTTGGAATTTGAGTGTCTTGGATACATGTTTGTGAAGACCTTGAAGATACATGGTCTCCTGAGAAGCGTGGCGTGAAATAATAAGCAGCATTTAATGGATTGGATTCTTTCATGGGTTGTGTGTTGGAGTGACTTCTGGATTTCTAACAGTCTTTAGGAAATACTGAATGATGAGTAATCACTGCGTTGTTACTATAATAAATTTATTTTCAAGCTTTTTTTTATTGAGATTGATGTTGGTTAGGCAGTCACAGTCCTGCTTGTGTTGGGATCTTTCATATTTGAAAGATCAGACTTTCTTTTAATTGTTGTGACACAAAAATTTTAAGACATCAAAAGGCCCAAACCGTTGTAGTATTTCATGTGCCTTATGTGATGCCCAAATAATATTTAAATATTTGCTGTTCTCCTTTTCTATTTAAAAGTGATAGTCGAGGTATCCATAGGGAAATAGGAAGTGGGGAAGGTGATGGTAACTGCAACCCTGAAGCCAATATCTGGCTTTCATTTCGATCACAGGCAGCAGTTATGGACCTGTGCTGAAGCAGGCAGAGCTTCCTCATGCCTTATTGGATTACAAGTGGACGAGCTGCTCTTTCATTTGTTTAAAGACAATAGTCAAGACATCTAAGGTTCCATTTGAAGGTTTGCTCAGATCCTGCACAATTATCCCAACTACCCTGGACAAGAAAGTCTGCCTTCACCAGAAATAGAAAGGAGCCCAGCAACAGAGCTGACGCTGTTACCAACATTTCTGGGTTTCCACTGAGGTAGGGCCAGGGACATGCACCTTCACAGGCCCCACCTGCACGCATGTGCCATAACCAGTTGAGCAGCCCCTCTCTGGTCCCAGATACACTATTTTTCCCACCAGTTCTTCTGAGTTTCTGCACGATCCCTCTTTTCCAGTAGTGACAGAGATTTGCCCCCATTCTATATATTTCTTTTCATCTTTTCAGGAACAGTCTTGGGAGTAAAGGGTACGAGCTCAGATGCCCATTTTGAAACAGGTGGCCCCACCCTGTATGTTCAAGGTCTTGTTTAGGAGGGTCAGTGTGGCAATTGCAGCTGAAGGCTCTCCGTCCTTAATCCATCAGCGTGTTGAGAAGCATGCTAAGAACTACTGAACTGGTAAGATATGTTTTTCAGATACAATGAGACATCTTGGGGTGTCCCATTCCCGCTGGGTCACCTACACCCGGCCTTCACAGGTATAAGCTCTGGCCACATCAGTATACTAGCACTGCCTCTTCTACTGAAGCTCATCCAAGACCCACTAGGTAATGAAATTAGAGACCCTGACCATGCATTTAAAATGCAAATTCTGGGCTCCACCAGAGATGCTGCCTCAGATTTGGGGTAAGGCATTTCTAACAAGTGCTTCCTGTGATTCTGATGTTTGAGAATAAGCCCAGCGGTTTTGCAGGCCTTTTATCTAAGCAAAAACCCCACCCGGACTCATAAAACTTTGGAACACAAACTGATTCAGATAAATAACTTGGCTATCTCAGGAACTATGAGAGTACTTTTCAGCTTGGAAGTATTTTGGAGACATTAGATCATGTAGCCCTTTCTTAGTCAAGGCATATTTACGGAGCATAAGTACTGAGCATTATAACCTGTCCTAGTAACAAAAGGGAACAGCCTTCACAGAACACGTGTAAGACTAATGGAGTGGAGAATTCTATCCCCTGGCTTCTTCCAGTATTCTAGGCATTTAGTAATGCATAAGCCAATTGCTTTGTAGTGCTGGAAGTACCTAAGAAATCTGGTCTGGTTCCCTTACTGTTCAGCTACAGGAGTATAGACCCAGGATGGTAACGAAATCCACTCGCTGCAGCTTGTGGCTAACACAGTCCTGGAGTCTCAGTCCCAACTCAACCTTAATCATTGATTGTAGTTACCTCTAGGAAAAGTCCCCTAACGTAGCCCCTAGGGACTGACAGAAGGCACCTTCAATGTTACTTCCTCTCAACTCCCATTCACCCATCTCTCTGAAGAAAATGGCTGCTGGGTTCATTCAGGTAAGGCCTAGAAGCATGATTACAGGCTCTGCCAATATCTCCAAAGAAGAGAACAGGTGCCAGGTATTGTCTCCATTAAGGTAGAAGAAGGAACAATAGTGAGGAGGCTCAGGACTTGTGGAGGAGTGTGTGTGTGTGTGTGTGTGTACACCCCAGCGGGTCAACTGGATTTTCCTTGGCTAGGGAGGAACTGAGGTTTCTGACAGAGATTATCCTAGTTACTGTAATGCTGGCCCTTAGAAGTCTGTAGGCCTCCTACCAGCCACAGGTTTGCTGTTCTAGGAGCATCTGCCCCACCTCTCAAGGTGTACAGAGCCAAGGGTAGACAAAGTGAGGAAATCCAGCAACCTGGGGAGGAAAGCAAAAAAAACCACCCATAGTAGCTCCAAGAGAGCAGGGATTCAATCTTGGATTCATTGCAATACTCTCTGTACTTGGGATGGGGCCCAGCAAACTTTCTGAATGTTCACACAAGGCTTCTGGTAAGAGTGAGCTGCCCCAGGAAACACCACACTTCAGAGACCAAAGTACCAAAAACGAGACCTGAGTTTTGGGAGAACTTAAATAATTTTAGTTTTGAATTTGAAAGTGGGATGGAAAATTTTAAAGATGGTATGATAATATTGAGAACTACATTCATGGGCTGGAAGAGCAAGTGGAAGAAACCATTAAAATTCAGAACAAGGAGACAAAAAAATGGAAGTAGTAAGGGAGTAGATGACAGCCTTAGAAGACAGATGCAGCAATAAAACTGGGAGGAGAGGCAATCATTTTAAAATAACTGACCTCTCTTGGGGGCGCCTGGGTGGCTCAGTCGGTTAAGTGTCCGAAGTGGACTCAGGTCACGATCTCGTGGTCCGTGAGTTTGAGCCCTGCATCGGGCTCTGGGCTGACAGCTCGGAGCCTGGAGCCTGCTTCCGATTCTGTGTCTCCCTCTCTCTCTGCCCCTCCCCTGTTCATGCTCTGTCTCAAAAATAAATAAACGTTAAAAAAAAAAAAAAAAAGAAATAACTGACCTCTCTAGTTTGAAAAAATACTTGAGTTTGCAGATTAAAAGAGCCCACTAAGTTCTAGGCAGGAGTTATGGACAAAGGCATAGACTTAGGCATATCCTATGAAAATTATTGAATTTCTAGGATAAAGATTACTAAAAAAAAAAAAAAAATCAGACCAGTAGCAGACTGTTACCTTTAACACTGGAAGCCTGGAGACAGGTAGTGACACATGGGGGCCCCAAGAGGAGAAGATGGCCATAACCAATAATCTGAGCCCAGCCATATGATCCCCTGTCAGGTGGTAGCAGCCAGTTGTAAGTGTTTCTTAGGCTTCCTGTTCACAGGGTACTTTAGGACTCAGACTCAGTGTCTACATCTAGATATTAGAATAGAATTGCAAAAGGATACAATACAATCGCCACTTTAGTTTGGTACTTTCTATCCAATCCTGAGAAGATTCAGTATCTTCCTGGAAGAACATGTCTCTTGAGGCTGATAGGAAGGAAAATCTGGCTGATGTCTCTTATGATGGTATGGAAGTCCTTTTCAAAGTCTAAAAACTAAGTTCCATGATGACCAGGACAGTGATAGTCTGGTGCACTTCCTGTATGCAAGAAATACTTGGTTGATTAAATGATGAAAGAATATACATATAGCTGCAAATCTACATATAGACATAAAGGGGTAAAAAAGCTGAATGTATCTACCTCTATAGAAAGGGGGTAAAGAGTATAACAAAAATACCAAATTGTTAGTCAAGAGACAGGGATTCTCATCCTAAACTCTGCTTGTAATTAGCTCTTCTGCAGCCTTGTACAAATCATTTCTCATTGGTCCTCAATTTCTTCATCTGTGAAATGGGGTGATTGGATTAGATGATCTCTAAGGGGCTTCCAATTTCAGTTCCCTAAGATTCTGAGATTTCCTAAGATTCCAAGTCACCACTTCAGCTACTAGCAGATCCCAGTTCTATTGGCTAGATACACCCACTCTACCTCTGCGCCACCAGCTTCCACCTGACGGGCCCTTTAAAAGGCACAGGCTCAGTGCATCTCACTTGCTAGTGTAGATATTGAGTAAGAAAAAAGTAGAGTGGAGCCCACACCAACCTTCCACAGGAGACCCAGCTGATTTATAAGCATAATAATAAATGCTTATTATTGTATGCCATGGGATTCTGAGGTGGTTTGTTATGCAACGGTAGCTTAACGATGTGTTGCAGCTCTCCAAAACCTACCCCTGGTTACCAGGAAGACAAAAATTTTATTCCACCAAGAATCAGCCTTCCCAGTCCTCCCCTCTGGGTGCTTTCAGTAATCTCTCTAAAAGAAATGGCTGCCTGACTGTGGCAGACGTGCCAACTGCAGACAGTGAGTCTGATGGCTAGCTCTGCCCACCAACGAGAGCCTTTCAGTTAAACAGGAAGGGAGCAAGACCTGCCCCAGGTGTGACAGAAAAGCTAATTGCAGACAGCAAGTCTGACTGTTAGCCCTACCTGCTAATGAGCCCAAAGTGGTAGCCTCAAACAGGCTTCTCAACAGCATGGAGATCAAACCCTGTGCAGTACACCCACAGCAGACAAAGCAGGTCATTGCAGCTGGCTGGGCTGAAGGCCACCATGGCTCAGCCACACACAGTAGGGCACATGCAGCCCACACAGGGGATACCCCAGGAGCACCTGGTGCTGGTGACCAGCAGGGATTGCACTACAAGATGACACAGGACTTCTACAAAAAAGATACTACTTTTAAGACCAGGAGCTGTAGCTGACTTACTGAATACATAGAAACAAACACAGAATTAGATAAAATGAGGAGATATAGGAATATGTCTCAAATGAAAGAACAAGACAAGAATCATAGTAAAGGAGCTAAATAAAATGGAGGTAAACAACATGCCTGATAACTCAAAGTAATGGTCATAAAGATACTCACTGGACTTGAGAAAAGAGTATATGAGCTCATAACTTCAACAAAGAAATAGAAGATTTAAAAAACAAGTCAGAGCTGAAGAATTCAATAACTGAAATTAAAAAATATACTAGAGGGAATCAATAGCAGATTAGAGGATACAGAAAAATGGATCAGTGATCTGGGAAACAGTATAAGGAAAACAACCAGTCTGAAAAGCAAAACTAAACATAATAAAAAAAAAAAAATAGAATAGGGTAAGGGAACTCAGCAACACCATCAAGTATAATAACATTTGCATTATAGGGATCCCAGGAGAAGAGAGAGATAAGGACACAGAAAATTTATTTTAAGAAATAATAGCTGAAAACTTCTCTAATCTGGGGACAGGAACAAACATCCAGATCAAGGAATCACAGAGAGCTCCCAGCAAAATTAACCCAAGGAGGTCCACTCCAAGACACATAATAATTTAAATGGCAAAAAAATAGTGATAAAGAGATTTTCAAGAGCAGCAAGAGAAAAGAGTTACATACAAGAGAAACCCCATAAAGGTATCAGCTGACTTTAAAGCAGAAATTTTGCAGGCCAGAAGGGAGTGGCATGATATATTCAAAATACTGAAAAGAAAAAAAACAAAAACTCAATAACCAATACTCTACCCAGCAAGTTTATCATTCATATTAGAAGGTAAGATAAAGAGTTTCCCAAACAAACAAAAGCTAAAAGAGCTCATCACCGCTAAACTAGCCTTAAAAGAAACATTAAAGGAGATACTTTAAGTGGAAGGAAAAGGCTGTAAATAGAGGAAAATTATGAAAGAAATTCACAGGTAAAAGCAAACCTATAGTAAAGGTAGATTAATCACTTATAAACCCAGTATGGAGGTTAAAACATCAAAGTGATAAAATCAATTATACCCACAAAAATTAGTCAAGAGATGCACAAGGTAAAATGTTAAAGATGACATACATAGAACATGGAGGTGGGGGGAGTAGAAATTTGGTGATCTTAGAATGTGTTAGAACTTAAATGACCATCAACTGAATAAAGACTACTATAAGATGTTGTACATGAACCCAATGGTAACCACATATCAAAAACCTGTAATAGACACACAAAAGTAAAAAGAAGGGAATGCAAGCAAAACATCAACACAAACCATCAAACCACAGGGAAGAGAGCAAGAAATAAAGAAAGAAACGGAGAAGTTACAAAAACAATCAGAAGACAAATTAACAAAACAGCAATAAGTATAAACCTACCAATAATTACTTTAAATGTAAGTGGACTCAATGTTCCAATCAAAAGACAAAGGATGACTGATGGATAAAAAAATAATAATAATAATCTATTTGCTGCCTACAAAAGACTTATTGCAGACCTAAAGACACATGCAGACTGAAAGTGAAGGGATGGAAAAAACATATGCAAATGGAAGGTGGGGGGTGGCGCAGGGTAGCGATACTTCTATCAGACAAAATAGACTTTAAAACCAACTGTAACAGTCTACAGCCATACCACCTTGAACGTGCCTGATCTCGTCTAAAACGGACTGTAACAAGAGACAAAGAAGGACACTACATAATGATAAAGGGATCAACCCAACAAGAGGAGGATATAATAATTGTAAATATCTATGCATACAACCTAGGAGCACCTAATACCTGAAGCCAACATTAGTGGACATAAAGGGAGAAACTGACACCAGTACAATAATAGTAGGGGAGTTTAACACCTTACTTACATCAATGGATAGATCATCCAGCTAGAAAATCAACAAGGCAGCAATGGCTTTGAACAATACATTAGACCAGATGGACCTAACATATATACAAAACATTCCATCCAAGAACAGAATACACATTCAAGTGCACATGGAACATTCTCTAGGATAATCAAATGATAAGCCCAAAGCAAGTCTCAACAAATTTAAGAAGGTTTAGGTCATATCAAGCATCTTCTCTGACCACAACAGTATGAAACTAGAAATCCATTACAAGAAAAAAATCTGGAAAAACACACAGGGAGGCTAAACAACATGCTACTAAACGATGAATGTGTCAAGGAAGAAATCAAAAGGGAAATTTAAAAATACATGGAAACAAAACACAGTCGTCCAAAATCTTTGGGACACAGCAAAAGAAGTTCTAGGGGAAAGTTTAAAGTGTTATAGGCCTACGTCAAGAAACAAGAGAAATCTCAAACAACCTAACCTTATACCTAAAGGATCTAGAAAAATAAGAACAAAGCCCAAAGATAATAAAAGCAAGGAAATAATAAAGATTAGAGCAGAAATATATGAAATAGAGATAAAACACACACACACACACACACACACACACACACACACACACACACCCCAAAACCCCAATGAAACCAAGAGCTGGTTCTTTGAAAAGATGAACAAAATTGATAAACCTTTATCCAGACTCATCAAGGAAAAATGAGAGGACTCAAAATCAGAAATGAAGGAAGAGAAATAATAATCATGTGACAACACAAATACAAAGGATTATAAGAGACCACTACAAAAAATTATATGCCACAAATTGGACCACCTAGAAGAAATGGATAAATTCCTAGAAACATACAATGTTCTAAAACTGAATCAATAAAAAATAAAACATCTAAATAGACTTACTGGTAGTAATGAATTCAATCAATAATCAAAACTTTTCCAACAAACAAAAGCCCAGGACGAGATGTGGCTTCACAGGTGAATTCTACCAAACATTTAAAGAGTTAACATTTACTCTTCTCAAAGTATTTCAAAAAATAGAAGAGGAAGAAAAAATTCCAAATTCATTCTGTGAGGTCAGCATTACCCAGATACCCAAACCAGACAAAGACAGTGCCCTAATCAAAAACAAAAACAAAAACACCTACAGGCCAATATCTTAAATGAAAATAGATGCAAAATTCTCAACAAAATATTAGCAAAATGAATTCAACAATTCTTAAAATATACCATTCACCACGATCAAGTGGGATTTAGTCCAAGGATGCAAGAGTTGTTCAATATTCACAAATCTACCAACATGATATATCACATTAACAAGAGGAAAGATAAAAAACATATGATCATCTTAGTAGATACGGAAAAGGCATTTGACAAAATACATCCATTCATGATAAAATTTTCAACAAAATAGGTTTAGTGGGAACATACTTAAACATAACAAAGGCTCTATATGAAAAACATACAGCTAACATCACACTCAGTGTTGAAAAATGGAAAGCTTTTCCTCTAAGGTCAGGAACAAGACAAGGATGTCCACTCTCACCACTTTTACTCGACATAGTACTGGAAGTCCTAGCCACAACAGACAAGAAATAAAAGGCATCCAAGATGGTAAGGAAGAAGTAAACCTCACTCTTTGCAGATGACACAATACTTATATGTAGAAAACCCTAAAGACTCCACCAAAAAAACTATTAGAATTGATAAATGAATTCAGTAAGGTTGAAGGATACAAAATTAAGGCACAGAAATCTGTTGCATTTGTATACACTAATAATGAAGTAGCAGAAAGAGAAATTAAGGAAAATTTACAATTACACCAAAACAAATTACCTAGGAATAAATTTAAGGAAGTGAAAGGCCTGTATTCTGAAAACTGTAAGACACTGATGAAAGAAATTAAAGATTTTGACATAAACCAATGAAAAGCTATTATATGCTCATGGTTTGGGACAATTAATATCATTATAATGTTCATAATCACCCAAAGCAATCTCTATCAAAATACCAAATTTTATCAAAATCCTAAAATTTGTGTGAAACCAAAGACCCTGAATAGCCAAAGCAATCTTGAAAAAGGACAAAGTTGGAGGTATCACAATCTCAGATTTCAAGACATACTACAGCACTGTAGTAATCAAAATGGTAGAGTTCTGCCACAAATGCAGACACATAGATCAATGGATATGTGAGCATAGAGAGCCTAGAAATAAACCCACACCTATATTATCAATTAATCTACAACAAAGGAGGCAGGGGTATATGATGGGGAAAAGAGTCTTTTCAATAGGTGGTGTTGGGAAAACAGCTCCATGCAAACGAATGAAACTGGACCACATTCTTCCACCATACCCAAAAATGAACTCAAAAAGGGTTAAAAACCCAAACGTGACACCTGAAACCATACAACTTCTAAAAGAAAACATAGGCAGTAATCTCTTGGACACTGCCTTTAGCAACCTATTTATGGATGTCTCCTCTGGCAAGGGAAAGAAACGCAAATATGAACTATTGGGACTACACCAAAATAAAAAGATTTTGCATGGCAAAGGAAACCATCAACAAAATGAAAAGGCAACCTACTGAATAAGAGAAAGTATTTGCAAATGATATATCTGATAAGGGGTTAATATACAAGATATATTAAGAACTCATACGACTAAATACCAAGAAAAAAACACTTGATTAAAAATTGGACAGAAACCCTGAATAGACATTTTTCCAAAGAAGACACACAGATGGCTAACAGACACATGAAAAGATGCTCAACATCACTAAACATCAGGGAAATGCAAATAAAAACCACAATGAGGTGTCACCTCATACCTATAAGAGTGGCTAGTATCAAAAAGATGAGACATAACAAGTGTTGGTGAGAATGGGGAGAAAAGTGAAACCTTGTGCACTGTTGGTGGGAATGCAAACTAGTGCAGCCACTATGGAAAACTGAATGGTGATTCCTCAAAAAAAAAAAAAAAAAGAAAGAAAAGAAAAAAGAAAAGAAAAGAAAAAGAAAAAGAAAAAAGAAAAAAAGGAAATATCATATAAACCAGTAATTCCACTTCTGGAAATCTATCTAAAGAAAATGACAACATTAATTTAAAAATATATATGCATCTCTATGTTTGCTGCAGCATTATTTACAATAGCCATGTTATGGAAGCAGCCCAAGAATCCATTGATAGATGAATGGATAAAGAAGATATGGTGTGTGCGCGCGCACACACACACATATAGTGGGATATTACTCAGCCATTAAAAAGAATGAGATCTTGCCATTTGTGACAACATGGATGGATCTAGAGGGTATTGTGCTAAGTGAAATAAGTAAAAAAAGACAAATACCATATGATTTCACTTATATGTGAGCTCTAGGATAAGAAGCCAGTCACACATTTTCCAGAAGGTGCAGTATGGGTGGAAAATCATCAAACCAGAGAAGGGGTCCCTGAGCTGGGGTCTAACACTCGCCCCAGGGGTGACTGACCTCAATTTCCTCTTTTGTAAAATGAGGAAATGCCTTCCCTGAACACCATGTGGGCCTATTGTGAGTGTCAAATGAGGAGAGGCTGCTGTTAGTCTCAGGGGTTTGCTATTTGAAGCAGGTTAAGACCAACGAAGTTTTAATTGGTGAGCCTTCCAGGGTGTTTCTGGAGTCAAACTAAGATGGTAAATGGTAACCAGTTGCCCTGATAAGTAGGTCCAGACTTTTTTATATGTTACCTATTTATATATTTTATATGCATTATTCTGACAAGGGGTCAGTAGTAGTCACCAGAACAAAAAAGTAAAGTATCCTCCTATCCTAGAAAGTTAGGGCTTATGGTTACTTACAGTTTAGATCTTGCCTTTATGCACCAAGGTGTGAGGCTCTTCAGATGAAGAAATGACACAGAAGGACATGGTCAGAAGGATCCAAAAGTGTGTGTGGAGGGAGGAAAGGTGTGAGGAGGGGGCAGCAGAGAAGACAGTTCAGGGAAGAGGTCAAGGATCTCAATAAGAATCAGAGGCAGGTTATATTTTGTTGCATTTAGTTTCCAGCTTCCTGACAATCAAGATATCCAGACAGACCAGGTCCCATCATATGACAAAATGAAGCATCAGAACTTCCTGGCATTGAACTCTTAAGATAAATAAATTGGATATGAAGACCTTCTCACTGGGACACATCACCCAACCATCTCAGAGGCTGCTGTCAGGCTGATGGGCGGTGACCATCCAAGAGTTCCTCCCACAAACGCGACCTCACCAGGAGGGGCCTTGGGAGCTGAGAAGGGGGGCTCTACAGACACGGCTCTCCCTGCCAACACCACCATCTCTCCCCATCTCTCCTCCCCCTCCACTTCCCATCCTCCCTGGAGGGGCTAAGGCCTGAATGGAGCCAGGTCCTAAGACATCGGGAGCCCTGAGCAGGGGGGGGGGGGGGGAAGGACAGAAGCCAGGTGGGAGAAACCGAAGGCCTCAGCCCGCTGCCCCGAATGAGAGGGACCAGAAGGTCTCATTCCCAGCCATGCTAAAAGCCACAGCTGTTGGAGTGCAGCTACGAGACAAGCCTAAGCAGAGAAACTGCTCGGCCCTTGCTCCCGGTCTGCATTTTCAGTGCTGGCCCAACACGCACCACCCAGCATTCCTTGGTGCCTCAGACACAGGTCCAACACTTACCTCCTCCTGAGTTTCATCTGAGCACTGCCAGCTTCCTCCTCTTCACCACTGACCCTCTCAGCCAGTCACAAAGCACCCACCAGCGGCCTAGTGCCCCAGGATGGCCCTTCTCAGAAGCAGGCAGGAGCCAACACACTGGAAGCCCTCTCAAGAGAGGGAGGAGCCAGCCAGTTAAAAGGTGATACTGGAGCAGAGATAAAAGACCCCTTCCCCCTTCCCATTTCCCCATCTGTTTGTTGTTACCTGTAACCCAGCCCAACAGTTTAATGATAATGAACCTCACGCTTTGGTCCTAATTAAACAAATTTAAAAAAAAAACCCATCTGTCTCTTCCCCCAAAGAGGTGGCTGTTAGTTACTTTAAGAACTAGTCAAACAAGTGGAATGAGGATCCCTGGTCCTTTTAAAGAGGGCAATAATTGGGGCACCTGGGTGGCTCAGTCGGTTGTGTCCAGCTGCAGCTCAGGGCATGATCTTATGGTTCATGGGTTTGAGACCAGCATCAGGCTCTCTGCTGTCAGCACAGAACTTCTTCAGATCCTCTCTCTCTCCCCAAAATAAATAAACAAACATTAAAGAGGGCAATAGTTGAATCCTAATTTGGTGAAAATTTTACACACACACACACACATACAGAAAAAGACTGAAGTCATACACCAAAAGCTGGAGTAGTTACCCCTGCTTGGTATAATTATAAAAGATTCTCTATGATATCTTTATATTTTTCCATCTTTTCCATGCATTACTTTTGCGATTAGAAAAAGTTGTTTAAAATCAGTCAATAAAGATAAGCACCATTTGAAAACCTATATTAAGTCAGTGTAGATTAATTACAAAGGCAAATAGCCCCCACCCCTCCTTTCCAACAAGTGCATCCCTGACCATCTTTCCAACCAGATACCAGGAGAAGCTTTTCCAGAGACTGCCAGGTGCTCTTTGCAATCATGAGAACTCCCATCTGTGTGCTTTCGCAGCAATGGCAAAAGGGCAGCGACCATCTGCCCACCCCCAGCTCCTGCTCCATTATTTGTATTAATGGAGGAGTGCTGGTGGTGATGCCTGTGTGTGGGGGCGGGGCAGGGTACCAGCATGGACACACCGCCTAAGGAAAGGAATAAGAATCACAAACTGGGGGGTGCCTGGGTGGCCCAGTCAGTAGAGCCTCCAACTTCCCTCAGGTCATGTTCTCACAGTTTGTGGGTTCAAGCCCCACGTCAGGCTCTGTGCTGCAAGCTCAGAACCGGGAGCCTGCTTCTGATTCTGTGTCTTGCTCTCTCTCTGCCCCTCCCCTGCTCATGCTCTCTCTCTCAAAAATAAATAAACACTACAAAAAAAAAAAAAAAAAAAGAATCACGGAGTGGGTCAGAATGTCAGTAGTCAGGTCTCCAAATAGCTAGTCCCAGGAGCTTCCAGCAGGGGGCAGCAGGGCGCTGTGAGCAGCTGGCTCCCACACTAGCGGTGGGTGTCACAGATGAAATAGACCTAACTTCTCTGTCAGGTGGACGCCAGGAGCAAGTAATCCTTTAGAGTGTGGGGCTCAGGAACTGAGTGCCCTTACAGAACTGCCTGATAGAAAATAAGACTTTCAACAAGTTGATGATTGTCGCCAGGAAACCACAATTGAACAGAAGAGAAACCCAATTTCTTCCAAAATCATATTTTTCTCAATTTAGAATCTCAAAGTCACCATTTTATGCATTTATTTTATATATTTATTTACACTTGGACTTACTACAAAAAGGTTTTAAGGCAGCTTCACCAAGTCACGAGGCCTCTGTTTCATCCTAACTACACAGAACAAAGGAAGGTGATAGGCCCTATTTACTGACAGACACTTGTCTTAGTGTTTGCCAAAATGAAAGAACGGTACAGGGCGCCCTGGTGACTCAGTCGATTGAGTGTCCAACTTCAGCTCAGGTCATGATCTCACAGTTGATAAGTTCGAGCCCCACATCCGGCTGGACGCTATCAGAGCAGACCCCCCTTCCGATCCTCTGTCCCCCTCTCTCTCTGCCCCTCCTTAGCTCGCACGCGTGTGCACTCTCTCTCTCAAAAGTAAATAATAAACATTTTTTAAAAATGAAGGAAGGGGAATTTGGTCCAAGGCTGAGAACAGATGAATTTGGAATGAAAGCCTAATAGCCCTGAAGTGATGCCAAGAGCAAAAAAAACTGGTCAGTGAAAGACATCCTACAAGAAAGAGCAGGTATTAGGAGGCCAACACTCTGGCTGTCATCAGTTGACCTCCTGACACGTGTCTGGGCAAGCAACTGCCCCTCTCTCACAGCTTCCTCTTACATAAATAGGGGATAGGATCAGATAATTTGTCAGGTCCCTTCTATCTCAGATATGGGAACCTAAGGGAACTTCAGGGGTCTACAGGGAAAAAAAAAAAAAGCTGAAATGGGTTTTGTGCTTTAGGCCTGGTTGGGACATAGGAATTGAGCGGGGTAGGCACTGTTCTTTTTTTTTCTTTTAACATTTATTCATTTTTGAGAGAGAGTGTGAGCAGGAGAGGGGCAGAGAGAGAGGGAGACACAAAATCCAAGCAGGCTCCAGGCTCCGAGTTGTCAGCACAGATCCCGACGCAGGGCTTGAACCCACGCACCGCGAGATCATGACCTGAGCCGAAGTCAGACACTCAACCTGAGCCACCCAGATGCTTCCTGTTCTTATTAAGGTGTAGAGAGTGACTATTTGTGGAAATCACATCTTGACCTTTCTTTACGTGCACAATCCATTTCCAGCCTCAGCACCTTGAAACAGGGGAGGCAGGCCAGTGTGGTTTTCACAATTTCTAGCTTGGAAGTCTTCCTTTTAACCAAAACTGGGAGGGTCCAAAGGCATAGGCTTAGGTCTCCCTCGGGCATCCCATGAGGCCCTGTTTGAAGAGCCCTGGTCTGGAATAGGGAATTGGCTCTTGCTGGGTCCCCGGAGGAAGTACACAGCCTTTTCAACCCCCCACCGGGGCACCACTTAAAACCACGTCAGGATAGGAATACGCGCGTGACAGAGAGCGTCAGGCAAACACAAAGTCTTGTTTAATCTTTACTTTCAATCCCAATCTTTTCCCCTTTCATTACAAAAGTACTAAACAAACACAGGCAGAATTGGAAAACTGACATCTGCAACTATGTGCCTTCGGCAGGCATCTCAATAATCCCATCACCAACACCCCTGTGCAAGGACAGACATCAGGCAGATAATTCGCAGTAATCAGAACTATACCATAAATGCATGATCTTTTTATTTTGTACAAAAATGATCAACACGACAAAAGCCAGAGCGCGTGTTGGTTTTGCACACTCTGATACTCCCAAGATCCTTCTCCTCTGGCCAGGCTGGAGGCTCAGCCTTCCTGGAAGGGAGAGACAACCTAGACCCCCAGCAGCTCACCCGAGTCAGCAAGCTGGATGTGGTGTGGAAAGCTGAGAGTGTCAAAGTCCCAGGCCTTTCCTGGGCTTGGAGTGGTGGCGGCCTGGTGTGGCTGTGGCCCAGAAGCCAGGTGGAACACTGGCTGCCTTCCTGTGCAGGCAATGGGCTCCTGGCCCAGGCTCACAGGAAGGTGTCTTTGCTTGTCCCTCTAGGGAGCTGTGATCCAGTCGAGCAGCTGTCCAGGGCGTATCAGTCTCCGACTTATCGTCAGCCCCCTCTGGCCCTCCTCGGAGGAGCTGTCAGTCCACTGTGCCATTGTAGGGTTTGTTGAACTTGTTAAAGGTGAAATCCACAGTGTGTGTGGAGATGGGCTTTCTGTACAGAGGGTTGGAAGCCTGCAGAACACAGAAGGCAAGAGGACACGTGTGTGTCCATTCATTTGAACACACACTCTAGGGGTCAGAGGCCCTTCCTCAGTCAGTCACCCCGGAAGGCGGAGCACGCAGGCAGTGGCAGCCCCGTCCTGCAGGACCATCCCTGCCTCCACATGTCATGCCCTGGGAAGGACCCTCCCTGTCTCTAAGATTCCCTCTTTCTCTCTCAGACAGGCTTGGCCAGATGGTCTGTGAAGTTCCTTCCAACTTTAACAGAAACTAAGTGGGGATTCAGGGGTGCTGCTCCCTGTGCTGCTCAGTCCTTCAGGAGCATGCAAATTGCTTGGGGAGACAAGACTCGCACAAATGGATGCTATCATAGACTCTAACAACTTGAGTTCATTTACTGAGTCTGCAGTCGCTCTAGGACTGTCCAGACTCTTTCTCTGAGGCTGCATCAAGCGCCTCTTCCCTAGAAGAGTCCTGAGCTAGGTCTGGTGTGAGGCTCTACACAGAGCCCCCTGTGCTTCTGGACCGTGCATTCTCACCTTCTAGAATGGAGTGCACACCACCTCTCTTTGATTTCAATGCCAAAGATGTTAGTGGGCCTTAAAGCTTGTCTGACCTCAACCAGATCTCTAAGCTTGACTTTTTTTCTTACTTCCGGCTCCCCACTGGCTTACCATTTCATAGCGGGCCCTGGACCTCTCACTCTGGAACTTTGCAAACTCTCTCCGGTCATGGATGGTGACGAGCAGCTTCCAGATGGCCAGGAGCGCAATCCCAATCAGGAGGATACTGCCAACCACAGCCAGGAGGATGGTCGTGGCATTGGGGGCAGTTCCACACTCTGGAGGGGACCAGGAGAAACCATGAGCAAAGCCACTAGAATAGCATCCCTACCCCCTCCCCCACAATGTCAGGCCTATCTGGAACAACAGGTGCGCCTCTCTTCCTTCCACCTTCTACCAAACACCTTCCCTCTCTTCTCTCTTAGATCCTCATGCTGCTTTTGGGAGACCTGGGGGTGCTGGAAATTTTCTCCAATGCACACAAAGGGGAAGAGTCAAAGAGGGATGGTGACTGTTCCAATGCCACATGTAGAAGAGACCCTTGGTGGCCGCCCCCCTTTCTCCCAGACGCCATGGTGCACTGTGTGCTCAGCAGCACCTCCCCTTACATGAGTGTACGTGTGCCGGCCTGGCCCATTCTCCGCTCTCCAGACTTGATGTGTCTCAGCCTCCATGTAAATGGTTTCAGAGGCAGACTGGGCAGGCAGGAGGTTTCATGAAGCCGTATCCACAAGGGCTGGGCTGGAGGCCAGCCAACGTTTGTAACCCCAGAGTGTGGCCCTTTGGAGCGAATGTGCTTATTTTCAAAGAACCACAAAGACAGCGCTTGGGAACAAAGCCTCATTCTTACAGGCATGCATCTTGGGCTGGTACCACAGCACTTCCTCTGCCGCTGGCCCAGAGAAGGCGTATTATGTGGTCTGGCTCAATTTGGAAAAACAGTTTGCAAGGCTGTAAATTGAAGGGAGCAAAACCTTTTCTCCTCGCCCCTGTCCCCCTCCAGGGAAGCATAAAAGGGGTCATACTAGAAACCCTAATTACTCCAAAGCAAAAGGCCATTAGTCCCAGGGTCCAAAGCATGAGGCAGAATTATCAATGTCTGCACTAAGGCTTGGCCTCCTCAGTGGCCCAGGAGCTGAGCGTGGCAGTTTAACCCAGAGCCCCGTCTGCCCTTCTTGGACTTCACGGTGGCAAGTGCAGCTGCCCCTCCAGGGCTGTGTGTGTGTGTGTACCCAGATGGCCTGCCCAGCCTTGACCGTCCACGCCACCACCCCCCACCCCCCCCGCCGCACACCCCCTGCAGAGCCTGTAGCTGCTCACGGCCATCAGCGTCAGCCGTGTAGGTGAAATGTGTGCTATGGCCACTTCTACCCCTGTGCTCCGTCTTTTCCAAGATGAGACACTATAACTCCCGTGCCTCTATGCCGTGACCTCCAGAGCTCTGCCCGGCAGTGGGTCCCCAGGTGTACATCGTCTTTCTTCCAAACTCCAGGAACTGGGTAGGGGTGGCCTTAGATCCCGGTCTTTATACAGAATTGTGACCCTTGTCTCTCTGGAGTTTGGAAAGCCAGTGAGGACAGAAGGGCGACAAGCCTAGAGCAGGGAAAGGTATCAGAAGCTGAGCTCCCAGGGGGAACAGAGCCGGCCCTCACCCACCTGGCTCCCTGAGGACTGTCAGGTTGGCCCTCCCGCTGGGGAGCTCTGTGTAGGCGAACATCATGACACAGTCCTTGGCGGTTTTGTAGAAACAAAGCGCAGCCTCTTGGTCATCTTTCACTGGAAGAAAACCAGGTACAAGTGTCCTCTCGGAGCAACCCAGTGTGCTGACGGACAGGGTGGGGAGTCAAGCACCTCAGTTAGGAAAGGGGGTGCAGGGAGGCATGAAGGGGAGGCTGGGCCTTCACAAATGAGTTCGGGTTTCTCACGTGAAGAACGTGGGCCCAGCACGGAATCTGAATTGCTCTGGGAACACGAATCCCCTGAATGGTGAGGACTCCCTGGGGAATGCAAGAGCCCCCCCAGAGTGTTTGCTGGGAGCGATGTGAAACGGAAGAAGGCATTATGCTTGGAGGCGAGGTTGGTAAGTGGAAGTGCCCTGGACATTAAAGGGACACAGAAAAGAAGGAGCCATTCCGATGCCCTTTGGGGCCTGAGAGTTCACAGTTGAGTCCACTTGGCTGAGAGCCAGCTGTAGTGGCCAAGCATCAGCAGCTCTTTGGTAGGGTGTAAAACCAAAAGGACCCAAGGATGACGAGGACGTCTGGACAAGAGCTGGGCACCTGCCGTGGTGCCTCACCCACAGATGCCACGGGCCAGCACCCGAGGCCAGGGCCGAGCCCAGACCACCCGCTCCACTCTTCTAGGGAGCAGTGCCCACCTGTCCCCACATGCCGTTAACCCAACATGATGGACTCATAATCCCCTGTCCAGATGTCACCTGCACTCCAAGGCTTCTCTGGGGAAGGGTTAGACTGATCTCTAGGAGGAAAAAGGAGCAGGGAAGAGGAAAGCAAAGGGGACATTGTTCAGCAATGGCCAATTGGTCCTGAAAAACAGCTGTGGATTGATGTTGTGGCGTGAAATGCTTTTTAGCTCTTGCCTTTGTGACCCTGTTGCTCAAAGGAGGGTTTTTTTGGTTGTTTTTGTTCTGTTTTGTTTTGTTTTGAGAGCGAGCGTGAGCAGGGGAGAGGCAGAGAGAGAGGGGGACAGAGAATCCGAAGCAGGCTCTGCATGATAGCAGAGAGCCCAATGTGGGGTTCAAACTCATGAACTGTGAGATCATGACCTGAGCCGAAGTCAGAGGCTCAGCCAACTGAGCCACCCAGGCGCCCCTGCTCAAAGGAGTTTTAACCTGGAACCAGACAAATTAGTGTGGTTATCACATGGGAAATCCTGGACTTTTTCTCCTAGGCCCCATCCATAAGCCTGGCCTGGGTGAGTGTATGTGTATGAAGAAAGCTGAGAGAAGGAAGAAAGGAGGATAAACAGTGAATCTGAACAGAAAGCTTCTCACTGAGGATTACACTGAGAGGCAGCTGTGCATAACAGCTCAGAGCAAGGGCCTCAGTCAGGGGGCCACAGGAAGGCAGCATCTCCTTCCGACTGTGTGCGCCCAGGCGGTTGGGGCTGGGGAGTGGCGGGCACTGCCCCAGGTCTGCGGGCAGAACTTGCTGTGAGCCAGTCCTGAAGCACCAAGCAGACACGGTGGCAGGAAAATGGCCACGAGACAAGACTCGGTAGGCTCCCGACCGGCTCCCCTGGTCTAACACAAGCCCCGGCACGCAGGAGATGCTCAACGAACAAGTGCAGGCTGAATGCATGACTCAACATACTCGGGAGCCTCATGTGGCCACAGCGGTCGGTCAGAACCAGGGACGTCTACAGAGGGGGTGAGTCAGGACCAAGAGAGAAGGCAGGGGCTGGGAGCCTGCAGCAGCTGAGGTCAAGGTAGAGGGCAAGGCTGCTAGCAAGGGAGCCTCAGAGGCAGAATCCCTTTCATGGTACACAGTCTTGTTCCCCTCCTGCCCCGCCTCACCATTTTAAATGTATAATTCAGTGGCTTTAGTATATTTACAATGTTGTGTAACTATTCCATCCAATTCCAGAACATGTCCGTCACCCCAAACAGACACCATCTTTGTTAGCGCTCAGCCCCAGTTCCCTTCTCTCCCAGCCCTGACAACCACCAATCTATTTCCTGTCTCTGTGCTTTTGCCTATTTTGGACATTTCACATAAATGGAATCCTACGATATATATCCTTTCCGTGTGGCTTCTCACACATAGCATAGTACTTTCAAGAGTCATCTCTCTTGCAGTGTGCATCAGGACGCCATTCCTTTTTCCACTGTATGGATGTACCACATTTTATTTTTCCATTCATCAGTTCATGTACATTTGGGTTGGTTCTCATTTTTCACTCTAATGAATAAAGCTGCTATGAACATTTGTGCACAAGTTTTTGTGTTGACGTGTTTTCAGTTCTCTTGTGTATATACCCGGGAGTGATGTTACTGAATTGTGCGGTAACTCCATTTAATTTGCGGGGAACTGCCAGACCATTTTCTAAGTAGATGCACAAATCTACACTACCACCACACTGTATGAGGGTTCTGACATAGGGGCACTTTGATTCGGTGTAATTATAGTGCTCCAGACCACTTCCAAAGCCAGTCACGTGCATACGGGGCTAAGATATGTGATTTGCATTTAGAAACTCCTCAGCCTGGACAGAAATGTCTGTACTAGTAAAGGGATGGAGGCATCCCAGAAAGGGTGAAACACAAAGGTCTGTGCACCTCTGTCTGAGCCACCCTGTGGGCTCCCACTCAGAATGGACTTCTAGCCATTTGTTCAGAGGTAAAGCAAAGGGTTGGATGGATGGAGTCAAACTAGAGAGGTCAGAATGAGAAGAACCCTAAAATGTGATCTGCCACGAAAGATAACAGAACAAGGAGTGAGCGACAGCTGCAGGAACAGGTGCCTGTTGCCGGGGGGACAGTTGGGACAGCACTCAATCCCAGTGCTGGGATCACTGTGCAATCTAGGCCACACGAGACCCCTGCCCCTTCTGATGCCTTGCAGCATCATGAGAGCCACACCAGGCTGAGGCCAATGTGGTAAAGACTAGGCAGCCATTCATCAAACAGGGTTTCCCTGCCTCCTGGGCACACGACTTGACTACATTTCCCAGCGACCCTTACATCTAAATGTGTCCAAACAACTGAGTTGGAGTCGTGAGCACCATTTCCAGGCCTGGCCGATAACAGCATCTCACGTGATCCCTCACTGTCTTCCCCCATTTGCTGACTGAGTGGAGAGGATTCCAGGGACCTTGAGGAGAATAGAACCTTCAGGTAGAGGGAGCCTGGTTTCCTGAATGACCTTATCAACCAAGGCCTTATCAACCAAAAAGTCTTCAATGGACTCTCAGTGAGTGACTTATATTTAGTTAAGTCACTGAGGTCTGGGATTTGTTATAGCAGCTAACATGACTTGTCCTAACTAATATACCAACTTCTCCGAGAGCCTGGGAGATGTGACTAAGATGGGGCTCCAGTGATGGTGCAGAAAGTTATGAACAAGAAGTCTTACACCCCAGAGAGCCCAGGGACCCAACAGTAGTATCCAGGACACTGACGTCATGCTTCTCAACTCCAGACTAGAACCATCCTGCTCCCTACCAGGTGGCCCTGAGAATCGATGGTCTCCACAGAGGAGGAAGCCTCAAGGTGTCTACCACAATACAAAAGGGAACAGTTACCCAGGGCCGCTTGGACACACTCACCGATGGTGTCCACCCACGTGATCACCTCATCCTTGCACAGGTTTTGGCAGGTCTGGTTGTCGGCCGGGTCCCCCACGTGAAGTAGCAAGCACTCAACACAGTCTCTTTGGAAAAGAGGCAATAAACGAGGGTGTTAGATGCTGTGCGGTGGTTCCCCACAGGTAACTGAGCTCCCAGGGGTGCACTGCCCACTCTTCTGCTGGGCCTGGGCCCTTGAAGGTTCTACTTCACCCTATCTTCAGATTTTTGGCCTCAGTCAGTGTTTCTGCTGGCCTCTGGTTGCCCAAGGGTTCTTGGAGAAACATGTGAGTTTAGAGGCATGCCTGGTCTACACATCAAGTTGCAGGTTAGAGACTTTCCCATTTTTTTTTAAAGTAGGTTCCATGCTGGGTCTTGAACTCATGATTCTGAGATCAAGACCTGAGCTGAGATCAAGAGTCATCCACTTAACTGACTGGTGCCCCAGAAACCATTCAATTTCTGATACCAGGAGCCAAACCCATCTTCACTCAGCTGTATCACATGCCTTTGAAGAGTCTGCTCCAAGCAGGAAACTTTGGAGTGATTAAAAAAATGGGGTTCCTGGCCTCATAGAGGGGTCCTCACACCCCCCTGGCCAGTGCTTAATGCTGCCAAATTGCCCCATTTCCCAGGATTCCTACTAGGGGATCACTGCCAGGGCAGGGCCCTTAACCCTCCCACATATTAGACTCTCCAGGAGGCTTTCTAGAAAATACCATCTCCAGGGCCTGACCACACCAATGGGATCCACACCTCTGGGGCAGAGCCTGGGCTTCTGGATTCAGATTCACACAGTGAGGGTTGTGAACCATTGTCCTGGAGCCCTTCTCCCTCCCAGATGGAGCCTGCCTGGAGGGTTCTACCCTCTATGAGTTGGTCTACACTAGACTCTGGTAGAGGCTACAGGGTGGCAGTCTCCTTCCAGGAAACCCACATTTCAACAGGGGCCTTCTGGAGAAATTGGGTTAGGAGCCAAAAAGTCTCGTTTTGAGCCCCTTCTCCTCCCACCTCAGGTGCACAGTTTAAGTCAGATATTGTTATTGTGTAAAAATGCTTACATAAAATGCTCAATTAAGGATCAGTACCCTACTTCCCATAGTCAAACCCAGTTCCAGACAGTCCCCATCTACCTTCACTTTACATCAGTGAGAACAGAATCCCGAGGCTGTGGGGCCAGAGAAGCAAAGCTTTCACAAAAGGTCTGTGATGCCTGCAGTGGTGGGAGAGGGGCCCGACCCCTCTGGGGGACTGTGGGATGGGGGAGCACAAACAGAACCCCAGGGAGGAGCGGGCTGGGCAAGACAACCAGCTGACAGTTAATTCTCAGGGACTTAGTGGGGTGATGGTGCCCGGTGGCGATGGGGGTGGCTGCCCCAGAAGCAGGGGCTTCCTTGAGACTGGGTTAGGGCCCAAGGGCCGAATCTGTGGAACACAAGTGCTGATACCACAGAGCCACAGTGACCCGGGGGATGGCCACTCTGCTTACCCATAGGCCCATGGGGACCAGTGAGGTTATGTGTCTGGAAAACTCTCTGGCAAAAATGTAGAGGGATGTACAACCACGATGCACGGCCTGAATTACCATCATCTGTTTTTTTAATTCCTTGAGATTGAGGCCAGTTACTAGATTTCCAGGGGAGAAACTTCAGGGGAGCAGCAGAACTGGAAAGGAGCTGGACAGCACTTCAAGCGCCCCCCTTTGAGGTCAGGGGAGACAGCAGGGCCATGAGACGCTGTGGCCGCAGCTGCAGCACCCAGTGCCCTGCCTCTCGGTAAGCCCCTCCCAAGTCCTCACTTCCCTTTCTGAATGTTGGGGAGGAAAGCAGGCAGGACTTTCTTAGGAATTCAGGGGTGCCGAGGTGGCTCAGTTAGTTGAGCGTTTGGACTTTTGATTTTGGCTCAGGTCATGATCTCATGATTCATGAGATCCAGCCCCACATCAGGCTCATGCACTGACAGCTTGGAGCCTGCTTGGGTCTCTCTCTCTCTCTCTCTCTGCCCCTCCCCGGCTTGCGCTCTCTCGCTCTCTCTCAAAATAAATAAACAAGGAAAAAAAAAAAAGGAATGCAGCTACCCCAGAATTGGCCATAACATCCCACTCTCCTGGAACACTCCATAGAAACATTCTGGAGTTACAAACAAGTTGGTAATGTTTGCATTTCCCCTGAGGCCAGAGTCCCAGAGTGCAGACAACTGAGACTTGGCTGCAGGCCAGGAAGGGGCGGTTTAGCTCTGGCCCTTTCTCCGGCCTCTGGGATTAGCACACCACAAGTGACCCCCAAGCTGACCCTCCTCTCAGCGAGGATTTGCCAGCCTTCCAACTGCAACCGTTGTTATTAAACCACAGGGCCACTTCCAGGAAACGTTCCCTAATTATCCATGTGGATTTATCAGTCTAACTTGTGTGCTCCACATACTGGGCTGAAACTTGTGATATATTGTAGTCATGTGTTAAAATAAGTCTGGCCTTTTAAACAAACAAGTTGCTGAGAGAGACTTTACTCAGAGAGCCTGTTAATTGAAATCAGCTGAGCCTGAGTGTGAACTCACCCAAGGTGAAGGGTATGTTTGGTTAGTTCTAGAAAGTGGAGACTGGCTGTTCTGAAACCCCAAGTGGGGAGGGTGGGGAAGACAAGGCATTCAAAACCTGGTGGTTCTTGGCAAACCAACAAGTAGAAAAACATCACATAAGTCACTTTCAAAGGGAATGTGTTTAAAAAAAAAAAAAAAAGAAGTTGCAACTAGGCTTTGAAAGAAACAGAGAGCATCAGTGTGGCCCAGAGATAAAGAAAAAGGAATAGTGAGGTTTCCTTATGGCATCTCTTTGCTCTCCTTGTGTCGTTAGTATTGCTTAATGGATAACAAATTATCAGATACTGTTTCTTCTCGGAAATGAATGCTTTAAACATTTAAAGCTACGGTTGTTGTGCCCTTTTGACCTAAAGCTAATGTTGTCGGGCCTTTTAACTGACCTACGCCAAAACTGCATTGCCTTGCTGCTCGAGGGGAATGGAAGAAACGGGCTTGATCTACTTTTATTGATTCCATGTGTGTTGTCCTAGCTTGCCCCCCTCCCTCCGCTAACCTCGTGTGTCCCAAGGACAGCCCGAAACAGCTCTGCGAGAGGAGCTGGGGGAGCGCGCCCCGCTCCGTCATAAAACGTGGGTGATGGCTGTGATTCCACGCTCACATGGCCCCAGCTACTTGGGCTCCAGATCCAGGATCCTACCCTCCTCCCCTGGGACGTTGCTATTTGGATTTCTGTCATTTCTCCACTCTTAGCAGGTCTAAAGTGGGTCTGCTTTTCTTCTCCCTCCCTTTCCCCGGCTCTTCTCCAATTACACAAAATAAAATCTGGTCCTGTCTATCTTGTCTCTCGATCTACAGCCAGCTTTCAATTACCCACGCCTGGATTATTTGAGGCAAACATCCAAGTAGGGGTTGTGCCACCCAGAACATTTCTGAGCAAGGACCGACCAGCAGCCAAGGCAGGCTCGGAGAGCATGAACTCCTTTCTTTATCAGCCCAAGCCAGACATGTGGAGGGGAAATCTGCCAAAAGAAAATTGCACAGTTGCGTTCCCCAGCCCAAGAGAAACGACGTCTGTACTATTATTTGTTTCTGATTATCTGTGCCTGTTTCCCTCACGCCGGGCCCCCTAGCGTGGATGATGATGACACAGCTGTTCCGTTAGCAAAATTCAAGAGAAACGGTCACTCATGCCTTCCTGATGGCATAGCTCCTGGATCCCTTTAATTCCCGCCCATTCGCACTCTGGCAGAGGGGGAAGGGCAGAGCTGCGGGGAGGTCAGCATGGAGAACGTGACCCCGTGGCTGAGTCAGTGGAGGCGCGGTGCCCACTGTCCAGACAATCTCTGCATTCAGCTGCAGTGCAGGGCCAGCGTTCCATTATCTGTATAAATGGAGCAGAAAATTCAAAAGCCATTGTGGTTTGTTTCTGGCATGTCTTATCTAGGTCGAATGCCCTCCTATCTGATCCATGTTCTGATTATGTTTTGTTCCAAGCAACATTTGCCATACGGTGTCCTGTGAAACATTATTTGGGAAATGTTAATGTCGGGGAGGGGATCCAACTTGTTTGAAAAACAGAAGCATACTACATCCCCCTGTGAAATACTCAATAGCACTCAAAAGGCTCTGAGAAGCCACTATTTTGGTACCCAAACCAGTTGAAATTAATTCAGTGATCTGGTAACTTCTAAGTTGGGGAATAGAATAACAGTCTTTTTTTTTTTTTTTTTTTTTTTGGTTCTGTTTTTATTTTCTTACAAAATCCCCTTTAACTGTATATTAAAATAGTGTCTTTGAAACACTGGTTTCAAAATAGTGTTTCAAAGACACTATTTTAATATACAGTTAAAGTTTAGTTAATGTTCGTATGAGTTTAGCTCCCCAGAAAAGGCTGGGCAGTGGAAAATGCGGGGGATGGGGACTAAGAGGTGGGCCGGCCGCAAGGGCTGACAGGCTGAAAGATGGGCCTGGTCTGGGGTGAGAAGCGGGAGTGAGGGTGCCATTACCTCTTGGTGCTGCAGGCATCTGGGCAAGTCGGGCATTTCTCACACGTCTCCCCAAAAGCTCCTGGCTCTGTGCACTGGCATTGCCCACAGACACAGTGCCCACGGTCGCTGCAGATCTGGCCATCCTTGGCCAAGCATGTGCTGATGTCTGTTGAGCAGTTACAGTTGTCCCCAATGTAACCTGCGTGGCACTTGCATTCTCCACAGTGACACTCGCCGTGGCCTAAAGGAACACACACAGCACATCAGCGCCTGCCTGCATGAACACATAACCAACCACCCAGCGTCTGCCTTGCACCAAGACAATGGGGAGCCAATACAACTGTGCCCTCCAACTCTGTTTGGGCAGACAGAGAGGGCCTAGAGCCCACATGCTTGCATAGCAGGGGGCCGGGCAGCTTGTGTGGCCCAGCTAGGTCTGGGGCGGTGCTCTACGTTGGTCCAGAATTTGACCAAGTAACACCACAGGACCATGACCCCAGAGAGTTTCTTCCTGTCTCAGTTGTCATGTGAAGAATGGCCACCAAATATGTCCGCTTCCAAATCCCCAGAGTAAATGTTACCTCCTGCAGATATGACTAGGTGAAGGATTTTGAAATGGGAGGTTCTCCTAGGTTCTCCAGGTGGGCCCCAATGCCATCACAAGGGTCCCTAGAGGACGAAGACAGAGGGAGACTGGACCACAGTGGTGATGGGACAACAGAAGCAAGATGCTAGCTCCTGCCTTTGAAGATGGAGGAAGAGGCCACAGAGCCAAAGAATGTGAGGAATGCAGCTCTAGAAGCTGGAGACGGCAAGGACATGGATCCTCCCGAGAGCCTCGGAGGGAGTATGGCCCAGTCAGCCCGGTGACTTTAGCCCAGACCTCCAGAATTCAAGAGAATAAATCCATGTTGTTAAAGGCCACTAACTCTGTGGTAATTTATTACAGCCACGGCGTGCAGTGATGCTGAATTCTGGCTCCGGCCTCAGAGCCGTAGCCCCGAGTGGGATGATTCGGGCACAGGTGCCAAGGTCAGCAGTGGCTAATTGAACAGCACTCCCTATATACACATCAGGCTTTGCAGCATAAACTTGAGCAGTTTCTACAACGGGGCCATGTGGCAGGGACTGTTCCCTCCCTCACATCACAGCTGCCGCAGATGAGACACAGAGATGAAGCTGCTTGTTGAAGATCACCTGCCTGTGGTGGAGTCAGGACTCACACCAGGGAGTCTGAACCCCAGCACCCACTGCCTCTCTGGAGGAAAGACAGCAGAGTAGGCCCTAAGCAGGTGGACAACCAGTGGAAGATTGCCCTGCTCTCCTTTGTAGGAGGGCAAGGGGCTGGGCATGCCCCTTGCAGGCGTCAAGGGCAGAGGCTCACTGGGCTCAGAGGACAAGTGTCAGCGTGAGTGAATGTGTCGCTCAGGGAAAAAAAAGCATGGAGAGCGCCATCTTCCAAGAGCGCCAAAAGCCTGACAATGGATTCTCGATCCTCTGCACTAACAGAGGCAGAAAGCAGCGCTACGGCACTTAACTTTACAAAATTTCCCTTACACTATTATGACAGCATGCTTTCCTTCCTGATGACATTTTGCTAAGGCTAAGACTAAAAGAACCAAGAATTGGGGCGCCTGGGTGGCTCAGTAGGTTAAGCGTCCTACTTTGGCTCAGATCATGATCTCATAGTTCGCGGGTTTGAGCCCCATGTTGGGCTTTGTGCTGACAGCTCAGAGTCTGGAGCCTGCTTCAGATTCTGTCTCTCTCTCTCTCTCTCTCTCTCTGCTCCTCCCCCACTCACGCTCTGTCTCTCTCTCTCTCTCAAAAATAAACAAACATTAAAAGTAAATTTAAAAAATGAACGAAGAATCTGTATCATTGCGCAGCCAGTTACATACTAGCAGGAGACCGCAGCAGTGGGCCATGGGCATCAGACAGGTGGAGGCCTTGCATTTTACTCCCACACCTGAGCCAGTTATCCCAGTAGCTGGATCCCAGCACCTTCTGTGAGACCACCAATGAATGTGACCCACAATTTAGTTCAGGACCTAACTCCAGAGAGCTTCTTCACCGGCCACTTACTTCCTGCCCACCCCCCCTCTCCTGCTCTGTCGGCTCCGTGGTGCCTAGAATCTGCAGGCAGGAGGGAGGCCATCTAGAGCGACCAAGTCTCCCAACCTTCCCGGGGCCAGACAGCCTCTCTGTTTGCACCGAGACTCAGAGCCTCAGCAGATACTGTACCGGGCGAGAGCCCCCTCCCATTGCCTGCGCAGTGCCGAGGCATATGGCAACCCTCTGGGAAAGGTGAGGAAAGCCAGCAGGAGGCTGGGTGCAGTCTAACTGCCTAGGAGCTGGCATGTGAAGGTGAGGTACAGGAGAGGGCAGCACACCTACTCAAGGGTTACACAAGGTGGGGGCAGGGGGCTGGAGGGCACTGGCAGCAGAGTGCACGGCTCCCACGGGAGGGCGGCTGCAGACCCCTCCTCTAGCACGGTCTGTGAACAGTGCAGGTTTCAAGGCTTGGCAGGCAGGAAGCCACCCCCCACAGGAAGCCTTCCCGAATGAAATGGATCCAATCTGCACAGCCCCTTCACTCTCCAGCCTCAGGGGCCACACTGGTCAAGAGCCTGTTTCAAATTAAAAATGGGTCACTGTCGAGGGTAATTCCCCCCCCCCCCACCACCACCATTTTATTATGAAAGTTTCCAAACCTGCAGCCAAGTTGAAAGGATTGTACAGTGAACATCCATATGCTTGCCACCCACATTCCACCATTAGCGTGTTACCTGCTGCTCTATCGCACATCCACCCCACCCCCTCCACTGGTCAGTGCAGTTTCCAAAACGCGTTTCCAAGTGAGCTGCAGATATGAGTGCACTTCTGGGGAAGGTTTCGAACATAGCTCTGGCACTCCCCAGCAGCTTGTATGCCACACTTCCCATAAAGCATGGTCAGTGCCGTATTTACAAGCAGCACGACAGTACCTGGGTCAGAGGGACTGCTTTGCTGGAGACAGCGGGTGCTGTTTTTCTCCCTGCTCTAATTGTGTGTGGCAGCAACATAACATTAGCCAATAACAACCTGACACCGTATTCCAACGTGCCAACATTCTGGAGAAGAGGCAGGATATCATTTGGTTGAAGAGTTGGGTTTCAGGTGAAGTGTGTGTGTGCTGAAGGAAGAACTTGCTCCCCATGGTGACTGGGCATCGAAGTGACAGAACCTGCTTGCTGAGAAGGCACCTGCTTGAGCCAAGTTCAAGCTCTGTGCTCTCTGCCATGACGCCAGATCAGCAACGAGCCTGGCTATGTTGGATACATCTGACACCACACAGGCCCGAGAGCCCCCAAACCCAGCCAGAGGTCAAAGGAGTTGAGTGCGTCCCAGATCTAGGGCTCAGGCAGAGAAAGTTAGGGGTCAAGGGCAGGAGAGGGACAGGACTCCCCACCAGAGACATGAGCCATTCCAGAAAGCCTCCCACGACACCTGAGCAGTGAGGACATGACAAGAAACAATGTGTAAGATAAAGTAGACAGAGCACAGACAGCCCCTGCCCACTTAAGTAGGGTGAGCAAGCAGCTGGGTGCTGAGGGGCTGTGGGACATCAGGAAATCCTTATCCATGTGGCTTTTGGCCTCAGAAATTTGACAACTCCAAAGTCAAGTCCCAGCAAGTCAAAGCAGGGCAGCCTCCGGGTCTGGTGAAATGGCGGCGACCTCTCAAAGGCTTGTCCTCACTGGCTCCCTGGCTCCCTTGCCGGCCCCAGTTTGTCCGGCGGTTCTTCCACTCTCAAAGACAGCTTGAAGCAGCTATGGCAAAGATGTGGCCTGTGCTCTCATGTCCTCCTCCCCATCCATGGCACATCACACCATCTGATCACGGGAGCCTTGGCTTGGTCTCAGGATCCCCCTCAACACAGTACTCCAAGCAGGTTCTACCAACTAGGGGGACTGGCACAGAAGACACAACCATTTGCCATCTTGGTTTAAAGCTTTCAAGCCTCCTTGAGAAAGCATGACCCATACAGGTTTTCAAAAACTGGGTCAGTATGGTTACACTTTACCCTGATCCAAATGTCTCAGATCCTGTAGTTGGG
The DNA here is from genome assembly GCF_018350215.1 of Panthera leo. Taxonomy (NCBI): domain Eukaryota; kingdom Metazoa; phylum Chordata; class Mammalia; order Carnivora; family Felidae; genus Panthera; species Panthera leo. The sequence goes on from NC_056687.1 coordinate 69,967,717, forward strand.
CCTCAACCTGTATGCACGGAGGTTCCCCACATCTTGTGGTCGGCCCTTAGTCTCTCCCAATGCCCTAGCAGGAACATGTTATTAAAATAACAAGGGTCATTTGGCCCTGTCCCAAGGATCAATAACCTACCAATCACCAGTAAAACTAAATGGGGGACTGGGGACATTATCCTGGTTAACAACACCCAGGGGGCCTTAAGCAAGGACTCTTCGGCAAAACACAGCTCCTTTATAATGCTACCCCCAACACCTTGGCAGAGTAAGTCGAATTTAATGATGCCTGTTTAATACCGTGCAGACATAAAAATATTTTCATTGCACATAGGTAGGGATACTGAAAGGCATGCGAAAGCACTTTGTAAGCTGTGACTTGCTACATGTGCAAGTTATTAATAGTACTACCTTTGTTAGAATGATTGATAGCTAAATGGACAGGAAGTTGTAAATGTGTCTATTTATACAGAATTTCAGCTCTACAGAATTCAACAGCTTTCCATCAGCAAAACAGTGCTTGTGTGGGCTGTGGGCCAAGACGTGGCCCCATGCCTCCCTTTATAAAATAGAATATCGGCGATTTAGGGGAGGGGAGCCCTTAAAGCAGGCTGGGAAGGAGATGCCAGGGACAAGCGGGGGAGAACCAGTGGTTTGGAAGCCCAAAGAGACATGATCGGAAGCCCGAGCAAGCGCAAAAAGAGATCAGGAAGTGCAAATCCCAGGTGGCTACTGTGGATTTGCCACAATCTGGAGGGGTGAGGGCAGAATCCAGGGGGCAGTGAGGTGGCTGCAAGCAGGCAGCTCCCACAAGTGGTCTGGAAGTGTGGGAAGAGATGGGGAGGAAGGCAGACAGGATATTCTGAAGATGGGGTATATTTGTGCCTTCTTCTGACTGCAGACAAAGATTCAGAAGAGAAATGGTTTGGGAGGAAACGGAGAGATGGAGGGAATGGCACGCTCTAAAGAGAAGAGATTACAGCAGAGAAAGAGGCAGAGAGAAAGAGAGGGGACACGCTGAGGGGTGAGGACTGTGGCCAGAGTGCGATGTGCAAGTTTCCAGCTCCAGCCATGTTGAGAGAGGCTGAGAGGCTGCACGGAGCCAAGTTCAAGTATGTCCTCCACCATTCACTATGTCACCATGGGCAAGTCCCTAAACCTGTCTGATGATCTGTTTCCTCATCTGTCAACGAGGACAAATGCCCTCCTCGTAGAAATGTTGTCAAGAAATACGGTGCTATTGCAGGTAAAGCCCTCACTCAGCATCTGGTGCGTGGGGGCGCCCAGGAAACGGGCTAGAATTGCTATGAACCGCCACTGGAGCTGAGCAACAAGGCGCTTGGAGACCGATGCATTGGACAACTGTCTCAGGGAGATGCAGGGATGGTGGGGCCTGAGGGAGAGGGGGGAGCGTGAGGCGGGTCCCAAGGTCTTTGAGGAATGCAGGGATGGCCAGGATGTCAGTAAGGGGGGAGGGAGGGGAGAAAAGTCAAGGTGCACAACTCAAAGGAGGGGAGGGTGTGGGAGTAGGTGGAAAGCAAACATCCAAGGGGTCCTGAGGAGCTGGAAGAGTGCCGACCAGGAGGGGCCAGACTCCCAGGCTCCCCCAACTTCCCTCAGGGACCACCAGGAAAGAGAAGGGAGGGGGGGATTTCTGCACAGGCCCAGGATGAAGAGCAGCCTGTTTACCACGGAACATGGGTGGTGGAGAACAGGGTGGGGACACAACATTGGGAAAATGAGGCAGTGGTGCGTGGTGAACATGTGGCTTCCAGAATCACAGTGCCTGAGCTGGCCTCCTCAATCTGCCACTTACCAGCAGTTACTAACGTCTAACCCATCTGTATCTTGGTTTCTTCATTTTTTTTTAATGTTTATTTACTTTTGAGAGAGACAGACACACAATGTGAGTGGGTTAGGGGCAGAGAGAGAAGGGGTCACAGACTCTGAAGCAGGCTCCAGGCTCTGAGCTGTCAGCACAGAGCCTGACACGGGGCTCCAACTCACGAGCTGTGAGATCATGACCTGAGCCGAAGTCGGACGCTCAACCGACTGAACCACCCAGGAGCCCCAGTTTCTTCATTTTTAAATGGGGCTCATACGGGACACCTGGGCGGCTCAGTCGGTTAAGCATCTGACTTTGGCTCGAGTCATGATCTCGCAGTCTGTGAGTTCGAGCCCCACATCAGGCTCTGTGCTGACAGCTCGGAGCCTGGAGCCTGGAGCCTGCTTCGGATTCTGTCTTTCCCTCTCTATGTCTCTCTGTCTCTCAAAAATGAATAAATGTTTTTTAAAAAATTGTTTTTTAAATGGGGCTGATACAAATGCCCCCGTCATTGGTTTGCTGTAGGAGTTAATCACTTAAACCTGAATAAAGCACTCACTCAGTGTTCGGCATATAGTAAGTGCTCCCTCACTGTTGAGGAAGCTCAGAGTAGATCTCGGAGGATGGGAAGAGAAGTACTTTCTGCGAGGTTGGGTCAAAAGCCGCCAGGGTTAAAATCTCCCATGAGGTTATGTATCCATGTCCAGCCCGAAGCGAGCACACCCAGGACCTGGTGCAGCTGTTCTGAGGCCTCCAGAGCCTCGGTGGGAAGGCTGATACCACAAAGACACTCGAGGCCCTGTGGGACGCTCCCTGAGGCATGTCAGGCAGCACATAAGCGGTCCAGGAGGGAAGCCACCGCTCGCCCTCACCCCCAAGCTGGACTTGGACTCAGGGCCTGCAGAGGACCCAGATGGCCATGGGGTGACCTCGGAGGAGATGCCTGAGGGCAGTGGGGCAGGCCTGAGATGGGCAGAACCGAGAAGTGATTCTCTTCTCCCCATTCTCACCCAGCACAGGAGCAAGGGGTCACAACCAGGCAGACGTCAGACCCTTAGGGCACAAGCCAACTCTCCACAGCTGGTCCCCAAATAGTTTCCATCCAGCTCCGGAACACACTGTGGCTTCCTTCAGCAGCGGCTTCAGGCCCCTCCAGGAGTCCCAAGTCCGGTCCTAGCTCCCAGAAGGCCGGGGAGGGGAGGGAGGACTAAGCCCAGTTCCTGAGACAGGAAGGGCGCTTCCCTCCTCTTTCTCACGGTCCTGCCTCCCTCCCTCCCTCTCCCCACAGTCAGTGTCCCTCCCTCACACAAGCAGTTCCCTTCCTCTCACCTTCCTAGTTTCCTCTCCTCACAGACCCTGCACCCCTTCTCTCAGGGCTCTGCGTCTGCTCCCCAGTCTCCCCTCCTCTCATAAGAGGCAGCCCTGTAAATAGGAAGTGGTGAAGAGGAAAGAAAAAGAAGGGGCGTGTTCTGAAAATCTCTGCTCATTCGGGTGGCTACTGTGTCACCAAAGTCGGGTCTTGAATTCTCCAACAGTTGGCTTAAAAAGAGCAGGAGGCCAACTCAGAACGTTACGTGCCTCCAGTCACCCCTGTCTGTGAGACTCGCGGCCCTGAGGGCTGCCAAGCCAGGGCACCAGGGCAACCAGGGTCAGAGGCCACCGTTCTGCCTCCTTTGACATCAGGGGGGGTGTTTGGAGTCCCCATTCGGAGCCTGTGGACACACAGCAGAGGGCCCTTGGCACACGTCCTGGCACAAACACAAATCGAGGAGAACAAAACCAGACACGGGCTCACCTCTCTGTGGCCAAACACATATGCAGGCTTCCAAAGGGCATGGCCTCTCTGTGTGGGGCTCCTGGGCAGGAAGGGGAAATCCCTCATAGGAAGTACTCTTCCTGGTTCGCTGCTGACAAGCAGGTTAGAGTTACATAACAGGCCCTCGTGTCCTCACAGGCCCTGCTCTGCCTGTGCTGCCTGCTATCCTCAGGGTGTCTCTGAGCCTGGTCCCATGGGAATGTGCCCCTCCCGTATCTTATCTTTCCCTTCTGTACACTGACTTGGTTCTAGAAAAAGTAAAGAAAGGAGAGATTTGGGATCTTAGCCTGGCTCCAGGCACTTTAGCAACAACTAAATAAACCTCCAGGGGCAAGAGAGATGTCGTTCTTGACAAGTGTACCTTTGCTCCACAGGCTTTCTGAGGCTGTAAACACAGCATTCTCCTGCCAAGGACCGTCGCTGACTGGAGAACTCGCTCTGCAAGGGCGGCTCCCCAACAAAGAAGCATAGCACTGCCCCGCCCCACACCAAGCCTGGACCTCAGCTCTCTCTGTCCTATCCTTGTCACTCTACTTGAAATGCCTCAGAAAAGCTCAGTTTGGGGACATCCTTTTTCAGCGGTGCTGCTGTGCAATCTCAGCTACCTACCTGCTATCTCGGGGCAGTGGTCCGGTTTTCTCGTCAATGAAAGAGGGATACTGCCTTGTCCCCCGTACAGGATTGGGAAAATTCTTTGTAATGTGCAATAGAGAATGTGTGGTGTACTGCCTCCAAGAGATTTTTAATTTCACTGGGACATCAAGTCACTTTTAAAATCTCTTCACCTAGAGAAACTTCATGGAATACTTACAACAGACTAGGCATTGTTCGAAGCCCTTTACATGGATTATTTCATTAGTCCCCCACGTCCCCCCCCCCCCCCACGCTGATAACCCTGTGCCATGGTACAAGCACCACCCTAATTTTCCCAGAGCTGGCAAATGAGGCACAGAGAGGCCAAACGAGGCCAAGTAATTTATCCAAAGCTGCACAGCAAGCAGGTGTCAGGGCAAGGATCTAAACCACATTTGTTTGACTCTGGAGCCCATATTCCTAACCACTGCACACACTGCTTCTGCAGTATCATCCAGTCATGATTACGTGATAACAATTAAAATAGCATATGGGATATGGGGAACCTGGGTGGCTCAGTAGTTTAAGCGTCCTACTTTGGCTCAGGTCATGATCTCATAGTTCGTGCGTTTGAGCCCCGTGTTGGGCTCTGTGCTGACAGCTCAGAGCCTGGAGCCTGAGCTTCGGATTCTGTGTCTCCCTCTCTCTCTGCCCCTTCCCGGCTCATGCTGTCTCTCTCTGGCTCTCAAAAAAATTTTTTTTTAATTTTAAAAAATAACATATGGGATAAATGTTCAAAGAGCCCAGGATGTGGTACAGTTAAAAATGTGCAACACAGCCATCCACAAGACTCGCTCTTTTAACCACTGATCCTTCAAGTACTCTTGGCCTCTTCTGTAAAGCAAGGGTGGTAGATCAGGTGGGCTCTCCAGTTCCTCCACAACCATCATAACGCTGCTTAAGGTCAGGGCACAGAGAAATGTGGAGAGCCCGATGTGGGCTTCAGGCTCAGCTGTGGGTTTCAGAATAGTAGAGGAGAGAAGGCATTTGGGATGCAATAAAGCAGCACAAGCTCACACGTGACGATGAATAGGGTGGGCAGCTGGGAAGGGAAGTATTTGAAGAGGAGAGGTTTTGGGGAGCCTGGGTGGCTCAGTCAGTTGAGCGGCCGACTTTGGCTCAGGTCATGATCTCGCGGTCCGTGAGTTCGAGCCCCGCGTCGGGCTCTGTGCTGACAGCTCAGAGCCTGGAGCCTGTTTCAGATTCTGTGTCTCCCTCTCTCTGACCCTCCCCTGTTCATGCTCTGTCTCTCCCTGTCTCAAAAATAAATAAAACGTTAAGAAAAAATTTAAAAAAAAAATGAAGAGGAGAGGTTTTGGGGAGCCTGGGTGGCTCAGTCAGTTGAGCATCAAGACTTTAGCTCAGGTCATGATCTCTCTGTTCCCGAGTTTGAGCCCTCCGTTGGGCTCTGTGCTGATAGCTCAGAGCCTGGAGCCTATTTTGGGTTCTGTGTCTCCCTCTCTCCCTCTCTCTCTCTCTCTCTCTGCTCCTCCTCTGCTCATGTTCTGTCTCTCTCAAAAATAAATAAAGATTAAAAAAAGAAAAGAAAAAAGGAGAGGTCTACTAGGATGGGAAGAGAGGGTGTAGAAATAGATACAGGCCTATTGCATGTACATATATATGAATGAATGGACAAGTAGATGGTAAAAGGGAGGGAAGGAAGGAGATTATGGAGGAAGGAGGCCTGAGCGTTAGACTAAGGAGTTTGAATTTATCCCTTAGGCCCTAAATGGCCTGACAATAGACTCCTATTACTTGAGGTAAGCCACAAGCCTCACCTGGATGCCACAGCATCCTCCTGGCTGCCTTCCCATTCTATGGTCTGTCTCCCCCCCAAGTCAGTTTCCACCTGGGCTCCACAGCGTTTCTCTAAAATATAAACTACGTGATGATGCTCTTGCATAAAGCCCTTCCATGGCTTCTCATCACCTACAGCATAGCTTCTACGTCTCTACTTTGTGGTGCAACATCCCAGGCTACCCTGTGAGTCTCTTCAGCCGTCCCTGCTTTCCAAGGCATCCCGGGTTCTGGCCATCCCCACAAACGTGCAGCCTCTATGAGGTGCTGAACATCAGCATGTTTTGGTTTTGCAACGATTGCCTTGCGGTGTGGAGAACAGATAGACCAGGATGGTGGTCAAGGAGTTGAATTTCAAAGAAATAAGAGGTCAGTGGACGACCTGGTAGCATATGGGATGTAGGCATTGAGGAAAAGGTGGGAAAAGGATGACTCCTAGGTTTTTGGCTTATGCAAACAGATCAAAGGAGAGATAAGGAGAATCAGAAGAGAACCACGGCTGGGAGGAAGATCATGAGATCACTTTGAGCCATCTTGAGGCTGAGGTGCACTGAAGACACCCACTGGAGATGTCAAGAAGGCAAATGGTGGAGGGAGCTCAGCAGCAGGTCTGAGCAATGGAAGGTGTGGGTGTGATGAGATTCTCAAGAGAGAGTGTTGGGAAGGGACATCCAGGCTATGCCTTGGACAAGTGGACAAGCCAGCATTGAGTGGGTTGCTAGAGGTGAAGGATCCCGCAAAGGAGACGCCAAAGGAGATGGCCAAAGGCTGAACGTGGGAAGAGAGGAGTTCAAGGTGGGGGTGGTCAACAGTGTCAACTATTCCAGAAAAGTCAAGGGCTAAAAAAAAGTCTATGAGATGTAGCAGCACAAGGCCATTAAAGATCTGGGAAGACCTATTCTGAATCCAAACTGGACTGAGGTTAAGGCTGACTGGGTGGAGACAAATGTTGTCAGAAATATAGCTGTGAATACGGAGGAAAGAAGGGGACAGTGAATGGGTAGGAGGCTGAGGGTTTCTCTTTCTCTATTTTTTTCTAGAACAAAGGGACCTGAGCATGCTCAAAAGCTGATGGGAGGCTTAGTTAAGAGGAAAGCTTAGATATAAAATCACTTATCACACAGATATATCTGTTTGTTTACTTGTTTGCTTCAACCCATTAGTCAGCAAACCCAAACAAAATCAAAGATGGCATTTTATTTTTCTTTGTCCAATGCCTAGAATCGTCAGGCCCACATAGGATGCTCAGAACATGGGCTGGAGGCTGAGAATATCATCAGCACAAACCTGAAGCCCTGGAGGAAGATATCCAAATCTGTAAATTAGAAAGGGAACAGAAGCATTATTGAGGCTTATGAACTTAAATAGGATTCTTGAGGTATTTCAAATTCTTAACATGTGCCCAAGAAATCCAGAGACTTAAAATACCATGAGAAAAAAATGGTTAAGAATTCTCTTTCGTTTGGCAGGTCAAGGTTATAGTCCAACAGCACAAGCTTTGCACCCCGCTATTGCTCTTGCATATTGTTCAGATTTCTCCAGCAAAAAAATGTCCTTCAGACATGTGAACAATGATGCATCGTCAGTCTCAAGGCCAACAGCTCCTCTGTCTTTGGCTTAGTGCTAATGAACCAGCCCTGACAAGGTCAACTGATGGTGCTTCCCAAAAGTCAATGCTCCAACAAGCCTCTCGCCCTTTGCCTTCATCTGCCGAACCATATGTTGCATTCATGTTGTATCTGAGCAGCAAAATATGATGACCACTAAACAAATAGGGTGATGTTGCTTTAAGCTAAGCTTCTCCAAACCTCAACATTACTTTCGGAGATGACAGCACTGGCTAGAAAGCTAAGACTCCACTGTCAAAGGATGTTGGCATCCCAAAGGATGCCTTTGCCTTTCTTGTCCTCACACCTGATTTCTCAATGCTGAGGCCCTGCTGCCGAGCCCCTCAAATTACTATTGCATTTCACATGAGGGCAGCAAAGAAAGGACTTGGTCTCTGGCCCAAGTCTATCGATCGCAGGAGACTAAAGCAATGGACGCAAGAGGGCAAAATCTGTGTTCTTTAAGGAACTCATCTTTCCAGTCTCAAAAAAATCTATAAACAGCTAAGCGAGATGAACCACAGTCCTCACAGGACCCTAAGGAATGCTGACTCAGAAAGAAAAACAGAGGGCCTGTGGCCAAAAGAAACCGAGGTTTCTCAGATCAACATCTTCAGTTTGGCTTAACCTGCCCAATCCACCTGGCAGGCACTTCTGGGGGAATGCCAACCACATCCGGAGAGATATAAATTCACTACCCTTGGTCACTGCAACAGGATGGGAGAGTTACTATTTTCAACCTGGAAAACCGTCATGTTGTTGTGGTTGGTTAACAGCTGCCATGTTCCACCCTCAGCTGGCCACTGTTCAGAGCTGGGTGCAGCACTTTCAATGGACAGAGCTGGTTTGGAATGTCACGTGAGTGGGCCACGTTGAAGCTTGGCTGCCAGGAGCCCAGCTAAGCCACAAGATGGCAGGAAGCAGGTGCCCAGAGAAGAGAAGAGCGCTCCCCTAGAGTTAGGGGAGGTGGGCTTTTATTGGGTCAAGGATTTGGGCCAACCATTGGTGGGGAGTGTGGCCAACGTGCCAATCTTCTCGGCCGCAGCCTCCTCCACTTGGGTCAGGTCAGTAACAGCCACATCAATCGCCTGGTAGAGTAACAACAACTTAATGACATCACTCATGTCAAAAGCATTTTATAAATTAGAACAGGCCCACAAAGGTTCATTTAAGGAAAGTGGGTTTAGCATAACCAATAACAACAGCCAGACACCCACTGAATATGAAGGGGAACACTCTGTCTTCCATCAAATAATAGTCAGAAAAGGACAGCTACCTCAGCCTGTCCCCTGGTCCACGTGTGTCCTTCAGCCTGGTCTGCTGTATCTGATATGTCCTTACGTAACCCAGACAAACACTCACTTAGGAAAACAGACACTAAATGTTTCCTAAAATTTTGACCGAAATAAAGAGCACTTATTAGGTAAGACTTGGAAAATGCAGGCTCAATGCTTGGGTGGTGGCAGAGAAAACTGGATTGGTAATTCAGAGATTTGGGAAGGGCCTCAAGCTAATCAAAATAAGTAAAATTTGGTAGAAATGAGGTAACTATTTACTTGCAAGGTTCTCCTGGTCTGAATCTATAACCAAGAATCCCAGCAAGCTTTAGTCCAGGTTCTGAGTCTCAGTTTCCCCAAATGTACACAGTCAAGCGGGTAGTAAAATGTCAACCCACTGTGTGTGACAGATGCTATTAGCAAAGGCACAAGACACAAATAATCCTACTATTAAGTGCTTGCTCATTATGAGCGCAAAATACTAACAAATGAGCCTCAGTTTGTTTCCAAGGAAACCACCTCAATATAGTGAAAAGGGCATTAAAATAGATGTTCCTTATATTATTACATTTGCCTATTACTAAAGACCAATGTTGTGTCAAATAACATACCAACATGGGAAGGATATTCCTTTAGCTTAGGAATGGTGGGGTCACCTGATCAAGACATGGTGGTTGTGGGCTGGAGTGATTGGAGGTCCCCTCTTCTGGGTCCCAGGGTGACCAGCAGGTGTCCCAGACAAGGGAAGCCAAAGGTGCAATAGGTCAGACTCACTCAGAGCAGCTTCCAGACACCAGGGAGTATTAGAATCTGGGTGGGGCTCTTAGGTCAGTTTTCATAGAGTCATGGACGCTCATCCCAAAGGAAAACAGGGCTACTCCTTCCAATTCCACCCCACCCCACCAGAGGCACTGAGCAGCGGAGGCCTATAATCAGTATGTCACAGTTTCCAAGTCGAGATCAAACTCAAAGCCAGGGCTCAACATTGAAGAAATGAAACCAATACGGGAGATCATATAGTTCTCAATTTAACTAAGAATGGAAAATTGCCTAATGTGTTATCCTATAATATCAAAAAACTAATGCCACCCAAACCTATACATGACTAAGATCTTATCTTGGGCATTCTCATGGCCTTTCTAGGATTTTCCTTTGCTTTTTAAGTTTCATGATCTCTTTCACAAGCCAAGTGTCATGCCCTTCAGGATCAGTCCTGAAGTTCAAAGGCATGTATGGGTTCTTCACCACAGGGGCTATGCTTGCACATTTCCCTTTCTAACTAGCAAGAGAAGGGCAGTGAGGTAAGATCCAATGCTTAGGATGGTCCATTTTTCAGAATCACTGGTGGACTGTTGCTTAAGATCTTTGCAGAAACAGGATCTGAGCAGGGAGCAAGGGCAGCAAGAAAACTCCACCCAGAGCTGAGCTCAGAGCATGGAACAAGGCAGGTTCTCAACCCAGTCTCCCAATACTCTCTCCCTTGTCTTTCAAGATCTCATAAAGTCGGATGGTCAAGGTAGAAGTGCGAATGACTCATATCCTCATTCCTCAGTCTCAGAAAGTTTCTGAGAAGTGGAAAAGTCTAGGGGCAACAAACATTTAGAAATTAATTCAAGACTGCAAGCAGCCCAGCTGTGACCCTGGCTCAAAGCACAGCCCTGGCAGGTGAACAGTGCTCAGTGAGCTCTTACTGCAGGACACGGAATCAGCCACTCACCTAAAACAAGATGACCCTCAGGCAGAGATCACGGTTTCTGCATCTGCAGCTGCACTAACATCGGGTACTTGCTACGCTCTGGTTTTCCCAAAGAACTCTCTCCAATCACAAGCTGCAAGAAGCTGGCTGACCCTGGGGAGAGCAGCTCAGTGCACCTGGTTCATGCACTGTTTTGTGATATGACTAGGCCCTAAATGTGGGTCCCTTTGTGTCTTTCAAGTGAACTTGGGCAGTATCTGGATACAGATGGAATTCTTACTAAATTCTTGATCATGGAATGAACTTCTGAAACCGACCTGTTCCGATGCTATGAATGTCTCTGATGCTTATCTCTATGCAAGAAGACATGCTCCAAGAAGGGGTGCACGGGGGAGGTTAGGTAGTGACATTTACTCAAACCCCCAACGTGAGGCAGTGTTCAAGGAGCTTTACGGACATTGTTCTATTTGATGCTCACAACCCTCTGGGGTATTTGACAGATAAGAAAATCTGTCAAAAGCTGTTGGTTACCAGAAGTGGGGTGGGTGGGGAGATGGGTGAAATAGGCGATGGGGATTAAGGAGGGCACTTGTTGTGATGAGCACTGGATGATGTTAGAATTGTTGAATTGCTGTATTGTACACCTGAAACTAATATTACACTGTAATTAGATGGTAACATCTAATTGGAGTTTAAGTAAAAACTTACAAAAAAAAAAAAAAAGAAAGAAAAAGAAAGAAAAAATCTGTCAGGGAGGGTAAGTGAAGAGTCCAAGGTCACAGAAGTAGAAAGGGGCAGGGCCAGGTTTAGAATCCAGATTTGAACATGGACTGGTAAATGGAAGTGTCTTTACTAATTAGGGGTATGTCATTCCTTATGATCATAATTATTGAAGAATCCTGTAACAAATTCTGCTCTTAGAGCCACCGTATTCTGAGTGCTCCACAATGGAATAGGACCCTCTCAACTTCTGCTGTCACGTGCATAATTAGGATTTATGTAATAGCAAATAAGGGAAACTGCTATGCAGGACATTCCTGTGGGGGACAAGAGGCCCTTTCTCTAGAAAATGTATATATTTTGCATTTTTATATTTGCAAGTAGCACCCACGTAACCATCAACAAACTAAGAAGAGATTAATATACATGCAAAAACCTGAAGAATTTTCTAGGCTCTCTCACCTGAGGCTCTACAGGGGTAGCAATCCCACCAAGAGGCCCCTTTCTTGGAAAATTAAAGGTGTCAAATCATGGTTCATTCAAAAGGTACTTTTTGAGGCCTCTGTTGTGCAGCCACATTCAATTCGGTTTTATAACAAGCCATTTATGATCTATACAAATTGCAATGCAGTGGCAGAAAGTACCGTGACCACAGACCCAGGAACAGCACTGGGATACTTACCATGAGTGTGAAAATTACATTTCTGAAGAAAACAGGATAAATATGGTGAGAAATATTGTTATGAACATAGCTGGATAATTGTTGCCAAAGGAGGTGTTTCATTTGGCAAGAATCAAGAAGTCTAGAACCAGGCCTTAATGTCAGAGGTGTTTTTAACTGGAGAGGTTTCACACAGCCTTGTGAAGCCTTCTGGAAGCCATCAGCCCAGCCTCAGCCCCAGCGTTTAGATGCTGGCTCTGGCCACTAAAATGATGCCACCATTGTCACTCTCCCATTTTTTTTATGTTTGAGAGAGAATTGCAGATGTCCCTTAATCTCTAACTGCCTGCCACACATTAAAGAATTTTTATATCTATATAAAAATCTGTATGGAAAAGAAAAACATAAATATACGTATATATGTATGTATAACCTGGCCAAAAAGCCTATTAGAGGAAGAAAAATATTTGAGACCTTACTTAGAGGTACTTTTGGGATCTCACAGTCAGAAGACCTAAAGGGCTCTGTTCAAAATTCCCTATCCTATTTGATTTAAATTTTCTCAATATATGAAACCCAAGAAGTAGGCTGACTATTAATTAGCAAGCTATTCACTGCACCCCAGGGCAGTCATCCAAGGCACAGAGAGTGCTGAAATCTTCCATGTGGAGACTGATTTCAACAGTTTACCACAAAGAAGTAACTCAAGTCCCAGGGCATGCACTGTTTGGGTATAGAAACCAACAAAGAACAACAAAGAACAACAAAGTTTGAGCAATAATCTTTTACTACATTAAAAACAACTAAACAGGGGCGCCTGGGTGGCTCAGTGGGTTAAGCATCTGACTTCGGCTCAGGTCATGATCTCGTGGTTTGTGAGTTCAAGCCCCGCATCGGGCTCTGTGTTGACAGCTTGGAGCCTGAAGCCTGCTTGGGATTCTGGGTCTCTCTTTCTGTTCCTCCCCTGCTCATGCTTTGTCTGTCTGTCTGTCTCTCTCTCAAAAATAAATAAACATTATGTAGCAACGTGGATGGAACTGGAGAGTGTGATGCTAAGTGAAATAAGCCATACAGAGAAAGACAGATACCATATGGTTTCACTCTTATGTGGATCCTGAGAAACTTAACAGAAACCCATGGGGGAGGGGAAGGAAAAAAAAAAAAAAGAGGTTAGAGTGGGAGAGAGCCAAAGCATAAGAGACTGTTAAAAACTGAGAGCAAACTGAGGGTCGATGGGGGGTGGGAGGGAGGGGAGCGTGGGGATGGGTATTGAGGAGGGCACCTTTTGGGATGAGCACTGGGTGTTGTATGGAAACCAAGTTGACAATAAATTTCATATATTGGAAAAAAAAATAAAACAAACATGTTATTTGGAAAAAAAAATAAATAAACATTAAAAAAAAAAACAAAAACAAAACTAAACAGACCATGTCCTACTTCTTATGTTCCACTGGGGGAGGGACTCTGAAGGGTCAACACTTTACGAGACTCAGAAGAATAGAAACCTCACAGTGGCTCCATAAAGCTCCCTTTGCACACACAGGGACCGTCTGTGGACAGAACCATTCCCTAGGTTATGTTGTCTCTAGAAACCAGAGAGAAACACAACACGCACACAGGGCATTCCTATGACAATGTGTCCTAAAAGTCACCGCTTCCAAACCTTAGTCTGATTTGCTTCACTACCAACTTTTATGCTGAATGACACATTACAAACTTGTACTCTCTTGCATTCCCCCCTCGGTCCTCTCTGGGGGTAGGGCAGACAACAAGACAAGGATAGACAAAAACGCCAGAGAGAAGTGGAAGGAGCTTCTCTAGGATGTCCCCACCGAGCCTGGCCCTGGCTCCCTGCCTGACCCCCCCCCCCCCCCCCCCCCCCCCCCCCCCCCCCCCGTCTGAAGACAGACCACAACCACACGGCCCCTTGCGGGCAGGCTGCAGGGAAAGGGCGGGAAGGACTGTGGGAGAACGCTGAAGTCAGCTGCCCATGAGCCTCTGAGTCAGCACCTTCAAGACCAGAGTGGCTGCTGGGAAACAGACTTCTCTCCCACAAAAACCCCAAATATAACAGCAGTCTAAGAGTTTGAAACCAATGGACACAGTTCCAGGCGGGAGTTCCAAGCTGATCATGGGTGCCAAGGAACTGGGGAACGGAACCCATCACCCACCCAGTCACGGCTGCCTTCCCGAGACAGCAGCAGTGTTCGAGAGACAAGGAAAGATGAGTGGGGTGCTACATGGATGTGCAAGAGTGAGTCCTGCCTGGAGCTGGGCTCAGTTTTAAGTCCTTACCGAATAACCAAACACAACAATGACCTCATTCCAGAAACTGTTTTCCCCAGGAAGACTTGGATGGCTTCACGTTTCAACTTAGTTGTTGCTTTTAAAGTGAACGGGTATAGAGGGTAATTGGGGATGCAATGGAAAGAGACTCAAAATGTTCTAATCAATGAGGTATGAAAGTCATGCAACTTTAAGTACGTCTCAGGATGTATTACCCGAGAAAAGCACAACACAAAATTGTACACAGACACACACATACTAACTTAGAAAAAAAGTTTAGAAGGAAAGATACTGACTGACCTCTCCAAGTATGAGTGAAGGAATTATAAACAATTTATTTAAATTTTTTCTACTCTTCTAAACCTAAGAATTCTCCAGCTATCTGACCAAGCACACAGTTTCACAAAGGATGTACGTTAACCAGTACGGGAGGAAGGAGTTCCTTGTCTGGGTCACCAGATGTTCCAAATTAATCCCAGTGACCAAGACGGATGCAGACAGCAAGGACAGCCAGCACATCTATCGACAGAATTATTTTTCACATTCTCTTTAATGAATGTGTATGGCTTTTCCAACGGGGGTGGAAAACATCCTAAGAAGTTAGTGGCCTGAGGCATCATGCATGTGGGAGCCTTGAGAGCTTCAAGAATCTGCCTCTTCTCTACCCAGGGAGAGTCTCTCAATACTGTAGGATTGTATGGGGTGAAGGGAGGCAGAGAGAAACAGCACCCGGGCAGAATTCTGAAATGCAAGCTTAACTCAGAACTGTGCATTCCGGTGGTTGGACAAAACAGCTGCGTACTCTCTCAACTACATAATACTCCTGCTTCCAAAATGACAAGTTTTCCATGCTGAGGCCACTCACACCTCACCCACACCCGCCCTGTACACCCAGACTCTGCACTGTATGCAAAGAAATGTTAACATCTGTCGGGGGGTGGGGGAGAGGAGGCATCTACTGCATGCTGGGCCCCTCTCCTAACTAGCACCAGGCCAGGTCCTTCCTCTATGTCTTCTCCTTCAAAGTTCAAAATAATGTAGAAACAAGGGGTTGTGAGCTATTTTAAGACAGGAAACCAGAAGTACAAGACAACCCGTCAGTAGGCTGAGAAACTACGGGGATGGAATTGGCACGTGTCATCTGGCTTAGAAGCCCTTGCTCCCAGGCAATGTGGACACAAGCAGCCTTCTGCATAAAGACATATCAGGGGATTGTTTCTGGCTCCTGAAGGAGGGACAGTTTCATGAGAATGGTTGTGAAAGTTTGAAAAAAGAAAAAATGCTGCTAAAAGCCAGTTACGGACACTGCCAGGCTCCTTGGGGCTTTTATGGTGCTGCTAAAGGGAAGCAAGGTCCATTCTGCCATGCTGGCACTCCTTAGGCAAAGCCTGGTGATTCACAGGGGGAGGCCGGCCCCTTCTGCACATTGGGCAGCGGCTGCAGCGACCAGAGGTGGTGGCACTGACTCATAAAGCAGCCAGTGGTCACTGAGCCCTCCTTTTGTTCCAGGCTGTGCACTGGGTGCTTTATTCACATTCTCTCTCGTTTGCAAGAGCTCTATGCCCAGAGTGACACAAGCAGCAGGTGGTGTTATTGGATTCAGACCCAGGACAGCCTGATCCTAAGCACTTTTCCTGCTAACACAGATAGAACCATGTCGCGAATCCCAGACCCTCATCTCTTTGACAGAGGAAGAGTGGATCCCTGCTGCACGGTCAGCACATCAAATCCTCATTCTTCCACCGGTGACATTTCTCTAGGACATTCACATGCCCTGTTCACAACTTGAATTGCTCCAGAAGGTACAGGGCATGTGAATGTCCTAGAGAAATGTCACGGGTGGAAGAATGAGGATTTGATGTGCTGACCGTGCAGCAGGGATCCAAATCAAATCCCAGGAGGCCTCACCTGCTAACCCATGTCCAGGCCACCCTCAGCACCTGCTCCTTCCACAGAGGGATGGTCATTCTTCCACAGGGACAGGTCATTTATATGCTCTGGTTTGCTTCCTATGTTTCTGCTTTCTCTTCCCTACTATATTCAAAGTTCCTTTCAAATCAGTACTTCCCAACTGTAAGACCATTTGCAAGGAGGAATCACAGAAACAACAGAATACACTGCAGAAGAAACTAAGATCCTGCCTAAAATTGTTCCACTTACTGTATTTGCAGGCAGCATGGTTTTGGACGGAGTGACCCCTCTGAGACACGATTTTACAGTATCTCATAAGAATGCAACTTCCAGAACGGGAGCTGCCAATTGTAATTTCACTGGAATCCATGGAAAGTCTTATTCTTAGATTGAAAACTTCAAGCACTCAAACAGGAGACAACAAACACTTGGCTTGGCCATAGTTCATTTAAAAAATTAAAAACCTTCAACTTTTGGTAGTAATGTTTAAAAGCACCTCAACAGTATCATGTGATTGTTTAACAGAAAATAAAAAGTGGACATATTGTTAGGATGTGTTAATGGAAGTGGAATGTCCAGATCACAGAAATGTGCAGCTGAACTCTGGGCCGAGCCCTTGTTATCCAAAATGACAACACACTCGATGCTGAGAAGTGCACTTAATAAACTGCTAGAGTCCTCAGAGGAGGAAGAGCCTTGGTGTCTTTGTGGTAAGAAAAGAGCACAGAGTTGGGGTGCCTGGGTGGCTTGGTCGGTTAAGCGTCTGACTTCGGCTCAGGTCATGATCTCACGGTCCGTGAGTTCGAGCCCCGCGTCGGGCTCTGTGCTGACAGCTCAGAGCCTGGAGCCTGTTTCGGATTCTGTGTCTCCCTCTCTCTCTGCCCCTCCCCTGTTCATGCTCTGTCTCTGTCTCAAAAATAAATAAACGTTAAAAAATTAAAAAAAAAAAAAAAAAAAAGAGCACAGAGAAACGTAAAGAAATTTTCAGATGTTTGACAGGCTGACATATGGAAGAGGGGGTCTAGAACATGAACCGGTGAGTAGGAATTACTGAGAAACAATGTTCTGTTCAATCAAAAGAAACTTGCAAACTGTGCCTGTGGGAGGCAGAATGACGGCCCCCAAAGATGCCCACGGCCCAATCCCAGAACCCGTGTCTGTGTTACCTTAAGTGGTAAAAAAGGACATATTTGCAAGTTTGATGAAGTCAAGGATCTTAAGATGGGGAGACTCCAGGATTAGCCTTGTAATCACAAGGCTTCTTATAAGAGGGAGGCAGGAATATCAGAGAAAGAGATGCGACAACAAAGCAGAGGTCAGACTCAGAGAAAGATCGGGGTGCCACACTGCTGGTTTTGAAAGTGGAGGAAGGGGCTACAAGCTAAGGAATGCAGACAGCTTCTAGAAGCTGGAACAGGGTGGGGAACCACAACGGAACCGATTCTCCCCTGGAGCTTCTAAAAGAAATGCAGCCCCACAGACACCTGAATTTTAGCTAACTAGTATCCACTGTGGACTTCGGACTTTCAGAACAGTAACAGAATGCATGTGTGTTGTTTTAAGCCACTAAGTCTGTAGAAATTTGTCAGAGCAGCAACAGGCGATGAATGCCATGTCTAACAAGGGAATAACCACTACCAGCCCCAGTGAGCTCCCTGTCTCAGAAGGCAATCCAGAAGAGACTGAACACCTACCCATCAGGAATGCTGTGCAAGAAGGCCTGGATGACTCACAGCACACACTGTGACCCTGAGAGTCCACATGCACTTGGCTGGTCCTTCTCCTGCCATTGTGTTCAACACACTGGTCTCCACCCCAGCCTGGTGGCAGGCAAGGCTTGCCCTCGCCTTCTCCCAGGAGGACAGCAGCAGTTAGTAAAAGGCACACTTTGAGTGGGGGATGTCCCAGTGGTGCCTGGGCCCGGCTCAGCACTACAGTGCTTGCAGGGTGCCTACCTGAGCAGAGGACCCCTCTGTTTCTGGCACAGGAAAAGTTGTCACACTGGCAGAAAGCCCCGTAGATCTTGCCGAACTCGCTCTCGAAGCAGGAGCACTGGTTGCAGCTGCACTCCCCACGCCCGCTGCACAGGGGCTTGCCCTCTGCTTCCCGGCACAGGTTCTGGTATCCACTCTGGCTCTCCCCTTCCTGGCACTCACACCTGGTGCCCAGGTAGCTGGGGTTGCAGTCGCACAGGCCACAGACGTAAGTCCCGTTCCCACTGCATCTGGCGCTGTCGGGCTCCAGCCCTGTGCTGCAGCCGCACCTGCAGCTGTAGGTGACCCCCACCTCCAGGCTGTCCCGGAACCCCACTGGCCGCAGCGTGAACGTGTGCTCCGCGTGCTTGCCTGGACAGCTCCGGGCCTCCGCCGACACCTCGAAGGACGCCTGTGCAGAAAGAAGAGAGGGGATGTGGCGTGGCTAGTCAAGAGCTCTGGGGTATCTGCACCAGCCTCCTAACCCCCCCGGGGACCCAGGGAACTTCCCCCCCACCCCCGTCCTGAGGTCCTTGATGCAGAGCTGCCACTGAGCCCCAAGGAGGAAGAGGCCCCAGGCCACCAAGCGCCCTCACTGTACCGAGGACGAGAACACTCGGGCGCGCCCGTGTTTGACGGGCACGTTATCTTTTCATCTGCACGACCCTGAGGAAACTTTGGGCTTCCACAGAAAGGTAGAGACTCATTCCAGGTCACACAGTTCTTCCTGCATTTCACTTGTATCCTATCCTCTCCCCTGGCCATTGTGGAAGTCACTCAGTCAACAAGTACTTGCTAAGCACGTCTTCCATGCCGGGCACTGAGCTAGTTCTCCCTGACCTCACAGGGCACGGAGGTCCATGGACCCCGGCCGATTACCTGCCCCTCTGCAGAAAGGTTTCCTTTCCTTCTGGAGAGGGGACGGGATGACCCTGGGTCCCTTCCAGGGTATCTGTCTTCCCACAGGTAACACCTGAAGCCTCGCTCACGCTCGACCCAGGTTCCTCCTCTGGCTGGTCCTCGTAGCTGCGTCTTTCACGATCACGGCCCCAAGGTCGTAAACAAGAGTCATCACAGATGAAACACTCCACACACACGTACAATATTTCTCCTTTTAAACAAAGCATGAAGAGAAGTGCCGCTACCTCCTGAGCTTCTCATGGGTTGCCCTGGAAACAGGCAGCAAGGTGGTTCTAGGTGGCAGACGGTGGTGCAGGAAAGATGCCTGTTGGCTGCCCACAGGGCTGCAGTGTGAGGATGACAAGGACACAGCAGCCTGGCTCTCCCAGGGGGCGGAGCCTGGCTCCCCGCCCCCCCCCCCCCACCTCCCACCGAGAAAGGAGCCATGTGCGGTAGTCATCCAACACTTGGCTCAGAGCCCAGCACAGGTGGGGTCCGCAGACAGGTAGCTGGCACCCCCTGACCAAACACTACTCTGAAACACTCCTCTCAACGGTGGCACTCTCTGACCAGACAGAGGCCTGTGCCCACTCCAGAAACTGACTCACTGCATCTGGCCAAATGTCTTTATTTTATTTCATCTCATTTCATGTTTATTTTTGAGACAGAGACAGAGACAAAGCGTGAGCAGGGGAGGGGCAGACAGAGAGGGAGACACGGAATCCGAAGCAGGCTCCAGGCTCTGAGCCGTCAGCACAGAGTCCGACGCGGGGCTTAAACTCATGGACCGCGACATCATGACCTGAACTGAAGTCTGACGCTTAACCGTCTGAGCCACCCAGGCGCCCCTGTTTTTGAAAAAGTTCCTCAGTTCATTCTGAAGCTCAGAATGGGTTGGAACCAGTTTTAGCTGTTGTTATTTTTAATTCTATTATTTGGGCTGGATTAAAACTGATTTTTAAAAAGTCATCTAGGCTTAGTTGGTTATGCATCGACTCTGATTTCAATTCAGGTTATGATCTCACGGTTCGTGAGTTCGAGCCCTGCGTCAGGCTCTGTGCTGGCAGTGCAGAGTCCGCTTGGGATTCTCTCTCTCCCTCTCTCTCTGCCCTTCCCCACTCATTTCCCCCCTCAAAGATGAATAAGTACACATTTAAAGTTAAATAAATAAATAAATAAATAAATAAATAAATAAATAAATAAATAAATAATCCTCTATTACTTGTTTTACTGTTACTTAGGTAACAATGCGTATGTTTAGAGAACACTGAAAACATGTTTTTTCTAAATGTTCTACAGATCCCTATCACTTTGGGGTCTTTAATAATTCTAAAGGGCTTCCCCTCAGATTCTAGGACCTGTGGGGCCACCCCAGTGTAGGGGTAGGTGAGACTGAGCAGGAGGACAGACCCAGCACTCCAGGTGCCAGAGAGAGGTCCTACTTGGTGGCACACACGGCTCCAAGGGGACTCAACAACAGACATCCAGGAATCAGTGTTAGCCAAGGGGTATCACAGGTGAGCTGAGGATGGTGACCACTAGCCAGAATCACAGGGTTCTGGGAGAGCCAAACCAGCAGCAGACAGTAGGGACTAACCCATCCCCTTTCCAGAGAGGAAGCAGGGTTGGTGGGTCAGGGAGCTTAATGCTGGTCACACAGCTGGCGGGGGTGGGACCGGGCCTGTGCTCTCCTTGGCACATCACTTCCTGGAAGTGGGGAATGCGCCAGATGTTCAGTGTCCTTATCTGGGGACAGAGGGAGAGGTGGCCCAGCTCACTGCAGGGACCACTAGATGGTGATCCCCAAGGTGGTGACCAGAGGTGTCTCCAAATCATCCTGCCTTGTGCTAGCCTACAGATAGGAAGTGGGGGGAGGGGGGGTACTTGACCGAAGCCACCCACGGGACCATCGAGAATGCAGAGGTGAGCATCCCTCCGTTCAGAGAGAAGCCATGGCTTGCTCAAGGCTACTACTTCTGAGGGCTACAATTGTGTGGGACCTATGAAGTGAAACGCCCTTGCCTCCCAAAGGCATCTGTGGGTCAGAAGTGGAATAAGCTACAGAGGAATAACCCAGACCAAAAGCCAAAGGGATTTAATTACTGAAAGATGGTGAGGAGTGTCCATCTGTGAGCATAACCTTCCCCCAGGGAAACGTGCCTGCATTAAGGGACACAGTAACGAGAGAATTAAATCTCCCCAGTCTTACCAGTGTGTCTGTGTTCTCCAGGGCCTAAGTGCAGAAGCTAGGGGAGCCCCTGCATCAGTGCAGGGAGCCAGTCACCCAGGACTTAGAAAGGCTCACATGCCGTCCGCCTGGCCAGCAGCACAAGGACGACTGGCTTTAAGCGGTCCCGGTGGCCTTCCCCAGCCAAAGTTGTGGTCTAACCGAGGTCCTAGCTGTCGGGCCCGTGCAGCCAGCCACCTGATCACCAGAGAATGACTCTAATTCAGCCATGGGGTCTCATGTCCTGCCGGGCACAGGAAGGCTATAAAAAGCACTTCAGGAACAAGTAAATCTGTTCTGCTAACCTCCTTTCAGAGTCCATTCCCTGAGGGATCAGGAAGGAATCCAGAGTCTGTCAGGCAGCTGGAATGAGACTTTTCCCTGATTACCACAGACTTCAACTGATACTGAAAGCTCCCCAGTTCCTTGAGACTTTCCATCTCCCACTCGGAGATTCCAGAGAAAGGTCATGGACACAGCAGCCCTCCCTCCCATCCAGTCTTGTTATTGAAGCCTCATTGGGATGCTCCTGGTTTCCCCACAGGGCTCTTGGCCTGACCCTCGCTTTCAAAAGGGCTGCCCAGCCCCCACCCCAAACCCACCAAACCCAGGGCTGTACAGACGCCAAGTCCACCAGGAACTCACTGAAACAAAGCGCTGGGCACGGGCATGCGGTACAGAGCCCCACAGGAGGTGACAGGAGAGGGGGATGCTGTGGGAAGCCCGTGATGGGCTCACTGCGTCCTTTGTACTGGGCGTTAGTGCTTGCTGCACGGCTGGCCACTTGCATACTGATTTGTCAAAGCCGGTTCATGAGAAAATCAACTCCCAGTGGCCGGGCCCACTCCATCAGCACTGGCTGGTGTTGGGGCCAGAGGAGGAAAATTAGAGAAAACACAGAAATCACTGGAGAAGAGAACCTTATTGGATATGACACTTTCAACATTTTATTTGAGGCGTGTTTCTCGTTGAGGATGACCTTGTCCCTTACCCCCTGCCATCTTTCCTGCTTCTTGCCCAGAAGAGCTCTCTTAACCCAGAGAACACAGGACAGTCACAAAACCGTGGCCTCTGGTTGGAAGTGACCATAGAGTCCCTCCCTGTGGAAGCTTTAGCTACAGGGGTGAGACCCACCTGGCTGCCACCTGAACCCAGCTGTCCCAAGACTGCACCCCACACACGTACCCCATGGGGCCCATCCTCATCCATAGACCAGACCCAGAGGTACCCCATGACAATTATTCCCTGTGTACTTTCCCTAATCCTGCTTCCCTAAGGTAAGTCCCCGAGCCCTTCTGCTCGCTCTACACTCCTGCCTACCTCATACCATTCGCCACCTTGTCCATGGGGCTCCCAAATCATGGCATTGAAGAAAAACACCCGGCTGCCAAATAACACCAGACACCTTGGCACATCTGTCCTACCCGTATGTCCCGGCCCTGCCTCTGCAGCCTCCACTCCAGCCACCCTCTCCTTAGGCCCCAACACTCCCCTCAGATGCTTCCTCCTACAAAAGGGCAATGCTTGTTCACAGCCTCAGAGCCTCACCTGCTGCTCACCATGCTATGCCCACTCCTCCCCCTCCATGCCTGGAAAATCCCTACTCATGCTTCTTAGCTCGAACAGCACCCCTGTGATGTGGTCCTTCTTCCTTGGGGCTGCAGTGACACCTTGCTGAGCTTTTATAGCCGCACCCATCACCCTCTATGGGGCTGCCTCATCTGCACGTGTATTTCCTCTGCCAGATTTGTCCTTGAGACAGATGTTAGAGCAGGGAAGTGCCCACATACTCAGTAGCCGGCCTGGTTGCTGAAGCCCAACTGTGAGCCCCCTAGAGAAAGCTCAGTCTGGAAGGAGGGACAGAAGTTTGCCTTCCTGGCCCAGGGCTAAGAGAATCAGATTGGCCTCAGCCAGAAGTGCAGAAATGCATCTCTCAGCAAAAAGGTGGCTGAGGGAGCGCCCCCTCATTCCCTGCCAGGGCCGGCTCCATGGGCCTGTGTCTGTGCACTCCCAGGGCCCCACACTCCGAAGGGCCCTGTGCTGTTTAATCCTCTGCTGTTGTCACCTTCAGACTCTGCATTTTTGAACAAGGACCCCATGCTTTGATTTTGCACTGGGCCCTGCACCTTATGCTGCCAGCTCTGCCCCCACTGCTTCTGGGGCCCTCAAAGAGCTGAGTCAAAGGGACGCTCCCGGCACAAGCATGCGGAAGAGCCATCGAGGGCACCCGTGTGGAGGCAGCGCCCTTCTTTCTCTATCGCAGATGCTCTACCAATCATCCCAAGACAGCTGAGATTTTTTGTGTTTGCGAGAAGATGCCATTTAAAAATCTTTTTTTTTTTTTTTTTTGTCCTCTGGACAATGTCCTTACTGTTTCTGAGCTATCCTGGCAAAAAAACAAAATCTGTACAGCACGGTGTCTGTATGTAAGTGGTAATGATAGCACCTTGGGCTTCCTTGAAAGCTTTTTCTTCCAAAGTGCATGAGGTATACCACAGGCTTTGGTACCAGCAGCTTCAGTTTCGACTGCTGGTGTTTGGGGTTCAACAGCAGCAGGATTTCCGGCAAGTTTCTCAGGTCCCCCTTGGAGCCTCAGTCTTTCTCACATGAAGTGGGGAAGTAATGTCTACCTTACAGGCGCTGCAAGAAGCAGAGGAAGCTGCAGTAAATCCCTACGGCAGAACGGGGCCCATTATAAACCCCCGGAGTGGTACTCATGTTATCCCCTCCATGATAAGGAGGACTAGTCAGATGACCTTGGTGTGAGTGGCATCCACTGCTTGCTAGCTGGGGGATCTCGGGCATGTTGTCACACTCCCAAATCTCAGTCTGGCAGCAATGGGTGCAGCGTCCCATCCCCCACCTAAGCCAGGGGGTGTGTGCACTGAATGAGGTGAGGTGCCTAAAGGCACTCGATGAACTGTGTTCCCCGTGTGAGGGCCCCTATTCTTTGTTATCATGCTTTGCTTCGAAATGAACCCTCTGAAATAGATAGGACAGAACAGAATCATAGGCACTAAAAGGCCAGGGAAAGGTGGTCTAGGGTACCAGCATCAGAGCCAGAAAGCCCCAGCTTTGAATTTTCACTTTGCTACTTATGGTAGTGGAATCTGGGCAATTCAATTCTTTGTGCCTGAGTCTTTCTCATCTGTCAATATAAACAATGGTATCTTCCTCACAGGGAAGTGGTGAGGAACACAGAGCTAACTCACAGTCTAATTTGTTCCTGGTCTTTCCTAAGGCTAACTGCATGTCCCTCTTGGGTCCATGAGGGACCCCAATATTCTCATAACAATTTTCTCATTTTTGCTTAAGGCAGCGTAAATTGCCTGAGTTTCTTGCATATCCCAAAAGAAATCTAACTTTATGCTGTCATTATCAAAAAACACCAGTTCCTTTGACCTTCCTGGTTTCTAGACAATTCATCGTGATAGTTGCTTGTCATTTGCTCTTTGAAAAAAAGAGAACTGAGCACAGAACTCCATATGTAGTCTTACCCACACGAAGAAGAGTGGAACCATTATCTCTGGGGTTTCAAAATACTTCCGTTAATATGACCTCAATGGCCTTTTTTTTTTTTTTTTTTTAAGCAGCATTGTTTATTCACATTAAGCCTTTGAGAATCAGAATCTTCCAGGTCCTTATCTTAAAAACTACTAGCAAACTAAGTTTCCTCTACCCTGTTAATAGTCTGAACTAAATGCAAGATATCAGTCCTGTGATTTCAATACTGCTGAATTTTGAAAATGATTTTAAGTCTTGGTTTTCCTGGAGCAAAGATAATCTGTGTTTTCTAGTTCTGTGACCTTTTCATACTTGATAAGCAGTCTTTCGTGAGTTCCACTCAAGCCAGTAGAAAACACAAGTAGATAAGAGACATTTGGAACCTCATTCAAGTCTTCCCTCCAGCTGACATTATGAACACTCCTCAGAAGCAAGTTTACTCAGCTACAAATCTGCCTAACTGTGCTGTCATCAACTCACATCATTTATCTTATCCATAAGGATGTCATGAGACATTGCCAAGAGCCTTCCTGAACCCCAGGCGTCTTGTGTGTGTGCTGTGGGTCCTCTCTCTCACTTCTGTCCCACTGCACCTATTTCTCCAAGTAAGGATTCCTTGCTGGGTGTTTTTCATGTGTTATTCTTGCGCCTTCCTGACACTGCCCCAGGCATTCTAGCCACAGATCCACAGAATTCACTTACATGTCATTTTCTCTGGTTATCTCTACCTCCTTCTGTTTTTCATAGCTGTCTCTCTAAACCCTGTGACAATTAGGCGTTGTGGTTTTCAAAAAATCATCTGGATTGATCAAAACAACACAAATATGTTGCAAAATTTGACAAGTATTAAAAAATAAAATTTTCTTGGAAGTGCCTCTTTAATGAGATGACGCTTTCCCCACCTAAACAGTCCATGTATATAGTATTACTTATTGCTAAATAAGACAGGGATCAATTCTATTCCAATTTTGTATTGGTCTAGATTAAAGCACAACCTCCAAACAAACTTATTCATTTAATTAGGAAGATGGGAATGGAAGGATTTTTGTATGGCAATGTTACCTTATTCTATGAGTGCCTTCCGAGTTAAATGCCACAATCATTTTTAATTTTTAATGATTTATCATCTGACAACTGATTAGGACCTCTTTCACTTTTTTTTTTGTAAATAAACTTGGAAAAAAACATGCTTTAGAAAAACAGTTGTTACTTAGAGTCCTTCACTTTCTCAACACTGATGCCATGTTCTGAATTTTCCCTTTGACAGGGCGAGGCACCACTGTAAGACTTAGAACAGGCGAGACATCCACCTGTGTGTCATAAATGAGGGCTGCTGTGAAGGGGAAGGAAGGAGAGGATCAGGCATGGCATGTGGGAAAGGCCCAGAAGACCATATGGAGGCTCAACCAGACACATGGCTACACCTACTTTTAGAGCTCTTTCCCCTAGAGCCCTGGGTATAAGTGTGTGTGTATCCACTTTGGCCTACGTTAGTGCTTAGTGCCCCCAAAGATATGGTCATCTATTTTCAAGGTCCCTATCCATTTTTTTTTGGCTCTAGTCAGATTCTTTTATGTGTGGAAGAGAACTTTCTCTCACTGCCTTTCTGTTTTCTGAGCAATGAAACTATCAACATAGCAAGGAAAGGATCCACGGTCTGCTTCTAAGCAGCAGGAAGCTCTGGAAGACGTGTGGACAGCTCTCCATCACCACTCTGCCTGCCTCTGTGCCTGTGTTTGTTCTTTGTTCTCATCACCCATATATTCTCCCCCTCCCTTAAGCCCTTGGCTTGGCACATAGGTACATATCTTTACATACAATATTTCTTAATTATACCCACTTAACCCACACAGAGCTTCTAGGCCCTCCATTGCTGTGGAGTTATCCATTCCATGTGACCAAATCAGAAGAAATGGATGGCTTTCTTCATATTTTGCAGAAGAGAAAAGTGAGGGTCAGATTATCCGAGACACAGAGCAGGCTGCAGAGGACTAGGAAGGAAGGCCAGTTCTCTTAGATTCCCACCCATACTCGCCCACATGATTTCATCCCTGTCAAATGAAAATAATAATGGTTGAAAACACCAAGGGCACAATGTCAACTTGAAGAAGCCTTAGGTGGCGATGCACTGAACACTGTCGACTGACCAGATCCACCCGGCACCTTAAACACACAACACAGAGCATGCCTAGGAAGGTCCCCCAGCATGTTATGCTGAGTTGGAAGACAGAATATAAACCCCTAAAGGACTCTAATAAGTCATAAAAGTTACCAGAAGTCAAAGAATGATGACCAATGCTAACAGGTATAAATGGGGATGAGAACTTACCGTGTCCCCAATCTTCAGGCCTTCACACTTCCTCTGGCCAGGGTAGGACATACCATCCTGGCAGGTAGCAGTAAAGAAGAGATTAAGATCCTCAGGCTGATCCCAGACAGACAGCTCCACTTTAGACCGGATGCTCTGAACAGAGAGAAAATGGAACCAGAACCAGTTAGTAAAGCCTGCAGTTCTCCACACTGGTTCTCTGAGGCCCACTTGACTATCTCTAACTCAGGAGTCTCAGGCCAAGGAAAGTTGGGCTTGGTTCACTGCTGGTCCCACATCCTTTCCCTTCTCTCCACACGTATGCCATCTTGCTAGACCTGGCCCAAAATCTCCCTCCATGAGCTCAGAGAGGTTGATAATGGTCCACCCGCCATATGGTAACTTTATCTACTTCACAGGGGTGATGCTCTGTCCCTGCTCACCATTCCAGAGTCACTTGTCATCCCCACTCAGCTTCGCACATGCAGCTCCTCAAATCTTGCCATGTGCTCTCTAGACTGTGGGCCTTTCCATGAGCCTGGGAGAGTGTTCCCCTGGTCAGTGGCCCTTCTCTCTTCTTTTTCCCTGACTAGCATCTTGTCAAACTTCAACACCAGTTCAGCAGGCACTTTCTCCTGGAACCACCCTGCCAATCCTCATGCTCACACCCACCTCCAGTAGATGAGGGCTACATGTGCTGAGTTTTGAACTGCATTCTGAAAGAGTCATATCTTACATGTGGGTGATGTTCTCAAGATGGTGACTGAAATCAACATCAAGCCAGAATTACCCACCAGAATAGAAAAAATAAAAGACCAAAAATATCAAGTGTTGAAAAGAATGCAGAGCAATAGGAGCCCTCACCCTGCTGGTGTGAGTGTGAATTGGTATAAAAACGTTTAGAAAACCATTAGGCAGTATCTACTGCTGTTTGGACCAACCTTAGATCTACCAATTCATTGTAGGATTATACCCAACAGAGATATGTAGTGACCAGAGATATGTATGAGAATGTTTATAGCAACACTGTCTCATAATAGTTAGAAAACAGAACTACCCAAATGCCTATCAACAGCAGAACAGACTTTTAGCAAGCCAAGTTATGGTGTGTTCGTATAGAACACCATACACTAACAATTAATGAAACATGACTACATTCCATGACATAGATGAATCTTAGGACACTGCCTGAAAGAAGCCAGACACAAAAAGCATACATACTTGTACGATTCTATTTATATGAAATTTAAAAGTAGGCAAAAATTATTGGTTACCCTTGGGGGATGGCAAAAGAATAGGGCACAACGGGTGCTTCTGGGTGTTAGTAATATTCTGTTTTTTGACCTGGGTCCTGGATACTCAGGTGTATTTAGTTTGTGAAAAGTTTGTGCAATTTTCTGCATGCCTGCAAGTTTAAAAACTTGCCAAATCTCTAAGGACATGCCTTTGGAGACTGAAGCCAAATGAACCAGCTTGTGTCTAGGGGCCACATCTTACAAAAAATACATCTGTTTATACACTAAATACATTCAGTATGACAGGATGCACACATTCTGAGAGACGAAAGCACACATGGACCCCAAGATCAACTGATGATCCTCCAGGCTCCCACTCCCCTTCTCAGGTGCACTTTGGGGAACATGGCATTGAACAGATGGCAGGCAGAACTTCCTCTTGCTCACGTGGGGTTCTTTTCTTTCTTTTCTTTTTTGCTGAGCCTATAGTGCTAAACTTGAATATGTTACATATGCAGTTTTCCCAACAAATTAATAGCTTGTTGAAAATACTCTCTGCAAAAAATAGTCTCCTCCTTTGCAACAAATTGTTCAAGTGCTTCCACAACTCTAAAAATACTCTTTCTTCAATCCATTTCCTCTTGTGCCAGCCTCAACTGGCAGAGAGTTTGGTGAGCACCTCTCAACATACAGCACTCAACAGCACTCTCCTGCTAAACACAATCAGTTATTTCCAAGGCTGCCTTCCCCACTGAGCTGTGAGTTCCCAGAGCCATACCCTATTTCTCCTTAGGACTGAACACAGCTTCTGTTGAATGAATGGATGGATGTCCTAATGGCAGCTATGGTAATGGGCTCAGACCGAGTGGAAGAAACTTAAAAGTTATTTCTGAAAAGTCAAAAAGTTTATTCCTTTTACCGTGTCTTTTATTCCTGTGACTTATTCATCCCATAAGTTGAAGCCTGTATCTCTCCTGTTCACCCATTTTGCCCAATCCCCTACTTCCCCTCCCCTCTGGCAACCATCAGTTTGTTCTCCTATGTGTAGGTCTGATTCTGCTTTTTGTTTCTTTTTTTTTTAAGATTCCACTTATGAGTAGAATCATTGGTATTTGTCTTTCTCAGTCTGACTTACTTCACTTGCATAATACCCTCTAGGTCCATTCATGTTGTCACAAATGGCACAATATCATCCTTTTATGGCTGCATAATATTCCATTCTATATATACAACATCTTCTTTACCCATTTGTCCATGACGGATACTTAAGCTGTTTTCATGTCTTGACTCTTGTAAATATGTAAACATATGGGTGCATATATCTTTTCAAATTAGTGTTTTCACTTTCTTTGGGTAAATACCCAGTAATGGAATTATTGGATCATATGGTACTCTATTTTTAATTTTTTCAGGAAACTCCATACTATGTTCCACAGTGGTTGTACCAATTTGCATCCCAACAACAGTGCATAAGGGTTCCATTTTCTCCACATCTTTCGCCAACACTTGCTATTTCTTCTTGTCATTTTCATGTTAGCCATTCTGACTGGTGTAAGGTACTCTCTCATTGTGGCTTTGATTTGCAATTCCCTGATGATGCCAAGCATCTTTTCACGTGTCCATTGGCTATCTGTATATCTTCTTTGGAAAAGTGTCTATTTGGGTCCTCTGTCCATTTTTTAATGATCATTTTTTGGTACCGAGTGGTATAATTTTTTTTTAAGATTTTATTTTTAAGTAATCTCTACACCCAACATGGGGTTCAAACTCATAACCCCAAGATCAAGAGTCATATGCTTTACCAACTGAGCCAGCCAGGCACTCTGAGTTATATAAATTCTTTTTATTTTAATATTTATGTATTTATGTATATGTATGTATGTATGTATTGATTGATTGATTTGAGAGAGAGATAGCAAGCAGGGGAGGGACAGAGAGAGAGACAGAATCCCAAGCAGGCTCTGTGCCATCAGCATAGAACGTGGTGTAGGGCTTGAACCCATGAGATCACGACCTGAGCCAAAATCAAGAATCGGACGCTTAACCAACTAAGCCCCCAGACACTCCTATAAATTCTTTATAGACTTTGATGAATATTAGCCCTGTAATTGGATATGTCACTTGAAAATAAATTTTCCCATTTAGTAGACTGTCTTTTTGTTTTGTTGATGTTTTCTTCAAGTGTGCAAAAGCTTTTTATTTTGATGTAGTCCCAATAGTTTATTTTTGCTTTTCTTACCTTTACCTTAGGAGACATGCAGAAAAATGTTGCTATAACCGATGTCAGAGAATTTCCTACCTGTGCTCTCCTCTAGGATTTGTATGGTTTCAGGTATCACATTTAGGTCTTTAATCCATTTTATTTATTTTTATATACATGTTAGAAAGCGGTCCAGCTTAATTCTTTTTCATGTAGCTCTCCAGTTTTCCCAGCACCACTTACTGAAGAGACTTTCTTTGTTTCATTGTATATTTTCATTGTTTCATTGTATACTTTCACATAGGTTAACTGACATACAATTGTGGATTTATTTCTGGAGTCTCTATTCTGTTCCATTGATCTATGTGTCTATTTTCGTACCAGTACCATACTATTTTGATTACTATAGATTTATATTATATCTAAAACAAGGTCAATTTAAAAAATATGTATGTTTGGGGGTGCCTGGATGGCTCATTCGGTTCAGCGTCTGACTTTGGCTCAGGTCACGATCTCACAGCTCATGGGTTCGGGCCCTGCATCGAGCCCTGCTGATAGCTCGGAGCCTGGAACCCGCTTCGGATTCTGTGTCTCCCTCTCTCTCTACCCTGCTCCTGCTTGTGCTTGCTCTCTCTCTCTCTCTCTCTCTCAAAAAATGAACAAACATTAACTTTCTTTTTGATATATATATTTTTGAATTGCAAATAACTATGAGAATAAGGCAAATCAATGTATCATAAAAGGGCTAGGTAGACTGGAGCTACATAAAAAATTACTTGGGATCAGTCACATAAAACATGAGGGCCCTGTAGCTCACCAACAAGACATTAGGAGGAAATACCAATCCTCCCTCCCCATGAAGGTCTGCTGGAGCTGCCACCCAGAAGGGTTAATGGGGAATTTGGTAGGGGGAGAAAGAGCACTGGGGACTGGGACTCCTACTGAATGAATTGGTAACTATAATGGATAGAAATTAAATCTATGCTGTAGTCTAG
This sequence comes from Panthera leo, assembly GCF_018350215.1. Taxonomy (NCBI): domain Eukaryota; kingdom Metazoa; phylum Chordata; class Mammalia; order Carnivora; family Felidae; genus Panthera; species Panthera leo. The sequence continues at coordinate 69,999,279 of NC_056687.1, forward strand.
ACCCCCAAAGCCTTGTGTTGTGATCTGAAGTTTTTATTACTCCTGGCCCCCATAGGAATCAGAAACTCTTAAGATGTTGACAGCGGGGGGGGGGGGGGGGGGGGGGGGGGATAGGAATCATGAAGATTATTCAGTTTAAACCTATCAGTTTATGGAAGTGGGAACTGAGGTCAAAGAAAAGGCATTGTCCAGGGTCATTCAGCGCCTAGAGGCAGGCAGGACAGAACCAGGCCTTCTTGATCTCCCTGCAGTGCTCTGACCTTGGAGAATATGGACAATCAGGTTGTATTCTGATCATAAAGGTCTATCTCCTATAAAAGACTATGGCCTCCCAGAGGGCAGGACTGTATTCTGCTTGCTGTTTTTGTTTTGTTTTGTTTCTCAAGATGTAGACGGTATCTGCCACACATTAAGCCATTATTATATATTTGCTGGACAAATGAATGAATGAATGGAGCATAAAATATAATAAAGAAGCAAAGATACAGGCAATACATGAAGACTTACAGATGACTCCTGAAATTCAGTTAACTCCTACTAGCCCTGCCCCTGAAGACATTTCCTTACTCCTCATCCTGGGACAAGGAGACAATGTCAAGAATGTCAGAAGTTTAAAGGCTATTAAAATGCTCGGTCAGGCTAGGTCACATCTGCAATTGCTTTAAGTCAGGCCAGCTGTGGAATGGGTGGGCGCAGACTTTATGGCAACAACAAAAAGAGAAACATGTGCTCCACTAGGAGACACATACACCACAGCCTCTGATACCACCCTCCACATGCAATTCTAGCGGTTTCCAGCTCCTTCTGTTCTTTCCCATTCTGAAAAGAGCCCCCAGTGATTCTCTGAGTCCTTGTCCCCTTTCTCAATGTGACACAGTGCTCGTGTTCTGTATGTGTGCACCCAGGGCCTCTCTCTGGGCTTGGGGCTCTCCTTAGCACCTCCAGTACAGCCAAGCTCCAGTTTAGCCAAGCTAAACCCCCTTGGGAGGACTTGGTGATCTCTCGCAATGAAGAATTTGGCAGAGAAAGAAAAGATATATAAATCAAAGCCCAGAGTTGAAGTTTCACATTATGAAAGCTGCATACAACAGACTTGAGTCTACAAGACATTAAACATGCCCTTCCCATTCTGCTCCCTCCGCAGCCTAGCTAAAAACCACAGCTATTTCATCTGTTACATGTGCTTCAACCAAAATCTTTTCAGAATGTCCCCACAGACGGTTTGCCAGCTCTCTAGGGGAGGTCAAAGTCAACACCCATACTTAGTCATGTGTTGCATGACTCATATGGGATCCGCCACAAACTGCCGAGGCGGTAAGGTGACACAGAGAAAAGCAAACAGTCCGGTTAGAGTTGGGCTTAGATCCAGGCCAAGGAGAGGAGCAGGTGAAAGGATAACCACCGCTAAGCTCCCCCACACACACGCACACACACACGCACACTCAAGGCCCAGCCTGGGCCCTCCCCTCTGTCAGAAATGACCACAGCCAGTGAAGCAGGTCCTAATCACTGTTGGGCACCAACACGGCTTCCACCCGCTGGACTTGGCTCCAAATACCTTGCTGTCTCACATTCGTATATTTAATAGCTTTCAAATCCCCACTGAGGGAAAGAGGCAGAAGTAGGGAATTACCGACGATCCTAACTTTTTGGGTTGACGCACACGTTCAATACCATGATGGTGGTGGTGATGGTTTCAAAGATGGGTACACGTGTCAAAACTTAACAAGTTTTACACTTTCAATCTGTACAGTTTATTTGTTCCCCATCTCAATAACGCTGCTTTAAATTTTTCCAGTGAACTGTTGATAGCATTCCAGAATCACCCATGTTAAAAGTTGAGTTTCGGGGCCCCTGGGTGGCTCAGTCGGTTGAGCATCCGACTTCGGCTCAGGTCATGATCTTGCGGCTCGTGAGTTCGAGCCCCACGTCGGGCTCTGCGCTGACAGCTCAGAGCCTGGAACCTGCTTTGGATTCTGTGTCCCCCTCTCTCTCCACCCCACCCCTGCTTGTGCTCTGTCTCTCTCTGTCTTTCAAAAATGAATAAACATTAAAAAAATTAAAAAAAAATAGTTGAGTTTCAAATGTTCATTCGTAAGTTGTGTGTCTCATTTCCTAACGCATTCTTTCATAGGAACCAGATGAACTCAGAGCTAAGCTACAGTCCTGGATTCCCAGACTTCTTCAGGGGTTTCATCCCAGGTTAAATGTAGCTCCTGCCTAGAAAAGATCATTTTCTATACTCATCCCAATCCTGACTCCTTAACAGCAGACAGGGCTCTCGGCTCCTCTCCTAACCTCCACCAACCACACGAAGCATATTCCCCAGGTCCCTGGATTTTAATTAGGAAAATGAATTTAGGGGCACCTGGGTGGCTCAGTCAGTTAAGTCTCTGACTCTTGGTATCGGCTCAGGTCATGATATCATGGTTCATGAGATCGAGCCCCACATCCGGCTCTGGGCTGACAGTGCAGGGCCTGCTTGGGATTCTCTCTCTCTTCCTCCCTCTCTGCCCTTCCCCTGCTTATGCACTCTCTCACTCTCAAATAAATAAATAAACATTACAAAAAAAGATGAATTTATATGTAATAAACCTGCGCAGAGCCACTGTAACACATCTCAGGGAAAGAACTCCCCCAGTTATGTACAAGCTCCCACACAGAAAACCTACAATGCCTTGTGCTCCCTGGTTATTAGTGGTCCCACACACACAGGTATCAAAGTACAGAACCACCCGGCCACACAAAGCACCGACAGAGCAGAGTGTTTTTTCCATTTCTGGCAAATACCATCCAGTCAGTTCTGTGCAACTCAGAGTCATTATGCTCTCCTTTCTTAAAGTCATGAGGAGCAGAGGGCCTAGGCCTTCAGCAGGTAGCACTCTTAGGGGAGCCCCAGAGGTAGCCCCAGAGGCTCCTGGGGAGCCTCCCAGCAGGATCTGAACTCAGGAGCTGACTGAGGATGAAAATCCTCCCTAGAAACCCAGGAGAAATTCTCACCCACCCTAGAGCCCAAGATGGGCTTGCTCTTCAGCCACTTATTCCCCAAAGGTGTGGGCTTGGCAGGAGGCAAGCTATGGTCACCCCCACCCCCAGTGACAGCAGGCCTAGCAGCAGCCCCTCTCCTTACCCAGGGGTCTCTCAGCCACGGTGCCCCCAGAGGCAGCAGTCCTAGCTCCTACTTTAATTCCTTTGGTCCAGCATCCAGAGCTTGAGGCCAAAGAAGTTCACAAAAAGAGAGGCCCTCAGAAAGGGGGTGACATTTGGCAGGCCTGGGCCCCCTCCCTCACACACACACTCTCTTCCCAGACACTCTCTCGGTAGGTCACGTTTCCACTCACCGTGGAAATGTGAAAACCACCAAAGGTGAACCTGGAAACCCTGGCCCATTGAGTCTGGTGAAGACTTAAATGTCAGGGAACAGAAAAGAGGATGTCAGTATGTAGGGAAGAGGGTAGGAAGAGGGGAAGGAAGTCTGGTTTCTCTCAACAGGAAGTTCTAGGAGTGAGGGGGAATCAGAGCACTTGTGAGAGGAAGAGGATCCTTGTGTGCAATAGAAGATGGGGCGAGCAGAGGACAGAAAACCATCCACAAATCCTCACTGCCACTCAGCTCACGCTAGGACCAGTGAGGGCTCTGGGGTCCCCCAGTGGTGAGGACATTACCTCTGACTCCTGGTCTAACTGAGCAGTATTTTGTAACTCAAAAGAGGGCTGCACCAGCAGGTTGACAAAGTCAACCCTGGAAAGGCAGAGTTCCACATACTCATTTGTACATCAGTCATGGTTGGGAAAGTAAGATGGCTTCTCTACCACACATGTGATGCCATAGTGGATAATCAGGTTCCCAGGTCTGCCCACAAATGTCTATTTCACATGAGTTTAGGACCAGCAGTGCTACTTCAACTATAGTTGCTTTATGTAGAACTTTGATTTAACAGGAAGATGTACCCTGAATTCCAATTTGTGAATTACCTGGCCCCGTGAAGGACTGAGTGGACACTGGAAGCTATAACCCTAGCGGGGCTTAGCAGGGAGGGGAGAGCTGAGGGTATAAAACTTGCCAGCATGAGAACCTGTGCTTGCCATTTTCCTGAGAAAAGTAGGTCTGAGTCAAGTACTCCTCGGGTATCTGGAACTGAGGGAAAGGAGGACAGGAGGGAGAACCTGTGCCCACCCAACCGTGGTGCTCCAGTGGGGGGCACAGGCTATCATGGAGTCAGAACCTGAGCATGTCCAGGGGCCACTGGTCGGAGTCTGACTGAGCCATTTGCTGCTCACTGGGTTCAAATTTTGATGAGAGTCAAGAGAACAGAGGTGAGGGGAGAGGATACATCAAGTAGGATGGGGGCCTTCTCCACCACAAACCGGAGTGAAGGAGGAAGGCACAAAACTCAAGAGGCAGGCAGCAGGAAGCAGAGCCATGTACGCAGGCTGCCCATGTATGCATTCACTGCCCACCTGCGTCCACAGCAGCTCCTGGAGCCTCAGCGGGAGAGGGCGAGAAGCAGCAGTGGGGAAGAAACTGGTGACTTACGTTGTACGCATTGATGATCAGCTGAATGATATTTTTGGAGTCTCCATGTAAAATCTCCACTGTTGTTCCAGGTATCAGGGCTGTAAAATTCTTGAAGGAAAAAAAAAGAAAAAAAAGAAGAGATATAAGCCAATTTTGTCCTTCTATACCATCAGAGTAAACACCGGTCTCCTGAGCTAGACCAGTAAGGGCCCCCCAGCACCACACTCTGCCAGTCTCGCACACCATAAACTGGAGAAGGTGCCACAAGGAAAGCCGAGCACGGGCCCTGGGGGACAGAGCTATGCAGCAGGCTGTGGAACATCAACCTTCGAAGGTCTAAGTGCAAAGGGGCCTGGCAAGATCTGTTCCCAAAGTAGAATGTCCTGCTCCTTCTGGGAGGCCGCTCCCATCTGGTATGTAACAGACAACTCTCTGAAATTTCATCCTCTATGGACAACATACTCTTGATATTCTTGCCATCTTTCCTCAAGTCTACCTAGATCCATATTCCCAGCTTCAGCTCGAGGATGCTCACAATCTTTTCAGCAGGAGTAAAAGGGGAATCTCTTTTAAGTCTCTCAAATATGGCCTCTTTCCTGAATAGGGAACTGACATGTGAATGATGGCCTCCCAAGGACATCTGGGTATCTCTGGGTGAAATCCTGTGGCACAGAAGGCTGCCTTGAAGTGGTTGCCTTTCCTCTTTCATTTGTCCTAATGACTATGTCACTTATTAAAGTTTCTAGACCTCTAGAAACACCCACTGCCCTCAGCCTGCCTTGGACTATGTGGACCTACTCCCTGAGCAAGGTGTCCTTGGTTCTGAACAAGGATGGCTTAGGCCAAAGTGGATCAATTCCATCTTGAAGTATCTGGAAGCATACCAAGTCTAGTCGGTGCAATCGATCCCTCTAAAGAAGTTACGTGTAAATGGCTGGGTTTTATCCTGCTATCTTCCACTGAACAACAAAAAAATAAAACCAACAATCCTCTTCCTTTGTTTTCATCTTCTAAAATTGATTCAGACTAACAGAAGAGAAAGAACTGAAGTTTTAAGTGGAATTTTATCAGTGATAATCTCAGGCAGGAGCAATAGAAAGACACGATCGGACAGAGGTTATTCTGTGGATATTTAAGAGCAGCCCAGAGAGGGGACTGGGGCGGGCAGTCTGAGGGGTGGACAGGGTTGGGGAGGGATTGCTGACTCAGTTCTCATAACCTCTCAAGTCAAAGGAAGTCAGAGGTGAGCCGAGTTTTACATTTAGCTTACATGAACACTCCTTGAGCAACTCAGATAGTTCTAGTTCAAAATGTGACTTGCCTGTGGTTGTGAGGAAGAACACATTCACGAGAGGATTTTATAACGATGGCCCAGAGGATGGCCCAGGAAAAGTCTCTGAGACAGAATAGGTTCATACACAGACTGCTCTATTCGCCCAAGACATTTATTGTTTTCTTTGGGAAATCCTATCTCAGACCGACCCCTTGGTCTGCCCTACTCTGTGAGTAAGGCATAAAACTCTGGGAATACTGGAATTAGTAATGTAACCTGCTTCAATGCCTTAGTTTTCTTTCTGTACACTTTTATTTTATATTGTCCTTCCCTATGGATTACATTGTATATCCATTTCATCATCTGAAAAATGGGAGCTCCTACTGTCTCAAAAGTTTTTCTCAGGATCACATCAGATGCCCTATGTTTAAATTGCTTATAAAGGCATGTGCTGCTAAGTGAATGTTGAATAGCTTCATCAATACTATTATTTCCCACTAGATCAAGGCAGGGCTATATTTCACTTCTCCCTTGGATCTCCCACATAGAGGAAGGCTGGTAACACTCCTCAGACCACTACCTCACACTTTGCCTCACCCCACATCCTAATCTCCTATTCACCTTCGGGTCATCATGGGCCCCAGAATCAGGCCATTGGCTCCCCTCATTCCCTCCAGGCTTACCTTGTAGAGCATATAATGGCTTTTTGTCACTGCAAAGATGAGGTTGATGTTGTTCTCTGCCAATTTCTCTCCAAGCAAGGCAAGAGATGGATAGTCCTAGCGCCAAGGCAAAAGGTCAAGGCTGTAACGTTTCCTTTTTTTTTTTTTTTTTTTTAATGTTTATTTACTTTTGAGAGAGAAAGATAGAATGTGAGTGGAGGAGGGGCAGCTAGAGAGGGAGACACAGAATCTGAAGCAGGCTCCAGGCTCTGAGCTGTCAGCACAGGGCCCAACATGGGGCTCGAACTCACAAACTGTGACATCATGACCTGAGCTGAAGTCACTTAGCTGACTGAGCCACCCAGGCGCCCCAAGGCTGTAACATTTCTAACAGGCCGAGATACCATCCCCAGCTCCAACATGCATTCAGGAACCCACACTTGCTAGGAAAAGCATCTTCCCCTGGCCATCCTTAATAACCAAGCCCCATTGGCAGCTCCAAATTGGGGAAATATGCAGAAAGGATGTCCAGGTAAGGGCCATTTGGCACTTCCCAAACTAGATGCATTCCCCTCACCCCTCCCAAGCCAGAATGGAGACATAATGAGTGGAAGATTCCCACAGCTGGTCTGTGCCTCCATCCTTTTAGGAAGGATGGGGCATAGAGGAGAGGCCCCCCAAAGTCCAGCCACCATACCCTATAATCTACCATCAGCAACCATTATCTTTATCTTCCTTAGGACTTCTCCTCCCTAACTCCTTGCCCTACTTTCCTTCTCCTAAGCCCAACAACTGGGCCCCCCAATGTCTCTCATGGGTCCTGCTCACTACTCAGAATGGGCAGAAGAGGCTGTTGACCTCTCCCTTAAATGTTGGGCTATGGTGGGGGAGGGGTCCAAGCAGGAGGGGAGGGTGGAGGCTGAGAGGCAGTCTAATAATGTCCTGAAGGATTTTAAGGGCTAATGATGGGTAGAGGGGTCCTCATTAGCTCTACAGTTATCAAGTTCTATAGCTAGGAGTCCTTTTTCCAGACTCCATTATTCTTGGGATAATATGGAAGGCTTGAAATTGGAGAATAGGGGCTTGCCCAACAAAGGAAATTACAAAGTATTTCTCTCTAGCCAGACACCACGAGAATGGATTTGGGAAGGAAGAGGGTACAGGTTTTTGTTTGTTTGCCTGTTTGCACAGTAAGTGTGGCAAGATCTTGGTAACTATTACATCTGGGCAATAGGCATATAGGGGTTCATTCCAATTTTCTATTTTTATGATATATGTTTGAAATTCTGCATAAATTCTTTTCAATGACATGGTGATGGTCATAGACTATTGACAGTGGAAGGTCCTTGGGGCCTCCCATTCTGTACAGGACACCTACAGCCCCACTCCTGAAGGTGACAGGACTCGGTGCCTCAGGGAGCCCATTTCTAGAAGTCACAATGTCTTATCCTCATTTATTTTGCCCTATAACTTCTATGCAAGTTTTGATCTCTGCAGGAGCACAGTCCCTGGCCTCCTGTAAGTTCACCTCTCCCCTCTGAGATCTATCTGGTCTCCCCAAGTCACTTCTTCCTTAACTAAATGCTTCCATTTAGGTGCACGATGGCAGAAGATGAACCAGCTGCAGAAATCTGTGAGAAATGTTCTGAGTTAATGAGTTCTGAAAGCCTAGCTGGAGAAGATGGACTAGAAACCCAATTCCCAGAACGGACTGGAAAGTCCATGAGTAGAGGGCCAGGTGAGCACCTGGCCAACGGACAGGATCATGGGAGAGGGGCTGGGACCCCTGGTCCTCACCATCTGATTGGACACTGTGTACTCGTTGGCCTCATTCAGGTGGCACTGGCCATCGTGTGGCTGCACCAGGCCCCCAGTTTTCCATCCAGTGCAATGTGGGGCACGTCGTCTGTAGTGAACACCAGCAAATGCAGCGCATCCTTTCTCCAGCCGATCTTCTCCTAAAGGACAGAAGTTTGAGGGGGGCCAGGAGCTTCTGACTGCTGCCCAGGCCTGCCCCAGGACATCAGAAAGCGCACTGGCCCGTCTCCCAGGGTCGTGGTCTGAATCAGAGGCATCCTTCTACGTGCGTAGCCGGGGAGCACTCATAGAAACCACTCAAGAATGATCCACAGAACTCAGAAGAGACACAGCCTGAACTGGGGAAGCCTAAATGCACAGAGACACAGCTGCACAGCTGGGCCCGTGCAGGCCCAGGCACCCGGAACCTCCCTCCCAACCACCATATGCTTCCCTGTTCCTTTTGGTTATACTTGAGGGCTACCCCTTCTGGACATTTCCCCTCTGAGCCTCCTGTATTATTCCATCCCTGGAAAAGCCTTTAACCCACCTCAACCCAACCCCTGACAATGCACTCGGGTTAGCTGGCCTTATCTAAGATGACCAGTAAGGGAACATTTCAGTCCCCCAGTGAGACACAAATCACCCAGAATGGAGTGTTCCAATGGTCAATGGATCTTGCCTTCGGAGGATTTGGTAAAATCTGCCATCTATTCTGATAGGTGTAAACCACTCCAATCATTAACTGAAATGCCTCAGTGTTTAAGGTCAGTAAGATTAGCTCTGTTCTCCCTTTACTGCTTCATGTATCCACTCCAGCAAAAGGCACAGCTACATACAGTCTGTATTGCAAGAGAAAGACTCTATTTCTCACATGCAGCCACTGTGGCCCCAATGCTACAAACACCCCAGCCATTATTATTAGGAACAGCTGGACCCTGATACAGAGCAACAGAAACTGAGATATGGCCACTTTCTTACTAACAGTGAAAAGGCATCCCCAAATATGTTGGTGGCAGAGTGAATACATGCCGGGAGTTATCTACACATGCACCCTTGATATGGAAGCCAAAGACTGGATTCACAGACTTTACAAGTTAAAAGCTGTTGTTCTTCCAGCAGATGAGGAGTTGAAGGCATCACCCTCTTTCTTACCACCATATTGATGAATTTAACAGCCTTTAAGAGCCATAATATTTTCTCACTTGCTCCAAAAGCGGCGTGGAAACAAAACAATAATAATAAATCACAAAAAGTCAGACTAATGGGGGGCGGGGGGAATGTTTTGTCCCAGATCCCAAAGAGTTTACAGTCAAATGGAAACAGGACTCCAACACATCCCCATTAAGGTGCTAATGAAGGTAAATACAATGTCAGTGGAAACCAGAGAGGAGGAGGCTTGAAAGCCTTCTCAGGGCGCATGAAACTTAAGCTGAGCTGGAAGAATAGGAAGGGCTCTTCAAGGAAGCTGGAGGAAGAAATGCCGGAGAAGGCAGAAGAGGGGGTGGGCGTTGTAAGCACTAGCAAAGGCACAAAGAGGAGGCCAAGCACATTTTTGGGACCTGGAATAAGAAACCTAGAAGGTCCCTGACAGCAATGACATCTAAGCCATGACAAAACTGATCTGTGATGTTAGAAGGCAAGACAGTGGTTCCCCTTGACAGCATGAATGGGGGTAGTTAATAACTGAAAAGGGTCACAAGGAGGCTTCTGGGTTGCTGGTAATGTTCTGTCTATTGACCTGGTATTTCTACCTTGTGAAAACTGACCGAGATGCTGCACTCTTTGTACAGTTTTCTGCAGGTATGTTAGACTTTGGTAAAGAGTTTAAAACTGTGAAGTAGTTAAAGCAGTACATTACAAGCCGTGGAAGGGAGGGCACGATGCTTTGGAGATAAGGCATAATCAAGAGGGTGTAAAACAACAGTGCTTTTTGTAGGAAAAATGTGGATCTGTTATTCGCAAGGACACAACAATGTGCTAAACACCCTGACAAGAAAGTAGAACAATCTTTCATTTGACAATGTGTATTAAGAACCTTAAAGGAAATCAGAGACCTAAAAAAATGGACAGAAAGATAGTTTCCATGGATCAGAAGTGTCAATGTCACTGAGAGGTCATCTGCCCCCAGACTGATCTATAAACTCAATCTATAAACACAATCTATAAACACAATCCCAATCAAACACCCAGAAGGCCTTTTTGAGAAAATGTAAGCTTAGTCTAAAATTTATATGGAAAGTCAAACAATGGAGACCAGAAACAATTTTCTAAAAAGAACAACCAAGTTGAGGGACTCATTATCTAAGGTCAAGGCTTACCATAAAGCTACCATAATCAAGATAGTGCATTAAACATAAAGACCAATGGAGCAAGATAGAGATAAATAGACCCACACATATATGGTCAATTCAACAGAAGGTACTAGAACAATTAGACATCCATATCGAAAGAAATGAAGCTCAAGCCAAAACTCCCTATATATACAAAAATTGATTAGGACTAAGGCAGTAAAGTTCTTGAAGGAAACAGGAGAAAGCCCTTGTGACTTTCATATAGGCAAAGATTTCTTACATATCATGATTTATGGGATAAAAATTGATGAATTGGACTTCATCAAAGTTAAAAACATCTGCTCTTTGAAAGATACCAATAAGAAAATGAAATGACAAGGTATGGACTGGGAGAAAATATTTGCAAAGAAATAAAAATCTGATAGAACCGATATCCAGAATACATAAAGAATGTTCATAAGTGAATAAGAAAACAAATTGAATTTAAAAAGATAGAGACTTGAATAAACATTTCACCAAAGAAGAGAGAGGAATGAAGATAAGCACAAGAATGGAGTCTCAACATTGGTAGTCACTGAGGAAATGCACATTAAAACCACAATAAGATAGCTATTAGATAGCTCTTCCAATGGCAAACACACCAACCCTAATAATACCAAGTGGCAGTAATGGTGTGGAGAAATTGGAACTCTCATAATTGCTAATGAGAATACAAAAGTCTCAGCAACTTTGCAAACAGTTTGACAGATTCTTATAAAGTTACACATACACTTACCATCAACCCCAAGAGAAATGAAAATTTATGCTCACATGAAAATTTCTACGCAGCTTTATATTTTTAAAGATTTTATTTTTAAGTTATCTCTATATCCAACGTGGGGCTTAAACCCTTTTGAATCAAAAGTCGCATACTCAGGGTGTCTGGGTGGCTCAGTCAGTTAAGAGTCTGACTCTTGGTTTCGGCTCAGGTCATGATCTCACAGTTGTGGGTTTGAGCCCTGCATCAGGCTCCATGCTGCTGATGGAAAGCCTACTTGGGATTCTGGGATTCATTCTTTCTCTCTCTCTCAAAATAAATAAATTTAAAAAATCAATTTATAAAAAAGAAAAAAGAGTTGCATACTCTACTGACTGAGCCACCCAGGCACCCCTCAATGTAAATACTTATTATAGCAGTTATTCATAATCATCAAAAACCAGAAACAATGTGCATCAAGTGGTTTACAGAGAGACACAATGTAGTACATCTACACAATGAAATACTGTTCTGGAAAAAAAAAAAAAAAAAAAAAAGAATAAACTACTGACACATACAACTTGGATGAATCTCCAAAGCATTATGTTAAGTGAAAAAAGCCTGACTCCAAAGGCAACTTACTGTCTAACTCCATCCATGTGATACTTGGGAAAAGATAAAAATATAGGGACAGAAACAAATTGGTAGTTGCCAAAGGCTGAGAGTAAAGGGAGGGGTCGGCAACAAAGGGATGCTAGGAAACTTTCAAGGGTTCTAGAAATAATCTCTATCTTCATTGTGGGGGTGGCTAGAAGACTTTAGCCTAAAAAGGTGAATTTTACTCTGTGTAAACTATCCCTCCATAACCTGGAGGGACCCTCTGTGTAAACTATCCCTCCATAACCAAAAATTCCCTTAAAGACGTATACATCTTTTGACTCAATTATTCTACTTCAAGAACTCTCTCTGCAAGAAGTATTCTGAAATATGCACAGCAATATTTTCACTAGTAGTGACAAAAAGGGATCTTGTTTAGGAATGGTTAAGTAAATGGAGGTATCTTCTCTCTGGCCAACAGAAATTATGTTCATAAAAAGTATGACCTTATGGCCAACAGGTATAATGTTAGCTGGAAGACGAAGTATACTTTAATGGCAGTGTGATTACAGACCATGTAAGAGATGAGCATTACTTTCTATTAAAAAGAGAGTAAGACCCATTCATCAGTTGATGGACATTTAGGCTCTTTCCATAATTGGGCTATTGTTGAAAGTGCTGCTATAAACATTGGGGTACAAGTGCCCCTATGCATCAGCACTCCTCTATCCCTTGGGTAAATTCCTAGTAGTGCTATTGCTGGGTCATAGGGTAGATCTATTTTGAATTTTTTAAGGAACCTCCACACTGTTTTCCAGAGTGGCTGCACCAGTTTGCATTCCCACCAACAGTGCAAGAGGGTTCCCTTTCTCCACATCCTCTCCAGCATCTATAGTCTCCTGATTTGTTCATTTTAGCCACTCTGACTGGCGTGAGGTGATATCTGAGTGTGGTTTTGATTTGTATTTCCCTGATAAGGAGCGACATTGAGCATCTTTTCGTGTGCCTGTTGGCCATCTAGATGTCTTCTTTAGAGAAGTGTCTATTCATGTCTTCTGCCCATTTCTTCACTGGATTATTTGTTTTTCGGGTGTGGCAATATGGCCTTTTGTAGCGACATGGATGGAACTGGAGAATGTTATGCTAAGTGAAATAAGTCAGGCAGAGAAAGATACCATATGTTTTCACTCTTACGTGGATCCTGAGAAACTTAACAGAAGACCATGGGGGAGGGGAAGGGAAAAAAAAAGTTAGAGAGGGAGGGAGCCAAACCATAAGAGACTATTAAAAACTGAAAACAAACTCAGGGTTGATGGGGGGGTGGGAGGGAGGGGAGGGTGGGTGATGGGCACTGAGGAGGGCACCTGTAGGGATGAGCACTGGGTGTTGTATGGAAACCAATTTGACAATAAATTTCATATAAAAAAAAAAAAGAGAGAGAGAAAGAGAGATTGAAACAAAATACACCATCATGTGGTTGGGGTAGAGATGACAGGCAACATCTTTCTCTTTTTTCCCATTTTTCCCCCCAACTATCTTTCAGAAGCAAGTATTACTTTCACAAGACTGGGTTTTGAATGCTGCTGGTCTGCTGTTTAACTGTTTCAGTCTCCTTTTGCTCCACAACAGCTTCCCAGAGGACTTGCAGGAACATAATGGAAGCTGGCAACAAGGACACAGAACAATGTGGAACCCAGGTGCCCCAGGACAGGCTCTGTAATGTTGTTGCCACCCCTAATTACTCATGTAGCTTTGACCTAATGAGTTAACACTTCAAAAGCTTTTTTCTTGATAGGAAACCAGGAATAATAAAACTTAATACTTACTCCACCTCCACCATGCCACTTCATCTTCATCACCACCTCTGTAAAGCAGGTAAAATACTGCCCTCGTGCAGATGAGGTAACTGGTGGTCAGAGGCATTAAGTAACCAGTCCAAGATCACTGCACTAGCAAGGGCCAGAGAAGCCAGATTCAGATGATCTGCTTCTTACTCACAAAGCGAAACTACCCAATCATACAGGAGGAGAGGATGGTGCAGGGTGTGTGTGCATGTGTGTGCATGCACGCGTGTGCATGGCCAACGAGAGAATTCATTCAAGTACTTAGTAGGCTCTCCACTAATGATTGTTGGGTCCAAGATAAATGTCTGTCAAGTTGAAAGGTGGCATCTGACACAGAAATAGCTCTACAGATGAAGAATGGCACAGCATAATAATAATAATTCTGTTTTCCCTGAAGTGGACTCCTGTTATGTAAGTGATGGCCCAGAGGCTGGGCTGCAGAGCACGAGTCAGAACCTCCTCATTCAGTAACCCAGGCTTTTGGGCTCAGAGATTTTTTAAGCAGTGACTCCATAGAGAATTTACATTAGAAAGAATTTTCCTACTGTCCGCCTAGACTATCTTGAAGGCTTAAGTTCTGTATTCCATGTTTGGAGCAGAAGGCAACAGTGGGAAAATAGATTATGTTTTGTTTTGTTTTTTAAAGAAAGAATAACTACAAAATGCAGTATGGTGTGGGGAGCCAGAGGACATGAGCTTTCGAACAGATGAGGCTAAGTTCAAATATGCTTTGCGCTAACTGGGACACCTCTCTCAGCCTTGCTTTCTTAATCTGTAACATGGAAAAAATCCTATTTTGCAGGGTTGATGCTAGGTTTAGACATAATTGTATTAAAAAGCCCTCAGCACATGAAAGGCTACAAAAAGGATCTGTAATTATTACTTTTTAAAAAAATTTTAATGTTTATTTATTTTTGAGAGCGAGAGAGACAGAGTGTGAGTTGGGGAGGGGCAGAGAGAGAGGGAGACCCAGAATCCAAAGCAGGCTCCAGGTTCTGAGCTGTCAGCACAGAGCCCAGTGGGGGGCTCAAACTCCCAAACAGTGAGATCATGACCTGAGCCGAAGTTGGACGTTTAACCGACTGAGCCACCCAAGGCGCCCCTATAATTATTACTCTTAAGACTGGTAATAGGGGCGCCTGGGTGGCTCGGTTGGTTAAGCATCTGACTTCGGCTCAGGTCATGATCTCACGGTCCGTGGGTTCAAGCCCCACGTCAGGCTCTGTGCTGACAGCTCAGAGCCTGGAGCCTGCTTCAGATTCTGTGTCTCCCTCTCTCTCTGACCCTCCCCCGTTCATGCTCTGTCTCTCTCTGTCTCAAAAATAAATAAAACATTAAAAAAAATAATAGTAAATAAAATAAAATAAAATAAAATAAAATAAAATAAAATAAAAAGAAGACTGGTAATAATTTCTACATTTCTTCTCTTCACCTTTCACTACTTGATGTGGGAGGCTCGATAATCATTGTAGGGACTATGAAGTATTGCATACTGAAAAGTTTTTAAAAGCCTTGAATTGGGGTGCTTGGGTGGCTCCGTCAGTTAGGTGTCTGTCTCTTGATTTCAGTTCAGGTCACGACCTCATGGGTTTGTGAGATCAAGCCCACATCAGGCTCTGTGCTGGCGTCGTGAAGACTTACTTGGGATTCTGTCTCTACCTCTCTCTGCTTCTCCCCCACTCATGCTCGTTCTCTCTCACAAGAAATAAATAAACATGGAAAAAACTTTAAAGCCTTGAATTAATACCACAATGAGATTCTACCTACCACACACCTGATAGAATGGCTGAAAGTGAAAAGACCAACCACACCAAATGTTGATGTAGATGTGGAGTCACACACTGCCGTTAGGAATGTAAAATGCTATGTGTACTTTGGAAAACAGTCTGGCAGTTTCTTGAAAAGTTAAACACCTACCAGATGACCCAGTAAATCCACTCCCAAGTCTAGAGATAAAAGAAATAAAAGCAAACATCTATACAAACACTCGAACACACTTACAACAGCTCTGTTTGTAATAAGCAAAAACTACCAGCCATCCAAAACAACCCAAACATCTACCAACAGGACAGAACAGATAGACAAAAAGTGGTCCATCCACGCAAAGGAATTCTACTCAGTGACAAAAGGAAAGGATGGAGACACTTGACAGCACAGATAAATCTCAAAATAACTGTGCTCAGTGACATAAACCAGGCTAAATAAGTATTTATACTGGATATATACAATTTTTGCAAATGCAAACTAACGTATAGTGAGAGAAAGCAAATTAGTAGCTGCCTGGGGTGAGGAATAGGAGGCACAGGAGGGAGCAAATGACAAAGAAGCATAAATGCTCACTGTGAGGGAAAGGATATGTTCATTACCTTGATCATGGTATATATATATATATATATATATATATATATATATATATATATATATACATATCTCTCACAGGTGTAAACATGTCAAAACTTCTCAAACTGTACACTTTCAATACGTGTAGTGTATTATACATCAAGTATACCTCATTGAAGCTCTTTCATTTAAAGAAGACTTGGTTTGCTCATAAAGTCTCTTATTACAAGAATTTACACGAATAGACTGATGTCAGTAATGTGCTGGGAATACCACTTACACACGTTCTTTTGTTTGGTGACACTATCGAGTAGCAGTTAGGGGCTGGTCTGGCCAGTCTCAGGTTAGCCCTACACCTGCCTCAGCTTGTCCTTCTGGCCTAGGCAAGTTACTCAATCCTTCCCAGGCCAGCTTCTCTTCTATAAAATGGAGATGATAATAAAAGTAGCAATAAAATAGGGTGATGAGAAGATTAAACAGAGGAGGAACAACCAGCTCCGTGACTGTATGTGGTAGGCAACTACAAACTGACAGTGATCATCATCAGTATTTCCCTGGACTTGAGAATCTGTGACTTACGTCCGTAATTCAGAAGCATACAATCTTATCTTTGGACTGTAGGTTTATGGGTGATGTTTATTCTCCTTTCTGCTTATCTGCATTTTCTATATTTTTAGATTGAATATATTCTCTTAAGAAAAAAATTATTTTAAGTGAAACCAAACCTATTTATTTAGCTAAATTTTCTCCATGTCTCAGAGTAAAAACAAAAATTTAAAAGCCAATTTCATTTGGGGCACTGGGTGGCTCAGTCAATTAAGTGTCCAACTTTGGCTCAGGTCATGATCTCATGGTTTGTGGGTTTGAGCACTGCATCAGGCTCTCTGCTGTCAGTGCACAGCCCACGTCAGATCCTCTGTCTCCCTCTCTCTCTGTCCCTCATCTGCTTGCTTGCGTACTTTCTCCCTCTCAAAAATAAATAAACATTTTTCTAAAAAAAGCCAATTTCATTAAATGTCACTGAAGTCAGCCCTTAGATGAAAATGTCAGGGGCTGGGCGGGACGGATATGTACCAGACTCAGAAGCAAGAAATCCGGCATCTGGCCAAGGTCACGATTCACTTAACTTCTCTTTGTTTGATGCTCGGACCTGCATCAAATTCACCACAAGGTCTGTTTCAGCCTTCAAGCCCCTAGTGCCCACACTCGCTCAGGAGGTGACCTTGCCTTTTTCATCACCGAAAGAAACAGATAACGGGTCTTGCCTCCTCGTCTACTCCCAGTGGCTCAAAGTGTCTGGTCCCACAGCCTGAGGATGGCTTCCAGTCACAGGGGCATCCTCCTGGCATCTCTGATCTGTCTGCCCCCAAAGAAGAAGTGCTTCTTCCACCCCAAGGAAACACAGCTCATACAGCCCGCCCTCTTTGGAGAAGTTGTTCTCTCAGTCTCTCTTCTGGTTCCCATCCATGTGCCTAAAATACATGCTCGTGAGCCAATTAAAATAACCCTTTTTGTGACCCGGCTACTCTGCCAATCTCACTTGCTTCTTTCTCTTTGTAAGACTGGCAGATTTATGGCCTCTGTTTCCTCTCCTCAATTCCTTATAATCAGACTTCTCCACATGACCCCTAGACAGCAGTTCTTGGATCCTGTCTTCCTCCCTCATGCACACAGGGTTCTCTGCCCTGGCTGCACTTTAGGGCCCTCTAGGGAGCCTCACCAATACTAATGCCCAGGGGTCCTGACCTAACTGGGCCGATCTGCCACCCTGCCCTTAGGGTTTTTAGGCTCCCTGGATGAGCCTAACGTGCAGCTGAGGATAAGAATTAATCCCATGGCCTTGGGCCTCACTCTTGTGGCCTCTGCACTGACTGGGAACTCCTGTGAGCCCCCTGCACTGTCCTACCCCTGCCCCTCTGGCTGCTCTCCCGGCAGGTGGATGAGGTCAGAGATAACATTCCCCACCCCTCCATCTCCCTTTGTGGAGATTTACTTGCATGACTCACAATCACAGCCCGCACTTGACCTTTCTCCTGAGCTTTACTCCCAGGTCTGCGCCGAAAACCAAAGTGTCTGCTGTGACCTGGAACTCAACTAATCGGAAGACGCGGCACCACATTTACCCCCAGATCAACCGCCCCTCCAGGCATCCCCATTTCTGACAATGGGGCGATCACATGCCTTCTTTAGAAACTTTGGAATTATCTTTTTTATCTTCTTTCTCTGGTTCTATGACAGCACCAGGCCTGTCCCAAACTGTCAATTCTCTCTTACAGACAATTCCTGTGTTGAACCAGAGCCCCTGGACAATGCTACATACAATTTCCAGAGTTTTCTCTTCACTTCCTAACACACCAGGTTAGCAGGCATAGCCTGAGGCTCGCCTTCCTCCTGGCCACCCACCTGCACTCTGCCAGGGAGGTATGACTGTCACCCCGTGTATTCCAGCTGTTCCAGGCAGGCAACACACATGGGTAGGTGACCATACTATGTGACACACAGCCATCCACAGACTGTGGCTGGGAGAACCGTCACCAAGCCCCAAATCTCTGACTCCATCCACATCCCAGAAGGCAGACCTTCTAGTTCTATGGGGACCAACCGGCCTGACCAGGGCTGGGGCCAAAGAACTCTTTCCCAGGGTGGAAAGCTCAGTGGGTGGGGAATTTGTCCTCAGAAAGCAGCAAAGATCTGGGGCTGAGGGAAAAGAGAAAGGGGTGCAGGACCCAAGCCCCAGAATCACAAGAGCACTGTGCCCAGCACAGGCTCAGCACTCAGTGAAAAAGGAGCAAACGAACACACAGACAGAATCAGAGCTGGGTACCAACACCCTCCCTGGCCAGGTTAGAAGTCTTCGATCATGACACTCACGGTACCACCAGCTCCACGTACGCTTTCCAATCTAGCAAACACCTTATTTGAAACCCCCAAATATGGGAAGAGTTAAGAGCTATCGAATCGCTTGCCATCTGCTAGGAGCTGCAAGAGCAGGAGAGGGGCGAGGCCAGGCAGTCACTGGGGATGGTTCCTGGGACGGCCCCAGGCAGCCAGGCCTGGAAGTCAGCCAGGGGAACCTGGGGCTCTGTGCAACGGTGAAGAGGAGGCCGGAGTCCAAGAAATGGGGAAGCAGGAACGGAGATACTAGACCAGGTCTTCCCAGCTTTGAGAAAATAAATAAAAATTGGCTCCTCCCCAGGGTGAAGACAAACTTGGTTTGTTTACCTCTAACATCTGGCCCAGGACAGCACGGGAACTGGGCAGTAGAGGATGTGGTTTCTCTGTCGTAATCCGGGACTGCAAGGTCTGACAAAGGAGGAAGGTCACTCAAGGGACCAAAAATAGGCTTCCATCTCCCTTGTCCACTTCCAGTCTGTCCCTGGGTCCCTCTTAACAGCTCCCCCACTGTACCTAGACTTTTACGTCATGGCAAGGTGGCTCCGTGGCAAAGCCACTGGGAGCAGGGAAAGCTTTTTTAGGCACCAGGTCAAAGTAAGCTGTGCCTGGCACACAAGTGAGTGTGCATGATAGGGTTCATGGTCATGGCAGCCAAATACAAAGGCGGCTGAGAGGGTACACTGCTGAGAGTAACAGAAAACAAGCTAGAAGGGGCTACTCCAGAACAAACACACCAGGGGCTACTGGGCCCAAAAACTGACTCAGAGGAAATATATAGCACCTGCAGTTTGGAAGGAACCCAGAGGTTATCTTGTCCTCGCTCCTGTCCAGTACATGGAGCTTTCCTCTGGTGCCCCCACTACGTGGGCAGGGGGCCCACACACACAGTCACTGCCCCATCTGGCATCTGGCAGCCTGCTCCACTGCAGAGCAGAGATCTTTGTTAGAGAATTCTTCCTTGCCTTGAACTCAAACCTGCTTCCCTGCAGCTATCCTAGCACCTCCCCACCCCTGAATAGCCAGGGGAGTCTATTCCCCCTTCTATGACGATGTCTGAGGTCACCTATGCTTTTCTCCAGGTATCTCTCTTCCTGGGTAACCTTTAACCATTCCCTCTAAGATATGGCTTCCAAGCCCAGCACCATCCACTTACTCACCCTCTTCCACTCTCTCACAGTCAATGTCCGTCTTAAACACAGCCCCCGGGGCCTATGCAGTTCCTGGGATGTGATCTGAGCTCACAGAGGAAAGCAGGGCTGGGACTCGGGTGTTGCATTTGGCAGCTGAATCTTCTGACTAGCTCAAATTAAGCATGTCAGTCCCCAGATCCATTTCATAGTGACCTGCTTACACACAGGGACCACAGCAGGGCATGTGAAGCGATGAGGGTAGCCTCAATGACGCCCGTACGGGAAAGTGCCAGGAAGGGCCTGAAATCCTGGTTCGTGGGAATGTGGAAAAGCTGATGTCCCTGCTCGGCTGCCTTAGGAAACATTGATGGATGCCTGCCTGAATGTGGGCTGGCCTGCTTGTTCAGAGGCGATACTCACAACACTCTCTGGTAAATGGTGTTCAAACCCCAAGGTGGCCTGAAGTCAATACATCATTCCAGGGGCATTTTCAGTGAAGATGGAAGCACTAGCTTTAAATGACTGAGTGTTCTGATCTCAAGGGCAATCTAATTAAAGTGAATGCTCACCCAACATAAAGGTATTAATACAACACATGGGCCTCAGTTGTCACTGAAGAGTCACCAGCCACATGCCCCCTTATCGCTGGAAAAGACCCACCACCTGAAAAAGTGTCTTGCCACAGCAGAACCACTGAATTATGAATGAGAAGGCAGATTATCAGAGTCCCCATTTTACAGATAATAAAGCCACGGTCAAAGATAAGCATGCTTGCTCAAAGGGCTGGGGTCCAACAGAATTCTGACCTTGGGACGGTACAAGTGGTCCCTCTGGAAAGTGCTTAGGGCTGCCAGAGCCATGTTATAAGTGCTTCCTGATAAACAGGAAACTCTTAGTTCCAGAGAACAGTTGCATATGCAACTGTGTTCTCCTGGGACTGTACCAGTCCTCCTTACCTGGGAAATTGTAATGGTTCCTTAGAGGAGGACTTTCTGTCTTTGGAAGCACACACCTCCCACTGCTCTGCTCCGGTGTGAACACAACAGTCTGCAGGCACTCTAACGTCAAGGTTAAGAACTCCGGCCTTAGAGCAAGGGGGCTGGGTACAGTTTCCATCTCTGGCTCTGTCATTTCTAGCTGTAACAACCTTGAGAAATTACTCTGCCTTTCTAGGCTTGTTTCTTCATCAAAAGGGGACAATAAAACCACACTCAAAGGATTAAGTAAAATAAGCCCTGTGAAGTACATGGCATAAGGCCGGGTTCTCAGAAAGCACTGAACCAATGGTAATCAATAACATCATCAGCATTGGAAACCAAGAGGCAGGGAGACCAAGGGAGACACTGAAGGAGAAGATGCTGTGATTCAGTCAGCGGCTCCTAAGGTGCCGTCTCTGTGCATTCTGCTGTGTGCTCCACTGGTATTTCAGGTTGTTGGACAAGCACCTGTCATCCAATCACAGTCATGAGCACAGGGACAGGAGCTGTGGCTCATTCATCTATGCATCCCCGCAGCACCTAACACGGTGTCCTGCACGCAGTAAGTACTCCACAGATCTTCAAAAGTAATGACGGAACACTGTATGTTACCCTTTCGGGCAAGCACTCGGGGAGAGAACAAGTTGTGGGGAGGAAATGAAGAAGGAAAAAGGACTGACCTGACCAGCCAGCAGGCAGACCCCACAGCAGATCTGAACACGGGGACCGAGTCTGAATTCGAACATGGCACATAAGGAAAACCGAGGTTAGTTCTGAGATTGGCTTCCTCTACCAGGCTGACATTCAAGTCTATTTCGGGCACTTTATAAAATAATCGTGTTCCCATTAGTTGTTTTTCCTGCTTCCATGCATACTTTTCAAATGAAAAGTTAAAAAAAAAAATCTTTTCTGTGGTTAAACACAAGAAGGACAAAAGTGCAGTAATTCTTTCCTTGGGGAAAAGAAATCTTGGCCTGTGAGTCAGGATTTAGACATTTACTTTGAGCCCAAGCCCCAACAACACACAATACAGCATGTCTGATGTGGACTCCATGAAAGAGTCCAGTCTGAATGGAAGAGAAACATTTGGAATGTTGGCATGGCTGAACCACATGAGGTTCTTATTTTTGCAGGAAAAATTATTAGTAGTCAAGTATCAAATATCATTGATTGTCAAATATCAGTAATTTCATGTGGCTCCCTCTAATGTTTACAAACCGGTTGTTTATAACCTTCCGGTGGATCTACAAGCTCAAATCAAACCCCTACAAGCTCAAATCAGAAGCCATAGGGACTTTTCCCCATCTTTCTTTAGCTTTCCCCATCATACCTGCCAGTATACACTGACTAGGCTGAGTTGGAAAGTCCTGCCAGCTAATGGCATCTGGTTCTCTTCAGTGGATGTCCACGTAGCACTGTAAATGCCATGGAGGCAGCCTGGTACAACAGGCGGGTGGACGGGCTTGGAGCCAGGTGACCTGTGGGTTCCTGAACTCAGAAGCATAAAGGAATCTGTGAGAACAAAGCATCTGTTTATTCACCAAATGTTTAAAGAGGGCCTGTTATGTGCCAGGCAATGTGCTGGGTGCTAGGGAAATACAGCAGTGAGAAAAGAGATGGGGTCCCTGCCTTCAGGGGGCTTACTGTCTCAGAGAGGAGGTAGACATCACTCAAGGAGTGGCCCAAATAAAAACAAAATGGCTACTGAAGTAGTTGTGACCAAGGGCTTTGTGCTCTGACCTCATCAGAAGGCTCAATCAGGGAAGTCTTCCCTGACACATAGACAAGTAGAGGTCCAAAACAGAAGTAGGCAGAGACTACACATTCCAAGAAAGCAGGTTTGGGGATACAAAGGAAGGAAGGAGGAAGAGAAGTAAAGATTTTTAGGGCAGTAAAACTGTTCCGTAGGATAGAACAGTAGTGGATACATGTCATTGTACATTTGTCCAAACCCACAGAACATGCAATACCAAGAGTGAACCCAGAAGTTAACTATGGACTCTGGCTGACAATGATGTTCATGGACTATAATAAATATACCACTCTGGTGAGGGATGTTGATGGTGGGGGGGCCATGGGGCTGGAATGGGGGGGTTCAGGGACAGGAATTATATGAAACACTGTACTTTATGCTCTATTTTGCTGTGAACCTAAATCTGCTCTGAAATGAAATAAAGTTTATTAATAAAAAAGGAAAAGAAAGAAAGAAAGAAAGAAGCAGGAATACAGGGGAGGAGTATTCCAAAGAGAGGAAATAGCATGTGCAAAGGGCCCCATAGTCAGAGTAACTGATTCAAGGTCATTTGGCTGGAATGCAGAGGCCAGGGGTGAGAGGTTTGGGGAGAGAGCAGTTCCAGAAGAGCCTGAGAATAAATCTTTGTCTCTTTGCCTCTTTGCCAAATGGACATGTAAAGCACAGAGGAGCCCATCGCTTGAAATCAAAACTGACATTCTAACCAGATTTGGAAATATTGCCTCAGTCATCGAAGGGGCCTTCTAACCTTTCTGCAGGGTGTTTCTTTCCTGCCATATCATTAGTCAAGCGAGCCAAGGGGTGTAAAACACCCTCAACACAGGGAACACAGGCTTATGCTGGAGGACCAAGAGACAAAAACTCTCATCCGTGCCCTGGTGACAGTTCTGAATTGTAACTGAGTCAGTTCCCATCCCTTGTGTCAATAAGCAGCTGTCAGCAGGGTAGTAATACCCAAACACAGTTCATGGGCACGAGGCAGAACAAGGAAACGTCACTTCAGGGCCGGACACAGTCAAGTGATTAAAAAATGCACATTAAACCACAAACATCTGCAAAATAGAAAGCCAAGAGAAACTTTCACCACCTCTGGCAAAAAAGCTGCATGGGCATGGGCAGAAGACGTGCATACCTGCACACATGGCCCCTAAAGCTTCACTGGGCCACAGGAAGTTCAATACTTTCATGGTGTTTCACCAAGACACTGAGCCAGAGGAAGAGCAAGCAGGTTGGGGCTGGAACAAGCCCCCCAAACTTGGTGCAATCCGCTAGCAGAAGCAGTTCACGCATGCTGACAGATAACCCAGATGGTGAGAAAACAGAACACGTTAGGGACTCCTTTTCAGGTGACATGAAGTGTCAGGGATGGCTGCCTTCTTCAAGGAATTCCATACATTTCTCAACTCATGCTTGGAAAAACAATGCAAGTCTGAGGTCTAAAAGAAATCAGGCGGGGTGCCTGGGTAGCTCAGTCAGTTAAGGTTAAGCGTCTGACTCTTGATTACAACTCACGTCATGATCTCAACAGTTCCTGACTGAGCCCCATGTCAGGCTCTGCGCTGACAGTGTGGAGCCTGCTTGGAATTCTCTCTCTCTCTCCCTCTCTCTCTCTCCCTCCTCTGCTCATCCTCTCTCTCTCAAAATGAATAAACTTGAAAAAAAAAAAGTTCCTAATAAATACATAAATAAATAAACAAAAGAAATCAGGCAACAAGTAAAAACAAAAACAAACAAAAAAACCTCAAATTAACTCTGTGGGAGGCTGGGACAGGGGAGGGGGCAGAGTAGAAACTTCTAGCAGTGCCTGATTCCAGGGATGGGGAATTTTCCAACCTCTATAGGTACCTGTGGCAGCCCCTCCCTGGCCTGAGGCTCAAGACTGAACAGGGAGTGACCAAAAAGGCAAAATCAAGGGCTCTGAGCAAAAGGGGAGGAGTCCTTTATGAAAAATAGCACCGACCAGCCCAATGGAGGGCATCCTAGAGATCTCCCTTCCATTCCCACCTCCTTGCATTTTCCAGATGCTCTGCGGCCCAGAGAGGTCAGCTGGCCTCCACAGAGTCAGTTAGCAGCAGGCTTAGCTTGATTAGGACAACATGACTCTAAGTTGAGCTTCCCTGCTCTGCAGGGTACTGTCACTACTTCCCAAAGCACCAGGTACCAGGTAACAGAGCATGGGCCTCAGAATCAATCAGATCTGGTTCAAATTATGGCTCTACTCCTTATTAACAGTAAGTTTCATGAATCCTTGTCCTACTCCGTTTCCTTCTCCATAAGCAGGGGACAGCCCCCACTGCCAATACACTGAGGGGCTGTTGTGAGCATCAGAGATAATGTATGTAAAACATCTGGAGCATGGATGAGGGGTGAGCAAGGGCAGCAATTATTCTGTTTCTAGAGGTCCACAGAATTTGCATTCCTACAGAAAGTCTTGCCAGGGTAAAGCTGTCCCCCCAGCAATTCTGCAGCCGGGTCTCCATTTTAGATCAGAATGCTCACACCAGCGAAGGAATAAAGGATTCAGATCATGCTGCAGACTTTTTACTCAGCATGTAAACTTCCTTTGTTTGCTTTGAGACTCACTCATCCACCTATTTCTGAGAGGATATACAATGGTTTAAAAATCTAACATACAATACAAAATTAGAGAATCAAGGTTCAAACAGGAAGTCTGCCTGAAGGATGTGGAGGTTCTAGATGCTGAAACAAAAAGGGGAACGTACTGGGTGGCAAAGATCTTATTTTCTTGTCTAACTGTTGAAAGCAGCCCATAGAACCCTGTGCGGCCAGGATGCACCCAGCCAAGCTCAAACTGGCAGGTCACTTCTTTAAGCACGAACAACAGCAAAGTGGTGACTGGCAACCTGGAAGGCAGAAGACCTCGGCCACCCCTCCCCTGCACCCGAGGCCAGGGACAGGCCCAGTTTAGGGAGAGCAGGAAAGCAGTCCTTGTTCCAGTCTGAACCACTCATCACATTTTTATCCACACAATTTCAGAATAAACAACTTACAGTCAACTTCTAGTAAGTTCTGGAAGAACAAGAAAAGTAGTAAAGGGAAATTATTATTTTGACCAAGGAAGGTTCAAGAATAGATTTCTAGGTAAGGATAAGAAATTAAGAGCAGGAGCATTCCCTCATCTGGCCTAGCCAGATACAGTGTGTTGCGGAAAAAATGCCTGCATTGATGACAGAGGTGTCCCTTAGCTGTGGACACTGTTAAATGACCTCTCACAGCAATGTGACCTGAGCGGGATAAAGACTTCCTCCCACTCGTAGAATCAGGGTCCTTGTCCTAAATGGAATCCTACATAGAAACAGTTTCCTTCTTTTTGCAAAGAACAGCTTTCTAAGAAATATAAAGTGGGCCACAGAGGTGGGATTTAGGGCCAGTCATATGAACATACTCCTAAATCACACAAGTTGATAACTAACAGTCTATCCCAGGAAAACCAGAGCAAGAAGGAAACCAGAACAAAGAGCCCCCTGTGAGCTGCGACACAGGCCTGCTTATCATCTCCAAGGGCTCAGGGTCGCTCCCTTCAGGGGAGGTAGGAGCACGGGGAGAGGTTGGGGGGCGGGGGGGGGGGGGGGGGGGGGGCACATGCGCTGCCCAGCCAGCTCCAGCCTTCCTGACACCACTCTCCAGCCAGAGCTCACAGGCCTGTGGGCTCTGTCACAGTCAGTTTGCAGGATTCAGTGGAAGCACCTTTAATCTGCCCAAATCAGGAGGCAGCAGAAAACTCAGTAAACAAAGTAAGAAATGCTTAGGACTCTTAAAAAAACAACTCTCAAAATCTAATTATTATTACAAATCTAAATATCATTGAAATAAATGGTATCTGGGATTTACTTCAAATAATGGGAGAGAGTGGTTAGGCACACAAATCAGATCGTCTAGGAGTTGGTAACTGGCAAAGATGGACAACAGGTACGTGGGTTTAATTTCACTGTTCTACTTCCATATGTTTGAGCTGTTTCATTATAAGTAAAAAACAAAAACAAAAACAAAACAGGGGCACTGGGGTGGCTCAGTTGGTGAAGCATCCAACTCTTGATTTTGGCTTAGGTCATGATCTCAAGGTTTCTGAGACTGAGCCCCACGTTGGGCTCTGCACCGACAGTGCGGAGCCTGCTTGGGATTCTCTCTCTGCCCCCTCCATACTCAAGTGCTCTCTCTTGCTCTCTCTCTAAATAAATTAAAAAAAAAAAAAAAAAAAGTAAAAACATCATACCAAATCATTGTGAAAATGTAGGTAAATATAAAATTAAAAAAAAAAAAACAGAGAAAACAAAAACCACACATAATCCTATCACCAGAGACAACCACTGTTAACACTTCAGTCTATATACTTCCAATCTTTTCCACATACTTCTCTCTTTTGTTTGTCAAGTATGTTGTCATATGTTTATGCTGTTTTATTACTTGCTTTCCCTTCCTCTCTTACTTTATCAAGAATTATTCAAATCCTTGGGAATGCAAGCTGGGGCAGCCACTCTGGAAAACAGTACGGAGGTTCCTCAAAAAACTAAAAATAGAACTACCCTACCACCCAGCAATTGCACTACTAGGCATTTATCCATGGGATACAGGAGTGCTATTTCTAAGGAACACATGCACCCCAACGTTTATAGCAGCACTATCAACAATAGCCAAAGTATGGAAAGAGCCCAAATGTCCATCGATGGATGAATGGATAAAGAAGATGTGGAATATATGTACAATGGAGTATTACTCGGCAATCAGAAAGAATAAAATCTTGCCATTTGCAACTACGTGGATGGATCTGGAGGGTATTATGCTAAGTGAAATTAGTCAGTCAGAGAAAGACAAATATCATATGACTTCACTCATATGAGGACTTTAAGAGACAAAACAGATGAACATAAGGGAAGGGAAGCAAAAATAATATAAAAACAGGGAGGGGGACAAAACAGAAGAGACTCATAAATATGGAAAATAAACAGAGGGTTACTGGAGGGGTTGGGGGGGGATGGGCTAAATGGGTAAGGGGCATTAAGGCATCTACTCCTGCAATCATTGTTACACTATATGCTAAGTAATTTGGATGTAAATTTAAAAAAATAAAATTAAAAAAATTAAAAAAAAAAAGAATTATTCAGATCTTTAAATGTCCTTTAAGGGTATGATTGCTACATGGTCTTTTATCAAAAGGTAAGCCAAAATCTACTTCCAATATATGGTTTCTATAAGTAAGGGTGTGGTGAACTAGGAAGGATGACATTTGTTATAAATAGGTGATTCCAAGTAAGAAAAACTGCATGAAATGTCCCCAAGCAGAAACTGACAGTACACATGAAAAGAAATACTAAGAGAGCCACTGCTGGCTCATAGACTACATAATTCCCAGCAGTTAGGAACCTTCCAGGTACTCGCCATTGCAAAGGCCATGGTGGGAAGAAGAGGAAAATGTCAACACCTAAAACTGAAATACACTCATAAAGTGAGCAATAATTCACACAGTACATTCACACAGTGGTTTAAGAAATCTGCCAGCATCTCTGAAATGCTGGAGTGTTGATATACTGAGTTTTCAAAGGGAAGAAGATTTGCATGGGCTTGGGGTGGTATGGGAAGGTTCTGTAAACACAAGAGTAGATCCTGCGGCTTCTCGGAGACCACTGTGCCTCAGGCATTCAACCGTGGCCTTTCCGATCACTCTATCAGAATTAACATAACTGGACATGGCTTTGTTCTGTCACTGAGTTCTTTCCCTCAAGCCCTAAGGATGATTTCCTCCCCCATAAAAAGAAAATCCACAAAATCCTCGAGCTGGGGAGATAGACGAGAGGGATCCTGTTTTCCCTGCACTATTTGTCCCTGCCAAGAAGGAGATTCGGCAGAATATCTGCGAAGACAACGCCTCATATGATCAATGTCTGAATGCCAGTCAAAAATGTAATTTTTCTTTCTGAAGCAAATCCATAAATGGCCTATATTGTGACACACTGTAAAGACTGAGAGCTGAACACATTCCAGCCATGCTCCGTCTGGCTTTCCTGGGCTGCTACAAACCACCAGAGGCCTCTGAACCAAACTGTTTAGCTCTGGCCCAGCAGCCAGGAAGGGAGGCGCAGCCACCGCAAGGCCATCTTCTCTAGGGGTGGCCCCGAGAACACAGTGAATGACGACAGAGCTGCAGGGGGACCAAGAAGGGAACCGCAGACGACTACACTTTCTTCCCATTTTTTCCTTCCCCTTATCCCTCCCTGTCTACCATTTCAGTTTTTTATTTCAGAAAGGACAACTGTGGCTCTCTTATCACCAGGTCAAGGATGGAGTGGAGAAAAAGTGGGTCTGTGACACACTGGACACGTGCTGAGGTCAGAAACTATGTAAGTGGTTAATTAAGTGCTTACCACTTGGTAAACGAACAGCAGCCTCTCCAAACTGAGTTTTAGCCCCTCCCCCAAACATGGGGGTCCCAGCGATCGCCCTACTGCTGAGCCACCGAAATTTTCAAGAGGGCATGCTCAGTGATGAGCACTCTGAAAAAATTGTGAAAGTATGTGTTGGAATGGCAAATTCAAGAGTGATATTTTTTAAAAATCTTGCTGTTATTGAGTTGTTTTGATAGTAGAAAACTAGTTTAGGAATAAGTTATTACCTAACAAGTGTCAGGGCGGATGTGGAGAAAAAGGAACTCTCATGCACTGTTGGTGAGAATAGAAATTGGTAGAGCCACTGGAAAATCATAGGGAAGTTCCTTAAAAAGTGAAAAATATAAATACCATATCATCCAGTAATTCTACTACTGTATTGACCAAAGAAAATGAAAACACTTGAAAAGATCTATGTGTTCTATGTTTAATGCAGCATTATTTACAGTGCCAAGATATGGGGACACCCCAAGTGTCCACTGAGAGATGAATGGATAAAGAGGAAATGGTGTGTGCACACACACATACACATATAATGGAATATTATTCAGCTACAAAAAAAGAAGGATATCTTGACATTTGCAACAACATGGATGGGCCTCGAGGGTATAACGCTAAATGAAAGAAGTCGGACAGAGAAAGACACATACCATATGATGTCACTTACATGTGGAATTTAAAAAACAAATCAAATGAACAAACAAATAAACAAAAAGCAGAAATAGACCCAGAGAACAAGCTGATGATTGCCAGAGAGGAGGGCAGTGGGAGAATGGGCCAAATGAGTGAAGGGTCGTGGGAGGTATGGGCTTCCAGTTCTGGGAAGAATAATGTACGGAGATCAAAGGCACAGCATAGGGAATGTAGTCAGTGGTATTATAACACATACTATGATGACAGAGGGTAGCTACTCTTGTGATGAACACAGCATAATACATATGTTTATCAAATCACTATGTTGTACACCTGAAATTAATGCACCATGTGTCAACTATACTTCAATTAAAACAAAAAGCTATCACCAACGTTCCATTTATCTATTTCACTGGGACTGGAACCTCTCAGAGCATGGGTTCATTTCTGACCTAGGTCTGTGTCCTCCCTCTGGATTCATACACCACAGAAAAGCTGGAGAAAAACAAATAGAAATGCAACCTGAGATGACATGCAGTTCTCTTTTTCAGCCAGATTCGCTAACCCAGCAATCTTTAAGGTTGGCCAAAACTGGGCCAGAAGGCTCAACAGGCCTCATGCATAGGGCTTGAACTTTACCTTTTCCCACCAAAAGAAGCAAGAGTCTAATGCATAAATGCAGAACAGCTGTCTTCTGGCAAAGACAGCGTCCCGTCACACACACATGGCCACACCCTGAAACAGAGACATACACCCGCCCCGACCCATCACTGAGCTCCAGCTGACTTGACTGCTGTAGGTTTCCCCAAAGGTCCCTGAGCTCACCCTCGGATGTAAGAATGGACACGAACCACAGGCTGGGGTGGCTCAAAATCTGCCATCTCCTACCGGCAGGGCCAACGCCCGCCCACATGTAAAGATGAAACAGAAAGAAAAGTTACCTTGCAGACAGCCGCCTGGAGTATTGCATCAAAGCCTCCTTCGGGAGCATCGCGGTTCCGGGACACCCT
Source organism: Panthera leo (assembly GCF_018350215.1). NCBI lineage: Eukaryota > Metazoa > Chordata > Mammalia > Carnivora > Felidae > Panthera > Panthera leo. Next base: position 70,030,139 of record NC_056687.1, read on the forward strand.
CTGTTTCCGAACCTCCTCATTGAAGCTGTCAACTCTGTCTGTAAGGGGCAGCAGATGGCGGAACCCAAAGGATGGGACGCAGTTTGGGAATAATTTGTAACTAGAGAGAAAGAAGAGAAGAGTCACTTTCCATCACTGTAGGTAAATCTTAAGCAACCAAGTACTCTGTGTGTTCACTGAGTGCCTTGAGCAGCAGTAATGAATATTTACCCAGCACCTACTGTGTGCCCCTGGGACACACAGAGAGAGAGACAACATGGTTCTTACTCTACAAAGGCCAAGCCCTACACCACAGGCAAGTCAGCATATCCAGGTTGTATGTGAATGGAATGGACAAATGGTTCGAAAAAAGGAGATAATAGCAGACTACTGCTGTCAGAGGAATACGTCACAGAGATGCCCTGCCATGGGCCTTGAAAGATGGGAGGGACCAGTGGCATGGGCACCATGGCCTGGGCAGCACAGCAGGGAAGGATCTTTTGGGCTAAGAAAGGTGGGCAGTGTCGAGTGAGAGCAGCCTGAACAGAGGTACTGTATGAAAGCAGCTTCCCACATCAACTCTGCTGCTGCCATGTGTTAAAAGATCACATAGAATCCCTTTGAGTGAACCCACTCAGAGACGCGCAGGACATCCTGGCACATGAGCAAAAGCTAGTGGAACAGGAATGAAGACATTCTATCTGCTACTTCATTCATTTATAAATATTGTGATGATAAGCCACCAGCTCTCCTAAATGCAACAGAGATCACTCAGAAGCTAACTGTCCTCAGATGGAAAATTAGATGTGGCAATTTGGGAAGAGGCAAGTATTGCATCTCAATAGTAAGTTAATGCCACATCTTTCTCCTGCAATACTGGGCGATCTCATCTTCAGTCTGCAGTAGAGATCCTGAGTGGTTCCATCCCTGGAGGAAATTAGATTCCAATTACAGATCTAGGAGTCTCAGCTTGACATGCAGTCGCTGACACAGGAAGAGAGGCCTTCCATTGTTTCACCAGTGGATTCTCGAGGGGAGAGGGAAGAGGGTCCTGGCCAGAGAGAAGCACACATGCAAGAGCCCCGTGGCAGGAGAGAACACAGGGAGCCCAAGAACAAGGAAGGCCAGTGAAGCTGCAGCGGGGGCAGACAAGGTGAGGATGGGCCAAGGGGAGGCTGAGAAGGCAGACTGAAAGAGACTGTGCAAGTTTGTGGCCACGTTAAGAAAGCCTCTCTTTTAGAACAAAAGATGGAAAAAAAAAAAAAACAACAACAACACTAACAGAGAGGCATGGGCGGGGGTGGGGTGGTTATAATCCAACTTAAGCCATGTGCATGGAGAGGGAAACAGGCTTAGCAACTGCTAGGGAATCCTGCCTAACTGCAGCCAAGAAGCAGCAGCCAGGGCAGGTCTGGACAGGTTCCCTTCCTCCAAACAAGAGGCAAACTTTGGCTTTCTAAGAGGCCATTCCACTCTCCTTCAGGACCTACAGTGCCTGCTCCATCCACCAGTCACCGCAGCAAACCGGCTCTGGACAGAGTCAACCCCACTGCCATTCTGGCCACGACTCTCTCTGGATGGGGGCGGGAGCTACAGGCTTCATCCATCTGCCTTCCCTTGGCTTCACTCTCTCCTTCTTCCTCAGACTTCACTTGTACCTTGTGCTTGGACAGGACAGACTTTTCTATATATGATCTGGACCATCAAATTTTTTATTCCCATCTCATTTTTCCATGAAGAGAAGGTCACGGAAATTATATTCCCGGAGAGAAGAAGGAAATGAGCTGAGGTCCTATTGGTAGTTATTTGACAAATGGACAGGTGCAGGAGGAAGCAAACACACAAATTTTCCCTTCCTTCAAGCCGCTCCTCCTCTCTGTGTGGTTCTGGTCTACTATGCAGGACTTAGGGAATGTGATTGTTGTCACAGTTGACCGAGTGGGTTGAGGAGAGAAAGGAGAGGAAAAGAATGATAACTGCTGTTCAGTGAGAAAGCCAGGGAAGCTGTGAAAAGCTCACCAAAATTAGCTTGGCATTTTTTTACCTTTCCCCTTTTATTCGTGCTAACAACATTAAGTAGATATATTTTTACTTGGAGAATTACTATTAAATAATCAGGAAATAGAAAATGTGTTTGCCAGAGAGAAGCCTTCATGGCAGAGAATTTACTACAACCAAATCAGTCATCTCTTCGAGGAAAACAGCTTTGTCACACAGATCCTGCCGCATGTCCCATAGTCACTAAAATACGATGTCCCCTGTGACTATTTAATTTAACCTCTGGCAGAACTGAGTGAACTGAAGGTCTGGGCACTTGGGGGTCTAACTCCAGGAAATGCTCCAACCCCCACCCTGTGTCTGTCTGTAGAGCCCTGTTTGGGGCCATGTATAGGGAGTTATTCCATCAAGGATTATAACCAAGAAGGTAAGTAAAATATATATGCTTAAGTTGCTTGGGGGAGCATGTACATATGAAAAGTGATTCCAATTTGAAGACGCTAGACCCAGGCAAATCCAGAAAACAATCTATGGCTTCAGGACAATATTGTGGGACAAGCTGACTGGAAACAGCTCCGTCTTAGTCTAAATACAGAACTGCCAGATAACATATAATTTTTCAAAATGCTCATATGTAAATGTTAATATGGAAGCTTAGCAGGGAAATCCCAGCTGCCAGAGATGAAGGAAAAAAAAAAAACATTCAACAAATGAGTACAGTTACGAGATGAGGTGGGCCTGGAGTAAGAGCTCATGCCAAAGAGCTCCCGGATGTGCCAGGACCCGACAGAGGTCCTAAGGGTTGGGGGCATGATTCTAACGGGGACGGATGAAGCACTGGAACAGGGCTCTCTTCATAAAGCTAAGCTCTACAAAGAGCTGCCCTGTCACCAAAATGAAAGACACAAATTCCAGCCACTAGCCTGGGAAAGAAGCAAGGAAGAGCCATTCTGGGCCGAGAGCAAGATGAATCACCCATAAAAATTGTTAACTCCAGGCTCGAGCAAGTCAGGATTCACTACTTTATGGTGAAGGAACCCCCAAAGGAACAATAAACAGGAAAACTAGTCCCATCGAAACCCGGAGGATCCAGGCAAACACATAACTGCCCTACAAGGATGGGGCTGTGATCCTCACCCAGAAAACCACTTCGGATGAAGAGGAGCTTATGACAAACTTATGGATCCCGTGAGAAACAAACCACCATGAAGGAATGTCCACAAATGCAACAAACTGAATGATGTGCCGTTCAAGAAACAGAGATAACAGAATGATTTGAAGCACTGTAAACGCAAGGATATTTAAAACATTAAAGGAGAGGAAAGAATACATACCAAAAGTCAGAACAGGATATTATTAGAAGAAAAAAAACAAGGCTGTGAAAACAAAACAATATAAAAAACAGAAGTTTGTAAAAAGAACCAAATAAAAACTATAGTCAGTGAAATTCAAATATGAAACTTCAGTGTATGGACTAACCAACTAAAAACCAAAATGGTAAACTAGAAGAAATTTCTTACTAGGGAAATTAGCGTTAGAAAATGAAGAGGAGAGGAGCCCCTCAGTGGCTCAGTCAGTTAAGTGTCTGACTCTTGATCTTGGCTCAGGTCATGATCTTACGGGTCATGGGTTCAAGCCCCAGGTCGGGCTCAGCACCGACAGTGCAGAGTCTGCTTGCCTGCTTGGGATCCTCTCTCCCCTACTCTTTCCCTTCCCCAACTCGTGTGCACGTGTGCATATTCTCTCAGAAATAAATAATAAACATCTTTTTAAGAAAGAAAGAAAATTAAGAAGATAGAGGAATCAAAGAGAAAATGTCTGAGAATTTTCAAGGATAAAGACGTATTCTCCGATTAAACAAGCAGACCAGATTCTGAGCAATGTAAATAAAAGCAAATCCAATCTAGACACATTCAAATGTGTATCATTATAGAATATGAAAAGCACAGGAAAATATTAAAAGCCACCAGAGAGAAGGAAAACCATTAGATGGACAGCCACCTTCTCATCAGCCACAGGACATGCCAGAAGACAATGAAATAACACCATCAAGGTGATGAAGGAATACTATGACCCTTGGAAGAAACACAGGGAGGGTAAGGGAAAACATAAATGATGAAGGATGAACTATGTCAGTTTACTTGCCCAGATTTTTGCATGTGTATTTCCATTTTTGTTGTGTGGTGAGAACATTTAAGATCTACTCACTCTCTTCCAAGTATACAAGTGCATGTTCCAAGTATAATATCGTTAACTAGCATCACCGTGCCATACGCCACATCCCCAGGACATACTCATCTTATAACTGGAAGTCTGTACCTTTTGACCAACATCTCCATGTTCCCCCCACCTCCCAGCAATTACCAGTCTACTCTGTTTCCGTGAGTTTGGCTTTGTTAGGTCCCACCTAAATGAGACATGACATGTATTTCAACAACAGCCCGATACCTCGAGCAAAAGGAAATGTCTTCAGGGCCGGGGATAACAGGCTGCATTAATCCTTCAAATCCTCCATCAGTAAATCCCACATGACTTTTCCCAGTGACACTCTTCCTGTTACTCAAAATAGCAAGTAAACAGATCTTTAATCTGGTGATTAAATGATACTGTGCCTTTTTTCCGATTATGGCAGCCCTGTTACTACTCCTTACTCCAGTCCTGGCATTTCTAGCACATTCTAAGATAGGAAGGGATGAATCTAGGATTTTGATCCTTTGGCAAAAACGTCTGGAGCAGGAGGAGGGACAAACCTCAGGAAAGCCCCATGAAAAACCAGCTCTCTTTTCTCTGAGGTGTCCTACATAGGTGATTAAGTCACTCCTGACTCTATCTTCCCAAAACTTCCTGGGGGCTCTTGCTGTTCCCACTCCCTCAGGGGAGAAAAATCCAACTGAAGGGGCCATCGGAGCTTGAGGAGAACCCCATGACTCTCCTCTGCGCACTAGCTGAAGGAAAAGAATAGACGAGGATCGCAGGCAGTGTGCACCGGGCCAGGGATGAAAGGCAGACAAGGGAGGCGGGCCAGCTGTGCGACATGAAGAGTGGTAAGGACAGCAGCGGCCGAGCATGTGGTACAAGCCCAGCTCCAATACACCTGCCCGCTGTTCTAGAAAACCTGGAAATCCTGGCTATTCTTGGTCAAATCTTCTAACAAAGCACACACAGGCTGGATCAGGTATAGGGACAGCCACCGTTCGCTGTTCTCCCCAGGAACAGCGGGAATCTCTGGGACCCAGGACACCACATGCATTCCACTGCCTGGCCGTGCGGAGATAAACCTCAGCCTGCTCACTGAGCCAGAATGACTCCCCGATGCGGTGCCCAGCTTACAGAAGAGAGATTTGCATGACTCAGCCCTGCTGTTTCCTTCAGAACTCCCGTTCTTCACTAGATTTCCTACCTTGCGAGTCTTTCAGGGTGCCTGTGCTCACTGAGAAGACTTTTAAGTCTACAATTGGTTCTGCCTTCCAGGCCTTCAAGAGGGACTCTGGATAAATTGTGTGTGATAACCCTGAATATCTGAATGCTGAGTCTCCAGAGATAGTCCCCTCCATCCTCTCTGGGCTGCCAATCTAGCACATCTTACAGTGAGTGGATGGTCCTGGGGAAGTGACCGTGGAGATACACCCTGTCTGTCCAGAAACAGGGCCCAATCAGAAGGCAGAGGTGAAAAGAAGCAGACAGAATCACTCTTAGGGATGAATTGAAAAAGGCTTTGGTTAAGCTGCTGTTGTACCTGGTAAGAAGCAAAACTCCAACAACAGGTCACAGCACTGAGACTCAGCTGAAAAGGCCTTGGAGACGGGACCAAAGTAATAATAATGCCAGAGGCCACCTGTGGCCAGGAGGAAGCTAAACCCAGCAAATGATGACACCTAGGCCTCTTCACAGTTAAGGACTTTAGAATTGCTTTTGTATTTAAACCTTTTTCTTATCTATTGTCTTCCCCACCATTGTGTCAGTTCCCAACCCCTGGGGAACACCTAAGGGAGCTTCTAGGAGATTTACAGAAAATTAGGAAAGATTCCGGAAAACATACATTACCAGCATAAACACCACTGCATCCTGACCACCCAGCCCAACCCAGGCCTGGGAGCTGTTGAGGTTGTGGAAGATTAGCTGGGGAGCTGGGCAGGCTCAGGGGTTTAGGAACAGCTCTCTTCCCCCCAGGGGCAGCCAAGTAACCCAAGAACTGAAAATGCCACCACAGGTGGAAGGTCCTGGATCCGAGTCACTGCTGAAAGGAAAGCTGCCGTGGAAACCAGTTCAGGCCTCATCAGAGTTTGTACAAGCAAGAAAGATACTCTGATGGTGCTGAGCCACTGAGATTTGGGGGCTATGTTACTGTTGGATCACCTAACATTACCCTTAGGCAAGCGCCTTGAAGGTCAGGTCGTTTGGGGATGGGCGTTTGTCCTCAGACTCAGGTAAAGCCTCTGTGCGGTCATGTGATTTGAATGGGGGAAAAGCAAGCACCATATTAATGGGAATGCAGACTCTAAAACTAGTTTGTCTGGACTCTTACCCCAAACCCCCCTTACAAGTTGTGTAATCTTAGGTAAGTGGTTTATCCTAAGCCTTGGTTGGCTCACATAAATCTTGGAGACCTCAAAAGACTGCCATCAGACTTGAATGAGATAATCCACATGGTGCAAGGCATGTAGTACAGTGCCTGATGCTTGGTAAGAATCTGTCTTAGCAGCTTCTTATCTAGTAAGTATTCTGGGGTCTTACATCCCAAAGCCTAACTAAAGTTGTATGTGGGGATGAGAAAGAAAAACTTGGCAGTTACCACTCATTGTAATCCTGCCCACATCATCCTGACATTTACAGGAACACTCATAAGACTAGAAAGGAAACAAACCAACCTTGTAGAGGTTGCCTTGGGGGAGTTGAAGGCTGTGACCCTCCACCCCTCACACAAACGCACCATGGCAGAGTCCTGTCCACCAATCCTGTTTCCTCTTCTTCCTGAGCACAACTGAACTGGTTTCCAGCCTCATTGCTAGAACTCCATCGGGTCTGATAAAGTGCAGAAGTGGCAAAGGCTATTCACTGGTGGCCCATAAGCTCCTCCTATGAGCGTCTGCCCAGGCACAACGACCCTAAAAGCCACATGTAGAAGATGGAGGAGTACAGGGTGGGCAGAGCAAGGGTCCCTGAGTCACCGCGTGGAAGGGAGGTGTCCACTGGATTTAGGTAAGCAGGAAATAAGCTTCTATCACGACACACTTTTGGATTTATTTGTTGGGGCAGTTAGAAATTCCTGCTCTCTGATAATCTGTCAAATATTTTCCAATTCAAGTACTTTACTTATGTTGGAAAAAACAAAATCATACCTTTAAAACCCAGGACTTCATTTCATTTTGTCAAGGTAAGTTATATTTACATAACAACAGGGACAGATTTTGAATTCACTTATCCCCAAGCACCTCAGTTCACCCCAAGCAAGAGGAAAGGTTACATAGGCATGTTCTGCCTGCTCCCTCCCTGAACCTGGGTGTCCACTTACTGAAAACATTGTCTCAAATCACTCAATGTAGAGGGACGCCTGGGTGGTTCCGTTGGATTAGCGTTTGACTCTTGGTTTCGGCTCAGGTCTTGATCTCACAGTTTTGTGAGTTCAAGCCCCACTCTGGGCTCTGCGCTGGCAGCATGGAGCCTGCTTGGGATTCTGTCTCTCTCCCTCTTTCTCTGCCCCTCCCCCACTCACACTGTCTATGTCTCTCTCAAAATGAATAAATAAGATTAAAAATAAATAAATATGGCACAAAAACAGACACTCAGATCAATGGAACAGAACAGAGAACCCAGAAATGGACCCACAAACATATGGCCAACTAATCTTTGACAAAGCAGCAAAGAATATCCAATGGAATAAAGACAGTCTCTTCAGCAAGTGGTGCTGGGAAAACTGGACAGCGACATGCAGAAAAATGAACCTGGACCACTTTCTTACCCCATACACAAAAATAAACTCAAAATGGTTGAAAGACCTAAACTTAAGACAGGAAGCCATCAAAATCCTCGAGGAGAAAGCAGGCAAAAACCTCTATGACCTCAGCCGCAGCAACTTCTTACTCAGCATGTCTCCGGAGGCAAGGGAAACAAAAGCAAAAATGAACTCTTGGGACCTCATCAAAATAAAAAGCTTCTGCACAGTGAAGGAAACAATCAGCAAAAAGGCAACCGACAGAATGGCAGAAGATATTTGCAAAGGTTTCGTATCCAAAATCTATAAAGAATTTATCAAACTCAACACCCAAAAAACAAATAATCCAGTGAAGAAATGGGCAAAAGACATGAATACACACTTCTCCAAAGGAGACATCCACACGGCTAACAGACATGTGAAAAAATGCTCAACATCACTCATCATCCGGGAAATACAAATCAAAACCACAATGAGATACTACCTCACACCTGTCAGAACGGCTAACATTAACAACTCAAGCAACAACAGATGTTGGCGAGGATGCGGAGAGAGAGGATCTCTTTTGCACTGCCAGTGGGAATGCAAACTGGTGCAGACACTCTGGAAAACAGTATGGAGGTTCCTCAAAAAATTAAAACTAGAACTACCCTATGACCTAGCAATTGTACTACTAGGTATCTATCCAAGGGATACAGGTGTGCTGTTTTGAAGGGGCACATGTAGCCCAAAGTTTACAGCAGTGCTATTGACAATAGCCAAAGTATGGAAAGAGCCCAAATGTCCATCGATGAATGAATGGATAAAGAAGATGTCATATATATACATATATATATATACATACATACATATATATATACATACATATACATACATATGTATATACATACACATACATACATATGTATATACATACATATACATACATATACATACATATATGTATATACATATATATACATATATATGTATGTATATGTATGTATATGTATGTATATGTATGTATATACATATGTATGTATGTGTATGCATATATATATGTATGTATATATACACACACACGTATACACATATACATATACACATATATATACATACATACATATATATGTATATATACACACATATACACATATACATATACACATATATATACACACATACATACACATAAACACACACATACATAAAATGGAGTATTAGTCGGCAAACAGCAAAATGGAATTCTTGCTATTTGCAACTACGTGGATGGAACTAGAGGTATTATACTAAGTGAAACTCATCAGAGAAAGACAAATATCATATGACTTCACTCATATGTGGAATTTAAGATACAAAACAGATGAACATAAGGGAAGGGAAGCAAAAATTATATATAAACAGAGAGGGGGACAAAACATAAGAGACTCTTAAATATAGAGAACAAACAGAGGGTTACTGGAGGGGTTGTGGGAGGGGGAATGGGCTAAATGGGTAAGAGGCATTAAGGAATTTACTCCTGAAATCATTGTTGCACTATATGCTAACTAACTTGGATGTAAATTAAAAATAAATAAATTAAAAATACATACATACATACATACATAAAATCTCTCAATGTAGAAAACAGTGCTACATCAGGCAGGAAAACAAATGAGCTATGATCGTTATGCCTTCCCACAGCCTTGCAACAGTTCACGTCTTCACACACAGCTGAGGGGACAGGACTAGGTCATCACTGATCAGATTAAACACTGAAGCCTGCCCCATCCCCCAATATGCCTTCCCTAGTCCTTTCTTTGGGCTAAGTTTTCCTGCTACTCCATTCCCCCTACACTTAAATACCCAGCAGAAAGATGACTGGTCACTCACCCAATGCATGGATTGGTCTGGTACCTCGGTGCTGTGTAGGAGAAAGGGGAGATGTTCTTGTCTACAAAAGACCCGAACCCCAACCGGAAGTTGCTGGTGAGCTTCCTCATCTCCTCAGCCAGCTTGGTGCCCAGGTTTCGGATGCTGTCCAAGTCATCCTTCATGGACAGGGAGAGGTCCATCAGGTAGTACAAGTCCACAGGGTAATCCTCCACCTGTCGAACCTGCAGCTGGAAGGTAGTCTTATCGCCTGTGCCAACAGAGAGGCCATGCAATTAGAGGTCATCCAACTCACTGGGAGCTGAAGGGATGGATTTTACTTTCAAAGCTGGTCCCCCTCTTACTTTTCTTTAGTGACCACATGCCTCTCAAAAGAAATATTGTTCTTAAAAAAAAAAAGAAGAAGAAGAAAAATTTTTCTTGGAAGAAGAATAACTGAAGGGAATATGGTGTTGAGGGTGAAGTTCTAGGTTCTCCTTCCAAATACTTCGCTCGGCATTTTTGAGGAAACTCCTTAACAACAAGTCTCCCCAGTGGTGTTCTGTTTTGTCAACAAAAGGACTCTTGGGCAGTTGGTGGATAATGGACCAGACAATTCCATGGACACAGATTAGGTGAGAGTTAACCCACCAACCCGCACCAACTTCAGGGAAAGGAGAAGCCAAGGTGGGAATGTGGCCAGGAGGAGACTGCCAAGGTGTGTATGAAACAGAAAACAGGGAAGAAATAAACAAGAGGAGGTACGGGAATGAGTAAGAACTGAGGGCGAAGGGAGAGAGGTATAAGGCAAGCGAGAGCAGGGACACACTGTCACTTAAAGTACACCCAAAGGGCAAAAACATTTTTTGCTTGTGCCATGTCTCCTATTTCTACTTTCCTAGGCATTTATGGGCAACAGTATTTAGTTCTTGGGCATATTTGACATTTTGGGATATCATAGACACAAATTATTATCATTAGAAATTATATGTACAGGGGTGCCTGGGTGGCTCAGTTGGTTGAGCATCCAACTCTTGACTTTGGCTCAGGTCATGATCCCAGGGTCATGGGATCAAGCCCCTTGCCAGGCTCCATTCTGGGCACAGAGCCTGCTTGAGATTCTCTGTCTCTCCCTCTGCCCCTCTCCCCTGTTCATGTGCTCTCTTGTACTCACTGTCTCTAAAGTAAAAAGAAAAAAAAAATAAGAAGTTATATGTATAAAAATACAGGAAGACAGATTCTAAATTTTAGCACCATCAAAACAAAGGGGGGGGAAGAAAAGAAAGAAAGAAAGAAAACACTACTAGATTTGTCTACCAGCTACAAGAAAAAGAAAATAATTCTTGGTTGTAAAATAAGAGTCAGAGACAGAGGAAAGAGGAATTAATTCAGAGAAAATGAACAAAGAGAAAAGCCAGTGTCTGGGAGGTGTGGCCATCTGCAATGTCACCTCCCAGGGTTTACAGAAACACCCAAGTCAGTGCAGCAACCAGGGGACCCATGCCAGGATAATTATCCTGCATCATTTCATAGGCTCTAAAAACACATCATTTAGAAGCGACTTCAAGAGGCAATCATACCAAGTAATTCTATCTGTCCTTGAGCTTATTAGTTTTTCAGAGGCACCAAGATGTCCTTGAACTCTCTAGGTAGGATTGCTGCACACACACATTTGAAATCTGGACATACTCATGTATTCAGAAGAGCACAGTGAGGCTGGCCTCTCCTGCCCACAGAGTCCACACCTGGTGGTGGCAGTCACCTCTCAGAGAAGCTGGTCTCCCTGAACGCGCCCAATCTCGTCTGATCTCAGAAGCTAAGCAGGGTCGGGCCTGGTTAGTACTTGGATGGGAGAGAAGCTGGTCTCCCATCTCGAGCTGACAACCAGCAAGCTGAAGCCTTCTTGAACTTGGAGGATAGGGACCCCAATCCCATGTGCTCCTTCTCCTTCTCCCACCCCAGACAAGTCGCATTATATTAACTAGACCATGCAGATTCAGATGACCGAAAGATTTCAATCCAAGTTCCAGCTCGGTCCCTCAACTAGGGGAGCAACCTGAGCCTGTGTCCTTAGATCAACAATGGAAATAATAACAGCACAGCACTGATTAAGCCTATGAAGCGCTCATTTGAAGAGCAGTGTTTGGTAAGCAGTAATGCCTGCACAAATGAAGTATAATTATTATAATTACTATTTTTTGCCTGAGCGACAGCACTGAGCCTGCTTCCCGGGACTTGTCTTTGCGTGTCCTGTCCTTGCCTCCTCAAGACTGATGCAGTTTGGGTTGTCTGTTCATAGGAGCCTATTTTTAAAAACCATCAGAGTCTGACTCAAGCTGAGGAATGTTGGAGATTTCTTCCAGAATGAATTCTAGACTGCTGTAATGTCTGCCTCTGGCTCCCATCAGGCAGACAGAGCAGGTCCCTGCTCTGAGCCCCTCCCAGCCCTGGATGCCACATCACAGTGGGGGAGGGGCAGGAGGGAAGAGAACTTGGGGGAAGGGAGAACCTCCTTGGTCTTTGTGTGGGCAGACCACAGACCCCAAATGGGCAGAGCCTATAATCATGTCTGCTCTGTCCAATCCCATGACCTCTTGGCAGAGTCTTCTACATTTTCTGTCCACCTGTGCCCTTCCCCCCAACTTCCCAACTACATCTTCTTTTATCCAGAATCCACTTCTACCTTTCTGTGGATTATGAGTAATGAACAGATTGAGGACTTTAGGACCAGAGAGCGATGAACAGGCTTGGACTTGGGAGGCACCCCTGGGAGGGAAGAGGGCACCAGATTTGGAGAGCGAGAGCTGGGTTAAAATCCAGACCTTGTCACCCAGAACCTGGAAGACTTCAGTCTCCTCTAAATTTGCTCCTCAGTTTCTGGATCAGTAAAATGGGAGGATGTTAATTACTGTGGGGATCAAAGGACACAATGTATCCTAACACCACACAAATGCTTGTACACAAGGAAAACCTCCCCTGGGTTCCCCCAAAAGTCAGTTATTAAAGCAATTTCTGTGGCACCTGGGTGGCTCAGTCGGTTAAGCATCCGACTTCAGCTCAGGTCACGATCTCACGGTCCGTGAGTTCGAGCCCTGCATCGGGCTCTGGGCTGATGGCTCAGAGCCTGGAGCCTGCTTTGGATTCTGTGTCTCCCGCTCTCTCTGCCCCTCCCCCATTCATGCTCTGTCTCTCTCTGTCTCAAAAATAAATAAACGTTAAAAAAATAAATAAATAAATAAAATAAAGCAATTTCCCCTAAGGACAAAAAGGGAGATAGAAAATTCTGCCAGGAACTTAATTGTGAACGGCTCTAGCCTTGGGTATTAAATTTTAACTCCACATTTTTCAGGCATGAAAGCAAAAAGACAAACAAGGTAGGATATACACATTTGTGTGCATTAAGGTGCTATCTACTCTGAAGTCAGAAATCTCTTTGGCATCATATTCTGAGGGAAACTGATTACTTTAAAAAGCACACATGGGGGGCTGCAAATATTAAAAAGAAGTATTTCTCCCAGTTTTCCAAAAACTGAAGGGTATAAGAAAGAGGGTAGTATGATTAGGGTTCAGAATGAGGGTTTACTGCTATGTCAACTCCACCTGATTTTTTTTTAATTAATTAATTTATTTATTTATTTTAATGTTTATTCATTTTTGAGAGACAGAGAGAGAGAGACAGAGAGCAAGCAGGGGGTGGGGGGAGAGAGAGAGAGAGAGAGAGGGAGACACAATCCAAAGCAGGCTCCAGGCTCTGAGCTGTCGGCACAGAGCCCAACACAGGACTCGAACCCACGAACTATGAGATCATGACCTGAGCTGAAGTCAGAAGTTTAACCTACTGAGCCCCACTATACCTGATTTTAAATGCCACAAACTCCTGAGGGGGCCTTGGCAATATTGGGATGTCCCATCAGCAGATTTTGGAAGGAAGGACATTCCTGGACCAATTCTCAGCGTGAGTGCTAAGTGTGGGAGTTAAGCAGCCATGCACTAGCTCCCCTACAAGCAAGGCCTTCGAGGTCAGCCGACTGAAGGAGAGGCCACTGCCACGTGCAGAGAGAAAGTCTGGGACCGATTTTCCATCTTTGGGCACACTTCCAGAACCATGCAAACTTAGATACACTCTGGCAATACATCCAACCACACAGCTCTGCACCACCGGAGACCTGTCACTTCCATGCATCCAGCAGAGCCCTTATCAACTTCACCATGAGCACTCCATCAGTGCCCGCTTCTGGAGACACCATCCCAGCCCACATGCCCCCCTGCCCCACTCCAGGTCAGACCACTACAAGCTCGTCATTCCCTGTGGCTTTACCCCTCCTCTCTGGGGCCATTCCACAGGACCCCCATTTCACCAGCAGCAGGATCAAACAAATGGGACAAAGCACACCCCCCAAAACAGCCAAGCACCTCGCACCTGCCCTGCAAGCAGGCCCTCTCATGTCCTGGTTTTTCCCATTTCCAAAGTTCCCAGCTCTGGCGGTGCTTTGCACAAAATGCCTGCCTCTTGCTCAGGTTCCCCCACTGTAGTCAAGTATCAACCACCTGCTTCAAATATACTTTCACAGTTTGTTTTCTCTCTGCCGCCCCTTCAATAAGAAGTGGAGACAGTGAAGGTAGGGATTCCACCAAGAATCCCTGGTGTGTTTAAGATCGATTTTTGTTCAAACATTCAGACAAAGCAGTATTCCAACCGACAGAGATGCGTGCCATCCCCAAGTGAATGTAAGTAGTTTTTGATTCCCCAGAAATACCCTTCTGTGCCAAAAATTGAAAGAAAGAAGGGACACCTTAAAATCAGGTATATTGCAAACAGGACCTACAGGGAATTAGGGCCCAGGTGCATACCTCAGGACTCTCATCTAGCTCTTCTGTTTACTGTAGCCGAAGGTAATTAGCATCCAAGAATGAAATCCAGACATGGAGCAAAAGAATTGCTTCCCTGGTCAAGGACAAGGCTGGTGTGCTGCAACCCACCCCACTCCTCAGCACAGAATTCTGACTCTTGACAGATGGAACCCAGGAAGGCACCACATGAAGACACAGTTGGCCTCTACAGTGTCCACCCCTGAGCACTAGGGCTTGGCATCCCTAGTGTCCTTGAAAATAACCTTGTCTTGGTCCATTTGGGCTTACAAGTACCATAGACTGGATGGCTTTTAAACAACAGAAATTTCTCTCTCACAGTCCTGAAGCCTTCAAGTCCAAGATCAACATGCCAGCACGGTTGAGTTCTGGTGAGAATCCTCTTCTGGGATGCAGACTGCTGACTTCTTGCTGTTTCCTCACATGGCAGAAGGAACAGGGAGCCCTCTGCAGTCTTTTATAAATTCAAAGCAGTAATACCAATCACGAGGGCTCTGTCCTCATGCCTTAATCACTTCCCAAGGCCCTAACACCTCCTGATACAATCACATTGGGGGTTAGATTTCAATTTATAAATGTTGGGGGCAGGGCGCCTGGGTAGCTCAGTCGGTTAAAAGTCTGACTCTTGGTTTCGGCTCAGGTCATGATCTCATGATTCATGAGTTTAAGCCCCGCCATCGGGCTTTGTGCAGACAGCACAGAACCTGGTTGGGATTCTCTCTGTGCCCCTCCCCTGTTTGTGTTCTCTGTCTCTGTCTCTGTCTCTCTCAAAATGAATAAACTTAAAAATAAAAATAAATAAATAAACTTTGGAGGGAGGCCACAAACATTCCATCCATAGCCAACCTCTTATCTACCCACCATGAAGTCTTTCTTAGTCTTTTTAATAAAGTATATACTCTGTCATTCTGGGTGGCAGAAGCAATCCGTAAGTCAGGTAACTGGCATCCCCAAAGTAGAACCTGGGAGGAGGGGAAAAAAGCACAGACACAGACTGGCAGGAAACCCATCTCAAAAGCAACCAATCACCTGTAGTTTAGTTAATAGTGCTGTACCAATGTCAGTTTCCTAGTTTCAGTAATGTACTTTGGTTATGTAACATGTTATCAGGGAACACTAGGAAGGGTATAAAAAACTCTATTACTTTTGCAACTTCTTGTGAACCTAAAATTATTTCAAAATAAAACACACGAAAAAACAAACTACTGGTCAATGAGCTAAAGGATCAAGGCAAATGATGACTTAAGTAAATCCCTTCTAACTGCCCCAGTGCTTCAACCTACCTATGGCCTTTTATTCACCATTTCAATAACCTTTATTCCAAAGTTTACATCCTTTGTTAAGAATTTTTTAAGGTTGTTATCCTCACATACAGTTTCCAGGACTGAAAACAAAATGGAAAACATGATCCTGTGTTTATACAAACTCTTGCTTAAAGTTGGCAGTTCCTCAAAAAGTTAAACACAGAATTACCATATGACCCACAAATTCTTCTCCTAGCAATGTACTCAAGATTACTGAAAACACATGTCCAAACAAAAACTTGTGCATGAATTTTTACAGTAGCATTAGTCATGACTGCCCCAAAGTGAAAACAGCCCCAGTATTCATCAGCTAAAATGTGGTATATCTATACAGACCCAATGGAATATTATCTGGCCATGAAAAGGAAGGAAGGAAGTGATAAATGCTACAACATCGATGAATCTTGAAGATATTTTGCAAAGTGAAAGAAGCCAGACATAAAATGCCATATACCATATGATTTATATATAATGTCCAGAATAGGGACACCTGGGTGACTCTGTTGGTTGAGTGTCCCACTCTTGATTTCAGCTCAGGTCATGATTCCAGGGTCATGGGATTCAGCCCTGCATCAGACGCAGTGCTGAGCGTGGAGCCTACTTAGGATTCTCTCTCTCTCCCTTTGCCCTCTGTCCCCAACTCATGCTCTTTCTCTCTCTCCAAATTAAAAAAAAAAAGAAAGAAAGAAAGAAAGAAAGAAAGAAAGAAAGAGAGAAAGAAAGAGAACAATGTCCAGAATAAGCAAAAACATAGAAATAGGAAGTAGATTGGAGGCTGCCAGGACCTACGTGGCAGGGAGGGAAAAGATAAGGAGGGTATGTTAATGCATATAGGGTTTCTTTTTGAGGTAAGGAAAGTATTCTGGAATGAGACAGTGGTGATGGTTGCACAATGTTGCAAATATACTACAAACCACTGAATTATACACTTTAAAAAAAATTTTTTTAAATGTTTTTTATTTTTGAAAGAAAGACAGAGCATGAGCCGGGGAGGGGTAGAGAGAGAGGGAGACACAGAATCTGAAGCAGGCTCCAGGCTCTGAGCTGTCAGCACAGAGCCCGACGCAGGCTCGAATCCACAAACCATGAGATCATGACCTGAGCCTAAGTCAGACACTTAACCGATTGAGACACCCAGGCACTCCTGAATTGTATACTTTAAAATGGTGACTTGGGCACCCAGCTGGTTCACTCAGAAAAGTGTGCAACTCTTGATATCAGGGTTGTGAGTTCAAGCCCCCTGTTAGGTGTACAGATTATTTAAAAAACCAAATACGCTTAAAAAAATTATTTAAAAACATAAAAATAAGATAATAAAATTGTGACTTCTACAGTATGGGAATCACGTTTGAAAGAAAGAAAGAAAGAAAGAAAGAAAGAAAGAAAGAAAGAAAGAAAGAAAGAAAGAAAGAAAAGGAAGGAAAGAAAGAAAGAAAGAAAGAAAAAGAAAGAAAGAAAGAAAGAAAGAAAGAAAGAAAGAAAGAAAGAAAGAAAGAAAGAAAAGCAAAACAAAAAGTTCTGTATAGAGGGAAATTTTCCTTTCTTTTCCCCAGGCTTCCCCTGGAACAACAACTCACGCATACTATACCAAGGCTTGCCTTCGATTAGTCTGGTATAAGGCTGGCAAAGGGTTACACTTCACTCAGCAAATATCTATGTGAGGGAGGAGACAAAAAAGCATTTCTAAAAATAAATAATGGAAAAAATCACTATATCTCAAGGGCTTCTCCAGAGTCAGGGGGTGATTAACTTAGGTTAACTATGCACTTGGTAAACTGAATGTTGCTGACTACAACATAGCATTCTCTACCTCCCCCAAATAAATAAATATCTGGGGCCTGCCTGTCCTTCTCTTTAAAAATATTAAAATGTTCAAGATTTTAAGAGGCTTCATTGGCTTCAGGTGTTTCTACATTTCATAAATATATTTACAAGGTTCTAGACCTTTAGGAATTCATATTTTCATCGGATCTCCTCCAAGTGTTCATCTCTATAGACAAACATCCTCACAGTTTGGGCATACCTTAACTGGGCAGCCAGTCCCTCCATCACCTTGACCTCCCAGAAATGGGCTCTCCATCACCACATACACAATCAGAGCCCATCCACAGCACCCACAAAATGATTTTGTCTTGAAAAAAGGATTGGGGCACCTGGATGGCTCAGTCAGTTGAGCGTCCAACTCTTGGTTTCGGCTTGGGTCATGATCTCATGGTTCGTGGGTTCGAGCCCCACGGTGGGCTCTGTGCTGACAGTGCATGGAGCCTGTTTGGTATTCTGTCTGTCTCTGTCCCTCCCTTGCTTGCTCTCTGTGTCTCTCTCAAAATAAATAAAGTTTGGGGCCCCTGGGTGGCTCAGTCATTTAAGTGTCCAACTTCGGCTCAGATCATAATCTCGCAGTTTGTGACTTCAAGCCTGCATCGAGCTCTGTAATGACAGCTCAGGGCCTGGAGCCTGCTTCAAATTCTGTGTCTCCTCTCTCTGCCCCTCCCCCACTTGTGCTCTGTCTCTCTCTCTCTCTCAAAAATAAATAAATGTAAAAAAATTTTTTTAAATAAAAAAATAAAGTTTAAAAAAATTAAAAAATAAAAATAAACAAAAAAATAGAAAAAGGATCACGCTTTCCATTTTATTTCCAACACCAGAAACTGTATCACAATGCTTAGCATGAGATGAGACTCTACCCAGACTGCTAACATCAGTAACCTCAACTAACCCCAGCACTAATCCCTGGCGATCCAGCAGGGCCCCATACACCCTTTTTTTGTTCATTTCTGAGACAGTTCAGTAGGCAAAATAATGCATTTCTTAAATATGTGATGACTTGGAATTCTAACAACAAGCATATTAGAATAAGACTGACTTCTTTCTTCTTTAACTGAGCATACATTGTGCTTTGTGCATAAATCAGTGCTGTGCATAAATATACTGCCAAGAAAACTTTGCACAAGGAGGCTACCTTCACTCAAATCACTTCTTTAACTCCTCTTTGAGAGCTGTTGAAAAGCCAGTCGGTAAGTCAAGTCATACAACAGTTTCTCTGCCTCACAGTCATACCTTAACTCTGATTTTAAGAAGTAGAATTAAAACTATAACATCTCTGGCTTTGTGTGACTTCCAACTCCTTCCTAAACTAAATCTACCCTGAAGAATAAGGATTTGCCACCTTGAAGGAAAATACTTCTTAGAAAACCATGGGCTCTGAGAGCAATTCTAAATGACAAGTTGCAAAAATATAAGTTAAAAACCTCCCTTGTTGGTGACCCTGAAACTATAAACTGGTTTGGAGGTACAGATTTTGTTCTTTGTTAATTACTGAAGACAGTACATGATTATAAATACATTATAAGTATATGAAAAATATGAACACATGAATAGAGACAGGATCTAGTAAAAATGAAAAATAATATTGCATTAAAGTAGATTTTTCAAGAATTTCCTTTAAGTTACTGTTATACTATAATTAAATAAAAAAGAAGACACATCATTCACATTAACGGCCAGCCACTTTACCCTACACAATGTTCTAATATCTTAATAGTCTACCACAATTCCTACATCCCCTTCTGGGTCACAGCCCCTGACCCTGAGCCTGTCTTCACATAAGGAGATGAGTTATTTTAACCCAGAGCACATCACCAAATAGCTACCCACATAAAGGCTCAGCTGACTCTTCTCTACGCTGGCACACAGCTCTGCCAGAGCTCCCTTCCTTCTCTCTCTCAGCATGGTATCTCACCAAACAAAAAGCCTAAGTGTCACTTACAGTGGACTCATAAAAATAGCAACCTCAACTAATCCCCACACTAATTCCTGTGATCTGGTAGTTTGTGCCCCTCTAAGTAGCAGAGCCACATACACCCTTATTTTGTTTCGTATTTCCAAGACCATTCAAGAGGCAGAACAAAACAATTCTTAACCATAGGATGTCAGTAACAAGAGCAAGCATAGCTAAGTGCTTATGATAGCGGTGCTGGGCTAAAACCAATTCTGAGACACGGAGAGTCACTATTCAAACCCAGACCTGACCGACTCCAGAATTGACACCTTTGGCCACTACTCTTTGAAAATAATGCTAATTTTAGGGGCGGCTGGGTGGCTCAGTTGGTTAAGCCTCCGACTTCGGCTCAGGTCATGATCTCATGGTTTACGGGTTCGAGCCCCGTGTCAGGCTCTGTGCTGACAGCTCGGAGCCTGGAGCCTGCTTCAGATTTTATGTCTCCTTCTCTCTCTGCCCCTCCCCCCCTCACACTCTGTCTCTCTCTCCTTCAAAAATAAACAAACATCAAAAAAAATTTTCTAAGGGGCACCTGGGTGGCTCAGTCGGTTGAGGGACTGACTTCGGCTCAGGTCATGATCTCACAGTTTGTGGGTTCAAGCCCCGCGTCGAGCTCTATGCTGTGACAGCTCAGAGCCTGGAGCCTGCTTCTGATTCTGTGTCTCTCTCTCTCTCTGCCCCTCCCCCACTCATGCTCTGTCTCTCTCTGTCTCAGAAATAAACATTAAAAAAAAAAATTTTTTTTTAAAGAAAATAATGCTGATTTTAACTTTTTAAAGTGTATTTAGGGGCGCCTGGGTGGCTCAGTCGGCTAAGCATCCAACAGCAGTTCAAGTCATGATCTCATGGTTTGTGGGTTCGAGCCCCGCGTCAGGCTCTGTGCTGACAGCTCAGAGCCGGGAGCCTGCTTCAGATTCTGTATCTCCCTCTCTCTCTGCCCCTGCCCCACTTGTGCCACCCCCCTCAAAAATAAATAAACACAAAAAAAATTTTTTAGGTGTGTCTACACAAAAAGTCTCATTTGTGACAAAGACCTTGAGATGCTAAGGAAAGGGCTAACCTGTCCATGCCCTCTGAGCTAGGGACAGAACCAGAGCTGGAACCCGGGACGGCCAACCACATCCATGATTCTTGCCACTGGCTCCAAGCAACTCTGAGGTCTATATAAACCCTCTGGAAATAGTTATTGCCAATGGATTTTTAGGCAATGACATAGAAGAAAAGACTAAAACTCAAAGGAATTTGGAAATAAGCTATCTTCTCTTGATAATGTGGTATTTCCTAATTTAGACACATGCATATCTACTCTTTGACATCATAACAATTCTAATATGTAGAATAATATATAACAAAAGTGATGAACTAGAAAAAAACAGCAGTTTTACAGTCACAAAGACCTGGAGCTGACTCAGAGACCATTTCTAAGTGGGAGACCTTGAGTGGGTCGCTCTTCATGTGTAAAATGGTATTAGCTACCTTAGAGTCGGCCAGGTATTCAGCACACAGCAGGTATGCAAAATCTGTTAGTTTCTTCACATCACCATCAATTCTAGGGATTGCAGGGGCTCTAGGGTTGTAAGACAAAACACCTCTACTCTGAAAGTCTGTCCCTTCAGAATGCCATGGACTCAAATGGAATTTGCTGACAAGAAAACATACTCTTTCCTGGAAGCAGCACTTTCCTGAGAAACTTGCATTCACTAGGGAGTAAACCGGCCAGTATCCTCCCATAAAATGCAATAATGCTATTTATAATAGCTGAAAAGTGGAAGCAACTCGAGTGTCCACGGATGGATGAACAGACAAACAATGCAGCATACATGTATGAGGGAGTTTCAACCAGCCTTAAAAAGGAAGCAGATTCTGACACCTGCTACAACATGGATGAACCCTGAAGACATTTTCTGGGTAAAACAAGCCTGACTCAGAAGGAAAACTACCGTATGAGTCTACTTATATGGGGCACCTAGAGGAGCACCTACAGTGGTGGCTTCCAGGGGCGAGAGTGAGGGTACAATTGAGAATTCATGTTTAATGGGCAGTGTTTCAGGTTGGGGTAATGAAAAGTTCTGGAAACGGATGGTGGTGCTACTTAGACAACTTGGTGCATGAATGTACTTAATGCCACTGAACTATATACTTTAAAATGGCTAAAATGCTAAATTTTCTGCAATTAAAAAAACAGCAAAGCTACCCATCTGTCCACGGGGGCCTTGGACTCTGCTTCCTGGGGTCTGGGCCACACCTTGCCATTTCCCTCTATCAGCTCTGCTCTCAGCCTGCCCGGGCCGGGTTTCTCATTATTAACACGTCCCATCCGTCCCATCCGAGGGCACTCACCGGGCCGCAGGCTCAGGGCCACCTGCTGGGGCGTCATCTGAATGACATCCGAACTCGTGGGACTGGAGCCCTTGCTGCTGAGAGGCAGGCTTCGCAGGACCCGGGTGCTGCTGGCTGGGCTCTCAAACTCGCCTCCGCAGCCGTTTTTGACCAGGTTTGCCTCCAAGTCACACCGGGAGGTGACTGAGCGCAGGCTGCCGAAGTCCTAGTGCAGAGACAGAGGAGGAGAGGGCACACGGTGGTCAGGCTGTCTTTCCAGAGCACCTCAGGTGGTAGACCCATCACCATCTCGTGGACCTGAAACCCTCTGCACTCCATTTTTATCGTCTGAAAGCGGTAAAAGTGATAGCATAGACCCCAATATGCCTCACCGAGGATTACAAGAGTTAATTAAAGTACTGGATATGACAGCACTTTGTAAACTGTAAATGCATAATGAAACTGTTTCATTTCACTGTTCCTTTAATGGTCAAAATTCTCCTGAAAAAATGCATGTGTCTACATGATTAGCGGGGGGGAAGTAACTGGTCAGTTACACAACTGAAAAATTTTGAAAGATGCTATATAAGTGGACAAGTAGTCATTCAGGCAATGAAGAGTTAACTTTTGAGCCATCCACTCGTCTACTGTGCAGGACCTGTACATTCTGCGCAGTCATTCTGTTAGACAACATGGCAACGAACACGGTGCCCTTTGACCCAGCAGTCCACTCCTAGGAATTTATCACAAGAAATCAATCAGAAGGGGAAACTCTGTAAGAAGATATATACTGCAGCGTTATTTAGAATAGCATGATCTTATAAACCTAAATCCCCAAATGATAAGAAAAACATGGTATATGATCTCCATACACAGTCATTCAAAACTATGAAGACTAAATCAGAAAATAAAATCATATCTGCATTGGGATTCAAAACTAAAGTTTTTTTTAATTAAGGATAGTTGAGGCATTAGAGTGACTAAAATTATATTTTATATTATCTTTACTGTTATTTGAATAATAAACAAGAAAGGTACTTTCTTTTCTTTTTGTTAAAAAATTTTTTAATGTTTGTTTATTTTTGAGAGAGAGAGAGAGTGTGAGCGGGCAAGGGATAGAAAGAGAAGGGGACACAGAATCCGAAGCAGGCTCCAGGCTCTGAGCTGTCAACACAGAGTCCGATGCAGGGCTCGAGCTCATGAACCATGAGATCATGACCTGAGCTGAAGACAGACGCTTAACTGACTGAGCCACCCAGGCGCCCCGACACTTTCTTTTCTTAAGCTGGATTTAGGAGAAGGTTGTGTATCAGACTGACCCAACCTTATCTGGGCATCAGGAGTTTAGGCCACTCACTTTAAAATGAAATAATATACTCTGTTATAAAATATGGTACTTATAAGTATTCATCATTTTGCAGTAAGGGGATTTTCAACAGCAAAGTAAACCCAAGATTCTCTCTGAACATCCTTTCACTGATGGATGTAGAAAATAAGATCACCTCCACCAGCTGGCTGAATGCCAGTACTCCATTAGATAATCCTTGTAATAGCTAGAGGAGTTACGATGCTGATCTCTTCCCCTCCCCTCTGTAACATTTTGTCAGAAAGCCTCAGATGATTCAAGTGTCCTGACTGCTGTGTTAGGAGCCAGACTGCTGGGAGAAGCACAGACACTCAGAGGACTCGCCGTTCATCATGGTCCAGGATGTCCCAGGACTAGCCAATGCCTATTAGAGCCTTCACAAGGTTCAAGACCAAGAAGTCAAGAACAATTTGCAGTGTTTTTATATAAGTAAAACCAGATGTGTTGTTCTGGGCCTCTGTGATTTTGTTGGTGTTTTTTGTTTCATAATTGATTTTTTTTTTTTTTTTTTTTTTTTTTTTTTTTTGTATATTGAACCCCTGGGATCTTGCCTGTCAACCTCAGGGCTGGTATTGTAAGTGGCTCCAGACACTTGTGGAACAGGTGAGAAAAATAATTATTCCAGCTAAAACTAATTATCCTTGAAATTATACAGGATTTCAAAGCTAGGCTTTCCAAACTGGGTTCCACATGGCCAAGTTCGGCTCTGATGTAGACATTCTAATGAAGCAGTACAAAAGCACAGGGATGGGGGAAGGGAGAGGTCTGCAGTCCTGAGCTGTCTGCAGCGGAGGTCTAATTGGCTGTCCAGAGCTGGAAGGGCTCAGGGGCTCGCCTGCTCAGAGCCTACTTGGCGAGAATTTCTGAACTTCTTGCTGACATACTAGGCCTTGCTGCCAGCTCCTCCAATTCTGACGAGCTGGTCGTGCTTGGCCCAGTTCTGATTGTCAAGGTACACCGTCTTGAGCTGTCCAGGGCAAAACTCTGCCATCAGGTTGGCAATGAAAGCATCTTTGGGTCCCCAGAGTGACAGGGAGCCCTGACATCCCTCCCATTGGTCTGGAGCAGCTTGCAGTCTAAAACAGACTAGGTTACAGAGCCAACGTGCTTCCTGCAGGAGGTGGTTGCATGATTCCTAGTCCATAGCCTTGGCGATTCATTTCAGCTTGGCCATCGAGATCATGCCCTACAGCCCAGACACCAGCATTAGCAGTGAACTTCACCCAAGCTTCCTAGTCATCCTGCTCAGAAGATTTTTGACAGACACTACTGGTCCTTGATGGAGAACTTGTACAGGGCCACCTGCTGGCCAGGGAAGATGCACCTGCTAGGATCATCAGCCGACTTAGAGTCCAGGTCATCCTTCCTAGACCTGACGGCCACACCCGTGCCAAGTACAGCCTTCTCTGTGTGTCTGGCTTTAACAACGGTACTCTAGCGGCTCTGAGGCCTCTTTAATCTCTAGGATGTTAGGAGCAACGCTCTCTTCATTCCCCTCACTGGTAGCAGCTTATGTCTCCTTAATAATATTCTTCAAGGTTGTGGTAAACCTTCACTACAATGCACGTGGCTTCCCGGAAGTTTGCTGTGCAGCCAAGGGAGGGCCACTGACCTTTGTATTGTCACCTGGTTGCCAGTATGAGAACTACCAATGACCATATTAAAACCGCAACTCATGGGGCAGCTGGCTGGCTCAGCTGGTGGAGCATGTGACTCTTGATCTAGGGATCGTGAGTTCAAGCTCCACATTGAGGCTTGCTATAGAGCTTACTATAAAAACAAAACAAAACAAAACAAAACTCTCAAGGTGACTTCAGTAGTGCCAACCAAGTCAGAAATGGGACACTACAGAGAGCCCCCTTCTCAGCACACAGCCAGGGACACCCTACAACGGCACCTACACCAAATTTAGACTTAGTCTCAGTGACCTCCACCTCTATCATCAGTTTGTCAACCTTCTCCTATTTCACAAAGTTCAGTGTCTTGTTATTTGGGGCAGGCCCAATGGTTTCACTGATGTGTTCAACAGCCTTTGAGACATCTTTACCTATTATTTGAGCCTTGTCATTGTCCCAGGGCTCTAAGGCCTCAAGGACACTACCTGAGGCACCTCTAAGCTTAGCAGGTCTGAAGCACCTTTTAAGAGTAAGGCAGCTCCCTCAGTGGTGGGATTCCCACAGTAGTTGAAGGTCCATCTGGCACAGTCTTCCAAAAATAGCCAAGACTAATTTCCAGCCATAGGTTCTTGCTGGTCAAGCAAAGGACAGAGTGCTGCAGGCCCAACAGGAGTGCTGACCCCACAAGCCCAGGTGAGTCTCCTCTATTCCTGAACTCCTTTCTAGATAGTTTAATTTTGAATGAAAACAGATGCATATTTAAAGACAAGGACCTAGGGGCACCTGGGTGGCTCAGTCAGTTAAGCATCCAACTCTTGATTTCTGCTCAGGTCATGATCTCATGGTTCATGGGATCGAGCCCCTTGCATTGGTATCCACAATGGCAGAGCAGAGCCTGCTTGGGATTCTCTCTCTCCCTCTCTCTCTGCCCCTCCCTTGCTCATGTGCACTCTCTCAAAATAAATAATCAAATTAATTAATTAATTTAAAAAACAAAATAAACACAGGGACCTAAAACCACAGAGATCAGGGGCATACACTGTAGTGGTTATAACCTTCCAAATATGCAAGCATTATAAATAAAAGGAAATGTCTCAATATCTCCATTTTAGGCTTCAATTCTGTGAATGCAGATGCCCCAAACTATAAATCCCTGGAGGAAAGAAAGACTCATGATTGAGAAAAGTCTTCCTCACATGAATGACATCCCGCTATCTGATGTGTTAAGAGTCTTCAGATCCCAGAGGCCAGATATTTGGAACCACTCCAGGTGTCAGAATACAGCGAGTTCCAAGGGGAATGGACTTCAGATGCACCACCTGGTGTCAGCCCCTCCTCTCTACGGGTGAGGAATCAGAGGCCCACATGCCAAAGTTCATGCCAAACTTCACCCAAGAAATTCAAATTCATCCGGCCTCAGCTGCCTGGACCGCAGTGCTCTTTGCATCACCTACCTTCCATCTCAAACAAGGCCATGGTTGAATTCTGCAGCAAGAAACTAACTCTGGGTCCCCGGATTCCATCCCTCTGAATTTAGTACTTCCTTGCTGCCCCCAAGGCAGAGATCTTCCTGCCATCTATCAAACTTGGAGGATAAATATTCTCTCTTATGCAGAAAAACAGGTACGGAAGGAGAGTGGGGACTTCATCTCAACTTGGAAAAATGGAAACTAGTTTCAGGAAGGGCTTCTAATTGGGCACAGCTCGACCGTTGCAGGTGCTCCCGATGCTCGATGCTAAAAGTTTCACTTCATGGAGGAAGCATCTGTCCATGATCTCCAGAAACGCATCCATCAACCCTCCAAGGACTCATAAAAGGAAACTGCATTACAGGCAAACTTCCAAAAGAAGCAACAGAATGGGAACAGGAACTTGAAACATCTTTTATGGCTTTTAGTCACTATGCTGTGATATAAAAAAGAAAACGGAAGTGTTCCAAATTTAGATCCCTTTTAATTTGCTACCACATTGGCCTTTGCAAGTTGTTTTAACTTGCTCCCTTTCACTGCCTCCATCACCTACCATGTAGAAGATACAGTGAGCTCCACTGTTTGTAACATTGTAACACCTAACTCCCTGTACGATTGGCTCACCAAAATCTCTCTCCCTGCAGTGAAGGCCTGTGCCTGCATCGCCGCCAGTGCGAACAGGTTCATTCAGGTTCTAGTGATTGTGTCATAGCAGTCATTACATTATCTGCACCCCATCCTGCCTACTCTGGCTGAAGGTTCAAACTCTAAGAAGATGTGGGTGGTGGTTTGGGGGAAAGGGTGGATTTTTGTTTGTCTCTGAAACAGCAGGGGTGGGTGAGCTGAGAAACTTGCAGGCCCTGGGAGAAGAGGAACCCAGGCAGGAAAGAGACAGTCCCAATTTCTGGGATGAAAAGGGAAGAAACAAACTTGTGAATGGGCAGAGAGCCTGGCAGAGAAGTGGGCACAGGTGGGGAGCTGACCACCATCTGAGGCTGGCCTCTTTCCTGGGATATGGCAGGGCCAGGCTAGCCCCTCAGAGCCCGAGTGGATGTGGGGGCAGTGAGGGGAGAGGGTAAGCGATCCAAACCAAAATCTGTGCATAAGCAACACCCTCCCACATGTACCCTCTGCCCCGGGGATGGAGAAATCCCTCCGGCAGCTTTCAGGCGGCTCATTTAATTCACTGAACAAATATTTATGAAGCATCCACAATAGGTCAAGATTATTCCTTTCATGACCACAAAGAGATGCTCTCAAAGAATCTATATTTTATTGTGAGCTGGAGTGAATGCTCATTTTTTTTTTCTTCATTTCCTCCTAGTTCAAAGGAAAATACAGGCAATGTGTCATTTATGCCCCAGCCACCATAATTTCCCCAGAAGGTCCGCTTGGCCTGTCTTCTTTCCCAGCTTCTAAAAAGTCCCCTTCCTCATTTTCCTGCACCCGGCCCTATTGACCCTTCATTTCTGCCTCTCCATGTCTACCTCCCCGGCAAAGACCCCTCACCCTGGCCCAGGCTTCCCCAGTCTTCTTCCACGTCCATCCCCGTTTCCTCCTATCAAAACACCACAGGCCAGCCTCCCTGGTTCTTCTCCTTCTGGCTTCTCAGCAGCCTGCGCTGCCGTGAACACAAGGTGCCTCACTGTCATGCCCAACAGACTCCCCACTTCCCCAGTCCTGTATGCAATCCCCTAGCCTATCTTTGTCTCCATTCGCACAAACTCTGCTCCCTCTATCCTCATAGGGAGCCTGGGTGCTTCAGCCCTGTCCACTTCTCCCAAACCACCATCCTCCTACAAGCCACACTGGCTTCCCTGCTTCGAGCACATTCTGCTCATGCACAGGGTCTCCCTGGGCACTCAGCTAGGTCCGGTCTCCCAGTTCTCACTGCACGTAGGCAAAGTGATGTGACTGGGTCATAGGCAAGAAAGTGTGTGTAGAAACAATGCAGGCTGCCCGGGGCCTCCGAAAGCGCGCGCACGCACACACACACACACACACACACACACACACACACACACACACACACACACCATGCCCTGCAAATTCCTCTTCACAGCTAACTGGGTTGTGAAACTTATAATCTTAGATCAGGGGAAATTTTCCACTAAAAAAAAAAATGACAGACAAAATGGATAATAAGCTGCTGGGGTTTGTTGTGTGCTTCATCCTGTGCTGTACAAAGAGCCCCATAAGTATTCATGCTGGTTGAGAAGCAGGGGCCATGGGGGTATCACAAAGTATGAAGGGCAGGGGCTGAGGTGTGCAATGGGAACAGGTGAGGACAGGCAGCCTCCTACACTCCTGGTCTAAGAGTACAAAAAAGCCTGGCAATTCTGGTCTTGAAGCCAGAGGGTGAGTCTGAAGCCACCAGTAAACTACATCAGGAAACAAAGACAAGAGGGATGTCTGGTTGGCATCAGTTGGTTGAGCATCCCACTCTTGATTTCAGTTCAGGTCATGCTCTCACAGTTCGTGAGTTCAAGCCCTGTGTCAGGCTCTGTGCTGACAGCACCTGCTTGGGATTCTCTCTCTCCCTCTCTCTCTCAAAATAAATAAATAAACTTTAAAAATTAAGAAAGAAAGAAAGAAAGAAAGAAAGAAAGAAAGAAAGCAAGCAAGCAAAGACAAGAGAGCAAAAGAGCCAGGTTGACAAGGCCATTCAGGGGGCACCTGGCTGTCTCAGTCAGTAAAGCATGTGACTCTTGATCTTGGGTTTGTGAGTTCGAGCCCCACGTTGGGCATAGCGATTACTTAAAAATAAAATCTTAAGAAAGGAGAGGGAGAGGGAGAGGGAGAGGGAGAGGGAGGGAGAGAGAGAGAGAGAGAGAGAGAGAGAGAGAGAGAGAGAGGGGCAACGCAGCAGAACTCTGTAGAGAACCAGAGTGAGG
Organism: Panthera leo; assembly: GCF_018350215.1. Taxonomy (NCBI): domain Eukaryota; kingdom Metazoa; phylum Chordata; class Mammalia; order Carnivora; family Felidae; genus Panthera; species Panthera leo. Next base: position 70,059,493 of record NC_056687.1, read on the forward strand.
TGCTGAGCAGGAGCTGAACAAGGGCAGACTCAAACTCGATACCTGTGGGAGAATAGAGTAATGGGAGGGCAGACTGGATAAAAGAAGTGGAATTAGGTCACAAGGAATGTTAAATGCAGAGTGAGGGTCCTCACCCCACCTCAAGTAAAATAAGAAAGCACAGTGAGTTCAAGAGCAGGGGAGTCTTGATGGAATATGTTCTGAGATTAATCCGTGCTGGTGTGCAACGACAAGGCAGGTGGGTGGATCGGAATCCACACAAACACACTGATTAGGGACCTGGCCCTCCCTGGCTGTCCATTAGGCACCAGCCCTCAATGTACATACACATCATACACTCTTGGCCACGCATTACCTCTCTGATGACGTCCCAGGATATATGGTTAAGAAGGCACTCGGCCACACTTACTCTGTCTTGCTAAAGGGCAGAGACTGATCAAAAACTATTCCTGAACTCTCCAAACTCAGCTCCCTGAAATACACTCAGGCCCCAGGGGCAGTTCGCCCCAAGAAAATGAGGAGTTCTTCAGCCAAGACTGAGGCTCCGCCAAAGCACAGGGAACCAGATGGGCTAGAGAGGGAACCCAAGTGTGGCCTGGGACAATGACATGTTCCTTGAGATAATGTCATTCACTATCAATATTAGGACATCAGACTCGTGGAGGTACTAGCACAAGAAAAGGAAGAAAACCAAAGCAGACCACTGACCCTGGCTTCCAGATCCCACTGCCTACATTTACTAGAAAATGTCACTGACAACAGAAGCAGTTTGCTGGATAATACTGATTCTGTTAATTAGCAGTCCCATTCACAAACCCTCTCGCGGCCTGATCTCATTCTACACTCCCAGTTATGCTGGAGGGTGGGAGCTGTCACCTTTGTTTTACATATCAAGAAACTGGGAGGAAATATGGCAAAACTGAGATTTAAATTTTGGTTTTCTAACGACATGTTGTTTAAGCCCACCTCTTTTATCCAATATGAATTTCTGCCAGATTCTTGGCTGAATCTGGAGCGGCCAAGATGAGTAAGACATAGTTTAGATTTTCAAGAAGATGATTTAGTCAGTAACCGGCCTGAAAACAAATTAATAACAATAAAAGGTTATAAGTGCTACCAATGAAGTACAGAATATGGGGAGACAAAGAGGTGGTCATGGCCTGCACGTGCAGATAATCAATAGCAATCCAGTGAAAGCCTTCAGCCAGTATTTATTGAGCAACTACTGTGTGCCAGGTTAACGCTCTATGTACTAGGGATCCAGCAATGCAGAAAACAGATAAAACCCCTGCCCCAACATTCGGGAAGAGAAAGATAACATTTCCTTGCCAAATGGCGTGGATGGACTGAGGGATGGATAGGTGGACAGATGTGTCTGGGAAAACCATGAAAGTCTTCATAGAAGAGATGAGTCTTGGACTGATTCTTGAAAACGGGGGAAGACAAATGTTGGTCAGGAAAAGGGGGGAAGCACAGGAGCACACACAGGAAAAACCATGAGGGTATTCATCAGGCAGGGCTCTCTAGGGATCTTTGGGTAGTTCCCTCTGACCAAAGTGCTGGGGGCAGGCAAGTGATGATGGTGGGGAGGCAGGTGGGGGCCAAGGAACTTGGATTTGTCATGCAAGTCATAGGGTACCAGTGAAAGGTTTTAAAGAAATTTCATAATAAACACACCACAATTAAGCACAAACACAATGAAGATTCATACATTGAGAAGATTTCTTGGGATAAATTTATTGGGATTGGAGTAATTTATTTAGTAATCTTACTCTCTACTAAAAAAAAATTCTAGAGAGGTCACACTTGAGAGGCCAAGTGGCCTCGAGGAAAGAGCTTGGACTCAGAAGTCCAAGAAGGCAGACTGAAACTCAGCTTTGGCACAATGCGTAGTCTTGAAAAAGTCACTTCACCTCTCTGAGCCTTCAATTTTCATCAATAAAATGGCTGTTATTCCCACCTACCTGACGGAGCTGTTGTGAGGGTTGGAGATGCCATGTAAAAGGTGTGCAGTATCTAGCGGGGCTCCCCGCACGACCATCTGTAGCCATCAAAGAGGAAACCAATCCCTAGGCTCCGAGGCTGCATCGTGGTGAAGAAGCGTGGCCTCCCAGGACCCCTCTCTTGTCCTCCTGACAGGCCCCACGCACTGAATTGCAGACACTTAGCCAGTGCGAGATAGCAAGTCTTAGCTTCTTCAAAAAATAACCTTAACAGGGTGCTTGTGCAAAGAAGGTCTGTGCCCTGTGCTTCTGACAATAGTTTTGACAAGTAATCCAGAAATGTCCTTCAAGAGAGGAATTTTAGAAATTGATCATTTGCTGATGAGGGCACCAAGCTCTGGTATTTGCGTCGCTTTATGAAAGCAGTATGCCTAACATCTTTCTGAACTTATAACCCTTCTTACAGGGTGGGAAGAAACAGCAACCATTATTTTTAACTATTCCATAAAGGCTGACTCATAATACTCATCCTCAGACGAGCCCCATGAAGATGGCTGGCCTCCACCAACATGCCACCCACCACTGTAGGTTCTGAACTGTCACACAACAACTCACTTCACATGCTCACATCTCTTACCAAAGAGCAGAAAACCATACGAGGGTCATAACTGGCTTCCCCAGAAGGGGAAGGAAGGCCCTGTTTTCCTAAAATAGGGTGAAAACACTCAACACGATCTGAAGACCCATGTTATAAATGCCCTAGAAAAAAAGAGGAAGACACAGTCTGCAGAATTTTCTGCGCAGTCAATTTGCGAGCCGTGGGGTAGCCTGCCCCTTCTTCCCCCCCCCCCCACCCCCGCCACGTACCTCTTTGAAGCACCAGGCACATTTCGGGTGGATTAACAGACATTCTTCACAGGAGGTGGCACTTCCACTAGTGCATATGTTAAGACCTTCAAAGAAAGATAAAGATGCACCAATTAGTTCCAGGCCATAAACCTGATTGATGAGGCTTTTGTATGGGGTGGGGGGAGGGGTCACTTCCTTTTTTAACAGGGAGCCTGGGTAAGGCTGAAGGGTACAGGCCCCAGTGCTAATCGCAGGTTAAGGCTCATTGGCCGTGCCCTAAACGCTGTGACAGTTTTTGAAGCACTCACCGAGCATGCCCACTAGTGTGAGCAACTCCCATTACTTCTGCTGGATCCCCGTGGACTTCCAGCCCCATCACACAGGAGGGCCTCCCTCACAGAAGGCCTCACTACACTCAGTCCACCCAAAATGACAAAAAGAAATTGTACGATAAAAGGAAAGAAAAAAGAGGGGCGCCTGGCTGGCTCGGTGGGAAGCGCTTCTAACTCTTGATCTCAGGGCTGTAAGTTCGAGCCTCACATTGACCAGAGAGAGGACTTAAAAATGAAATCCTTATTAAAAAGAAAAAAGAGGGGCACCTGGGTGGCTCAGTCAGTGAAGCATCTGACTCTTGGTTTCAGCTCAGGTCATGATTTCATGATTCACGAGTTGGAGCCTTACATCCGGCTCTGCGCTGGCAGTGGGGAGCCTGCTTAGGATTCTCTCTCTCCCTCTCTTTCTCTGCCCTTCCCCCACTCACTCTTACTCTCTCTCTGAAATTAATTAATTAATGGGTTAAGATAAAATCCATTAATTCAGTATACCTACTAGTAGGTCAAATAAGAAAAACCATATCATCACCTCACTGGGTAATAAAAAGGCATTTGACCAAATTCAAAACCCATCCTGATTTAAAAAAAAAAAAAAAATCAGAAACTAAGATTAGAAGGGAATTTCTTTACCATCGTAAAGCTTACTTATTTCAAACCAAGACCAGTCCTCTCTTTCCCATTAATCTGGGAAGGGGTCTCCCGAGGGGGGTGCTAAACTGCAGTGGTGAAGTTAAATTCGCTGCCCCCTCAACTCCCTAACCCACACCTGCACCCACCCTTCTTCAATCTTGCGAACCTTGAAACTTATCATTCTTTTCTTTTCCTTCTTCTCAGAAACATCAAGGACACAGTTCTTTTGACCAAGAGGAGAGGATGTTGGTATTTCTCTGAATGAACATGGCTCTCTGTTCAGCTCTCATAGCACTAAGGACCCACTAGTCTCTTCTGGTCATTGCCCTGAATTTCAAGAAGAGAGAATGTCCACTGAACTGATGGAAAAAAGAGAAACCCAGGGCCACCAGCCCTAGAAAGAAGGGTCCAAACTGTAAGGGGAAAAACAGCCGGAAAAGATTAAAAGGGAGAGTGGAGGGGGAAAATATAGGGAACTCCATGAAATACCATAAAAACAACTATTGTAAGACCTCTTGAAACCCTAGCATTTCCCCAATTTGCTAGTTTTAACTCCCTGCTTCTCCTTTGCCACTAGCAGTAAAACAACAGAAATAGACACAGGGAGCTGCACTTAGTCACCACGAGGGACACTAAAGGGAACAAATACCATCTGGGATTAGAATGGCCACCGGGGTGGAAGGGAGGAGACCCTAGCAGGACCAGAGATGCTGGGAAGAAAGGAGGAAGGGCTTTGGAGGCCCAGAGAGAGTAAAGTCAGATGCTTTCCCCCAGCTCGATGCTGCACTCTGGGCTCCTGGGCACCACCAGCCGTCTTGCTGAGCCCCTGCCACACCCACAGAGCTGGGGGACTCCAATCTCACTGCCAGGACTGCAACAGGACCTCCTGGGTGCAAGCCCTGGACTCAGAACGCATTTCGCTGGAGAAACAAGCTGGGATAGCATGCATAACCTCATTTCAGCAGAAGAGCCCTTCCCAGGTCCAAACACTAACCAAGAAGGTCTTTGAATCCAGCCCACTGGGAATTTGGGCCTGCCTGCCTCCTGCTTGCACTGACAAGTTCCTTTCTCATTTTAAAGTGAATCCACTCACTTGATGACTTTTAAATAGGCTTAAAAAAATATGTAGGCAGGAAGAGTTTCAAAATGCCAGTTCCACTTTGTGGTCAAATCTCCTTACGTGTCAGAAACTCAAATGGGGATGGAGGGATCAAATCCAGAATGAAAGTGACTTTCCCCCTGCTCTCCTTATCAAGTACAAATTCAGGCCCTAGAGGCACCTGGGATGGCTCAGCCGGTTAAGAGGTGACTCTTGATTTCGGCTCAGGTCATGATCTCATGGTTCATGGGTTCATGGTTCATATGGCTCTGTCAGAGCATGAGGCCTGCTTGGGATCCTCTGTGTCCCTATCTCTGCCCCTCCCTCTCTCTCAAAAAGAAATAAATGTTAAAAAATTAACAAAAAAATTCAGGTCCTTGTGGCACACCATCTCCTTTGACACCCAAAATCATTTCCATAAAATCATGGGAGTTGAAGACCCTCAGAGCTAGAACTGTTTTAAAATGAGCTGGCCAAGTCAGCTCATTTTAGAGATGAAAACATGAGAAAACAGGAGTCAGTGACTTGAAACAAGGAGCCCCGTCTGCCAGAAAGAGGTCAGAAGGGGTGCTGGTTAGCAAGTGCCCAAATCGGGGACCTGCCTGGCAATCCCTGACCCAGCCCAGGCTCAGGGCAGTGTGACCAGTGAGCTCTGGGATCTCCTTGAGGAGATCTATAACAGGCTCTCAATCAGAAAAGAATTTGAGGTCAGCTGTCTTATTCGTGTCTCTGCTTAGATGCACAGAAATTCACAAAGACCACTTTCTAAATACCAGGGCCCCATTCATCACTGAGCTTTAGGAACTTGGGTGGAGGGTCTTGAGCTCAAGGCAATAAGGCTCCTCAGTGCGGACCCAGACAGACTGGGCTCTGGTCTTCTGTTTTGTCAGCCTACAAGAGCTTGGAGGTAATACTGAAGAGGCTCAAAGGATGGGACAGACATCTGCTATGAAAACATACTGAACAACTGTAAAATACGTGTTGTCCTGATTTCCTAATTGATTCCATTATTACATATTGAGAAGCAACAGTAAAGTAGTTGTGCTGCCCTTGAAATGATTCCTCTAAAATTAGGCTCCTGGGCCAAATTCAAATTCAAGAAAGCCTGCACGAAGCATGTACTAAATGCCAAGCTCTGCACTAGGGGATTCTAGAAATACAGAGATGAATGAGCCTTGCTCCCCGGGAGCTCGGTGTACCAGGTAACAGGGACCAGACAGGCACTCCAGGAACCAAAAGCATAGGTTGTGCGCTGACACCCACCACAGCACCAGAGCTCTTCCTTTGGCATTTCTCCTCTCTCCACCTATTAATATTTCAGAGTTTGGATTTGGCTGGATGAGTCACTCGGCACCAACAGCATTTTGAAAGGACGGAAGCAATGAATAAAAAGCTAAACAGCTAGAGTTCCCAAATGTCAGAGTGTCGTGTCTAGGTCATGGAAATAGGCACTAGTGGCCCAGACGATGGCCACATCTTTTCTTGGTTTGCACTGTGACTATTTCCAGTCCAACTGCAACTGCCTGCAGCCCTTAACACCCCCGAAGCCGGGGTTTAGTGCAAACCATAATCTAAAAATATGCTTTCCTTCCGAAACTCATTGACTCACCCCTCTCTTTCATCAATCATATCCAGGCAGCTACCACGTCCGGTCGATCATTCCTTCAAGATGCATGAAATGTTGCTTTTAATCCAGCCCTTCCTGCCTGCCCTCTCTGGCCCCACAATGCCCAAGCCAGGCCCTCTGCACTGAGTCTAGATTCCTGCAGTGGCTTCCTGCCAGCCTCCCTCCATGCAGTCTCTCCCCATCTCTGTCCACCCCACATGTCCAAGGTCAGACAACACCTGCTACAGCACACATCCAGCAGGTGGAATTTCCTGATCCAAAACATTCAGTGGGTTAACAGAAATGAGTACCAAGCTAGAATAACCCTATACTGGCAGGGAGAGAGGGGACATGACACTATTCAGCCGGGAGAGTGGGAAAAGCATCGTGAGTATATAGGGTGTGTTCTCACCCTAGAAAGCACATTAACAGTAACAGATCGTAACATTCAGAATGGTTCATGTGTGTGTCATCTTCATGATTCAAGCAAGAAGCGGGGTTTCTCATGATCCTAAATTACATTTTAGTCACTGTTGTCAAGACAACAGAAAATAAAGACATTTCATTATTGTTGTTTTCTTTTTTAAAAAGTGGCAACGGGGGCGCCTGGGTGGCGCAGTCGGTTAAGCGTCCGACTTCAGCCAGGTCACGATCTCGCGGTCCGTGAGTTCGAGCCCCGCGTCAGGCTCTGGGCTGATGGCTCAGAGCCTGGAGCCTGTTTCCGATTCTGTGTCTCCCTCTCTCTCTGACCCTCCCCCGTTCATGCTCTGTCTCTCTCTGTCCCAAAAATAAAATTAAAAAATTAAAAAAAAAAAAAAAAAAAAGTGGCAACGATGGAGTGCCTCTCCTCATATCCTGAACCACGCCCCCCATACTTCTCATACAATAGATGAAATGTTTCTGGTACAAAATCTAGCAACTATTTGTTGGTCCAAAGATGTTACCATGAACTGTAAATATATGTCTCAGGAAGGCCAGTTCCCTTCTTAGACTACCTTTCTGAACATCACACATCTGCGGAACACCCCGCTTGACAGATATGACTTGTATTTTTAAAACAAATTCATATATTTGCATATAATATGCAGTTTTAAAAAAGAATGCGCGTGCTCCCTATATACTGATACGAACCTTACCTCGATATATTAAGTTGCAAATAAAAGGCAAATAAAATATACAACAGTGTGTATAGTGCTTTCAACAAACATAGGGGAGGAATATTTGCTTTTTAATTTTTTTAAGTTTATGTATCCATTTTGAGAGAGAGAGCGCGTGAGAGAGCAAGGGAGGGGCAGCGAGAGAGCGAGACAGAGAATCCCAAGCAGCACTGTCAGGGCAGAGCCTGATGTAGGGCTTGAACTCACAAACCACAAGATCGTGACCTGAGTCAAAATCAAGAGCCGGAGGCTTAACCTACTCAGTCAACCAAGTGCCCCAGGGGAGGGATATCTGTAACATACGTGTAGAAAACACCCTGGATACATAAGAAACCTAACAGGGGTAATATGTGAGGGAAGGAGTCAGGGCAATATGCTAGACTGATGGGCACTGAGAATGGAAAACAGATTTCTCACTGTACAATTGTTATACTATAAAAAAAAAAATCATGTGACTATAATACCTATTCAAATAATTTTTAAAAAGGCAATTGATTACCTCTATGGCCTTCTCCAAAAACCATAACTCCAGCCTAATCATGAGGAAAAACATCAGACAATCTACAAAATATCTCCTCAAAACTGTCAAAGTCATCAGGGTGCCTGGGTGGCTCAGTGGCTGAGTGTCCGACCTCAGCTCAAGTCATGATCTCACCACATGTGAGTTTGAGCCCCGCATTGGGCTCTGTGCTGACAGCTCAGAGCCTGGAGCCTGCTTCAGATTCTGTCTTTTCCTCTCTCTCTACCCCTCCCTGACTCATGCTCTGTCTCTGTCTCTCAAAAATGAACATTAAAAAACATTTTTTTAAACTGTCAAGGTCATCAAAAACAAGAAAAGACTGAGAAACTGTCACAGTTCAAAGGAGACTGAGACAAGGCAACTCAATTTATGTGGCATTCTGAATGGGATCCTAGAACAGAAAAGGGGCATTGGGTAAAAACTAAAGAAATCAGACTAAAGTATGAACCTCAGCGGTACCTGGCTAGCTCCATGAGTAGAGTATGTGACTCACAACCTCTGGGTTGTGAGTTCAAATTTTTTCTTTTTTTTTTTCTTAAGTGGGCCTGGGGCTTATTAAAAAAAAAAAAATTAAATTAAATAAAGTATGAACTGGGGCACCTGGGTGGCTCAGTCGGTTAAGCGTCTGACTTTGGCTCCGGTCATGATCTCTCAGTTTATGAGTTCGAGCCCTGCATCGGGCTCTGTGCCAACAGCTCAGCCCCTGGAGCCTGCCTCAGATTCTGTGTCTCCCCCTCTCTCTGCCCCTCCCCTGCTCATGCTCTGTGTCTCTCTATCTCTCAATAATAAATAAACGTTAAAAAAAATTATTACAGGGGCGCCTGGGTGGCTCAGTCGGTTAAGCGTCCGACTTCAGTTCAGGTCACGTTCTCACGTTCCGTGAGTTCGAGCCCCGCGTTGGGCTCTGGGCTGATGGCTCAGAGCCTGGAGCCTGCTTCCGGTTCTGTGTCTCCCTCTCTCTCTGCCCCTCCCCCGTTCATGCTCTGTCTCTCTCTGTCTCAAAATAAATAAACGTTAAAAAAAAAATTTAAAAAAATTATTACAAAAATAAAGTGTGAACTGTAGTTAATAATAATGTATCAATGTGGCTGATTAATTGTAAAAAACATACGGTACTAAGGTAAGATGCTAATAATAGGCAAACTGGGTGTGGGGTATATAGGAACTCTCTGTACTATCTTCTCAATTTTCCTGTATATCTAAAACTGATTTACGTTTTTAGAAAATTGAGGGGTTTTTTAAAGACCACTGAAACCATGGGGTAGTGGAGTGGGGATGGGAGGGGGGATCCATTGTGGCTGTATTAGGAACCTAAAGGTAAATAAGGCCTGGGTAATTTGCCACGCAGTATGTGAGGGGGACAACCGGCCCCTAGTGTAACAGAATGTGCTGTGGGAGCAAGGGAAGGACAGGCCAATTCCACCTACCCGAAGGGGGCAGAGTAGGCTTCACAGAGGAGGGGACATTTGGGCTGGAATTATGGGAAGAGGCTATCCTGGACACAAAAGATCCAAGTACTTGTTCTGCCACTTACTGGCCACATGACCTTGGGCAAGCCACTTACTCTTTCCAGGCCTCAGCATTCTCATGCAAACAATTCAGGGGGTGCAATACACGGCCTCTATCATATATTCCAGCTCAAAAAATCTTGCCAAGACTCAAGCTCATCCGTCCATTCAACAAATATGACCCAGGCAATATCCTAGGCAGAGGCCACAGTGATAAACAAAATCAACAGAACTCTCTGCCCTCACGGTGCTTCCGGTTGGGGGAGAATCCTCATTGGGGGTTGGGGGGAGAGGGCACTGACAGTGAACAAGATCAGTAAGTACACGAGATGACAATGAGGGCTGAGGAGAAAAATTAAGGAAAGAAAAGAGACAGGAAGGATGTGGGGCAGGAGGTTTAGTTGCGAGTGGCCAGGGACAACTTGCTGAGCAGGAGACTGCCAAGAAAGGGCTGCAAGGTGGAGGCAGCATGCCCTATGGATATCTGGGGAGACAGTACCCCAGGCCCAGAGAGGGGCCCGCTGTGCAGCATGGGTGGCGTGCTGGAAGAAAAGGGAGAGCCAAGTGCGCCAGCGGGAGTGGTGAGAAAAATTAAGTCGGGGAAGTCAGAGTTCCCAGAGAGGCCTGGCAGGCCACTGTCAGGACTTCTGGAAGCCACTGGAGGGTTTTAAGCAGAGTGCATGATCTGACTTGAGTTTTAACAGAATCACTCTGAGTGAGAGCTGAGGATAGGTAAAGGGGACAAGAGCAGGAGCAGGCCCCAGCTATACGAAACAAGCAAGCATCTCAGAAACTCTGGTGTTAGGGGAGGAGAGTGAGTGAGGGAGGGAATCCAGTAAGGAGGGTAGGCCACACTACCTGCCCCTCCAGCATCCACCACAGGGGATGTGTCAAGGCCTGTCTATGAGCAAACTTTTCACCAGGTGGCCCAGGAATCAAACCCTGCATTCAACAGAAGCAAGAAGAAGCCTCACAAACAAATGGGGCCTATAAATAACGTGTTCCTTTACATTTATAAAGGCCATTAATCCCATTCCAAGTGGAAAGAAAGCAAACAAACTATAGCAGTGGGCTTTTTGAAGCTTCACCCCCAGCCAACAGAAAATACCTGTGAAAAGAGATGTCCGCGCCACCCCCCCCCTCCATGAACCCAGCTGCACACTGCCACATGAAAAGGACACTATTATTTAGGCAGTAATTGTTCCACATTACTGATATCGTGAAAACTTTTCAGAGTATTTCCATGAGCCGGCTCAAGAAGAGAAACTAGTTACCAGGGTAGGCAGGCACAAAAAGCCTTTTGCCAAGTATTTAGGTATTTTAATTCTCCGTTGCCTCAGTAGCTAAATAAGCACGGAGAACAAGCAGGAGGAGAATACTAATTAGAGCTAATTAGACCCTGCCCTCTTCTGCCTCAATCCCCTTTATAAAAAGCCCCCCTCCCCCCGACTCAAGGATGATGGAGCTAAAATGTAAATACCCAGGGTAAACAGCAGTCTCCAGACCAAGCCCACTGTTTGCATTTCACTGCCCCGTTATTGCTAGACCCAGGCCTGGTTACCTGAAGAGAGCTACAAACCCAAGGCCGAACTCCAGCAGCCCCCTCACAGGCCATGAAACATGTGGTGGAGGAGAGAGCACTGTCAGCAGGAGCCCACTAAATAGAGTACAGGGCTCTCCTAGGATTCAGAGCATTCTAACTGGCAGGGCATTCACTAAAGGAACATATGATTTTTTTTTTTTTTTAATAAACTATGATAGTAAACATGACTCCAGTCCTGCAGCAGGATCAATACCACACTCCTCCCCTTCCCTCTCAGGGAGCAAAGGCCTCACCCCAGAGAAGCCCTTCTCTGGTTTTGTGGGAAGACCATGTCCTCAAGTCCTGTCCAGAGGCTCTTGGCCATGGGATAAGGAGAGCAGGAGATAACTCTGAATAGAAGAGGGCTGGTCAACCTGCCAGAGACTTGTTTGAAATGAGTCCTCTTAAATTAAAAGTCTGCTTCCTGCTGGATTAAGCACAGGGATGGAAGTGTAGTGAAAGCAACAGACGTGCAACTTGGCCACAGGTCCAGGGACACCCAGGCAGGCATGGCCCTGTGGGTCACCTCTTTCTTTCACTGGGCAATGAAGGTTTTTCTTTCCAGTCACGTTCCTAGGAGCGAGACAGAAACAAGCTCTGGGAAAAGTACCTGTGGGGCCTCAAGAAAAAAAGAAAAGGGAAGGAAAAGAAAAACTGTTTCAAAGTCTGTGTGAAGCCAGCTCAGCAACCCTGGGGCACTAGGAGAAATCACACAAATATGTGTCAGTCTCTTCTAACCTTGAGAGGCTCCGGGGCTAAGAGGGAGGTGACCGGTCTGGAGGCCAGTGATGAGCTTGCTCCATCATGGCCCTGCTGGCCCACAGCAGGCTGGCTGAGCTCTAGCAGGCAGCAGCAGAAGAAAAGGGAATTCAGAAGGAGTTGGAAATAAACCACCAAGACTCAATGCTTTTCTCCCTACCTAAACTGCATCATGTAGGACAAAGGGCACTAGACCAAAAAGCTTTTGAGATCCATCAGTGGATAAGGAAGAGTGGGCAAGTCACTTTGCCCTTTTGGGCCCATTCGGAAAATGGACATCACTGTGAAGATGCATATGAACTGTGAAAAACGGAAATCACAATGCAAATGGAAAGCAATATATTAAAAGAATTCTTCACAAATGGAAACATTTGAGTTTTTATTAGAATCGCAGAAGGTCAAGCTGTAAGGCAACTTAGAAATCATCTCCTTTAGCAGTTGCCAAACTTTGGGATTTCACAGAACATTGCGAACAAAACAGGGGCGCCTAGGTGGCTCAGTCAGTTAAGCGTCTGACTTTGACTCAGGTCATGACTCACAGTTTGTGGGTCTGAGCCCTGCATCGGGTTCGCACTGACAGTGCAGAGCCTGCTTGGGATTCTCTCTCTCTGCCCTCCCCCCACTTGTGTGCTCATGAGCTCTCTCTCTCTCCCTCTCTCTCTCCAAATAAATAAACTTAAAAAAAAAAAAAAAGAACAGAAGAAACAGAAAAAGAGGAGGGGAAATTTATACAGGATTGCTAGATTTTTTATTTTGCCAAAAAGAAAAACTACCCTCTGTCATCACTATAAATCACTAAAAAAATAAAATAAATGAAACCAACTATACCAACCAAAAATAAAAAAGACATCATTTCAAATTAAAGGGCAGTCCTGTGAGGCAGGGGACCACTGACAAAGATAAACTCCTGTGTGTGCCACAAGCTGCCATCCTTCTCTGAGCTGTATTTCCCTGAGAACCCATGAAAACATCAGCGATGGGCACTGGTTGCCAGATGGGTGTTTGGAAACCACTGATCTACTCCAAGTTCTACAGTGATTATTTTCCCATAAAAGATATCTTGCTCCAGTATTAAGTTTGTATTAGGGCCTAAAGGAGTTTTTGTTTGCCCAGAACCCTCCTCCTGCTCAGAGGTAAACCTCCAGGTCTTCATGTAAATGAGGCCCCGTAGGGGACTAGTGCCCTCTCCCTTGGCAGCCAGGCACAAGAGCAATCCAGTATCGTGGGCCTGCTAGAGAATGAAGCAATAAAGGACACAATTATTTCCTCCGGGAAAGGAGAAAAGCTAGAGCTTCCTGATTTTTTGGTAGGGGCTCGGGGTGGCTTATCTGTCTGTCAGCCCCTGCGCAAAAACGGAGCATCCTTCCTCTGGGGCCTCCTAACTGCCACATCCACTCTCGTCCCAACTCGGAAAACTTAAGCAGGTAAGTGAGGGCTCCTCACACAGCCTCCAGCCCCTGGCAGTATCGCGCCAAAGCAATAGCACACCTCCTGCCCTCCGCCCCAGAATCCTCCAGAGTTAGGGGAATGTTCCGGGGCGAGTGTTTCGTGTATCTCGGGATAAACCCAGGCAGGAGTCAGGTCGGTAAGTCCCAGGTGGGGCTGTGACTTGGGACGCCGGTGTCCCAAGGGTTTGGCGGTGGCTTCGGGAGGAAGCAAGGGGATTAAACTTTAGAAGAAGGCCGTTAAACTGGGTGCTGTGAAACTCTAGGATGCGCTTAGGGGCCCCGAGCACCCGCAGTTCGAAGAGACAAGCCCTCCGGAGTAGCCGTGGCTCCAGCAAGGACTCCGGCTCTCGCGCCCCCCTCGCTGCCCTTCGCCTTCTGGGGACCAGGGCACTGGCGGCATCCCTCGGCGCCTCCCCGCAGCCCACCCGCCCCCGGCCGTCCACAAGGGCCGCTTTGTGCCCGGGAGCGCGGCGCCCCGGCCCCCACGCAGGGCTGGCGGCGGCCCTCCCCGGGCAGAGGGCGCGGGCGCACGCGGGCCGGTCAGCAGCCGGGCAAGGCTGTTTACACAGGAAGGGGAGACTCCTCCTCGGCCCGGGACTGACCCGCGGCCGACGACAGCGCGCCGGGGCGGCTGCTGGCTACGCGCGGGGTGGCGCACGCACCTCGCGAGCCCCCCACCGGGCGGCACCCCGCCGCTCGCCCCCTGGGGGGGGGGGAGCCCGGAAGACGCTCCCCCACCCAGACAGCGCCCCTCGCCCCGCCCTCCACGCCGCCGGCGGGAGGCTCCGAGCGGGACAAAGTTTCTCTGCGCGGCGGGCGACGCGGCTTACCTGGGAGGCTGGGCACCAGCGCGCAGAGCCCGAGCAGGCAGGCGTACAGGGGCGCCGGGGCCCGCGGCATGGTGGGGGCGCCCGGCCTCAGCGGCGGCGCGGACGGCGGGCTCCGCGGGGGCCCGGGGCCGAGGCCGGAGCGCGGGGGGCGAGGGCCGGGGGCCGCAGCCGCATGCCCGGCTCACAGCCCCCCTGGCCGGGCGGGAGGAGCTGGCGGCTGCGCTGGCCGGCGCCCCGCCACCACCATCCCTCCCGCAGTGCTCGCAGCCGAGTCCCGGGGCTGCCGGGGGATCGCGGCTCGGGACGGCCCCGGCGGGCGGCTCTGGGCCGGGGAGGGGCGCGCTCCGCGCTGGGGCCGCGACTTGGGCTCCGGGACGCGCCGCCACACTCTGCCCTCCGCCTCCGCCCCTTCCCTTCCTCCCTCCGGCCCGCCAGGCTCCACTTTCCTCCCTCCTCTCTCCTCCCCTTCTCCTCCCTCTAAGCCCCCGCTCGGCTGCCACACGGTCAGTTTACGGCGGGGCGGGGCGGGGCGAGCTCCGGGCCGGGCCAGCTCCGCCCCGAGCGGGGACCCGCCCGGGGACGCGGAGCCCGGGGCGCCCAGGTGCAAGTCCCTTATGCCGCGCTTACTGGGGGCCCCGGGGGAGCGAAGTCGCTAAGGAGGGTCTCGCTCTGCTTTCTTAGCAGCCTGGCGCCACAGGGAAAGACGGGCACGCTCCAAGGGGCGAACCGCGATTACTTTGAATTGCTAGACTTCGAGACGGAGAGCAGGTATGGTGAGATCCTGCCTTGGCCGTCTGGCTCTCCCAAAGTCGCACCTCCAGCAGCGCTATCGCCCCGAGGAGAGACGGAGGCGCCTGCGGGTGTAATAAGAGGAGACGCGCTGGATCTCGAAGGGAGGGCATGTGGGGCGTGGAGGCACATGTAAAGCCCACTTTTCCCTCAGAAGCGCTTTGCCGTTTTCGAGGATTCGAGCCTGGACGATATGCCGCTAGCCTTCCTCATCCCTGGCAGTTTCCGTGAAGCTAAACTGATAAACTCAGAAACAGGTGCCCAGGCTTTCACCTTATCCTTCAGCAGAGTTGGTTCTGAACTTACCAGTAGCAATTGGGGAGCTTCCCCTGACAGCGCGTGAGAAGGGACAGGTGGCCTTGAGCTGGGCCACGATGAATGGGTTAAGACTGGAATGGTTTATAGGCAAGAGGAGGAGAGGCAGTCTTCATGTAAAAGGCAATAGAAAAGGGCATGTCTAACGCGGACAGAGAACAGTGCTAGCAAGGCACGGCACTAAATTACCTTGTTAACTCACATAATCGTCCCCAAAACCCTACTGTTATCCGGATGAGAAAACTGAGGCACAGAGGTGTTAACTTGCCAGAAGAAGTGACAGACCTGGGATGCCTGTCCAAAGGTTCAGAATGCCTTTACTAAAAACGGAAGCAGTTAAGGAGTAAAGAGCAAAGTGGCAGCTCCCAGAGGCCAGGCAGGAGATAGTTCTGACTGCCCAGATTAAGGAGTTTGCAATTTAATATGCATGCCCCTTTCCCCTCCCAGACTCTGCTGGGGTGGTGCCCTGATGCCCAAGGATGTAAACTTCCTCTTGGAGTATACTGGGCCTAGATGAAAAGCTCCAAATTTCACTGAAGGCCAGGATTTTGTCCTTAAACTGCATGCAAACATTGGATTCTACAATATCCCCATGTTTGTTCTGATGTAAAAATCGTACTTATCCCCAAATATTTTCCAAGAGAATTGGTGCTGCAGAGCGCCCCCCCGCCCAGCCCCCTTCGAGGTCTATCTAGTGTCTTCCTGCCTCTCAGGGGAATGGCCTTGGGAGCTACTCTTATCCAACCTTGGGAGGCAATGGTCATAAATAATGGGAAGCTAGAGAAGACAGTTTGAACCGAGAACTGTCATGTGCCAAGTGGTGATTTCAGATTTGTCTGGCAAAGATGGAAAGATGGATTAGATGGAAGTAAAGTTAAGTCTCAAAAACTGGGTAAATATTGCATTGATAAGTACAGTAATTTGTATGTATCAAGCATTCTCTGAGTTTAGGCCTTTTGATGTCCGATCTTCTGTGCATCACTTCCCCCACCCCCAACACAGTGTTTCCCAGTTCAGACCCTTATTTGCTTACGTGAAATAAGCTAGACACAAAAGGAAAAATATTGTGTGATTCTGCTGATATAAGAAACCTAAAATAGGCCAATTCTTAGAGTCAGAATGTATAATAGCAGTTACTAGGGGCTGGAGAGAGGGGGGAATGGGGAGTTATTAATGGGTACAGGCCTAACACAGACCCCTGTTTACCAGGACTGCACCTGGAAAGTGCTGCAATCAAGTCTGCCCCTATCCCATCCCACCTGGTAGTTCCCAACCTGCCCAGACCTGCCATAAGCCGCCGAGTCCCAAATGATGACAGCATTCTTCCATGCTCCATTATCTTAGAACTATTTTGCAAATGCCTTTTCTAATTCCTCTGAAGCTTTTTGTTTCTAGTTTGCGCCTTTTACCCTGTCCTAGAACTCTTCATTTCATTATGCTGGGGGATGGAAGTCCCCTTCAAATGCTTTGCCTTCCTCTAAGGGGCAGAGTCAGGGTGTACAGATGCACCTGCTCAGAAAGGGAGACCCGCAGCAGTGCCCAAGGCGTCTGGAACGGCTTCCCTTCTGCTGGGAGCACATCCCATTGCCAATCACTGCTGAGCTGCCGGGCCCAAAGAAGACCCCTGGTTGGCTTGGGGTTCACTCTCAAGGTTTGAGCAAGGATAACCCAGAGAAATGTTACGTGTCTTCTAGTGTTAAAACAAGGTTAGTTCTTCAAAAAGTTAAACACAGAGGGGCACCTGGGTGGCTCAGTTGGTTAAGCCTCTGACTTCGGCTCAGGTCACGATCCCACGGTCTGTGAGTTCGAGCCCCGCGTCGGGCTCTGGGCTGATGGCTCAGAGCCTGGAGCCTGCTTCCGATTCTGTGTCTCCCTCTCCCTCTGCCCCTCCCCCACTCATGCTCTGTCTCTCTCTCTCTCTCTCTCTCTCTCTCTCTGTGTCAAAAATAAATAAACATTTAAAAAAGTTAAACACAGAATTACCCATATGATCCAGCAACTGCTGTTCTGGGGATATACCCAGAATAATTGAAAAAAAAAAAAAAAGGACTCAAACAGCTGTATACCCGTGTTCAAAGCAGCAGTATTCAAAATAGCCAAAAGGTGGAAACAACTCAGATGTCCATGGACAGATGAGTGGATAAACAAAATGTAGTATCTACATACACTGGACTATTATTTAGCCTTAGAAAGGAATTCAATTCTGACACGTGCTATAACACAGATAAACTGTGGAGCATCTGGGTGGGTCAGTCTGTTGAGCATCACACTTCAGCTCAGGTCATGATGTCACAGTTTGTGGGTTCAAGCCCCGCATCAGGCTCTGTGCTGACCGCTTGCTCAGAGCCAGGAGGCTGCTTCAGATTCTGTGTCTCCTTCTCTGCCCCTCCCCCACTCACACTTTGTCTCACTCTGTTTCTCAAAAATAAATAAATGTAAAAAAAAAATTAAAAAAAAAACACAGATAAACTGTGACAACATGCCGAGTGAAATAAGCAAGACACAAAGGACAAATATTATACGATTCTACATATTTGAGGTATCGAGAATAGCCCAATTCAGAGCGGGGAGGGATGGGGAATTATTAATTAATGGCTATAAATTTCCAGTTTGGGGTAATGGAAAAGTTCTGGGAATGAATGGAATGTAGTGATGGCTGCACAACACTGTGAGCGTACTTAATGCCACTGAACTGTGCACTTTAAAATGGCTAAAATGGTAAATTTTATGTAATGTATATTTTGCCATAATTAAATTTTTTTTTTTCAACGTTTTTTATTTATTTTTGGGACAGAGAGAGACAGAGCATGAACGGGGGAGGGGCAGAGAGAGAGGGAGACACAGAATCAGAAACAGGCTCCAGGCTCCGAGCCATCAGCCCAGAGCCTGACGCGGGGCTCGAACTCACAGACCGCGAGATCGTGACCTGGCTGAAGTCGGACGCTTAACCGACTGCGCCACCCAGGCGCCCCTATTTTGCCATAATTTAAAAAATAGTTAAAAAATCAGATTAGTTAAAACTTTTCTAATTCACAATTCAGATTTACGTGCCAACTCATTCCCATAGTGAGTTGGCACATTGTGAAATTCAATCTATAATCCAGATCAAAAAATTTTTGCCGATACATAGTTGTAATTTAATATGCAGGTCATTATTCAAGGTGAGAGGAGACGACAACAACACTGGGGTGTTCACATTAGTTTAGATAATATGCTTCATTTCCTCTGCTTTTAACAGTCCTGCCTAGGATTTGTCACGGTGCAAGAAATGAATGACCCTGGTGACAGAATGTTACAAAATTCCTTTGCAGCAATTGATAGGACTATGAAACATGTACAACATTTTCTTTAAAGTTAATATTAACTTTTTATTTTAAAAATACCAAATTCTAGGGGTGGCGGGGTGGCTCAGTCGGTTGGGCGTTCAACTTCGGCTCAGGCATGATCTCACAGTTCACGAGCTGGAGCCCTGCGTCAGGCTCTGTGCTGACAGGTCAGAGCCTGGAGCCTGCTTCAGGTTCTGTCTCTCCCTCTCTCTCTGTCCCTCCCCCACTCGCACTGTCTCTGTCTCTCTCTCTCTCTCTCTCTCTCAGAAATAAAGTAAACATTGAAAATTTAAAAAAAATACCAAATTATATTTCTTTAAAAAAATATTTATTAGTTTTTGGGAGAGCACAAATGGGGGGACGAGCAAAGAGAGGGGAACAGAGGATCTGAAGGGGGCTGATAGGCTGACAGCAGCGGGCCCAATGTGGGGTCAAACCCACAAACCGCGAGATCATGATCTGAGCTGAAGTCAGATGCTCAACCAACTGAGCCACCCAGGTGGCTCCCCGAATTCGATTTCTTTTTATAGGAAAATGTTCTTTATAGGTTTTTCTCCTCCTGTGCACCATGGTCCTGGGGTTAGGAAAATATAACCCCTATACGGGCTCTCAGAGTTTACAGCCACTAGGGGACCACCAAGGACACAGCTAGAGGCAATGTCGAGGTAATGGGTACACACGGGAGATAGGCACATGACAAGCCGTGGTGAGCACACCAGGTTCCATTTTGGTGAAAATAGCCTACGATGTTAACTGGCCTATAGTAGATCCCTGTTATTTTTGTTTGTTTTTGGGTTAAGCACTCACATTGGGGTTATGCCAAGCCTGAGGTGGATAGAATTTCACATGAAGAAATGGAATACAAAACAGGTCTTGACAGAAATTTTCAACAATAAGGAATGGGCTTTCTGTTTGTTGTTGCTCTTAATGTAAAAATGTAGCCGTAAGTCATAGAAATGTCACATTTCTCTGAGGCTAAGAAGCATATGCAAGCATTTTAAACTCATTTATGAAGTAGCTAGCATGCTCTTGCTAAATAAGCTGCATGTTTTCAGCCCTCGTCCTGTTCATATAATTATCAATTCTGAAAACACTCATTATTATATCTTTCTGAGAGCAATTTTTCAAAGGTTAGTTTTGAAAATATTTTTAAGATTATCTATTCCAGAGGGAATATCTGTTTTCTGGCTTTCATGAACTGAAACATTTAAAAATAATATCCGTAAATTAAATTACAGTGAAAAGTTGTTATGTTTTTCAACTAATTTTGGCATGTGTGTTTTCTTTTCAGAAAACTTGTCTTTAAAATTATCCGTAGGGCTTGGACCCCAAGGAGACTGCTGGAGTCCTTCCCTAAATGTGCCTTCTCCACGCCAGCAAAGCCATCACGATATGTTTCTTTCTTTCTAGAAGTTACTTCACACCACCTAAAGGCATGGATTCTTTTCCAGTTGTTTCAATAAAATTACAATGAATGAATACAAGCACACACACACACACCCCACACCTTTTAAATTAATCACGTCTAGAGACCTGGAGAGTAAGTGGCAAGAAAAAAGGAGCGAGCAGGGGATGGGGGGAAGGGGCACAGAGCAGGTGCGGTCCATGCAGATGTGGCCTGGGGAAATGCCACAGAGTAGGAGGATGGGACAGAAGGCAGTGAACATAGGCAGGGACGGAGACATCTGAAGACAGGAGGGAAGAAGCCAGTAACTTGGGAATGCTCCTGGAAGCTGAGCATTGGCCACCTGAGAACCACCTTCTTTTTATCCTCCTTTTCACGTACACTCCATTCCCTTACTTGCCACCTCCCACTTTCTTCCTGTCTCTCTCTCCTGCCTTGTGTTAGTGCTATCAGCGGTCCTTAAGACAATGCTTAGCTAGAAGATCAGCAGCTTTTCAAAAGGTAGGACAAACTTCTGACCCCCTATGTCTTCCTGGGGGACCAGGTCGGGGTGGGGTGGGGGCATGGAGATGAGTAACTGCTTGGGGACAGGGTCTACAGGAAGCCAAGGGCCAATAGCACTGCAACAAGCATCAGGCTACTGCCTGGGATCCAACTTTGGCCTGTGTGCAGGGCCCGCTGCCCTTCTGTGGAATATAGCTCTTCATATATAATCGCTAGTGGAGGAAAACTAGCAATCTGGGCTCCAAATCAGAAGAACTGAGTTCCGGTCTCAATGCCGTAACCTAGCTGAGCAGCCGTACAACAGCCTGCCCCTCTTTGGACCGCAGTTTGCTCACGTGGAAAGAGAAGACTCTAGTCCATGCCAGACCTGGTTCTGTAATTACTACTTGTGAAGTCAAATGTGTTTGGCACTTGGCAGCAGGCTCTGCTTTACATAACCTGTTGTACCTTCTGAAAGTTGTCCCTCGAAAAACCACTGCCTTTTAACAGAGGGTGCAAGGCCTGTGGGAAGACAGTGAAGATCTGTCTTGAGAATGGACTCTGAAGATGGTCACCCTACCTCTTAAACAATTTTTTTAGATGTTTATTTTTGAGACAGTAGAGTCGGGGAGGAGCATGGAGGAGGGGCAGAGAGAGGGGAAGACAGAGGATCCAAAGCAGAATTCAGGTTAACAGCAGAGAGCCTGATGTGAGGCTTGAACCCATGAACCATGAAATTATGCCCCGAGCCGAAGTCAGACGCTTGACCAACTGAGCCACCCAGGCGCCCCTGATGCACCTCTTTAAATGATGTCCCAGGATCTTCCATAAGCCCCCTAGCTAAGATACTCTGATTGTTTAATCATTAATCACAGCAAATTCTTCATTCCATGTAAACCCAAGCTCCTTCTTCGACAGTTTCCTTTTCCCTGGCTTCAGTAGAGATAAGTCACTGTCTGCTCTAACATTTCAGAGATCATGAAATAAGCCACGATGCCTGCAGTGGCCACCTGAGGTCCCTCCTGGGTTCAACTAAACATTCAGACCACAAGCCTTCCAGAGGCCACACTTGACTTTAGTCAGAAAATGTGGCTAGGAATCCTAGCTGACCAGCCTGGCACTATCCACAGTTCATCACATGGAGCTCTGGTGTTAGCCAAGCGTCGCGGTCAGCTCAGAAGGGCCTTGTTGCACTGTAGGAGATTTGCTGGCCTTCCAGCTTCCTCACAAAGACACAGTTCAAAAAGTTGCCGTGCTCAGGCCCAAAGGATGGTGCCCAGCCAGGTATGTATAGTTCATACAAATCATCACTGTAAAACATGCCTTATTCTTCCCTTTTGGACTGGAGCTTAGAGAAGTGATAAGTGAGAGAGCCAAGATCTTCTGACTCCAGGGACCATTCTTCTTTCTACTACATCACAGCTGCCTCATTTGGAATTTCTGATCTTCAGCGTAACTACGACATAGTCTTAACATAATTTGAGTGTTTTTTAAAGAAATACACAGTAATATTGTAATATTTTCTAAAGTGCAATAGGTAGTCTTACGATTATTTTAGAAAATATTTGTATGCAGGTTAAATTAGTAAATACATCTGCAAATTCCTGGTACGTGGTAGGCATTCAGTAATTATTAACTGAACACTTCCTCAATTTGGGAGATTCCCTGAATGACTTCTAAGGGCAATAGCTTTGACCTACAAGTCTAAGTCATGTTAAACAGATGGCCCCTCCAGGGTTACAGCAGGCCTTTGGTCACAAGAGCTCTATGCTGTATAGCTGTCCTTCCAGCACTCGTCCCCAACCACAATTAAACCCTCACTGACAGCAAACGCAGGGCCTTTCACCCTCAGATCAACAGGCCAAAATGTAATTAGCTGAGGGGTGTGTGGCTCTTAGACGAGGTCACCCAAATCACTGTTTTCCAAGTGGCGCGGAAGGACAGAGCCAAGTCAGACCCGAGGCAGGATATTCACAGGCCTTAACTTGAGCAAGCTGGGCACCTGCCTTCCAAAGAGACCACGGAGGGCTTGCAAGTTATCTACATCAGAAGATGTGGTCAATGCCTTACTAATTATAGTTGTTTAGCCTGCTGTTTAGAAAAAGAAGATGGGATACATACTTGGTATAACTGAAAGACCAGGAATCCAGTGATTATGTGACACACAAGGCCCTTTGACCCCCCACCCGGCGTTTCTGCCTCATAAACACACTCTCACCTTTGCATGTTGGTGTTTCTTCCTCGCAGAAGGCCTTATCCCTTCTCTCTTCCGACTAGTCAACTCTGACTCATCCCTCGATACTTAGTCCAAACTTTCCAGAACTGACCTGTGCAGAATGTTTTCCTTCTCTCACCTGAAGGCAGAAGAAAATTCTTCTATTGGACCATATGTCATGACTGTGGGCTCAGAAAATCAGGTCTGCAGGAATTATTAAGCCTTTGATGATTTGTCCCAGGCTTCTTTGAGTAAAAGAACACACATTTCATAGACTGGAGGTTGAGGGAAAGGCCCCTATGCTGTGCCCCAGGCCTTTCCTCAACATCATTCCCTTAAAAAAACAGCCAGACCTGCTCACCTCATGAAAGCTGATGAAAGAGACTTCCTATTGGTGGCATTTTGTACTTTTACCTTAACTGAAGAATTTTTCAGTGAAAATGAATTTCCTTTTTCTATTTTGGAAAATTACCATGAAATAAAAAATCGGTTATCTGAACAGTTGTATCAAATTTTATGCACAACGATGTTAACATGACTTCTTCAATACTCAGTTATCTTAGAGCCAATGAAGGGAACCACGTATGATCTCTAATGACCCAGGGAAAATGATGCAAATATTACTAGAGTGAGATTACAAGAGTCATATTCATGTTTCTCTGGCACAAGAGTGAAGATTGAAGAGACCAAGAAGTCAAGGGGAAATTAGTATTAGCGCATTCAAACTTAACAATTTCAAAGGAGTCTTTTGAAAGCGCCGCCCTACCAGAGGTGGGGTTTTTTGCAAGTCAGAGGATACAGCGCCACCTACTGGCCATGGAATTTGCCCAGCTGCTAGGAAGGGTTGGGGGGACTTTAGTTCAGGGGCAAAACTGCCCCAGAGATTTGAATCTCAAGCCAGTTTGGTGTTGACGGCATCTGGTGGTTGCTTCTTGGGCACAACGGACTCTCGGGAAGGAATTGGAAATGATGCGATCTGGGTTCTGGCTCTGAGGGGCCAAACCACTCACTGATCTAAAACAGTGGTTCTCAAAATCTGCCGCACATCCCAGTCACCTGGGGGCCTTAACGATCCTGATAGGCCGCCCTAGACCAGTGAAGTGCTCTGGGATGGGCCCCAGGCATCAGTGAGTTTTCAATCTCCTCAGGTGACTCCAACGGACAGCTGAGACCTGTTGTTGACAGCCAGTGTCCCATCTCCAGTTGGTTCCCCCCCACCCCCCAGTGCTGACCCCAGAGAAACTTTAGTGTGAAGAACAGCAGAATAACACGTACATGTTCCTGCCCTGTCTTAGGGCTGTGATCAGAGAATGCCTCCCTGAAGGTCTGAGAGGACCCTGTGTGAGAGTCCGCCCCCCACTTACAAAAATAACTTTATTGAGGTATAACTGACCTACAATAAACTGGAAATATGTCACGTGTGCAACTGGACAAGTTTTGATATAGCCGTGAAACCATCACCACAATGAACCGTCACCACATAATGAACACATTCTTCAAGACTGAGCTGGGAGAGTCTGTTTCACACTGCTGTTTCACAGTCATTTAATATCCCATGCCAGGCATTGTGCTGGGGAAAAGGAAACACGGACTCGCCATGCACCACCCCTTTCCTGGGGGAGCTGGCTTCGGAGCATAGCTGGGATGTGAAGGAGGCATGCCTCTACCTGAGAGCACTGGTGGGGGAAGACAGGATTGGGGAAGCTGGTCAGAGGGGATTGATGGTTTAGCCGATGAAGACAGATGGAGAGGATTGTTAGCAGTTGAAGGAAAGGGGCTTTCTAAGCGCAGGGAACAGCGTGAATAGAGAATTGGAGGTACAGAGAGGAGGTGTGTTTGCGGAGCGACAGCTGTGGCCAGAGTGTCAGTGCCCTGGGCATTAGGCAAAGCTGGAGCAGTTGGTGGTGTGATGGGCCACAAGAGTTTGCCTCAATTCCGTGAGCTTTAGTCTCTCAGGGGAGAACCCCCAAAAGCCTGAAGCAGGGGGCATCGTGATCTAATTCACATCTTAGAAAGTTCATTCTGATAGCCCTCCGAGGTTGCAGAACAACCAACATGGGAAACCCTTGCAAAGTTCCCAGTGAGCAGAAACAAATGAATCGTAAGTCATATTATGTAAGAATGAAAAGCATCTTTGTATGTGAAAGCCATTTTTGTAATGTAAACATTACACGTATACATATTTAGAACAATTTTTTTATTTAAACAATAGCAATGAAAGTCTCTGAAAAATGGATGATAGTCCAGTCCATGAAGCCCAGAGTTATATGGCCCAGGATGTTTGAGAAGTGATGGAGACTGGCATAAGGTGATGGGGGCACAAGGACGGGGCGGGGGGGGGGGGGAGGTGTCTATTTAGAAAAGATGTTCAAATAGCCTACTTCTAGTACTGAATCCAGAATCATCTTCAAATGTAAAGGAGGTAACACACAGATGATCTGTGATGACAAGTTATAAGGTCAGCCAGTTTTAAGTTACATCTACATAAATTCTTCTGCTGTGAACTGATGGCTGATGTCTTTATAGGTGTTAACAGTTCATAAGAGTGTTTCCTTTTTACCGTTTACCACCCAGCCTTGAGAACACGAGAATAAACAAAGTGATATCCTTGAGGATGCTTTCAACTTCAAAAACAGAAATAACTATTCACAGTGGACTAACAGTCAAGTCCAGATGCTTCAGGCATGGTCTGATCAGAGCTCCAGCTCCATTCTTCCTTGGTTCTCTTAGCTCTGCCCTCCTCTACATGTTGGCTCAGCAAAACCGAAGCAGTCCGAGGCTTCATACCTTTAAGCCCTCTTTGTCAAGGGAACAAAGGATTTCTCTTCCTCCAAGCTTCCTACAAAAACTGGGGCTTTTTTCTAATTGCATCCACTTATGCCATGTGTTCACCAAATCAATCACTGGCAAGGGGGATGGGGTTCCACTGATGGGCTTGGGCAAACCAAGACCCACCCTTGGAGCCGGGGGTCAGATCGGTCCTATCCAAAATGCTTGGCTGCTTCATAATGTGAGACAAGTTAAGATGTGCATGGGGAAGCAGCTGAAAATGTCTACCGCATGATTAAAAATTACCCTGGGTAGTCTAACAGCCCCTAACAAGGACAGAAGATATCAGTCTTGTTTGTCATGTGTCACGTTTGCTATTGAAAGTGAGACTCACTGCTGTGTGCATCCCCAAACGCCCATACACAAGGAAGGACACCGCCTACCAAACACACTTTATTTGTTACCTTCACAGTTAATAGTCAAGAACAAATAATAATAACAACAAATAAAAATAACTTGCAAGGGGACCAGACATCAGACATAAACAAGAACACTATTAACAGTAAAGAAAGCCTGTACTGGGCGTGGCTCTGTGTGGGCGGGTGGCCGCTGTTGAGCCTCTGTCCCCAGGGAAGGCTGAGGCCTCCACGAAGCATCTCTGAACTCTGTATTACAAGGCTGGACACGTGGATCGGGTCACAAGCTCTCTCTTTCATCAGCAGCAGAACAGAATATCTGCAATTTCAAAGTGACTTCCAGCTCTTGCTCCTGGGGTTTTGTCTTCACTCTTGTATGTAGGCTCTGGGTCTCGGGTAGGACATAAGTGGGAGGAAATGTCCGTTCACTCATTGAGGAGGGGATCTGAGACAAAGGTGATCATGCATGCCTGCCTTCATACTCATCCTCCAGGCCCAGACTCCTGCCTCTGTTCCTTCCACTCCTGGTTACATTTTTCTTTCTCCCTGCCTCTACCCACTCCTGGCATTTCGACAACTTTAGAATGTACTCCATGGTGCACATTTCTAGTCTGGGCCTTCTAATTAACATTAAAAAGATCCTGGATTCCCAGTCACTTCTCCTCCAAAAAGCTGAGAGACAGGTCTTCTTTCTGTCTTCTTGGTATGAGACCAGGTCACAAGATCCTGGCAGGTCAAAAGTGATGAAATCCCGTATTTGAGGGCTAGAAGTAGCATCCTATTTTAACTTGTGAGAGAATAAGCCCGAGAACCTTAAAAGATGGTAGTTCTTCCCACCCCTCCCTGGGATCTCCATACCTGATGTGTAAGAGTCTCTCAGAATTAGGTCACTGATCGGTAGGTTATCACAGTAACATTCTCCCAGGTGCGAACAATCCTGGGGAGCTTTCCTCTAGGTTGGACATGGTTATTGTTGCCAGGAAAAACAAAAACAGAAACCTAACCATTGTACTGATTGGACAAAATCAACTGCCTTACAAGTGCGAATCGCATCTATATGCATTTAATTTCATAGGTACTTAGCAAACAAGCATTCACTACAGTCACAGCTTCCACTGAGAGAGGCTAGGTGCTGGGTGGCAGAGAAATACCAAAGGCCAGATCTTTGTGGCTGCTCACTTGTCCATTAGTCTTTCAGACACTCAAAGTAAAAGCTCGTACACTAGGTTGAGGCCATGGATGGTCCCCAGTTTTTGCCATTCTAGACAAAAAGAGAGAAAGGGAGAGGGGGAGGGAAACTCTTAGAAAGGAACTAATGCAACAACAACATATGAGAAAATTTAGATCAATAAATTATTAACAGTACTTTAATTAACATTACTTGAACAGTATTATTCAAGTTAGAATAGTCACTGGGCTAGGTTTTTATACATATTAGCTTGTTTTTTATCCTATGATATAGGCTTTATTTTGTCCATTTCATAGACGAGAAAACAAACCTAGAGAAGTCAAATAACTTGTCAAAGATCACACATCTATTAACAAAAGATTCAAGGCATCAAACTCAGGTCTGACTCTAAATCCCATGCTTATTCTACCTCTAAAGGATTCTCTTTAGAGATTATGCTTAAAGTAAAGGCTCCCTGCATAAGGAGGAAAGGGGGTTTTACTGAGTTTGCTGGTTAGGGTTCACCTTGGTGGGAGGGCAGCAGACACTCCCATAGGATGCTCGTTCTTGGCTAGACCACGTGTCTGACCCACCATGGCACCTTCTTGTACAAGTCAACTGCTTGCACATACATTTACCGTTCAGACTTCCATGACTAAAGAAAACTTTATGTGCAAAACAAATCATGGGATTTCAAAATAGAGATAAGCCAAGTTTTCCCAGAATGTCCCTAGAACATTAGGATCCTTGGAGGCAGTGTGCTCACCTGGGCAGTCTGTAGAAGTGTAATGTGCACAGAGAATGCGGAGCCTATGCTCCCCTTCCTCAGCCCCCTCTGCCATCCTCCCGTGTCCTCCTCTTGCTTTATCCTCTTTATAATCTACTCTTCTGGGTAGGCCTCACTCACACCCCTCCCTCTTTCCCTTCCTCCCCTATTCTTCATCTTTTAAGAACTCATTTCTCTCCTTGCTGCTCTTCCTTACCTCTCTCTTCTCTGGCCCCCTTTTCCCCTTCCTTCCTTCCTTCCTTCCTTCCTTCCTTCCTTCCTTCCTTCCTTCCAGCTCAGGCCCCTAGTCCCCTTTCCCCATAAAAGTGGCCTCTTACAGTTTTCTTCAGATCACACTAAACAATGCCAGCATGATTATCCAATACAAATCTAATGAATACAAGCTATGCGCCTTGAAAATCCTCCCAAGGGAAATAAAGCATCACCAGCCTAACTTGCCTTATCTCTCTAGAAATTGATTGGGTTATGCCTTGAAGTCTGGGGAGAGGAAAGGAGAAATTTGCCTTTATATGGGCAGGCTGGAAGGAATCCACAGAACCATGTTTTCATCCAACACTTCTTCCCAGGCCTGACCTCGGTCCTAGGCCCTTAAACAGCCTAGGAATTTTCATCACAAAGACTGAAGTCATATCTGTAGAAGTTTGTAATTTAAAGGGACCTTGAGGACATCTAAATTGTTTTTATAGCTGAGGAAATAGAAGGCCAGGGAAATTAAGTGATGTGTCTAAAGTTACATAGATGGTCAGTGTTAGGGACCAAGTGGTGACTGTTTAACAATAGGAGGGAACATCCTCTAACCTTTCTCTTTTGATTAGAAAATAAACACAAAAAAAGACGGCAAGGCAGCCAGGACTTGAAGATACAATAGCCCAGTGCCTGCTCTGTCCTGGGCATTTTACTCAAAAGCCAGCTGACTCACCTAGTAGTCGGGGCGAGGCATACTTCTCTGGTTTGCATAGGGATTGTGTAGCTGACTGGGGACGTTCGTCCTGATTTTAGGGAAGATACTCCCGTCTGCTCCTAGATTGCTGAAGCCTGTAGTCTGCTTCAGTCTCAGATTTTGAAAGTCGTTCTCAATCAAGTTCTGTTCTTCAATATTCTTGTTTTTGTTCTTTGACCTATAAATGGTAACAAGAATTAGTAGGATCTGACAATGGCAGAAAGTTCCTTGAAGCAGACATTAATATCCTTTTTTAAAAATATTTTAAAATTTTGAAATAATTTCCAATTTACATATAAGGTACAAAACAAAAAATACATGCAGCTTCCATATGTCCATCACCCAGATTCCCCAATTTGTTAACATGTCTGAACCATTTAAGAATAAGTTCTTAGGTGCCCCAGGACCCATGATACCTCATTACTCCCTACGTTTTAGGACAATCTCCTCGTAAACTCTCTGTAACCATCAAAACCAGAACATTAACACTGGTCCAACAGTGTCATGTAATTCGGTTGGTCTCATGGAAATCTTGCTAATAATGTTACTATTCTTAAGGTACTTTTGAATCATATATGGAAACAATCATAGAGGTCAAAGAGAAAAGCTGATTGGTGGCACCATTTTTCATTCAAGCAAAGTCAATGTGTGTGGAAGCACCTAGGTGAACAAAAGAAGTTCGAGGTATAAAGGTCTTACAAGGAGAAAAAGGCATTTCCCAGGTTCTTCTGTGACCCCCTCAAGGACCTCAAGTGGAAGCATTCAAAGTCAAGGATACACACTTGCAGGTGAGGGAGGTACCTGCCCCGGATGAACTCTGTTTCCCACACACAGACCTGCCCCTGCAGTGCCCGGATGCCACAGTGCGGAGTGCATTGGTTGCATCTCTGATGCCCACGGGACACTCCCGGGGTGACAGTCATCCACCGGAAATGTCATAAGGGAAGACCCACTCACCCTGTGGACCCTGGTGGCCATCCCAGCCTACAACAGAATTGCCTTCTTTTGAGAGCACTCCTGTCTAAGGTGCCTGAGGAGAGACTTCCTTCCCTTTGAAATGGGCAAGAAATTATAATTCTTGATGTGTTCCCAAGAATCATGAATGTGAGGCTGAACTAGGAGCAAACCTGGCTCTGTAGCAGGAAGGAGGAACTGAGAAACATAGCTGTCACGGGGTCACAAGTTTCCACAAACAGGCCTGAGGACACTGGACACCCAAGACAGTTAGCCATCCTCCTAGGAAAGGAGGAGACAGCCTTGGTCCAGAACAGAATGTTCTAGCCATCTTCCTAGAAAAGGGAAATTCACATTCCCATTTCCCAGCTTTGCATCCTTATGATAAAGGCTCTAGAGGAAAGAGTTAATATCAAACTGGAATAAAAAAAAAAGAGAGAGAGAAGAAGAAACAAAATCTATTTATCCTCTCACATTATAGTGCAAAAATACCTATTTTGCCAAAATATAAGATATGAGCTAAATGTTACAAACAAGTAGCTTTGTTTTTGCCAAAGTGCACCCGCACTTGGCACATTTAGAAGGGGAACAGAGATAATAGTGTTCTCTCTCCCTGTTAATGGAGGGAACTTTATCGAAATATTTGTCGAATAAATGAAAAGACTCGACCCAAGTTCTTAGGAAGGGCACTTAAGGCACCAGGCTGCCAAGTGGCTCTACTGACATTGATGTGAGAACCGCTGCTGCAGGGGTCTGGGCCAGTCCTTGCTGAGAACAGCACTTGACAACACCAGTGGGGTTGAAAACTGCTAACAAAGGGTTTCGGTGACATCAGAAAATAGTTGCTATGTCACATTACGTGCTAAAAAATAAATAAATAAACCTTAACCATATATGTTTTAAAACACAAAGGATACAGGGGGCCTGGGTAGCTCAGTCGGCTGAGCGTCCAACTCTTGATTTCAGCTCAGGTCATGGTCTCATTGTTCGTGGAGTTTGAACTCCACGTCCGACTCTGCACTGACAGTGGGGAGCCTGCTTGGGTTTCTCTCTCTGCCCCTGCCTCCACTTGCTCTCTCTCCCTCTCCCTCTCTCAAAAATAAATAAATAAAAATTTTAAAAAGGAATAAAAAAAAACCCACAAAGGATACAAAATTATGTCTATAATATCATTGAAAAAGAAAAACAATCTGGAAAGATATATGCCAAAATGTCAGTTGCCTCAGGGTGGTCAATTTTGTGAATGATTTTTTAATTGTGCTCCTTTACACATTTTTCTGTTTTCTTCAGTGATCACGTATGGTTTATATAAGCCAAAGAAAATTAAGGTAAGAAAAAAAGCCAACACGCCCACAGTATTAAAGAGGCCTCGCCTTATTTCCCTTCTCTTGCCGCGGGAAGGCTGGGTATGTTTAGAACCTCGAGCATGATGTTGGTGGTGCTGTGCCCTAGGGAAAGGGACCTGTCCACTCCGTACCTCACTGAGAAGATCAATGCAATCACCAGGCCAAGAACGAGGATGCCAGCGATGCTGCCCACAATAGTTAGGATCAGCTGAAATTCTGAAAAGGAAGAGCAAAGAGTAGGCACAACCTCCCATGAGCAGCCCCCCACTGTCTACTGCAAAGGTACATGTGTTCCCAGTGGTCCCTGACTGTGAAGACAATCAGGCTCTGGTCCCTGACCCCACCAGGGGCAGCTTGGGTGGCAGGTTGGGTGGGAGACTCATCTCCTTTAGCACCTCCCCCACAACTGTGTTTTCCGAACCCAATCAGGAGAGGATGCCTTTCCAGATAAAAAAAGACCAAAAACCTAAAGGAGGCCATGGTCAGTGGCAGGGCCTTCCTAGACTTTGTAGGAGTGGAGATCTCAACTGAGGTCCACATCCTGGCCTCACCTCTGCTGCCTTTTCCTGCCCACCATATCTGGCCTTGTTGATAAGCAGGGAGAACTAGACCGGACTTAAATTTCTCACTAATAGAGGCTTAATACAATCAGCAAGGGGAGAGTTCATTACAGCCCATTCTCTTCCTCTAGAGCTGCTCTGGCTAGCACCATCGAGCACTACAAATGTGGCTACGAGATGGCCTGTGAGTATAACACCCACAGCAGATTTCAAATACACGGTATGAAAACAAGTAAAATTTCTCATTAATAACACTTATATTGATCACATGTTAAAAAATGATATTTGTGATATATTGAGTGAAATAAAATGTTATTAAAATAATTTTATTTATGTATCTTTTAAAAATTGACTTGGGGCACCCAGGTGGCTCAGTTGGTTAAGTGCCTGACTTCAGCTCAGGTCAGGATCTCATGGTTGGTAGGTTCGAGCCCCACGTTGGGCTCTGTGCTGACAGCTCAGAACCTGGAGCCTGGTTCAGATTCTGCGTCTCCCTCTCTCTCTGTTCCTCCCCCACTCACTTTCTGCTTCTTTCTCTCTCAAATATAAATAAGATATTAAAAGTTTTTTTAATTTACTTAGAATTTTTTAAATTTGAAGTTAAATATGGAGCTCACATTACATTCCTATTGGACAGTGCTATTCTAGAACCCTTTCTCTCTGTCTGCTTTGTGACTGCCATATATGCCACCTCCAACTTGGATTCATGGGGGCACAGACCACTCTGGAAATGACCTCAGAGGTCATTTGGTCCAAAACTCTCATTTTGTAGGTGCAGATGCTAAAAGCCCAGAAGGAAGAAATGACTTAGCAAATACAGCCTTGCAACCAAATATAGTAGAAATTGAGAGCATTTTTCATCATGAATTTTGTGGCTCACTGGGAGGCCACAGTCATGTTTCCTTCATCTTGGATCATTGGTCTTTAGTTTGTGAGGTAAGATTTAAAATATAATTAAAAATATAAAGTTAGTATTGTCCTAGACTGGTGGCAGTGGGATGTGGGAGAGAACAAAGCATCTGAACTTGCAACAACACACCGCAAGCTAGTAAGTGGCTCTGGAACAAAAAGATTTGAGTATCTCAATGTCTGGGTTTTAGTTCTGCTCTCCCACGATCACAGACATTTTTGGAACATACTGGTCTTTTACCCTTACTAGTAACAGAAAATGCATATTTCAGCCGATGTACAGAATGAACAGAATGTTTGGACGCCCTCCTCTGGTCCGGCCAAGTGCAGAGGCGCCAGCCTCCCTCGTGGGCTGGGTTCTGTTATTTCCTACAGCTGAGGTGCTGCTGCTCATGACCTAAGGGCAGGAATGGGATGGCATGACCCAGAAGACCAACTGGAGGCAGAGTTTCTCACTCTTTATGAAGGGAGCCAGAGACTTTGGAGTCCTGGGCAGAATTTTGAATGTGCTCCATATTTCTCAGATGATTACTAACAAAGCAAAACTTTTATACTCACGGTCTTTACAGTTGACTCCGTTGTAGCCAAAGGCACACCTAAAATACAATAACGGAAACCATGGTACAGAGTCTCCATGGGGAGCATGTCAGACTTTCCGCCCAGCCTCCAGTCTTCCTTTCCATCTTCCTTTCATTCTCCCCCCTCCTTCTCCTCTTCCTCTTTTCTGCCTTACGCTTCCATTCTTCTGGGTGAGCACCTTCCATGGAGCTCTGGAAGGCTGAAGAGGGTACACAATTCCCAGTGGCCCCATTTCCTACTGACTGAACACTCCATCCTCTGGGCTCCAGAAAGATTCGGCAATTCAGGCTACGCTGAACCCTAGAGGCATGGAGCACTGTGGGTTCCCCTTGGCTGCGAGGCCACATGTCCCTGCCACTTATCTGCTGCCCTGTGAGCTGGGGCTTGTTATTTACATTCTCTGAGCTTCACTTTCCTCACCTGCAAATGGGGAACAAATCCATTCCCGACAGCATTGTTTGGGAGACATATTACCTAGCATGGTTCCCAGCGCACAGAGAATGTTCAAAAACCATTGATGATGATGACAGTGATAGGATCATGCTCTTATCTTACCAACTTATGGAAGCATTCCAACATCCTGACCCTAAACCCACGCATATGTCTACAAGTTCTATCCTTTTTGGCTAGTTCAAGCTATGGCAAGATGAAAAAGAGTGGTTTCTCTTACTCTCGACAGATTCCATGATCATCTTCCTCGTAGCCTGAGAGGCACACGCATTCGGGGCTCCCACTGTTCTTGTTCAGTAAGCATTGCTTATTATGGTCTGCATTGCAGGTGTCAGGACACTTTGGAGCAGAGGCTTCAAAACAGAATTTCTGGGTGATTTTCAGAAACAACGCCTTCAACCCCCAAGTGATATGTCACAGAACACAATTTTTCACATTGCTTTTTCTGGGTCAGGTGAGGTGCTCCCTGGCTGTGCACATGACACGCTCCCTGTGAAGCTGCACATGGGCTTCCTCACCAGCTCGGAGCCAAGGCCTCAGTCCAGGCCCATGTGGCTAAAGCCCAAATGCACACCCCTGAGACACATGGACACTTGAGCAGTAAAGCTTGTATTTTGCAAATGCAAAAGGAGAGAAGGTGGGAGTTGTGAAGAAATTTCACAAGCAGGTAGAACACTCACCAACACACACAGCGATCTGGGGGTTAGGTCTTTCCATCCCCGGCTTGCATTTACACAGCAAACCGTTGTCACATTTGTCTTGCTGGTTTTCCTTTTCACAACCATAATAATCACACAGGCTTTGAACTGAGAGGGACAAACAATTCAAGAATACAGTCAGAAAGACAATATGAATAAAGTAACTTGTGAAAGCATTTTACTCCATTGCTATACACACCTTTCTATACAGTTTGGGATTTAACAAAAGGAAATCTGGGATATTGAAATCCAACTCCCTGATTTTCCCTTCTATGACCATGTCCTTATAGTATTCAATTCAAATTAATTCAATAGAAGGTAGTACAATTATGTTCAAGGGCAAGATCTCTTTTTCACTTAGTTCTATGCTGGGATCCACAAGGGACACAGTAGTTATATAACTTTTGGGCCCCATCTTTGTGGAGTTACATGTCTGAGCCCACAGAAAGTCCCCCCAGTCAACTCACGGTCCAGACTTTAAGTACAATGGGAATTCAGAGGCTCAACTAGCTAAAGACAACCTTATGAAGGTTCTAGGAGGTGGGCTAAGTCTTGAAGGATAGGGAAGATTTGAGCAGTCAAAGGAGAGGCAGTCTGTCAAGTGGAGAAAAGTAGGCATGAAAAGCAGCAAAGGACTCTTGTCAGGGAGTAGTGAAGTTGTCCTTGGGCGGGGGAGAGGTGGTGTGTCGAGGTGGGAGAGAGATGAGAATTCTTGGCCCTGCCATTTACTGGCTATGAGCTGTCTGTTCGGTTTTTTGATTTTTGGTGGATCCAGGTGTCCTCTATCTATAAAACGGGGCTAATAATTCTTGTTTCACATGATTATTGTGAGAATTGAATGATGTCAATGCAAGTGCCACACCAGGAACCTCAACAAATAATCATGCTTTTGTTCAGTCACATGTACAGCAGAGTTTGAATGCCAGGCTAAGGATGCTGACTTTTATCCCACAAGCCTGGGAATCCATTGGTAGATTCTGAGCAGAAGCATGGCATGAGAATGCATTCTTTTAAGAATGTTAGTCTAGAAGCATGTTGAAAGACATTAGGGATAAAAAAAATGAATCTGAGAATAGAGTAAGGGGCAAACATAGGAGCAGGTAAAACAGAAAGTAGTTATTCTCTTCTAAACATCCCACACCTGTAACTAACCTTCCTTCATCACCTGCCATTTGAAAAGGCCGACTAGGGGCACCTGCATGGCTCAGTCAATTAAGTGTCCAACTCTTGATTTCAGCTCAGGTCATGATCTCATGGTTTGTGAGTTTGAGCCCTGCATCAGGCTCTGCACTGACAGCACAGAGCCTGCCCAGGATTCTCTCTCCCTCTCTCTTTATCCCTCCTCCACTTTTTCTCTCAAAATAAATAAACTTAAAAAAATAAACAAAAAATAAAAAGAAATAGACATATGGTTTGCACAGGAAATTCTCAGATGAGATTTATAAACAAAATACAGAAAGAAGGTCCCATAACCAAAGACAGAATATTAATAGTGTAATAAAATCTAGAGCCCCAAATGAGATCAAGCTTGCCACAGACAAAACCCAAACAACAAACAGGAAAACCGACAACAAAGAGCAAACGGGTAAAATAGAAAGATAGGTGAACGAATGGAGGGTCATGTGTGTATTTCATGCTATGGAGCCCACAGAAAGGCCAGGTCTGGCGGCTGTCATGTTGATGGGTGACATGAGAGAAACACAACTAGTCTTCTCCAGTCTCTTCTGCCAGGAAGGAACACTCAGTGAAGAGTTGAATGCACATTGCCAAGAGGCACCAAGGAGAAGGTATGGTGCAGAGGGGCCTCCATTGTTTCAGGTAGAAGGTAAGTGCTTTACCCCAGATCATTTACGTTCCAGATCCTGAGAGAACAGTGAGAATCTGGGTGAAATCTCGAAGAAAGTGGAAAGGTGCTGGAAAGCTATACACGAACAGGATTTGTGTATTTCCAAAAAGAGAAAACAGTTTTGCAAACTAGGCCATAAAGGTTACATTCATTAAAAAGCAAAAATTTAAGAGACTCAAGGAGAAGTTTCAGCAGGAGCAAAAAGAAGGATGAGAGAGGCCAGGAGGGGAATTATGGCCTTACAACAAATAAATGGTTGCTGTTTCAGGACGCTAAGGTTGGGGTGGTTTGTGACACAGCAAAAGTGAATTGTTCCAGCTGTGCTAGGGGCTTGCGTGTCAGCCTAAAGGGGAAACAGAGTAAGGAAGGCTTTCTATGATCATTTGGAAGCTACAAGTTGGTATAAAGCGTTCTTGTTTCTCCTTTCTTTATCTTTTCCTGTCCAGAGACCATCTGTTCACGACTGCCTTCCAAAGAGAGGAGCAAAGTGGTCAGAGTGATAAGTAGAGCCAGTGAGGGATGAGAGGGAAGAAGAATGACTAATTAACAGGCATTGGGCCCATCAGTGGATTCAATTCTCCTGCTTTTCTTGCCCTCTTCTCACATGTAATGGAAATGTTTTCAAAAAGGGAGGTTTTTAGGTAAACTTCGAATAAAATTACTGAATACTTACTAATATATCCTGTAATGTCATCCTTGTTGTTTTCAATTGCTTTCTGAATGGATTCAGACACGGTCACCTCATCTTCTTTTGTAGTTCGTGTGAAAATGTTTACGACTTCTACAGAGACATCCTTATCACCAGCACGTGTTTCCGATCTTGCTGAAGGAGAGGTCCTAAAAATGAAATGAATCCATCACTTGATGAACTGAACTGAAGAATTGACAGATTGATCTTCAAACCTCCTGGACTCCCCAGTCTCTCAGCTCCAGCCCTGAGCCACTG
Organism: Panthera leo; assembly: GCF_018350215.1. NCBI lineage: Eukaryota > Metazoa > Chordata > Mammalia > Carnivora > Felidae > Panthera > Panthera leo. Next base: position 70,096,657 of record NC_056687.1, read on the forward strand.
TCTTATATCCACAACTGGGGCCCAAACATGAAGGCCTGGCCTTGTAGTATGCTAGCAATTTAGAGGCCTGGAGCTCTCTCTCTCTTCCATGTGCGCTCAGAGGAAATCTATGGCTAAAACGATGCCCTATTGGAGGATATTGAGAAAAATTGTGGACAATCCGTTTTAGGTGCTAAAAGCCTGAAACTGACCAGAACAAGAACAAGTAACATCTGAAATAGTAAGTTGTCACTTTCTGTAGAAAATCAAGAGTAGGTCTTAGAGCACCTGTGTGGCTCAGTCGGTTAAGCATCTGGCTTTGGCTCAGGTCATGATCTCCTGATTCCTGAGTTTGAGCCCCACATCGGGCTCTCTGCTGTCAGCATGGAACCCACTGTGGGTCCAGTCTCACTCTCTCTGCCTCTCTCCCCTGCTCGCTCGCGCGCTCTCTCTCTCTCTCAAAAATAAATAAACATTAAAAAAACAAATTAAAGAAAAGAGTAGGTTTCTTGCTGAGCTGGCAAACCTCACTTATACTTTAAGGGAGACAGAAGGGTGTGAATGTGCATTCCTCTCTTGCACAGAGAGTGCAGTAATCAACCACACTGAGTCTGGGTCATTCCCCAGAGGGCCAGGGAGGTCAGCAGGCAGATTCAGCTCAGACACTGAACGAAGGAGGGTGGGGCTACAGGGAACATGAGCACAGAACACCACATCAGATCCCCTGATTGTGAGTGCCTGCTGTGAGCAAGACATTGCATGGTCTGTCTCCACTGGGTGCTGCAGTTTGGAGCCCCAAGAACCTCTGTGTCAAATTCTAATTCTTCCACTGTCCAAGAGGAATCGAGTGATACAATCACTAAAAGGGGTGGGGGAAAGGACTTTCAAAAAGTCCTTCCCTCTCCAGCCTGTGGCTGTGTGTGTGTGTGTGTGTGTGTGTGTGTGTGTGTTTTAAGCAGGCTTCACACCCAAGCACAGGACCCAACATGGGGCTTGAACTCACAACTCTCACATCAAGACCTGAGCTGAGGTCAGGAGTCAGACACTCAACCGACAGAGCCACGCAGGTGCACCATTGGCTATGTGTTTTTTAAGATTCATGCTATATTTTTCCTGTTCTTTTTTTCTTCTAGACTCCATTTTGACTTCTGAATAAATATCAGAAGGTTGAAAACATAGCCAACCTACTTAGGAAATGTTTACAGCCATATTAATTCCTCAGAACAATTGAGAAAATCCAAACTCAAATGGTCACCGCAAAAGGGAGTCCGAAAAGCAAAATGGGATTCAGATTCTAATTTAAAATTCCCTCCCGTGATTAATTCATGATAGGATTTGGAGGTGACGATGGAACAGACAGGGCAGTGAGAAAGGGGTATTTGATACAAGTCCTTTATCAGGTGAAAAATGACCAGAAATCTATAGAATAATTTTGCAGTAGGGCTAGGAAGGAAAGGCTAGCCACAATTCACTCACTCAAAGAACCTACTAGCACACCCTCCAATTCAGGAGGCAAGATATTACAACGAAGGGAAAAAATGGAACCGCTGTGTATTTAGTGACAAAACAACGTGGCATATTACCTGCCTCCAAAGTCCCCCATCGATCCACTTACCTTACTTCACGAATTATAGTCTGTCCATAATCAAAACTGTTAAATGCATTCACAAACTGTGAAGGAGAAGAACAGATTTAGTAATAACCACGAAGAAGGGGGGAAATGTGATACTATATCTAGGTGTTCACAAAAACACATTTCTAACCTCTTTGGTGTAAATATACATGGTTAATCACAGCAGTTTGCTCCTTGCATGTGCTCTAACACATTTTGATAATTTTTGTTCCAAAATAGTAAGATTCTGATGTAAAGTCAGCGTTCTCCAGGAAAAAAGACAGACACCTAAAGCACCCAGCCAAATCAATGGTCATACTTTTAAAACTAAGGAGACTAACTTGTTAAGTTTGTATTTTCAAAGTCACTGTGAAGTTTTGCATATTTGTTAGACTTATCTATAAAGCATGCTTCACACACTCATCAGTCTACCCAAGGAACGCTTATTTAATTTCCCACCTTGCTGAGGCAGGATGCCAGACACAGAGGTTACAAAGACGGCAGGCTGTGCCCTGAGATCGGACAGGGGACTACACCATGAAGTTGAGACAGGTAAGCACCACGGAGCAATACGATCTACCATAGAAATCCAGAAATACTCTCTTCCAGTTGCAGAGAACCAGAGAGGGCTTCCTAAAGCAGACAAGCCTTAAAGCATTTCGGAGGCAGTGCTGGGACACAGAGAGGGGGAAGGAGCCCACACACTAATGTTCAGAAGCAGTGTGGCTCAGAAAAGAGCAGGCTGGACTGGGAAGAACACCTAAGGTCACAGTTCTCCATGTGTCAGCTTTTGTAGAACTTCTTTGGACCTCATTCTTCTCATGGGAACCCTTGCTGTAGCAGTAATTCCTACCAACAGGGCTATTATTGGTATAAAATGAGATGGAATTGATACATGACTTTGTGAGCTGGAAGGGGCTCCAGCACAAGTACATGTCACTAGGCAGAATTGTGTCATGGGACCTCAGGCAGGGGTGAAGTGGAGGGGGTGTGGGACCTCAGGCAGGGGTGAAGTGGAGGGGGGTGTGAGAGGGTCCCAATTAGAATGTAAGTTTTCTCTTTCTCATAACCTCCCCCGCCCCCACCCCATAGCACTCAACACAGGTCAATCCCCAGGAAATGTTCAACAAACACTGGCTGACTGATGACTGAATAAATTAAATGTGAAAGACATGACCTTGAACATGTCTTCCCTCCTGTGGGCCCCAGTCTCCATATTTTATTATATGAGTGTTCCACTGGGTTGGTGCAACCTTTTTATAATCCAATGACTTTTTACTATTTTTCTCCTCATGGTGACCCAATGCTTTAAAAGATCCTGGTAACCAATGTCGTTTAAAAAGATGTTAAATCATTTCTCTTTTATTCTAGTCAAATTCAAACAAATCTGATGCTCTAGTGAGTCTGGGTAGCCTTACATCCAGAATACATCCATATGCCTTTTAGTTCTTTTAAATACGAGGAATAGCTGGCATTTATGTAAACCATCAGGGGCCTGGGAGTTCACTTAGCAACAAGTTCATTGGTCATCCTCCAAGGGCCCTCTCATTCCCCTACTGACCATTGTCCACTTAATTTTCTCATGCCTATAGAAGAGATTACAAAATTAGCATCTGACATAGGAGAAAGTATCTCTGTTTTTTTGTTTTTGTTTTTTGTTTTTTTTAAATCTTCCAGGTCACCCTTTGAGGCTGTCCGGATATACACATATCAAACTGAAGGGCTGTAAGTCTGGACAAGAAGGCAGTAGCTATCCAAACAGGCCTGCTGGCCCTCTACTGCACGACACAGCCAGCAGGTGAGAAGGAGAAGAAGCAGTTTTGTGGTCAGGCAGGTCTGAGTTCAAGTCCCTACCTCCTCACTCATCAGCTGGGTGACCTTCAGTCAGTTAATTAACCTTCCTGATCCTTAACAGCCTCATCAGCAAGATAGCACCATTGTACCACCTTCTCCATTAGGTTGTTTTGGGAATTAGAAACATTACACATAAAATGCCAGGCACGTATGCAACAGGGAAACTCCACATCCCTTTGCAGACTGTCCATCTGGATCCAGCTGGATAGAAAATGGGCCCTGGGAGACATCTTGGGGCCTGAGCTGGGACTGCCCTGGCTACAAAGTCTGCTAAGAGGACCTTGAAGAAAGTCAATTATCTCTCTTTTCTTGTCTGTAAGAGCCGCAAATGAGTTCTGGCGTATCCTCTTCAGAAAAAAAACTTGCTGAAAATTATAAGAATGCTCTCTCCCCTTCGTGGTCCCTCTGAAACCATCAAGACCTGACTGAGACCAAGTCTCAAAATCGGTCTCTGAAGACCAGGGCATAGGTCTGTAGCAGGAGGGCGCTTGTGGACACTCATACCCAAAGCAAGTTTGGGGAACGTGGTGGCCACAGGGGCCACTGCTCAGTAAAGCCACCTGAGACAGTAGAGGAGTTCCCTGGAAATAGGAACACATGGATGTTGCTGTCCTCAATGCACCGGAAAATCATCCAAGTGGGAGAACTGGAATGTAGATCTAGGATTAGACGATAGGTCATGGCCAGCTGGCCCGTCGTGCACAGGCGGTATGTGCAAGGCCAAGGCCAGGAGGCTGCAGTCAGGTTTCACCCTAGCAGTGCCAGGCACCGGCTGTTTGGTCGTGAGCACTAGCTGTCTCTGTACAATCTGTAAATCATCTGGACAATAATGTTTTATGTTTTACCGTTCTACTAGCAAAACTCTTCTGTGATGAAATAATTCAGAATTGAAAGGTATGGTCTTCCATGTCTTTTTAACTTTTAAAAGTGTTTCCCCACCTAGGGTTCTAAGACATATTTACTGGCTCCTTGTTTTTTTTTTTTCTTTAAAACTAAACTTTCAGAAACACTGGTCTAACATAGATCCAGAATGGAGATTTCCACCCCTTTTCATGCTGGCACATTCACTCACAATCATCAAAATGAAATGAAGCTAAGGTTCATTTTGACTTTTTCGACAGTGGAGGGAGAAAAAGTAACAGATACTAATCTGAACAGAGTTCCTTTTCCAGGCATTAAAAAAAAGCCCGACTAGGATAGAAGTATATGCAAATTTGAGGGTAGAAAGGAAAAAAAGAAACCTTAATTTTTTTCTCTTCAATCCTACGAAAATATTTTATTTTTTATTTTTTTTCCTACGAAAATATTTTAAAACATCATTATATTTATGTGTCCATTTTAAAATATTCTTTTCTTTTAATGTTTATTTTTGGGAGAGAGAGAGAGGATGCAAGTGGGGGAGGGGCAGAGAGAGAAGGAGACAGAGGATCTGAAACAGTCTTTGGACTGAAAGCAGAGAGCCCGATGTGGGGCTAGAACTCACGAATTTCGAGACCATGACCCGAGGCGAAGTCTGCCGCTTAACTGACTGAGCCACCCAGATACCCCTCCATTTAAAAATATTCTCATAGCTTCTGTATCAAAGAGTATGGTATGGTTGGAACAAGCCTCAGAGGGCCCTCTGCTGTGCTTAGTGTTAGTCATCTAGGTGCAGGATCATGGGGAGGCCTAAGCGTCCTAGCAGAAGGAGCCCGGGCAACCAGGTGCCAGGGGCTCAGGACAGTTGCTATTTACCAACCAGTAAGGGTGCATTTCACTATTTCACGGACTAATACAGCTGCACCAGTGTGTATGGACTGAATACCAGTCCTACATCCGTAAGTCATTGTTAGAATAAAGGACACTTATGCAGGAAGAAAGGTAGGAAAATACTTACAAATTCAGTAACTTTAATATGTAATTTTTGATAGGCCATAGAATTTTCATCTTCTAAACCAGACGTTTCTGATACTTTTACTGTAATTGTTCCAGGGAATAGCTTTCCTGAAATTTAAGCAGAATCTTTTTTGTAATATTTAATGTAAAAAGGGTTAATTTCCATTGTGTTTAAAACATAGATTATTCTCTAAAATTCTAAACATCATATGATGATTATTATGGGAAGTCTGGAAGTATGAAAAATGTTGCCCCAAATCTCACCCAGCCTACCACAACCATTTTTGCTTTGGTACAGTTCGCCCAGCTTTTGTTTTCCGTGCATAGTTTGCATCGTTACAATTCCATGTTTACATTGTGAGTCTTCTTTACCTATTGTCACATAATAAGCACTTTTCCAAATAATTACCTAGTCTTCATAACCATTTCATTTACTTGTATGCTTATTTATTAAAGTAGGCTCCATGCCCAATATGGGACTTGAACTCGTGACCCTGAGATCAAGAGTTGCATGCTCTCCCAACTGAGCCAACCAGGCGCCCCCCCATAACTATTGGTTTTTTTCCGATAACTATTATTTTTAAAGACTGCAAAATACTCTATGAAATATACATTATCTTCATTAATAGTCTTTATTTGTTTTAATGCTACTGACTATTTAAAAGGAAAAATAAAGTTTGCAGCAAACATCTTTATGCACAAACCTTTCTATATTTGGGATCCCTTACTTAGAGTGGATGCCTAGAAATGAGATTATTAGTGCTGAAATATGAACGTCCGTTTGGCTTTTGGGGTATCTCTAATCCCTGTGGCCAACACGGTACATTCATTTCCTGTATAATTGGTCTGCTCTGGCAGGGGGAGATATTTTTCATTCATGAAACAGAGAACAATTTCTAACTCAGGAAACAGCCTTGGACCTGCAGAGCACCCAGCTGAACTAACCAAAAAAGGGTTATGCCAGAGGTGTATTGATTTGCTCCTAAAGTCCATTTCCGGAGCCAAGAGGCTCTTAAGTCTCTAAAAATGGAGCTTTCTGTTGGGAGCAAGCAAATTCTGTGACAGAGAACTGAATCAAGGTCAGAGAGTAGGCTCTCAGGTTTGTCTTAAGTATGGCACCTTATCCTGAATTGGTGTCCCCATGTAACAGCACGACTTTGTATTTATGCAGTTGTCAGAATTTTCCAGGGGCTGCAACACTCATCATTTTGTCCTTATGGCACCGTTCCCTTTAACCAGTACAGTGAAGGGACACATCCACTCCCAGACCTTTAGGACAAGCTCACACACACCTTTGATTTGGTCCATCTCCCATCCCTCTAGTTTCCACTGAAATAAAAGCAGGAGCTTTTTCTCTACTCAGCAGGCCTTTGTTACCTATAAATCATCCTCTACCTCCACTATTCTGGAAGCTCTTTTGACATTATTTTACATTTTCCATTCCACTTTAGGTCTGAAATGCAGCTCTGCCCGGTTCATCCCTTGTAACTCACCTTCTTTGCATGTGGAAGAGTTATAGTAATATCCTAACGAACACAGGCAAAAATAGGTATCATTCAGGCTAACACATGAAGAACCGCCTTTACAGGGAGCTCCTTGGCAAGGACTGCTGGGATCTGAGATGGAGGAGAAAGAGATTAAAAATCCACAGAATGACAACAAATTACACCCAGAAACATACTTCAAAATCTTCCTGCCTCCCTCTGGGCACTTTCCATTCCTTGGTTATGTTACTCTACAGCACACCCTTAGAAGAGCTAGAAGCAAATACATATTCCCTTACATCTCAAGGGAGTTTGTTGCTGAAATTCTGGAGCCAGAGGCTTGTCAACGGTAAAGGGCAGGGGCCGGTGGGCAAGAGTGTACTTATAGAGACAGCAGTCTTCTAATTCCATCGTTGGAATCTTTGGATTGCAAGGATCCTTCAGAACCTTGATGTCTGTGCCTCTGACACTAGGCACAGACTAGGTGTTAACTAGGTGTTAATGCCTTAACACCATTTGAGAGAGAGAATCCTATTTTCTAGGAAAGTATGAATAACTGTCTTATAGGGAGGTAGAGGCAAGAAGCACCCCCCCAAGAAACTAGGTGTTCTATTTGAGTTAACAAACATAGCACACAGGTGCATGAAGAAAGGAAAAGGGACAGGAAGGGGCCCCTGCAGATTAACTCAGTGAAAATTCTCAGAGGAAGTGATGATGGCACACACTCTCCCCTGGCTTTCTGAGTGGATGACTTGAATAGTTGGTGAGAATTATATTGCAATGGTGTCCACACCATTGGGTGGTGCTCCCAGACCAGGCAGGGTACAGCCTCTTCCTCTCTCTGGAGAAGTGGTGGGATCGGGGAGTGGAGTTAGGTCAGAGGCCAAATGGTTGTCTTGGCTGGCCATTTTCTCCACCTCTGTCGAATGAAATGATTCTGAGCTTTGATTTCAGAAACAGTCAAGTGACTGATCAAAAGGTGTTAATATTCTTACAAACTTATAGGTAGAAATTGTTGATTTTTTTTAAAAAAGCTATATATAAGGTGCAATGTGTACAACATGCTTTCTTTTGTGATAAAAAGAGAGGAACATGCACAAACACACAAATGTGTACGCTCGTATTTGCACAAATTCCTCTGGAGAAAGATATGAGAAGCTGGCCACAGAAGTTGCCTCTGAGGAAGGAAACTGGGGTCTGGGTCCTAGGAGCTTAGGATAGGAGGGAGATTTAGTTTTTACTGAATATACTTTTGCCCTGTTTAAGCTTCTTTTCTTCCATAACTTTGGGCCTAATTTACTTTAAAAAAAATTTTTTTTAATGTTTATGTATTTTTGAGAGAGAGACAGAGCATGAGCGGGGTAGGGGCAGAGAGAGGGGGAGACACAGAATCCGAAGCAGGCTCCAGGCTCTGAGCTGCCAACACAGAGCCCGATGTGGGACTCAAACCCAGGAACCGAGAGATCATGACCTGAGCAGAAGTCGGATGCTCAACCAACTGAGCCACCCAGGCACCCCTACTTTTATTAAAAAAAATAGAAATTAGGGGTGCCTGGGTGGCTCAGTAAGTTAAGTGCCCAACTCTCGATTTGGGCTCAGGTCATGATCTCGGTTTGTGAGATCGAGCCCCCACATCAGGCTCTGCACTGACAGCACGAAGCCTGCTTAGGATTCTCTCTCTCCTCTCTCTCTCTGCCCCTCCGCTGCTTGCACACTCTCTCCTCTCTCTCAAAATAAATAGATAGATAGATAGTGCTGATGAGGATTTGGAGCAATGGGAACTCTCATTGGTGGGAAAGCAAGATGGTATAGCTTCTTTGGAAGACAGTTTGGTAGTTTCTTACAAAACTGAACATACCATATAATCCAGCAAGCACACTCCTTGGTATTTACCCAAAGGAGTTGAAAACATGCCCACTCAAAAACCTGCACAGGCATATTTATGGCAGCTTTATTCATAATTGCCAAAATTTGGAAGCAACCAAGATATTCTTCAGTAGGTGAATGGATAAAACTGTGCTACATTCACAGTGGAATATTATTCAGTGGAATAATATTCAAGTGGAATATTATTCAGAGTTAAAAAGAAAGGAGCTTTGAAGCCCTGAAAAGACATGAAGGAATCTTTTTTTTTTTTAATGTTTATTTATTTTTGAGAGAAAGAGTACAAGTGGGGAAGGGGCAGAGGGAAAAGGGGACAGAAAACCCCAAGCAGGCTCTGCACTGTCAGCACAGAGCCCGACGTGGAGCTCAAACCCACAAACCGGGAGATCACGACCTGAGCCAAAGTCAGATGCTTAACTGACTGAGCTACTCAGGCACCTCGGTATGAACTAATATTCTAAGTAAAATAAAAGGTGTTTTCAAAAATCCCCACATTGCAAGGATGATTTGGAAAATCCTAGGGAAGGAACGGAGCACAACCCCACTCAGGATACACCAGGCAGACAAGTCCTGGAATGCTTTCTCTCCGGCAATAAAGGACAGACTTGTCAGCCTGTTCTGTGCGACAGGAATAAAGTCACAGGATGTTGCAGCCGGAAGGGATTTTGATGGCTATTTGGTTCAGTCACACCTTATTACAGATGGGTAAGTTGAAGCCAGGAGAGAAGTGACTTGCCCCCTCCCCAGGTAGCTAGTGGAGGGGTTTTACTCTGAGGGAATGTCCGGGGAAGCAGAAATGGCTTAGAAAAGTTCTCTTTCCTGACTTCGGTAGAGCTGATTGTGCAGCTGTGACCCAGGTGGCCTAGTCTTCAGAGTGGTCCCTCCAAACATGAAGGCGGACCGGGACCCAGGTCTCAGATACAGGCTCTGTCTCCCTTTGCTTAACCAGCCAGTTCTTAGATCTATCTAGACCCTTCAAGCCTAGGTTTGAGGATTCTTTTAGACCAGGGGTTGGTAAACTATGACTCATGAGACAGATCTGGCCCGTCTTCAGTTTTTGTAAATAAAGTTTTACTGGTGTGCAGCCAGACTCATTCATTTGTGTCTGGACTGTGACCGCTTTTGTGTTAAAATGGCAGGCTGGAGTAGCTGCAACAGAAACCCTATTGTGGCCCACAAAACCGAAAATATTTGCTAGCTGGCTTTTGCTGATAAAGTTCGCTGACCCTTATTCTAATAAGACCAAACTTTGGGAAATGAGGCAAGTGGTTTCTGTTTCAATAATTTTGACTTGAGGTCAACTGCCAACTCTTCAGGACAGTATTCCTGAAACATCTGTCCTTTGGACAATGGCCCCATGTCTAGGACCATTTGAGCACTGCCGTTGTGTGGCTTTTTATTCCTCAGACTCACATTCCGTGAATTAACTCAAACTCCAAACTGTGAACAGCCACCATTGCAATGTCATACTTTCCCCCAACATTGAGTCAGGATAGCACTGACTCCTTCCTTGCGTAGATCAGGGAGACAGACCAGTGGGGCTGGAGAGACGGTGTTTATTTGGACCTTGCCTTCTCAGAGAAGCTGAAACTATTTCTTAAAATATCCTAGGGAGATGGAAGCTAGAAAAGTAGCTTTCATGATGCCCAAGTCTATAAAAATATTCCATAACTAACTTGAAGTAGGATAGGTGGAGGGCAAAGGAGAACAGAATGAAACTGTGGGTTATCTTTTAGGGTCTCTGCCATGACTACTAGTCTTTGTGACTCAGGGTTTGTTTTTTTTTAATTTTTTAATATTTATTCATTTTTGAGATAGAGAGTAGGGGAGGGGCAGAGAGAGAGGGGGCAGAGAATCAGAAGCAGGCTCTGTGCTGACAGCAGAGAGCCTGACGTGGGGCTCGAACTCACAAACCATGAGAACATGGCCAAAGTCGGATGCTTAACCGACTGAGCCACCCAGGTGCCCCTTGACTCAGAGTTTGTAATTCCAGGGGTTCATGTTCAAGGAAACCTTGGGTCTCTCTATACCCACTTTCCTCCCCCCACAGAACACACTTACCTACCATCCTCCACAATGCTAGGACTCTGCAAAGGAGCAGTCTTTAAGGAAATCGCTCTTACCTGGGGGACCAGGGCTTGGGGGTCTGATCTCAGGCGAAGTGACACTGCCAGAAGTCACTGAAGGAACAGCCTCTGAGGAATTACTTTGGGGGACTGTGATGAGGGATGATCCAGTGTCCGTCTCTGTCGTTTGTGTTTCTGGAGAAGTAACCACTGTGGTTGGCTCGTTGCTCCCAGAAGAAACGCAGCCAGGGGTAGGTGCAGTTGTTGTGTTTTCACCTGTGCTTGATTTACTTGTTGTAGACGTGACAGTGGCGTCTGTAACTGAACTCGATATAGAAACAGAGGCCACAGAGGAAGTAGGTGGAGTTTTTGTGGCAGTTGTGACAGTTGTTGTGGCAGTTGTGGCAGTTGTTGTGGTAGGTGTTGTGGCAGTTGTTGTGGTAGGTGTTGTGGCAGTTGTTGCGGCAGGTGTTGTGGCAGCAGTAATTACGTCATTTACGGTAGCGCTACTTGAAGGAGTTGTATTTTGCCCAATGGCTGGAGGAACAAAGATACCAAGTTTCAGAAGAAAGAACATTCGATATATAACGGCAGTTACTTATTCTTTAATACCAATTAGTACCCAATCATTCTTTCTTGAAAAATAAATATAGTTGACTACATTAAAAACGATATACATGGGGACACCTGGGTGGCTCAGTTGGTTGAGAGTCCAACTTTTGATTTTGGTACAGGTCGCAATCCCAGGGTTGTGAGATCGAACCCTGCATTGGGCTCCGTACAGAGCGTGAGCCCTGCTTAAGATTCTCTCTATTTCTCTTTGCCCCTCTCCCCACTCATGCACGCTCTCTCTCTCTCTCTCTCTCTTTTAAAAAAAAGTAAAGAAAATACATGACTACTTCGGTCACACACACACAAAACCCTCACAATAGATAAAATTAAAGAGAAAGAAACTGGAAAAATGTTACTGAAATATATTACAAAAAGTTAATATGTATGAAGACAAGGACCAAGAAGTAACATCATTTAGGCCTGTAGTTGCTGGACTATTAAATCCGGGTTTAATGTTCTCTAGTAGTCTTCTGTGAGGACAATTGACAATGCCAGCAGGTGGCGCTGTTACTACCTGAAAGTGGCAGTCTTTGTCTTTTTTGTCTTTTTATAGTTTAAGGCAATAGTCCCCATTTTAGGGAGGGCAGGGGAGGGGGTTTATTTAAAGAGTGATGAAATAAAAATACCTCATTACGTATGTATTAAACTTTCTCCAAAAATTGTTTCCTAGGGATGTTTACCCATTAATAATTTTAGACACATTAATTTTTTAAAGAGCAGGATGAGTAGAGATGATTTTTGCCCTAAGGGCTACGGTGATCATCAGAGTTGCCTTTTTTCCAACTCTTAGAAACCCCTGGACACATGGAACAGTAGTAAACTCTTAGTGACCCAGTGATTACTCTTCTAGAACCCTTGTCTCAAAGAACGCTGACACTGACAACCAGTTTAAAATCAAATATTAGAAGGTTTCGTGAGAAAAAGAAAAAAGAAAAAAAAGTGTAAGTGAGGAAGCAATTCCTAACCCCTCCGGTATAGAAAGACCACTGATTCCCCCACAAGGCTGTGAGCCCCTGGATGGCAGAATCTGGCTCTCCACCTTCAACAGGGCCTGGCTTAAATAGTCATTAAGTGTTGAAGAGATAAACCATTGCTCTGCCAGGAGCAAGAAAATAGTTCACCAACTGACCACCTTTTTTTTTTTTTTTTTTTTTTTTTTAAGAGTGTATTTTTAGGTAATCTCTACACCCAACGCGGGGCTCAATCCTGAGACAGAGTTGTGAGCTCCACTGACTGAGCCAGCCTGGGTGCCCCACCAGCTGGCCATCTTCACTGCTGCTCCTCCTATTCCTGCTACTCTTCTCATTTAACAAGGGCTCACTCTGAGTCAGAGAGTAACTGTGAGATTGATACACGCATCCATCTTTGATAGAAGAGCCGGCCAATACCCAGATGGGTTTAGGGATTTGCCCACAGATAAACCGTAATTCCCATGTAGAAGGAGACAAAAGACTCCTGATGCTGGAATCAGGGATTAAACCAGATCCCTGCATTGCATTACGGTCCAAATGACATTTGGGGGCCAAAGAAAAGGCTACTGTAGGGCATCAGGCCCTCGGAACCTACTGAGTTGTTCTTGTCTGGCCTGAGGAACTCTGGAGGACAAATCTCTGGCTTGCTGAACCCCACACCTTAGCCCAGAGCCCCCTTTACTTGTGCTCTGTCTTCCTTCATCGCACTGAAATGCCCTACGTCTTTGAGCAGAATGGGAGAGGAAACTTCAGCCATGAAATAGTCTGCTTTGTTGGACCTTGGAGCTAGTAGCTTAAGCCCGCTGGTTCTATCTCAGAGACAGCAAACGTGATTAAAAGAATAAAAATTGCAAAATGTTCCTTACCTGAGGCTCCAAAAAGGAGGATGAGAAGAGCGAGGTGAGGAAAGGCTTTCATTTTAGATGTTCTTGCCAGGCAATCCAAGGAGGAAATGACTTCCCTCCAACTGTCTTCAGTTTTAACCCTCTTTTGGGTACAAAGTCCAGTCATTAACTGACGTCAATCAGCCAGAGGCAATTACTCCTTGGGGTTTGGTCATATACCATAGGTCTCTTCCGAGCTTTTGAGATAAAAGAGGTAACCTGGACTTAGAGAGTATTTTTCTGTCCAAAATATTCTGTCCAAAGTATTATAGTTCAAAATAGCTCAAAACAGCCCAAACCTCCTTGGGAGGTTGCGAGGTGTGTGTGTGTGGGGGGGGGGGCAGGGGTTAGTCGTTAAACATCCCAAATGTCCCTGAGCTACCACGCTTTAGGAGGTCACCATTCCTTCGAACACTGCATGTAGTGTCTGTGCTCCACTTCCTGCCATATGAGCGTGGAGAGGGTAGTTCCAAGAATCCCTGAGGGGCTCTTCCATGTTTTCCCCAAACCGTTTGCTGTTTAGCTTTTCAGGGGCCTCCCTGATGGTCACTTCTAGCAACTTTGTAATCCTATCTCCAGGCTTCCATGGCTCTCCACAGATCACTTTACCTGGACGCTGCGCCCCATAAATACCCGCAAACACAGTTAATATTGAACTGTAGCATTTAGCCTAACTTTACTGAAGGCTTGTGGGTGACAGCTCAGGGAGGGGAAATACAGTACAGAAAGGGGAAAAACTTAAAATGGATGACCGTAGCTCTTCACTCCTGGTTGTTCGTTCGCTGTCCTGGCCTCCCTCTCCCAGCTCCTCTACTTACCTCTTGTCCCCGAACCCCTGAGCCCCTGACTTCTCACTACATTTCAGGAACCAGCCCATCACTTAGAGTAGGGTCTTCTTAACTCAGGCCTCCCTCCCTACAGCTCAGAACCCCAATTCCCCCTGGGTCTAGCCCCGGACAGAGGGGTGAAAACAGTTGCTCCTTGTGAATATTAGGCAGTTTTACCTCTGACCTTAGTGAAGACAAAATTTTTTGTTATTACACAGCAGGTTAATTCCTTGTTGTCCCCAAGGTCTCCATTCAGGAATAGAATTTCGGGTTTGCTCTTATATAGCTGAGAGGCCCATTTAAATATTTTTCCCAGGCAAAACGCCTGTGCTGTTATTCTCGGCTTGAAGCATTCCTGGCACCAGAAGTTAAACTAAGGCCTCTTTTTCGTCTCTTCTGTTTTCTTTTTAAATTCACTTTATTGAGTTAGGTCTAATTTACATCACTAAGCGAATCCATTTAAAGGGTAAATTTTGGTGAGTTTTGATAGATGTGTATACGTGTGAAACCACCATTATAATCACGACATGGAACATTTCTATCGCGCCCCAAAGTTTCCGCTTGCCCCTTGGCAGTGTGTTCCTCCCTCCACCCCCCACCCCAGGCAACCACTGACCTGCTTTTGTCACTAGAGATTAGTTTGCTTTTTCTAGAATTGTATATAAATGGAGTCATACAGCATGTATTATTTATTCTATGTCTGGTTTTCCCCCTTAGTACAATGATTTCACAATTCATCCAGATTACTGTGTCTATCAGCCCTTTCTTTTTCTTTTCTTTTACAACTTTATTGAGGTATAATTTATGTAATATGAATGCACATATTTCACGTTTTGATATGGGCTTATACCCATGAAACGATGATCGTGATCAAGATACCAAATATTCTCACAATCCCCAAAAGTTTTGTGCCCATCCTTCCCCACACCCCCAGTCTGAGGTAACCACTCCTCTGTTTTCTGTCACTATAGATTAATTTGCATTTCCTAGAATTTTATAGAAATGGAGTCAAACAGATGTACTGGGTCTGGGGGGCTTTTATTTTTTGGTCCGGCTTCTTTTACTCAGGATAATTATTTTGAGATTCATTCATGTCGTGCGTGTATTAATAGTTTGTACATATAATTTTCCATTCATTTGGAAATCTTTCCTTAGGATAAAGTCCCAGAAGTGAATTTCTCAGGAAGTGGGTAATTTTTTATGTCATGTCTCAGTCAAAAAACCATTTTCTATGGCTCCTGATATCTGTTGCCGCATTTCCTTTTGAAGGGAATATAGCCTTTGTAAGCTTATTAAAGTATCTGCACCCTCACCTGAATTGACTGCAAACATTTTTAAAGATGTAAAATGTTATTTTGTTTTGCTAGTAGCATATCTGTAAAATGAGTGAAGGGTATTTCCCTCACATTTCTTTATGAATTTTATTTTCTCTTTTTATGAATAATTTGATAATGGCAACCAACTTTTGGAAAATAAGTTATCCAAATATCTGTGAGCCTGAAGACCCATGACTATATCTCATTTACTTTGCATTCCTTACTCCCTGAATCTAGAACAGACTGAATGGCATTCGGCCATCCTTTCCTTTATTCCATAAATATTTAGGAAGCACCCGCTTTGTGCCAGCTGCTCTGGATGCTGGGGACAGAGGAGTGAACAAAGCAGGGAGGCTCTCATGGAAGAGGAGCAACAGACAACCAAACCAACAAAGAGACCACGGAAGTTCACATTGTGAGGATGGCCATGCAAAATGAACTGGGGGCCTGTAGTCAGGTGGGGAGAGGGGCTCCTTTAGATGAGACCACCAAGAACCTTCCTGTTGTTGCACTTAGACTAAAATGTACACTCCCTGTGGCATCAGGCCACACTTCTCTGACATCACGATTCCATTATCTATCTTCTGGAATTAAGCTCTTGGGGAAGTGATATGGAGGGGCTTTCCCCAGGAAGCAGCTTCACCTTTCACACACCCAGCTCCCCTAATGGGATGACGGGAGATTCCATGTAGGGGAGGAAGGTCCCTATCGCCTCCACCAACTGTAATTCAGATTTCCTCCTGGAGGGGTGAGTGGTTCAAGAGATTATAATGCTGCTGTTAGGGTGCTAGCACTAGGCCTGGGCTCGTTGCTCTTGGAGAGGAAAACTGCCAACAACAGAGGAGAGTACATTAGCACCTGTTTAGGGATCGCAGTGGTTTCTGGTTTGCACCTGCCAGCGTCCCCAGTCCAGTTGCTCCTAAAATGGGAGACAACGCAACGAGCAATGAGGGCAGTGGCCGTCAAAGTGTTCCCCGCACCAGCAGCATGCCCACAACTCGGGAACTTTTTAGAAATGCACATTTCAATCCCCAGCCCAGGCTTACTGCATCAGCCATCTGTGTTTTAACAAGACTCCAGGTAATTTTGCTGTGTGCTCAGGTGTGACAATCACTGTGCCCGTGGCACAAAGTTGATTTTAAGTGGTCTGTGGTCACTGTTAGAAAACATTGATTTACTCGGAGGAGGAAAGTAATTGCCTTTTCAAACGCATTTCAGACACTCTGATTACACAGGGAGAAAATCACGCTGACTGCCAATGTATCTGTGTTCTGATACTTGCATATTTCCTTTACAAGGAAGACAGAGCAGCCCCAGGCACAGAGCCTTTGGCAGAGATATGCACCTAGAACCCACTAACACTTAATTTTTGTTGTGTTCATTTTATGATGACTTTCTATTTATGAGAAAGGAAACTAGTTTTTTATTTAAGGTGATGATGTAAAGTTTATTTTAAAAGTAAATTCATTTAGGTCTTAAGTCAATTTCCAAACGATATTCTAGAGGAAAGAGTAAAGATGGCATGTGGTTTGTCAAGAATCCTGAGGGTGGGACAAAACTGCCTGACATTCAGAGGACACCATGCTGGGACACATCCTTGGGTGAGTTGAAGAAAAGACCCTTCAGAGTGTGGGGGTGGGGAAGCAAACAAAGTAAGTTAGTTAAAATATAAATAAAAGAAATACCAAATATCAACACCATGAAAAGTGTCACTTTGCACTAGGAAAAGAGAAAACTAAACTAAGCCTCATTTGAAGCTGAACTCTGAGTTATTTTCGAATGGAATTTAATCAGATAAGTGCCTATTCTTGGGAATTTGGCTCCTAGACCCCCCAGCTGGCTGTCAGTCTGGGGAGGGGGAGGGCCATAACATTTCATTTGACATTCAAGGCTTGAACTCAACTCAACTCCATAATCTTTAACCAGACATTCTTTTGAATTGTTGTTCAAGTTACCTATGAAATCTCTCTTCTAAGAAGGAATTTTTGATTTGGCTTTCTAAGGAACTGTTTTCTTTATGACAAATTTGAAATAAAACGTCAGCACATGTTCACAAGCAATTACCCGAGAGGTTGCTCAGCACCAGGAACCAATTAGATACTATGGCTGTGGGCCTATTTTGAAAGATTGAAAGATTGATAGATCTTGAAGATTGAAAGATTGAAAGAATGATAAGATCTGCTGTTGGCAATGGTGTGTGACCAACATGTCATTACAGAAATTGCAACATGTATTACAGACCTTTAAAAGTGGACAACTTCTGGGGCACCTGGGTGGCTGAGTCAGTTAAGTGTCCGACTTTGAGGTCATGATCTCACGGTCCATGAGTTCGAGCCCCACTTGGGGCTCTGTGCTGACAGCTCAGAGCCTGGAGCCTCCTTTGGATTCTGTGTCTCCCTCTCTCTCTGCCCCTCCCCACTTGCACTCTGTCTCTCTCTCTCTCTCTCTCTCAAAAATAAATAAACATTTAAAAAGATGGACAACTTCTGGGAAGATGGCGGAGTAAAAGGATCCTACTAGATCCTATCATCTATTCCAATAGACACACTGAGACAACAGGCAGATTAGTGCAGGGAACTCTGAAAACAACCTGACTGGCAGAACAGACTTTCCACAGATAAGTGTAGAGAGGAGGCCGCATCAAAACGGGTAGGAGGGGCAGAGACATGGCTGAGAACCAACACACCCCAGCAGGACTAACCACAAACAGGAAAGATACCACAAGCCAGAGAAGTTAGCACTGAGAGAGGATCAGACGCCACCCTAGGCATGGGTGACCTGCATTGGGAAGACAGGTTCTCATAACATCTGGCTTCGAAAACCAGTGAGGCTTAACTTTTCGAGTTTTTACAATAATCAGGGCTTAACTCTGGGTACTTTAAAAACCATCCGGACTTAACTCTGGGAAAGCTGGAAGGCAGGAGGAAACTGACACCCCGCCCTTAAAGAGCCCGCATAACAACCCCACTGAGAAATAGCATAGAAGCAGCTGTTTGAAAAGCACCTGGGGTATATGTGAAGATTTATTTACTAACCTCAGAATGTGCGCTGGAGGGGCAGGGATTTTTAGAAGACTTGCCCAAGAACAGAAGGGCTGGCACACACCTCCCCCCTCTCCACCACCCAGCAGAGATATCAGGACACTTGCAGAACCAGCGGGAACACTCTCCACCAGGCTCTCCAACACCTAGCACCGTGCGCCCCACCCACGTTCTCCTGCAGAACCACCCCATCCAGCTTGTCCCACTCAGCAGCGGGAGTCTCTCCAAGGCGCTCCTGCCCCAGAGAGGGGAAGACAGCCACACGCTCTGGTGCACCTGCGGTCCCAGCAGCCAAACTCGCAGGCCACAAAACAACTCTCAATAAATTAAAAAAGATTGATACCAGATCATGCATCTTTCTGACCACAGTGGCATGAAACTAGAAGTCAATCACAAGAAAAAATGTGGAAAGAACACAAATACGTGGAGGTAAGTAAAATGCTACTAAACAATGAATAGGTCAACCGAGAAATCAAAGAGGAAATCAAAAATTAAAAATAGAATTACCATATGATTCAGTAATTCCACTGCTGGGTATTTACCTAAAGAAAATAAAAACACTAATTTGAAAAGATATTTGCACCCCTATGTTTATTGCAGCATTCTTTACAATAGCCAAATTATGGAAGCAACATAAACCCAAGGGCCCATTGATAGATGGATAAAGAAGATATGGTATAGATATGCAATGAAATATTACTCAGCCATAAAAAAGAATGAGATCTTGCCATTTGCAACAACACGGATGTATCTAGAGGGTATAATGCTAAGTGAAATAAGCCAGAGAAAGACAAATGCAATATGATTTCATTAATATGTGGAATTTGAGAAACAAACAACTTAAAAAAGAGACAAATACCAAAACAGACTCTTAACTACAGAGAACAAACTGATGGTTACCAGAGAGGAGGTGGATGGGAGGATGGGTGAAATAGGTGTTGAGGGGCATCTGGGTGGCTCAGTCAGTTAAGCACCTTGACTTCAGCTCAGGTCATGATCTCTAGGTTGGTGAGTTCAAGCCCTACAGCAGACTCTCTGCTGTCAGCACAGAGCCTGCTTCAGATCTTCTGTCTCTCTCTCTGCCCCTCCCTCGCTCACTCTCTCTCTCTCAAAGATAAATAAACATTAAAAAAAAATACGTGGTGGGGATTAAGGAGAGAGCTTGTGATGAGTATCAGGTGTTGCATGGAAGTGTTTGTTCACTATATTATACACGTAAAAGTAATACAACATTGTATGTTAATTACACCTCAATAAAAAAAGAAAGCAAATAGACATATCCCTTGACCAGCGATTTCATTCTAGGAATTTGCCCAAAGGACATAACTAGACATGTACTCAAAGATGCTTGTACAAGGATGCATTACTATTATTTTTCAAAGAAAAAAACATAAAACTATATAAATGTCCAAAAGCTGAGCTAGGTCAAGACAAATTTGGTGACTTCTTGAGAAGAATATTAAGCAGTCATCATAACAAAGGAAATTTTCAACAGAACTGTATTTTTACTAAGTGTGACTAAACTATCAAATAATCTACATAGGGAGGCATTGGACTTGGGGTCCGCCACCCATTATTGACTTTAGATTATTTCCTTTATTCACCAAGTACATTAGAGCATCTTACAAGCACCAGAGGACCGTCCCAGGCTCTGAGGTTATAGCGATGAATTGAAATGAGCATTTCTGAGATAACTCTGTACAAAGCGCTATGAGGGACACATTCAGGATGTGGTGGGAGGATGTATAAGGGGACGAGCTCACCTTGGAACACTCAGCAAAGTGCACCCAGGAAGCAGGACACCCCACAGAAGCCAGCACGCAGTAGGCGTGCGATAGCCTTTGACTGGCTGACATTGTTCACGGGTGTGAAAATAAAAGAAACCTCATTTAAAACCAAATTGGGGGGGCGCCTGGGTGGCGCAGTCGGTTAAGCGTCCGACTTCAGCCAGGTCACGATCTCGCGGTCCGTGAGTTCGAGCCCCGCGTCAGGCTCTGGGCTGATGGCTCGGAGCCTGGAGCCTGTTTCCGATTCTGTGTCTCCCTCTCTCTCTGCCCCTCCCCCGTTCATGCTCTGTCTCTCTCTGTCCCAAAAATAAATAAAAAATGTTGGAAAAAAAAAAATTTAAAAAAAAAAAAATAAATAAAAAAAATAAAACCAAATTGGGGAGCTCTGAAGGGGATCTCTCATGCAGGTACCGCTCCGTGCAGCCTGTATAACCAGCAGGAAGAAGGAAGACCATTCTTATCTTGACAGGAGAGGACATTTTTCACATCAGAATGTCACTGCCTGCTTTTAAGAAAAAGAAGGAAGATCCTTCCGGGCCTATGACCACTAACTACCGCTTGCAGCCAGTGAGAAACCGCCACTGAAACAAGCTCCAACTCTTGTTCTGCACCAGCGAACTTGTATTCAAAACAACCCTCCCTGATTTCCTCCTAAAAGCTAATAGAAGCTGACCTTCCCTTCCCTTTGTCTCTGGACTTGTCTGTCATCCACCATAGTTTCCAATTCTTCTGTTATTCTCCCATAAACGTTTTTGCTGGTAAAATAACTGGCTATTTTATTTTTAAGGTTGACAGGTACAAATATCCCCATTTCTGCTCCACCCCGGGAGGAGCTGCTGCCTCTCAGGGCAGGACCGGAAACCAGTGTCCCCTCTGACCTTCTGTCCCAGTGTGGGGCCTGCCTCTCCAGGAGCACTCCTTCCTGTATGGAGACTTCTTTCCCGGTGCCCCTGCTTCCTCTCCCCAGAAGAGAGAGGAGAGATTTAAGTCTCTGTAAATCATAGGGATGGAGGGGGGGAGGTGCGCAGTAATCTCTGCAGAACTTCTTTCTGGAAGCAATCTTGTCTTGCTGAGTCAAGCTCCCTAGTAATAATCTGCCTGTAAGTATTTGTAGTTCTTTGAAAAACATTTCCACATTTCCCAATAATGCTTCTTAGAGGGTTAAGTAAATGTGTAGTTTTGTGAACTGGAAAGCTACCAGTAGGGCATAATCTCTGGGATCCTTTTCTCCTATGAGAAAAATTTAGATTTTAGTGGAAATACCCCGATGTGCTCTTAGACCTGGGCTCCCAGGGTGGTGTCCCCACATGGACCCAACCTAGAGTGGTGAGGAAGGTAGTTTTCCAACACCCCATGTCAGAGAATTAAAAATGAACTGGATGTTACTTTACAGTCACTAGGAATGCTATAATAATAATAATAATAATAATAATAATAATAATAAGCAGATTAATTGCAAGTGTTGGTGAAGATGTGAAATCAGAGCCCTCATACTGCTGGTGGAAATGCAAACTTGGTGCAGCCACTTTGGAAAACAGTTTGGTGATTCCTCAAAATTAGACATAGAGTTATCATGTGACCCAGTGATTCTACTTCTAGGTGTCTTCCTAAGAGAAATGAAAATATGTCTACATAAAAACATATACATGAGTGTCCCTTGTTCATAATAGCCAAAAGATAGAAAGAACCCAATGTCTATCAGCTAATGAACAAAATTGGTATTTCCATACAATGGACTATTATTCTGCCATAAAAAAAAGAAGTACTGATACTTGCTACAATGTGGATGAAGCTTGAAAATATTTTGCCAAGAAAAGCAAGCCAGTCACAAAAGACCACATTTCAGATGCTTCCACTTATGTTAAATGTCCGGAACAGGTAAATCTATGGAGACTCAAAGTGGATTAGTTGCGGCCTAGGGTTGTGGGGGAGGTGAGAGGATTGGGAGATGACAGCTGAGAAAGTGCAGGTTTCCTTCTAGGTTGATGGAAATGTTCTAAAATTGGTTGTAGCGATGCATTGAATGAAATGAGTGAATTGTAGAGTATGTGATTTATATCTCAATAAAGCTGCTACTAAAAAAATGAAAGAGGAGGAGGAGGAGGGGTAGAGGAAGGGGAAGTGAGCAGGGATAGGGAGGTGAGTGGGAGGGAGTGGCTCAGTTAGTTAAACATTGGGCTCAGGTCATGATTCACGTTTGGTGGGTCGAATCCCGTGTTGGGCTCTGCGCTGACAGGTTGGAGCCTGGAGCCTGCCTCAGATACTGTTTCCCTCCCTCTCTGCCCCTCCCCCTCTTGTGTGTGTGCTCTCTCTCAAAGATAATAAATAAACCAGGACACCTGGGTAGCTCAGTCGGTGGATCATCCAACTGAGCTTAGATCATGATCTCACAGTTTGTGGATTCAAGTCCCATGTCGGGCTCTGTGCTGAACACTTGCTCAGAGCCTGGATTCTGTGTCTCCTTCTCTCTCTGCCCCTCCCCTGCTCACGCTCTGTCTCACTCTGTCTGTCAAAAATAAATAAATGTAAAACAGACAAACATTTAAAAAAAGTTGAGCTGGGATGGATTAGGTAGAAACCACTTTAGGACACTTTTAGAGAGGAATGTCTTAAAGGACATTTTTACTCGCTGACAGATAACCTTTTTTGTAATGACCACAATTCTATAGAGTTCAGACGAGCTATAGAAATATAGCTATTAATGTTAATAACTTGCATTAAGAAAGCACCTACCACATGCCACCATTCTACACACTTTACACTTATTAACTCGAAACCATGAAGTAGATTTACTATCATAGCATAGGTAGGACTGTGACTTAGATCCAGCTTAGCAAATACTTTCTATAAAGAGCTAGATAGTAAGTAATATAGGCTTTGTGGGCCAAGAGGTAAGATTGAGGATATTATGTAGACATTTGTAGAGGAAAGAAAACAAATTTCCAAAATAAATTTTATTGATAAAATGTAAAATATAATAATAATTGAGCACAATTTTTGGTAATACTGGTTTACTAATAAAAGAATGGAATTCTTTTTTTTTAGCAATCAATTTCCAGTTTGTTTGTTTTTTAATATATGAAATTTATTGTCAAATTGGTTTCCATACAACACCCAGTGCTCATCCCAAAAGATGCCCTCTTCAATACCCATCACCTACCCTCCTCTCCCTCCCACCCCCCATCAACCCTCAGTTTGTTCTCAGTTTTTAAGAGTCTTTTATGCTTTGGCTCTCTCCCACTCTAACCTTTTTTTTTTCCCTCCCCTCCCCCACGGGTTTCTGTTAAGTTTCTCAGGATCCACATAAGAGTGAAAACATATGGTATCTGTCTTTCTCTGTATGGCTTATTTCACTTAGCATCACACTCTCCAGTTCTGTCCACATTGCTACAAAGGGCCATATTTCATTCTTTCTCATTGCCACATAGTACTCCATTGTGTATATAAACCACAATTTCTTTATCCATTCATCAGTTGATGGACATTTAGGCTCTTTCCACAATTTGGCTATTGTTGAGAGTGCTGCTATAAACATTGGGGTACAGGTGCTCCTATGCATCAGTACTCCTGTATCCCTTGGGTAAATTCCTAGCAGTGCTACTGCTGGGTCATAGGGTAGGTCTATTTTTAATTTTTTGAGGAACCTCCACACTGTTTTCCAGAGTGGCTGCACCAGTTTGCATTCCCACCAACAGTGCAAGAGGGTTCCCATTTCTCCACATCCTCTCCAGCATCTATAGTCTCCTGATTTGTTCATTTTGGCCACTCTGACTGGCGTGAGGTGATATCTGAGTGTGGTTTTGATTTGTATTTCCCTGAGGAGGAGGGACGTTGAGCATCTTTTCATGTGCCTGTTGGCCATCCGGATGTCTTCTTTAGAGAAGTGTCTATTCATGTTTTCTGCCCATTTCTTCACTGGATTATTTGTTTTTCGGGTGTGGAGTTTGGTGAGCTCATTATAGATTTTGGATACTAGCCCTTTATCCGATATGTCATTTGCAAATATCTTTTCCCATTCTGTTGGTTGCCTTTTAGTTTTGTTGATTGTTTCCTTTGCAGTGCAGAAGCTTTTTATCTTCATGAGGTCCCAATAGTTCATTTTTGCTTTTAATTCCCTTGCTTTTGGGGATGTGTCAAGTAAGAAACTGCTACGGCTGAGGTCAGAGAGGTCTTTTCCTGCTTTCTTTAGGGTTTTGATGGTTTCCTGTCTCACATTCAGGTCCTTTATCCATTTTGAGTTTATTTTTGTGAATGGTGTGAGAAAGTGGTCTAGTTTCATCCTTCTGCATGTTGCTGTCCAGTTCTCCCAACACCATTTGTTAAAGAGACTGTCTTTTTTCCATTGGCCATACTTTTGTGGATCTAGTTCCAGGGTTTCTATTCTATTCCATTGGTCTATGTGTCTGTTTTTGTGCCAATACCATGCTGTCTTGCTGATTACAGCTTTGTAGTAGAGGCTAAAGTCTGGGATTGTGATGCCTCCTGCTTTGGTCTTCTTCTTCAAAATTACTTTGGCTATTTGGGGCCTTTTGTGGTTCCATATGAATTTTAGGATTGCTTGTTCTAGCTTTGAGAAGAATGCTGGTGCAATTTTGATTGGGATTGCATTGAATGTGTAGATAGCTTTGGGTAGTATTGACATTTTAACAATATTTATTCTTCCAACCCATGAGCATGGAATGTTTTTCCATTTCTTTATATCTTTTTCAATTTCCTTCATAAGCTTTCTATAGCTTTCAGCATACAGATCTTTTACATCTTTGGTTAGATTTATTCCTAGGTATTTTATGCTTCTTGGTGCAATTGTGAATGGGATCAGTTTCTTTATTTGTCTTTCTGTTGCTTCATTATTAGTGTATAAGAATGCAACTGATTTCTCTACATTTTGTATCCTGCGACTTTGCTGAATTCATGTATCAGTTCTAGCAGACTTTTGGTGGAGTCTATCGGATTTTCCATGTATAATATCATGTCATCTGCAAAAAAGTGAAAGTTTGACTTCATCTTTGCCAATTTTGATGCCTTTGATTTCCTTTTGTTGTCTGATTGCTGATGTTAGCACTTCCAACACTATGTTAAACAACAGCCGTGAGAGTGGACATCCCTATCGTGTTCCTGATCTCAGGGGGAAAGTTCTCAGTTTTTCCCCATCGAGGATGATATTAGCTGTGGGCTTTTCATAAATGGCTTTTATGATGTTTAAGTATGTTCCTTCTATCCCGACTTTCTCCAGGGTTTTTATTAAGAAAGGATGCTGAATTTTGTCAAATGCTTTTTCTGCATTGATTGACAGGATCATATGGTTGTTATCTTTTCTTTTATTAATGTGATGTATCACGTTGATTGATTTGCGAATGTTGAACCAGCCCTGCATCCCAGAAATGAATCCCACTTGGCCATGGTGAATAATTCTTTTTATAAGCTGTTGAATTCGATTTGCTAGTATCTTATTGAGAATTTTTGCATCCATATTCATCAGGGATATTGGCCTGTAGTTCTCTTTTTTTACTGGGTCTCTGTCTGGTTTAGGAATCAAAGTAATACTGGCTTTATAGAATGAGTCTGGAAGTTTTCCTTCTCTTTCTATTTTTTGGAATAGCTTGAGAAGGATAGGTATTATCTCTGCTTTAAACGTCTGGTAGAATTCCCCAGGGAAGCCATCTGGTCCTGGACTCTTATTTGTTGGGAGATTTTTGATAACTGATTCAATTTCTTTGCTGGTTATAGGTCTGTTCAAGCTTTCTATTTCCTCCTGATTGAGTTTTGGAAGTGTGTGGGTGTTTAGGAATTTGTCCATTTCTTCCAGGTTTTCCAGTTTGTTGGCATATACTTTTTCATAGTATTCCCTGATAACTGCTTGTATTTCTGAGGGATTGGTTGTAATACTTCCATTTTCATTCATGATTTTATCTATTTGGGTCATCTCCCTTTTCTTTTTGAGAAGCCTGGCTAGAGGTTTATCAATTTTGTTTATTTTTTCAAAAAACCAACTCTTGGTTTCATTGATCTGCTCTGCAGTTTTTTTAGATTCTATATTGTTTATTTCTGCTCTGATCTTTATTATTTCCCTTCTTCTGCTGTGTTTTGGGTGTCTTTGCTGCTCTGCTTCTATTTCCTTTAGGTGTGCTGTTAGATTTTGTATTTGGGATTTTTCTTGTTTCTTGAGATAGGCCTGGATTGCAGTGTATTTTCCTCTCAGGACTGCCTTCGCTGCATCCGAAAGCGTTTGGATTGTTGTATTTTCATTTTCATTTGTTTCCATATATTTTTAAATTTCTTCTCTAATTGCCTGGTTGACCCATTCATCTTTACTAGGGTGTTCTTTAACTTCCATGCTTTTGGAGGTTTTCCAGACTTTTTCCTGTGGTTGATTTCAAGCTTCATAGCATTGTGGTCTGAAAGTATGCATGGTATGATCTCAATTCTTGTATACTTATGAAGGGCTGTTTTGTGACCCAGCATGTGATCTATGTTGGAGAATGTTCCATGTGCTCTCGAGAAGAAAGTATATTCTGTTGCTTTGGGATGCAGAGTTCTAAATATATCTGTCAAGTCCATCTGATCCAATGTATCATTCAGGGCCCTTGTTTCTTTATTGACCTGTGTCTAGATGATCTATCCATTGTTGTAAGTGGGGTATTAAAGTCCCCTGCAATTACCACATTCTTGTCAATAAGGTTGCTTATGTTTGTGAGTAATTGTTTTATATATTTGGGGGCTCCCATATTCGGCACATAGACATTTATAATTGTTAGTTCTTCTTGATGGATAGACCCTGTAATTATTATATAATGCCCTTCTTCATCTCTTGTTACAGCCTTTAATTTAAAGTTTAGTTTGTCTGATATAAGTATGGCTACCCCAGCTTTCTTTTGACTTCCAGTAGCATGATAAATAGTTCTCCATCCCCTCACTTTCAATCTGAAGGTGTCCTCAGGTCTAAAATGAGTCTCTTGTAGACAGCAAATAGATGGGTCTTGTTTTTTTATCCATTCTGATACCCTACGTCTTTTGGTTGGCACATTTAGTCCATTTACATTTACATTCAGTGTTATAGAAAGATATGGGTTTAGAGTCATTGTAATGTCTGTAGGTTTCATACTTGTAGCGATGTCTCTGGTACTTTGTCTCACAGGATCCCCCTTAGGATCTCTTGTAGGGCTGGTTTAGTGGTGATGAATTCCTTCAGTTTTTGTTTGTTTGGGAAGAGCTTTATCTCTCCTTCTATTCTAAATGACAGATTTGCTGGATAGAGGATTCTTGGCTGCTTATTTTTTCTGTTGATCACATTGAAGATTTCCTGCCATTCCTTTCTGGCCTGCCAAGTTTCACTAGAGAGATCTGTCACTAGTCTTATCGGTCTCCCTTTATATGTTAGAGCACGTTTATCCCTAGCTGCTTTCAGAATTTTCTCTTTATCCTTGTATTTTGCCAGTTTCACTATGATATGTCGTGCAGAAGATCGATTCAAGTTATGTCTGAAGGGAGTTCTCTGTGCTTGGATTTCAATGCTTTTTTCCTTCCCCAGATCAGGGAAGTTCTCAGCTATTATTTCTTCAAGTACACCTTCAGCACCTTTCCCTCTCTCTTCCTCCTCTGGAATACCAATTATGCGTAGATTATTTCTCTTTAGTGCATCACTTAGTTCTCTAATTTTCCCCTCATACTCCTGGATTTTTTTAATCTTTTTCTCAGCTTCTTCTTTTTCCATAATTTTATCTTCTAGTTCACCTATTCTCTCCTCTGCCTCTTCAATACGAGCTGTGGTCATCTCCATTTTATTTTGCAGCTCATTCATAGCATTTTTTAGCTCCTCCTGGCTGTTCCTGAGTCCCTTGATCTCTGTAGCAATAGATTCTCTGCTGTCCTCTATACTGTTTTCAAGCCCAGTGCTTAATTTTATGACTATTATTCTAAATTCACTTTCTGTTATATTGTTTAAATCCTTTTTGATCAGTTCATTAGCTGTCGTTATTTCCTGAAGATTCTTTTGAGGGGAATTCTTCCATTTCGTCATTTTTGATAGTCCCTGGAGTGGTGCCGACTTGCAAGGCACTTCCCCTGTGCTGTCTTGAATAACTTGCGTTGGTGGGCGGGGCCGCAGTCAGACCTGATGTCTGCCCCCAGCCCACCGCTGGGGCCACAGTCAGACTGGTGTGTGCCTTCTCTTCCCCTCTCCTAGGGGCTGGATTCACTGTGGGGTGGCATGGCCCGTCTGGGCTACTTGCACACTGCCAGGCTTGTGGTGCTGGGGATCTGGCGTATTAGCTGGGGTGGATCAGCAAGGTGCATGGGGGTGGGAGGGGGAGGCTCAACTTGCTTTTCCTTTGGTGATCCGCTTCAGGAGGGGCCCTGTGGCACCGGGAGGGAGTAAGACCCACCACCAGAGGGACAGATCCGCAGAAGCACAGCATTGGGTGTTTGAGAGGTGCAAGCAAGTTCCCTGACAGGAACTAGTTCTCTTTGGGATTTTGGCTGGGGGATGGGCAAGGGAGATGGTGCTGGCGAGCACCTTTATTCTCCACCAAGCTGTGCTCTGTCATCCGGGGCTCAACAACTCTCCCTCCTGTTGTTCTCCAGTCCTCCCGCTCTCCGAGCAGAGCTGTTAGCTTATAATATTCCAGATGTTAAGTCCCGCTTCCTGTCCGAACACAGTCCATCTGGCCCCTCCACTTTTGCAAGCCAGACTCGGGGGCTTTGCTTTGCCAGAGGCTGCCCCTCCACCCCGGCTCCCTCCCTCCAGTCCGCGTAGTGCACACCGCCTCTCCGCCCTTCCTACCCTCTTCTGTGGGCCTCTCGTCTACACTTGGCTCCAGAGAATCCGTTCTGCTAGTCTTCTGGAAGTTTTCTGGGTTATTTATGCAGGTGTGGGTGGAATCTAAGTGATCCGCAGGATGCCATGAGCCCAGCGTCCTCCTATGCTGCCATCTTCAAGCCATTCCAAGAATGGGACTCTTTAGTGGGGATAATATTTTGCTTAATTGAGGTTCAAAACTAGGTTCCCGATCATCAAAAATCATCACAAATGTTCAACTGTTCATGCTGATTTACAATGAAATTTTATGTATTTCATTTTTAAAATGTCTGTCCAAATAGATAGTTCTGCCAAATGCTGGTATCAGTCCATGAACATGTAATTTTAATTATGTATATTTGTTGCTTGAAAGGCAGTTATAGAATTCTTTTTTTTTTTTTAATGCTTATTTATTTATTTTGAGAGAGTGCAAGCGGGGCAGGGGCAGAGAGAGAGAGAGGGAGACACAGAATCTGAAGCAGGCTCCAAGCTGTCAGCACAGAGCCTGACATGAGGCTTGAACCTGAACCGCAAGATCATGACCTGAGCTGAAGTTGGCTGCTTAACCAACGGAGCTACCCAGGCGCCCCAGGCAGTTATGGTTATTAAATTCTTCTTTTGGTGGTTGCCTTTTAGCATGTCATTATATTGCAAATTAATCACTTCCAACTGAAACTTAAGTAAATGCTCTCCTTGATTACATAGTAAAACAGATTTTGGGATATGGAAATTTTCTTCACACTTGCGCTGAAGTATGAAAAACACTGCTGGAACTGTAGTTTAAGTTCAAAAACTATGTCAGCCACAGATCTGTATGGGAAGGAAGATCTTGCTTCTCATTTTAATTTTTGACCACACGTGGAAAGTATAGAAAGCAGCTTGACATTCCTTGGGAATTACACGTTAGTTGTTAAAAGGACTTTACCACCATATAAAATTTGCGTGTTAGTGCTGTTTTGCCTTGTAATTGTAAGTTGAATTCATCAGGAACCATTATTAGGTTTTCAGCAAAAGAGAACTTCAAAAGCCATTCTCCTTTGATTAACAGTGGTTGAGTGGTTCATCTCATTCAGAAGGATTTTAATCTCAGCCCTGTGCTCAAAAACTCGCAATAAAACTTTACAACTGCTAAGCCATCAAATTGCTTTACGGTAGGATAAGTCAGGATACTAGCCAGCTTCTATATCTGATAAAATGTACAGAACCGCGGTGCCGAGCTGGCTCAGTCGGTAGAGCATATGCTACTCTTGATCTCAGGGCTGTGAATTCGAGCCCTACGTTGGGTGTAGACATTACTTAAAAATTAAAAAAAAAAAAAAGCTTTAAGAAAGTAAATTCACAGAACCAATGATGATTTTTTTTAAACAAAATTTTTTTTTTAATTTTTTTAACGTTTATTTATTTTTCAGACAGAGAGAGACAGAGCATGAACGGGGGAGGGTGAGAAAGAGGGAGACACAGAATCTGAAACAGGCTCCAGGCTCTGAGCTGTCAGCACACAGCCCGATGTGGGGCTCGAACTCACGGACTGCGAGATCATGACCTGAGCCTAAGTCGGCCACTCAACCGACTGAGCCACCGAGGCACCCCAGAACCAATGATGATTAAGTCAACTGACAGTGAAATGAAGTTCACTACTGACGCTACTGGTTTTGTAACACGTATTTCAATATTTTCCACAGAATACTCATGAATAATGTGATGAATTATCGTAAGCTTTATTTATTTTTTTAAAAGCTTTTTAAATCTTTTTTTTTTATTTTTGAGAGAGAGAGAGAGACACAGAGTGGGGGGGGGGGGAGGACAGAGAGAGAGGGAGACACAGAATCCGAAGCAGGCTCCAGGCTCCGAGCTGTCAGCACAGAGCCCTATGTGGGGCTCAAACTGTGAGATCATGACCTGAGCTGAAGTCAGACACTTAACTCACTGAGCCACTCAGGCGCCCCTATTTTCTTTTTTAACTAACCTCTACCCCCAACGTGGGGCTCAACTCACAACCCCCAAATTGAGAGTCACGTGTTCTACTGACTGAGCCAGCCAGGCATCCCTTATTACCATAAGCTTTCTGAATGAATCCAATCATAGCTTTGTTTGCTCCATGTGTTTCTGCTACCCTCACTTGTAACACATCTTAGCAGATTCTACTTCAGTTTATAGTGAAACGGTGGTTTCTCAATTTCTTTGAAAATATTCTTAAAAAAACACACAGCTTTATTGAGACTTAATTCACACATCATACAATTCACCCATTTAAAGTGTGTAATTACATTTTGAAAATATTCTTTCCTGTAGTTGTTCCGCAGAGACGTACCATGGAGGCTAATTCCTCAGTCACTTCCAACTTGTCACTGACTCCTTGAATAAACCACCACTGAATAGTACTGGTAACATTTATCAACTCGTCAAGAGCCAGGGAAATCCACTCAGAGCTATTTGTTAATTGACTATTGGTACTCTTCTCAGTGTTCTCAACTCTATGAAAGACCGTTTGTTCTTGCCAAAACAATCTGAAACAAGTTTCTTTCCTCTGGACACATTTCTTTGGCTGATGCAATCAAACACAATTTAATTAACTCATCCCTAAATGACTTTCCTTGCTTAGGCAACAAGTGAGCCACTTGGAAACTTGCTTTGATTGTGGGCCTCACTTTCATTACTTAATTGGATGAAGAAATTCTGCTGCAATGAAATATTCCACCTAAAATTTTCTGGCTTTCTGATGGTTACTTTCCTGTGAGTTGGGAATATCCTGATATGTTTTTAGTATGGTAATATGACATAATCTATTGTTTTAGCCCATGTATAGATTCACTGCATAATAAATAATGTTTGCCATCTAGTTTGGTAACAAAATAATCCATGCTGTGATTTAAAAGCATGATATTTAAGGTCCATTTTTCTCTTCTTGTTTTGATGTGATGAATACGCCTTGGTAATTTTAAGAAAAAAAATGTCCTGTTAAGGCCATACACGTGGCATTTGAAACACTGTTGAGTTACGACTACATTACTGCGATGTGTGGGGAGCTCTGGGGAGCAGTGTGAAATAGAGTATCACACATAATCTCTGTCTTGACTACTGGACTCTGCCATTGTAGCGTGAAAGCAGCTAGAGACAATATGCAGGCCCATGTGTGTGGCTGTGTTCCAAGAAGATTTCACTTGCGGACACTGAAATTTAGATTCCACCTAATTTTCACATTTTATAAAATATGATTTTTTTAAAGTGATTAACAAAATATAAAAATCAATCGTAGCTTGTCGATCCTGCAAAAACAGGCAGCTGGCTGAATTTGGCACACAGGATGTAGTTTGCTGACCCCACTCCAGAGTGCAATCAGCCCAATAGGGTTAGGGCCTGCCTCATCAGGGAAGGAGCTCATCCCTGTCCAAAAGCTTTTGGAAGATCGACAGAGGCATTGGTGTTTTTAACCTCTCTGAAGGACCACAAGCCTTGCCCTCCATGAGAATGTCACAAACCACCATCTTCCAGAGCTCTCTGCAGGGACTCTGAGTTGAATAATACAACACATCCATTGTCTCCTTTACCTCAACCCTGAGAAGTCAGTTCGATGGACAAGTTTTTACAGACTAAAAACCTAGGTCTTAGAGAAGTTAAGTAACAAGGGGATGTGTGCCAGACCTGAGACCATGTTCCAGCTTTCAAAGGCCACGCTCTACTCCCCATGCCCCACTGTTTCTGTTTCATCCTGCCCCTGTTCTCCAACCAGGCCATCTCACAGAATCACTGAAAACTTCTGCCTCCATTATGGAGTTCTGCCATGTCACTCAGCATAGGTGGGCTTGCTGGCCTTGCCCTCCCTCTCCCATATGCTCATGGAGCTCACATGTTTTCATGACATGTGCCCTAGAAATCATAATATATTGGATGTCTAGACCCTGGACACTTATCTCAACCGTCCTATGGACCAGTTATGCAAACTTTGGATCTGCCCTTCTCTGATCTTCAGTTTCCTTATCTGAAAAATTGGAGGGGAGGAGGGTGGATCAATACCATCATTTCCTGAGCTCTTCATCAGTTTTAACTTTTCATGAGTCAGCTGCCTTGCCTTGTTTTATTACCCACATGTTGCCACATCCCTTTATAGTAAGCATTATAGAAAGTTACTATGCTGATAAACCCAGAGAGGCAAGGACCCTGAACCTTGCTTTAAGGTATGTGACGCAAGAGTCTATTAATAATCATGGCACATGCACAACAAGGACACTTCAGAACAAATTAACTGAACAAAGAGACCAACTTGATCTTCGGCCAAATGCACAAACTAAAGAGGGTAGAGGATGGGGAATAAAGGAGTGAGGGCAGCTGAAGTGACAGCCACTGCTGCCCATCTCTATCAAGCATCTATCATGTGTGTACTGGATAGAAGACAAAGAGATAAATAAGACTGACGTCCTTGCCCTTGAGGAGTTCACAGTCTAGTGGGTGGTAACCAAAGAGCTAATAATAGAAACTGAGGAAGAATAGGAATGTAGGAGTAATCACAATCAAGTTAGGGAGCCTTTTGACTGACCTGCCTCTGTAGAGAAATAGGCTGAGAAAACTTATTTTATTGTGATGCCTATCAGGGAACAGAGAGCCTCGGGGGACACTAACAGCCTCAGAATTTCATTTTTCCTGAAGGTTAACCTGACTTAGTTCTTTGGGTACAAGTGTAGTGTTGGCTGGCAAAGGAGTAAGAAAGACGTCCCTCTCAATGTTTTTTTTCTTTTGTACTATTTCCTTAGTACAAATTCCAGGGAGTAAAATTACTAATTCAAGAGATAAAAAGTTTAAAGCTTTTAGAAACGGTTGCCAAATTATCTTCTTAAAAATTTATATTAACTTACACCCTTGAGGTTTTCCTCTCATTCATTAGCATGAAGCACTTTCATTTTTAAAAAGTGGGCCTTCTTTCCTACCACAGTAGGTGAAAAGTGATACCTTAGTATTTCAATTTTCATTGATTCGACCACTAGGAAGGTGAACACACCACACATTTGTTATTTGTAATTCCTGTTCATGATTTTTGTCTATTGTTTTAAGAGAAGGGCTATTCGTAGTGTTCTAATTACAGTGTATGAGCTTTTTATATATCTTATGGATTAAAGCTATTAACCGTGGTCGGCCCTTCATTGTCACCCAGGCTTTCCTGCTTCTGAGTTCAGACCCACAGGTTATAACTCAAAGAGAAGTCCTCTAGTGGTAACTTCCCATTCTGATGTTACCTGCCAAAAAAACCCTTAATTCCGGGGCAACATTGGCCCCCTTCTTGCTCCAAAACCCATTGCTGAATTCTCCTACAGGAAAATTATTTTATGTGGAGATTGCTACCACTGAAAGTTCACTGTCATCAACCTGTGTCCAATACCAACTCCATGTCCTGAGTCAGCTTCCCCCCACATTCCTAAATGGCTTCTCCATATGTTCTCTCCTCCCCTCCTTTCAGCCCCTCCACCCCCTTGCCTTCTCTTTCAGGAGGAGACCTTGTCTTCTTTTTCAACTGAAGTATGATTGACATATAACATTGTACTTGTTTTAGGCGTACAACATAATCATTTGATGTGGGTTTATACTGTGAAATGAATACTACAATAAATTTAGTTCACATCTATCCCTAGTTATGAAAAATTTTTTTTCTTGGGATGAGAACTTTTTAAGATCTACTCTCTTAGCAATGTTCATGACAATGTCTCTCTTGTTATAAGGTGATTCTCAACTTGTTTTGTGGTTTAGGAATTTCTCAGGAATATGATAACTAATAATGAATTAGTGAGTTGCAGGATACAAAATTAATATACAGAAATCTGTTGTTTCTATACACGAATTACAAAAGAGAAAAGAAATTAAGAAAACAATTCCATTTATAACTACATTAAAAAGAATAAAATACCTAGGAATAAACTTAACCAAGGAAGTAAAAGACCTACACTCTGAAAACTAGAAGATGGTGATGAAAGAAATTAAAGAGGACACAAATAAATGGAAAGATAGACTGGAGAGATTAATATTGTTAAATGTCCTTACTACCCAAAGCAATCTACAGATTCACTGCAATCCCTATCAAATTACCAATAGTATTTTCAAACACAAATAGAACAAATAATTCTAAAATTTGTATGGAACCACAAAAGACCCCGAATAGCCAAAGCAACCTTGGGAAAGAACTCAGCTAGAGGTATCTCAATCCCAGATTTCAAACTATCCTACAAAGACGTAGTAATCAAAAGCAGTATGGTACTGGCACAAAAAGACACACAGATCAGTGGAGCAGAACAGAGAACCCAGAAATAAATCCATGCTTATATAGCCGTTTAGTCTAGGACAAAGGAGGCAAGAATATACAATGGGGAAAAGACCGTCTCTTCAACAAATTGTGTTGGGAAAACTGGACAGCTACATGTGAAAGAAAGAAAATGGGACCAGTTTCTTACACCATACACAAAAATAAACTCAAAATGGATTAAAGACCTCAATGTAAGACCTGAAACATAGAACTCCTAAAAGAAAACATTGGCAGTAAACTCTTAGACATCAGCCTTGGTAATATCTATATCTATATCTATATCTATGTCTATATCTATATCTATACCTATACCTATACCTATATCTATATCTATCTATATATATATTGGCTTTGTTTCCTCAAGCAAGGGCAGCAAAAACAAAAATAAACAAATGAGAGTACATAAAAGTAAAAAACTTGTGCGCAGTGAAGGAAACCGTCATCAAAATGAAGGGGTAACCTACTGAATAAGAGAAGGTATTTGCAAATGATATATCTGATGGGGGTAATATCTAAAATATATAAAGAAGTCATGCAACTCAACAGCAAAAACAAAATAGGCAACCTGATTAAAAGTTGGACAGAGGACCTGCCACATTTTTTCATAGAAGACATATATGTGGTTGACAGACACATGAAAAATGCTCAATATCACTATTCATCAAGGAAATGCAAATTGAAAATGCGATAAGATATCACCTCACAGCAGTCAGAATGGCTAGTATCAAAAAGATAAGAAACAACAAATGCTGATGAGGCTTTAAAGAAAAGGGAACCCTTGTGCACTGTTGGTGGGAATGTAAATGGTGCAGGTGCTATGGAAAACAGTATGGAGGTTCCTCGAAAAATTAAAAATAGAAACACCATATGATCCAGCAAATCCACTTCTGGGCATTTACCTAAATAAAATGAATGCATGAATTCAAAAAGATGTAGGCACCCTTATGTTTATTGCACCATTATTTACCATAGCCAAGATATGGCAGTGATGTAAGTGCCCATTGATACATGAATGGAAAAAGAAGATGTGGTATATATACACAATAGAATATTACTCAGCCCTAAAAAAGAAAACAATCTTGCCATTTGTGATGACATGAATGGACCACAGTAGAAGGTATTATGCTAAGTGAAATAAGTCAGACAGAGAAAGACAAATACCATACGACTTCACTTATATGTGGAATCTCAAAAACAAAACAAATGAATAAACAAACAAAAGAAACAGACTCATAAATAGGAGAATTGGTGGTTGGCAGAGAGGATAGAGGGGGAGGGATGGGCAAAATAGTTAAAAGGGATTAAGAGGTACAAACTTCCAGTTATAAAACAAATAAGTCAAGGGAATAAAAAGTACAGTATAGGGAAAATAGTCAAAGGTATTGTAATAACTTTGTTTGGTGACAGATAGTAACCATACTTATGGTATTTCATAATGTATATAAATGTTGACATTTACGTTATATACCTGAAACTAATGTAGTATTGTATGCTGACTATACTTTAATTTTTTTAAACAAAATGAAGAATGGTGTTTCCACTTTTTTTTTTAAGAGAGAGAGAGAAAGAGAGAGAAGAGGGATAGAGGGAGAGAGAGAGAGAATCCCAAGCAGGCTCCACTCTCAGTGTGGAGCCCAATGAGGGGCTCAATCTCATGACCCTGGGATCATGACCTGAGCTGAAATCAAGAGTCTGATGCTCAACCGACTGAACCACCCAGGTGTCCCTACTTTAATTTTTTAGAAAGGGGGAGGGCAGCAAGGTTTAAAAAAGAAACCATATGAATAATATTTTCCTTTTACTTCAAAATATTTGTAGCATGTTTATAATGGCAATATAATATTCTGTCAGGAGGAAAGTAAACATTTACTAATTTAGTTAGATAATTCTAGACATTTAGCTTGTTTCCAATTGCTCACTTTTATAAATCCTTGATGAACATCTTTTGCACCTAACTCTTTCCGTATATTGAATTATTCCCTAAAAGAAGATTCTCCCCAAGTGGAATTTCTGGGTCGATGGAAATTAAATTTTTATGGCTTTTAGTAAGTATTGACAGATTTCAAAGGATTTTTTAATTTACTCACCCACCCATAGACTCTTAATGAGAAAGACTTTTTCACCTTATTCTCGTGAGCATTAGGTTTTGCTCATTTAATAGGTGAAAAGAGTTTGATTTGAATCATACCAGTCACTAGAGACATAGCTTGAGGAATGAAAACACCTTGGTCTTTGGAGCCTGAGAGACGTATGAGTTCATTTCCAACTTTGCCAAGTGATATCAACAAGATACCAACCCTTCTGAACGTTAAGTTTCCTTGCTTATAACATGCGAGGTATGATATTTAACATGCTCATGGTTTTGAGAATGAAATAAAAACCAATGCAAGATGATTGGTCCCCAGACAGTGCCAGCCTCCTTTCACCTTCAGCAGTATGTGAGAGTTAATATTTTTTATACCATGTGTCTTCTTGCACTTTCTTGTGAATCATCTGTGCATGTCCTTTGTCCATGTACCTGTTGGGTTCTTAGTGGGTTTTTTTTTTTGTTTTTTTGTTTGTTTTTTAAGTAAGGTCTACAATTAATGTGGGGCTTGGACTCATGCCCCCAAGATCAAGAGTCACATGCCCAATTGACTGAGCCAGCCAGGTGCCCATTTTTTTTGTTAAGTAATTTGTAGGAGGTTTGGAGCATCAAGATACATTAACCTTCCTTCCATCATATCTGCTGTAAATCCTTAGTTTATCACTTGCTTTTAATATTTTTCTTTATGCAAAGTTTACATTTTTTATAACTCTGTCCCTCTTTCAGCTAAGAATCGAGGGGCCTCTGTACCACTGTTTACATCAGATAAGGAGTCCCTTCTCTGAGATTTTAGAATTTTATGTAAATATATTTCAATGAATTAGCAGAACCCTTGGATAAGTAAGGAACCAATTTACCAAAATATTCAAGTACTCTTGGGATCCTTGTGGTCTTCGGATCGCCAAGCTTTGTAAGAGAAACTTAGGAGGCATTGCCTATAGTGATGGCCCTCATTCAGGCTGTCCATCTTTGATCACCTTCGTGTATGTGGGGGTCTCCTCCATCACGAGTCCTGTGTTTCCAAGATAGAAGCCAACACCTTGCTTTTGCAACTTCTCCTATCTCTAGGATGCAGGCCTCTGACTTTTTGCTGTAAACCAGAGGCATCTGCACAGGACTTGTATTTGGAAGAGAGAAACGAAAGGAAGTAGCACCAGATGAGTCCACTTTCTGGCTTTTGGGATCAGCAGAAACTGAGGCGCCAGCATCCTGCCTTAGTTCCGTGGTCAGAGGTGTGGGGTCTGTGCAGAGCAGCGTTGGCAGTGGGCTTGTCCTTACTGGAGCGCTCCTGCAGGGTGACATGGCCATCGTTCCTGTCTGCAGATCTTCTGGGTTCCTCCTGGAGTTCTGTGAGCCACCTGCTGTCCTTTAAAAAGCCAAACGGAATGGATGCCCACCTCTGCAACTAAGAATCCCAGCTAATACAGGAGATTATTATAGTCAGGATGTAAGTCTCTTCTTCTCCCCAAGAAAGCAATAATAACAGCACCTGGCATTGAGTACCTCCAACATGCCAGGACGTGTGCTAGGCCATATAGGTTTGTGTCTGTGTTTGTGTGTGTATGTATATGTGTACATATAAGCGCACACATCACTATATATGGTATATGTACATATATTCTTTCAACAATTCGGTAAATTATATATTGTCTTCATCTTATTTTTTTTAAGTTTATTTGTTTTATTTGTGAGAGAGAGAGAGCACGCGTGCATGCCAGTGCAGGGGGGAAGCAGAGAGAGAGAGGGAGAGAGAGAATTCCAACCAGGCTCTGCCCTGTCAGCACAGAGCCTGACGCAGGGATTGAACTCATGAACTGTGAGATCATGACCTGGGCCAAAATTAAGAGTCGGACACTTAATCGACTTAGCCACCAGGTGCCCCTGTCCTCATCTTATTTTTTAAATTAATAATTTTTTTATGAAAATGCCTCATCCTTGTTAAAATAAATTCAAGCAACATAGGAAAGCATGAGGACGAAGGGAAAAGCCACCCACAGTCTGATGACCAGCGTTAACATTTTGTGGATGCCACGTGAGATACCCCTGTCCATGCATGTAGACTGGAGAGAGAGAATGGGTGGAAGTACATAGGTGGATAGGTATAATTTTATAAGCATGGGCTCATAATATAGATTCCTTTTTTCAAATGGAACAAGACATTTAGTTTTTGATTTGAATTAACAGACAAAAAATCAACTGAGGCGAAGATGAAATAATTTCTAAACTTAAAAAATGTTTCTTTACTACAAGAGATACTATTTCCCAAAACACTCCTTCGAGATAAAGATGAAAAGTCAGGCACACCTTGAAGGTATTGCAGGTTCAGTTCCCGACCACTGTGATAAAGCCAGTATCACAATCAAGCGATTCAAATGGATATTTTGGCTTCCCAGCTCACATAAAGTTATGCTTACACTATACTGTAATCTGTAAAGTGAGCAATAGCATTATATCTAAAAAATGCACATACCTTAATTTAAAAATACTGTATGGTTAACAAATACCGGCCATCACCTGAGCTTTCAGCGAGGCATAATCTTTCTGCGAGCAGAGGGTCTTGCCTTGTTGTTGATGGCTGCTGACTGATCAGGGTGGTGGTTGATATACCTCTGGCAGCTATAATAAATAATAACACTTGGAAACGGAAATTACTCCTTGATCTATGGGCTCAGAATGGAGGTTGTGTTAGCAGACAAGAAAAAAAACCCCAGGAATCTCATTGGAGACCTCCATCAGAGCTCTTGGGTGACACCGTGCATGGACAATGAGCAGTCATATTTTGAAAGGAATCTTTTTTTTTTCTGAGCGGTAGATCTCAATGGTATGCTTAAAATATGCACTGACCCACATTGTAAACAGGTGTGCGGTCATCCACACTTTGTTGTTCCATTTATAGAAACAGACAGAATAGATTTAGTACAATTCCTAAGGGCCCTAGGATTTCGGGAATGGCAAATGAGCACTGGCTTCAGCTTTAGGTCACCAGCTGCATTAGCCCCTAATAAGAGAATCAGCCTGTCCTTTGAAACTTTGAAGCCAGGCATTGACTTGTCTCTGGCTATGAAAGTCCTAGATGGCATCTTCTTTCAATAGAAGGCTGTTCTGATCACAGTGAAAATCTGTTTGGTGTAGCCACATCCATTAATTACCTGAACTAGATCTTCTGGATAACTTCCTGCAGCTTCTGCATCAGCACCTGTTGCTTTGCCTTGCACTTTTCTGTTATGAAGATGGCTTCTCTCCTTAAGCCTCATGAACCAACATCTGCTAGCTTCCAACTTTTCCCCTGCAGCTTCCTTACCTCCTCCGCCTTCACAGAATTGAAGAGAGTTAGAGTCTTGCTCTGGATTAGGCTTTGGCTTAAGGAAATGTTGTGTCTGGTTTGACCTTCTATCCAGATCACTAACACTTCCTCCCTATCAGCAATAAGGCTTTGTCATCATTTGTGTGTTTACTAGAGTAGTACTTTTTCTTTTCTTCAAGAAATTTCCTTCACAACTTGGCTAACTGTCTGGTGCAAGAGGCGTAGCTTTTGGCGTGTCTCAGCTTTCGATGGGTCTTCCTCACTAAGCTAAATCATTTTTAGCTTTTGCTTTAGTGACAGACACGTGACTCTTCCTTTCACTTGAACACTTACAGGCTACTGTAGGATTATTAACTGGCCTGATTTCAGTACTGCTGTGTCTCAGGGAATCAGGTGGCCCAAGGAGAGGGAGAGAGTTGGGGGAATGGCTGGTTGGTGGAGCAGTCAGAATACACACATTTTTCTATCAAATTGGCTGTCTTATATGGGCTCGGTTCATGGCGCCCCCAATTACAATAGTAACATCAAAGGTCACTGATCACAGATCACCATAACCCACATAATAATGAACAAGTTTGAGATATTGTGAGAATTACCAAAATGTGAAGGAGACATGAAACGAGCAAATGCTATTGGAAAAATGGGGCCTGTAGACTTGCTCAATACAGGACTGTCACAAACCTTCAATTTGTAACAAATGTAATGTCTGCAATGCACCATAAAGTGAAGTGCAATAAAATGAGCTATGCCTGTACTGTGAAAACCCATAAGACATAGTTTTTAAAAACTTATTATTTAACTTCAGACAGTATGGATTGATCCACCTGCTCTGAAAAGTAAGGGAAAGAGCATCTCATTCTCATATACTTCGTGTTTTTGTTACTTACATTGTATTTTTACTTTGCCGGGGTTTTGTAAGCTTTATATTCTACTCCTAAATTTTAATTATTTTTCTTCACTCTTAGGTCTATAGTTAAACAGTTTCAATACTTACCCTCATGGCTTTTCCATTCCTAAATTCAGGATTTTGATTTTTCTCCTGGTTGGCTGGACTTCACCATGGAATAATTTTTTGGGTGCTGGGTTCCCTGAAATATTTTCTTTTATACAACCCCTCCCTATTGCTTTCATGATGAAATAAATAATTTTGTAGATATTGCTTCATTGTCCTCAAGCTTTGTGTGTTGCTGTGAAGTCTGAGACCAGCTTGATTCTGTCCTTTTGAAAAGGACTTCGTTTTTATACTTGACAATAACCTAGTTTTAAAAATGGAAAAAATACCCAATGACGACTAAGATGTGAGGAATGCCACAGCTTTGTCAAGACCCTATCCTAGTGAGTGGCTCATAGGGGCCCAGGATTTGTATCCAGATCTGCCTCTGAAGCCTGTACTCTTTTAAGCACTGTGTGATGATGCTTCTTTCTTGGACAACAACCAGGGACAATAGGAAACTTTGGGAAAAGTAACTCAGGCTCATAGGGCTTTCGTTTCTTCTTTCATAAAATGGCCTAGCTGGAACATGTCAGTGGTTCTCAGATTCAAACGTGTAAAAAAACAAAACAAACAAACAAACGAACAAAAAAACTAGTGTTATGTCCCAAACTAGTGATGTGGAGGAAATGGATACAGAGGTGCTTGCTAACTAAGTGTGGGCACAAAAATGGAAAGAAAGAAAGAAAGAAAGAAAGAAAGAAAGAAAGAAAGAAAGAAAGAAAGAAACTAACTACCATTTGCTATCACCATTGTTTCATAAAATAAAGATCATTTTATAACTAAAAAAGTAGAAAGGATATTATCTCCTAAAAATATATTATTTAAAAAATTTTTTTAATGTTTATTTTCAGAGAGAGTGCACATGTGCATGTACACACAGGAGAAGGGCAGAGAGAGAGAGAGAGGGAGAGAGAGGATCCCAAGCACGCTCCACACTCAGTGCAGAGCCTGACGCAGGGCTTGATCTCAAGACTGTGAGATCACAATCTGAGCTGAAATCAAGAGTCGGACGCTTATCCGAATGAACCACCCTGATGCCCCAAAGATACCACGTTTAAATTGAACAAATTTAGCTTTTTGAAAAACTCACTACTTATTTCATGCATTGGCCTCAGCCCAGTGATGACTTCTTCCTGGCCCAGCTCCTCTCCAAGGGCAGGTTTTGTACACCACTGGCCTAGACCTCACCGAAATGCTCTCCAGGTCTCATATTCAAAGATTCTATGAGCAAAGATGACCCCATTCTTGCTTTCCCAGGTTTGGATGGCTATATTCCAATCCCTTGGTCTTTAGAAAGGAATTAGTTTCAATGTGAAAGGTGAATCAACCAATAAGGAAGTAAGGAAGCTGAGAAA
Organism: Panthera leo; assembly: GCF_018350215.1. Lineage (NCBI taxonomy): Eukaryota > Metazoa > Chordata > Mammalia > Carnivora > Felidae > Panthera > Panthera leo. The sequence goes on from NC_056687.1 coordinate 70,139,668, forward strand.
TCTATGGTTGGGATGCTGGGTGTGGAGTGACAATTAAGATGGACTTTGTTCCTCAATTTCTCGAGTCATCGCTGGGCTAAATATAGATCAAGTTCCCCGTGGAGAATAACGTACTGTATTGTGCAACTTTTGTCTTATTGACATCATAGTGATAATGCCTGACAATGGGATTTGGCAGCTGTGAGGTAAGCAGGAGGAAAAGGCAGAGGAACTAATATTCTAGCTTTATCTGAACAAGACAGCTGCTTCAAGCGCACCTACCGTGGAGCCTGTGAAACACATCTACTCAATGCCAGCTTCGTCCCAGGCCCAGAGGTAAACGATGCATCCTATTGTTCAGATACACTTTTTATTTTTCTGGTAACTTTTTGAAATGTTTTTATTTTTGAAGCAGGGGAAGAAGAGAGAGTGCGGGAGGGACAGAGGATCTGAAGTGGGTTCCACACTGACAGCTGAGAGCCCAACATGGGGCTTGAACTCATGAACTGTGAGATCATGACCTGAGCTGAAGTCAGAGGTTCAACCAACTGAGCCACCCAGGCGCCCCATTCAGATACACTTTAGAGACATCCTATCATTTAATCTCTCAACATACCTCTGAATTAGGATATCATTATTTCTAATTTCATAGAGGAGGAAAGTAATGATCCGAATAGTCAAAAAATTCATCAAGATCTCACAGCTAATAAACTGTTTCAAACCTAGGTCATTCTGGTTCAAAAGCTCATCCATATCACAAAGTTTCAAGCATCAGGCTTAAAAAATATTAGCCACTATTGAAGGTCTCTAATGTGACCTGCTAAAAAACCAGACAAAAAAATAATCACACAAACCTAAAATCACTTAGTTGGACAATTTCAATGATAATCATAAATGTTCCATGGCATCGAACTAGTGACCAAGCAATTCATGTAAACATCAGTCACTGGTGTTAATTTTAGAGCGCTGTGCTGGTCAGGACGGACCAGGTAATGCTGCAGTAAATGACTCCTAAATCTCAGTACGTAACAAAGCAAAAGGATATCTCTAAGCCCGATGAGCCAGGGTCCCAGGCCAACAGTAGTGGCTGCACTTCAACATGTATTTCCATGACTGCTGAGACAAGAGGAGTGAACCTTACACACTGGCTCTTAAAGGGTCTTCCCAGAAGTGTTACATTTCACTTCCACTCACATTTCTTTGGTCAAACCAAGTCACATGGCTCTATTTCAAAAGAGGCGGGAAGTGCATCCTACCATGTGCCTGGAAGGAGGAAAGCTGGAAATGTTTAGAGAACAGCAGAAATGCCCCTCCCTACCTCCAAGCAACCACTCATCTGTTTTCCTGTCCCCACAGTTTTGTCTTTTCTGGAATGTAATATAGATGGAATTATACAGTATGAAGGCTTTTATGTCTGGCTCTTTTCACTTAGCACAATGGTTGTGAGACTCACGCAAGGGGTGCTGCCTGCTGCGATAGTTTGTTCCTTTTCTTTGCTGAGTAGTATTTCATCGTACCATTGTTCCACAATCCACCAGGCAAAGGGCTTCCTGGCGCATCTTTAAAGCCCTGCTTGGGCTTTGCTACAAGAGATCTTTGCTAAGTGTTCCTGTTCATTGTGTGTCATAGCCGTGTGCATACTCGCTATCATGGAGCCTCCAGCCTGCAGCTACTGGAGCGACTAAGTCTCCAGGACCTCCAACTTCAGTGTATTTCTCCTGTTGCAAAGTTTCAACTTCCACTTATTCACTCATTGTGTTTTAGCAAATGCTTGTTAGGTGCCAGGCACTGAACTTATAATATTCAATAGGACAGGCTCCATTCCCACCCCTAGAGTTTACAATTTTGCAATCATTAATCCCTTCATGATATGGGGAGCAGGTGGAGGGACGGGGAAGGGAATTGTCAATACTTTGACAGCAAGTCCAAAGTCTTTGGGACCAGTTACTAATGAATCAACTTTGGTCTGACATCATGGTCTGGGACAAACAGCCATGACATTTAGAGAATGTCTACCAGTGGTCAGAGCCCAGGCCTTCTGATGCTACTTTAAGTTTTTATGAGGGCAATAAAAATCAACAAGTGTCTTTATTCCTGGCATCTCTCTTCTTTCTGGAGTTCATGCTTGCTGCGTGAGATGGTTGCATGATGCCACAACCCAGTTCTGGGGATGTCAGAGATATCTTGGCCATCTAGTACCCCGTACAGAAGGACTCTGGCCTATCTAATCTATAGATTATGCCCCTTACCTTTCGTCACTTCCCAAGCAACTGGAACAACTCCGTGTACATTGGTGAAGTCCTTTTACAGATATTTTTTAGGTCTTTACTTACTGGCGAATCGATGCCTGAGGTGGAGGCACAACATTCCCGGGTCAGATGCACAAGAAGGGCAAGCTCTCCGGCCAGTTTGTCAGTGGACAGCATTGGACCCGTTTTAGGTCCCAAACAGATACCAGGGGTGAGTGGGTCTGAAAACGCCGTGATGTTTATCACGTCTGGCTGAGCTGGGTAGGAAAAAGAGAGGGGTCAGTCCTGGGCTCCTGTGAAGATCTCGGTTGGGGTGGCCTGGGAAAGCGGAGTTGGGGGGAGCCGGGTCAGGACAGGAGAGTGCTGCTGGTCATCTCCATTCTGAGATGTTTGAGGGACTGCAACCCTGATCTAGTCTGCCCGAAGTTCACCATCATGCACCAAGCTGCCATTATTAGCCTCTCCTAGTGCCCAACGTTTCTGTCATAAAGCATCCAGGAGGTTCATCCATCCCTGCCATGAAGCAAATAATTAATGAACATAACATCTAGCCAGGCAGCCACATTCACTGGCCAGTGTAAGGGAAAGGCTCAGGCTCATGGCCCATCTCTTCAAGTTCCACGAATTCTCCCTGCCACAGAGCACAGATATGCTTATAGCCCTTCCCCTTCCAAGATGGGAAGAGTTGGCCTGGGGTGGTGGAGGGGGCCATTCAGGAGGAAATGTTTAACATCTGAATTGGTTACCTAAACTCTCCAATCCACAGAAAGAAAAGTAAGGTAAACAAAAGCAGGTGTTATACCTGAATTAGGCTTTTTATCATTTAGGTCAGTGTGACTGTCCATCCACCCATCATCAAAAGTGTCTTTCCTCACTGTGCTGGGCACTGAGGATACAGAAATGACTCAATCCCTAGATTTGCCATGCAAGAGTTCACTGCACAGTCCCACTGTTAACTTGTGAAGGGTAACTTGCTGTACTCTGGTCTAATTAGCTTGTTAGTATGAGAAAAACACACAAGGAAAATGATATTCATTTTATTGCATCATTTACTGACTAGAACGCCAGACTTAAAGTAGGTATAAGTATAAAAATAACCAAATTCTTACAAATAATACTTTGCTGCTACAGTACTGAATAATTAGTGGAGGTTGCAATTATAATACAACTTTAAATAACATTCTCATAATGGTTTTAACACAATCAACCAGGGGCTAAGGTTTAAAGGTTTGCAAAAAGAAACTCGGGACAATGTGAAAACTCAAGAAGTTCATATCCCAGCTACGTGCTTCATTTAACCATAAATCCAGCAACACAAACAGTAACAAAACTCACAGCAACCCAGGATGAAAGACATTTTTTTTTTTTTTAAAGAAACAGGCCAAGGTAATACAGAAATCTGTGTTAGTTTCCCAGGTAAACCTGGTTCCATCCCACTTCTGTCCAGTCCCCTCCTTCCTACACAAGAACTCTGCACCTGCAGTGCATGTCCAAAAATACATATAAAACCAGAATCTAATATGCAGATCCTTTGAAAGCCTCTTGAAAAATGCAGAGGGGACAAAGCTGGTCTAAGACCTGTCTCTTTGTAAACCTTAATTGTCCCCTTTGGTTTCACAGGCTTTTCTGTGAGCGGTTGACACCAACTAGGATGGATTATAACACTATTGAAAAGATATTTTAGCACAACAAATTCACTGACATTTAATACTCTGATGTTTCTAGTATTTTAACCAGTTTCCTTCTCTGGGGATTTAAGAAAAAAAAAAAAAAAAAGAAAAACAGAACACACACTCAAAAGACAATTCTACAAAACCGTAGCTCTCTTCCAAAAATGCACATGAGAGCCTCAGAATGATGCTTTGTCAAGAAGGAGGAAAGGACAGGTCCCTTTTAACTCCACACAAGTCTTCACATAGAAAAATATCTTTGATATTAAGGGCAGTTTGAAAGATAGAAAATACTGAACTTTGTATTCTTTCTGTCTCCAAAGAAGTACTCTTGCTTTGAAATCAGTGTAAGTATCTTAGAGCTATGGGTTTCAACCCTACTTTGGGGTACACTGGGCTGACCTAAGCCAGGAGCAACTAGAATGCTCAGCTTTGGCTTCTTCAGGCAAAGTTCCCAGAGTTACCGCACACCTGGGCACTTCGCCAGTGGGCAAGATGGCTTCATGGAGGCCCCACAAAGCCACGTGTGAGGGATGACCCTAATGTGCCTGCTCTGGGAACTTTCACATCTGAAAAATATCGTCCTTCAAAAACATTTTCTCTGGCAGCCATCCTGCCTTGTCTTGCAAAGATGCTGCCCTTCTGTTTGGGCCAACTTCTTAAGAATTACCTCTTGAAGAGCTTAATACTCACATCTTTGTTTATAATTTCAAATGCTATCAGCCAGCTTGATTACACTACCCATTCAACAATTTTGGCTCTAAATGACTTAGCTGCTTCTGAAAATAAAATTTCGTCAAAGAAGGAAGATTTGTCAGCATTTAAGACATTCAACTGAATATGTTCCCAATTTCTGATAACGTTCACAAAAATGTGCTTGCAGTATGTGGGAGCCATAGCCTTACCATGGGAACAAGGCCAAACAGCCCTGAGATGGACATCTAAGTCTGGCTGTGTTTGTCAGAAAACTGGGTCATCGCCTTACCCTTCCTACACTCAAAGCCACGCACCAGTATGCTTCTTGCTAAGCACAAGCCAGTCGTTATTAATGATGACCTCAAGTGTCCAAGAAATATATGCAATAACAAACCCGAAAGGACTTTTTCCAAAAGGATTCAACTTTTTTTTTTTTTGCATTTCATCTCATTAGTTTAGTTAATGCTTAATAATATTAAGGTTATTTATTTTTTCTTAAGTATATTTTAAGCCCAGTCTCTCATGCCCTCTTTGACATTTAAGGTACATTTAGACGGCGAGGCATTCACCATGATGGCAAGGCAGGGAGAAGGGTTTGAATCCTGGCTCTCCAAGGCAAGATATTTTTCCCTCTGGAAGTTCACAGGTACAAGAAACGGACACTCTCATGCATACTTCACAAGGGTGTGGTGATTGAGGCCAGGGACGTTGCACAGAGCCTGGCCATAGTGGGAACACCAGAGATTCTGGCTGTGACAGGTAGACTTCGTAAGTTGTCTCCAGTGTCCTGGGCTGACTCATGGGGCAGAGAGGAAAAGACAGGAGAAATAAGAGCCCCTGGAGTTTAAACAAAACCCACAGTTGCCAGGTGGCTGGCAGGTGAGTCCCACCCTGCTCTGAGAGTCCCAGCAAAGTGCTTCCGCTTGCTACAGGACGCATGGTTTCTATTCAGTCAGCTCTCCCTGCAGAAGTTTAAGCCTCTCAAGAGCAGTTAAGTGTCACTTTTCCCTTCCACCTTCCCCTAGCTGTGGGGCCCCAGGGAGGCAGGACCATGGTATTTCTATGAGCACGGATCACACATTCCAGGTACAGGGGCTGATACCGAGCACCTATACGGGAGCTGAGAGCTTCTGCTTGCCAGGGGTGCCCCCAGCCCTGTCCCTTCAATCCAGCAGCTGCTGCTGTCCTATTGGTTGTTTGCCCTAGGCCCAGGCAGGTCCTTTAGGAGGTATTAACCCCAGGCCGGGGCAAAGCCAGCCTCTCCCTTCCTCACTCAGGGTGGCAGCTGGCACCGGATAACAATCATGCTGTTTGCATACCTTCTTAGACCCTCACGCTTTTGAGATACACCTTCTCCAACCCCACAGCCTCCTAGAAATGAGATACATATGAACTTAACATTGTACGGGTCCTCCTTTTTTCACAGTAAATGAAAAACAATATTCTTAATCCATTTCATGTGCACAAAACGTACTCACAGGAAAGCATTCTTGGAACTCACAGGACACTGTTTTCTGGACTTTGGGATTCTTCCCAAGAATGCTTTTGAGACAGAACACTTCATTTTATGTAACTTCTAGCTTCTAGTCCTGACACAGGAGATGATTTGTCAGCTGTGATGTCATCCAACACCCTTAGCTGAGTAAGCCTGGGAATAGCTCCCCGCCATGGCTCTGGGTCCCTGGGAGGAGGAAGGATCAATATCAAGAGCCAGGAAGCTAGGCTACTCGCGAGACAGCCGAGCCTGTCGGCTATGGTGAGCCGGAGTGCAGGGGCTCAGAGCTCTCCAGTTAGATGCAAGACCAGGAGGCACAAAGGGCTGTTTGCTTCCCCAGAGAGATCCAAGACCCAAGGATTCTGAAAGGTGATGCTCTGAAATTTTAAGTCGGCATCCACTGACAAAAACAGAATTCTTTGCGTATCTCGGGAGATGAGTGCAATTTAACGACTAAGAAGCATCACACCTGATTTGTGTTCCTGCTGCAGCAGGGTATTGGTGGCTCGTGGAGACCCCGGGACACAGGAGTTGACACTTAAGACTGTTAGGACGAGGATTACATAAGAATAAGGATGAGATACATTCTAAAAAGAGAACTCTGAGAAAACAACCACACCCAAGACTTAACTGTCCCCGAAGGCTACACCGCTTCCATGAATGCAGGTGCCACGGAGCTCCAAGCTTCAGGATGGGAACAATTCTTTTGCCACTGTGTTCTCATCCCAAAACAGGATGTTTCAAAAGCAGATGATGAGAACAACTGCAGTTCCCCAAGCAGCACTTAAAGACGCTGAGTACGGGGTATGCCCCCTCCTCCCAGGACCCATCTCGCAGGCATAATAAATAAGACAGGTGGAATTTCCTTCCCAAAGGCAAACTCTCAACTCCTTAACTGGCCACAAGTCTTTAGCTCTCCAATGCCGACTTAAATGATGTTTCTGGAGGGAACCATGCAGCGGTATAAAGAGGTACAAATTACTGCATGAGTGAAAATAAGTTATTCAGTGAATAAACAGCTTTGAGCAGTTGGTTGAAAGTACGCACTGAGTCAGTGGACAAGATCTGGGATACAATCAAAGAAGGCTGCACTAGTAAGGAAGCAGACTCACAGACGGGACGTGTGGCTCTATCCCAGCTCCCTAGGCTTCCTCAGGAACCCACATGGCTTCCCAAAGCACTGGGTTTCAGGAAACTGAACGTGCCCCATCAGCCTGCTCCTTTCACCACATTCAGCTGCGGGGACTCCATCAGGCTGCTTTTCCATTTGTGGTGGAATGCCCCTCAGACCCAATCTGCATTCTGCTCTCCATTTCTACTGCATACACATAGTACTTGGGCCTCAAAGGTGGGGGGCGAGGCGCTCAGGGACGAGAAGCACCCCACCGCCTCCAGCTCTGAGAGTCCCCCACCAGGGCCCTCGCCCAGCGCCTGTGCCCACTGCTACCTGCTGGGCCTCACCACAGGCAGGGGGCGCCTCTATTGAAAACCACGTGGAGCTTGTTTTGCCCGGATCCAGACTTATTTGAAAAAGTGGGATGTAACTGCAGAGGGAAAAAATACTCCTAAATAAACGTGTCACCTTGATTAAAAAACAAAGTGGAGTGTGTGCTGTGCCTCATAAATTTCAATTCCTCATTTTGAGGGTGGGCTTGGAAACTGCAGGAGACCTAGAAGCCCATGGAAATACTGTATGTTCCCCTACAGCATCTCCAAACCTTAGCGGTATGTTTATCATCGTCATCTGTTGTTGAGCATGTAGATACTGGGCAGGAACACAACAAAAGAGCCAGTGCTCTGCCGTAAATTAACCACCACCCAACTGAGGCCTATGGAAGTGTCTGAGGAAGAGAGGCCTTCTTTCTGGAACAGTCTTGAAACAAATCCGAAAGGAGACCTCCCTATCCAATTTACTAAAGTGCAAACTGAGGAAAGACTAGGTCCTGGTGAAGGTGCCTGACCATGTGCCTGGCTAACAGTCAGCCCTCGGCCGGTGGTGGCTGCTGAACTGAGAGACTCCTGGTACCGGCCCACGTTCACGTTCACAGTAACAGTGCAGGTGCCTAACAAGCAGCCCTCAGTTCCACGTCCCCGCATCCATCTGTCTCCTTCCACTGTGGTTACGCCCCTCACGCCTGTCCCGCTTCCTACTTGCCATTCACATGTGGCTCCGCGAGTCCTGGGAGCAGCCAGTATTCGCGGGCCCCCCTGGTACAGTACTCTGAGCAGCCGAGATCCCACAAGTTGCTCAGAGCAGTGGGCCCTCCCTCTCTCTTCCGCACTTAGAAATAGTCTCTTCTCCTGCTCTCATCACTGATGAAAGATGGGTTATACTGTCCAGGGAAGATGCACGAGTGCCGTGACCCCGGCAGTCCAGTGTAGGCCGGGTAGAGTCCATTTCGTTCAAGTTCAGGATTCCTTACACCTGTGGGCTGGTAGTCAGAAAAAAAGGAGAAAAGTCAATTTATTATTCATGGATCTAATTTAATGTGTGTGTGGTTTTGTGTTTTTAAGAATAATGCTATGTTTTAACAAACCTACGATGGAGGCAGCTAAACACAGCAGAGCAGGGCCCGACCCAGAAGTCAGAACCTTCCAGACCCTCCTTTCGTGAACCCTGGGATACTTTTGCCTATATTTCATTTTTTCTTTCTTTTCTTTCTTGCTTTCTTTTCTTTCTCTCCTTCCTCCCTCCCTCTTTCCTTCCTTCCTCTCTTTCTTTTCCTCCCTCCCTCCCTCCTCTTTCTCTTTCTTTCTCTCTCTCTTTCTCTCTCTCCCTTCCTTCCTTCCTCCCTCTCTCTCTTTCTTCCTTCCTTCCCTCCCTCCCTTTCCTTTCTTTTCTTCCTTTTTTCTTTCTTTCTTTCTTTCTTTCTTTCTTTCTTTCTTTCTTTCCTTCCTTCTTTCCCTTCTCCTCCCCTCCCCTCCCCTCCCCTCCCCTCCCCTCCCCTCCCCTCCTCTCCTCTCCTCTTTCTTTTCTTAGTAGGCTTTATGCCCAGCATGGAACTCAGTGCAGGCTTGAACTCATAACCCTGAGATCAAGACCTGAGCTGAGATCGAGAGTTGGACACTTAGCTGACTGTGCCACCCAGGTGCCCCTGCCTATATTTTAAAAGGAGATTAAAAAAACTATCAAGGGGAGCCCAGCGATTTTAGACCAACATAGGAAAAGACCTGGGCTAATTATCAAGATTATTACCTGATTATTACCAGGTGTGTCTGTCTCTGTGGACCACAATGGCTTTAAATCCTCCCTGGCATTTAGCAGAACACTACTGTCTCTGCCATGAATGGGGAGTTGACTTTTGCAAGGTCATAGGACCAGCTGTCAAAGGTGGAGTGAAGACCTCAGAGCAGGAGGCCAACAGTGATTCTCAGGTGTCTCTGACCAGATCCTAGCTGAGAGCATCATGACTACCTAGCTGATGTGCAAAAGAAGCCCCCAAGGAATGACATGGCTACTTTGAAGAGGCCCTCACTGAGGACCACCAGGAGAAAATGCTTGCCTGGCAGAAAGAAAACACTGGATACGGCATATAATGAACGTGAATCCTCGGGGTGCCCAAAGTACACCTGAGACCACTGTGAGGGACAGCCTTCTCAGGTGACAAGCTGCTTCACGCCATAAGCATAGGCCCTGCTTCTACAGACTGCTCAGCCTATTTCCGATGTGCAGATGGGGCTGGTCTAAGTTCCTGATGATATCTATTTAAGGCAACTCTTTAGCTAACTCCATGGAAACGAAGAGGAGTTGGTCCTACAACACCACGGGTCTGTCTGTCCCTATGTGATCTCACCACGCTGGGGTGAAGAGTCCCTAGTAAAATGTGCAAGTGTGCGGGCACACTTGGGTAAGCCCCCTGCTTGGTTAGCAGATATCTGCAGATACATGGCTGCAGTTATTAGAGTAAAAGGAGTTCCCAGACTGAGAAGGAAGCAAAGCACTTATGCAGAAACATCAGTGGGAACATTTCAACTAGCGCTGTTTGTGTCTGTGTTGATTTTTCCCCTTATTCCCCTTGTTCTTCCTCCAGTTTCCAGTTCTTCAAAGGGTCCACTGTTAACAACAGCATCCTTAGCGTGAACCCCTCCCGTCCAAAGTCTGAACCCTCACGGTTAGTCCCCATAGTAACCAGAGGTGTTGTGACTTCTGTCACAGGATTGCCTAGTGCTATTAAGTTCCCACAGGGCAAGGTCTCATGTTTATTGCTACCTCAAACGGGTCTACGTGGGATGAGAGGTCACCTATGTCTGTTTACTTTTCAGCTCAGGGTTGTGTTTGCTGGAGGGCTGAGGCAGCGCGATGGTGAAATGAACCAGGCAGCACATGGGAATAAGACAGGGGTTATTCAATGCGGGACAGAAGGAGCAAGGGTTCAAGGTAGTCTACCATCTTTCCAAACGATGCAGTCCAGGGCTGGGTGCAGTCAATTATTGAAGACCTACGGAGTGAATACTCTCCTAAACCTCTGAGAAGTGCTTGTTGAGGATGACATTGAACTGTTCTCCTTATATCTGTTTCTAATCCCCCAGTTTTAACTACCCAAACCACAGGAGGTAAAGCATGTGCCAGGGCCACAGGCTAAACGTCACGGAATTTTCTCTCAGTTTCCAATCTTATAACTTAAAAGCAAATTCCGTAACAAGAAGGGTTACTGCTACAACCCCATGAAGGTAATGTGTTCTGTGGAAATATCCTTTATATCTTGATGTCAAGACTAATAGACACCATGCAAATAGATCGTAAGTAAACTGAATATTAAATTATGTAAATAAGAGGCTCATGCCACCGTTCTCTTTAACCCTCAACTGACTGGAGCGTCTTTACCACCAAACACAGTCCAGAGGGAATCGTCAGAGGGAACTGGAGCCTGAGCTGCACCAGGCAAAGGGATACGCACCGAGTAATACACATCCGTCATCTGGAGGAGGTTTTTGGTACTTCCATTCTCATGCATTTCAATAGCTTCTCGGCCCCAGTCTTGTGAGCGAGGGTTCTTGGGGTACTCAGCATAGGGAGACATTTGGAAATCCCCACTTTTGAAGATGAGTTTGCTTATGTCATTTTTACTCTTTCTGTGGAGTGAAAAACATTTGGAAATTTAAATGAATAAGTTATGTCAAGAAATGATATCTGTGAAACACGTTCTATTATTTTAGAAGGTAAATTAGACTGAAAGCTACCATTATATTCTTCTGTAGATGTCCACTGAAAAATGGCATTATTATTATTTTTAGTGTTTGCCTAAAACAAGTGAAAATGCAATTAGATGCAAAAAAAAAAAATGCAAAACAAAAAAGTCTTCCAACTCGAAGGGACAGGTTACCAGGGACAGGGAGGACAAACACAGCTGTAGTGAGGCAGACAGTCTCTTCTGGGGACAGAGGTTGCTGCCTCACGGTGGAGCCAGGGAAATCAGGGTCATAAATTCCCAGAATGCTGGCACCAAAGGGCCTTTAGGATTCTTCAGTCCAGTGGTTCCAAACCTGCCTGAGCACAAGAATGTACATGGAAGCTTCTAGATCACACCAAGATTTACTAAAAAGAGGAGCTCTGGGGATGAGACGGTTCTGGCTTTGCAAAGAGATGAGACTTGTGCCCCAGGTCACATTTTGCTACTAGCAAAGTGGGACTAGAGTTCAGGCCTCCCGCTTCACCAGCCAGTGCCCTTTTACCACATGAGGCTACTTCACAGACCATAAAAACAGGATATTTCACCTGTAAAAATGCCCACCTGTTTATAGTTCCCACACATATTCTCCTTTCAGCAGGTTAGGGAAAGCCCAGGATAAGTTCCCTACCTGTGAGGGTTCACTAGCTAGAAATGGTTGAAATATGTGTGATTTGGGGTGCCTGGGTGGCTCAGTTGCTTAAGTGTCAGACTCTTGGTTTCGGCTCAGGTCATGATCTCACAGTTCATGGGATCAACCCCCGCATCAGGCTCTGTGCTGACAGTACAGGACCTGCTTGGGATCTTCTCTCCCTCTCTCTCTGCCCCTCCCCTTCTCTCTTTCTCTCAAAATAAATAAACGTTAAAAAAAAACAAAACAAGAAATATGTGTGATTCACTTATCGAATGGGCCTAGGATCAGACATTTTTAGTTACATTTGCCCTGGGTAAGATATTCTGAAGTTTCTTCCTTTTTACCTCACTTTCCTATAAATAAACTTTCTGGGAAGGCATGAAATGACTCAGGGTCATAAAACCAAATGTCCAGCATGTGGCTTAGGCGTTGTCTTTCCTTGCACGTTAAGAACAGACCTGCCACTGTGTTGCTCCCTGGAGGGCAGGGCGTCCGGTTTCAAACAATGACTTACTAATTCACAGTCACCTTCCTTTTGCCGCCCATGGTCACAGGCTGCTTCTCCAGGCGGTTATACTACCTGGTACTGCACCCTCAGCAAATATGAGACTTACGTCTCCTTGAGGTTTAATCCCTCTAGCTTCTAGTCTCATACCCAGGATTTTATTTCCACTCATAGTTTGTCTTTGATGATTTGGTGGTAACTTTGTAAATGACAGGCAAAGGACCATGTTCCCGAATGGGCAGTTAGGGTACACTGCTCTCTGCAGCCTTCCTAGAGGTGAAGGATATCTTAAAATGTCATTCATGCCAACGGTCGAAAAGATAACTTGCTATTTTGGGAAGTGCCATCCTTCTGTTGCGTCAGAGAAATTCCTGCCATTTATAATCATCTAAATCAAAGGTCATAATTTTCCCTTATCTGAATAGATAATCACTGAGAATCCAACTCCTTCCTTTCTCTTCCTTTTCCAGTAGAAACTCAATCACACTGGCTTCCAGGAGGCCCAGAGCCAAGCCTCGTGCTGAGCACCTGCTCACCCCATGTGCCTGCTACAAATTGTTTACTGCTAAATTATCTCAGGTAACCCTCTTCATCTTTGCTTCTAAATGTGCCCAAAGTGTACACACCAGTGGTTGTAGTATATTCAGACTTGTGCAACCATCATCACAATCAATTTTACACTTCCATCACCCCAAAAAGAAACCCCTTACTCCTTGGCCATTACTCCTCAGTCCCCACTCCCCCTCCACCCCAGCCCTAGACAACCATTAATCTACTTTCGACCTCTATTAGATTTGCCTATTTTGAACATTTCATATAAATGGAATCATATAGTAGGTGGTCTTTTGTGACTGACTTCTTTCACTTAGTATAATATTTTCAAAGTTCATAAACTTTATAGCTTGTGTCAGTACTATGCTCCTTTTGATGGTTGAATAATATTCCATTGTGTGGATATATCCCATCTTGTCTATCTATTCATCAGTTGGTAGATATTGGGGTTATTTTCACCTTTTGGCTCCTATGAATAATGCTGCTATGAACACTCATGTACATGTTTCTGTGTAGACATGTGTAGACACACATATTCAGTTCTCTCCATAGCTACCTCAGAGCAGAGGTGCTGGGTCAAATGGCAACACTATGTTTCACTTTCTGAGGAACTGCCAGACTTTTTCAAAGCCGCTGCACCATTTTGTGTTTCCACCAGCAGAGTGTGAGCATTCTAATCTCTCCACATCCTCACCAACATTTGCTATTTTCTTTCTTTTTTTTTTTTTTAAATAGCCATTTTAGTGGGTGCGAGGTGGTCTCTAATGGCAATTTCATTTGCATTTCCCTAATGGCTAATGATACTGAGCATTCTTTCATGTGCCTCCTGGCCATATGTTTATCCCCTTTGGCGAAATGTCTATTCAAGTTCTTTGCCCATTTTTAAATTAGGTTGCATCTTTATTATTGAGTGGTAGAATTCTTAATATATTCTAGATACAGTCCCTTATTAGACATAGGACTTTCACACACTTTCTCCTGTTCAGTGGGCTGTGTTTTCATTTTCTTGATAATGTTCTTTGAAGCACAGAAGTTTTTACGTTTGATGAAGTCCAATCTATCACTTTTTTGTTGCTTGTGCTTTTGGGTATTCTCTTTTAGTAAAGGAAATAAAGTCCCATGTGGTATCCTTTTCTTTGTTCAATGGCACTACCTATCAGGAATTTCCCTTTCTCCTTTTTTTAATGGTTCAGTCATACATTATGATTTAATACTGCGAACCACCCCAACCATTCTTTAACAGAGTAAAAACTGACCTGTGCTTAGCAGAGGCAAAGAGAAAGAGAATGTGAACCCCCATCACTCACCGGCAGCAGGTAACAATCAGCGCAATGCCTAGAATAAGGAGAAGCCCGCCTCCTGCTGCTGCAATCACCACGGTGATCAGCTGATAGGCTAAACAGGTTAAAAAAGGATAAAGTGGACAGGTAAGAGGTAATAAATAAATAAATAAATGCATACAAAGGAGTGATTCCCTCCCCAGCTCATAGCTATCATCAGGCCTTAGCTGGGGACCTCACCTTTCATTCCTGGGCCCCTAGGAAGGGCTCCTCAAGGCCAGCACTGCATTTTCTCTGTTGGAGAATAGTACAGTATACTACCCCAAATATTCCTTGTTGGCATGCTTATTTTGAGCTGATTATTTTTGAGAAACTGCAACACAGGAGAAGCTCTGAAAAGAGCAGGAGTAACCCTCGGGTCGCCTGGCTGGTTCAGTCGGTTAAGGGTTTGACAGCTCTGGGGCCTGCTTCAGATTTTGTCGGCTTCCCCCTCTGCCCCTCCCCCGCTCATGCTCTGTCTACCTCTGCCTCTCCCTTGCCTCTGCCTCTGCCTCTGCCTCTGCCTCTACCTCTGTCTGTCTCTCTCTCTCAAAAATAAAATAAACATTAAAGGGGCACCTGGGTGGCTCAGTCGGTTGGGCGGCCGACTTCGGCTCAGGTCATGATCTCACGGTTGGTGAGTTTGAGCCCCGTGTCGGGCTCTGTGCTGACAGCTCAGAGCCTGGAGCCTGCTTCAGATTCTGTGTCTTCCCCTCTCTCTGCCCCTCCCCTGTTCATGCTCAGTTTCTCTCTTTCTCTCAATAATGAATAAACATTAAAAAAATTTTTAAATAAACATTAAAAACAATTTTAAAAAAAAGAGCAGGAGTAACCCTTTTGTAAGGGAGATTTACATTAGAAAAGGGGCCTATGCCAGGAAGGCTGCTGTGACCAAAGATCACTTTTTCAATAAAGAGAACTGGTCTTCCCCGCCAGGCAGCCTTTGTTGACCTAACATTTCCCCCTCTTACCTTCACCCGCTTGCCTTTGCAGCCCCTGACACCTAGCCCTTTCCTTAACTCAGAAGGGTATATAAGCATCAAATATCTGGCTGCCTCTGAGCCTCATATCTTTGTGGGGTTCCTGTGTGTGCTATATAATTAAAATGGTTTTATTTTTCTCCGGTTATCTTTTACTGAGGGGAGGGAGGTACGGTTCTAGAAGGATAAGGGGGAAATTTTTTTCTTTCCCTACCTACACTGTTTTGAGAAGACTTATCCTTTCTCAGCCACTCCTAGAATGGTGCATGGATCCCAAATTCTACCTGTAGACCAGCCCCAATGTCATTTTCACTAACAGAAAACTAAAGGAGATGCATGAAGTCTTCAAAAACTGAATCTGTTGGTTTTAACAACTGTTCTAAGATTTTATCCTTCCTACTTTTTTTTTTCTCACTTAAGATGGGTGCATTTTATTATGTGTAAATTAGGCCTCCAGTAAAGTTGTTTTTTAAAAAAAGTAATGGAGAAAATAGAGAAACATTTCTTGACTACTTCCCACACTTTGATATTGTTTTTAAAGTTTTTGAATTGATGATGATAGAGTAGATATAAAAATTCTTTATTTGGTTTTAGGTTCTTACTTGATAAGATAAAAAGTAGGCAACCCTATATTATAAGAAATATTACTGGTCAACTAAGTCTAGAGTTCGGGAATCACTGCATGAACCATGCTAGGCACTGAGTTGTTCACTGAATACATACAAACTGGATTTAACTACCAGATACTAGCAGTCATATATGTAAGCACACATATCATATGTAATAAACAATATTAACATTTTAATTAATTGGTTTTATACCTGCATATTTCTGGCAAAATTACATTTTCAATAAAGTATTCAGAGGCACCTGGGTGGCTCAGTGAAGCGCCTGACTTCGCCTCAGGTCAGGATTGCACGGTTCGTGAGTTTGAGGCCCATGTCAGGCTCTGTGCTGGCAGCTCAGAGTCTGGAGCCTGCCTCAGATTCTGTGCCTCCCTCTCTCTACGCCCTACCCCTGCTATCTCTCTGTCTCTCGCTCTCTCCTAAAAATAAATAAACATTTAAAAGAAAAGTCTATTCAGTATTCGGATTGGTTTTTTGTTGTTTTGGAAATATAATTAAAATTGTGTTCCCAGGTTGTAAGGTGTAGGATGTTTAAAAAGGGCCAATAACCAGACTTTCTATAGTAAATTAAGACTGGAAACATGTTCTCTTGGTATTCAGGTAAAGTCAAAGTAATGTGCAGAGCTGACAGCAAGCAGACTGTGTGATAAAAGCAAATAGAAGCTATCCAACCACTTACCTATCATTTATTTAAATAAATAGCACAGAAACCTGATTATCTTGAAAAACCATCAGTATTAAGGCATATAGGAAGCAAAGGCAAACCACGGAATGAGCTAATCCTCTCCCACATCTCCTGACACCTGTATTCAAGTTTCACTTTCAACAATATCTCTTGAATCTGTTGACTTTTCTTTGTCCCCACCAACACCACCCTAAACTGCCATCAACTTTTGACCAGGCAACGGCAACCACCTCCCAACTCACTTTCCGGTGCCCAGTCCTGCTCACTTATTTCAAAGAACAAGTCTGATCAAGCCGTTTCTCTGCTTTAAAATCCTACAGTGGCTTCCTTTGTTCCTAATGAAAGGCCGAAGTCTACTCCTGCTTCACCCTCCACACCAAGTTCGAATTTGCCCACTTCCAGGAAAACGAGCAGGCACTCATTTTAGAAGCCACCCTTGCAACTGGCTGCCAGTTGTGGCAGAGTCATCCTTGGAACAAAAGTTTTGTCTAAAAAGAAACACAGATGGGGGTGCCGGGGTGGCTCAGTTGGTTAAGCGTCTGACTCTTGATTTAGGCTCAGGTCACGATCTCATGGTGAGATCGAGCCCTGCTTTTTGGGCTCTGTGCTGACAGTGTGGAGCTTGCTTTGGATTCTCTCTCTCTCCCTCTCTCTCTGGCCTTCCCCTGCTCACTCTCTCTCTCTCTCTCTCAAAATAAATAAATAAATGTTAAGAAAGAAAGAAAGAAACAAACAAACACACACACAGATGGAGTAGACCAGTGCTTCTCAAACTATCTGCTGCCAAAGACCAGTTCTTCTCTGTTGGTGATTTTGGGTATTGTTTTCAAATAAAAAAATACAGCCTCATTGACAATTCCTGCCTTTCCCTACAGGCACCAATCATGAACTTCCCTTTCTCCATTTTTTAAGGAGTCCTGTGGACTGGTTGTATAAAATAAAATAAAACTTTCATGCTTGGATGTCACAGCCATATCGAATTAACATAAACATTCCCAGGTGCTCCCTCTCCAGTTTTGTATTACTCTTGTCCTAGTCCAGGAACGGTCCACAGAGCACATTTTGAGTAGCAAAGGTACAGACCAGCATTTCTCAAGCTTTCCTGTGCATCTGAGTCACCCAGAGGGCTTGTGGGAACACAGATGCCTGGTCCCCAGCCTGAGAGATTGAATTCTGTAGGTCTGGAGTAGGGCCAAGAAGAGAGATGATCTCTGGCAAGATTCCGGGGCATGGTGGTGCTGCCAGACTGCAGACCAGACGTGGGGTGGCACTGGCTTCAACTGCACAGTAGAGAAAAGAACACTGTACTGAAAGCAGAGGACCTCATGCACATGAGCATAAATGGCTGGAAGGGGATCCACCAAAACATTCATAGAAGTTGGCGCTGCCTTGGGAAATCATGGCTAAACTTCTACTTTCCTCTTTGTGCTTTTCTATACTTCCCAAATGTTATTCACACACACACACACACACACACACACACACACACACTCACACACACACACTCACACACACACACAACCTCCTCTTTTTTAAAGCGTATGTTCAATGCTCTTTGGCAGTTAGGTCTTATTACTGGGAACTTGTAATGAGCTTATGGACAAGATAACCCATAATTTTTTCCCTCATATGTGCTATCAAGTGAGTTCATGAACTAAAACAGACCTTTTGAACTTAAGACTGACCTTGGATTTATGATGAGGCCACATAATGATGTACAAGAGCATGGGGTTTGAACAAACACCAAATATAACATTTACAGTTTTGTGGGTGTTCTGTTTATTTATTGCGGTGAGACAGAAGGCAATGAGTGCCGTCTTAGGCTTGTCCATCCCATCCTTTCTATTTGAAGAGATTCTCCAGAATGATGAACTTGGAATTCTTAGTTCTACTTTCTCCTTGACATTTGTTGATATTTTACAGCCTATCTTTTCTTTATTCTTTTTGCAGTTTGATCATAGGTTGATGCTGCTGTCGTTGTTGGGAGCCCATTGTGGGCTTGGTCTTTCCTATAAGCTACATTTGTCCTTGTTTATATGCTCATTTGGATGAAAACTACTACAGGACTGTTTAGGCAGCCCCTCTCTGGGAACATTCACACCCCTCATGTGCAGGTTACACCGGGGGTGGTTAGAGTGGGTTACGTTTGTGTTTATAGCACCATCCCTGGCCACAGCTGACTGGTCCAGGAGTAAACACATGATCCAAGTGGATCAGTCAGTTCCTTCCCAGGATTTGCAATTTGGTGAAGAGAGAGAGAGAGAGAGAGAGAGAGAGAGAGACAGAGAAAGAGCGCATACACGCCTTCTCTTTCAAAATGGCTGAACGGTGACATGTACTTGAAGCTGCCTGCTGAGTCTATTTTCAGTCATGTTGTCTGGGAAGGAGGGAAAGCCTGCACATGGACACACACAGCAAAGAGTGAAGGTGAGAGATAAAGATGGAGTCTTGTTAATGTGTAGTCTGAAAAGCAAGCCCCTAAGCGCCAGCTGCTGTGGTTCCCCACAATTCCCTGCTTCTTACTCCTTCTGACCCTGGAATTCCATGACACACCCCAGGATCCTTCCACTAAACTGTCTTTTGTTGCTTAAGCTAGTGAGGCTGATTTACTCCAGAAGAACCTTAGCCAACTGTGATACTGTGATTTATAACAAGAAATATATATTTGGTCTTACCCCTTCCTGGCACAAAGTTTTTAAAACCCTTGGAATTTCCTAAGTGAAGAGAACAGAAAGGTGTCTTTTGTTATATTAAAGAGGTGACTTTTGGAAAGTGCCTGAGGATGGAGGGCTGGTTGCCAGGAGAATCAACCATGTGATTAGAGGGTTGGAATTTTCAGTTCCCATCCCCTGACCTCTGGGGAGGGGAGAGGGGCTGGAGGTTGAATTCATCAATGGCCAATGACTTAGTCAATCATGCTGATGTAATGAAGCCTCCATAACAATCCAGAAAGACAGAGTTCACAGAGCTTCTGGGCAGATGAACATGCAGAGAGCTGGGGAGAGTGGCTCCCTGGGAGAGAACATAGAAAAACTCCCCAACCTTCCCTTGGGCCTTGCTCTGTGTGCCTCTTCCATCTGGCTGTTCATGAGTTACATTCTTTTATAATAAACCGGTGATCTAGTGAGTACACTATTTGAGTTCTGTGAGCCACTCTAGCAAATTAATGTAACCCAAGGAGGGTATTGTGGGAACACTGATCCACAGCTGGTTGGTCAGAAGTGTAGGTAACAGGCACTCAGACTTGCAGTTGGCATCTGATGAGGAAGGGGAGACGGTCTTATGGGATCGAGACTTTAACATGTGGGATCTGATGCTGTCTCCAGGTAGATCATGTCAGAAGTGAGTTAAGTGCTTGGTGGCATGGAAAAAACACACACGTCACAAATGGTGTCAGAATTGAACCAACCAGTACACCTTCTTTTAAAACTCTTGAGCCCATTACAGACTTTTCTAGGTGGCCACATTGTTGTATTTAAAAATTCCTTCAAGGGGCGCCTGGGTGGCTCAGTTGGTTGGGCATCCGACTTCGGCTCAGGTCATGATCTCGCGGTCCGTGAGTTCGAGCCCTGCGTCAGGCTCTGTGCTGATGAGTCAGAGCCTGGAGCCTGTTTCAGATTTTGTGTCTCCCTCTCTCTCTGACCTTCCCCCATTCATGCTCTGTCTCTCTCTGTCTCAAAAAAATGAATAAACGTTAAAAAAAAAAAAAATTCCTTCAGCTATCTCCATGTTCCCCCTCACTGAGCTCATTAGTAATGCATGGTTAAAATTTTGCCTTTTAAATCTTTCCATTCCTCTTGCCTTCAGAATCTCTGTTCACAGCATTCTTTTTCTTGTCTGTAGCTTGTGAAATGTGTCTTTCTCACATCTATAGGCTGTATGTGGCCATACCCAAGAGGAGATACAGAGCAATATTCCCCTCTCCCAAGCCCTGCTTCCTTTCTGTTCTGACACTAAGTGAGGTCAGTCAAGATTGCGTGAGATGTTGGCTTCAAGGGGAATGAAATTTCCAGATGACTTCTGGACAATTAATTATCTTTTTTCGTTCCTAAGCAATTTAGTGCTGTCATCCTGGATGTTTGTTATGAGTAACTGACTCCTGCCAACACACAGCATTTCCACTGGTGTGAATCTATTTAAAGCCTAGTGTAATAATACAGTGAATGCACTACAAGATACTTTATACATTGGTCACCAGATGGTGGGATGGGTGGGAAGACCATGTAGATCTTTAAGTTGAATGTTCTGGTTTCACTGGAAGCAGAGAAAGAGGTTCATATGTGGGGAAAACAGGCTCTAAATCCTTGCTGGCCATGCTAGGAGGTTGGTGGGGAAGGAGTCTCTGCTGAAGGAACACAGGACCTTTGAACAGAAAGAATCCTCTACAAAAAGGCATGTTGTGAGGGGCACTTGGTGAGCTCAGTCTGTTAAGTGTCCGACTTTGGCTCAGGTCATGATCTCATGGCTCATGGGTTCGAGCCCCGCGTTGGGCTCTGTGCTGACAGCTCAGAGCCTGGAACCTGGTTCAGATTCTGTGTCTCCCTCTCTCTCTGCCCCTCCCCCACTCATGCCCTGTCTGTCTCTCTCTCTCTCTCTCTCTCTCAAAAATAAATAAAAATTAAAAAAAAATTTTTTTTTAATTTTTTTTTAACATTTATTTATTTTCGAGACAGAAAGAGACAGAGCATGAACAGGGGAGGGTCAGAGAGAGGGAGACACAGAATCTGAAACAGGCTCCAGGCTCTGAGCCATCAGCACAGAGCCCGACGCGGGGCTTGAACTCACGAACCGCAAGATCATGACCTGAGCCGAAGTCGGACGCTCAACCAACTGAGCCACCCAGGCCCCCCTAAAAAATATTTTTTTAAGGCACGTTGTGAACATATAAGAGGGATGGGTAAAAACGTCTGCAGCCAGACAAAGGTAATCTAGGAAAATTATGCGAGTTCTATAATCACAAAGTGACAAGAACCACAAAATAGAAAAATGGCTTAGAGGATGGGAATATAAAAAAAGACATTAAAGAGGTAGTAAGAGGGGAATGGTGTATCTGCAGAGTAGAATCATAGTTATCGAAAGTGACCTTATAAAATGATGTAAATGAAAACACTGCACAGCTTACTAGACTTAAAAACAGGTTACAAAACAGTATATTCTGTTAGAAAGATGCACACATATGTACTTCTGGAAAGATACATAATACCAGTGCTTCTCAAAGTTTAATATGTGTATAAATCTGCACATTAATCACATTGAGGGGTCTGGTTAAAACTCAGATTCTGATTCCATAGGTCTGGAGTGGAGAGGCTTGAAATTCTACATTTCCAACAAGCTCCTGGGGGAAGCTGGCACTGCAGGTCCTGTGAGCCATGCTGAGTAGCAAGGGTAGATGCCAGGGTATTGACAGGGCAGTTTAGTAGGTGATGAGAGTGTTTACTGTAGTTTCCTTCTTCCCTCAACTTCTATTTTCTAATTAACTTGAGTTAAAAAATGAAAATTAACGGGCATGTGTTATTTTATATTACAAAAAAACAAAATTAATTTATCTTAAAAAGAGAAAAGAGGTGAAGCAAACCAAGATGGCATGGGAGGTGCAAGGAGGAGCCAGTGTAAAATCCAAGCAAAGGAGGAAATGAGGGCACCTGAGAAAAGGTAGAGCAGAAGGGGAAGCAGGGGCATCTCTGTTGACAGTTTGTAAGATCATTCTGAGGCCAGTATAAGAGCTAGAAGGCAGAATTGTTAGGATCTGTGGTGTGAACAAGTGTCTGTTTATTGGACACGGAAGAAAATAAAAAGAAGTACAGTGACAGGTGCAGACTTGAGCTGAAGGGTGAATGCAGGGGGTGCAGGTGGCCCTACCAGGTGCTCCTGGGCCTGTGCTACCTCTGAGACGAACGGGGTTTGCAAGAAAGGCTTGTCCTGACCTCTCCAGCTTGAAGAATATTCTCTATGAGGAGCAAGAAGTGGAATCTGCACATAACTCAAAAGCTAACAGAAACTTTCAGAAAGGCAGGTCATAGGTTATGCCTAAACCCAGAATGTAGTGGCGTGGGATGACTTCCAGAAATGCAGGAGTGAGGGAATCTCAAGACTTGGCTAAACAAAGGTGAGCTCTCCAACTCGTTGAGCTTGGGTAGATCATGTGCCCCAAGAAGTCTGCATAGAGAAGCATTTCTTACCTGTAAAGAATCCAGCCTAAACCATAGCCCCAAGAAGGCACTCACTGTCATTGGTGGTGAGAGCAGAAGTGACAGCAGTGAGTGGTCAGAGTGCTGTTATTTGGCACAAAACATTGAGTGACGAGCCAGATTCCACAAGGTGCTATCACCACAAATGGGGATGAAATTCAGGTGTTCCCATTCCTTAACCAACACTGAGGGCCAACCTGAGATCTCAAACAAAGGGATAGGTGGAAGGTGCTATTTATTATCAGCCACTATTGACTGCTTTGCAACACTAAAACAGATATCAAAATTGTACAGTGATATTCACACACCGTCAAGGAGTTAACAAGTCACCAACACAAGGTGGCTGGAAGCGGGTCATCCAGACAGAAGCCTGCCCTCTGCTGGACATAATGATAACAACTTGGATGAAAGCGGAAGGAAAAGAAGTCTCAGGATCAGAGAGAAATATCCTGGCTACTTCCAAGACCCCACAAACATAAGGGGAAGACACAGGAACTTACAGAACAATCAATGGATATACGGGTATATCATCTCCAGACCTGTATAGTCTTTAATGATCTCTGAAGAAAAAATCACTAAATGCCACTTAGAACAATGCCCTACAGTTCACATCCCTTTCCCCAACCCTTTATGGGGCTTTCCCCTATATCCATTTTCCCTCCTTGGATCACTCTTCCACTCACTGAGAAATCAAAGCATTTTCTGGTAAAGCCTATTTAGGGAGCTGTTTGAGCAAACGCGGTTTGAAGTACTGGCTCCTGAGAGGCCTGTCAGGACCAGGAGACGCCAGAAGGATGTGGCAGATGGCGTCTCCTACTTCCTGCTCCCTGGCTTAACCCCAGAGCCAGCCACATCTCCACACTCCTCACCTGCTTTCCTCATTCTCCCTTTGCCATCTGATGGGGTTCTATTCAAATAAGTTTCTTGCACATGTGATACAACTCTACTGTATCTTGAGCCTTCCTCCTTCCCTCAAATTATTCTAAAACCATCCTCTATGACATTATCTAAAGCTTCTCCTTTTCTAATACTTACAGTGTCTTAGAATAAGGTTTACAGGCTTGTGGTGCAATCGCCACTGTTAGCTCTAAACCATCTCTTCTAAAGAACTATATGTACTCTTTAGTTCTAGTATTCCATCATTTGGTGAACACGTCTCAAATTATCGTAAATGTTTTGTCTGACTATTTAGGCTCCTTCTTTCTACATTGAAAGTTCTAGGCTTTCTTCTGTCTATTTTCGTGCGCAGGCTACTCCATTCTCTGATCAATTTAAGAGTGTTCTATGGCTTGGTTCTGGTTTTAAGTGAGGAGTGAGATTCACACTAGAAAGTGAACAAAGATAATTCTGCACCCCAGGCAGCCCCTGTAAAGCACAGATACCTTCCTGAACACAAGCATAAAGATCCTGAACCCAGTTGACAAAGCTCGTCTAAATAGCGATTTTTATAAAGGGACATATACTGCTATCCACACTGTTTTACATAGGCCAACAAACCTCAGAAAAAACAAAAAACAAAGACAAACAAAAACAAACCCAGAAAACAAAACAAAACAAAAAACCAAAACAAACAAAACCAAAAAAAAAACCAAAAAACAAAAAACAAACCAAAACACAACAAAAAACAAAAAAACCCACAAAAAACAAAAAACAAAAAAACCCTGAAGCCCCCAGTTACGGAATGGATAGGTCACAGGAATAAAAGGTCCAGCATAGGGAATATAATCAACGGTATTGTAATAGCGATGGATGGTGACAGATGGTCGCTACACTTGTGGTGAGCACAGCATTACGTATAGACTTGTAGAATCGTTATGTTGTGCACCTGAAACATTGCGTGTTGACTGTACTTCAATTAAAAAACAAAAACAAAAAACTAAAGTCTACTTTTTTTTCCCTGAAGATCTAATTGGCTTTATTAAGTGGTTCATGAGTCAGACAGCATCCAATCCCATCTAGGAAGTAGAGAGGAGTTCAGAAGCCCATTTTTTCAAGCACTGATATTTAAAAATAATTTTTACTATTTTATAATTTTTAAAAAGCATAATGTATGATAACTCCCTCCTCTTGTTAAACTGAGTACACCTGTGATACTGCGATATACTAAGAAATTTTTATTTGGTCTACACTCCTGGTTCTTAGCCTAAGAGCTTCTAAAACCCTTGGAATTTCTGGATGAAAGGGGTGAGAGTTACACCTTTTGTTATTCATTCGGAGCCTTTCTCAACCACACCTCGGTTTATGCTAATAAAGTAACCCTCCAAGGATGGGGGCTGGTAGCTGGAGGAACTTAAATCCCACCTCCAACCTCCAATGGCCCATGACCAGTGATATCATTTATTGATACTGCGTACTGGAACTCCCCCCAAAACCCTAAACAAGGAAGTTTTGAGAAATTCTGCAGTGGTGAACACTTAAAGGAGTGGGGAAGGTGGTGTGTCCAGGAGGGCATGGAAGCTTCCAGCACCTGCCCCTATACCTGCCTCTGCATCTCTTTGTTTGGCTGTTCCTGAGTTGCATCCTTTATAATAAACTGGTAACATTAAATAAATTTCTTGCATACATGATACAACTCTACCGTATCTATAAATTCTGTAAGCTGTTCTAGCAAATTACTGAACCTGAGGAAGGGGTCGTGGGAACCTCTGATTTATAGTTGGCTGGTCAGAAGTCCCAGAGGCCTGGACTTGGGATTGGTGTCTGAAGTAGGGGCAGTCCTGGGACACGGAGACAGTGTCTGACACTAACTCTGGATAATGTCAGAATTGCTTGGTGTGAGGAAAACCCTGACACATTTAGTGTCAGAAGCTTTGTAAGTAAAAAACAGTTCATAATAACATGGAACACCATTTGGTGTGTGATGACTTGGGTCCATCATGATGAATATCTGTACTTAAGTGGTTTTATGGCATGATGGTGTCCTTAGGGATTACTAAATAAGATAGGGTTGTCTACCTCTCCATGGCCTCAGCTTACTACTTAAAACACACACACACACACACACACACATACACACACACACACACACACACACACAAAACCCTAAGTCACATTAATTCTGTGAACTCCTCCCTTTGTTCTGTATGACTCTATACATATTGGCTTTAAGCAATGCTTCCCCAGTCTTTCTCTTAGGCTATTTACTGTAACCTCTTGCTAGTTTGCAGTCAGGATAAAGCCAATGCCCAAATCACCAGTAATCATAGATGGATATGTAATTCTAAGTCTCTAGACTCTGGCCTTGCAAAGTGGCTCCGTGCTGGGCACACCAACATAGCTTTATGTCAGTTAAGTATTGAATTTGTTTTACTTTATTATTTTAGTTTATTTATTTATTTATGCTCAAAGAAAGTACAATAATGAAACTTTCTAATAGAAAGCTTTATATGCAAAGAAAATACCAGTGAAGACATAAAATGTCAGGTATACTACTGGGGAACAGGAACTGGGCACTTTTACACATATTAAATAAGGTCATGTCTACTTTTGGTCTAATAAACTTCGACTGTTGGTATATTCATCTATAGAATGAGGGACAAAGCTATCCTAAAATAAAGTACTGAATGTTATTATTCCTATTGTATCATATATCCAGAATTTCCTTCAATCATTTCTCAGCTCTCCGGATCACAAAATGTCAGTGAAAGTGATCTTAAATAAGTCGCAACTGCTTTTCTCAAAGAACAGAACCCACCCTCCTTACTGAAGCCTGACCCGATTTTCTCGATCAACTGCTATCTTCTCTTGGACTCTTGCTTCCACCATGGATACTGATTAGAGTTGAAAGTCTCAGGCTGGCCATCAAACACCAGAACAGCGTGGTCCCTTTTTCTTCTGCCAAACTAATCCTCCACTCTGGCTTCCTCTCCTTCTGTCCTCAGCCACACCACACACATGGTCCCTGGAACACCACCAGCCCAGGCTGCCCCAAGACCTTCAAGTTGTTCCCTCTGCCTGGATTCCTTCTCCTTCTCCTTCTGCCAGTTGAAGTCTTCCAAAACGTCCAATTCCATCCCCTCCAAGAAATACTGAGGAAGCTCTTCTATTCTCCTGGGCGTGCTCTGTCCTGCCTCCCACCTCCCACCTAGCTTCTTGTATTAACACTCCACCGTCAGGGCTGGTCAGGAATATATTCATCTCCTCCACCAGACCTGGAGCCCCTGGAGAGCCCTCCACTTTCCCCACACCTCCCAGCATAGGGGCTGAGAGGAACCAAGGGAAGGGGAAGACATACACCCTGTGCAGGACAACAACATTGGCCCCGCCCACACGAAAATCCAGACCATTGCATACTCACGGTTTCCACAGTTGAGACCACCGAGCCCAAATGGGCAACTGCAAGACAACAAAGAAAAAGAACAAGAATTACTTTCAAAAGTCAAAAGAAGTAATGGGAGGCAATCTACCCAAGTAACTTCTAAATAAGTCCTGTCACAAATGCATCAGAATATATGAGCACAGAGCCTACCTCATACAGGTTTCATTTTCAAGCCTATATCCATCTTCACATGCTGAAAGAGAAAAGGGAAATCCATGAATAAGTCCCAGGACTTCCTTTGTCCTAAACTGACAGTTAGTAGACACCAATCCCTTTAAGTCTCCAAGAATATTCTAGAACCAGAAGCCTACAAATAGCTTTAGAATTATCTAGTACCTGCCAACTCAACCTTTTATTTTACCACAGAATTTTCTTAACCTTTTAGTGGCTCTCACTTTCCCATCTAATAAAAAAGGGGATAATAACAGCAATAGTAGTATCTACCTTGTAGTTTCTTGGAAGGAATTAAATAAAATAAGGCATGTGAATGGTTTAGCACAGTGCCTGGCACATAGTTATCACCAAATAAATGTTTGTAGTTATAATTATTATCCAACCAATGTAATTATTTTTGGAAGTTTTCTGTGGCCCCTGTGTTACATTCTTCCACATACACACAGACGAATGCTTTGGTTTCTTTAATGTAAGTCAAACCTTTAACCTGCTGCTGCCCTCACTGACCCCTTCCAAGAGGAAGTAGGAGCTGTGACATCCTCTGGGACATGGTCAGGGTGGAGCTCACCCTACCATCTGTGCAGGGGATTCTGGACATATCTAGATGAGTGCTAATCAGCACATCACCCAAGAACATAACTTTGAACCCTCTGGTGCTGCTGCTCATGGACTGAAGGGCTGTGGCCCAGCCATTCCTGGGGACCAGCAGTTTCTGAATTTATTTGATCATGGAACACTACAATAAGCTGACAGAACAGCATGAGCTATAACGCATGCTTGGATGGAAGCAGACAATAAAAAATGGCCTCATAGTCAAATTCATTGCTGCAAGCAGTGACAGGAATTTGATTCATGAATAATGTACGATATACTGCATAAAAGATGACAGATAAGAAAAGGTACACAGCATACAGCAGCAATCCCTGGACAGACAGCACACACGCTAATGGTAAGATGTGAGTGTCGGCAGCATGCACAGATCAGGGGGTGCATGCCCTGTGGGCTGGGACAGGAGGTCTCTCACAGGCGTCCTGCATCCTCTGTTACGTGTAATAATTAGTGTGTAATAATATTAACTTACGTAGATGTGCCCAATGCTGTTCTTCCTTCTGTTTGTTTAATTTTTAATTTATTTTTTTTATTTTTAGAGAGAGAGACTGTGTGAGCAAGGGAGAGGGGGCAGAGGGAGAGAGAGAAAGAATCTTAGGCAAGTTCCATGCTCAGCGCAGAGCTGGACACGGGGCTCGATCCCATGACCCCGGGATCATGACCTGAGCCGAAATCAAGAGTTGGATGTCAACCGACTGAGCCACCCAGGTGCCCGCTTCCTTCTGTTTTTAATGTTAGATGCTAAATGTTTCTAGCATCTATTTTGTTGTCCTAGATTATCGAGATATCACTAGAGTTTCGTAGAATAGTTCAGAAAACACTGCTCTAAATAACCCGCAATTCTTTTATAGCAGATCATTAGAGTTGTCACCCTGGACTGCGTTGTTTTGGCTCCACAGAACCACTTTTCCTGAGCTCCATCCTCTTGTAGTAAGGGCTATTATAAGCAGCAGCCCTGGGAAGGCCCCCAGTATCTACTGCAGGATGTCACGGGCCACACTGCCACAACACCACACAGTAACCTCTTGATGAGGACGCCCCAAAGAAATTTCTCTTGGGCCTTGGGGCCTACAAAGATGGGGATGCTTCTGAACGACTGTACTTTGTTTTATGAACCCTGACTCTCTCTAAAACTGTATTTCTCTCTTTGCCTCAATGTCCAGAAAGCTCAGAACTTGAACGAGTGGCCTACCTTTAGCAAACATGCAGGACTTTACAGCATATCTTTCTGCATATTCACTTTCCTCTAGCTTCAGCAAAGTAGTAGCTTTATTTCCACTTCAACCTAATTTATCTTTTAAATTAAACCTTATTTAGTTTAAGTTTAGGCTTTTTAGTAGGTGCTTCCAATCTTTTTTGCAACAAAGTAGGGCATGATCATATTCCATTTAGGGGAGGAGGAACGAGCCCCTTCACCACATCTTGGGACACCTCTGAGTTCGCTGCTGGCCTTACTCGGGTGGGGCCTTCTTAAGGAACAAGCTGAGAACTCCTGCTTCCCTGGGCACGGAAAGCACCATCCCTGGCAGTCTTCATGCTACAGTGGTTTGTGGGAGCCGGGAAGCCACTCCTGGGTACTCCACGGCTCTTTCTCCAGGGCAGCTCCACGGGGACCGCTGGCCTCCCTATGACTCATCCCCATCCATCTCAGCACTGAGGCAGGCTGATGTCACAGCAGTCTGTTCTATTCTGAACACTTCTTCCCGGAAATGTTTTTACATCAAATCTACCCACCCAGCCCTCCTCTGCTGGGTGGGAGCTTTCCATCCTGTGGCTGTCATCCTGCCAGACGTAACGTCCATCTGTTGCCCAGGCTGTGAGCTGATGGGTTGGGCTGTTTTCACTCAGCCTCAGAAGTGGCCTGACTTCCTGGTGTAACGATATTTTTTCTTTACTTCGAATGGGCTCCTTTGGTCATTCACCAACGACAGAGTGCCACCGTGGGCCTGGTGCTATTCTAAGGGTTCTTAGAAAGAAAGCTCCAGTGCGCCTTAGGACCCAGCTCGTCATCTCCACACCCTAGTAGGACTGACCCGTGGAGCACTGGAGACAATGGAAATGTGGCAACTGCTAGTGTGTATGCCCAGATTGGGTTTCCCCTATTGACATGGAACATAAGCCAATTCAAGCCTCCTGGCCCTTGATAAAATAAGCAAGTGGTGGAGTCTTCAAGACTCTCTTGTTCCCAAGCTCTGCCATTTGTGTTCTATCATATTTGCTACCCTATCATCCAGTTGTTAATTCAACAGACACTTGTTAAACCCCACAATGTGCTAAGCATATGCTAAACACAGTTCTGGCTCTCCAGGCACCTGCTGCCTGGTGAGAGAAAGAGGCCTGCATGGCAGAAGAAAGCTAAGACACCTATGGGAAGGACACCTACTTCAATTTTGTATGATGCTTTGAACGTCTGGTAAAGACACTGTGGAGATATTTCATGGGAGACATTAAGAAGTGCATACATACGTACAACAGAGAACAATAGAGTCCTGCTAATGTACAGATTTAGAAAACACACCTACATACCTCTCTTCCCCATTTATCTGGGGACTGACCTTGGATGTGAAGTGTCCAAAAGGGGACTTTTTTAAAGAAAAAAATGTGTTTATTTATTTTGAGAGAGACAGAGAGAGAGAGCACGAGTGGGGGAAAAGCAGAGAGAGGATCCCAGGCAGGCTCTGAGCTGTCAACACAGAGCCCAAAGCGGCTGGATCTCAGGAACTGGAAGGTCATGATTGTAGCTGAAATTAAGTGTCAGTTGGACTGAGCCAGCCATGCTCCCCAGGGACTTATTTTAAATACCCCAGTGCTCCAGCACTAATGGCCAGAAGATGTCACTACAATCCATCAGAACCCGGCCAACGGGGCTGTGCCCAAGGAGCTGCCGAAGCCATTCATCAGAGGCTTTCATCTGACGGATGAAAATCTAAGCGACAAGGATACTGCAGAAACGGAGGCTTTGTGGGGCCTTGGCAAAAAGCCCGAAAGCTGACCAAGGTTTCCTTATGCTGCATCTTAGGTCATTACCTGATAAACATAAGGTTGCTGAAGCCTGTATCCCTGCATTTGGAAAGTCTCTGACGGCCTTGCTATTGCTAATGCTAGTCTGTAAGTGACACGATTAAATTGCTGACTTGGAAACAAAGGCAAGTGGCTGGGGCCAGCGAGAAGCAGAGGTGGCAGGGCTGGCTGTCCTTGAGGCTGTGGGAAACTCCAGAGACTCCACACGCCGGTGCCACCACTCCCGCGCGCTCCACTTCTGCCCACTTTGCCTTCCCTCCTGCCAGCTACACAGCGCCCCAGCACATGGATTTTAGCAGAGGTCACCTTCCCACATGCCGCGGGACTCAATGCCCCAGTTTCCAAGAAGGGCCAGGAACACATGGCATGAAACCAGGTAAGAGGGAACTAGGAAGCATCATCTCTTTGTATCACAGGGGCAGACGGACATGTGCTGAAAAGCGCTGCAAGGCCGTCGTGCCTCAGGACTGCTGACCGGCACACGGGGTCAGCCTCCCCTTCAAAGCCCACCGCAGGGCTTGCGTGTGGAGCAGAGGGGGTGCACTTTCAAAGCCAATGTGTGTAAACCTAAGTCAGAGGGTCTGAAGCTCAGGACGACAGCACTGCCCCGAATGTATTTTTATCCTCTCCTGATGGAACGAGCCCTCTACTGGGGAAGTCCTGATAGAAATAAATGACAAGGTCACCTTTCCCCAGTATGTGACTTTCACTCAGATTCCAGTACATCTGTCACCAGTGGGTGTTGGCCAAGCAGGAAAACTGTGTCATACACATTCTAATGTGGTACTATGCTTAAAACCACACCATGGCCTTTATATTGTTAGTTTTCCTGGTGATTACAAATTCTAGCAGTCGTTTGTAAGTCAGGGACACAGTGCTCTGGACTTGAATTAATTTTACTTTAAAGTAGTATTCTTGCCATGCATTTACTGAGCATTTTAGTTCAAACTGAATGGATTTAAGTCTCACCTACAAGGCTAGCAGGATTAGGTTTCTGCCCTCACACCGTTCATGAAACCTTTAAAACTGGAACTCATTAATTCAGCCACATCCTGGGTAAAAAACAAGGGCAAATGCTGATGGCTTTCAAAGTACCTCCATATACATTGCTTTCTTCAATCCCCAGAATATCCAATGAAGCATCAGCATACCCATTTTGCAGAAGAGGAAACCAAGGCGCAGCAAAGCAAAATGTCTTGCTCAAGATGATACATGATCCATGAGGCAGAGTCGGGCTCTGATTCTCTTGAGCCTCAGCAGTACTTTGTCTACTAGGCCACAGCTGCCTCTAAAAGAGACAGGCCCGACTCCATGCCTGTGTTTCCATTTTCAAAGATTAGCAGACAATAGAATAAAGCTTTGGGAATTAAAACAACAATTTTCCTAACTTCCTCTAAAAAAAAAAAAAAAAAAAAAAAGGCACTGCCATAGGCATTCCATTCTCTCTTCTTTTCCTTTGAATTTGATTGGCCAGACCGGTTTGCGCAGGTCAGAGATAATGCTATTATTCTAAGGAGATAACGCATTCAATCCTGCTGTGAGCAAAATAACAAGAACTAGTTACCCCTAGTTTAGAACAGTCACACCTAGAGCAGAGAAAAACATCTTCCCTGTCCCTGCACGGGCCACAGAACCCTCGGGAACTTGCTGGTACCTCGGCAGGAGTGATCCATCTTGTTGAATTGGAAATAGCCTGACTTGCACTGGCACAGGGCGACACCGTCCAGGTCAGTGCAGATGGAGGTCTCCTTGTCACATTCCGGAGTCTTCCGCTTGCACAAGCTGCCCGCTAAGATGAAAAAACAAAACAGTGAAACAAAACAAGACCTCCTCCACTGCAAACCTCAAGATACATCAACTTTCCATTTAAAGAGGCTCTGAGAACAGTTTCTGAAAAGCGCCTGGTACAAGTCTCCTTTCAGGGGCCCGCTTTTAGCTGCCTTGGCCACTCCTTCCCTGTGTCAGCCCCAAGCCTCTGTACTCCAGGTCACACCGCATGCCATGGGACAGAGGACCCAGACAGAAGAAACAGGGTGCTGTCTCCGACCCCGGCAGCCACCGTAAATACGGCCCTCGGTGCCATGGTGTCTTCTGTGCCTGCATCCTAACAGACTGCGGAGGAGAGCCAGCACTGAGCCAGGAAACATGATCGTGTCCTTCTTAGGAAGCCGTGAGGCTCAGACCTGTCTCAGCGGAGGCACAGCTCTGGGTCTGCTCTGTGTCTACATGACCTAACGGGAGGCTGTGCACTCCTCTGGCAGGACAGCTTGCTGCCCACAGACCTATTCCAAGGGTCGGTGTGGAAGACAATCTGCTGCCCCGGCACTGTGGTATCATTATGTTTCCTGTGTCCCCACTACACTGGCCATTTCTTGGGGCTTACTCATCTCCGGGGCTTCAGCACCTTGCACAGGGATGGTCACACACAGTGCTCAATACATGCATGCTGAAGGTGCTTCAGGTCACCAGTCACCAGGCCATCACCACGGGAGACAGAGCTGGGTAGAGGAATGTGTCTTTCTGGCTTGCTACCTCCTTCCCTTTAGGGCCTTATTCTCTACATGTGTATCTACTTGGCTTGTCCAGCTCTGGGCATGTGGGCCATGCTCATTTCATGGATGACAAAGAAGTATCTCCTTGTTATCAAAAAGCACTCATTGTTGGGCATGTGGCCCTCTCTGAGGCTGCACACAGTAGACCCTCTCTGTATACACGAGACACATAATGAGGGCACGTTCACTAAGACATGCCTGACGAAAAGGCACATGTAAATGGGGGCACACAGTAGAACAAAAACGCACAACTAACTGGTTAGTGGACAGTAACTTCTTCACAGCCAGGTATAGAGCAAGGCAGGACTGACATCTGCTCTTGCTGCAGGGAGGTAAGAGCAAGTTCACGACCGGGAGAGCTGCCGAAGGGTGATGTGTACACTGTGCAGTGAGGCCTGGTCTCCCCTTTCCCATCTTAAGGAAGACACCAACCTATTCAGAAACCAGGTACTGGTTCTTACCATGGCAAAACTGCCCCGACCGTGGTGATGTGAGCTGACACCCACACAGGGTCCCCACAGCCGCCTCCTTTTCTGAGTCCCGAGAGCTTGGGACCTAGGGGACAGCCTGGTCACAGGGAGGCGAGCTTAGGACACAGCCTTTAGTTTTCAACACTGCATTTCCTGTCTTTATCATTGGAAGCTGGTGTGCTAAATCAAAACTCAGCTTGTGTGTGCGATAGAATTTCCTTTGTTTATTGTGAAAGTTGGTATTTAAAAGAGAAAAATAAAAAATGGAAAATCTCACCAGACAAACCATAAAGCTGGCATCAGAGAGGTACCAAACGCCCACAATTCGTCGTCTAAACTTCTGGAAAGCTTTGCCAGTCCTCAAGCTTCAATATAAAGGAATACTTCCAGGGTAAAAGGCTGGCACTAGCCTTGTCCAGTAGCCAGACTGAGTTGCCTGGCCTGATTAGATATTTTCTGGAAGTCAATGTCACATTTTCCTTCCATCCTGCCCATTAATCCAGCCTGTTGACAACTACTACTCGCCCTGCTGAAGCAACCCTTCCCTACAACGAAGCAAAGAAGCCAGGCCTTGCCTCTGCAACAGTGGAGTTGCTATCCTAAAAATCCTTAAAGAACATTCTGCCATAAATCCATCAAATGCAACCACATATAATCCCATTTTCATTTTAAGCCTGGCGATGTGATTTTTCTACATCCACAATTCCCATGGTCTTTCCTGGGCATAACATCCGCCTGACAGACAATGAGAACTTATGTAAATCTACGGCTGAGACACTCCTTGGGGGATTTCCAAAGACTCTAAACCTCTGGAGGCATTAGAGCTGCAGCTCTTTGGAAGTTGAGGAAGTGGACATTTTGCAAACTGCAGGGTGAAAACCTGCCTTTGCAAGGGCAGCGTCCAGAGTAGCCCAGCATACCCATGTGTTGGAAACACCCAAATATCAGAACCTGACAGCTCCTGCCTGTCAAGGCTACCTCTCCAGCACTGAGAAAGGGAGCAAAGAGACAGAGTTGGGTATGTTGGCAAAGCCAGGAGAAGAACTGGGAGGAAAACCAGAGAAGTGAGCCTGTTTTCAGCCAAGAGGCATGGCTGTCTTTGTTTTCGAGGGCTCTGGAAGGACAGGTACAGAATGGGGACCAGAAGCACATGTAGGGGCAAGAGGCCATGTGAGAAATCCTCTCAGTTTTGCTGTGACCCTAACGCTGCTCTAAGAAAATAAATAAATAAAATCTAAAAAAACAAAACAAAGAATGGGACCTCAGCAAGGAAGCTAGGAAGCTAGGGGCTTTCCCATAGGCCACATCCAAATAAGAGAAAAAAATGGGGTCAGAGTGGGCAGGCCTGCCATGAGCAGGATCTTACAAATCCAAGTATGTGGCCACTTGATTTATAAGACATGAAACACATTTACTGGAGACATAAAACTAACCTGGTACTATGCTGACTATATAGGATGAACTTTTTTTTTTAATGTTTTTATTTATTTTGGGGGGAGAGAGGGAGAGAGAGAGCACACACACACAAGTGGGGGAGGGGCAGAGAGAGAGAGGGAGACACAGAATCCAAAGCAGGCTCCAGGCTCCAGGCTCTGAGCTGTCAGCACAGAGCCTGATGCAGGGCTCGAACTCATGAACCATGAGATCATGATCTAAGCTGAAGTCGGACACTTAACTGACTGAGCTACCCGGGGGGCCCCTAGGACGCACTCTTTAAGTGTTTAGTGAATGAAAAGGTCCCCTTCCTGCTAACTAGAGATGAAAAATTGGGACCCTTGAATCACTGGCAAGAGAAACAAAGAAGAGCTCTTGCCTCAAAGTTTAGAGCACAGTATAATGGGGCGTACACTTTTTAGTTAATTCCCCAATGAGGCTAAATGACAGCAACTTCAATTCCAGAAAGTTCAGCTCCTTTCTTCCCCCATATGAATAACTAGCCTTGAAAGGAGCTAAAGCTACAGCATTCACAAGGTTATGCTCCCAGTTCCCCAGCTCTGCCATGCACAGGCCTGTGAGAAGAGCCCTGTGGATCAGTGCTCAGAAAGCCCTGAGCCCCTGGGAATGCCCTGGATCTTCCAGCAGATACAGCCCCAAACCTGCTCCCTACAACTTACATCCAGCGTCTGGACACCAGATGGAGAGGCTCAAAGAGTCTGCATCCTTTGCTAGTCCTAACTGTCTAGCACAGGGAGCTAACCAGACCTCACTCTGATCACTTACGAGACAACAGCAGGAATAAGCCTCCTTTGTGAGGAAGCAATTTTAATTCTAGCAAAGTTTTCCCAACCCAGAGGCAAAACTTCCTCTCCAAGATCCAAGTCTGCCTTCTGAACTCATTGTCTATAATCCCTCTCTGTATCTACTTCACAGTAGATGTACTGCAGAAGTTTTGACAAAGCAGATAAAGCGAGAACAAGAAAAGGGAAACCAGCAAGTAGTCTGGCCTACATCGTTCCGGTCTTGTTTCTGTGCATTGGTGATTTGCAAACACACGAACAAGATGGGTAATACTGCACATGCTTTTTTTTTTTTTTTACTTAGTGGACTATCACGATGAAGGTTTGGGGTATTGATAAGCATGTATATTCTGTGCAGGAATTTCTGTTTCCCTCAGAGAGAGCTGGAACTTTTTAAGGTAAAGAGGAATGATTTCATCGCATCAGCTCCTGTATCCCATCATCTCTTATACACCAGAGAAGAAGAGGAGACAAAAAAGAGGCAACATGCCAAGGACCCGGTGACTTCAAAGCTATGCGTGTGTGCACGCACACATGTACAAAGATACAGACACACAAAGGCCTTTCACTTAACACCCATTTCTTTTTTTAAGTTTTTATTTATTTTTGAGAGAGAGAGAGAAAGTGCAAGCAGGGAAGGGGCAGAGGAAGACAGAGTGAGAACCCCAAGCAGGCTCCACACTGTCAGCGGGAAGCCTGATGTGGGGCTCAAACCCATGAACTGTGAGATCATGACCTGCACCAAAGTCAGACCCTTAGCAAACTGAGCCACCCAGGAGCCCCAGCACCCATTTCAAAGATAGACTGGCTCTGTGACAAACTTCTTGAATCTGAGCCCCGAGTGCCTTACATATCTATCCTAGGTCTGTGCCTAACTGTATAGGTGGGGTTCTCCCAGAGGGTCATTCTCTTACCTCTGAAGATCCGCCTCTGAGATCCCAAGAGCTGGCAGACCTCAGCAGAGGACCTACAGGAGTTGACACATTTCTGCATCCCGTCAGCCAGGTCAAACAGTGTCACATTGGAGGCCAAGGAGAACGTGGTTTGCAGGGACATGACCACTGCACTGGACTCCCTGTAGACAAAGTGTGTAGGGTTTTGACTGTGCTAAAATGACATGTGGGCCCAGGGCTTTTGGAAAATGAATCCATCTCCGTTCTCCAGGAAGGGAATGGGAGAGCATGGAGGCCCAGTGACTTTGGCCCCCCCTGGTCACTCTGTGGCTTGGTCAAAACAGAGCCCGGTTTAGTTGCTGTCACCTATGTTAGAATAGCCTCCCCTTTATGAAAACTGGTTCACAAGTGAGAGTAATTCTGTTACTTACCTAGAAGCATGAACTGTGGATCGGGTATAACCAGGAAACATTGAAAAACACACATTTAACTGAAAGGAAGAACAGGTTGGTCGTTAACTGTGAGATAGATAAAAGCCCTAGACCTAGAACCAATTTCCTATTTTCAGGATAAAATAGGCATTTTCTAGCTATCAAGTTATCAGCAGGCAGCTTTACAGAGGAGTGGTGTCCTTTTTTTTTATTCCCTTCTTAAATGCCTCTCTGCTCTTGTTCTGTTGTTCCCTGAGTACAAAGGGAAAGAGGCAGATAGTAAATCAGTGGGGAAAATCTTGGCAGGAAATGATGTTCAGAACAGCACCCTTGGATGCAAAACATCTTCAAAGGAACAGATCTCTTCTAAGACCCAGGGTTTCAAAAAACTCAGAGGCAACTGTTTATTTGGACTTTGCAGAGTGAACGAGGCTCACTGAAAAGACTTCAGCTACCCCCGGTCTGGCAGGCCTGACACAAACCCCTCATAATCTGCAGTGAGTTGACCTAACTCAAAGATAGGTCCTCTTCAAAAAGGCTCTCCATGGGAAATTACATTACATGGGTCAAGAGCCCCTTTGTCGAGAGCAAATTAAGAGTGACTCTCCCTGTGTTTGCCTTGTGCCCTCAGAGAGAGCAGAAAATCCCTCTAGGGCATCAAGTTCCATGCCTGTTTTTCTGCTCCCCCAACAGTGGAGGCTGGAGATTCCTTCTATGCTGCGGAAGGTTGTAATACCTTGACCTATGCAGACACGCCTCTCTTCAAAGCCTGTGTGTCAGACACATTTATTGTTCATAGGATGGAATAAAACATAGGATGTTATCAAACCTTTGGCTTTGTATGGCATTGCTTTCTATTCTAATAGGCAATGATTTATTAGTAGTATAATTACTTAAACGTTTTCCCCCAGGTAAAAACAGAAAAGGCATATTTCAGAACAGAATGGTATCTTGGGAAAGGCCACTTGAAGTGGCTTCTCTAGTCTAGTCTAGTCTATGGGAGTGGGGATGTCACATCACTAGTAAATTATACACTCATACCTGGTGAAAATGAACAAGTTAAGTAAGTCACTGAGCACCGTATACTGGGAGGGACAGCACCTCTGCACAGGATTCTAAGCCCCTGTACTCCCTTCGAAGGAAATACTGACCTATAGCACACCCAAGAGGCAGCTGTGGTGAAGTGACAAGAACACCAGGTATAGGGCTGGTAGACATAAAATCCTGCTGTATAGTAAAGAATTTAATCTTGCTCAAACAGAGGTCTGGCCCTTGGCTCCCAGAAGCTAATCAATAAGCTTTTGGAATATCCTTTGTCTACCTGGAGGCCCTGGGCCACTCCAAATATCTAATAACGTGACTTATGCAGGGGTTTGGGGTTATATGGTATCAGCCTAACCTCGAGAGGGGCTGGAGACTGAGGTCAGCCATGTGAGCGGTTGAATATGTCCATATATTTGCTCTAGACACCAAGATTCAAGTGAGCTTAGCAATACTCCATGAATACTGTATACATCATTGCCAGGAGGAGTTAACACAGTGCATGGCTCCATGGGGATAGGACAACTGGATGCATCAAATTTGGAATCCTCCTTGACTCTGCCCTATGTGTCTCTCCCATAGCTGACTGTAACAGGGACCTTTTCACTGTAATAAACCATAACCATGAGTTTAAGAGCTTTCACTGACATCTGAAGTCCTTACAGTGACTATCAAATCTGAGGGTGGTCTTGGGGATCCCCAAACTTGCAAATGGTGTCAGAAGTGAGGATGGTCTAGTGGGCTGTTCCTTAACTTTGCATCTGCTCTGTGTGAACTCAGGCAATGTCATTAACCTTCAGGGTCTCCCCAAATTCTAGCTGTAAATGTGTTGGCAATACCTCTTACAGGAGTGAGGCATCTGGCAAAGTGCCTGTCATAGACTAGATGCTCAATAGATACAGAGACAGAATTGGAATCTAAATGTCATGCAAATAAAATCTACAGTCCTATAAAATCCTATAGGTTTTGGCTAATATACTCTTACCTATAAAAAACAAGTAAAACTGAAATCAGAAATCAATTAATCTCTAAAACTTATATTAATGGCAATTTTCAATGTTCTGAACACCAAATCTTAGACTCAGGTAGCAGTTGAGAGGTAAAATTTACTATTTGAGCTTCTTTTTTTTGAAAGAAAGAGCAAGAGCGCAAGCGGGGAAAGGGCACAGAGATTGGAGGATAGAGGATCCGAAGCAGGCTCTATGCTGACAGCACAGAGCCTGATGTGGGGCTTGAACTCATGAACCGTGGGCTCATGCCCTGAGCCAAAGCTGGATGCTTAACTGGCTGAGCCACCCAGGTGCCCCTGAGCTTCATTTTTATCTCGTTTTCCTTCTTTTTAATTTTTCCTTACTTTTTCCACCTGACAAAAAGTAGGCAAAGAGGGAAAGAAGAGGAATCAAAGGCCTCTCGATAATCTTTAAAAAATTTTTTAATGTTTATTTATTTTTCAGAGAGAGACGGAGTGCGAGCAGTGGAGGGTCAGAGAGAGAGGGAGACACAGAATCCAAAGCAGACTCCAGGTTCCAAGCTATCAGCACAGAGCCCAACGCAGGGCTCGAACTCACGAACCATGAGATCATGACCTGAGCCGCAAGTCTGATGCTTAACCAACTGAACACTGAGGCTCCCCAAAGGCCCCTAGATAATCTGTGCAGTGAGTTCTCAACCCTGGAAAATCAGGATTAACTGTTATGTCTTTGGCATTCTCCTGAGGAAAAAGAGCATCATTCTCCCCAAGTTTGGAAACACAGAGCGAAAGTCACACAGCATGTCAACTGCAGATGGGAGAGTAGGATTTTCTGGATCTTTCCTCTTTGCCAATAGTTCTTATTGGTGCATACCATCTAACCGTCTGTGACTATGAATCTGCACAGGGAAAAGAAACGCCAAGGCACTGATAAAGGCTGCATGTGAGAGCACACCGAAGAAGTGCTTCTCCTGGGCGTCACTGGATCTCAGCACCTCCTTTCAATTTCCAAGACGCTTTTAATTTTACCATGAAGTTTACCTCCCAAATGTAATGGAAATGAACAATAGCCCAGGAAATATAGCTGGTCCTCACGAGGTTCCCAATTCTGAATGAAATTTGTTCTAGAAAACAAAGGACTCAAAGAAAGATGCTTTTCAGGAAACTTACTGTTCTGGTGATCTCATTTTCAACTTCACGTAGGTCTGAGTGTTTCTCCATGGTGGTATTGAGAAACGTTTTCTTTAATTTAAACTCTGTCACGAAGGTCCTAACTGAAAATGAGAACATAACCCGTGAGACCACGCAACTGGCCGACCGATACATAGCCGTGTGTTTGTAAATCTCTAGCATATCACTCTTAACTCCACCTCACAGGACAACCGTGGTGCCTGTCCTTCTCCTTGAGGATAGAGAACACCTCTCCCTCTTCTAGCTCCTCTCTAGGAAGGTGGGCTTCCACTGAGCAGAAGGCTCAGACTCAGTAAACCTTTGGGTCAAAAACTCCTTTTGCACGTGTGTGTGGGCTGCTGTGAGGAGCCATCCTGCCACCCTGCCAGTCGCCTCCTACATAGTAGATGCTCAGTGAAGCTGGGACGAGGAGGAAAGACCAGCTGGCCTAAATGACATAATCCCAGGAGGAGGGGGAGGGGATGTGGGGTCAAGCACAAAACATGCTCATCAGGCCTGAGAAAGCTTTCGATAGAGAAACGCTGTTGTTCTCTAGCCTACACTGCAAAGCCCTCAGCTTCAAGGGCAGGCTTTGGTTTCCTCTTCTCATCAGAGTTACCCCACCAGCCGCCATCCCTCTCGCATAGAGGAAATGCCCATTTTGTCGCTGATGAAAGAGACTTCCAGAAATCGGACAACGGATTCAGGACGACAGAGAGGCTGTGGAGGAAGGTGCCAAACATCTGTAGTGGGCCCAAGCTGCGGGGACTGCCAGGCCCCATGGTCACAAGCCAGGCAATGCAAACGACCCATATTCAAGATATTGTTTGAGCTCAGACTTGAAAGAAAGCAGCCCCGTTTTCAAGGCCCATTTCACTCATAAAATAAAATAGTACTCATCACTTTGTGCTGACTGGGCCTGAGGAGAATGGGACTTACAAATGGGCAGGCGACCAAAAATTAGCATAGCATGCTTTCTATCTGCCTCTTATCTTCCTTTATATTAAATTCTTATCTTTCCCTCTGGACAGGGAGGGAAAAAAAAAGACTCGAAACCCAGGAACCCATGAAGCTGCTCTTTCACAGAAAGCTTGCCTGCTGAATTAAGAAAAAGGCCCACAAATGAGCCAGGGAACATATTTAACATCTTATACTTACTGTCTAAAGCCCTTAATCCTTATTTAACATCTTTTTGCTTGTTCTACAGTTCACTGAAGCCAGCTGCTTAGGACTCTTTCTGAGCAGCAGGGAGCTCTTTGAAAACATTCTTGGCCAAATGAAAGCATTTCAGCATGCTCTAATTTGCATGTTCCTCTGATGTTTATGAACAATGAAGCTAAATGACTTGAAAAGGGAAAGATGATTGTTAACACAAAAGAACGGCTCTCCTCCTGATCTGAGGTGCCTGTGGGACACTGCACACAGGCTTCCACAACTCCCACCCCACTCCTTCATCTTCCTTCCTCACCCATCCAGACTGATACCCAGACTCTCTGGATGGAAATATACATATTGTAACTGTTACGTACACAGATCTCTTCCGAATCATGACAGTAAATGTGGCCTCTGCTTTAAGAGCAGCTCTGAAGACGGCATCACGCAGCGTCCTGCAGCCCCTGCACTCTGCCCAGCACACTGACGTCTTCATGCCTGCCTTTCATCATCTGGCTTTAAGGCAATTTTTTACTTCACATGCAACTAACTGCTGACTTATACGGGTTACATAAATTATTTTTTCGTTATTTATTTATTTTTATTTACTAAGTTTTTAATTTCAATTCCAGCATAGTTAACATAGTGATACATTCATTCCACATGTCCACTGTACACATCCATGCATCACCATGTGCTCATCCTGACAAGTGCCCTCCTTAACCCCCATCGCCTATTTTACCCATCCCCTGCCCGCCTCCCTCTGGTAACCGTCAGTTTGTTCTCTGTAGTTAAGGGTCTGTGTTTTGGTTTTCCTCTCTCTTTTTATAGAAATGAATTTTTAAAAGATCCATAAGTATTACTTTGTATTCAGAGTACTTAGTGTTTTCATTGCTGTCAATTCTGGTCCAAGAGGTTGGGGGCTAATGTTAAATGATACCTCCCATCTGGAGAACTCCCTCATTTTCAAAGCTTGCTCAGATACTTCATTTTATTTGCTCTTCACAATAACCTTGAGTGGGAAGCAGAGCAGGTGGTAATCTGATTTTACAGATGAGAAAATGGAGGCTCAGGGGTCATGGGCCGTAGGTGGTAGCTCCAGAGCTGGAAGCCAGGCAGCTGAGCTCCTGGCAAGAGCATTTTCCACACTGCTTCACAATAAAATCATTCCATCTTCACCCTCCTTAAACCAAAGACTCCTGGCCTATTTCTTCCAGGGGGTAGCTAAATGGAATCGGTTACCCCCAAAACAAATAAACTATTAGAGTAAGAGGAACTCTTGATTTTGAGTGATGTCTATATGCCTAGATTTTTTTTTCCTTTAAATAATGCTTTGACTTGATCCTTGTATTTTGAACAATTTCCAAAATCCTACCATTATTTTAGTAGGGTATCAACTGTTTGAAATACATTTCTAGGCCCAGGATGGAGCTGCTCCTGCCCAAGGTGCCACGTCAGCCAACCGAACTTTCGAGTTCTGTAAATGCCCCCCCCCCGTGACTAAAAATGCAGCATATTCAGTCGGTCAATTCCCCAACGCCAAGTCAACTATTGGCTATATACTTACTCCCTTGTCCTTGACCTTTCTAAATAAGGGCAGATATGCAAGCCTAGCCGATCATGCCGTGTTTCAGAAGTGATGCCGCTTCTAACACTCTATAAAACTCCTGCTTGCCCAAAACCCCTCAGGGAGAGAGCTCCACTGTTTGTGAGGCTCCGTACTCCCCCAGTCCACGACTGTTCCCCTTTAAATAAAGGACATCAAACTCATTACCTAGCC
The DNA here is from genome assembly GCF_018350215.1 of Panthera leo. NCBI lineage: Eukaryota > Metazoa > Chordata > Mammalia > Carnivora > Felidae > Panthera > Panthera leo. The sequence goes on from NC_056687.1 coordinate 70,183,232, forward strand.
CTTCTAGTTTTGTCATTTGACACAATCTTTTTAAAAAATCTGATGATTCCCCTCAGCCTGTTAATTCACGCAAATATCACTTTTCAGAGGTCACAGACATTCATTCTCTCAAAAAAATATTTACTGAGCACTTTTTGTGTGTTAAGTATCACACCGGTCAATCAAAGGTGAGTCACTTTACCTACCAGTTTCCTTATCCAGACTAGATAACTCTATGCCCTTCACTTCTAATTTCTTCAACAAGTTCCATGTTGAACTGAACACTCTAACGCAAGGTTATACCCTGTGTGGAAGAAAGCTTTTATGATGAACACATTATTATGTGATGGGAGCTGTGGGCTGAAATGTGGCCTCTCATCAAACAAGCGTAGATACTTGGCCACTTAGCACCTGGTCAGGACCTTAGTTTTCACGTGGGTTGTTTGCTTTTTAACATGTAAGCTGGAGATTATATTTAAAATCAACCAGCTTCAGAACTATCAAATTAGGGAATGAAGTAGGACAATCTGTATGGTACAATTATGGCAGCTTTGGAAAAATGTATCTGCCTATGAACAGGACCATGAAGATCATTTTTAAAAATGAAAAGGAGGGGCGCCTGGGTGGCTCAGTTGGTTAAGCGGCCGACTTCGGCTCAGGTCATGATCTCACGGTCCGTGAGTTCGAGCCCCGCGTCAGGCTCTGTGCTGACAGCTCAGAGCCTGGAGCCTGTTTCAGATTCTGTGTCTCCCTCTCTCTGACCCTCCCCCGTTCATGCTCTGTCTCTGTCTCAAAAATAAAAATAAACATTAAAAAAAATAATAATAATAAAAAAAATGAAAAGGATGTGTGAATGTGGTAGGATAATCAGGGTTTTATTCTCTCTTTTTTCTCCTTAAAAATATATTTTTTATTATGTAGTTAGAATATCCTTTTGATATATATTTTTCCTAACTGTAGGGTGAACGGTTAAGCAAATAGTGTTATGCACAAATAATGGCCTATCCATGTACTCATTAGGAAGTTTGTAAAATATTTTTAATAACATGGAAAAATGTTTAAGATATAAAGTTTGTACAAATACTACATGGTTGCAATTGTATAAAAATATAATGCAGAGTAAAAAAAGATTGCAAATAAGGTGCTGTATCTCTGAGTGGTTGAAAAATAGGTAGCATCTTTACTTCTTTCTATATTCTTTAAGTTTATACCTTGGAAAGATCCTGACTGTTTAGGGAGGAAAACAATAAATGTTATTTTTAAAAATATTTTGTGGTACAGAAAAAAATTCCAAGATAGATTAATTCTCTTACCCAGGTTGCATATTCCTTTTTCCAACTGGTACCCAACCGGGCATTTGCAGGTATAGGATCCCTGAGTATTGTTGCACATGGCCAGGGGTGGGCAGGGGTTCAAGAGGCATTCATTCACATCTACAGAGGAGAGAAAACGGGGCCACACTGAACCTGCGGCAGACAGCAGAATCATTACCCAGTGCAGTGAGCACTTCCGAAGGGCCAAATGGCACTGGGTGCAGTGGGGCCCCAGAGATGAGTGGGATGTTGCCCTTGTCCTCAAGGGGCTGTCTATCTACAGGGGATGGAGGCCATCGTGTATATGACCAACTAGAAACAAATCAGGCTTTGAAAGTACAGAGAGAGTAGGAGATCCTGATGGAAGGGAGATTAAGGACTATTTCAGATAACATCTGAACTGGGACTGGAAGGACTTTAACAAGCAGATGGGGGTGGGGTTGCAGCCTGAGGCACCAGCAGCGAAGGCCACAGGCAGGAAAGCATAGGGGTCTTTAGGGAGCTATAGATGGCCCAGTGCAGTAGGGGCATAGGCAGCCCACCGAATGGAGCCGGATCATGGAGACGCATCAACATTATCGTCTGATGTTATTCCGCAGACAACACTTAAGTATGCCAACTCTCAAATAAGCAGGGTTTTTACTTATGAAAAATCTTGCTTTCCTACATTTTGAAGGAAAACAGCATTATTGCCTATCTCAAGGACATACTGTAGTACAGACCACTGGAGACACTTTTCCTCTTACCCATACTGCAGTCATCCCCTTGCCAGGAAGGTGAGCACATGCATCGATACCCACGGCTGCTGGAGTCCACAGAGCATTTCCCATCATGAAGACAAGGGTTAGTGGCACAGCTGTTAACTAAAAACACATTCCAGGAATAAAGCAGTTAATCACATAGGAAATGTAAAAGCAGCTCTAGGTAAATATTTAATTCTCCTGGCTAATATTTGATTTTTGCTTATTTCTGTTTACTTGCCCTGAGAGGTCGCACTACTAAAATAGAACGGGTTCCCGGGAGGTACAGAAGAGACGCTGAGGGACCGGATCCTGGCAGTAGTTTGTGTACGTGCACGTGTGTTAGACAATTGGATCCTTGAATGCAAGAATTGGTTCCAATCCTAATGCTGCTTACAGGTCACTCAGTTCAAGGCTGATGATTATATCGCCTTTGACACTCAGAAAATTCTACTTGAATCTCTGCCAATTTAAAACACACATCGGGGGAGAAGTGGTCCCTGATTAACCATCCTCCCTGCTCCAGGATTCCCCCGTTCCAAAAAAATCTTAAAATATAACTGGGCCTCCACATATGGTGCAATCATTTGGAAAAACAATCGAAGTTGTGCACTGCAGTGCCCTCTCTTTACATAATGTCACTATGAACCCTATCTAATTCATCTAGGCCCTAATAGTGCCCAGGCTTCAGCATCATCTTAGACTCCCGGGGCGGAGACCACAACTCTCTGTTTTGGTATCTATAACTAGCATTGTCATGCTCTAGTTATGTAATAACTGCGTAATAAAGCCTTCTGACACATGCTCAGAGAAGCTGAAACCCACAACATAACTGCATCATTTCCAAGCAGAAAAATTGCTGGAAGAATGAGAAAAGGATGGCAGGAGTCAAGAGTTGTAATGCCAAAAAAATAATCCTGAGAACAAATGAGCTAAACCTAACAATGGTGTTCCTATTTTGCAAGGCTACTTTAAATATACCTAAAACTACCCAAAGAGGCACAGGACATGCATAACCAAACACCGTACCATGGATACTGTCATAAAAAATATATTAACAGGAAGTAACAATGTTACTTATTCTTGCCTAGAGTTATCATTGTAATGACTACAATCGGCTTTAAGGGAGATTTGTGAATTAGGTTCCATCTGGTATTGGAATAGATTTGGCTGGAAATGAAGCCCTGTGAGTCCTGAAGCAGGGCTCCCAGCTTCCCTGGAGAAGGATCCACCTTTCATTTCCCAGAGGTGTTCAAATCACTGGCACAAAAGAGACACTGATTCGCCTGACATGGGGGGGCTGGTGGCAGGGGTGGTCATGGCCCTCCAGCCCCCAGGCTGACCGTGGCTGATTGGCTGGAACTCAGACACTAACTGAGCTCCCTTGCTCTAGTCACTACAAAGTACTTCTCTTCTTTCTTCTTTCCTTAAGACGTCAAGCTCCAGGGGTGCCTGGGTGGCTCAGTCAGTTAAGCATCCGACTTCGGCTCAGGTCATGATTTCACAGTTCATGAGTTTGAGCCCTGCATCAGGCTCTGTGCTGACAACTCAGAGCCTGGAGCCTACTTCAGATTCTGTGTCTCCCTCTCTCTCTGCCCCTCCCCCACTTGTGTGTGTGCGCGCTCTCTCTCTGTCAAAGATAAATAAGGATTTAAAAAATTAATTTAAAAAAACGAAAATAAAAAAAGATGTCAGGCTTATATAAGCCCTTCGCAGTTTTCCTTTTCTGGATCTGGACAAGCCGAATGTACAAATTTGAACACGACATCGAAAGATATACCATTCTAATTTCTTCTGCCTTTCCTTAAACTATGAAGAATCATGTGAATGGTTTGATTTCCCTCATACCAGCCACTTCAACATGAATATAAAGATAACCTCAAGAGTAATGTCAAGAAGCTCAGGTCACCCTGTCACTATCAGAAAAGGTTAGTTCATCATCCCTTTGCCCGCATTTGTCCACTAGCAACACGTTCTTAGGAAGACCAAGGAGCCCAGCTTCCCTTGAATCAAGAGAAGCCTTCCCAGTGACTGAGAGGCTGGCTGACTGAGAGGCTCAGGGCTCTGACCGGCGGACAGAGCCTACTCATTCCCTGTGTCAGAAAGGCCACCTAAAGCTTCTCGATGCAGTTCTTCCACTGTCCCATCCCACAGCACTGACCCTCTCTGGCCTCACAAGACTTAAAGGCATGCCTGAAAGGCTCTTGCATTTCTGGGAATTATAAGCCACAACGGTGCTACCTACTGATGCCATACACGGCCAATGGCATCCTCACCTCTTCCTTTAGGGAGAGTTAGGTAACTCAGAGGTGAGAAAATTAGGTCATCCATGACATTGTGTTATAAGAGGACAACACAGACACGGAACTATTGCAAATCTGCCACACATTCACAGGCATCCTGAGCCTGTGCGGCTCCGCCTTCTACCTGGAGCTGCCGATGACAGTGCTGTCGGTGACGGTGTGCTGCCCCGAGCAGCGAAGGTAGTAGATCTAGGAGTCAGTACTTGGTCTGTGGAAACGCCTACGGTCTGGGGAGAAGGAGATGTTCCGAGGAAGTGTGAAGCCGGGCTGTTCTCTTCCGTCACACCGAGCCCCGTGGTCGGTCCTTTCGCCGACGTGGGTACACTGGTCAGGGGCACCAACTGGGTGGTAGCATCTACGTGGGCTTGGCTCCTTTCCGTGGTGACAGCACTTTCTGTTGAGATTCGTGGTACTGGAATTTCAGGGCTGGTTGGCAAGAGCTGCTTTCCAGCTGTAGTCTGTACTGTTGTGGGGTCAGCCATCAGGGCTGCTGTGGTTGACGCAGAGCTGGGGGGATGAGAGGTCTCAAGAATGGTGGTTGTCAAAGCTGGAGACATTCGGGCTATGCTGGTGCTTACGGCTGGAAGGGTTTGCTCAGTGGAGGACTCTGTTAAGGCCGAGGGCATAGGGATCCCTGAGGTAGACCTCATTGTTACAGCTTTGGTGGCCTCTGTGGGCAGAGACTCCAGGCTCGGTGGCTTTGACTCTGTAATGACTTTCTCATGGTATGGGTTACTCTGGTTCTTAGGATTTGCTGTTTGACTACTGGGGAGCATTGCCATAGACAATGCCATTGTCGCTGTCTGAACTGGAGTCACAGGCAGGACCAGGGTAGAAGGTGAAGGTGCCAGCGTTGTTTGGGAGGTGGACAGCGAGGCAGGGGTAGATGCTGTCAGGGACGCTGGTGAGGAAGACACAGGTGTGGGTGCATGGGGAGTGGACTGCAGTGGAAGAGTAGAGGCCCCGGTTGATGGTAAGATTGAGGAGAATGACTGGTGGGACTGGGATACTGAGGGCAGGGGCAAAGGGGGTCCCGAAGAAGAAGAAGAAGAAGAAGAAGAAGAAGAAGAAGAAGAAGAAAAAGAAGAAGAAGGAGAAGGAGGAGGAGGAGAAGAAGAGGAAGAAGAGTTGCCAGTCGATCCAGCATCAGCGTCCAGAAGAACCAACGTGTTTGGCATGTTAATGGTGGATGTGTAGGACGGAAGGTTGGCTGTGCGCAGAGCCAGGGACTCGGTGGAAGGCTGGGCGTACTCCCCTTCATAGGATGACACATTACTTCTTTCAGTCTGAGCCTGAGAAGAGGAAGAATAGTCTGAATGTGAAGAGTTTGAGATCTTAGCAGAAGAGGTCGAACTCTCCCTTATGTCCGGGGTTGAACTGTTGTCTACAATGGACAGCAATGCCCGTTCTCCTTTGGTAAAAGTAGAGGAGACATAGGTGTGGTCTGCGTAGTCGCTGGAAGCCTTCTGTTCAAAGTCCGTGCCACTCACTTGACTGTAGCTAATTCCAGTGACTGTAAATGGAAACACCAAAGTTAGGTCAACTAGACATACAAGAAATATCCCAAACACATACTAAACGCTTTCTTTGGAGAGGTGGTTTTCAATGGCGAGCCCTCTGGATGAGCAGTGTGGGAAGGCAGGAACGGGCAGGGTCTGCGCAGAGTATATTTACCCTCCTGGGAGGAGTGTGGGTGGCAGCAATGCAAATGGTAATAAAAGAGAAGTGGGGCCAGGGGCTGAAGAATAGGGAATAGGTCCAAATTCCTTCCACATGCCTTTTTTGATAAAAGCAAACTGGTATCTGAAAAGCTCTTAAGACCCCGACAGAACAATTGTTCTGTCTAAATGGAAAAAGGAAAACCCTCCCCATTTTCCATTCTGTGTAATGATAATGAGATATTTCTTTCCCAGGAGACTGGCCTTGGCCACAACTGGTTGGTCTCCTTTATTCCAAGTATCCTGGTGGACAACACCGTAAGTGCCTTAGCCAAGTGCGTGTGGGGATGGGGTGGGGGGGGTGAGAGAACCTAGAAAGTTCTCTTCAGACAGAGCTTGTAAGGTACTTTCTGGGTTGACAGCAAACGTAATCCTTCTAGGACTGTGAGTACGCTGACAGGTGAGCTGAAGGAACGTGGGAAGAGACCCTGCTCCTCACCTCCCAGGGCTGGTGAGGCCGCCAGGGAACCGGAGACCAGGTGGGCGTCAGCAGTCACCGTCACGTTCCCGTGCTGGGTGGCACTCTCGGTTTCTCTGGGCACCACAGAGTGCCCCACTTCTGCAGAACTTGTGCTCGTGTTGGTGAGAGACCGTGACGTGCGCTCTGCAGTCCCCGGGAAAGTAGCTGCAGTGTGCGGGTGGGGAGCCTCGGCAGTCCCCTCCTGCGCGGCAGAACTTCCTCCAGGCTCAGGACCCTCCTCGGTGGCTACAAGGAGATTGAAAGGGGATGGCCAGTCAGTACAGGGGTGCAGCAGCACTGTCAGAAGCCTCAGGAATGAGCCTCCCTTCGTGCACTAAGTTAGCCGAAGTGCTTCCCTGTGCTTTCCCTGGTCTTTATGTGAAACTCACACGTGGGAAAACGAGATGCGTTGTCCCCCGCCCCACAGATCACAACCACAACCTCAAGAGGCACTGCCGACCAGCATATCCGTTCAGGTGACCTGGATTTATGGGAAGGTTTACCACTTCAGCGAACAGGATCAATATTGTATTTCTGCTCCATGATACATAACAAATAGAGTTTACATCAGGGAAATCGGTGGTGGTGGCAGGGGAGGTGAATGCTCAGCAAAAGGCTAACAACCCCTTTGGGGCTTTATACTTTCTGACAAGTCACAGGAGGGAGACCCCCAGGACTCTGAAGGCTTTTTACTTCCTGGTAGGACCAGTGATACCTGAACTGAATGGGGTTTGCCGTTCTTTTAGAGTTTTGGTTTTTCCCCTTAATGCATGGTGGTTGGAGGTAAAGATGGGCTTATTTTCTGTTTTGTGTTATTTTTTTAATGCATTTATTTATTTTCTTGGTGGGGATGGAATAGGGACAGGTGACACATGAAAACATCCTTTTCCTCCTTTCTTGAGTGTATGTTTTATACTATAAGCTCAAAGAATCTAATATTAGATTATCAAATAAACTCTTCTTCTCAGAAATTATGGAAAGGAGGTCTAACTCTTCTTGGCCTAAATACTTCCTAATCTGGATCTATAAGAAAACAAGTTATTTCCCTGGTTCTTATTCCTATTCTCATACCAGACTAGCTCTTTTTTTTTTCTCAAGTTTATTTATTTATTTAAGTAATCTCTACACGCAATGTGGGGCTCGAACTCACGACCTCGAGATCAAGAGTCGCACACTCCTCTGTGCCAGTCAGGTGCCCCCAGACTAGCTCTTGATGGACACACCCCAATGGAAAACAGAGGTAGAGCTGCATGTTAGGTAAGTTCACCTCATGATACGTTTGCATTAACTGACAGACAGGAATGAGTGTGGGGACAGGGATACACAGTGAGCTGGAGCAGCACGGAGACAGCCAGGAGGCAGGTGAGATGTGACTTGACCAGGCTGAAGGGCCTAAGAAACTCATGGGAAGTCCACCAGGAGAGGCTTGAGGGCCGCAAGTTCCCCGGGCAGAGAAAACAAGGCCTGGGGTGGGAGGATTGTAAGACTCTTAAATGGAATTTAGGCGAACCACCACATCAGGCTTCCAGGGTTTAGAAAGTGGAGAATCGTGACCTGAGATGGAGGGGCTGCATCCAAACCCAGAAAAAGGAACAGACCATGAACTCTGAGGGGCTGGATGGCAGAATCAGTTCACTGTGAGTGATTCAGAGCAAATGAGATAAGGCATTTGGCTAACCGACAGCGAGTTGGTTTCAGAAAGGAGGCTATTCCTTATGTAGCTCTTTATAACTGAACGCTGAGACCTGCTCACACTGACATCACAATTTCCATACAAACCAAGGGCACACGCATTATGGAGCAAAGGGTCCTAGCACTGAAGAGATGCACGCGGGAAAGGCACCTGAGCTCCTGGTCTGAGGAGGAGAAACGTTGAGCCCCACATTGTGAGGGTGGAAAATGACTCCTTTTGTTTAGGAGACAGATAATGCATTTTCCATGCACACACACGAAAGAACATAAATATTCTCCACCCATGCATGTGGTATTCTTTCATGACAAGCATATGCTTTTCCACGTCACATCAGTAGTAATAAACGCGAGTTTTCCTCACCAGTTAGGATGTTCATATGGGGGAAAGGGAGCTGCTATTATTAGTAGTGGTGGAGAGGTAAGAATGTAAACCTGTTATAACCTTAAATGATCAATTATTGCATTTTTGCTTTAGTCAGTACATGCTTTGCATTGACAAGGTTGCTGAGAATGGTTTATGAAATTGCCCAAAAATGTTATTAAAAAGGACCATCCAAGAAAAAGTTTTCTCAAATTGATAAACTGGACTTCATCAAAATTAAAAACCTTTGTGCTGCAAATGATATTGTCAAGAAAGTGAAAAGAAAATGCACAGAACGGGGGGAAATATCTGCAAATGCTTTATCTGATAAAGGACTAGTGCCCAGACTACAGAAAGAATTCCTAACTACTTTTAAAATGGTCAAAAGAGGGGCACCTGGGTGGCTCAGTCGGTTGAGCGTCCGACTTCGGCTTGGATTATGATCTCATAGTCTGTGAGTTCGAGCCCCAAGTCGGGCTCTGTGCTGACAGCCCAGAGCCTGAAGCCTGCTTCGGATTCTGTGTCTCCCTCTCTCTCTGACCCTCCCCCATTCATGCTCTGTCTCTCTCTGTCTCAAAAATAAACATTAAAAAAAGTAAAAAAAATGAAAATAAAAATAAAATGGTCAAAAGATCAGAAAAGACTTTCCCAAAAGTGAAAAGATACACAACATCATTAGTCAGCCAGAAAATGCAAATCAGAACCACTCGTGACACCACTTCACACCCCCCAGGATGACTAGAATCAAAAAAAAGATGAACAACAGGAGGTGAAGAAGCCGAGAAACTAGGATCCCCCATCCTTCCTGGTGGCGGTATAAAGATATAAAGCAGTGCAGCTGCTATGGAAAACAGTTTGACAATTCCTCAAGAAACAGGGCTACCATAGAAGCCAGCCATTCCAACAGAATTTAAAACACATATTCAAAAAATAAAAAATAAAATTAAAAAAAATAGGGGCGCCTGGGTGGCTCAGTCGGTTAAGCATCCGACTTCAGCTCAGGTCACGATCTCACGGTCTGTGAGTCCATGAGTTCGAGCCCCGCGTCGGGCTCTGGGCTGATGGCTCAGAGCCTGGAGCCTGCTTCCGATTCTGTGTCTCCCTCTCTCTCTGCCCCTCCCCCGTTCATGCTCTGTCTCTCTCTGTCTCAAAAATAAATAAACGTTAAAAAAAAAATTTAAAAAAATAAATAAATAAAAAAAATAAAACACACGTCCACACAAAAACTTGTACTGGAATGTTCACCATGGTACTACTCACAAGAGACGAAAGGTGGGAAAAACCCACATGTGCAATCGTTGACAAAAGGAAAAACGAATGTGGCACATCCGTGCGATGGAACTAGTACTCAGCCACACAAAGGAACGAGGTACTGTCACACGCTACAACATGGACAAACCTCCAATGCACTATGCTAAGTGAAAACCACAACAGGCCACCTATTGTATGATTTCCTCCATAAACTGTCTAGAATAGGCACATCCACAGAGACAGAGAGTTAAGTTAGTGGCTGTCAGAGGCTGGGAGGAGGACAGAACACAGAGTGACTACTGATGAGCACCGGGTTCCCTTCTCGGAATTAGACAGTAGTGGTGGCCGCGCAACTTTGTAAATACACTAAAATACACTGAATTGTATACTTTAAATGGGCAAATTGCATAGAATGGGGATTATATCTTCATAAAAGCTGATTAGACAAGAGGGAGAGTTGCTCTTGACGAATGCCCGGACTTGGGGTGAACAACCACCCATGAGAAGGTGTAATTTTCACCTTCCAGAAGCTGTGTGATTGAGGAAGGCATGGGGGTGTGGGGTAGGCTACAGGGCGAGGAAGGACATGGACACAGAAGTCCCTGAGCTGTGTGTGACAGGGGCGGGTGGCAATAGCAGCTCCGGGGAGATGTACCAGAAAAAAAAGAGATATACAGATAGAAGAATGGCCTGGGAATAGTGACAGCAGAGGGGCCTCTGGAGTGGTCCATTAACGCACGGCCTTACTGTGCCACAGAAGAGCATGAGCCTCGTAAGCCCTTTGCCTTCCGAGTGGTGCAGTTCTGTGAAGTGGAAACTCACTTGAGCACTCACCACGTGCTGCTGAGGAATCCAGGCTTTCTGAGGAGGATGAGGACAAAGACTCGGTGGCCGGCTCAGAGTAGCTCCTGTCGCCCAGTGCTGCGTCACTTCCTCTAGACTGGGACACAGAGGCTGAGAACCGGGTCAGCACTGAGGCGTTCACAACTTCAGGATAGGAAGTGGAGCTTCCTGTCGCATCTGCGAATGTCTTGCTATTGGTCAAGAACCAGCGTGCTGTGCTGGCTCCACTTCTGCCCGACAGGACTGACCTAGACACAGTCTCAGTTTGAGACATGGGACTTCCATCCTCTGCGTCTGAGCTGCTGGCAAGCTGCTCTCCTCCCAAGGCTGTAAGATGTCAAGGAAACAAATGTCATGACATGGATGTGAAAGAGATTCCCCAACAGCTGAGACGTGAGTCTTCTCTAGGGAAAGGTTCCCTTTGCAAGGATCTTGTATGGTATTTATTTTACGTGTAACCTGGCATGCATTTTCATGTTCTAAATAATTATTTCAAAACTCTTCAGTGTCAATAAGATAGCAATACTAAAAATAAGCCCTGGTGAAGAAGGGAGCCTTTAAAGAACAAGTGCAAAGTAGCAGAGCAACTTCTAGGCTGTGGTGTTTTACTCCCTTTCCCCAAAAGTGGTCAAGGGAAGGAATATGTTATGTCCAACAACAAATATGATGTGCCTACCTACAGTGCTTAGTCACATGCATCTTTCCAAAACAGTTCCATTATTAATAAAGATTATTCTAAGTTGCAAGTATAGCAAACAAAAAATAAACTATACGGCATAACCTGAAGCCATGAATTTGGAGGAATATATTTATACCTGTACATTTTATTTGGAAGAATGATCTGTACATAAAATAGCTCCAGCTAGTCTGAAAGAGCAGGCCAGCCCTCACCTTGAAGACAATCCCACAGAGCGATAACATGCAATTGACAGTGACCGCTCCAAGGCCAAGCTCTCAGCTCTGCTGTGAACAAGCTACATGCCCGTGCCCTCATTTCTTAAACCCTCTGGGTCTTAGTTTCCTCGTCTATAAAAGAGCAGGAGGAATGATGCCTGTCTGATGAACTTCACAATGTTCGCATAAGGACAAAAATCAAAATGTGATAATGTGGTATACCAGATAAAGGAGATGGTGTTAGCTAAGAACACACTTTATTTATTTTTTGAGATTTCAAATGGTCTTGAAGTGATCTTTTAAGGCAATCCAATAGTTTTTAAAAGTGCATGATAGATCAAGTAAAAATTAAATACTTACTTGGGGAATCATTTTGCCAGAATTCCACTGAGACCCCAGAAGATGTGAGGCCAAATCCATTTTCTGTGGATGGCTCAGTGAATTCCCCATCCCCTGGATTCCTGATTACTCCACTGCCTCTTCTCAGCTCTGCCTCAAAGGGTGAAGAACGGGCTGATACTGAAGTCATGGCAATTTCTGAGTCCTTGGGGGAATGCTCCGTCTCATTTAGAGGTCGTGGACTGCCGGTTAAAGACTGGAGCATCCCTGGGACACCACTGGGGAGCGTGGTGGTAACACGCACACTCTGTGTCCCATTCAGCAAGGTGCTTCGGAGAGTAGTGGAGTTGTTAAGCATCTCAGTGCTTCCAGAAGCTAAAACAGAAGAAAATATGCTTTAAGACTACTCAAGAGTTGAGGGCGCCTGGGTGGCTCAATCAGTTAAGCTTCCGACTTTGGCTCAGGTCATGATTTTGTGGTCTGTGAGTTTGAGCCCTGCGTTGGGCTCTGTGCGGATAGCTCAGAGCCTGGAGCCTGCTTTGGATTCTGTGTCTCCCTCTTTCTCTCTGCCCCTCCCTCACTCATGCTGTCTCTCTCTCTCTTTCAAAAGTAAACAAACATAAAAAAAAACACTTAAAAAAAAGATTACTCAAGGGTTTAAGAAAATCAGGGATGTATCTAGATACAAATAATGTTTATTACATTTTGTTGGATAAATCTAGATAATGTAGACCTAATATAGATAAACACATTTGACACTCTCTCTTCACAGGCTCTGATTCTCACAGAGTTCAGTGAAGAAGCAGTGAGGTCCTTCAAGCACAATGAAAAGCTTCGGCTCTGGCTGAAAGGAAAATGGAACAAAGCCTCTAGACATTCTTTGCCTTGGCTTTTATAGAGGAAGGTAAAAACTTGTACTCTTGAATTCCACCTTATAGATCATGTAGGGACAGGCCATTGTGATAAGGTACAGGTTTTTGTTTTGTTTTATTTTAGCAATGTAACCCTTTTGTTCAAATGCTATTACAGATTAAAACCCGTATGTAAAAAATGAATAAAAGTAAGGCGGTGGTAGGAGCCCAGCCCCCAGGTCACCATTGGGGAGGCCAGGGCTCCACAGACCACAGTGGGAACAATACTAGCCTAGAGCAATAATTTCTGGCCTTGTCACCATTAAGGGTTCTTTATTATTTCCTACTTCATGGCCACCGTAACCCTTATGTTCTGAAAGACTATAAACTGAACTGCATTTAAGAAGTAACAGAGCTTCTAACCAGCAGGAGATACTCAGTGTTACCCCACTGATTTGATTTAATTCCATCCAAAAGCAAACAAGCTTCATTATCATAGTTAGCCTCATTGGGCTTTGGACACCGACTCTCAAGCTTACATACTACCCCAGTGGACCACTAGCAAGTCGAAGACTCCAGGCTGGGAACAGTTTTTCTGATGAAAAGGATGGCAGGATGGCAGACACTGGATTAATTTGCCAAGAACCTCAAAAATGGATTGATAGGCCATTTTGGTCAAAATGCGCAGCCTGTTCCACAGGAGTACAGGTGGCTTGCTCATGTCTCCCTTCCACAAAGAACTTTCCAAAGGATACCCTGAGAACTGGCCTCCGGAAGGGCACACTGACGTGCTCATTCCAAACAGGAATAAACTGCAGGAAAGCTTGGTGAGTGGGAAGAAACATGGCAGGCAAGATCCAAAGGCAAGAAAAAACGTTTTTCTTTTCAAGCCAAAAATAATAAAAAGTACTCTATACCTTTATAATGAAAGGTTTCAAGCTGTTATTTTTGACCCCGAAAGGGCAGAATTAACTTGCCATTATAAATGGTCCCTTGAAGACCAGTCCTATGTGTAGTTGTGACCAAAAGCACAGATAAATATTAAATATAACTAGAGAGAGAGAGAGAGAGAGAGCCAGGAAATAAAGGCTCCTCTTACTCTTGTACAAACCATGGAACCTGTACTATATATACCTAGAACACAGCAGGCAGTTCTGGACACTGGGCCACAATGAAAGCGAAATGAAGAGGTAAGCAAGCCACACAAATAGACGGGACCCCAAAGCGGAGTCCCAGCTGACCTGACCACCCCCCTCGCTGAAAAACATAAACAGCCAAATAAAAACGCATTAGTATAAAAAAAAGGAACCCATCATATATGTATGCCCCAAATCCTCACTAGCCACTTAGCCTCTTAGGACCTAACGTCATTAGAATCATCGTCTAAATCTGCCCGTTTTCAACCTCCTCGGTTGCTGGGTGCTCTTTCAAATCACTCTCATCCCCAGTCAACTGCATTATTTCATTGATTCACTGTACAGCAGCAGCTATATTGGACTCAGCCTCCAGACCTGTATAGCAAATCGATGGCCACAGAGACGCAATTACAGAAGTCACAAATGCTGAAAGCCACAAAAGGAAAATGGCTGCGTTCTCTCTCCCTGACTGGGGCCCCATGGAATGCTGCTTCACCATCTCATCAGCATTATTAAAAGCTGCCATTTACCGACCAAGTACAATGCGCCCGTATTTTATATATACCTTTGTACGTTGTGCTAAGTACTTGATTTACATAATCTCATTTAATCCTCATGGTAAAGCTATGGAGCAGTACGAATGCTTCTATACAAGTGGTGACAAGGAGAAAAAGTTAAAAGTTAATCTATAACCACCACTTTTACTATTCAATGAGCACCTGCTGAACACATCTGGGGGAAATCTGCCATGTTTCCAATCGACAAGCCAGCAATATTGGTTATCTAATAACTGTCCTTCCTTGCTCATTTCTACTCTTGAAGCACCCACTCAAAAATGGGAAGACCATCCATTTGGGAGCAGAAACAAGCCAAGTTCCCTAATCTTTATAACAGGAGGTGGAAAGAATGCCCACTCATCTGGTAAAAGTATGTACATCACTCTCCAACCACAACAGAAAATGCTGGAACCTCAGGCATGCAGCAAGTGCTCAACCTTGGCTTGACTGCTGTCCAGAACCTGCCAAAAATCCAGCTGAAGCGGCAGATAGTTGAGAAAGATACACTAAGTCTACAATCTTCTGAGTTATTTATGCTCTCTTCCTTTACAAAGTGAAATCACCACAAAGCAATTTACCTGGACCACATTAGCTCAGCTACCCACAGAAGTACTTTCATGAGTTGAGATCCATTATTACACTCTCAGCTCCTACTGAGAATCTATATAAAATATCACCTTTTAAAGAACATTAGCACAATTTCCTCAGAACAGCAACTGATGGCATTTTTCTATTACGAGTCTCAACATTCCTTATATAAATAGTCCTCTTAGAATTCACTGCCCCCCATGGGAATGCAAGCTGGTGCAGCCACTCTGGAAAACAGTATGGAGGTTCCTCAAACTAAAAACTAAAACTAAAAATAGAACTACCCTACAACCTAGCAATTGCACTACTAGGCATTTATCCACGAGATATAGGTGTGCTGTTTTGAAGGGGCACATGCACCCCCATGTTTATAGCAGCACTATCAACAATAGCCAAAGTATGGAAAGAGCCCAAATGTCCATCGATGGATGAATGGATAAAGAAGATGTGGTATATATATACAATGGAATACTACTCGTCAATCAAAAGGAATGAAATCTTGCCATTTGCAATGACATGGATGGAACTGGAGGGTATTATGCTAAGTGAAATTAGTCGGAGAAAGACAAAAATCATGACTTCCCTCATATGAGGACTTTAAGAGAAAAAACAGATGAACATAAGGGAAGGGAAACAAAAATAATATAAAAACAGGGAGGAGGACAAAACAGAAGAGACTCATAAATATGGAGAACAAACTGAGGGTTGCTGGAAGGGTTGTGGGAGGGGGGATGGGCTAAATGGGTAAGGGGCATTAATGAACCTACTCCTGAAATCATTGTTGCACTATATGCTAACTAATTTGGATGTAAATTTTAAAAAATTAAAAAAAAAAAAAAAAAAAAAGAATTCACTGCCCTCAAAACACTCATGCCTGTGGATGAAATTGTATGCTTACTTTATCTGGCAATGATCACATGCCCCACCCGGTTTCCCTTTGTGCCCTCGTTTCCAGGAAGCTCAGTACTAAATTTAGTGCTCAACTATAGCCATTCTCACACAATTCAATATACACAGATATCTTTCTGCCTTCAAAAGAGAACTTTTCCCCCTGTGAGCTGCTGTACTTACTTTTCCCCCAATGATCAAATAGTACATGTTCATTACAGAACATATGGAAAGTACAGGAAGATATAAAGCAGCAAGAAAAATAATTTCAAATGGCTTCTGATCGCTTTTTAAAAATCTGATTTAGCTGTCTGGGCCTATCCCTGCTTTAATGCATCCATCCCTGGCATACAATTTATTTTCGGAGGCAGGGAACTCCTGGCTAGCCAGGCCTCAGACGAGGCGGTGCTACACGCACGTTTCTGTGTAGCAGAGCGAGGAGAGAAAGGAGGCACAGAACACAAAGGCTGAATGTGTTTGGAATAACAGATGCTGGAGCTAGAAAGGATGTTTAGGATCATCTGGTCGAATCCCTTCATGTTTCTAATAGGGAGCCCCATCTCCCCAGGCCAGGCTCCTGGTGGCCGCGCTAATGTTCACCTCCAGAGGAATACGGCTCATCTGACCGGCCTAAGTGCCAGGACTTTCACTGGGTCACGTTTACTGGTGGATGGAGCAGCCAAGTGTCAACAGAGACACGCCCCCACCTCCCTCTCTCTTCACTTCCCTTCTACAGAGTGCCAGCTGGGTCCCCTCCGAGCCTGCCTCTGGCAAGTCCTACCGGCTCCCTCAGTGCTCCTACATGTGTGCCTAGAGCCCCTCAATCCTGTAGTTAGGCAGGGATAGTAAAGTGTCAGAATTCAGATTTAAGGGGTGGAGGGAGGAGGTATACCGGAGTGCTGGTTAGGGGGTTAGCAGCTAGTAGCCCAGATTGGAAAGTAAAAGCAGAATTTTGCTTCCCATATGGCTTCAGGTCTCTGTGCACGTCCCCCTCTCAGCTTCCCCGCAGGGAGGAGGGGAGGCTGGCAGGCTAGATCTAGACAGTCCTGGATGCCTGGCTATTCCCTCATTTAACAGCACTTAGGGCCCTAGCGTCTAGTATCTCAGAGGGAGGTGGGCCTCTACCTAGCACAGAACACCCAGTTCAGTAAAAAGGAAGAGAAATGCTCAGTGAGAGACTCAAGGAGTAGGAAAGATATGGTGGAACTCTTCAACAATTAAAAGTAAGACGTTCTTTTTTTTTTTTTTTAAGATTTTATTTTTAGGTAATCTGCACACTCAATGTGGGGCTCAAATGTATATGCTGAGATCAAGAGTCACATGCTTTACTGACTGAACCAGCCAGGCGCCCCTAAAAGCATAAGGTTCTAAAAGGATGAATGCTCAAGGAATTTGAAGGCCAACTATTTTTTAATGTTGAAAAACCCAGGTGACTACAGGGTCAAGTCCGGTAAAATTGGAAACAGGCTGATTTTCAAATAAACCACAATAGTGGGTTGAATTTAAATTATAAATATTAAATGACCTTGACCAGAATCAAAGTGTAGCTTCCTAGAAAATGCTTCCTTTCCACCATTTAGTAAAGTTGGTTGTAAATCACTGAACCACAGACCTTTGCAGCTGGAAAGGCTTGTAGCTTTTATCCAATCTGACCAATGTTTACAAATAATCTTAAAAGGAATCTCCCAAAAACATGAATCATAAATTATATACATACCTAGTCAGCAGAAACTGTATACAGAGTATATAGAGGAGGAATTGGCTGCTTTAAATAGGCATTACAGAAAGGACCTCCAGGTTCAGTTTTTGCTCTGGTGACATAAACCCAAACCCCCTAGTACCTCTAAAAAACCTGTGACCTACAACAATTTTGAAATGGCAACTTTGAAGGCAGTCTAACCTCTATTTCCAAGAATATTTCCAGCCCTCTCTGTGCTGCTTCCTAAGGCATGCACAGACTCTGAATAAAACCTCAGAGAAGAGAAGAGAAAAGGCAGGCAGAGTTTCCAGCATTCTCTTTGGTCTGTAGCTGGATGAGCCCTGTGATACTGGGGCACATGCTGATCGCCATTACTTACCAACTGTACCTTGTCCTGGGATGGCAGGGAACCCAAGAGAAGTAACCAACATAGCCTGTGTCCTCAAGAGGATTACACACTGAGTACCAGATAGGTATTGGAGAACCTAATGCGACAAGGTGGATAGCGTGGAGGATGAGAAGGTTGAAAACAGTTCCAGGCTAGACATGGAACTGCCAGAGAGGGGCCTTACGATGACTAGGAGCTGAAAAGGCAAGGAGGCGTGTTCTCCACCGCTGCAGCTTTGCAAACACGTGCACTGTCTGGGTTTCTTTTCTATGACGCCTAGCAAAATGTTTACCTGTGTTATTTTTGCCATTGCAAGAAACAAGTTGGCCGTAACGAAGCAACACAAATCTAACTCCTAATCAAATGACTCAGTGCTCACCAGTCCACTCACCCCAGAGCGTGGCCTCTGGTGCAAAGGATACACACCAACAACACTTAGTCCCTGTTGGATGCGTGTACGTGCGTGTGTGCAGGGGGTAAGGGGACAAGCAGGGGTTGGTGGACACAAAGGCCCAGAGCAGCCCCCTGACCAACTCCTATTTTCCCTCCTATGCAGTTAAAGAGAACATATTTTAAAGACGAACTTCAGGGGCACCTGGGTGGCTCAGTCCACCCAGTCAGGTAAGTGTCCGACTTTGGATCAGGTCATGATCTCACAGTTTATAAGTTTAAGCCCTGCATCGGGCTCTGTGCTGACAGCTCAAAGCCTGGAGCCTGCTTCGGATTCTGTGTCTCCCTCTCTCTCTGCCCCTTCCTCGCTCTCTCCCTCTCAAATATGAATAAACGTTAACAAAAATTTAAAGACAAACTTCAGTATGAAGGTAAATTGTGCGGATGGTACTTTTCCCCCAAATACTTTGCGTTT
This sequence comes from Panthera leo, assembly GCF_018350215.1. Lineage (NCBI taxonomy): Eukaryota > Metazoa > Chordata > Mammalia > Carnivora > Felidae > Panthera > Panthera leo. The sequence continues at coordinate 70,202,097 of NC_056687.1, forward strand.
GTCTTTAATGTCTCCTCGCCTCGGCCCCTGTGACAGGTATGTTACTAGCAAGATGTACGCATCTATTACTTCTATTCTGAATGATTTCAGCAGGTGAGACTGGGATAGGAGCACTCACATCCGGGGTGGTCTGAGGGAGGGGAGTGAGCCGGTGTCCTGGAGAGCGCTGGTCCTGAAAAATTTCTCTTCCTAGACAGCGTGGTCTCCTCTTCCATCTCTAAAGCAGGAAGAGGGGCCTGGCTGAAAACCCAAGTGGCAGCCAGTTGGGTGTGCACGGTCACGTCTTCGGGGAGCCCCTTTCCTCTTGCCAGGGACCCCTGGGTCGTTCCGCTCTCAGTGTGAGAAGGGGCAGTTCTTCCTTCTGACCCTGAACTGGATGGCAAGCGAAGTGTCCCCAATGCTGAAAGCAGACACCAACAATTAAAATTCCACCAGCAGACTTCAAAATGTCTGAATAATGTTTGAGTGGGCTCACCTCTGACCTCCATGAAAACAAATTAAGAGCAATTATTCATTCTATGAAAAATTAACTCCTGAGTGAGAGATCACAAACCAAGACAAAGACTGTTTTCAGATCTCACAAACAAAGGCTGCATTTTGTGGTGAAGTTACTCTAAAAGGGGCACAATGAAGCTAAGTATCAGATGATATGGGATCAAAGATCGGACTCTGATCACCATGATTCATCACTCACATTCCATAATGCTGGCCCCAGAATTATTTACTTGAATTCAACATAAACAAAATTTCCAAAACCTGGATGACCAACAAACTCAGGCAGCATCAGGCGCAAGTCTAAGCTCTGTGTCCATCATGTCATGAAGGGAACATAAAATACTGTCATTCGTACTCTTTATAGAATTGAGTCCCTCAACCCGACCCCCTGCAACAAGCTCATGAAAGCAGGGGGCCATCTTTGATGGCATCATCTTCTACTTTTAGGCTGTTACCAAGTTCGTATCAATTTTCCTTTGTGAAGAGTCTTTACCAATTGCTTCCTCTCTACCCCTGAGGCCACCAGGCCATGGATCTTAGCACCAGGCATCTGGACTTCTATGTCCGCCTGGGTGGTCCCCCTGATGCCAGGTTCACTCTGCCCCATCTCCCACCCCAGACATCTTATACCTGCCTGCCAGGTGAATCCCCCCCAAATTCGCTTTAATCATGTCACTGCCTTGTTCAAAAACCTTCGGTGACTCTTCCTACAACACCAAATCTAAACTGCCTGGTTTTCTAAGTCCTCTGTGACTCCTCCTCACCCCATGCACACAACTATCCTCTCCTCCATGTGTGACTTACACCCTCCCCCATGGGAAGCTGCCAGCCTTCCCACTCCACAAAAAGACCACACTTCTGTCCTTTTCCTCACATGGTCTGTGCATCCCACTCCTAAGCTATCCCTCCCACCGTGCTCAGACATACAGACTTAGGCTCAAATCCCAGCTTTAAAACCTATTAGCTGTTTGACCTATACACCTCTGATTAATTACCATCTCTACCTTCAGTTTCCAAATTCCTAAAATGAGAATAACGTGACCTCATCGGCTTGCGGTGAGAATTGAGAGAATAGATATGTTGGTATACAGTAGGTACCTAAGCGGTGTCAGTTTTCTGTGTCTTCCCTTCCTCAGTCAAATCTTACACATCCAGCCCTAGCCATTTCTTGAAACTTTTTGCTAGAAGTGGCAAGCCACCGAGCTGTGCAGATTCAAGCAGGAACCGCCATTTGGGCAGCCACGCAGCCTACCAGACCAGATCTGGTATCTCTGAGGCTGTGGTGTGGGGCATGATCAGCGGGTGTCCTTTGGACTCAGTCTGGCCATGGAATGTCAATTCCCAGGACTTCTCGGGGCTGTAGGCAAATCTGCACCCTCAGCTGGTCTATGCTGATAACTCACTTAATCACAGCATGCCACAGATGGAGCCTGAGCCACAGGGGTGAGCTACCCCAGCCCAGGACCCTTGGATGGGCACTCAGGATGGGGAAGAGGGAGACTGGCAGAAACTTCATCTTCCAGGACCGGACATACATGAATGAAATGAGCATCGTTGGCACAAACTCACCTCTGGTGAGGCTCTGGGAAGTCAGAGCTGTTGCTGTGTCAGACCCAACAGGGGAAATGGTGAAATTTGTTTTCCTGGAAGAGTCATTTCTTCCTCTAGCATCTGCTGCTTCAGTTTGTGGAATGAAGTTTTCTGGAGCATCTGAAGAAGTGTGGCTCTTTCTGGGGGTCTGAGTCATCACGCCCTCCTTGGAGACCACCGTTGAAAAGTCCATTTGGTTCTGATCAATGGTGATGTTTTCTATGTGGGGTTTGGTGCTACTTTCTGGCCAGTGGTTCCTTACCACAGCTGAAACAATAAGAAAATGGATCAGTAAGAGCCTGCTGGTTCTCTGTCTGCCATGAGCAGATACTCAGTAAAGAATTGGATTCAGGTAGAATAATTTCACCTTTCTTTTTTTCCACACAGTAATTATTCTTACAATGCAGTGGGAGAAATTATGTAGCAACAATACTATGGTAGTATTGAATTTTACAGTAAGTGGAATAAATGATGAAAACGGACAGAAAGAGACCAATACAGGGCTCAGGGGAGAGGACCTGAAGCTCTGGGATCCAGGCAGACTCCGGGAGGGGCGCAGGGGACGCAGGTCAGGTGTGAGCAGGGGGAAGGAAGCACTCGCATGCATCAAGGTTGTGAATTGTGTCTTCTGCATGGTAGGAGGGTAAAAGCTGGCAGCTCTCGATCCTGACACCTACTCTTGCAGGCAGGGGGTGGGAGGTGGGACATGCCTAATTCTGGAAAAACATGTGAAGGATTTGGCAATATTACCAAAACCTTTGTAACGTAAATAGGTTTGATGCAGTGCTTTTGTTTTCTTTGAATTTATCCTAAGGAAATACTCAAGAATGTGGACAAAAATTTAGCTGCACTGATAGTCATGATGTCATTGTTTATAATAGCAAAAAAGAAAGGAAGGAAGAATAGAAGGAAGGAAGGAACAAACAAAACTGAAAATCCTACAGCCGCAGATCAATTAAACCAGTTGCATTGTGTCCGTATGGAAGGACATGATGAGGTATTAAAATGTTATAAAAATAAAGACGTTTTACAGGTATTATTGAGTTAAAACAACAGGTTTCAGGGGCCCCTGGGTGGCTGGGTTGGTTAACTGCCCGACTTCAGCTCAGGTCATGATCTCGCAATTTGTGGGTTCAAGCCCCACATTGGGCTCTCTACTGTCAGTGTGGAGCCCACTTTGGAGCCTCTGTCTCCCTTTCTCTGCCCCTTCCCTGCTGTCACTCTCTCTCAAAAATAAAACATTAAAAAATTTTTTTTAAAGTTTCAAAATAGAATTGAGAGTATAGTCTCATTTTGGTAAAAAAAAAAATATAACAGCAATCATGTATGTGTGTGCATGCCAACCACGGAGGTATGTTCTCGACATGTCCTCATTTGTTCAACCCTTGTGCAATGTCAAGGTAGGTGCTCTTCTCCAACTCTGCCCGGGAGGCAGAGGAGGTACAGGGCGGGGGCTCATATTGCTTGCCCAAGTCACCAGACAGCCTGCTCCCTGCCCAAGCCCCTGAGCATTCAGCTGTGCCCAGTGCTCAGGACAAAGCGCGTGGTAACAAATCCTCCTGTTCCCCCTCGCTTCCGGCGCAGGGGTGTTGAGGAAAGGTTGCTTATTAGTACGGACTGTTATTTGACATTTATAAATTAGGGGATGGATTTAGATTAGTCGGGAAATATACTGAAGTGATCATTTTCTGCCATATTGCCCAACATGATGGCAGAGAGGGCATGAGTTACAAACATCACGATCAGGTGAAAGTTGAGGGGAAACCGGGCGCAGAAGCAACCATCTGTGGAATTAGGTATCATTTATCAAGGCAGGGGGTTCAGAGTCAGGGCCGGTTGGTGGGACGCCCAAGTCCAGCCCAAGGAGGGTGCCTTGTACTCTGAAGATGTGTGCACACGACGCAGCCACGGCTTGGAAGAGGGAGCCCCACCACTGCTGGGGTGTCAGCTCCTGAAACCAAGACTAAAACACAGACCACATTTTAAGAGCCATTTCCCTGGATATCCAAGCTAATGTGGAAGTGAATATGAAATACATGTGCTAATTGGAGGGCACAGAGTTTAATGAGTTTCTAGAGAAAGCAATGAGGACAAGGACCATTTAAAGTTATTGCTGATTACATGGGTCCCTTAAAAACCTATTTTTATTTTCCTCATTTGGGAAGGATATTTTTCATTCTGCTTAGGATCACGGGCTGTGAGCACTGCTGAGAGACCTCGGTGGGAATGAATGAAGTCACTTCTATCTGTATGAGTCAGGCAAAACATGGCCAGCCATCTGACCAGTAGCGGCTGCAGGCAGAACCTATGGTTCAGCTCAAAATATCACACTTTCCCAAAAGGAACGAGTTATCTTCTAGATCAGCTCTAAGAGATGTATAAAGTAAGACGCAAATGCAAACCACATATGTAAGTTTACTTTAAAAAGTAACAGATGAGGGGCGCCTGGGTGGCTCAGTCAGTTGGGCGACTGACTTCATTTCGGCTCAGGTCATGTGATCTTACAGTTCATGACTTCAAGCCCCACGCTGGGCTCTGCATTGACAGCTTGGAGCCTGCTGGGGATTCTGATTCTCTCTCTCCCTGTCTCTCTCCTCTCCCCCTACTCATGCGCTCTCTCTCGCTCTCTCTCTCTCTCTCTCAAAATAAATAAATAAACTTAAAAGTAACAGAGGAAATTAATTTTAATAAATATTTTACATACCTGACACATTCAAAATAGTAGCATTTCAATATGTAATTGATATAAAAGTTGAGATACTTTGCATTCTTCTTTTGGTATGACACTGTAAATTCCAGAGTATGATACTAGCTGTACTTCAAGAGCACAACAGCCACATGTGGCTAGTGGCTACAGCACTGGACAATGCAGTTCTAGGTCAATGGTTCTCCACATTTCCTCCACTCTGGTCCACTCCCACCAGAAGTATGGCTCATTTATTGGGGTTGGAGGGGTAGTGATTTTTAAATCTTCCATAAGAGATTCTGACAAACTTTCTTAAAGGAACCCTTTCCTCCCCAAATCCCTTGAGAATCGCTGCTTTCGTGCTTCTTATTCTGTTTCCCGTAATTGATAATTAACAGAAACTTCCTGGAGAGGGGAGGGACGTTGCCAAGCATCTGGGTTCCTCTGGGGTCCAGCCCCAGACAGGCAAGGACCACATTCACCTGAAAATGGGATTTGGAGGGGTGTTTCCAGGGGCAGCCACCAAATCCACAATTTCAACTTGAGACCAGAGACCCACACAACATCTTCCCTTTGTTCTTTCTATTTGAGCTGCAAGGCAAATTGTCCTCTCCAGATAAGGTGAAAGGGTCTGAGGATGCTCCCTCTATCCTCCTGGTCATTTGGGCACAATGAAGAGAGAGTGTTCTTAAAAGAAGCCAGAAAAAAAGTGATTGTGGGGAGGTAGAAGCGACCCAAAACCAATGCCTGGAAGCTGGTAAGCCATGAGCAAAGGAAGAAAATGAATTTTGCTCTATTATAGCCTTAAGATGAGGGTGACACTTGGCTATTGTTGAGCCTCTGAGGAAGCCCATGGCTGAGGAAGCAGCAACATGCCCTTCTTCACAGAACTGGGAATGTCCCTAGGAGTTCCACTGCAGTCTTTAGAAGGTATGGAATGGCCACATAAAGACAAGACATGAGTCGCACTGAACCATGCTGTCTCCCTGGAGGGGTGACAAAAGATGGAAGAAGGAAAAAGAAATGTACCCTATAAACAAAACAAAAAAGGCAGACCGTAGTCTTGCATTGTCCCAAATCATCCTACCACTATAAACGAAATATACTAAATAAAATATGTTTTACACAATATTTCTAAATGCATTGCTGAGTTGGCAAGTAAGTAAAGAATCACATCTTCTAAGGCCAAACATGAACCAAGAGCTGGAATACAGAGAAGTGAGCTAATTCTCGGCAGTTAGAAGCTGCCCTGGGGCACCTGCTCAACTTTTGTGAGCTTGAACTTCTGGTCTGATTATTAGGAGGATGTAGGAGACAGGAGACAAAACTCTTAAGGAGAGAGTCTGAGAGGAAACTCAGACTGTATAAAGCTGGGACTAGGGCTATACTATGGGTGTCAGACACATAGGGAAAAAAAATCTGCCCTGCAGAAGGGGGCCAGCAGGGAAAAGTGGCCTTTGATCTTGGTTTTAGATGAAGGAAAATAAATCTCACTCAAGAATTTGTAACCGGAAAGGTAGCCCTCATGTGGGTATGCAGCACAAACTCACAATACTTGTATGGTCTAAACCTCAAGCCAAGGATATATTTTAAAAGTGGTCTTGAACTTTGTGAATATACTAAAACCACTAAATTATATACTTTAAGAGGGTGCATTTTATGGTATGTAAATCATATCTCAAATACACATGCACATATGTGCACCCACATATACCCCATTAGTATGAAGGAAAAGTGGTTCGGATATACAGTGCCTCTTGCTTTGCAGAAATAAATGTGAATGCTCTCTAAATGAACATACCTTCAATCCGATTTTATCATTCATTGATAAAATTCTAAGGAATAAGAGATCACTGTCAAAAAGCACAAAATATAAAAGGAAAAAAGGCATCAGTGGGTAAAAGTCAGCAACCTAGATAGGCAAAGCCTTCAAATACTGGAAATATCAGTCAAAGAATGTAAGTATATAAAATACATAAAAAGAAATAAGAAACTAAAAATGAGAGAGAGACTATAAATAATGGCCAAAAGAAGTGAAAGAACTCTAAATGGAAATTCTAAAAATGAATAAAATATAATGATTGAAACTAGGAAACTTGACAGATTTAGATACGGCTGAAAAAAGAACTAATAATTACAAGACAGATGATGAGAGAACACCCAGATGATATAAAAAGATAGAAGATATGGAAAAGAGAGGAAGAGACAAGAAAGATAGGAGTGAGAAAGTCCAATATATATATAACTGGAGTTCTAGGCGGAGAAGAGAGAAAAGAGAGAAATGGCGATATTCAAAAAGGTAATGGCTGAGAATTTCCCTCAAACTAAGGAAGCCCAACAAATCCTTAGAAAACAAAATAGTACAGAAATATAAACTCACATCATAGTCAAACTGCAGAAAACCACAGACAAGGTACATCTTAAAAACAACCAGAACAGGGAAAATGACAAATCATGTATAGAAGATGACAATTAGACTAACAGCTGATTTCTCAACAGCAATAATGGAAGTCCAAAACCAGTGGGTAAATATTGTACATTCAGTAAAACTATCTTTGAAAAATATCCTGAGACTCTCTTTCAAAAAAGAAACATTTTCAGTCAAATTTCAGTTTATCAACCACCTCCACAAAAGGAAATTAGGGAGAATTTTATGTCAAGCAAGAAAAACAATGCTAGATAAAAGCTAGAAGAGGCAAGAAGATATAATGAGCAAAGAAAATGGTAAATATGTGCATAAATCTAAAGCAACATTGAATTTCTAAAATAATTTCTCATCTGTGGGATTAATAAAACAAGATAAAGCAAACCATGGATAACAATAGCGCATAAGTCAGGAGGGCATAACCAGAATCATGTTGTGTTGAGGGTGACTTTAAGTTGTGTAAAAAATGCATTTTCAAGTTCCTCAAGCTGACCCTGAAGAACAGAGAGTGTATCACTTCCAACTGGTAGAGCTTGCAGTAATATGAAATTTCCATTGAGAGAAACTAATTAATATTGCCTAAAACCAAAACAATGAATCAACAAATAGCAATTTAAGCATGTTACTGAGAGGTATGGACAGGATTACTAAAAGAGCTTGTTAAAAGGGTTGAAAGTGGCTGATTCTGGGAAGCGGAAAACGATTGGTAGTAGGAGTGGTCAGGGTTTTTTATAATAGCCTTATAAAACATATTTGATCTTTAAACTATGTATGAGTTTGATAAAAAATAAGAATTTAAATTCAAAGAAGTTAGATAACGAGCCAGGGTAAACGCCTACAGCGGATGATAAAAGTTTAGCATTCCTAACACGTGAAGTTTTTCAAAGTCCTAAGATGTAAAGGGCACCTGGGTGGCTCAGTCTAAGGTTAAGGGTCCGACTAGATTTTGGCTCAGGTCATGATCTCACGGTTATGAGTTTGAGCCCCACACTGGGCTCTGCCCTGACAGCACGAAGCCCGCTTGCGGTTCTCTCTCTCCCTCTCTCTCTGACCCCTCTCCCACCTCTTTCTCTCAAAGTAAATAAGCTTAAAAAAATTCCTAAGATGTACATCTCACAAAGAACATGAATATGTGATTCACAGAAGAAAATGTATAATTTGAGAATAAATACATGACAGTATTGTTGGAAAGAAATAAAATACAAATGTAAACTAGAAAAGCCTTTTTTTCAACTTTTTATATAAATTTATATTTGCCTATCAAATTGGCAAAGACTCAAAAAATGATAAGATGTAGTGTCACTGAGGGCATAGCAGACTGGCACCTCTATACAACACCAATAAGAATGTAACTGGCACATTCTGGTGAGAAATTCCTCAATCCATTGCAAAAGTCTTAAAAATAGGCATATATTTCGACCCAGGAATTCCATTTTTGGAAATTAATTTCAAGGAAATTCTTAAGGATATGCACAGATTCAGGCACAGGGAAGTTTACCACAGCATTGTTTATAATAATGAAAATTGGAAACAACCTAAATTTCTGCAATAGGACCTTGTAAGTAATTATAAGACAACAAGATTTTAAAGGGCTGACCAAAATATATTATTGATACAGTTTTAGATATGTACTATGTTCACCCTGTACAGTTAATTAAAAATATAAATTAAAAAATGGCATGTACCATATGACCTTATGTTATTAAAAATAGATGTGTTTAGGGGCACCTGGGTGGCTCAGGTGGTTAAGCATCCAACTCTTGATTTCAGCTCAGGTCATGATCTTACAGTTTGTGAGTCTGAGCCCTGCATTTGGCTCTGCACTGACAGCACAGAGCCTGCTTGGGATTCTCTCTCCCTCTCTCTGCCTCTCCTACTCATGCTCTCTCTCTCAAAAAGAAAATAAACATTAAAAAAATATATATGTATATATAAACATAAATAAATATGCATATATTTATAAACATAAACATATATATACCTATGTATCTGTTTAAAAACCTGCATCTCCTGGGGTGCCTGGCTTGGCTCACTTGTAAGAGTATGCGACTCTTGATCTCAGGGCTGTGAGTTCAAGCCCCATGTTGGGTGTAGAGATTCCTAAAAATAAACTTTAAAAAAAAAAAAAAAAAAGCATCTTCTAAGAAAAAGAACAAAAAAGTTGGTATCTTGGTAAAAGGACTCTAGGTCTGGAAGCCTTCTTAGAAGGGGCTTTCTTTGGTCCCTAGACTGCTCCCTAAGGTAGGTAAAGCCTGTAGACTTTCGATATAAAGGTGGCTCATGCAACTTGCTCATAATACAGCTATTTCTGAAACATAAGCATTATGAGTGGCCTTGAGCACCCAGCTGAAGGACTGATGAGTTTACCTGTGTCTGGACAACCAGCCTCTGGGTACCTAACCACTCAGCACCAGCTGTGGCCATAGCTGGTGGCCTGATCAAGGGGATGACCATCTGTCCACAGCAACTAGAGACTGAACACACCCCTGGTCAGTACTGCCACTGCTGGGCCCTGTGGGCGTTAGGGACCTGTGGGCTTATGATGCCACCTCTACCCTCTTTCCCTCAGTTGCAGGTGCCATAGCCACCTGGATTGATCAGAAATTCTTACCTGTACCGTCACTCTTCTTCTGGGGATGTTTCCCTTTCTTCCCCCCGGAACACATGACGGGGAAAGTCACCTGCTTACCCCACCTTGAGAATCTGTGTTCTCTATGTGGACACTCTCTCATCTAAAAGGAAAGGAGCCTGCCTCCAGCTCCCTGTCTGGATATAGAAACTCAGTACTTACTTAACAAGAGAAGCAGTGGGTAACATACAAACTGGCTAAAGTCAGGCTGTCTGTGTTAGACTTCTGGTTCTACCATGTACATGCCGTATGACCTTGGATGACATATGTAATTTCTCTGCCTTGGCTTCTTCGTCTGTAACAGGGGGATAATGACAGCACCTACCTCACTGGGCTGTGACACAGTACACACACATGTGAGAGTGTCAAAGACTATCTGGTCCGTAGTGAGTGCTACACCCATTGCAGCTGTTCAAGGGGTCTAGGTCTCTCAATGTGAACGGACAGATTTGGACATGACTTTGGCAGGCACTGCTAACCAACCCCTCTACAGGCAGCAGAGCAGAGCTAGTTGCAGAGGTACAAGCTCTGCTGGAAGCTAGGGGTGCACCCCCTGAAAGGACTGAGGTGGGCTCTGTGAGCTGGGGCCTCGCTCTGGCTTTGCTCCAGGACACTCTGCCAGCAGATGCAGGGAGAACTAGGAAGGCACAGTGTGAGAGCCAGACCCACCTCTGGCATAAGCCCCTGATGTTACTGGCCCAGGGTTCCAAAAGAATAGTATTCCACTGCCTGCTGTTGAACTCTGGATGTCCCTCTACTTCTTTATTACCTATGAACTACTCTTCAGAAGGGGATTAACTAACCATGCGGCACCCCAGCCCACCCACTCTGCCACCCATTCACAATCTTTTGATTGTGAACATGCAAGTGCTTGACATGATTCCATGCTCTATCTTGGTGGGGGAACAATGAGTCCAGTGCTAAAATATTTATTGAGGTCCAAGGATGAATCCCTTCAGAAGCCCTGAGTTGTTTAGGAGTACTGTGGTTGAATTTTGGTTTTGCCGTAGCTCCCTGTTCAGCACAGGGGTAAACCCCGAGTGGGAGAGAAATTTAGAGTAAAGCGGCTAGGAGTCAGCAGGGACCTAACACGTGCAGGGGGAGAATCCAGAACCTGCTCTGACTCTTGGCAGAGAAGAGAAATGGCCTTGGAGAAATGGAAAGAAGGTACACCTCAGGCTTCAGAGTCTGGGCCGGAGAAGGAGGATGAAGACCCTGTGCCCTACTGGACACTCAGGGGCAGCCTCTGAGGCTGGCTCTCCTCACCTCACCCATCCCTCTCCCCAGATAGTCAGAGGTACTTGCTCAACCTCACTCACATCCCACGGCAACTGAGCCGCACCAACCAGCCTCATACTGGAGTTGAGATGTCCCAACCTCCCAGGTATATTTGAGCTGGAAATACCGTCTTTCCCTCTGCACTCAGCCCCCTGTGTCAAGACAGTTTCATTGCTTTGCCTGTTTTTTCCCCCAAGTTGACAACTTCCACTTCTGTAGTGTCTTCATGTTCTAAAACATCTGTTTGTGAACCAACATCAGGGATGCTAGCACAGCCTGGAGTAGGATTTCCTAATTAGCAGCTGCTATAGAGTCAACTCCTCACCACCCACCCCATGATTTGGGGTTTTTCAACATGCATTGTTTCTGAGCAGTGGAGTGGGTGTGTACAGGGAGTATGCTGTGTCATCCAAAGAGGCAATTTCCTCCCAGAGGGCCCAGCCCGCCCCCACATTGCACTGTCAACCACTCCTGTGGGCCCTATGTCACAGAGTTAAAGCAGGATCCCTTTATTTTCATTTCCCTCCATTTAGAATCAGATTTCACAAACAGCTACTCAGTGCTTACCACGTGCTAAATGTTTTCAAGGGCATTTATCTCATTTAATGAGAATGACAGCTGGTCAAGTGGGTATCATGGCACCCGGGAAGAAGGGCAGAAAGATTAAGTGGTTGTTCAAGGTCATGCACTAAACGGCAGATTCACAATCTGAACCCAGCTCTTGTTCCCTCACATCCCAGCTTATTCTGTGACATGGGCTTTAAGGCATTGGTCAGGGAACAACGTCCCCCTGGTCTTCAAACCCCGGTCTCAAATCCATGAGCAATGTCCCACTCCTCCCTAAGAGGAGCAACCTAGCCTGTGGCACAGGGGCTTTGGAATCAGACGGGTTTGGTTTGATGATAGCTGCACTTATTAGCAGGAACACTGAGCAAGAAGACCTCTAAAGCAGCTTCTCAGAGATAATTTTAATGAGTAATGAAAAGAATAATAATAAAGAGTGGAGGCAGAATGGAGAATGAGTTTGAGAGACAAGAAAAGCCTGTTTTCAAAATATGAAGTGAGGGGTGACATTATAACTTCCCACTGGAAATGTCTGACAGGCCGTTAAAAATTTGGGACTGTCAATTAGGAAGAGGGATGAGGAGATGGAGTATGAAGGGAAAAGTGACGGTCGAGGACTGAATTAAGGGGAACCTTGAATCAGAGGGAGAGGAAGAGTCAGTGAAGGAGACACAGAGGACCAGGGAAGGATAGGATGAATTGAAATAGGAGCCAGCAAGGCAATGAGTGCCGAGACACCACAGAGAGGCAGGGGCCAAGCCTGTGGAAAGGCCAGAGAATAGTCAACCAGAGTCCCCGGGACTTTCCGGAGTGTCACGTGGCAAAGAGAAGATGAAACTCAGATTGTTAGGGGTTAAGGCTCATGAGAGAACGTTCTGGAAAAGACACTGACTTCCCCCCCTCCCCCAGCTGTGAATTCCCTGTTTCTGGCTCCCCCTCAGAGCTTTCCTGGGATCCCTCAACTTGGGGAACACATGGGAGAGCTGGGTGCTTTCTAGCCACATGACTGCATGTGCTAGCATGGGTTCTCATACCAACGATAGTGAATTTCTTTATAATTTTTAGAGATTTTCCTCAGATTCAATTGCTCACACAGGACTAGAACTGAAATGAAAAAGCTCACTTTTTAATCCCCTTTTTGGTATGGTAGATGGCTGTAAACCACAAGAGGAGCAAGACATTGTCCACTGGAACTTTATAGGAGGATGGAATTTTGCCCCTATTCTCAGAGATCGAATTAAGAAATCCCACATGTTTACAAACTGCAAAGCGCTTCTTTACTTGATAATTTCAGGGGGCTAAATTATCCTGTTGGGTCCTGACATTCTGCATGGCAAGCAAGATAGGAATTCTTACCCCATTTTAGGAACAGAAGGCTAAGCCTCAGTACTAAGGTCACATGCCTAGAATAACCCAGAACTAAGTGGCAGGATGGAGACCAGAGCCCAGCCCAGCCCTTTCTTTCTGGTGTCTTTCCTAGTTAACCACACCCAAATGAAGCCAGTGAGGACTGAGAAGACAGGAGCTCAGCCAACTCTTCCCAAACTAATTTATGGCATGTAGCCTGCTTCGCTAGCTAACATCCAGTGCTTTGCATCATGCATTCTGGCCAAAGTTGGGAAATTGCCTGGGTTGTCCTTGGTGCCCCCATCCCTCTCTGAAAGTGACCCCTGCCCTTAGGGACCATAGCAATGAACTAATCTGACCCTCAGACAGGACCGGGGTCCAAGAGGGACAATAATAGCGCCAGGTCCATAATACGTCCAGTGGGTGGCATTTATAAATTCAAAAGACTGTTTACTTTCATACTCATTAGGACAGCTATTATCAAGGAAAAAAAAAAGGAAAAGAAAAAGAAAGGAAAGTAGGTGTTGACGAGAACTTAAGAGAAATTGGAACTTCCGTGCATTGCTGGTAGGAATATAAACTGGCACAGCCACTGTAGGAAACAGTTTGGTCATTCCTCAAAAACTTAAACATAGAATTGCCATATGATCCAGCAATTGCACTGCTAGGGACATACACAAAAGAACTAAAGGCAGAGAATCAAACAGACATTTGTACACACGTGTTGACAGCAGTATTATTCACAATAGCCAAAAGGTTGAAGCAACCCAAATGCCCATTGATGGATGACTAGATGAGCAAAATGTGCTACATACATGCAAGAGAATGTCGCTTGGCCTTAAAAAGGAAGGAAATCTGACATACACTGCATGAATGAACCTTGAAGACGTCATGCTAGGTGAAAAAAGCCAGTCACAAAAGAACAAATATTATATGATTCCACTTACATGAGGTACCTGTAATAGGTAAAGTCATAGAGACAAAAAGGAGAATAGAGATTAGCAGAGGCTGGGGAGAGGGAGGAATGAGGAGTCATTACCTAATGAGTTCCCATCTGGGATAATGAAACAGTTCTGGAAATTCATGGTGGTGATGGTAGTACAACACTGTGAATGTACTCAATGCCAATAACTTGTACCCTTAAAAATAGATAAAAAATATATTTACTGAGCATCAACCACACACAAGACACTGGATTCTGCCTCAAGGGGCCTATCGCTTCCAAGAGAGCTGAATGGGGTTAATAAATTCCTGTGATGTGGATGTCAGTGACATGGGGGTGTGAGAAGAGGCCCAGCTAGGCAGAGAAGGTATCCTGGAAGTTTGGTAGGCAGAGAAGCTAGGGAGCTGGGCAGAGAAGGTATCCTGGGTGCAGGTTTGGGACAAGAATCCCATCCTCCCTTTCAGGGTTGCACTGTCTCTCCAGATCACGGCCTTCACCCCAGGAATCCAACAAACCAGGGGGATTTCCTGCCGGATGGCCAGCAGGTGGGATATCTGGGGGTAGACAGGAACCTTGGGGACATGGAGGGAAGGTGGCTGCGACCTCACCAGAGGGCAGCCGCCTACTCAGTGCGGCTGCTCAGGGCTGTGTTTTGAAACACTACTGCGGATGTAATGATTCTGGGTGGAGGACGTTTAGGAGCCAAATGAGTTTGTGTGAACAAAAGGCAGCCCTCGATCTGGACTGTCCAGGGCTCTCGGGGAGTTTCATTTCCTTCCTTGTTCTTGCCCTGAAAGGAGCAGCCCTAAGAAAAACCATACACATTAAGAAGTGTTTGGACCTGAGACCCAGTGATCTGATTTTTTTTAACGTTTATTTTTGAAGGAGAGAGAGAAAGAGCGTGAGCGGGGTAGGGTCAGAGAGAGAGGGAGACACAGAATCCGAAGCAGGCTCCAGGCTCTGAGCCATCAGCACAGAGCCCAATGCGGGGCTCAAACCCACGAACTGTGAAATCATGACCTGGGCCAAAGTGGGACCCTTAACCGACTGAGCCACCCAGGCGCCCCTCCAATGATCTGATTTTTAAAAACAGGTCCCCCAGGAACAGCGTCTAGTAATGAAAAGTATAAAATTTACAAGGCATATTATCCTCTCCTCCTTGTGAGAGTCTGCTTTTGTCTAGCTGAGTATCCTCTGGGGAGAAAGGCAGGCTTGTGGGACTGAGCTGTGACCCATGACCCAGGGTGGGGCTGGCCAGGACCCTCCCCCTTGCCCCCTCCCCAAAGTCCGGGGTCCCGCAGGCTTCCAGAAACAGAATCACCTCTGAGGTAGCCTGAGGGTGCTAAGGAGGGAAGCAGCCTAACCCCAGGCAGGAGAGGAAGGTGAAGGACTCTGATGTGACCTCAAGTTCCTTGCTTTAAAAATAATTCCATAGGATTAAAAAAAAAAAAAAAGGAGGCTTTGAAAAATAGCCCAAGGGTCATGTCAGAAGATTCCCAATTAAATCAGTAAACAAAAAGGCTGTCTGAGGGGGGTGGGAAGGCTATCTTGTCCCCGTGGGCATTTATCCATCTGGTGCCTCAGTTTTCTTTGCCCCTCTCATTCTTTGAAAGATAAACAGCTCGTGGAGGGGCTGAGAGGTGGCTCAGCAGAGGTGGTTTCAAGAAGGGGGCCTAAGGGGCAGCTCCCTGTGGCGCCTGAAGATGAAGTTGGGGGGGTGGGCAGGGAAGCGGGCCTGTCTCCTGTATTGTCACCCTAACATTCACTCACACCCAGAGAGGAAGCCCGGTGGCAGAGCCCCGCCAAAGGAGGCCTGCCAGCTTGACGAAACAATAAAAAGGCAAGGAAAAACATCCTGGTTCCGAGGAGGAAGAGGGGAGGTGGGAGGGAGGCGGGGAGGTCGAATGACATGAAATGCGGCCACCTGACTTTTGTTAAGTTCTGCCATAATTTGTTCCGTAGACCTGTGTGAAGGGGCCCAGGACTCTAAGGAAATCATAGAAACATCATTTGTCTGGAAGGTTTACAGTGTTAGAAAATGTACACAGTGGAACGATGCTGCAGCACAAAGGGCCCGCGGGGCCAGGTGGGGGAAGGGAAGGGAGGAGGCCGCAGCTGTCACCGCCAGCCCCAGAAAGGGGTGCTCTCACCGTGGGCCACTGGGAGCCCGTGGGGGTGCATATATAAAACCTATTTAGAGACATAAATGAAAGGTTTACCAATAGGCCTTTACAACTAAGTTGGGAAACTTGACACTTGATTCAAATACAAGTTTTATATATATATATATATATATATATATATATATATATATATATATGTAATATATACATTTTTTAGATTTTAGATTTTTTAAGTTTATTTATTTATTTTGAGAGAGACAGAGACAAGTGTGAGTGGGGGAGACACAGAGGGAAAAGGAGAGAGAGAGAGAGAGAGAGAGAGAGAGAGATTGAGAATCCCAAGCAGGCTCTGCCGATGGCTGTCAGCGCAAGGCCTGATGTGGGGTTCCAACACACACACACATGTGAGGTCATGACCTGGGCCGAAACCACGCTTAACTGTGCCACCCAGGCGCCCCTCAAATATAACCAATATTTTTAAAGTCAGTTGTATGCTATAGCCAGTTAAGAAAAAGATATAAAATGAGGGAGTAGAAAGAAAGGGAGAAACTTACAGAGAGAGGAGGAGAGAGTAAAGCTAGGGAGGAGAATGCCAGAGTAGGGTCATTACGACGAAGACAAGGATGAGGATAATGACAGCAGCCCAGATACACGCTGCAGGCACCATGCCAGGCATTGCACATGGACTGTCCCAGTTAATTCTCACCACAACCCTGGCAGGTGGGCACCATTATTGTCCCCATTTTTTTTGATAAGGAAACTGAGGTGTCGAGAGATCAAACAGATGCTCAAGGATCCCACAAATAATACACTGGGATCCCAGCCCAGGTCTGTCTGACTCCAAAGGCCTTCAATATAAAATATCTAAAATAATAATAATAATAATACAGAAATAGAAAAAGAATGAAGGATAAGAATGGCAAGCACAAGATGAAGACAGAGCTACAGAGACATGGCAACATACTCTGAGAGGGAAAGCCAGAAAGACACAGGCAGGGCTCCTCAGGCAGGCTTCCAGGGTGTCTCCCAGGACCCCTGGATCCAAACTGCAGTTTCAGGACCCGAATGGGGACATCCCGGCAGCCCACGCTGCCCACTGTCCGAAAGGAATTAAGAGTATGGACAGGATTCAGAAGAAGAAAGAAAGTGACAAAGGGAAGAGTCGGTGGTGATCCCATGTGAGTGAGAAAAAGCCGCGAGACAAAGACGGCTGAGGTTCTGAATGTGTGACTGAGAAATTAACGGGACCATAAACAAGCAAAGGAAGGACAGGTTCTGGGGGGGGGGGGCAGGGGGAGGGGGGAGATGACATGCCTGCATTTATAACCATTATCTGTTGTGTTGAAAGTGAAGCACAACTGTGCAGATGTTTGGCAGGTGGCTGAAGGAATCGGACTGGGTATCTGAAGAGAAGAAAGATAGTTGTGGGTATCACCTCCTCAGAGAAAACAGGTGAAGCCATGCTATGTCTTCCCTCTGTGCCTCTGTTTTGTGGACTTCCCTACCTAAGTGCCCTGCTCCCTTTCCCTTGGGCCTTGGCAAAATCTGACTGCTTTCTCACAACTGGCTCAGGGAACACCACTCCCAAGAAGCTTTTTCCAGAGAGAACTCGCTCCCTCTTGACTACTGTTTTAACTTGTTGTATAATTATAACATATTCGATCATATTTCTATGTCCCTTAGGAGAGACCGTGGCTCCTGGGAGGACTCAGTAAACACTCACTGAACCGAGCTGCAGGTAGAAGGCCAAGGGCAGGCCTGTGAAGAACATCCTACTGGTTGGGTGGGACAGAGGCTGAGAAAGAGCTAGCCACCAAGACCAGAGGCAGCTGAGAGGACAGAGATGGAGGACTGACAACAGGCCAGTGAGACATCCCAGAATGCTGTCCCTCTCTCCCCTTCCTCTCCTACTTTCTACACATCCCCCTGCATCTACCTGCTCCACAAAGGCCACCTCACTTAGAGTAATAATAATGCTGGAGGCATTCCCAAATACACAGCACGTGCGTGTTCACAAAGCCTGTCCACGAGGATGAGTTTCCATCTCACCCCTATGATAGCACTGCGAGGTGGATGGAGCTGGGAGTATCTTCGCCATTTTACAGATATGCAAACAGGCCCAGAGATGGGATGCCTGGCCCAGGGCACAGTAAGTTCATTGTATTCTGACTCAAATTACTCGCTGTGTCTACATTTAAACATGCCTTTGTGGTCATAATTATATTTGCTCCTCCTCGGAAGCCTTGTCTAGGAAGCAGGATAGATAGCATTAGCCCCATTTCTAACATAGGGAAAGTAAGACCCAGGGACATTAGGCAGCTGCCCCCTGCCACACAGCTAGAAAGCAAAGAGGTTAAGACCCTGTCAGAGTTCTTGAGCCACCACTGGCATCTCTCTGCCCGAACTCCGCCTGTGGCTATAGACAGCAGCACTCCGTTACCACAAGGCACAGCTATACTATAAATAATTCCTAACCAACCACAGGAATTCACCTACCAATGAATATGGTCCTCTTCAAAGAAACCCCATTAAGATCTTACTTAATCCAACAACACTGTTACTCCTCAAACTGTTTCCTAAAATTCTCTACAATCTTCAACAGCGCCTGAGGAGTATTTTTGAGTTTACTGAATAAGGACACATTTTCATCCCTTGATAATAGATTTGGATTATTCTGGAAACACACAAAAATTCCAAGCCCAATTTAGTGACTGATGCAGGGGATCGAGATAGGTGTCTCCGTTTTGGATCCAGGATGATGGAGAAGTACAAAGAAACACCAATGAGTTGCTTGTGGCCCAGGCACTGGCTCTAAAGGGGGCTCCCAGCTCCTTCGAATGCTTTTTGAGGTATGTGTCAATAACCTCCAAAAATTCTGACCTGAAGGAGAGTACCCTTTGACAACAGAAGTCCTAGCATGACTGATTTTAAAGGTTTATTACTTTCGAGTCACACCTCACATACCATTTTTATTGAATCCTTACTGCTTCACGTGCATTATTAATCTGGTCTCCGCAGATAACTGCAGGTGAGGGCTGGATAGGTGGCACTTAGTTGTTCTGACTTAAAATCTTCAAATTGTGCTCTTTCCTCCCTGCATTGGAAGCTAAGGATGGAGAGAAAGTTCTAGGAATACCAAGAAGTGAGGTTCGGGGGGCCCGGGGAAGGGGAGGGGGACCAAGTAGCAAATGTCCTTGGAAAGTAGACCTGACCCCTTTGCATTCAGAACTTGTCCCCCATCCACTGAACCTGGAGGTGAAGAGGGTGTTGTCATCAGTCCAAAGGTCAGTATAAACAGGCAATGGTTTCAGGAGCATCCTCGTGGCCAGTATTTACAGAGCTCTCCTGCCCAGCAACAAGCAGTCTGTTTTACAGAGGCTATATGACCCTTACATTCCTGAGTAGGGCCCATTAATAGCCCATCTGACAGATGGGAAACTGAAGGCACAGAGAGACTGAGTAACCTACCAAGGTCCCACAGCTTGCAAGTGGTACTGTTGGGAGTTTAAACTGAGGCTGTCTGACACCCAAGCCAGGACCTCCCCAGGTCTGTGACTGCACAGCCAGAGGGCTCTTATACATATCCTAGCAACAGATGACCCCAGAAAAAGTCTCACTGCATGGCACAACGAAAGTCCTGGTGGCCCCAGAGGCTCAGGAGTGAAATTTATCCCCATGTTGAAGCTGTTTCCATCTCCCCCTACCACCCAGGGAAGGAAAATAGAGTAGTTTTCAATACTAGCCTGATTCATGATAATCACCAATCATGACCTTGCACAAAGAAAAACATCCTACCAGATTCCAACCAGGCGTCTCTCTCCTATATTTTCACTATTCCCTCCTCCAATATGACTGCTTCAATGCACATGGCCCAGCATGGCACAGGGTCAGCTAGAGAGCTTGACCTTGGCCTCCACCTTCTTCTTGTCACCTGTCTTCCTCCCTGGACTTCTTATCCCAACTTATCAAAGACATTGAGCAGAAGTCTGTCAAAGGTATCACATCCATCTCCTCACTTCCAGTAGCTCAGCTCCTTCCCAGAAGAGACATGGAGGCTGCTGTTATTCAGGGTCTCCAGTGAGATCAGAGCCTCCCCTGAGGCCCCACAACCACAGGAACTGGGAGCACAGAGCCTGCCTGCCATACCACCAGACCTGTTAGCTTTCCTCAAACATTCCTACGTGACAGGAAAGCCTGCATAATACTGCAAAGCTCAAGTATCCCAGAACCAAGGTATAAAGCAAAAGGAATGTGTCCATTTTTAACAGTCTCTGTAGACTTCAGAGATGGCCTTTCTAGCTCCTTAAGAGATCTTATGACAGGAGCCCTAGGTCACATGGTGGTGCAGGTGCTGCTGTAATACCACCTGGGCAGTGGGTGGCAGCCACAAGTTGGATAGATGCTCCCTGGGCCAAGGCCAAAGATGAATATGACCTGTGCCTCCTCTCAAGGAGCTAGAGGTCTAGCAGGCCCACAGGTACACATGAAGACCCACTGTGAGGTACCCTTCCTCGTCCCTCACATAGGCGCCACAGCTCCCGACCCTGAGCTAAGAAGCCAGATGTAGAGTCTCCTCACACTTCAGATCAACATCAGGGAAGTCAGGAGGTATTCACAGGATAAAGCTGGGACCCTCAGGAATGAAGCTTCTGGCATCAGATGGCCAATCCGTCATTCCACAGATAAAGAAATGGAGGCCCAGAGAAGGAAGCAATATGCCCAAAGTTACCCCGTGTCTAAGTGGCAGAGCCAAAACTTGATCCTGAACCTTCTGGACCAGCCCCCACCTCTGGCCACTCCACATTGCTAGAGCACCATTTCCAGCCCCAACTAGAGCTCTGCCACTATCATGGTTGTCTAATTGTTTCACTGGTTTCCAGAACCTTTCCGGGAAAAACCACGTCTGTGAAATGCAGCCAGTCATATCACTCAATTGGAAGTGTCTGGATTTGTCACATATCTCCTAATCTAAGGTGACCTCAAATCTTGCATCATGTCCTGAACAAAGAGACCAAAAGGTTCTGAGAGCAAAGTGAAATTTACTGACTCTGACTGGAAATCAACCAGGGTAAATGAGGCAAAAGAGTGACAGCCCCTTTCCCTACTTATTTTGGAAACAAGCCTGCCATTTAATGAATAAAGACAGCTTTTTAAAGTTCCCTTCAAACCTGGAGAGTCTAGGATTCTCTGAACATAAAGAGAAGTCTCAAGATGTTCTTATAGACCCCAAACTGAAATCTAATTTTGCCCAGTATGCCAAAATTTAAAGGATCAATATTGCCAATGCAATGGCTCTCATTTACAAGGTCCCTGTGGTGTTCTCTTGCTCCATCCCAAATTTTGCATGACAGTTCCTTCTCAAATACTCGTGTTGCCCTTCTGCCTGGCCACTTTGCCCAAAGCACTTGGCTTGGATGCCTCCCTGCCCAGATGTAGCCACGCTGACACAACACGGTGGAGAGCTTGCTGCCTGCTCTGGAGGAACCCACCTCCACCAGCAGCATCCACCACACTTCCTGCCGGTCAGACACCCTGCAGAATCAGTCACCCACTGAAACATCCTCTCTTCAACTTGCTTCAGACCAGAGGATAAGGTGGAGCCCCAGCAGCTTCCGGATATAGGGTTAGTAGAGAGATGCTGTGATTGACCACACCCAACATACACACACACAGACACACCGCTATCTGAAGATATCTGGGTGAAAAAGAAAGACAGGAGAAGGGTACCGTGTTTTAATCAAAATCCCTGGTGATACACAGAGTGTGGTGAGATCTACATTGTGAGATCACACAATGCTGTTGAAATAATTTGGTATCATTTGGTAGTATTGTCAAGGATCTTAAAATTTTCCACATTCAGGAATTAACACTAAGCAAATAATCAGAGACAAATACAAAAGCTGATTCACAAAGACGTTCATCACATTATTTATGATAGTGAAAAACTGGAAACAGTTATATATCCAATAAAGACGTAGCTTTAAAAAAGTTACAATATACTAGAACAGTATCCATCTGGATACCATATGGAAATATACATGCATTATATGTGTGTGTGTGTCCTATTTTTTAAAAGTCAGCCCCGATGTGGGGCTCAAACTCACAACCCCAAGATCAGGAGTCGCATGCTCTACCGACTGAGCCAGCCAGGCACCCCTGTGTATCCTATTTTAAAAATATATAGTTTTAGGGGCGCCTGGGTGGCTCAGTCGGTTAAGCGTCCGACTTCGGCTCAGGTCATGATCTCGCGGTTCGTGAGTTCAAGCCCTGCGTCGGGCTCTGTGCTGACAGCTCGGAGCCTGGAGCCTGTTTCAGATTCTGTATCTCCCTCTTTCTCTGACCCTCCCCTATTCATGCTCTCTCTCTCTGTCTCAAAAATAAATAAATGTTAAAAAAAATTTAATATATATATATATAGTTTTAGGGGCACCTGGGTAACTCAGTGAGTTAATCCCCGATTTCAGCTCAGGTCATGATCTCAGAGTTCATGAGCTTGAGCCCCACATTGGGCTCTGTGCTGACAGCTCAGAGCCTGGAGCCTGCTTTGGATTCTGTGTCTCCCTCTCTCTCTGTTCCTCTCTGCTCACATTCTGTCTCTCTGTCTCTCTCTCAAAAAATAAACATTAAAAAAAATTTTTTAAGTACCTACACAATTTTGTATTCCTTGTAAATGAGAAATATAACAACTGCTAATGTTTTAATATATTTCTGGTAGTTGGCATATAGGTGGTATTTCATTTGGCACTTTCACTTTTCTACACCTTCCAAATTGTATATGATAAATATACAAAACGAACATAATCAGAAAAAAATAAAAGTTCTGATTTTTAAAAGGCAAAGATAACCATGCACCTTGGAAATACCATAATGCTTGTACTTCATCCTGATCCTAAGTCAGAAATGTCACCTCATGGCCTCACTGTTGACTGACAGCAAGGCAGGCTTCCAAAGGAAGCAAATATCAGGGAGATGCATCCTTGTCCTCTGACAACTCCCGGGCAGGAATGCAACAAGGGAGGCAGGAAGGCAAGCAAAAGACAAACACATCAGAGACATACATCAAAACCCCTAACTCCAGAGATCCCCTACCACAGCAGCACCACAGCCCAGGCACCCTGCACTGCACCACAGCAGTGACACGGGCCACTCTGCTCTGATGACAGTCCCTGTGCCCCCTCCCTCACCTGGGGAAGACTGTCCAGTGCACTGTCCTAACACTTTGGGAGGTAAAGTGTGAGGAAGGTATTGCCTGTCCCATGTTTGATGATCCAAGAACATGAGGGCTGCTCAGTCAGAGAAATATTACCACAAGCATGGTTCTTTCTACCTCCAACTTTTGTGTTTGGGCCTAGCTTCTATTTTAGGAATCATTTATTCAACAAGTACTATGCATGCTTACCGTGTGTCAGGCACAAACTAGCTGTGGCTTCCCACCTTCACTTCCTGTCTTGCCTTCCTAGTCTACTCTCCGCATCACTCCTCTGCTAAAACCTCTCATGGCGCTGAGCAGAAAATCTGACCTTTCTACTGTGGTTCTCACGGCCCCACATGATCTGGCCACCATGGCCTTCCTTCTTTCCAATCCCGAAACACGCAACCTTGTTCTGGCCTTCGGGCCTTTGCACTGGTTGTTCCCTCCCTCTGCCTGCACTGGTTGTTCCCTCCCTCTGCCTGGAGAGCTGTTCCGCTATAGGCATGGGGCACCGTGTGCCTAGTCTCCAGGACAGGAAGGAGTCTGGCATGTGTACACAACTATCTGGTGTGGTTAGAAGGGGGTCAGAGAAAGAAGAGGCCAGAGAGTCAGCGGGTCAGGTCCTGGTATTCCAGCAGGGAGGCTGGATTTTTATTTTACTTTATTTTATTCTAAGTACAATGCAAAGCCCTTGGAGGGTTTTCAGCCTGAGAGTAAGGTGACCTGAATTACATTTAAGAAGATCGCTCTGGGCTCTGTGAACACGGATCAGCGGGAGAGTGTGCATGGAAGCAGGGAGAGCAAAACAGAACAGTGGAGATGGTGAGGGCAGATCCCTGATATATCTATCGAAAAACAGAATCAAGAGTCCCCCTTCCCCACCAAAACAAAGATGCAGAGGGTGAGGGAAGGAGCTGGATATCCAGTGCTTCTAAGTTTCTCATTCAAGTAACAAGTGGGTCCTGTTGCCAATTCCTGATGGCAGAGTGGGGTGGGAATTCAGAGTTCTTGTCCCTGTTAAACTTCATCCGGGGTGGTGGGCGTTTGCTGTCTCCCTTAAGGTAAACAAACTCTTCCTGTGTTCTTAAAGTCTCCCCTGAAGTTCTCAGAATCAATCCAGTGGTCTTTCCTCAGGCCTCATTCTTCCTGGCTCCCTCTCCCCTTTAACCTGGATATACCTGGATGAGAAAGCAAGTTCAGGCAGGTTCATGTCAACCTACCTGTACCTTCCTCTGCCCATGCATGGCCAGCTTCCAGACTGCCCCCCTCTCAGCTGCACCTTCAGGCCGCTTCCTGGCTCACCATCTACACTGGATGCTCTTGACCCACTGGGTCTGAGTCTGCCTCCTCTTCTCCAGTGGCTTCAGCTGCTGTTGAGGTTCGCCCTTCCAGGCTGACTCTGGCCCTGGCTTCCCCCTAGTTCAGTTCCACGTCTGTGACTGCACAATATTTCCGCTGGGACAGGCTGCAGGCTTTACAGTGAAAGCACCTCCAACAGAGGCAGCCTCTTGCAGGGCCAGCCAGCTCTTTGCCATTGTCCTCGTCATCCCCACAGCCAGGCAGTCCCCAGGCCCTCCCACCTTCCTCTTTTAAATGGCCCTTGCAACGCTCCCTCTCAACTTCTACCGCTCCCATTCTAGCCCATGCCTTGCTTGCAGTGTTTTCCTCCCATCATACCGATACAACGCCTGCCAGCATTCTCAGACTTCTGAACTAAGTCCTGGACTGTAGGAAGGGCAGAGACCCACACGTGGTTCATCCTCAAGTCCCAGCGTCAAGCACAAAGGAACACTGACCAAGCACGCAATACTGCTCCTTCCTCAAGGGCTCTCAGGGCTCCTCAGTGCAGATGTGACAAACACAAATGCCTCAGGCAGGTCTCTCGAGCCCTCCACCATCGGTACAAATCCTCCTTTCCAGTCTGGTCTTCACTCCAGTGACTCTGGACCCTAGCAGGTCTCCCAAGTCCTCTTCCCCGGACTTCCCCGCTACTGATCACCTCCATTTGAAAAGTCTTAAGCTTTTCAGTATTTGGGGTTTTGCTGATGCCAAAACCCTACCCCCTCTGTGCTATCCATATCCCAGCCCACACCTTCCTCCTGCCTGGACTACCGGCACCCAGCAGCCTCTTCACCTCTGCACACCATTCCTTGGGTCGGCATGATCTGCTTGTGACATTTCTTCACTTCTGCATCACTAACACACCACAGTCTCCCTGGTGACGGGGTTGAGGGGCACCACCGACTTGCTCTGCAGCTCTCCACAGGTGGAGAGCTGCAGAGCCCCTCATGTGTAGAAAGGGCTCTTGGCCGTGTTTTCGGGTCTACAGATTAGCTAAACTGACACAGACTGACACATCTGCCACACTCCCACAAAGGAAGAGGGAGAAGCCAGGATAGAAACATCTTTGTTCTGTCTGTACCAGATGAACAGGGAACGGGTAGAAGAGGGCATGCACAGACGTTAGAAAGAAAACAAGTCTAGAGCATCAGAATGGGGTACCATCCAACCTCTCCTCCTGTTGAGGGGGTGTTCATACCAACTGCCCCATAACACCGGCCACGTTCCCAGCAGAGTCCATTAAGAATGTCATCAACTCATTTCAGTTTGGGCGATAATTAACAGAGCTACCTCTGGTATCAGTAACATATGGATTGGCATATAGATGAAGTGTAATTCACAATGTCTATATAAAATGCCATTTTTATACATATATACAGACTTATGCTCTTGTGTTGAGCAATTTCCAAAAGAAAATTTTTGTTTGGATCTCCACTCAGCAGGTTGTTCCCATCACTGCTGTCATATCCACATCCACTGCTGTCATATCCACATCCTGCCTCTCATCCCTGATCTCAAAAAAACAAAAACAAGGGGCAAGAGCAAGGGACGGAGAAGAGAAGAAGCAGAACACTGCACTGGTCTTAGAGATCCAGAACCATCAGGCCGCTGAGAAAACCGGGGCTGCACGATACCATGGAAACAACAGGTGAATCTGGTCAAATCAGTCTGAATGTTGGCTCCTCCATTCACTGTGTGATCCAAGCTCACCAGGATTCAGTTCCCATAGCTGTAAAAGAGCAGTGCTATCCCTCACAGGACTGTTTTGAGGGTTAAATGGGAAAGCGCCAACCAGACCACACAGGTGCTCAAAGGCTTCAAGTCCAAAGACAGACCCAAACTGATCTCCGTCCCTGGTATTTCCCACTCACACAAAAGCAGGGCGGGCAGAGGGAAGCCACGGAAGAAGGCAATAAGTGGCTAACGGAACCACAACCGCCACCTGTTCTTCGCTCGCTTTGTGAGAGTCTCTGAGAGAGCAACAAGTCATCTCCAAGAACACTGCTTCCAGCCAGCTGGGCAGGGCTGCTCGGAGACACCGGGACCACCGGGAGGGCACAGACTCCTTCCCCAGCCTCCCAGGACTAGGTATGCAGTCACTGCCCAGCTGGGCACCAAATATCTTTTGTTCTGCCTCTATCCGCACCAGTCAGGTCTTGGGCAGAAAATACCAGTTCAGCATTTGCACGCCCATCGAGGGAAGCAATAAGAGGGTTCTTGCCAGGTTAAAAGGATGTGGCTTTTAAACACACGCACGCCACAGAGAATCCCTTTCCCCACACCCTTCCTTCTATTTGGAGCAGTCTCCAGCAAAGCAAGCGGGCTCCTCAGAAATCCCTACCACCACCACTGCCAGCCTCAGCCAGGGGAGAGGTAGCCACACACACTCCCTTCCCTACGGGGCTGCCTCCTGCCCGGCCTTCGTCTTCACTGCACTGTGTAGTGGTTCTCCCAGCAGCTAAAGCTAGTTGGCCTGAAACGTTACAGCACTTCAGGGGACAGCGATGGAGCAGTCCAGGAGGGGCTGGGTTCACAGCGCTTCCTTTACTCCAGGGAGCTGCATTTTTCTAAGATTATTATTCCTTGGGCCAGCTGCTCAGCTACTCAGCGTCATTTCCCCTTTGGGTGGGAAAGTTCTTCCCATCTGCATTGATTTTCATTAGGACTTAAGCCTTTCGCTTCCCCTTTCATCTGCAGGTCTCACAATTAAAGCATGGCCTATGGAGCACAAAAATCAAGGCATATAAACTTAAGCGCTCAGAACTGTGGCTCAGAAGCCCTAAGCTGTTAATACACACACCAAGAAAAAGAAAATCTCTAGGACTTGGCATCGTCTCCATCTCCACCAGCTCAAACACCAGCGATGAATCTGAACAGCCAGCAGAATGATAGGTGGGTATGC
Organism: Panthera leo; assembly: GCF_018350215.1. Classification (NCBI taxonomy): domain Eukaryota; kingdom Metazoa; phylum Chordata; class Mammalia; order Carnivora; family Felidae; genus Panthera; species Panthera leo. The sequence goes on from NC_056687.1 coordinate 70,229,612, forward strand.
AAATGGAGGACCTGCGGCCTAATGCTGGCCAACAACCCACAGACAGAACACAAGCAAGGTTACTCAGCAATGAGACCCCCGCACTCTGCCAAGAGGAAAAGGGCTAGAAATGGCCCCCAAGGGAAAAAAGGACATCTCTGGCCCCTGCCATTGATGCCTGTGTATCCAGAAGCCCAAGCCATGAATGCCAGGCACTGACCACCTGTATCCCCACAGCAGAAGGGGCTGCAGCAGTTTCCCGGACAATCAAAGGAAGCACATCATTTGTAAGACTTGGGGCTTATTACCAGCAGGAGCGAGCACCTCCCCAAACACAAAAACGTTACTGCAGAGCCTGGATGGCCATCTGTCAGGGGTGCTGAGAGGGCAGATACCCACATGGGACTCAGTGCAGACCAGAGGGCCTCTGGAGGTTCTCTCAGTGTTGAGACTTTGCTGCCTTGGGAAGTGACTGATTATACTTTGTGATACATGGTGGACAATCAAAAAGGGTCCGAAGAAAATCCTGAGAGGTTATTAGGAAACTCGGACTCACTGAAATCACTTATTGCTGGATTTCTTGTTCGTTGTTTCCTTTTCCCTCTAAGTGACATTGTTTGTGCCACCACCAGAAAACAAGCACAGGACATGCTCGCATCCTCAGCCGTGTTACTAGTGTCTAGCAGTTTTTAACAGGCAATCAATTTCCTTTCTTACTCTCACCGTTCTAACATCCCACCTGAGGCCCAGCCTTAGATCAGCTGAAGAGCAGGTGCATCTTGGGTGGGCTTTGTGGGGGTGCCAGGAGAGACCTGCTTAGGTAAGAGAAATTTTGGACTACTCTGGCTCCTGCTACCTGCTCTTGGGACTCCCACATGCATTTTTCCAGAGCCTCATGCACCCAAAGCCTCCATTGCTCTCTGCTCCCAAAATGCATCCAACGGGAAGGTTGCAAAGCCAGGACTAGCAGTGTTACCTGCCACATCTATGAAGAAGTGTGGGTCACTTAGGGCGGGAGGGGAGGATGTCCCAACTAGCAAAGGAGATCAGCCCCAATTCTTACCTGCTGAGTCCCCCACTATGTCCCAACTAGCAAAGGAGATCAGCCCCAATTCTTACCTGCTGAGTCCCCCACTATGTCCCAACTAGCAAAGGAGATCAGCCCCAATTCTTACCTGCTGAGTCCCCCCCCTATGTCCCAACTAGCAAAGGAGATCAGCCCCAATTCTTACCTGCTGAGTCCCCTAGGCTAATTCCCTCCACTGTTCCTCTCCCTGTGTAACACCCAGCTCTCTGTGATGTGTGAGGAGTCCCAGCCATGAGAAGGAATGAGACTCAAGTGCCAGCCTTATCCAGTCATGTCCCTGCAAGTTAGCATCCCTTCCACCTACCCCTAACAAGGCTGGGGCCCCACAGCTAAGAATGCCTGACCCCCAGCCAGAGAAACCTGCCTTCAGCTCCTGGGTGTCTCCTCCGAAATGGCCTCTATCCCCTACACCCGCTCTCCGTTTAGAAAATTTACAAAATACTATGCAGTGTTCCTTAGTTACTTTTCTAGTGTGAGAAAGTCAGGGAATGTTCTCTTTTATGTTCTTGATTCTTTCTCGTGGAACTTAGAACAATATATGCTGTAAGTTATCTGAAGTTACACAGTGGGTAGGTCTCTGGTAGGTCTTTTATAGCTTCTCTCTCCCCTCTCTTCCCTTGCTGTTACTCAGTTTCTCAGTCTTGTGCCAGTGCCTTAGATATTCACAAGGACAAGGCATTCTGCAATGATGGGAGTACTCCTGCACGTGGAGTTGACTTTTTCCTGGGAGGTGTATTTTTTTTAAAAACATTTTTCTTATTTAGAGGAAGCATCCCTAGGTTCAATGAAGCAAGCTAATTCCTACGCGAGATAGTGTGTGTGATATGAGAAACTTAAAGTGCCAATTAGTTAGATGAAATCTTCTCAACCTTCACGTGAACTTCAAATCAATGCCTAGTGTTGCAAGCAACCTTGCTTTTCCAGGTAACCCTGAGAGAGAGCATGTGCCTGGTGTCACTCACAGGAAGGCAGTGGCTAACACCACCACGTTGCTGACTAGTCAAAGCACTTTCATTTATTTTTACTTTCATTTTGTCACACCATCACTAGAAGGCTAGGAGAAACAGGGATCATTGCTTCCATTTCACAGATGGAGAAACTGAGATCAAAAGAGGTGGCATTCTCAAGGTCACAATGGTGTCACAGTTAGAATTCCTAGGTCGTTGGCATTTCTTCCAGATCTAAAGAAGGAACTGGATAAAAGTCCAGAGCAGAGGGGGCAGGTCCCTTTCTGAGCAGGATAGGCAGGGGCTATGTATGGAGCAGCAGCCCATTGGGAAAGTAAGGGGAGGCTCAGGGGCAGTCCTGTGTCACCTTTTGCCTCGCAAGGGTTTGCCCTTGTAACTCCCCACCTCCACACTGTCCCCCCCTCCCCCGCCCCCGTCCCTCCTCTGCTTTTAGAGAGAACCAGTAGAGTGTTGTGTTTCCAACTACATCCTTTGTCCTTTACAATATTCTCAAGGCTAGAACCCTTAAATATCAGTTATTTATCTTCGAAAGTTACGCTCTGTACCTGGAGAGGCCATTTCTGTATCTATAGGAAAAGACTGGGATTCGGGAATTGACGGGAAGATGTTACCACCTCCGAGGTGGGAGAAGCGCCTTTGGAAGGTTTCTGGGGCGGAGGTTCTTTTCTTTTTGTTAAAGGGACGTGTCGGGCAAGAGGTCCAGGGTACGCCACGGAAGACAAGTTTTCTTCCATGGATGGGGGGAGAACAGGACGGTCACACCCCCCAGTCCCGCCACCAGCGATGGAGTCCAGGACAGCACTCTCCCCGCTCGCCACCCTCCCTCGCGGCCCACCCCCGGGGTCCCCAGCGGCCCAGGTAAGCGGGGCGGGCGGCCGGGACCGAGCGCGCGGAGGGGCCTAGGGCGGGGGATGCGGCCCCGAAGCGCGCCCACGCCCCCCGCCCGAGGCTTCCCGGCGCCCGGCCGCGGCTCTCACTCACCCGCGCTCCCGCCTTGGGCGGCCCGGCGCGAGCGTCCCCGGCGTGTGGCGGCGGCCGGCCCGAGGGCCGTGCGGCTGGGGCCGGGGGGCGCGGGCCCGCGGCGCTCCCGGGGCGGCGTGGGCGGCGTCGGCTCGCGCTCGGGGCCGGGCTCGGGCTCGGGCGGCCGCGCCAGCCCCGCTCCTGCGAGGGGCGCCCGGCTCGGCGCGCGGCGGGCCGGGGAGGGCGGCTGCCCCCACGTCCCGGGGGCGGCCGGCGGCGGCAGCAGCAGCAGCGGCAGCAGCAGCAGCAGCAGCGGGAGCGGGAGCGGCGGCGAGGCCATGGTGGCGGCGCCCGCCCGCGCTCACATGCCCGGCGCGCGGGGCGGGCGCGGGGCGGCCGCGGGTGCGAGGGAAGCGGGCGGCGGGCGCCGCGCGGGGCCGGGGAAGTGAGCGAAGTGAGGCTGCGAGCGCAGTCCCCGCCTCAAAAGTTGTGGGGAGCCGCGGGAGGGCGGCCGGGGCCGGGCGGGCGCGGCGGAGGCGGAGGCGGCCCCGGCGCCGCTACATGCTAATTAGCCCGGGCGGGCCGCGGGCGGGCGGGCGGCTCCTCCTCGGGTTGACATCACCGGCCGAGCGCGGCCGGGCCCGGGGGCGGGGAGAGGGCAGGAAGGGGGCGGGGGCCGGCCGGGGACCGCGGGGTGAGGGCCACGCTGCAGGCCAACTTCGGTCACACTCACACACGCCCTCCCCACCCCCATCACTGCTACTTTGCCACTGGGAGAAAAAAATCAGAAAAACCGAGTCCTCCGAATTTCCCAAGTCCTTAAATGCACAGTAAATGGGTAAAAAGCAGGTACTGGGTGATGTGATTTGCGCTAACTGGATTGTACAAAGTGCTTTGATATGGGAGAGAAGTGGAACCTGTTCCCCTGCTCCTCACAGCGCGCGGTCACTGCCCCTTGCTCATTTGAACTGCCCTCCCCACCCCCACCCCCGTTCCCGCCACCACCACTACTCCTCTGGGCTGGTGCTGGGTTCGCTGTTGCCAAGCCTAACGCCTCGCCCTGTGGCCAACCCGAGAGTCATCCTATCCCCCAGCGCCTTCTCAAGCCCGGACTCCAACCCCATCGGACCACTGCTCCGATGTGAACTTTGGCTCGCACGAGAGTTCGGCAGAAATGTCACCTCCCGGACACCCAAACAGGCCGCAGGGAAAAGAAAATTGTGAATTCAGGCACGGCTAGGCAAACTCGTAATCAGAAAAAGGGCCGCAGATCAAAAAATTAAACAGAAGGACACACAGGGATCACTGACTTTTAAATGAAAACTTTCAGGGGAGAAATTCAAAGATTTAATGAAAACAACATTTCCTGGCAAATGAAGTTCCATTTGTGTCCATATCCCTTCCCTTCCCAGTAAATAAATGTCTAAATTTTAGGGACTGCAAGAGTCTTTACTTCTAGGTGAAGAAAGAGGGGCTCAAAATGGGAAAATAATTGACTCAAAATTCTGAAGCTAGACCCAAAGATTAAGAGGTTTACCTGTAAAGGACTGTGTGGCATTATTAATGCTGGTCCCATAATACAGAATTTGCAATAATCTAGACCATGTCTCAACTGAAATGAACACTGGAGTTCCTTGGGGAATCTCTTCAGTTCCACTGGGGACTCCTATCTGACCACCAGATGCTCAGAAAACTATGAGTATGGACTTCCCTTTCAGGCCTGGCTCTCCACCCCATTTCTCCGCTTCTCTCTGCTGTCTCCAGAGCTCCATGACCCCCACCTCCAGGGCCATGAGCAGATCATGGTGTCCAGGACAGCTGCAGATGGATCTAGGCCCACTTTCTAGTGATTCAGTCCAAGTGAGTCACTTGGCAGAAAACATAAAGGATACTGTGTATAAACAACCTCACCTTAAAAGGGGGAGTGGGGAGTAACGATTTGGTTTTGTTTTATTTTGTTTTGAACAACCACAAGACAAACCCAACTTGCCAGGGCTCTCACATGGAGTTTCCAGGTCTTTCCAAGAAAGTACCATACAATGATCCCCTGTAAGTAACTTGATTTGCTCTCGTGGCCCCAGCTCAACTTCTCAGGATCGTGTTCTCATATTAACAGGCAGAACTACCCAGCTGTCCAGACGCAGCCAGACAAGCCCCAACAAGCCAAGACACTGCACTCAGAGGTTCTGGTCACCACCACCCCCTCCCTTCCTCGGAGTATATTTCACATAGGACAGGCACCCTCCCAGGCAACCAGTAACAACATTTAAAGGTTTAATGGCTTCTCATGTGGATTCAGAGATCCCACTAGAGAGTCTGCAATTCATTACCAAAGCCCAAGGAGCAAACGTGCACGTGGGACATGTTCCTCCCTTTTGGGCACCACAGATCTCTCTCTCTCTCTAATCTCCTCTCTGCCTTCTAAGAGAAATAACCAAGCACGCGTCATGTCAGCTGGGAAAGGCTTAACCTGTGGAGGAGGAGGGGAAGATGCAGGAGAACCTGGAAAGACTGAACACGGTGAAATGGACCCTGGCACTTTTTCATCTCCTTCTAGGACAGAATAAGAGAAAACAGCAGGAGAGACTTGGAGGCAGATAGAACCTTAGAAAGAGTAGTCAGCTTGGTCTTGAAGCCCTGGCTTCTTGTCCTGACTTTACTATTGTTTAACTGTGTGATCTCAGCCTCTGTTTCCTCGTCTGTGAAACAAAGACTGTCTGAGATGATTGCTAAGGAGTGCTCCAGCTCTGGTGTTTTAGGGTTCAGTAAAGACCTCTGACACAGCAAGGAGGTATGAAACAGACATTTGTGGTGCTTCCTTCCCAGGGATATAAAAATCCAAATAAGATTTTTGGTCACCCTAGATGGCTTCGAAGAGGCCCTATCTGGAGCCAGGGGACAAATCAGATGACCTTTCAGATGTCTCCCAGCCCTAGGAATCTACTGATCTAAAATGAAACAGTCGGGAAGCCAGCTTGGACCTGGTTCCCAGATGGAGTGAGTTAGGAGTCAGGCATTCCTAACCTCTCCATGGGTGGGAGTGGGGACACTCCGAAGTGGTTGACAGTGAACTCAGCAGTAAGCCAGGTGTCTCTACCACCTAATACTGCATGTGGTCAGAGTTTCTGCAGGGGCTTTCTGTCTCTGCTTGCGTTGGTTAGATGAGGTTTAGGCCAGACTGCAGGACTACAGGCCCCCAAGTGCTACAGCCTCACATCACAGATGTTTTCTTCTGGTTCTCCCAACATCCTTAGGCACTGACGTTCAGGTCAGCGGCTTGCTCTTTTCCACACAGCCTTCCAAGGATCCACACCATGGCAGCTCTACCATTCTCAATGTATGGCTTCCAAGGTTGCCCTTGGAAGTGACATCCCAATCAGCCAGAGGTGAAAAGAACATGGAGGTGTGAGCATGGGAGGTTTTAAAGGGCCAGGCCTGGAAGTGGCATCCTTCACTTCCTCTTACACCCCACTGGAGAGAACATGGTCACATGGCTCACCAAACTGCAAAGGGGTCTGGGAAATGCAGTCTAGCCATATGGGCAAAGAAGGGGAGAAGGGATGTGGGTAGACAGCTAGCAGTCTGTGACCTACCACTCACTATCAGAAGGGCAGGGGAAGGAACGGGAGGGTAAAGGATTTTCATTGCTTTGGCCTCAGTTTCCTCCCTCATAAAACAAGGGTGCTGAGTCAGATGATCTCTGAGGGGCCCATCTGCTTTAGCATTCTGTGGTTCCAAGAGCTGATGAAATGTCCTTCTGCACCAAAGTAAACAAGCCTACAGACTCCTGCTGCAGCTTATCCTTGGCCTGAGGAGCTGTCCTCTGCCAACTGGTGTGGCTGGTGCGACCCCATAGAGAGGGCTTTGGTTTCTCTCCAAGTTCCGTTCCCAAACTGTTCTCACTCCTTGGCCAAGTCCAGTGGTCTCCGTTGGCCTCAGTCTCCCCACCTGTAGAGTGGGGAGAGAAATCATTACCCTTTGCTGCATCCCCAGGTTGGTCTGAGGATGTGATGAGATCACTGTCCAGAAGGCACAGAGCTCTTCCAACTGAAGCACTCCACAAGATGCTCTAATTGTAACCAGAGCCTTTAATAACACTGCACTCTGCTCAGGCCTGACGTGTGCCCAGATCCTTAGGACAGTGCCTGTAGGATTCGTGGCAGTGTGGGGTGGCATTGCCATGGATGGGATACAGTGGTGGCTGCATAGCAGTCACATCACAGGACTAGGATCCCTGAGGGCTGAGATCAGCCAGCAGACACCTGGACTGAGCTTCATCCGGGGGTGGTGAGCGGGGCCCAGACAGCACCGTCTCCTCTGGCGTGCTCCTCTTCTATGTACTCATCACCCCATTATACCCTGAGTCTGTTTAGTCATCCTCTCGTTGGGTTGTCCCCTGCCCCCATCCCCCAATTTATGAGCTGCTTTCTGAGAAGCTCCATGCCTCATTCATCTCTGTATCCCCAGACTCCAACACAGTACCTTCTTTCTTTTATTTAGTCATTCAACAAATATTTACTAAGTGGCTACTTTGTGCCTAGCATTGTGCTGGGTGCTGGGTGAGTCTCAGACTTCATAGGCCTTAAAGGTTTAGAGAAGACAGACAGTAATCAAAAGAACATAAATGTAAATTTGTCATTGTGGAAAGTGCCCGGAAGGAGAACACTTGGGAGGGGTCTTCAGTTTTCCTGTAAACCTGAGATTGAGCCACCCTCTGAAAGCCATATAGGCAATTAATAGGCTGTTCATCAGGCAAAGGAGAGCAGGGATACTATGTGCAAAGGTCCTGAGGCAAGAAGAACTGGGATAAATGTAAAACACCAAAAGAAAACTAATGTGGCTGGAGCACAGAGTGAGGAAGAGGGAGGGAAGTGAGGTTTGAGATCTTGATAGCAACCAGATCAGACAGACCCTAACAGCTAATTTCAAAGGTTTTTGCTTTACATTAAGAATCTAGGGAAGTCATTTTAAGGCTTTAAGTTGGGGAGGTAGGGTGAGGTGGGAGTGGAAAAGAGAAAGGGGGTGAGGAGTGACATGATTTGCAACAGAATAATAAATCATTATTCTGGCTATGATAAGGGGAATGAATGACTTAGAAACAAGAGCTGATGTCTGAACTCTTGGAGTCCAAGTGAGAAATTATAATTCTTGGACAAGGATGATAGAAATCAGTTCATAGAAGAGATCTGAGATTGTACGAGGCAAAATCCATAAGATATGTTGATGGATGTGGAGGATGAGGGGGAAGAGGTCAAAGATTTCCTGAGTTTTTAGCCTTCACGACTGGCTGGATGGTAGTACCATTCACAAGGAGAGGAAACAGCGTAGGACAACTAGATCTTTGAGGTTAAGATCATTAACTTTGTTTTGGACTTGGGTCTGGGTGACTCTGAGATATCTGAGTAGCAATGTCAAGTGTGCATTTAGATGTGCAGATGTGGAGCTGAAAGGAGAGGTCCAAGTGTGAGGTCCAGATCTGCACACAAGGGAATGAGATCACCTAGAAAAGAGAGCACTATGGTAAGTGAAGAGAACCTAAAAATGAGCCCTGGGGCCACAAGATGAAATGGCTGGGGAGAGGAGACTGAGCCAGGAGGAGATGGGGAAGGATGTGGGAGGAGACCCAGGAGAAAGTCACGTCACTGGAGCAAAGGGAAGGAGATGTTGATTAACAGTATGTGACCCTGATGAAGGGTCAAGTAAGGTGAAGACCGAAAATACCCATTGGCTTTAGCAACATGGAAGTCCCCTCTGACCATAATAAGGAAGGTATGAATGTAGCAATTGGAGCAGAGGCAGCAACAGAGTAGGGAGGGGCGGGAAATGAAGAAACCACACTGGTAAGATGATGTATCAAGAGAGTCTGGCTTTGAAGGGGAAGAGTGAAGGAGTAGGGAAGTTTTCCTTACTTTTAGGGGAAGAATTTGAGCATGGGAAGGGTCTATGTGGGAGAGAGAAAATCAGAGCTCTACGGAAGAGAAAAGATGGTGGTCAGGATAAGGTTTCTGAGAAGCAGGAGGAGATAGAATTCCTAGCACAGGCAGAGGGACTGGCCTTGGAAGGAGGAAAAGAGGAGAGGGGGCACAGCGAAGGGGTGTGGATTTCTGGCTGAGGACTTCCATTTTCTTTATTAAATAGCAAATATAAGATATCTGCTAAGTGTGAAGGGCCTGAAGCAGGAGCAGGGAGCAAATATATTCATTCACTTCCTGCGGTTGCTATCACAAAGTGCCACAAACCTGGTGGCTTAAAACAACAGAAGTTTATTCTCTCACAGACCTGGAGGCTGGAAGTTCAAAGTCAAGGAGTCAGCAGGGCCAGGCTCCCCCCTGAAGGCTCTAGGGGAGAATTCTTCCTTGCTTCGTCCTAATTTCTTCATTTTTTTTTTAAGTTTATTTATTTTGAGACAGAGAATGGTAAAGGGATAGAGAGAGAGAGAGGGAGAGAGAGAATCCCAAGCAGTCTATGTGCTCACAGTGCAGAGCCTGGTGCGGGGCCCGATGTCACCAACTGTGAGGTCACAGCCTGAGCCGAAATCGAGAGTCAGATGTTTAACCGACTTAGCCACCTAGGCACCTCGCTTCATCCTAATTTCTGGCTTGTGCACACATCACTGTAGTCACATGGCCTTCTCCCTTCATGTCTGTGTCTCCACATGGCCTTCTTAGAAGGACAACAGTCATTGGATTTAGGGCCCAGCCTAATCCGGGATTGTCTCCTTTTCACTTGATTACCTCTGCAAAGACCTTTTCAAGTAAAGTCACATTCACAGGTACCAGGGGTTAGGACTTGAACATATCTTTTTGGGGACACCAGTCTACCCAGGACGATGAAGACATTTAGAAATAGTTGTAGAGTGGGAGAAACATGCTAGAATACCCAGCTCTGTCAAGGGTTCACGGATGTTGGTGGAGAGCGTCCAGCAGCACTAGCGGTTTCCAACTTGCCCCTCGTTGCTGACCAGTGTCCAGCATCCTTGGCCTGAGCTGGAGCACCTTAGCCTGTCCCACTTCGGGGTAGATTCCCTCCCACCAGGAACAAAGACTTCTGACCCCCCTTGACATCCCCTCCCCTCCTGTCTCAGCCTCTCCATCCCACTCAGTATAAGAACCTCTGCAAACAGAAGCAACCGACCCTGGAAGCACATGGCTTACAACAGAGGAGGAAGGATTTAAGCCCCCCCGGCACACTTACTACACCAGCACCATTTTTGTTCAGAGACCCAGAAACTGAAGAAGCCTACTGTCCCCTTTCTGAAATGTCAGGAATGGTTTCATTTTGCCCAGGTCCAGCTGAGCTGCTTGCTGGACCCCAGGCCTCAGGAGCCCTCGCTGCATCTCCACCAGCTGGTGTATTTGCCTTGAGGGCCAAGGTGAGATACAAACACCACAATTCCACCGCAAACCGCTGGGACCTCCTCCAGGGAGGAAGGCTTGCTCATGGCTTGGCCAGGCTCCCAAGCATCATGTACGGCAACCCTGAGTTCTAACTTAGACAGCTTGGGGTGGGTCCTTGAATGACCTTCCGTTTCTTGTCTGCCCATCTGAAAGGACCACTGCATTCCAAATAACATTCCTCCGATAAAATCGGTTACACACTGGAAACGTCAATGAGCCAGGAACATTCTCCGACGCAACAGGATTTTGATAAAGTGGTCTTATTTTGCAAAATCTTCCAGCATGAAAAATCCTCCCCGGAGCAGGCAGGGAAATTCCTAAGATGCCAGGACACTGGGCAAAGTGGCCAGAGCCCTAGGGAAAGAGCAGAATACTCAGAGGTGAACTTCCCACTGCGGGCAGAGGGGCCTGGGGTTTCAGGCATCATTTCATTCAGTCAATAAGTCGATACCTATTTGATGAGTGCCTCCCAAGTGCCGGGCCCTGATCCAGAGTCACTGGGGAGCCAATGTCTTCATGTGATTGCAAAGCTCCCTGCCTTTCAACAAGCAGCGGCAATCCAGTGGTGATCAGGTGCAAGACCCACACCTTTATCTCTCAGCTGGATTCCCCCTATCCCCTTGCCGCTCCTCTTTGCCTTGTGCTCTGAGTCTGGGGGGGTTTCACCTTCCTCTCTGGCTCCTTGGGCTCCCCCTTTGCCCCCTGCCATTCTTTTGGCCTTTCTCTTTTGCTTTCTGTTCAAAGGTGTCTCCTCCATGGGGCTGTTTCTGCTTACTTCCATCTCTACTTTTCTTCACGTCTCACTCTGCATCAGTGAGTGCCTCCTTGGTCATCCGTATCCCTACTTCTCCATCAGGCTCTTTTTTTTCTCTCTCTCTCTCTTTGTATGGTTTTCTGCAAATACCTCATGCCTGATCTTTCTGTCCTTCTCTTTTCTGTTTCTTCTCTTTAACACACTATTACTTAGAACTAAAGGTGTTTAAAAAAAATATTTGTGTTATCAACTTTTACATTCTCTGGGTTTTATTTTTAAAGTCATTGGAAGACCATGTGTACTTCTCTGTGTTGTCTGAATTTCTCACAAGGGCATGAGCAACTATTTGAAACTTTTTATTAAAATATGATCTACAGGGGCACCTGGGTGGCTGTCAGTTAAGCATCTGACTTCGGCTTAGGTCATGATCTCACAGTTCATGAATTCCAGCCCCGTGTCGGGCTCTGTGCTGACAGCTCGGAGCCTGGAGCCTGCTTCGGATTCTGTGTCTCCCTCTCTCTCTGCCCCTCCCCAGCTCACAATCTGTCTCTCTCTCTCAAAAATAAATAAACATTAAAAAAATGTTTTTAATAAAATATTATATACATAGAGGGGTGCCTGTGTGTCTCAGTTGGTTGAGCACCCGACTCTTGATTTTGGCTCAGGTCATGATCTCACAGTTTGTGGGTTCGAGCCCCGTGTCGGGCTCTGCGCTGACAGTACAGAGCCTGCTTGGGATTCTCCCTCTCCCTCTGCCCCTCTCCCCCTCAAAATAAATTAAACTTCAAAAAAATAAGCAGAGAGAAAAGTACACCTGTGCCATAAATATGCCATGCGGAGCTCAATGAACAGAGCGTTTGTGTAGTTAGCACTCAAAGGGAGAGATACCCATGTTCCCTTCCACTCTCCACCCCCACGGGTCACTGCCATCCCGAGTTCTTTCAGCATGGGTTAAACTAAATAACAGTTACATTATGAGTCTCATGATTTATCTGTTTTTAAAATTTGGAAAAAAGGAATATTTGAAGCTGTGGCTTTCATTACACAAAAGATCCCTCTAATCTCTGACCCACTGTGGACAATAAAAGATAAGTAAATCTCTCAAAGATAATAAATAATAAAAAAAAGATAATAAATGTCTCAAAATGTCCTGTTTCCAAAGGTCTTTGTTTCACATGAGCAAGCGGAAACATCGGGCCTGTGACATCTTTTGCTCCTTCCGAGTGGCCTCGGGGGTTGGGGGCTCCTCGTCAAGACAGCAGTAAAAACTCCACTGACTGAGCTGCAGGGACCTGAGCGATAGGCCCAGGACCTGCAAGAGGAGGGATGTGCCTGCAGAAGACACACAGAAGGCCAAACTCGAACTCATCTTCGGACACCAGCCCAGTGCCCTCTCCTCTACCTTGTACCATCCCCACTTTGTAAGGAGAGGATTGGCAAAGAGCGTGGGACAGGAAACAGGGCTGCATGCCTGCTAGCGGAGCAAATCTAAGGCTGGGTGCTCTGTGCTCTCTGCCAACAGGGGGTCATTTACTCGTGTAGGGAAACGGGTGCTGTCCACACACTGGTGTGGAGGCAGGCTAGGAACACACCCAGTTCTTCCTCCCCACCCAACCCAAATAGATCCTGTGCTCTCAGGGGCGCCTGCCTGGGTGGCTCAGTCAGTTAAACGTCTGATTTCCGCTCAGGTCATGAACTCGTGGTTCATGAGTTGGAGCCCCACGTCAGGCTCGGTGCTGACAGCTCAGAGCCTAGAGCCTGCTTCGGATTCTGTGTCTCCCTGTCTCTCTGTTCCTCCCCTGCTCGCACTCTGTCTCTCTCTCTCTCAAAAATAAAGAAAGATTTGAAAAAAGAAAAAAAAACAAAACCTGGGTGCTCAGGCTCACACTCTGCAGGGACCTCTCCCAACACTTGTAGCCCTGTGCTTGGTGCTCTGGGGAGGCAAACCTACAGGGTCCCTGCCCTTGTCGGAGAGAAGGGTGGTCTGAAGGAGAGAGAGCAATTTGGGAAGAGGCCACATGTGTGAGAAGGGTTCTGAGCAGGATCTCCTGCGGAGATGGAGAAATGAATGAGAGTATGAAAACTAAGCATCAGACAGACCAGTGATTCTCAATCCTGGCTGGGTATTACAATTGCCAAGTGAGTTTTTACAAAATGCCAGTGCTTAGAACCCACCTACGTAATCCAAATCTCTGGTTATGGGGCTGGGGCATCAGTAGTCTTCAAAAGCTCCCAGGTGATTCTAATGTGCATCCAAGGTTGAAAACCACTGCCTTAAACTTAGTGCAGCGGGTAGGAGAGACTCAGTGTAAGCTTACAGCAGTAGAGGAATGTGATCAAAGTGGTTGCTCAAGAAGCATTTAGTGAGTACCTACTCAGTACCAACAGGCACCACGCTAGGCTCTGGGTACACAGAGATGAGGAAGATAGATATAGTCTCTGCCCTCGACTGGCCAGCAGATTAGGAGAAAGTACAGACCTACAAGTAAGTAGAAGAAGTTATTTTACAAAAGTATGAAGCAAGTCCTCTAAGAACATTGAGGATTTTCTGGAGAAAGCTTTCTTAGAGAGGTAATATCAGAATTTTTTCCTGAAGGAGTTTGTCGAGCAAAGAAAACAAAAGAGAACATTTTCAGTGCAAGAGAGAGTATTTGACACGGGTGCTGAGGACTACAGCAGGGACAAGACTCTGGAAAGAATGGTGAAAGCAAACACCAAGGCCCTGATTCTACTTGAGCTCTCAGTATCTGAGAGATGAGCTCAGGAAGGGGGAGGTAGGGACACCAGTGAGGAACCTCAGTAGTGATTCAGACAGGAAGTGATGGAGGCCTGGACCAAAGAATTGATGGCGGAAATGAAGAAGAGTGCAACCCAAGAGACATTTCCAAAAAGGGCAGCAGAGGGACACCGGGGCGGCTCAGTTGGTTGGGCATCCGACTTTGGCCTAACTCATGATCTCACTGGTCCTGAGTTCTAGCCCCACGTTGGGCTCTGTGCTGACAGCTCAGAGCCTGGAGCCTGTTTCAGATTCTGTGTCTCCCTCTCTCTCTCTCTCCTCCTCCCCTACTCGCACTCTTTCTCTCTCAAAAACAAATAAACATTAAAAAAATTTAAAAAAAAGGGGGGGCAGCAGAATTTGGTAGCAGAACAGATGTAAGGAGAAAGAGAGAGACAAAGACAAACTAATTTTGGACAGCAGGACAACACGATACCATGGCCTTTGCAAAGATGGGACACCAGGTAGATTATATGAATTTCACCGAACTCCAAGACATCCACATGGAGATGTGTTCAAAAGGTTAACTGAAGGGCAGAAGCTGGAAGCTGGATTGTGGAAGGTAAGGAGGGAAAGTAAGGAGAGAAGGTGAAATATCCAGGTGTAAACCCTCTCTATACCAGTCATTTGGACACAAAAGAAAGAAAAATGGGATGGGACACAGCAGATCAGGCAAAGGTGTGTATTTGCCAGGACTGACCCGTGGGTGGTGGAAACAGGAGGAATTAGGAGGAAACAGGGGTTGCTGAGGAGCTAGGTCCATGAGGTACAAAAGCATGGCATACAACAAAAGAGGGGAATTTACCTTTAGGAAGGATGGGTGTTTCTTCATGGGGACACAGATGTCTGAGAAAACTCATTCCCAAGGGCCTGGATCCAGGTCAATACTCTCTAAAGCAGAGGCCAGGAAACTGTTTCCATAAAGGGCCAGACAGTCAATATTTTAGGCGTGTGGGCCATATGTTCTCTGTCACAACTGCTCACCTCTGCTACAGTAGTGCATAAGCAGTCACAGACAACATGTGACTGAATGGGCAGAACTGCAATAAAACCTTATTTTGAGGGGTGCCTGGGTGGTTCCTGAGATTGAGTCCCGTTGGGATTCTCTCTCTGCCTCTCCTGTGCACACGCTCACACTCTCTCTCTCTCTCAAAATAAGTAAATAAACATGAAAAAGAATTTAAAAACAGGCAATGGTTAAAATGGCTCATTTTATGAATTTCACCTCAATTAAAATAACAACAAGCCCTGCCCTCGATTTGACCCAGGGGGCTATAGTTTGCCAATGCCTGCTCTAGAAGTAAAGGATGAGCAGCTGAGGACCTACAGAGAGAAGAGAAGAGCTGGACTTTCTTCCACGGGGACTGTGGACTGTGAGCAATGAATGATCTGAGTTCAAATCCAGATCTGCCACTTACCAGCTATGGGGTCTTGAGTACATTACTTCATTTTCCTGAGCCTTAATTTCCTCATCTGTAAAATAGGGGAAACAGCAGTACCTACCTCACTGAGTTGTTCTGAGGATCAAACGAGACGATGCATATGGGTATCTAGTATAACACCTGGTTCAGGAAAGATTTTATTTAATTTTTAAGGATTGACCATGAATTGCAGGACCCCAGCTGCAGTTGAGTATCATGACCATGGAGCCCTAGCAACCTAAGGGGTGGGACTGGAAAGAAGGGAGGATTTGGGGGCTGGGGCAGAAAGCAAGGGGAGGGTTGCACTAGCTAATGGCAGAGAGAACAAAACATATATATCCAGGTCTACAGATAAATAGACCCACAGCTACAAGCAAACACACACACACACACACACACACACACACACACACACACCTGTGCACTCACATGCACACCAAGGTGATACAACCCAACTCCACTATTCTTAGTGGAATGAGGTTGTGAGATGCTTTGTCTCTGGCTAATCAGTGTGGCCCATGGGGAAGTGCCTCCCTGCAGGGCGGTTTATTGGACCCCGGCACAGACCAGCTTACCTCGCCAGCACACATCACATAAAGCTCTGGTCTGGGAGTGCTAACGCCTATCACAGAGGCTGGAGATAATAAAGACAACTAATCTCAGATTCGGGTCAGCCCAAAGCCTTTCCACCTGTACTTCTCAAACTTGAGAGAATCGCCTGGGGAAGCAGTTGCTTAGGCTGATTCAGTAGATCTGATTTAGTAGGTCTGGCAAGGGCCCAGGAATCTCAATTTAGCAAAAAATCCCAGGTGATTTCTTACCTTAGTGATCTGAGAACCACACTTTCAGAAATAAGGCTTTGCCCCCTCATCTCTGAACACAGCTGTATGATAGAATGATGGGATCCCCAAATTCGTTCCTGGAACTGCAGCCAGAGAGCATGATCCACCCCTATCTCTTACGCTTCTAGCTACTGCTTGTGGGGAAAAGATAAGCTCAGGCCGGGTGTCTTGGGGTAACATGACTAATTCTAAAACAGACGTGAAGATTTTCCAGGGCACTGGGTTTCCCCAGAAAAGTAAAACTTCAGTCCAGAGAAGAACTGATCTAATCTCTTCAGTCGATTAGAAAATCTTGCAGATAATTACTCTTCTCAGAACACTTTGGTTGAAACATCCAAGTGCAGTCTATTCCAAGCCCAGTTCCTCTCTTCCTGGCCATCCAAGAAGTCTGTACCCAATTATTGCACACCTTGGTGTGCATCCTAGAACACTCTGCTTCCAGCACCTACAGACTGAGCTACAAAGCAACTGCTGTCATCTGGTTTCACAGTTTCTTCCTTCCTTTCTTTCTTTCTTCTTTCTTTCTTTCTTTCTTTCAGAGTTTTGCACATATAGACTTCAATACTTACCAAGTGAGTGACTGAACAAATCCATGATAGGTTGGATAAGTTGACAGAGCACATAAAAAAGATTTAAAACCACGAATTGGGATGATTTATAACTGAAGGTCTTTCATCTGGTTAGGCAAAAAAGACCACAGGTCATGAATAAAAGAGCGCCTGAACCATAATCGCTGTCACTCACTGCACACACATACACACATATGCATGCATGCAAACCCACACAATTTATCTCAATAAATGCCATTCTTTTGGGGTGCCTAAGTGGCTCAATTGGTTAAGCGTCTGATTCTTGATTTTGGCTCAGGTCATGATCTTAGGGTTTCGTGAGTTGTAGCCCCACGTCAGGCTCCATGCTGATTGTGCAGAGCCTGCTTGGGATTCTCTCTCTCTCCCTCTCCCTCTGCCCCTCCCCACTCTCAAAATAAATAGACTTCTAAAAAACTTAAAAATAAATACATGATATTCTTTCAAGTTAGCCCTTTGAGAGGTCATGTCAGTCCTCAAAATGTGTTGTGTTGGGATCTCAACTTTGGAAATTGCCTCAAGAGTCAGTTGGCTCTGTGCTCACACTTCATTTTTGACCCAAAGAAGAAAATTTAGCTTGATTGGTCCCCTTATTCCGACTGGGTTCCTAGTGATTTGGGGGTGCTTCCAGAATTCAAATGAACCCTCAAGGAATAAAAACTTGCCATTCATTAGAATATTCACAGGCTCTGAAGAGAATACTAAACATGGAATTCTATGCACAATTTAAGGAATGGCAGAACCATTGGATCAAGTGTGGTGAAACAACATGGAACAGATTAGGAGATTCACTCATTTGCCATCAATGAGGAACCCACTCCAGCTGTTTACATCCTGAGCACAGTGGCAGAGGGTGGCAGACAGCAGCCAGAGGCCCACCAAACCTGATTCCTCTCCTTCCTGAACACACAGCCGCTCTGTATTTCCCAGTCAGTCTTCCCTTTAGACAGTCTATATGTCTAGTTCTGGCCAATGGAGCATAGGAGGAAGTGACATGAGCCCTTTTAGCCCTGGGCCCAAAAACTTCTATGGCATCCTCCACGTGTCCCTTTCTTCTTCCACCTACCAGCTGGATGTTGAGAATTCAGGGAAAGACCCTGCCTGCCTAGACAATGTTTGACTACTAAACAGAAGGAACCTAGGTCCCTGAATTACAGTGAAGAGAACTCTCATCCCCTTCTCACTTATATCAGACTGGAACATGAGCCAGAAATAAATGTGTAAAGTGTCAAGTCAATGAGATTTGAGGGCTATTTGTTGCAGCAGCAAGTCTACCCTGACTGATACAGACACACATAGTTACACAGAATAGCCCATCTGATAAGCAGCTCAGTTAGAAGCCGACACTGCCATTTGGAGCATCTGCCCTTGTGACTTTCAGTTTGGGGTTCATATCTGAAAGCAGGGCTGTTTTCTCCATCTTCGACCTATTATCACGTATGCTGCAGGTCACATCACAAAGATCAGTGTTCATCAAGCCCTTCTGCTGGCTGCTGGGGGATAGCTACTAATCCTTTGAAATGCCACTCACCCTCAAGGCTTCCCAAAGTGAATCGGATGTAGACCACATGGCCCCTATTTTAAGCCAGGTTTCACATTTGGTGAGTCCAGCTTCTTTTATATAGTGACTTCTCTAACAGACAGGAAAGTGCATATACACACAGATACAGACACACAGACACACAGACAGACACACACACACACACACACACACACACACACTTGTGTTTTCAAACAAAAAATAAAACAGGGAAAAGCCCAGGCTCTCCATTAGAGACTCATTTATAGAACTCCTTCTGCCTCTTTTGGAAGAAGGCTGTGGCCACCCTCACCTCAGTGAATGGTGGTGAGGGTCAACTGCTATCCAACCTCTACTCACTCCCAGCCCATCAGACTAGGGAACAGAGAAAGGGTACCAGCCTCGATGCTGCAAGATGGGCTGCCTGCCCAGGAGCAGAGCCAACTGGGGACCCCCTGATGCTGGTGGGCCTTTCTTGCCATCTGCTTTGCCTTTTACTTGAGTATGACCTTCTCCCCAAGAAGAGTACCTTGTCAAGAGTCAGGGGCTTATGTCTCCACTCACTGCCTCAAACTGACAAACTGGCATCTATTTCTGCTCACGAGGCCCCTCAAAGGAGCCCAGGCACATCTCCCAGATGCAGGGATGCTGAGCAGTGTGTGATGAGTACAGACTTCGGCATTCCCCTGTCCGTGGAAAAGTGCAAACAGTACAGAATTACTGCCCTTCCTCCCCCCCACAACCCATGTAACCACTATCTGATCTTCTCCTCCTGGGCTCTATGTAGACACCGAGGGGATAAGACATAGCAAGAAAGTGGGTTATTTGCTCTAGAGTAAGTCTTGGTTCAAATAAACTGGTGAGTAGGTTTTTTGATATTTAAGAAAAACACCCAAGGCTCTGGGAAGGGAAGAGAAGGGAGAAGCTTGAGAGGAGAAGTGGTATAGGAATGTGGCCAAAGAATCTGATAAGCTGAGGGGGTGATGGGGAAGCGCAGATTGAAATGGCAGGAGGCAACTCTGCCGGCTTGCCTCGCTCTTGCGCATGCGCAGATTTCCTGCTGCCGGCTAGCGAAGGTGTGTCCCACTATGTCTGCGGCTGAAGCAGTAGGACTCCACTCTGCTATGAAATTTCAGGCTAGTAGACGCCAAGAATCAGTGCAATGATTCGTGGATTTTTTTTTCTTTCTGTGTCCCCCCCACCCCCCCACCCCCCCAGTTAAGTGACACGGAATCAGCAGCGCTGGTAGAAGAACCCTTTTATGACACCTCCTCCACCTTTATTTCCTCCCCCCCAAAAATGTGCATCTCATCTTAGTACTCACAATGCCACTTGGAGTCAGGAAGGACTTACAATTCCCATTCCACAGAGAAGGACATCAAGGATCAGAGAGGCTAAAAAGCCTCCCTAAGATCGCAGAGCTGGTAAGTGGTAGAGCCAGGATTCAAACGGAGATTTGCTTCCCCAAATCCCATGAATTTGCAACTACACCAAACTCCCTCCAAGTGAATCCACTTAAGAGTCAAAGGTAGGAAGAAGAGTCATTAGGCTGAAGGGAAGACCTTGCATTCTCTTGCTTTGGTCCTTCTGTCTCATTTGTCCTTGAACTTCATTCTGCTGTTTCACAAACCTTGCCATATCCTCTGCCCAACCTGGTTCAAAACCCACTTCCCCAAAAAGTCTCCTGGATGTCTTCCTCCCTCCATGTCTCCTCAGCATGTGTGAATTCAACTTGTAGAGTGTCATTTGGCTGTATGCTGCACTGCTGTGTGGCTGTGTACCTCCATTGTCTCCCTGGTCCTCAGCCCCCAAAGATGGCCCTGAACCTATGAAACATTTCTTACATGGTCAAAGGAACTTTGCAGATGGAGTTCAACTAAGGACCCTGAGATGGGGAGAATATGCCGGATTATCCAGTGAGCCCAATGTCATCGCACGGGTCCTTGAAGGCAGAAGGTGATCTGGCTGCGACATCTGTCACCCCACTGACAGCCAGGGTTGATTTGGCTGATCTGGCTGGCTAGGCGGGTGTGTCCCCTTCCTCCCTCGTGGCTCGATGTGTGTCCCTCCAGAAGCTGCGTGCTTGGTGGAAGAGGATGACCTTCCCTGATACAGGTGGACCGTTCTTCAGCCAAGTGTATAGGGGTAGCTGCTCTCTCCTGCTAGGATCTCCAAACAAGCTCTTAAAAGCAGGAGAGGGAGACAGTGGAGTTGGAGAATATGTGGTAACAGAAGCAGAGGCCAGAGCACAAATGATGGCTGGTTGCTGGCTCGGGAGATGGACGGGCCCACCACCGAGGCCCGCAGGCAGCCTCTAGAAGCTGCAAAAAGCAAGGAAATCTCCTATAGACCTTCTGGAAGGAACGTGGCCTTGCCGATGCCGTGATTTTTAGCCCAGTGAGACCCACTCCTAGAACCGTACGTAAGAGAATATATTTGTGTTGCTCTAAGCCACTAACTCTGTGGTAATTGTTACAGCAGGGGATAGGAAAGTAACACAGCAGGACGGAGGACTCTATCTGTTCTCTTCTTACCCTGCACCTCCTCCTGCCCTGACAGCCCATCCTCACCAGCTACTAGTGCGGCTGGGACTCAGAACACAGCGGGCCTTCTGGGAACCTCGGGTGATTGGTCCCTGCCCCTGCAGATTTCAGGGCTGGTTCTGCGGCCTCTTCCTCCACTTGCTCTGACCTCAGGAGTGAAAGCCCACCACTCGCCCCCCTTCCCTTTCCAGTGCAGAAGGTCAACATGTGTCCAGGTAGGAGTGGAGCTGAAGCTGGAGTGTTCCTGGATCGTGCTTACTTAACTCCTATAAGGATCTTCTGATAAAGTCCCATAAAATATTGAAGACGGGTTTTTGTTATCATTTCTCAGCCTTCCCTTCTCCTAGCACACAGAGTGGGCTACAAGCCCCTTCAGGACCTGGCCCTTGCCTTGTGATTTTCTCGCCTCACACTGCCTCACTCTTTTGCCTCTGAAATCTTGAATCACCACAAACACCTTTCATCACGCTGTCCCCTCTGTTGGGAATGTCTCGCCTCTCCTCTCTTCGGCAAGTGCTTGGATGCAGGTCAGATATCTCCTCCTCTAGGGAGCCCCCCCTGACTGCTATCAAGGGTGGCTTAGGGCTTCTCTGCCTATTCACAATCCCTGTGTCTGCCTCTGTCACTGTTCTTACTGCTTCTGGGGTCCCTTCAGTTCTCCTCACTTTCCTCCTCTGCCCATGGAGAGGATGGAGCTACCACCCAAGCTCCCTCTGCCACACCACGGCAGAAGCAAGGAACATTTCTGGCCCCACCCCACCTGGCTTCTTATATTTGCTCCTCCCCATGGGAGCAGGAGGCCAATCTGATTGGTCAAAGCTGGGACCACGTTTCATTGGCGAACAGGACCCAGAATTGAAAGGCAATGTGTGGTCACCTTATGATCTCTGCTCATCTGTTACTGGGTGATGAGGTCAGCTGGTCATTCTCTCTCTTAATTCCAGCTCCTCATCCCAGAGTCTTTGGGAGAAGTGATATATATTCAAAAGGAACACAGACACCACAGGCCTCGCTTCGATCTTCTGACCTCAGCCGCATTCTCCACTACTGCTCTTACACCTTTGTCCAGGTATTAATACATAAATTGGAACATTGTTTCCCATCCTTAAATATACATCCTCATTCAGAAACCTGGAGAGGAGGAAGGCAGATGGAATCCTGAACCTCGAACTTCCACATTAATTTATAATTGTTTATACAGGATATACTCTATTGTGTAGGTCAGAGGACTTGTTAGCATGACTCCCAGAGACATCTGAGCCCTGACAATCAGGGCTGGTTCCCAGCCCTGAACTCAAGGATGTTCTAGAATGGGGCTGTACTCACCCTGGAAGTGTGAGGGTGGTGGCTGAGTTCATCTCTGTTTGAATGGCCTGTAGTCATATTTTTACATTATAAAGCTCTGAGATTGGTGAGGGGTACCTGGCTCAGGTGAGGTGGTCTTGGGCATGTATACAGTGGCTCCAGCCATGGATGGATAGATGGATGGGAAGGTCAATGGATGGGTGGGTGGGGGCGGTGGGTAGATAAATGGCTAGATCAATACATGAGTGGGTAGGTGGATAGATAGATGGGGGAAAGATAGATCATTGGATAGATTAATCAATAGACAGCATGGCCTGAAAGGTGACAGTCATGGTCCTAGAAGGTGTCATATGACCCTCACTCATTCACATTCTCATCCACGACAGTGTACCCCTTGGTAAAATCTTTAGGCCAGAACCTTCCCCTCCACCTATTTTAGAAAATGCTCCTAGTCTCACTGCCATAAACCCCGACTACGCTGACAGTTTTGAGCAGCCTTTGGATAAGCAAACTGAATGATCCAGTGACATCTGTGTCTCATTTTTCTGACAACTGTACTTACTTCTGGCAACATCCCTTATGTGCCACCTCAGATCCTCTCTGACCCACCTGTCTCTGGGGCCAAGGCCACTTGTTCCATCTCAGCCACCACTGTAGTGACCAGTTCTGCTAGGCTCCAGCCAATTTCCCGCAGAATAAGGTTGCTGCTTCCTGCAGAACTTGCTAGGTGCTCACAGAGTGCAAATCACAAGTATGGTCAGGACTGAAGCAGGGAGGTGGTTTAAGTCTCATGGCTAAACTTTGTGGGAAACAAAAACCAGTGGCTGAACTCTCATTCTTTTCTCCCTCTGCAAGAAGGTCTTGAGATGCAGGTGTCCCTACAGTCTCTCAGAAGGGTCCTTCGAGATGGAGCGTTTAGCTGCCCCTGATGCTAAAGCGTTGCTCATTCAATGTGGAGCCTCTTTCCCTGCTTCAGTCCTGTTTCCTTTCGCTCCTGCTTCCCTGGGCGCACCAGGGAACTTCTGCTTCCTGCGGATCCCAGGCTATCATCTGATTATTGTTGTACTGGTTACTATGACCATTTACACAATATGGTTTGGGTGAAACACAAGATTTTTGGACCTAATAAGATGGTTCGGTGTGTTTAGCATCTGCCTCCCACACAAGACTGTGAGCTATTCGTTTAGGTATCCCCAACACTGAGGGGAATGCTGAAATTCTATACCCTGTCCTTCTCTTACTCTTTTCTATAACATGAATCAGATTGGCAAAGTTCTCACCCTGGATACTTGAATCCTCTGCTGTGTGTGGTTTTCAAGCTCAGTACCACCTTTTTCAGAGGCATTACTTTTTTAGCTTGTTATGCAGAATCCAAAAGAGTAAAACGCAGAATTGTTAAAGGCTTGAAAGCTGAAAAGGGGTATCCCCAAAGATAGCCACATCCCAATCCTTAAGGCTCTTGAGACGAGGAGATGATCCTGGATTGCGTGCACCCTGAATGCAACCACACGTATCCTTATGAGTGAGGCAGAGGCTGACACTCACAGAGGAGATGCGGTGTGACCATGGAGCAGAGAGATTTGAAGATGTTGGCTGTGAAGACAGGAGTAATGTGGCCACAGGGCAAAGACAGCCTGCAGCCACCAGCAGCTGGAAGAGGCAAGGATGGCATCTTCCCCAGTAATCAGAGCCCCTGGAGGGAGCACAGCCCTGCTAACACCTTAATTTCAGTGACTGACTTCGCACGGTGAGAGAAGACATTTCAGAAACGAGGGCAGTTTCTTCTTGAAAAGGGCCCTCAGAGATCACCAACTCAGGCCTTCATGAATATAGTCCATTGCATTATGGTGTTGCTATTTCCCACATGCCTATTGGGTTTGTTTTCTTTAACCCAAACAGTGCCTGAACAGTAATCATAAATGTGGCCTCATTTTCTAGGAGAGAATGAGATCCAACTGGCTTCTCATCATGACCTTCCCATCCCTGCTTGCTTTAGCCCATTCCATCCAGCGGGCCAGTGCTCCTCAACACAGGGCCCAAGGATGGCTCATGTGGAATCACTGGGACACATTAAAAATGTAAAGACCAGGACTCTGCCCCAAACCTACTGAATAAAAAACCCTATGGATGAGGTGCAGAAATCTGCACATTTAACAGGCCTCCCAAGTGAGTCTCAGCACACTGGCTTGAGAACGTCTACTACAGAAGAAAGGGGTCAGAACGGACCCAATGGCATGTCCCTCCGGCTCAGTGGTGAAACCACTGACTCTGGGCCAGGTGCTGAATTTACCAGGGGAAGCTACTGCCCTGGCCTCCAGGACTGCGTGCTTGTGATGAGTGCCACCCTGAGCTCACAGAGGAACCAAAAGAGTCTTGTCCCCTCATGCGTTCATCCTGCAAAACAGCTGCAAAGGTGTCCACAGAGCTGGGGACCACAAAGGCTTTTGAGAACGTGAGTCACTATTAGGTATTTCATGGTAATTTAACTTTTTCATTAAAAAGACCTTCCCTAAACAATAATGGCTTACAAATGCATGTGCCCTTTGATCTTGCAATTCCACTTCTGGGAATGTATCCTACGCATACACTTTATGCTTGTACATATGTACAATATTATTCACTGCAGAACTGATTATAGCAGCGTAAGATTGGAAACAATCCAAATGTCATCATTGTGGAATTGATGAAATAAATTATACCACTTTCATACAATGAAAAATGATGAGGAAACCGTATATGCATTGATGTGGAAATGTCTCCAAGTTAAGGGGAAAAGCAAAGTACAGAACATATATATAACATTTTACCTTTTGTGGATAAAAAAGGAGTAGAAGGAATCCACATTCCTATTTACTTGTGTATTCATAAAGACATGCTGGAAGTATATATAAGAACAGTGACTATGTCTGGGACAGGGGGTGAACACAGGGGAAACGAGGATGGGAGGGAGAGTTTTCACTCTATATGATTATCCTTTGGGGTTTATAACCATGTGAGTGTATTATTTATTCAAAAAATAAATAATACAATAAAATTTAAAATAACCGTTTATTGTGGCCTTCAGAACAAGCAACCTGGGCTGACTCTCCACACCTACAAGTCTTGATGTTTGTTGTGGAGCTCTTCACACTGGGTGCATGTTGAGGAGGCCACAGCCACTCCAGTGGTTACCCTGGTGAGATGTGGTGCTCCAGACCAGAGTGCAGATGTCCATTTTCCAGAACAACAGTGGGAGGACAGGTCTTTGAGTTTCTTACTGAGGAGAATCAGCATCATGAAGGTTCTGAGATCCAGACCAATTGTGCACAGGACAGCTCCAAGAAAGGAGGGCCCTTGGGCTGCCTACTACTAAGCACTCAGTACCCTAGTACTGAGACATCAGCTGTTCCCGACTCACAAAGGAAGAATGGTGGTAGCGATCCCGAGTAGCGAAGTCTGCGTTCTCCTGGGTGAGCTGAGTCATTTCCATGTCAACCCTAGCCAGGGATGGCGCCAAAATTATCTGCTCTTGGGGAGATCTCAAGCTCCTTCAGTGAGAGAAACACAGAGGGCAGTCAGAAAGAAAGACGAAGTACTGTAACAGCAGAGATGAGTCTCCTCTGGGATAGAGTAACAATTTACAAAAATGTCATTGTGCTATTATTTTGTACTTATTATTTAATATGGATTTAAATAAAATAACTGCGGAACACTATGTGTATAATAGTTTATGAACCCAAACTGTAATAAATATATATCAAAATAAGGGGAGAGAGTGAGATTTATCTCTCTTTAGTAGAAACAGGTAAAACTGCATCCACCCCATAGGAGGCAACCCACAAAGATAACCATCCAAATGGTATCAAGTTGGGGCTCTACAGCTTTGCTTTGTTTTTTTTTTTTTTTTTTTTTTTTTTTTGTCAAATGAAATCATGGAATGGAGAGGCTGGAAAACTGAGAAGAGTAGGAAGAGAAACTCCCTCTTTGGTTCTTTGGAAAGGAAGTTGAATGAGGAATGGTTCCCAGGGCTAAGGTTTACATAGGAACCAGCTACGATGGGAACTGCAAAGGCTTTTGACACTTTGTTGGCCTGAAGACAAAAAGCAAGTCCTGATATGGATTCCATTGTCCCTGAAGTGTCTACATACAGTTGGAGTTAAAATAATCCGGTAAGGGAAAATGTCTGGGATACAAGAGGAAAGTGCTAGAGGCAGAATGCAGTAAGGAAAGATCAGACGGGCAGTCAGGGTACCTATTGAAGATGGATAGTCACAGCTCTGCCACTAGTTAGCCTAACGGCCCCAGGCAAACCTCTTCACCTCCGGTGCCTCTATTTTTCTCATCTTTTAGTCCCTATCAATTCTGTCAGTCTGTGTTAGGTCCTTAAGTCATACCTTAAGCATGGATTTCCTTGTTAAAATTTTACTTAAAAAGAATCATCTACTTCATGAGTAGTAATGTGCGAGTTGTTTAAAGAATATATTTGAGGGGCGCCTGGGTGGCTCAGGTCATGATCTCATGGTCCGTGAGTTCGAGCCCCGCGTCGGGCTCTGTGCCGGCAGCTCAGACAGAGCCTGGAGCCTGTTTCAGATTCTGTGTCTCCCTCTCTCTGACCCTCCCCCGTTCATGCTCTGTCTCTCTCTGTCTCAAAAATAAATAAACGTTAAACAAAATTTAAAAAAAATAAATAAAGAATATATTTGACAATTATTTTTAAAAGGTTCTAAGCTTGTGGAACGTCAGCAGAAAGCTCCAGCTGTCTGCTGCAAGATGTGCTGTTACAGAAGTTCAGATCACAGGACTACAGCTTGCAGCTGCTTGCTGAGAACATACCCAAATCAGAAAGATGGGAGGTTTTCTGAGAAATGAGTTAATTTCTCTAAAGGTTGGATCTCCAGGAAGTGAGGTTAGGAGGTGACAAAAATGCCATGCCACTCAACATATAAGTGTTTTTGCTGATGTATTTTTTTGTTAATGCCCTTTTTTTTTTTTTTTTTTTTTAGCTGAAACCATTGCATTCTTCTGGGTTCGGGGAAATAATATGCTTCACTTTTACAGCAGAATGGCCTTAGAATTCTCACCTGGGCAGTTGCTAGGACTTCTAAAAGAAAGTTCTCTCAAGGCAAGGTCAGGCCAATTTCACATAATTCTGGGAATTATATGTGTAACAGAGGAAATAACATAGCCGAAGTCCTTTGCCCAAACACATTCTACAATATTATTCTTCTTGGGTTTTGAAGAGCCTCTAGGACTATAGTTGTGGTGGGTGGATGGAACAAAACCTTCCAAACTACAAAACAGAAAACACAGCTAGCAATTTCTACTTTTAAATGAATCACCATGTCTTGGTCCTTTCACCCTCCTGAATAACCACCAGGGTACCTCACCCTGTAGCCATGTGAGGCCAGCAAGTGTGATGTTGACACTTAGCTGAGGCCTCCACCACCCACTTTACAAGCCCACAGAGCTTTCAATAGTGTGCACTGGGTTCCATTCCAATCAAAGCACTATCCTTTTCTAGGAGGAATAATCTCCTCCTAGAACACTGCTTTTTCTACATAGTACTACAGTGACCTCAGAGGTGAGATTCCTCGAGTTCAGAGTGCAGCTTAAGGAGTAGTGACCTCTCATGGTCATTTATAGGCTTTAAACCCAGACATGCCTAAAAATATTCCTGCCAATCAGATAAGGCCAAATACTGTCAATCACACATCACTTGCAGCTAGCTCCAGATTCTGTAGGTGACTTCTACACAGAATCTATGTCCACTCAAACTCTACTTTCCCCTAGGACTAAGTGTTAGGGGAAAATGCCAGTGTGTTGTGACATGTCATCCAACCTGGTGCCTCAGACTGGAAGAGAGGCCAAGAGGTGACCCGCCCCCTTCTATAGCTAGGCAAAGGATGTGAGCCCAGCTTCCAGGCAGACAGGTTCTCCACACACACACCACCTCCTCCCAGCCCTTTCCCTGTTGGTTTCCATGGCCCCTGCTCCTTTTTGTCATCATCCTAGGCTCTAACACCTAGGTTTCATCTCTTCACCAACTTGAACAGATTGCTAGTGCTTATAAAGAGTTGTCTTTAAAACAATTCTTAGGAGGGAAGAATGGGGAGTTAGTTTAATGGGTATAGGCCTTCTGTTTTGTAGATGGAGAGTTCTGGAGATGGATGGTGCGGATGGTTGCATGACGATGTGAATGGACTTAATGCCACTGAACTGTATGCTTAAAAATGGCTAAGATGGCAAGGTTTATGATACGTGTATTTTACCACAATAAAAAAAAACTGGGGCAAGAGGATTCTGAACTGACATATGGGATCAATGGGAAAGGCTCCCATTATCCATTAGCAATGTCAGGGCATGGAAGGTGCAAATACTATTAAGTACGACCCCGATATCTATAGTTTCAGAAACAAACCAACAAAATGAAACCAAATAAACACTTGGTTGGGTCCTGACTGGATTTGCCCAGCCTGCCGCTTTGACTCTGCACTGGTATTGAAAGGGGAAGGAAGTGATTTTCCAGAATCCCAAGGCCTTCAAAGTTGAGGAAGCATTGCTACTGGAAGGGTGTTGGAAAAAGAGGAGAGAGATGAGAGCACTCCTGAAACCTTACCTTCTACATGAGCCCTCCTCCTGCTTCTCAGGAGGACAGTTTGTTCTTCCCTTTCCCTGTGTATTTGAACATGGAGGGCCCACAGAAATCCTCCAGCATCTCTGCTCTGTTTCTGTACTCGTTTTCACCAATACAATCATGTCAGCTACCTCTGATTTGAGATGGCAGATGGGTGGTGTTTCAGGCCTTAATCTTGTGTATGATTGTGTATTGATGCTGGTGTCTTAGACTGCACACTGACAGCAGCTCTCTTGACTCATCATCCAGCGATCACATTCTAAATAAAGCCTCTATTCGTGATTCCTGAGGGTAAGAAGGGAAGAAGCCTGAGCCAGAGGAAGCTTCTGATGAGCTGAGGCTGGGGGGTAGGGTTGGGGGGGGTGGCAGCGAGGAGCAGAGTCTTAGTGTCCTTGAGGTTGTCAAATGCCAGGTTCCCATTCCACAGTTCGCTTAAACCTAGCCAGGGGCTAGACACCCTTAGTACCATACCTCTCAGGGCCCCAGAGTAGCACAGACCTGCAGGAGGGGATCAGAAGAGACTTCATCCACCTGAGGAAGCTGAAGTTGGAGGCTGATCCTACAGGGAAGACATATACACAAATATTGATTAAAGGCTCTATGTATGCATCCAGGAGCTCAGTTTTAATAGTGTGATTATACACTCTCTGATACACACACAGAATTAGCACAGTTTTTTTTTTCATTTTTCAGTTTAACTAAACTTTATTCATGGTAATACTCCGACAGCAACCAGCTAAGGACTTTGTACCCAAATGTAGTTTTCAAACCTATATTTCAAAAATTTCTAAAATTCAAAATCCCAAGAAAGAAACTAAATACAGTGCTATACAGGAAAAAGCAGAGGGTTTGCTAACTTCAGTCTTAGGAATTTAAAATTATTTTGATAATCTCTTAGATTCAAATTGATAATACGTTAAATACATGGTATAAAATCCCCTACTAGACCATTCACTCTTTAAGGATAGAAAGGATGTCTTTTTCATCTTGGAACACTCACAGTACAACACCCACAGAACCTGGCACTTAGGATGTTTCAATAGGTGTTAAGTGACTCACATACCTCAATATGTAGAAACGTCAGAGCTGAAGTTTGAAGTGAGACTGTTGTGATACTACCCAAATATCTTGACATCAGACATACTGATTAGAATAGGACTTATCAACTTTTTTTTTTAATCCATCCCTCCTTTGATGTGGGTTTTTTAAAAATCTCACATAATAAATTATATATATATAAAACTTTAGGAAATCAAATCAAATGGTGCTCGCTTTGGCAGCACATATACTAAAATTGGAAGGAAATCAAATCAAACATAATTTTTTTAAAATGCTTCTCCAAATTTTATATATATGTATATGTATATATGTATACCTATACATGTATATGCTTACATATGCATACATATATGTGTATATGTATGTATGTATGTATATGGTACAGTGAATATATATCTACCATATACACCAAACACACATATATACATATATATACATAAAATTGGTTAATAAGATAATATTCAATATATAATCAGAATGTTAGCATTATGGGGCTTACATTAGAATCTTGGCTAATGTCAACAGTATGCCCCTAATAACATTTATTTCCTCAGTTTCATTTAGGGTTCTTATGGTTAATGGGAGGACACATTTTAGATCTGCATTAATTCTACAATTGGAAGAGAAAGTTCCTAATATATTTTGATACTCTCAGAAGAAAGAAAATAAACATTTTACTGACCCTTCTTATGTGTGATCACTTAGGTTCTAAATTATCTAAATTTCAGATGTAGATTGGCCTGAAATTTTATTTCATGTTTTCCTGTGAATAAATTTCTGGGAAATATTTAAATTTATTAATATCAAACTAATTTCTAAGAAATTTAGAAGCAATCACCAATGTAATCCCTATGTTAATCAAAATATATTCTATCCATTAAACTAGCTGATACTAGGACCTCTCCTTAGCATGACTTTTTCTAAAGCATTATTTTTCACATAAGTGGGACTTAAAATGTTTGCAGTGCTTTTCTTTCAAAACTCTACATCAGGGGCGCCTGGGTGGCTCAGTCAGTTGAGTGTCTGACTCTTGATCTCAGCTCAGGTTTTGATCTCAGGGTCTTGAGTTCAAGCCCTGTGTTGGGCTCCAGACTGGGTGTGAAGCCTACCTAAACAAACAAACAAACAAACAAACAAGTAAACCTCTATACATCAAACTATTCTAATTCTGAAGAACTTTTTTTTTTCTTTTCAGTTTGCCTAGATTGTTATGGTTTGATTTAGTTAGAACTTGAAACTAATTGCTTCATTTTAAATTGGGGCATCATAGAATTTTGTTTAAAAGTGCTCTCAACTGTATATATATTTTTAAGTTTATTTATTTTGAGAGAGAGAGAAAGCACACGCTCATGGTGGGGAGAGCAGCTGGAGGAGGGGCAGAGGGAGAGGGGGAGAGAGAGAATCCCAAGCAGGCTCTGTACTGTCAGCATCAACCCCATAGTGGAGCTGGATCTCATGAACCATGAGCTCATGACCTGAGTCAAAATCAAGATTCAGACATTCAACTGACTGGGCCACCCTGGCACTCCTCAACTGTATTTTTTAAACAGCTTTATTACTGAGGAATAACTGACATATAATCAGAGTACTGACTGTGTTTTCTTACTTTATTATTGCCACTCTGGAATTTGTGGCCTTGATCCTGGAGGTGGAGCTAATTCCTAGAAATAGCCAACTCCCCTGTGAGCATACTTTTGATATACAAACCAACCAATCCAGAGCCCTTACCCCCAATCTCCTCCTTTGTTAAACTCCCACACACTGAGATACTCCCCTGCCAGGGGACAGCTTGTGACTCCAGGGCCAGGGACAGCTAGTGACCACTCCTCGAGCCCAGAGCCCACTGAAATTATTCAAACTATCCAAACCTAAACTCACTCAGCTACCTACCTGTCTCACCCATTCCTTCCCATTAAAACTCCAATTATGGCTCTGAGCCTTGTTCTCTTCTCTTCTTCTTCTGCCTCCTGACCTGGTCCTTCCCCATGTGGCCCTGAGTGGTATGCCATGCTTCCTCTTTCTAGGGGTCTGTCAGTATAAACTTCTTCCTTCTTGACAATCACTTCTGTGTGTGTGTGTGTGTGTGTGTGTGTGTGTGTGTGTGTGTGTGTATCTTACCATTTCTGTGCCTGTGTTTAATCTTACTAATTAAAACAAATCCTGGTAACAAATGGTGCTGGGAGAACTGGACAGCAACATGCAGAAGGTTGAAACTAGACCACTTTCTCACACCATTCACAAAAATAAACTCAAAATGGATAAAGGACCTGAATGTGAGACAGGAATCCATCAAAACCTTAGAGGAGAAAGCAGGAAAAGACCTCTCTGACCTCAGCCGTAGCAATCTCTTACTCGGCACATCCCCAAAGGCAAGGGAATTAAAAGCAAAAGTGAATTACTGGGACCTTATGAAGATAAAAAGCTTCTGCACAGCAAAGGAAACAACCAACAAAACTAAAAGGCAACCAACGGAATGGGAAAAGATATTTGCAAATGACACATCGGACAAAGGGCTAGTATCCAAAATCTATAAAGAGCTCATCAAACTCCACACCCGAAAAACAAATAACCCAGTGAAGAAATGGGCAGAAAACATGAATAGACACTTCTCTAAAGAAGACATCCAGATGGCCAACAGGCACATGAAAAGATGTTCAACGTCGCTCCTTATCAGGGAAATACAAATCAAAACCACAATCAGATACCACCTCACGCCAGTCAGAGTGGCCAAAAGGAAGAAATCAGGAGACTATAGATGCTGGAGAGGATGTGGAGAAACAGGAACCCTCTTGCACTGTTGGTGGGAATGCAAATTGGTGCAGCCGCTCTGGAAAGCAGTGTGGAGGTTCCTCAGAAAATTAAAAATAGACCTACCCTATGACCCAGCAATAGCACTGCTAGGAATTTATCCAAGGGATACAGGAGTACTGATGCATAGGGGCACCTGTACCCCAATGTTTATAGCGGCACTCTCAACAATAGCCAAATTATGGAAAGAGCCTAAATGTCCATCAACTGATGAATGGATAAAGAAATTGTGGTTTATATACACAATGGAATACTACGTGGCAATGAGAAAAAATGAAATATGGCCTTTTGTAGCAACATGGATGGAACTGGAGAGTGTGATGCTAAGTGAAATAAGCCATACAGAGAAAGACAGATACCATATGGTTTCACTCTTATGTGGATCCTGAGAAACATAACAGAAACCCATGGGGAGGGGAAGGAAAAAAAAAAAAAAAAAAAGAGGTTAGAGTGGGAGAGAGCCAAAGCATAAGAGACTGTTAAAAACTGAGAACAAACTGAGGGTTGATGGGGGGTGGGAGGGAGGGCAGGGTGGGTGATGGGTATTGAGGAGGGCACCTTTTGGGATGAGCACTGGGTGTTGTATGGAAACCAATTTGACAGTAAATTTCATATATTAAAAATAAATAAATAAATAAATAAATAAATAAATAAATAAATAAATAAAAATAAAAAAAAAAATAAAACAAATCCTGGGTACATTTTTAGAACAAACTACATGTATTTAAAGTGTAAAATTTGGTAAGTATTGACACATATATGTACTGTGAAACCATTACCACAAACAAAATAATGAACAAATCTATTACCTCCAATAGTTTCCTCAAGTCACTTCATAAGACCTCTCTCCCACACATTCCCCCAACCCACAAACCCCATCCAAAAGCAACCACAGATCTGCTGTCATTATAGATTAGTTTGCATTTTCAATAATTATAGATATATGAAATAATATACTATGTACTCTTTTTGTCTGGTTTCTTTCACTCATCATCATTATTTTGAGATTCATCCATGTTACTGCATGTATCAATAGTCCATTCTTTAAAAAAAGTAAGTTCATTCTTTTTACTGCTGAGTAGTAGTCCATTGTATGGCTGTACTACAATTTATTTATAGAGTCACCTGTTGTTGGACATATGGGTTGTTTCTAGTTTGGGGCTACTTACAAATTAAGCTGCTATGAATATTCATGTACTTTTTTTGTGAGAGAGAGTGGGAGAGAGGGGCAGAGAGAGAGGGAGAGAAAATCCCAAGCAGGCTCCACACTCAACGTGGAGCCTGACGTGGAGTTCAATCTCACAACTGTAAGATCATGAACTGGGCCAAAATCTAGAGTTAGTAGCTCAACTGACTGAGTCACCTACGTGCCCCATGTCATGTTTTTAATGTCCATATTCTTTCATTCATCTTGGGTAAATAACTAGAAGTACGGTAGCTGGTTCATATAGCAGGTATAGATTTAACTTTTTGGGGGGGGGATTTTATTTATTTATATATTTTTTAAATTTTAATTACAGTGTAGTTAACATACAGCATTATATTAGTTTCAGGCATATAATATAGTGATTCAATTCCCTTCATCACCAGCACTCATCACAACAAGTGTACTCCTTAATCCCCATCACCTATTTCACACACATACCCTCATCTCCCCTGTTTAATTTTTTAAAAAATTTTTAACATTTATTTATTATTGAGAGACAGAGCATGAGCATGGGAGGGGCAGAGAGAGGAGGAGACACAGAATCTGAAGCAGGCTCCAGGCTCTGAGCTGTCAGCACAGAGCCCGACGCGGGGCTTGAACTCATGAATGCAAGATCATGACCTGAGCCGAAGTCAGACGTTCAGCCAACTGAGCCACCCAGGCGCCCCTCCCCTGTTTAATTTTTTAATAAATTGCCAAACTGTTATACAAAGTGATTGTATCATTTTTACATTCCCACCTGCAGTGTATGATAGTTCTCCTTGGAATATCTTCATCAACATATGACATGGTCAGTACTTTTAATTTTAGTCTTATAAATAGGTGTATAGTAATATGTTATGATTTTAATTGCATTTCCTAATAACCACTCATGTTGAGCATCTTCATGTGCTTATTTGCCATCCATTTATGTTCTTT
The DNA here is from genome assembly GCF_018350215.1 of Panthera leo. Lineage (NCBI taxonomy): Eukaryota > Metazoa > Chordata > Mammalia > Carnivora > Felidae > Panthera > Panthera leo. The sequence continues at coordinate 70,264,355 of NC_056687.1, forward strand.
AGTGAAATCTATTTAAAATTTTTGCCCATTTTTGTTGTCATATCCTTATTGAATATTGAGAGTTTTTATATGTTCTAGGTACAAGTCCTTTATCAGATATGTGAATTGCTAATATTCTCTCACAGCCTATGGCTTGCCAGTATATTTGGAAGATCAGAGTTCTCAGTTTTGATGAAGTCCAATTTTTCAACTCTTTTCCTGTATTGAGTGTTATGTCTAAGAAATCTTTGCTTCACTCACAGTCACAGTTTCTCATATTTTATTTTAGAAACTTTATAATTTGGGGCTTTACATTTAGTTCTATGATCTATTTTGAGTTATTTTTATATTGTATGATGTATGCATTGAATATGGATTTCCAGTTGTTACAGCACCAATTGCTGAGAAGACTTTTCATTCACTGAATTGCCTTTGCACCTTTTTTGAAAATCAACTGACCATGTATGTGTGGGCTAATTTTTGGACTCTCTATTTTGGCTACTGATTTATTTGTCTATCTTGATGCCAATACCATGCTATCTCGATTGCTTTAGCTTATAATCAGTCTTTAAATCAGGTAATGTAAGTTCTCCAACTTAGTTCTTTTACAAAGCTGGTTGGACTACTCTAGGTTTTTTGCATTTCCATATAAATATTTTGGAATCCATTTGCCAGTTGCTACACAAAAGGTAGCTGAGATTTTTATTAGGATTGTGTTGAATCTGTGGAACAATTTGGGGAGAACCGGCATTAAGAATACTGAATTGGGTGCCTCAGTAGCTCAGTCGGTAAAGCATCTGACTCTTGATCTCAGCTCAGGTCTTGATCTTAGAGTCGTGAGTTAAAGCCCTGCATTGGTCCCTATGCTGCATATGGTTATATTCAACTTGTTAATGTTTTGTTATGATCTTTTGCATCTACATTCATGAAGGATATTGGTGTGCAGTTTTCCAAAGAGTTTCTATGGAATTAATATTCTTCTCTTCCTTAAATATTTGGTAGTTTGCATTAGTGAAGCCATCTGGGCCTAGAGTTTTCTCTGTGGGAAGGTTTTTAATGACAAGGTATTTACATGACCTAAATAGTCCTACGTTTCTTCTAGAGAGAACTTTGGTAGTTTATATCTTTCAAGGAATTTGTCCAATTTATCTAAGTTGCCACACTTATTGGCACATAACTGTTTATAGTATTTCTTTGTTTTTCTTCTAATATCTGTAGACTCTAGTAATGCCATCTCTCTCACTTCTGGTATTGATAGTTTTATAACTTCTCTCCTTTTATACTCATTAGTATGGCTAAAGATTTCTCAATTTTACTGATGTCACGTAACCAGATTTTTGTTTCACTGGCATTCTCCCTATGTAAAATTTTTATTGATTTCTACTTTGATATTTATTGTTTCTTTTTTTTCTTCGTATTTGGGATTCATTTGCTCTTCTTTCTCCAGTTTCTTAAATTGGAGGCTGGGGTCATTGATTTCAGACATTTCTTCATTTCTAATATAAGCATTTGATGCTATAAATTTCCTTCCAACTACTGAATTAGCTTCATCCCATAATTTTGAAATGTTACATTTTCATTTTTGTTCAGTTCAAAATATTTTGTAATTCCACTTTTTTAAATGTTTATCTTCTTTATTTTGAGAGAGAAAGGGAGCATGCAAGCAGGGGAGAGGCAGAGATAGAGGGAGAGAGAAAGAATCTCAAGCAGGCTCTGCATCATCAGCACAGAGCCTGACATGGGGCTTGAGCTCACGAACCATGAGATCATGACCTGAGCCAAAATCAAGGATCAGATGCTTAACTGACTGAACCACCCAAATACCCCTGTAATTTCACTTTGGACCACAAGTTATTTAGTTTCCTTAGTATTCTTAGTCATTTAGTGTTATTTAGTGTTCTTTGGTTTCTAAATATTTTGATAACCAGAATATTATTCTATTATTTATTTCTTTTTTTTTTTTTTTTAAATTTTTTTTTTTTAACGTTTATTTATTTTTGAGACAGAGAGAGACAGAGCATGAACGGGGGAGGGGCAGAGAGAGGGAGACACAGAATCCGAAACAGGCTCCAGGCTCCGAGCTGTCAGCACAGAGCCCGATGCGGGGGGCTTGAACTCACGGACCGTGAGATCATGACCTGAGCCGAAGTCGGCCGCTCAACCGACTGAGCCACCCAGGCGCCCCTTCTATTACTTATTTCTAATTCCCCTTTAGTCAAAGAACATACTTTGCTCTTGAATATACCTGAATGCTTTTAAATTTGTTGTGACTTTTTTTTTTTAAATCTGAGAATATGGTTTATCCTGGCAAGTTCATATATACTTGAAGAAAATGTATATTCTGTTGTTGTTAGGTGGCATGTTCTATAAATGTCAATTTGCTTGGGTTTGTTGGCAATGTTTTTCAAGTCTTCTAAAGTCTTACTGATTTGGAGCACTTGGGTGGCTCAGTTGGTTAAGTATCTGACTCTTGATTTTGACTCAGGTCATGATCTCACGATTTAGGAGACTGAGCTCCATGTCAGGCTCTGTTAGCTCGGAGCCTGCTTAGAATTCTCTCTCTTTCCCTCTCTCTCTGCCCCTCCCCCACTAGTGCTCGCTCTCTCTCTCTCTCTCTCTGCCTGCTCAAAATAAATAAACATTTAAAAATAAATAAATAAAGTGTTACTGATTTTATGCCTACTTATTTTAGCAATTATCAAGTTTATACCTTTGAATTGTGGATATTTAGACTATTTATATTTAGTGTGTTTATTGATATAACTATATAGGTATATAGGTAGAGCTAGGTTTATTGAGAGAGAGGTGTTGGAATCTCTGACTATAATTATAAACTTTTCTATTTCTTTTTGCAGTTCTGTCAGGTTTTGCATCATGTTATTTTAAAGCTCTGTTTCTTTTTTTTTTCTTTAATGCTTATTTATTTTGAGAGAGAAAGAGAACATGAGTAAAGGAGGGGCAGAGAGAGAGGGAGAGAGAGTCCCAAGCAGGCTCCACCCTGCCAGCACACAGCCTGATGTGGGGCTTGATCTCATGAACTGTGAGATCATGACCAGAGCAGAAATCAAGAGTTGGACACTTAACCAAATGAGACACCCAGGCACTCCTCAAAGCTCTGTTCTAAGTACATAAATGTTAAGGTTTGTTATATCCTCTTGATGAATTTTTCCCTTTATTTTTATGAAATGACCCTCTTTATCCTTTACCTTTATGAAATGACCCTCTTTATATCTCTGATAAGATTCTTTTCTCTGAAATCTGTTTTGTCTGGTGTTAGTATAATCAGTCCAGCTTTGTTTTGATTCATGTTATCATGATATTATCTTTTCCCACCCCTTTACTTTTAACTTAATTGTGCCTTTATTATTTTTTTTAATGTTTATTTATTTAGGCAGGGGGAGAGTGCAAGTGTGTGTGTGTGTGCTAGCTGGGGAGGGGCAGAGAGAGAGAGGGAGAGTCCCAAGCAGACCCCATGCTCAGCATGGTGCCCTGTGTGGGGCTTGATCTCACAACCATGAGATCAGACCTGAGCCAAAGTCAAGAGTCAGACCCTTAACCAACTGAGCCACCCATGTAACCCATGTGTCTTTATATTTAAAGTAGATTCCCTATAGGCAGCATATAGCTGCTTTTTTATTGAATCTGACAATCTCAGAGTTTATACCTTTGAATTGTGAATATTTAGACTATTTATATTTAGTGTGTTTATTGATATAACTATATAGGTACATAGGTATAGCTAGGTTTATTGATACAGCTGTAAACCACCCTTCTGTTTTTTGTTTGTCTTATATGTCCTTTATGATCATTTTCCTTTTTCCTGCTTTATTTCTATTCGAGCCTTTCTTAAATTCAATTTTATTTTCTTTATTGGCTTATTAGCTATAACTCTTTGTTGTATTATTTTAGTGGTTGCTTTAGGACTTGTAGTATACCTTTGTAACTTATCATGGTCTACCTTTTTTAAAATGTTTATTTATTTATTTATTTATTTTGAGAGAGAGAGAGAGAGCGTGAGTAGGGGAGGGGCAGAGAGAGCGAAAATCTTAAGCAGGCTCCACACTGTCAGTGCTCAACCCCATGAACTGTGAGATCAGGACCTGAGCCAAAATCAAGAGTCAGTCGCTTAACTGAGTGCGCCACCCAGGTGCCCCTATCGTGGTCTACATTTAAGTGATGTTAGAGTATTTCACATTAGTATCAGAAACCTAAAGCAGTATGTTCCCATTTCTTTCCTCCTCCCTTGTGCTGCTGTTGTCATCGATTTTACTTCCACACGTCTTATAAACCTTACAAGTTGTTATTATTTTTTGTTACCTTTTATATGCATGCTATATTTTTCCTCCTAGACTATAATAAGCTACTTGAAAATGAGATTAGAATCTGAATTAGTTGGCATTTAATAGGTGCTCAAAATGCAGTTTTTTCAATGAAAGCTAAAAGAGAAGAAGGAAGATGGCAGCAAAATGGCTTACCAAGGTGAAGCCCTGGACTGGCCCGACCGATATAGAAATACACAATGGCAGCAACACCCATGTTAATGAGGGTATAGACCCACTGGATCACAAACATGATGAGAAGGGACCCAACAGCCTGTGGAAACAGAATACGAAGGCAAGTCACCTAATAGTTTATCACGTGGTAAGCAAGTCACAAGGTAAAGACTTCAAGAAACAACAGTCCCTCTAATCCACCTCTGATCACTATAAATTCTAAATAGAAGTTCACACATAATTCAAAAAACTGCACTTAAGCAGATAGTTGAGAAGACACCCACCCAAAAGTACCCTGTAATCAAAACTATCAATAAATATCCTACCCTAGCTCCTTGTCCTACTTCTCCCTAGAAGAAACAAATTAGAGTGAAATTATGCTAATTTGGTATACCTAGAAATTTAGTGACCCAGAGGTTATCACAGATGATTAATTATTTTTTAAAGTAAACCACTGATTGAAATAAGTGGTTCATTAAATATAATCTTGCCATTTGTAATCCCATCTAAAGTCTAATGTAACACACTTAAATCACATTGCTCCTAATTAAGGGTGTCCTTTTTCCTCTTCCCTCTGCAGCTCCCTAGATCAACATCTCTACCTGAATTCTTTCTCAAGGACAATTGAGATAAAAATGAGGTAACTCACCCCTAACAGGGAGACCCAGGGGTTGCACATGTGGGTGTAGAAAGAAATTGGTCTCCTCTGGATATCTTGGTCCTGGAGCCTAGACTTCAGGAAGAACTCTAAAAAATAAATGAGCCGAATCCTTGGTTACCAATTTGTTACCAAACCCTTTTCTATTTTTAAGAGCAAATATCTATGAATTCCTCCTCTCCAGTTTTGTAACTCAGCCAAAAACAATCTCCATTCACCTCAACTATTAACTCCCTTGACCACACTTGAGGCTAGTAACTTTACATCTCTTAAATCATGATTTCAATCTATCTACCCCTGCTTATCACTTCTTTTTTCTCATTTACTCTGCTGTCTCCCGCCTCAACTGTTCATAGCCTACAGAGGGATCTCCAGTCAATTTGCCCTGGTATGTTTTTGCTTTCTATTACTTACCTCCTCTTTTCAGTACCCTCTTACCCAGCTAAGATTCTATGATCAAAGACTAAGAGCATTCCCTTGCTGACATTACCTGCTTTCACACTTCCACACTTCCACTCCTCAGTGGTCTTACACCTAGTCAACTCATTCTCCTACTCTCTGATGTAACAAACTTATGACCTCTTTTCTCAAAAGAGAGCTTTTATATTCTCTCATCACCAAAGCTACCAAGCCACTTGCATCTGTATCCTCTCTTCTGCCCTCCCTCCTTCTACAGTGGATGAATATCCCTGGATCTTGCATAAGGCACATCCCTCCACTAGTGCCCTGCTCAAGGGCTTTGCTTTTGCATCATCACTTTTTTCCACCAAATACAAATATACTGTAACTTCTCCCACCTAAACAAATATTTCCCAGTCATCCCTCAGCTACTGCTCTATTTCTTTATCTTCCTTAGAGCTAAATTTCTCAAAAGAATTGCCTATACAGTTTCTACCTCCCACTATTTCCTCAGCCCACTCTTAAGATTGTAAACAACACTAAACTTCCCTTCCTACAGTTGCCAATGACGTGAAACTTCAAATTCAATGGTCAACTCACAGTCCTCATCCTACTGGACCTTTCAGACAGCATCTGACACAAGTGATCTCTTTCTACTTGTTGAAACACTACCTCCTCTTGGTTTCTAAGATGACTTGCTCCCCTTGTTTTCCTCCTATCTCACTGGCCACTTCTTGTCAGTCTCCTTTGCTGGCTTACCACCTCCTTCCAGCTTCCGAATATTGGAGTATCCCAGCATTTATTTAGTCCCCCGCAATCTTCTTATTTCCATATATATTCACTCCTAGGAGATCTCATCTAGTCTCAAATGGCTTTAAATACTATCCACGCACTGATGTTCCAAGTTTATATCATCATCGACCTCTCCCTTGAACTGAAGTCTTGAATATTTAGTTGTCTTCTTAATATCTCCCCTTACATGGCTAACAAACACTTCAAGCTTTAACATGGTTAAAGCAGAAATCTATTTTCCCCAGGTCTTCTCAATCTGAATAAATGACACTACCATTCACTCAAATATCAAAGATTTATCCTGGACTCCTCTTTTTCACATACCTACATCTATTCCATCAGTAATTCCTGTTGATCCTACCACCAAAATGTATCCAAAATATGACCACTCCATTGCTCTCCCATCCTAGTCCATGTCACTTTCATCTTTCATCTGATTTACTGTATTGTGTTCCTGTAGTAGAAACCACAGTCAGAGTATATCCAGGATCTCTCACATCTAGGTGTGGCCAGATGACTAGGTTCTCACTACTGGAATGTGAACAAAAGTGATAAATGTCACTTCTGCACCAAGGTCTTTAGGAGAATAGGTATGCCTCTTGTTTGTGCCTGAAATATGAATATGGTAACTGAGTCTTGACTTTGTATGACAAGGTACTAAGGGATAGTAAAGTCAAAAGAATAGAAGGACCCTGAGTCCCCGAATCAATACGTGGAGGAGAGCCTTCCTAGACTATTAGTGCAAGTGAGAAATAAATTTCTGTTGTGTTTGAGTCACTATGTTTTTGGTTATTGTTATAGCAGTTTAGCCTACCTTTATATATCTTCAACAGGGTTTGGTTTGGTTTTAGTTATCTCCTTAAAGCCTAAATCTGATCATATCACAACCCTGACCTGCATGGGCCTTTCCTCACTGTACTCATCCTATCCCTCTCCCCTGGCTCATTGCTCTCCAGTTGCTGCTGGACCTCTGCTGTTCTTGGAATTTGCCAATCCTATTCCCACCTGTACCTTCATACACACCATTTCCTCTGCCTAGAACTCTTCCCCAATATCTCTGCATGGCTCTCTCTTTTATACAATTCAGTTCTCCATTAAAATATCCTCTTCTCAGAGATATCTTTTCTGAAAACCTATCAGAAACAGTAACCTTTCTCTCCACCCTAGTCTCTCTCTCTATCCTGTTACCTTGCTTTATCTTTGATAGTACTTATCACTTACTGACATTACAGTTATATATTTCTTTGCTTATTTAGTATGTGTCTTTCCCTACTAGAATGCAAGCTTGATGACAGCAGAGGCCTTCTATGTCTATACAGAATGTCCCCCATACCTGAAACAGCATTTGAGATGTAGTAAATATTCCTTACAAGTGGTTAAATGAATAAAGAAATCATCTTAGCCCCAAGGTAGACTTTATCCTTTCAACATCTGTCTCCCTTCATTATGTGCTTCCTACTATTATACTTATCTTTTGTACCTCCATACCTTGAGGGCAATGACTGTTTTTTACATCTCTAAATGCCAAATCTTGGCATTTAGAAGTTTGTGTATCAGAAGTGCTCAATAAATGTCTCCTCATTAACTGTGGATTAAAATAAATTCTGCCAAGGTTTATGACTGATTTGAATTAATGGCTTTATTACTTTTTTAAAAAATGGGAATACTATTGATTACCATTAATCAATTGTACAATTTTAACATGCCCAAGGCATGATTCATTTTTTTAATCATACGCTTAGTGAAATACAGTTGTCCCCTCAGTTATTAAGACGGAAGAGTATTGTTTAAGGACTTAGATTTTTTGCCTCTCTGAGATCTGTGAAATGTTAAGCTCACCCTTTCCCAGTTAATCTCAGTCTCACATAACCTCAATTACACTGTACCTAAGGGAATTGTATGTATGTGTGTATGTTTTCTAAGGGCTCTGAGGGGAAACAAAAGGAAGGGGTGTGCTCTCCAAGCAAGCACAGTGCAGTTTTATATGTCAGCAATGTGAGGGAAAATTCATGCAAGGATTCTCAACTAACCTAACTAACTTGAATAGGTACAACAAAGCAGGCAGACAATTTTTCTGAATTCTGAACAGGTATGGTTTCAAAACCCTTCCAAAATGACTAAAAAAATTTTTTTCTCTTGTCAAGGATTTTGCTAGAAGAAGCAGGTCTTACAGACTAGTGGTGGGAGAGGACAGTCTCTCATGTTATAGATTCTAAAATAATAACCAAGAAAGCAATAACCAATAATAACCAAAGGGGTGCCTGGGTGGCTCAGTCGGTTAAGCATCCAACTCTTGACCTCGGCTCAGGTCATGATCTCATGTTTTGTGAGACTGAGCCCCACATCAGGCTCTGTGCTCTTAGCACAGAGCCTGCTTAGGCTTCTCTCTCTCCTCTCTCTGCTCCTCCCCCACTCTCTCTCATGCTCTCTCTCTCTCTCAAAATAAATAATAAATAAACTTAAAAAAAGAGAAAGCAACTTTACTTTATCACACCTTAGTTGCAAAACAAACAGGTACACAAAGTTATGCATTAGACATGTTAAAAATATCAAATATAGGGGCGCCTGGGTGGCTCAGTCAGTTGAGCATTGGACTTCGGCTCAGGTAATGATCTCTGTTTGTGAGTTCGAGCCCCATGTTGCACTCTGTGCTGACAGCTTAGAGCCTGGATCCTGCTTCGGATTCTGTGTCTCCCTCTCTCTGCCCCTCTCCTGCTTGTTCTTTCTGTCTTTCAAATAAACAAAAATTAAAAAATATGTATCAAATATAATAAACATAATTATGTCAATTCTTAAAATAACAAATTAAGTAATTTGATAGAAGTTACTTAAAATAAATATTAAACCTGATTTGTTCATTTTAGCCACTCTGACTCAGTGTGGCTTTGATTTATATTTCCCTGACGATGAGTGACTTGATGGGGGGGGGAGGGGAAGTGGGTGATGGGCATGGAGGAGGGTACTTGTTGGGATGAGCACTGGGTGTTGTATGTAAGCCAATCTGACAATAAATTATATTATAAATAAATAAATAAATAAATAAATATTAAACCATCTCTGAAAATGCACTCCATATCTTTATCAGAATAAACAAACACATAGTTTTAGTTAACCTGTACAAACCAAGAATGTGCATTGCTATAGTCCACAAAGGATCATGTTTCAAGTCCATATGGTATTTTATTAAGTTGATAATATAATTCTTTTAACCACTTTCCAAACGTTGCATATTTAAGTTATTTCTAATTTGCTACTAGCACAAACCATGCAGCTATGACCATCTTGAACACATTTTATGGTTTATTGTTTGATTTTGAGTTGTTTCCTTGATATGCAATTCCCCCAAACAGATTTACAAAGTTAGGGCAATGAAATAGTTTTATATTTCTTGTTATATCATGAAAGATAATTCTCCAGAGAGAATTAACCAAAGATGTTATGTCAACTATACTTCAATAACAAAAATTTAAAAAGAAGAAGGAGGAGGAGGAGGAGAATGAACCAGAGGGACTTTCAGCGATGGCAATGTGAAGTGGTCAGTGAATCCTCTCCACAAGAAATAAGTATAAAACTGGTCAAAATAATAAAAAAGTAATCATTCAGCTCTAGAAGTTACCAAATGGGGACAAAAATTAAGAAGTATTTATTTTTCAAAAACTGATGGAGCTGAGGGTCTGAACAGTGAGAGCCCATGGCCTGATCTCCCATCCCCATTCCCATTCTTACCAGCATGGAGCTGGTCAGAAACCAGCAGTTTCACTGCCAGAGGGGGCAGACTTGTGAGTTGTGCCTTTATAAGCTAAACATGGTGAGTATAGTAGAAAACTGAAAAGGAAAAGTCCTCAGTTTTGCTAGCCTGAGGTTGCAGACCCAGCTAGGGCAAGCAGTGGACCATCAGAAACTTAATGGGAAGATCTAGAAATGAGAGAGTCACAGAAAGACTATGGAAGGACTATATCTCCCCACATTTCCCTGGATGACTGAAAAACTATGCTCCTGCCTGGGGAGGCCAAACTGAGACTGGCAAAACCAGGAAAGACTGGAAAACTAGCTGCAACTTTGACTGCTTCCCAACCTATACACAGATCCACTGGCAAAGGGTGAAGCCTTATGGGCCACATAGGCACAAGGGCAAACTCCTTAGAAGCCAGGCTAAAAGTTAAAAATAAGAATAAAAAACTGAGTAGAGACATCAGAATCCACAACCACAGAGGAGACAGATTCCAAAGTTCAAATCCAGGAAATTTACTAAAACAAACAAAAACGTGGAAACATATATCAGAATCAGGAGTTGCCACACTATGTTATCTAAATTGTCTGGTTTTCAACCCAAAATTACAAGACATGCAAGGAAACAGGAAACTGGGGCACCTGGGGGGCTCAGTCGATTAGGTGTCCGACTCTTGGTTTCAGCTCAGGTCATGATCTCATGGTTTCTTAGGTTCGAGCCCCACATCGGGCTCCAAGCTGACAGTCCAGAGCCTGCTTGGGATTCTCTGTATCCCTCTCTCTGCCCCTCCCCCCACTTGCACTGTCTCTATCTCTCTCAAAATAAATAAACTTAAAAAATATAAAAACAGGAAACTGACCCATGCTCTGGAAAAAAAAAGCAATCAAAAGAAACGGACTCTGAGTGGGCCTGCACTGAGTTTAGCAGACAAAGACTTCAAAGCACTAGTATAATAAATATGTTCAAAGAATTAAATAAAAATACAATGTCAGTGACTTAAGAGAAATATGATGGCAATGACTTTCAAAATAGGGAATATCAACAAAAACATACAAACACTTCAAAAATGAAAATTCTATAGTTAAAATGTACAATAACAGAAATAAAAAATTTACTCTATGGGCTCAACAGCAGATTTGAGATGGCAGAAGAAAGTATCAGTGAACATGAAGATAGATCAGTAGAAATTATCCAAACTGAAGAACAGAGAGGAAAAGGTAGAAGAAAAAAGAACAGAGCCTCAGAAACTGGGGGGGGGGGGGGGGGGGAAGAAGGGGGAATGTAAAGTATACTAATTAATGTGTAGTGGGAGTCCCATAGAGATGAGAGAGAAAGAGAAGAGCGGAAAAAATATTTGAAGAAATAATGGCTCTCAAATTTGATGAAAAACTTTAATCAACAGATCTAGAAGTGATAAATCCACTGGAATTGCTTTCAGCAATGTGTTCATATACCTGATAACCACAGACCTATTTTATTTAATTTTTTGATGGCTTAATAGATGTGCAATGATATTTTGAAGGTGGTTTAATTTGTATTTATTGAATTAATACGATGGCCTAGTTTATAACAGATACTAACAGCTAGCAGCATATACCTTGTATAGTGGTTCAGAACACAAGTTCTAAAGTGAAAGGACCTGTGTTCAAATTCTGGCTGTCTCATATCCTGAGCAAATGTTTAACTTCTCTATGCCTCTGTAAAATGACAATAACAATGCCTAAGTCTGAGCTTAGATGAGATAATCTGTTAGGTGCTTATCTCAGTGCCAAGAACATGGGACATGTTTGAGAAACACTGGCTATTTTTAACTACTAACAATATTTTACACTTAACAATAAAAGTTAGTTTGTTGAATGAGCAATGAATGAATCTGGGCATTGATTTTTCAAATGTAAACTCCATATTCATCTGCATGCTGCTTTTTAGTAGAATCTGGATTTTGACCTTCCTATTTTTAAAAATAATATGCATTGGAAGGTATGCTTTTATCGGCCGTGCTTGTCAGAATAATTGTTTCCTTCTGTGACACTGTGTTGTACAAATGTTTTTTATTTCTATTTAATCAGATCCTTTTTGTCTTTGATGATAGTCTTCAATAGTCAGAAATATCTCTCTTGCACAGCTGTTATAAATAAGGAATTCATGGCTATATAAGGTAAAGAATACAGCCCAAGTTAATCTTTTTGATCCATTTGATTTCAACAATGTTTACTCAATAGTGATTTGATTCTTATTATTGTATGACATCTGGTTTGTCACAGATTAGGTTCTTATCATAGTGTAATTCTTTCTATTCTACTTTACTGATCAATGTTTCATTTTTTTGAAGTTAATATTTGCTCAGTTGTGCATCAATTTAGCCTTTACTGAGTGTTTGCTGCATGCTGTGTACTGTGTGGGAATACTGTGATAAATATAAGGTGGAAAGACATAGCTTGTGACTAAAGGAAGCCCACAGTCTAGGGGCGAAGGAATAAAACTACTATTTCTTTTCCTCAAGACAGACAGACACATGGGCCTGAAGACAAATGTGTAAAAAATTCGATATAAATGTATAAAACAATGTGTTAATTCTTTATACTGCTAGCATAAATCAAATGTTATACTTGCACAGGAGAGGAAATCAGGAAAGCCTTCTCAGAGGTAGTGTAAATGCGTATGAAAAGTTGGATGGATTTTAAACTATACATTGGAGTTTTCCAGATGGAGAAGCGGGAGGTGAAGCAGCTGTGAAGACAGAGCAGCATATGCAAAGGCGGGAAGGGATAAAGAACAAGATGTGTTTAGGGCATTCATTTAGGACTAACTGGAACATACATGGGCCGTCATGAGGAAAACGGCCAAAAAGGTAGTACAGAGCAGGATTGTAAAGAACCTTGCAAATCCCACCAAGGATCTTGGACTTTAGATGGAAGAGATTTGATTCTAGTGAAGGTTTTTAAGTAAGAGAGACATGATAAGAGTTTTATTTTAGAAAATCATTCAGTGGACAATGGGAAGGAGAAACAGATGTGGGAGAATCTGGAGGCAGAACACTGGTTTGCAGACTTAACAAGAGTCTGGGTGCTGTATAGGAAGGGTCTGCACCAAGGTACAGGCAGCAAGGATGAAGGACAGGGAGTGGTCAACAGCTATGACATTTCTATGATTGAGCAACTGGGCAGCAAGCACCTCATTGACTAAAGATTGCAAACTGACTGCACATCTCTCCTGGAAACCCACTGAGAAAACAGAAAAGGAATTAGATAGGCATAAACCCACAAGCATAAGGAGAATGAGGGAGGAAAGATAAAAACAGGTCTTGGAAGATGGAAAGGTGACAGGGGAATGGTAACAGAGTGAGCAGAGCAGAGAAGGATGAATTCTAGGCCCTACAGACAGGGTACCAGCAAGGAGCAGCCCAATGCACCCTGGCAGGCCCCAGCAAAGTTCAAGACTAGGCAGTGCCATGTCCCTGGGAAGTGGTAAGGTAAAGGCATTTGGTTCCAAGACTGTATCTGAAATAGCTGGAAATCAAGATCGTTTCTTCTCCCCACACAGCTAGGTAATAACTCCTTTGCCTGACCCCTTTCCTCTGAAGAAATAAAACCAGTGAGTGCCTGGACTTGGGACACCAGGCACAGCAAGAATGGGTAAATGGAGCTAGAAACTGGGGAATTGAATTTAAGTCTGTATCCTAAACAATGAGACACACTAACTCCCCTACTTCCCCCTGCTCCCTGAATGCATGCAGCCATCTGGGTAAGACAAGAGATTAAAGGAGTCTCCTCTGGAGGAACTAAAGAGTCCAGAGGTTTTGAAAACCTCTAGATAGTCACTTTTTGGGATCCTCCTGTGCAAAAGCTAGCCTACAACCTAATCATTATATAGTGAGGTGCCCTAATCAACAGGCCCTGACCAGTATACAGGTCTTCTAAACAACTTTTTAGTACTTCACTTCTAAGTAGGAAAAGAAATCAAAAGTTCAACAGACATTTTAGTAAAGCCTCTGAGAGAGAGAGAGAGAGAGAGAGAGAGAGAGACCAAGCCAAAGAGAAAAAGATCTAGAGAACACAAGTCAGTAAAAAGAGCAGAAAAAGACTTTAAAGGGAGAATAAGTAATATTACCAGAGAGATAAGATAAGCCATTGTATCCATAAAACAAGAATGAGATGACATTCAAATAAAAAAAAAAGGATAAGGAAAAATTGGGTTAAACCAAAAGCTCTTAGAAATTAAAACCATGATAATTGTGGCACTGACTGTCATTACCCAATCTCTCCCTTCTTTCTTAGGAAAAAATCCACACCATTTCATATGAAGCAGCAAAATGATCAGGTAAAAATATATTTCCTAGCCTTCCCTCTGAGAGTAGCTGGAAAGGCTAGCAAATTAAGTTCAAGGCTATACAGCTAGGAACAACACTCAATATTGTATGTCAGAGCAGTCTAGGAGGGGACACTCCTGCAGCAGGCACCAAGGTCTAGATGCTGAATCCTGCCCACTGACTCTGAAAGCACTGGACACTGGAGCCAGGAATGCAGCCATCCTGCTGCTACCATAAGGCTTTTAGAGAGTTCCTAGAAGTCACCACTTCTTCAGGTTTCCAGTTCCCAGTTCCAGGTATAAGGAGGGCTCATCTGATTGGCAGAGCCTCAGCCTCATGCCTGAACTCTTGGATATAGGAGAGGCTGGAAAACTGTGTATCTGACATCTTCAGTTTTGAGTGTGAAAGGCTTGCTTTTCCTCTCACCAAGACTTGTAACACCGGAAATTCTTCAAACATAGGGAGGTCATTCAACACTGGGTAGGCAAAAAAAAAAAAAAAAAAAAATCCACTGTAATATTGTATCCAGAAAATCTTTGTTCCCTGGATCTGACATAGAGTGTGATAAAGAGAAATTCCAGGAGTTTTATAGCAGGCTTAGAGAACAGATAGTCTAGAATGGAACAGGATGACAGCCATTAGACAAAGACAAAAAAAGAAATGAATATGTTAGATTTCTGAAGAATTCAAGCATTTGGAAAATAACATTAAGAGGCATTTGACATATCTGCCAGAGTATTTAGAGAAAAATGATGACAGAAAACCAAGCAAATAAAAAGTAAGGCAATTACTAACTCCAGGAAACAGAAAAAGTTGTACAAAAAAGGAAATGTAATCATAGTGTATGTAATATGGCTCAGAGTTAACAATATTTACTTAATCATAATAATATGAATACTAGCTATTAAGTTAATCAAAACTGTGATATAAGTACACCGGGGATATTGGATGAGAAGTCAGAGTGGCATAAATGTGTTAAAACTTCATTTACCATAGAAAGTCAAATGAGGATATCTGACACTGACATATCAAAAAATAGAAATACAAATATATTATTTAGTCACATGAAGGTTAATAAAAGAAGCAACTTTTTGGTTGAAAGTGGGATTTTCTGGGAGTGGGACTAGGGTACAAGGGATGGTATGGAAGAGTGAGAACTACTATTTCTGATTATGTTACTTTTAAGTCTACTTGGCATATTAAACTGTACACTTATTATTTTGATAAAAATAAAATAATTCTTAAAATTTAATAATGCTCCTATCATTAAAAATCTCCCACCAATTCATAGGTAAAGAAGGAAAAGCAAGTGTATGGAAGAATGTAAAGCATTTGTTTTTAGACATCTCTTTCTACATCTGTCTGTCTTCTCCTCTTTGCTCACATTTGCCTATACAGATCTCAAAAGGCAGGATAATGTAAAGAAAAGTAATGAACTTCAAATACAGGCAATGGACCTGGGTGTGACATCTGGCTGTGCAAAGTATGAGCTCTGAGACTTCTCTGTGACCTCACTGGGGCCCAGTGTCTTCATTTGTAAAATGGAAAAATATAATATCTATTTTACTACATGAAATAACATATGGGAAGCACCTAGAATGTGGAAGACTCAAAATTATAAGTTCTTTATTTCTCTCAGAATTTCTCATGCCCTGTAAGCCTCTCTCTGAGAATCTCCCTGTGTGTTACCATGTTTGTAGATTTGAGAGAGTAAAGCAAAGATGTACTCCTTTGGCCATCTTTCTTCCACCCCCTCTTGCCTGGTTTGGGAGATTTATCTTTTGTCTTTTGTCCACAGACAAAACCTCCTAAGGCAGACAGTTTGTTACATTTCCACTTCTTTTGAAAGGAAAAATTGGTCTCGTTTGTGTTGATATTGAAGTTTATTTATTTTGAGAGGGAGAGAGAGTACATGAGCGAGTGAGGGACAGACAGTGAAGGAGAGAGAGAATCCCAAGCAGGCTCCATATTCAGCACAGACCCCAACGTGGGGCTTGATCCCACAACCATGAGATCATGACTATGAGATCACGAGATCATGACCTGAGCTGAAATCAAGAGTCAGACACTCAACCAACTAAGGCATGCAGGTGCCCTTCATGTTTATATTATATCTCAGCTGAGTTTTGAGTAAAATGAAATAATGTTCAATTATTAGCCATGGCTCCAAGATCTACCATACAAGAGTAAACAGAAATTTCTGTTTAAAATCACTATAACAGAGTAGAGTCACAAATTCAGCTGATACTTGAATATAACTTTAAAAAATAAATATCACACAAAATTAACAAGGATTTTAAACCCAGCTATAAAGTAAACTGGCTGAGGACTTGAAAAGGGGTTTTGATAACTGGGTAGGTGAGGTCACCCCAAATTAGGAGGCCCTAATGTGATTCCAAAGCACTCACCTTCTCCACTTGGGCCAGGCTGGTAACTTGGCTCAGGGACAAGTTGTTCTCCACATGCTCCTCTAGACCAAACTCTTTCACTCCTGGCACTCTGTTTGTTCCAGTAGTCTTTCTGCCCCTCCCATGAGGCAGTAGGCAATCTGTCAGAGCCCTCAGCAGATAAGGAAGCTGGGGATTTGAGGTCCAAAAGGAAGCTATCTTGTAAGGTTGACTTTGTGGCCTTCTTGCTTTTCCCCTTCTTACTTTCTGGGATCCCGTCACTGTCTCCTTGCCTAGGTTGGCTATTCTCAAGCTTCCTGGTTAGCTGGAGGAGTTGATCCATGTCTTTGGTGAATTCTAGCAGAGTCCCCTCAGAGAGGCTTCGGGCAGTGCCCTCAGAGCCATAGCTGGGAGCCTTCTGCAAGAGCAGGTGCTCAGAGCAGTGGAGAGCTCCTGTGCCCTCCCTGTGCACTGACTCAGGCACCTGGGGAAGGCTGCAGGGACCCATGGACAGAGAGAAGTAAGAGTAGTCCACTGCAATGTATGTCAGCATGAAATTGATGGTGACAATGGGGGCTAGAACATTCACCTGGCCCACAAGGACAAAGGCCATGGTCACTAAGCTGGTCAGGAAGATGGCAGCTATAGGTGTTTTATTTGGCCCTTTCTGCAGAAAGAAAAATAACATGCAAGACTATGAAATTTCAGAAGAAAATCACATTATATGATAGAAACACAATTCATAATGGTTCAACCACTTGTACCATGTTCTACCAATCAGTAAATAACTGATTGTCTATAAACTTGGGATAATAATATCCAACTCATTCCCATGGGGTTATTGTGAGAACAGAGCTAATGCACATAAAATGCTTGACACAGCATTGACACACAGTAGGTCAATACACCATGGGTATTGGTTGTATTCAGAACTATTAATATGGAGTATGGCTATATAGAACTTGGACTTCCCAAATATTTCTCCTTTGGCTTTTACTGGGGGGTTTGGGGAGTTTTGTTTTGTTTTTTGTTTTGTTATTTTTTTTTAGAGAAAGAGAGTGAGTGGGGGAGAGGGGTAGTGGGGTGGGGGGATCTTAAGCAGACTCCACACTGAGCATGGAGTCCCTCTCCAATATGGGGCTCAATCTTATGATCATTGCCTGAGCTGAAATCAAGAGTCAGACACTCAAGTGACTGAGCTACCCAGGCAACCCTCTTTGGATTTTAACATCAGTCTTAGAAATCAAAGTGGTGCAAAGTTCCCAGGCTATAATGGAGAAAATGACCTGAAGGGAGTGGCAGACCCTGAAAGATACAACAGAATCTCTTGTGGCTGTGGTGAAGAAATTATGAAACTAAACCTACACATGCTCACACACACACTTATTTTATACATATCTGTTATTAATGGAGGTGGGTATGGTGACCTTCAGGAGAACAGGAGTAGAAAATATGCGCTAACTCCATATAATTTGTCACTCCACAGAAGCTGTTCATCACACAGTCACTGACATGGTTCTTCAGCCAAAAGCACTGCACACTTCTTGGTCCCCATCTTCCTTGCCCTAAGAACTATGTTTGACCCAGCTGATCACTTCCTGTTCTTTGAAAGACTTCCTTTGCCTACCTTCTCCTGACTTGCCTCCCTCATTGTCTGCTCCTTCTTAGTCTCTGTAGCTAACTCCTCTACATCTCTGAAATATTTATTTATTAGGTTTATTTATTTGGGGAGAGAAAGCGTGAGTCGGGGAGGGGCAAGGAGAGAGAGGGAATCCCTCAGCACAGAGCCCGATGTGGGGCTTGAACCCACAAACCATGAGATCATGACCTGAACCAAAGCTCAATGTTTAACCAACTGAGCCACCCAGGCACCTCTCTCTGACATCTACATTTAAAGTAGCCCAGAGCTCTATCCTCAGACCCTTTCTTTTCTCTATCTATACTCCCTTCCTAGGTGATTTCAACCAGAATCCTAAATTTATTTTTTTTTAAATTTTTTTAGTTTTTATTTTTGAAAGACAGAGTGTGAGTAGGGGAGGAGCAGAGACAGAGGGAGATACAGAATCCAAAGCAGGCTCCAGGCTCTGAGCTGTCAGCACAGAGCCCAACATGGGGCTCAAACCCACACACTGTGAGATCATGACCTGAGCCGAAGTCAGATGTTTAACCCACTGAGCCACCCAGGTACCCAGAATCCTAAATTTAAATACTAGCTTTGTGCTCTTAACTCCCATATTTGAATCTCCAGCCTGAAATGTCCCCCTGCAATCCAGACTTAAATATTCAACTGTCTACTCAACATTTCCAGTTGATGTCTAAAAGGATCTCAAATGTCCCAAACCAAACTGCTGACCCCCTAATCTCCCACCATCAAATCTACTCCTTTTGTAGTCTCTGTCTCAGAAAACAGCTGCTCAATCCAGCAAAATTCTTCATGTCTCTTCTCATTCTCTCATTCTGTCAGCTTCACCCTCAGATATACACAGGATCTATACACTGGTCCCACCTCCTTTACAGCCAGCAGTCTGCAAGGGGAGGGGCAGACACATAAGCCATTTCCAGACCTGACCTGTGAACCTCCCACATGTGTTCTTTCAGGTGCATTTCCCTTTTCTGACGGTCAGAATAGAGTGCAGCCTTCGAAGTCACAGGATGAAGACAGCAAAGTCATCAGCCCGAATCTCAGAGGGCCAAAGCCCCTGTTGACCTGAAACACCTGCCCAAGAGCTTTAGTGTAAAATTCTGGGGGGAAAAATAAGAAGTAAAAGTATGCTTTTACTGTCTTTGACAATTACATTTTTGGGTAAATTTGCTACAGCTATTTAGCATACTCTAACAATAAAACTACTAAGAATAAAGTAAGTACTTAGAAACTAAAGAGAATGTAAAAGGAGGGTGCTAGGTGGGCTGAAGGAAATGCTAATGGTCCAGGCCAAGATTTTGATGAGGGCAGGTTGTAAAGTGTTTTAAGGGTGGAATATGAACTTCTCCTACCAAAAGACACCATAAAAAAATGAAAAAAAACAAGCCACAGAATGGGAAAAGATATTTGTAACACATTTAACTGATGAAGAGCAATCCAAAATATCAAAGAATCTTTACAAAATAATTAGAAGTCAGACAACCCACTAAAAAAGGAAGTGAGCAAAAGAATGTCTATTAAGCATATGAAAGGTACCCAACTTCATTAAGTAATCAAGGAAATGCAAATTGAAACCATAGGAAGATCCCATTAAACACCCACCAGATTGGCAAGAATTAAAAAGTCTGATAGTGTCAAGCATTGGCACAAACACAGAGGGATAGGAACGCTTATCCACTGCTGATAGGGGTCAATTAGTACAAGTACTTTGGGAAAAGAGTTTGTCGTCTAGTAAGTGAAAATAGACATACCTTATAGCTTAGCAATTCCAATAACGGGTATATAGTCTGGAAGGCCTTTACATGTGAACCTTTCTACTAATATAAGAATGCTTATTGTACTGTCTGTAACAGTCCCAAATTGGAAACAACCCAAATGTCCATCAACAGCAGAATGGATAAATAAATTCTAGCAAGTGAGGAAATGCTATATAGGGACGATAATAAACAAGCTGCTGCTTCAAGCAAAAATGTAGACAAATCTCATAAACATAATGTTGAGGGAAAGAGGCATGCCACATTTATACAAAGTTTAAAAACAGGCAAAATTAAACAATTTTGTTTAGAGATGCATATGTAGGAAGCAAACCAGGGGTCAGCAAACTATGGCTCATGGGCCATCTGGCCACCATCTGTTTATGTATGCCCATGAGCTAAGAATGGTTTTACACTTTTAAACAGTTGGGGGGAAAAAAAATCAAAAGAAGAGGAAGATTTCATGACACACAAAAATTACATGAAATTCGAATTTCAGTGTCCATAAAAAAGTTTGACTAGAAAACAGCTACACCTATCCCCCAATAGACATGTCTGTGTCTGTGGCTACTTTTGAGCTACAATTGCAGAGTTGAGTAGTTGTGACAGAGACCATAGGGCCTGCAAAGTCTAAAGTATTTACTATTTGGCCCTTCTCAGAAGAAGTTTGCTGACTCTGAGTAAAGCCTTGAAGAAAGCAAGGAAATTATTATCACAGAAGACTACAGGTACAGAGAGGGATGGGGCTCTGACCAGAGAAGGCATGTGGAGGCTGGAACATTCATTTCAGTTATTCTTCAAAACTTCATATTGGGGTGCCTGGGTGGCTCAGTCAGTTAAGTGTCCAACTTCAGCTCAGGTCATGATCTCATGGTTCATGGGTTGAAGCCCCAAGTCGGGCTCTGTGCTGACAGCTCAGAGCTTGGAGCCTGCTTCAGATTCTGTGTCTCTATCTCTCTCTGCCCTTCCCCCACTTGCACTCTGTCTCTCTCAAAAATAAACATACAAAATTTAAAAAAAAAACCTGTTCATATTGGTTTTATGCTCTTTTCTATATGTTGAATAGCTCTCAAAATTTTTTTAAAGTTTATTCTCTCCCCCATTAAAAAAGAAAATGCGCTAATAAAATTTAATCATATGTAAAGAAGCTTTGGGGAGAAAAAAAACTTCAAAGTTAAAAGGCAAGTGACAAACTAGAGAAAACATTTGTAATATATATCACAAGGAGTTAACTTCCCCAACAAAAGAAGAGCTTCTAGCAATTGAGAAGAAAAAGACCAACAATCACAGGATATATATATGACTCTAAGAGGAAACGATCTCCAACCTCATTCATATAAGAGTAGTGCAAATCACAGGGGCGCCTGGGTGACTCAATTAAGTGTCTGACTTCAGCTCAGCTCATGATCTCACAGTTTGTGAGTATGAGCCCCACATCGGGCTCTCTGCTGTCAGCCTAGAGCCCATTTTGGATCTTCTGTCCCCCTCTCTCTCTGTCCCTCTGCCTCCCAAAATGAACATTTTAAAAAAAGAGAGAGAGTAATGCAAATCACAAGGATCCTGAGATGCCATTTCTCACTATACAACTAGCAAAAAGTCACATTTGACAATGAACTGTGATTGCTAATAATGTGGTACCTGGGACCAGAGTGCAAATGGCAGTCCTCACACACGATGTCCAAATATGTATAAGTATAAACCAAGCTAACAAACAGTTAAAGCAAATATGTTCTATCTTCCTTCCTTTGCAAACACATCTTTAGGACAATGGGGAAGACCAGGTTCAAGTTTAGAATCGTTGTTCTCCTCAGGGTTCTTCAGTAGAGGATGGCCACATACAGCCGCCAGCTCCTAGCCCACCTCCTACCCTTCCCAGACCATATTGTGGGGGCCTCACACCTACATCTGGACTCCTGCCCATACCCAGGGCCTAAAAGGACAGGCCCAGGGAAGGGGCCCTCGCAGACCCTGGATGTGGGTTGTGGGACATCCGGGCAGAGAATTCCAGGCAAGAGTGCAAATGGTCCAGGACAGCACATGTACACCATCCAGAAGAGGGGTCTGGGATCCAGTGGGCATGTCCCCTTGATCTCATGAACTCCTTATCAAGGACCAGAACCCAGAACACAGTCTATAAAGCAGGGTCTTTTGGCCTGAATCTAAGATGCTGACTGTCAGGAAGCAGGAACTGTTATACATTCCTGGTAGAAATACAAAAATCATACAAATTCTATGAAAGGTGTCTTGACAATATCTATTAAAATTAAAAATACATTTTGTTGCAGCAAACCCACTTATGAAACTATATCCTACAGATATACCTGCACATTAAATAATTACACACACATACACAACATTATTCCTTGTAGCAATGTTTACTGAAAGCCACACATGGATCAATCCATAGGAAACTAGATAAAAACTATGGTCTATCCACCCAATGGAAAAAGAATGAAAAAGTTTTCTTGACATACATATGAAAAGTTGGACTTCCAAGTTATATTAAATGAAGAAAAGCAAGGTATAGAACCACATGTTAGAACACTATAGTTGTATAAAAAAATAGAGAGGATTCATAAAAAAACTAATAAAAACAGCTACTGATAGGGCATGGGTGCTGGTGAAGAAAGAGATAATAAAGGAGTCATGATAGGAGCAAAAATTCTCAATGTGTACCTTTTATATCTTTCTTAGTTTTGAGCCCTGTGTATACATTACCTAATAAAAATACATGAAATTAAAGTAAAAGAAAAGGCATATACCACATAGAAGGTACAGAGATGAGAGTCAGTGCTCCCACCCAGCCCATGCTGGCTGATGGGTCAGAAGTGGAGGATGGTAAAGGAGGGCTGGTGACCCTACCTGAGAGGGGTCTGGGGTGGGAAGGGGTTGGGGGAGGGTCTCTGTGGTGCTCCAATAAGACAGAAATGAACTCTTTCTCAGTAAACCACATTATTGGGAAGTGGGGTTCTCTCTCTCTCTAACTCTCTCTCTCTATTTCTGTTTTGTCACCGCTTAGGTTTTAGGAATGTCTCATTCTATCATTTCGTGACTCAACCAAGCTATATTCTATCGGTGAGAGTTTGAGCCATGAAGACTGACCGGAGGCCCAGAGGCCCGAGGTATGAGAAATCATCATACAGCAACCCCAAAGGAAAGGCAAAAATCAAGGGCAGAGTTTCAGCTGCAAGGTCCAGCTCCCCTCCTCACCAAGAGATTTTTTTCTTCTATGCTGAACTGAGAGGATCCCAAATTTATTTTTATTAAAGGATGTGACACTCCCTTTCCCTGTTGCTCAGGGTCCAAGATGCCATTCTGTCAGTTAGCTAACCCAGTGCCAAGGGGTTCTGGTGGCTATGACATTGACAGATGGTTTGTCCAACTGGCTCCGCCCTAAGGCTGCCAGAGGACAGGAGAGAACAACTCTGCATTCTCATTTCTCCCACTCTGGAGAACTTGACCACTGGCTCTAATCGGAGAGACTTAAGCAATTTATTGGCTGATAATCTGGTTCACAGCAAAATGTACATTTCTCAAAAAAAGGATCACTCACCCCTTTCCCCAGACAGGCCAGTGTGGGAATCACTTTCTCCTGGGCAATGCACTGCAGGATCCGGGGGGCTCCATAGAGTCCTCCCATACAGGAGGCCAGAGATGAGATGTATAAGCCCAAAAGGAACAGGAAGCCCACCAGGGACACCTATATAAGGAAGCAATTTCATTACCCAATGCCGGAATATGCCTGTCCCTTTCTGTTCCCTAGCACCATCTGCATCCCATCGATCATTAGTCCTCTAGATTCAGCCTCTCGGATATATTTCCAATATTCCCAACTCCATCCCATTTCATTCATACCGCCACTATTTCAGTTTGGCTCACCATCACCTCTTGTATGGACAACATAGAGGTTCTCAAATTGAGCATGCATCAGTCTCAGCTAGAGGGCTTGTTAAAATACGGATTTTTTAAATTTTTTTTTCAACGTTTTTTATTTATTTTTGGGACAGAGAGAGACAGAGCATGAACGGGGGAGGGGCAGAGAGAGAGGGAGACACAGAATCGGAAACAGGCTCCAGGCTCCGAGCCATCAGCCCAGAGCCTGACGCGGGGCTCGAACTCACGGACCGCGAGATCGTGACCTGGCTGAAGTCGGACGCTTAACCAACTGCGCCACCCAGGCGCCCCAAAATACGGATTTTTGATCCCCACCTCAGGGTTTCTGATTAAGCAGTTCTAGGGAAGAGCCCAAGAATTTGGATTTCTAAAAAGTTCCCAGTTGATGCTGATGCTGAGGGTCTGGGGACCACACTTTGAGAACCACTGGCCAACTGGCCTCCTGCCTCTACGTTCTGTCCACTCTGAATTATCCCCAAGCCTCTGCCAGAGTGACGTCTCTAAACAAACTCGATCATAATGTCACTGCCATAAAAATATCAATGGCTTCCCAACACCCTGACGTTCTCGGCCCCTTCCTGGTCTGTGACCTTTGTAGCCCCATACCCCACACACTCAGAGTCTTTGAGTCTTTGTCAGAATGTTTCCCTGCCAGCTAACACCCTCTGTCCACTCCTAATCTACTCATTGTCTGTCTGTTAAACCCAGTTGTGCTTCAAGACTCAGCACAAACCTCCTTTCCTCCATGAGGCCTTCCCCAAGCCCCTCACAGCAGCGGCTGCTCCTCAGGACCCCGTAGCACCTCAGTGTAAGGTGAGTAGCACCCTCCCACACAAGTGGTCCCAGAGGCCTCATTTCTGCAGGGCTCCTATCTTGTTCATCCTAGTATCGGTGCCAACACAGAGCTTCGAACGCTGAAGGAATGAATGAGCTCCATGACCCACGTGGCCCACATATCACCAACAGATAGACTAAGAGAGGGCACAGTTGTTCTGCTGGATGTTGACTCGCAAAGATCAGTGCTACTGGCCATGCAGCTGTGTCACAGGCTGTCAGGAACTATCCCCCCCTCCCCGTCCCTGCCCTGAGCTGGACCTCATCTGTACCCAGCGGGAAGTCTGTTTTCTGATTATTTGAGATGCCCATCTCCATTCTACTTTACCATAGGCATGGTGGCCAGAACTGTATGTTCCAAATGCTCATTTGTCCAAAGATCACAGATGGGGTCATCTTAATTTGCATGGTTTTGTCACACCCTTCATGATGAAGATTCTCCACCTCACTTTTTATGTCCTTGCCTTGTCAGTTCACTGGGTCAGTGGCATCAAGCTACATGGAATACTAGTCCGTGGCTAGACCTCTTTCCTGGCTCATAAATTATCACAGGAAACCTGCATCAGCCAGGATTCCTGATTAGAAACAAAATACTTTTAAAAGAATATATTTGTAGGACACTGGAGGTTCACAGAATCATCACGAAGCTGAAAGATCATGCTCAGAAAGGGCAAGACCGAAGCCTGGAGGCACAAGCTGGACTCTGGAATGGGAACAGTTTGACCAGGATGCTACCAGCACCCTGTTTCCCTGCAGATGAATTCCCACTATCCCTTCACTGTTGTCCCATTCATTACACTTGGAGCATCTGATGGGTCTAAGCTAGGTCACATGCCCTACTTAGGCCACAAAGGGGCAGGCAAGAGAGCATCTTGTCCTTCGGGCTTCTGTACTATTAATATTAAGTGGGGCTCATCACTCCCTCCAAGATCACATATAGGTGGAATAACCCCCAAATGGTCAGGGATGCCAGGGGCCTGATGAACATAACTCAGGTCCACTGCAGAGCCTAACTTGAACTTCATTTCAGTGTGGATTACTTTTCCCTAAATGTGTTACCTCATCTTATTCCCAGAATCTCTCATGTCTATTTTCTTCATTATCACAGGTGTCTATGTCTATTCTACCCCCGCTCTTCTTATCATTTTATAACTAGAAGAAATTAATATCATCTAATGTTTATCCCTTTTTTTTAAGTTTATTTATTTTTAGAGAGACAGAGAGACAGAGGGACTGGGCGAGGGGCAGAGAGAGTAGGAAAGAGAGAATCCCAAGCAGGCTCCATGCTGTCAGCGCCCAACATGGGACTTGAACTCACAAAACCGCAAGATCATGACCCGAGCCAAAACCAAGTCAGATGCTTAACCAACTGAGCCACCCAGGCGCCCCTCCCATCACTCTATTTGTGTATTCTGACAGCATTTGTAATTTCCACCCTGGGCTATAGTCCATTACACTCATGGCTTATCTTGCAGTGCAACATAAGCTCCTGTGTCTCATGCATCTTGCCCCTGCCCCACCACACCTAACAGTCTGGCAAACAGGCTCAGCACATGCCCATGGAATTCATGAAGCTTCACGACTTCACTGTGACTCGTGCCCTGGATGCCTCACAAAATTGGCAGATAAACTGGCTCCATTATCAATCTCTGATCCATTCTGAGATGCAATCCTTCACCTCTAACCTTTGTTTCTGTCTTCTTGACCAAATGCATCCTGTATTTGCTGGTTTTAAAAATACATAAACTCCATGATGAAATTTTATCAAAAGCTTTATAGAAAATCTAATTAGTAGTTCTCTGATCTGGCTATACCTAAGAATCACTGCAGAAGTTTTGCTTTATGAGTGTAGGGTGGGGCACAGACATCCTTGATGTTTCTGAAACCCTCCAGGTGATTCTAATGCACAGCCAGGGTGGAGAACCACTGGGCAAGGTGCATTGTACCCACCACGCTGTCCTTTCAGAGAATTCTCCAGGAGACGTAGGCATGGTATCTCCTTGCAGAAACTGTATTGCTTCTTATCCAAAAGATTATATATATTTATGTTAAAAAAATTTTTTTTTTATTGAAAGTCTGTCCATTTACTCAGATTAGAAATGAGATTCCCTAATCTGGCTTCCTCCTAGTGTGGGGCTGACCCAGGAGCTGGAGTCTCTGGCATCAGGATGCCCATCTTTGGCTAGCCTTCCCACAAACACTCCCTGGGATTCCTGCAGGACCTTTGGGCTAGGGGTAGGAGAGGGGACTGTCCAGGTATAATGACTTGTTATGTCCAGTGTATCAATTGTGTTTACAATGGTCTGTTCACTTGATAATCCTTTTATATAAAATTTTTATTGGGGTGCCTAGGTGGCCCAGTTGGTTAAGCGTCTGACTTCGGCTCGTGATCTCACAGTTCCAGAGTTTGAGCCCCACATCAGGCTCTCTGCTGTCAGTATGGAGCTCACTTTGGATCCTCTGTCCCCCTCTCTCTCTGCTTCTCCCCGGTTTGCTCGCTCTCTCTCTCTCAAAAATAAATAAATATTTAAAACAACAAAAAAACCTATTATTCTGATTATTCTGTCAATTTTGCTGAAAAATGAAATGTCTCATGTCTGGATGAATTATAAGAACTCCATTCTATTTCTCTCTCCCATGTGCATCCTATTTTGTCCCCTTTATCTGCCATCCATCCATCCTTGGAAGCATTCACTGAGGACAGGTTATGTACCTGGCACAATGCTGGGCACAGGGTAAGACTTTTTAGGCACAGCAGGAAACCACACAGCTTTGCTCCCAGCCCTTGGAGAATTTAATCACTGTCTCTATTCATACAGAACTACAGACTTGCTAACTGTGCCAGTGGAGATGGAAGTGAGCATTTATTTGAGCAGATGTGTGTCAACAGTTCTTTATGGGGGGAAAAAAAAATCACCCCTCTGTCATACACCTGTTTGAGCCATCACAAAAAATTCTGTCTTTCCAACATATTACCTGAGGTGGGAACTACCCTAATTTCTTTCCTCAGTAACTACTGATAAAAATCATAATTCCATCTCTCTGCTTTTCATATTATATCCCAACTCCCATTGGAGTTTCACTAAGAAATCCCACCTATCCACTGGCTGCTCCCTTCTCCTGAAGGATTGGATTCAAAGTCATTTGCAGGGTGCTCATTCTGCCTCATCCAATTCCTATGTGCCCTTGATGTTACTCAGGAGTATATCCTGAAACCCTTTATAATCCCAAATTGCCTCACAGTCCCCTAGTTTTCTCTCACATCAGACATGAGTTTTCTAATACGGACCCTACACCACAAAATGACCAACAACTCAACTTTCAGTCAAGTTTTCTCTCTCGCTTCATAGCCATTTTCCATCAGGAAATAAAGATGGCTTCACTTCCTGAGAGGCAGTTCCGTGTCCGTGATGGGGAGCAGAGGGCAGCCAGGATGGGCTGGATGGTGGATACTCAACAGCTGGCGAGGCTCCTTCACCAGACGAGGGCCCTGCCCCACCCCATCTTGTCAAGCACAACCTGTACCCTGGGCACTCAAGGTCCCTCTTGAATACATGAAACCATGACTGCCAAATCTATGGATACCTCATTTTTAACAAAGATGCTTTTGGGGTACTTTTCCTACTTAGTTTGTTCTTATTTTGCTAGATAGCAAGCTCCAGGCTTCCTAAAGTACTTGGTCTTTTGGATGTTAATAAACATTTTTTTTCCTGAACTGTATACAAGTTTATTCTGAAACAATTATTTAATCTGTTCAGTTTTACCCCTACTAATAACTGATCTTTATACAACTCCCTTTTCTATAACTGAATAATATTGGGATTGATATTAGGACTGACTTTTTTTTTTTTCCTATCCTGCTAAATATGCTGGATTTGTAGGGGGAAAAATATGCCCCATCTATAAGGTTATCCCCATAAGTAATGTACAGAGGAGTCCAAATTTAATAAGCACCTACTATGTACCAAGTATTGTGGTTTACATAGATTACCTCAGAGCCACCACAACGTACTAAAGGTTTTTTAGAAAGTGTAACACTACAGAGACTAACACCCAAAAGCCAGGAAAAAGTTTCGGTGGGGCATGGATATAAAACAAAAAAGAAACTTCTTAGAGAAACTGTAGGCTGGGAAGCCAAATAATTAGAAATAGATCTGAGAAGCTGCAGGAAACCCAAAAAGAAACAGATGAACTGACCAGCTGCAGAAAGAAGGCCGGGGCAGCCAGCAGCCATTGAAGGTAAGTGTTCTGGCAGAAAGCACCCGACAGAAAGACAGAGAAGTGCACTGAGGAGCTTTGAGAGAACCAGAACCAAGGGGAGCATCCTGGAGGCTTGCCCTGGTCTGTGCCCGAAGGGGAGACCCTCAGGACACACAGACCAGACTGAGGAGGATTTGCTTCCGCTGGGCCCAGAAGAGCTCAGAGATGGGCTGGCTCAGAACACAGGCCATAGCTAAGACATGAAACCGGATGAACAGTTTACTAAAATCAGGTGAGGGTGGTGAGCTGGGTCAAGTAACCATGTGGGACACTGCACACTTATACCCTTCCATTCTCCAGGCAGTGCTAATAAAGTTGTTTGTGGCCCAGCTCACTGCCTGAGTATGTGCCTGCTACTGCAGCTGAGTCAGTCCCAAGGAGGAACACCGAAAGCCAAAAGGAGGAAAGCCAAGGTTCAAGGCTTCGAGGGGGGGAAGTCCTGTGTGATCCCTTTTGTGGGGGGGGGGGCTTTGGGGAGCAACAGCTGTTGCAGGTGCCCCCAACTGGCTAAATGCTTGCCTACCTGTTCAATGTCTGGGACAGGTGGCATTCCAAGCAAGCTTCCCCAGTTCATGTGTCTATTATTAACAGTGGAATTTCCACCCACAAAGGCTTTCCCGTGCTGTCCATGGAGATGTTTTTACTTTCTCATTGTAGCCTTCCTTGGATACAGGCTGCCTCCCATCCCACATACCTGTTTTTAGTTCTTTCTGCAAAGGAGGGGAAGGAGGGAGAGAGAGGAGCCCCAGACCAGGGGATAATTTGCTGTGTTCCATCCAGATAAGAGCCTCAAATGGTTGAAAGGACCTCTGTGAGGGAATCTACTAGAAAGAAACCAGCTTTAGAGGCAGGCGGAGCTAGCCAGCTAGCTAGCCACTGGCAAGTTGCAGACAGCAGCAGGCAGATTCCCCAGGTCAAAGGATCAGCTGTTCCCTGAGGCCTTTAATTCCTCTGATGCAGTCAAGCTTTTCATTCCACAATTAGAGAAAAGGCCCCTTGGAGGTGAAATTCAAGATGGAAGCATGCATACAGTTAAACATGAGGGTTGTAGATTCCTTCCCTGAGAGCAAACCTCTCTCTGGGGGTTTAAGACCTTGGTCCCTGGAAGTGGGGTGACAGTCCTCTCATTACCTGAGCAGCTCCCCTCTTTTAAAACCTGTTTTCATAGTAAAGTCAAGACCCTTGAAAACATAAGTCATCTTTACATCGTGGCCTACATATCTTAAAAAGAAACATGTGCTAATGTGGAAACCAAGCCCAAAAGTAGCTCAGAAGAGAAAGTTCAGAGTTTTCTGCCCCAGGCTGCCCCAAGGAGTGGCCAGTGGCCCTCCATGAAGACGAGCAAAGTAGCTTTTGCCGAGCCTCTCACCAGGAGAAAATAGTACTTTCTCCCAAAATATGAGCAGAAACACTCAGAAGTTAACAAAGAAAACTTTCCTAGCCTACTACATTTCTCTGATAACTAACAGGAATCTCAGGGTCCACTCATCCTCTAGGAACTTAAGGGAAGGTAGGAGTTTTTGGGGATTTCCAGAAAAGCATATGGGAATCTTATTCTCCTAGGTTCTAGAGATCCCAAATGAGTGTCCTTGACTGTCACACGACCTCTATCCTGTAAAAGGCAGCAGTGGAACGTGAGGAATTTGCTAACCTTCTGGCAGGCGGCGTGTACAGCTCTTGAAACAAAGATATTACGGCCAGATCAACCCCAGCCCACCCCTGGGAGAGAACACAGAGTCAAGGTCCTCAGAGGGCAAGGCGGGCCTCACCCTGGTGTTCTGGACTCCATCCACTTAGCTGCCTCTTTTCTGTCCATCAGCCTCCTCCTTTTACTGGCTTCCTTAGAGCAGCACTTTCTGCTCATGGTAGGAGGTGAGGCTTTTGGCAAAAATGAAGGACTGGTTGAGCAAGGGATTTTTGCTGATGGTATCCTTTGTTTCTGTCCTGATTTCTGACATGAAGAGATGGTTGTGTTCTATTGTTTAGTCACCTGCATGTAAGTGCCTTTCCAGGGGCTGTTATCTGTTTCTAGGGATCTATAAGAAAAACTTCTACCTTTTCCATATTTTTGCCCTTCTTCCCCTGCTACTTCAGCCCTGGGCCCAAGACTCTCTGGATTCCCAGGCAGGGCTGCAAGAGGGAGGTAGCCATTTATTACGGGAGCAAATAAAGGAACCAGCAGACTGAGCCCTTCAGCAGTGCTGGACTCACCCACCTTTTCCGCTATCAGGAAGTCATAGCGAAGAGCCTCTCGGGTGCAGACAGAGCCCAGCAGGAAGACAAATACGATGTACAGAAACCACCTGCAAAAAACCCCAAGAGTGGAGCAGAGCTACATCCCTGACTTAGGCCAACCCCGTCCCAACTCACCCAACTCAGCCCCTGGGTCCCGTGGGGACTTGTCTCAGAAGGAAAGAGAAAGGCCAGTCATAAAGCCTCCCTCGCTTGTCTGAGGGGGCTTTCAGTACTCTTTCTCCTCTAGCATCTTTTGCCAAAAAAGTGTATCATTGTTTTGTCTCTGACATCAAAGAAGAAAAACACACAAAGTGTATTGGGAGTGGGGAGCGAGAGGCCCCACTGACCTCTAGGTTGCCGGGACTCAGGCAGGGTTGACGGGCAACCCCCCAACCCCCCTTCG
This sequence comes from Panthera leo, assembly GCF_018350215.1. Lineage (NCBI taxonomy): Eukaryota > Metazoa > Chordata > Mammalia > Carnivora > Felidae > Panthera > Panthera leo. The sequence goes on from NC_056687.1 coordinate 70,296,124, forward strand.
TACCCCTGAAGAACAAGTACATGATCTTTCAGGCTTCTCGGTCCTGCTGTTCCTTGGATCCCAGATGATAGAGAGCCGAGCCAAGTGTGAAAAGGGCAGCAGTGACCTGGCTCTGCCCCCAGGCACCCTGTGACCTTGAAAAAGTCACATGATCCCCGCAGCCTCATTCCCATCTGGGCAGTGAGAGGATGGGCCAAAGGTTCCTCCAGGGGCCTCCCAGCTATGACCTCCAAATGAGGCAGGGTTCTTTCTTCTCTTTCCTTCCCAACACCCCATGTATGCTCTGTTGTCTCCATTCTCTTCCCCACGCACAGCCATATTGAGCACAAAATAGACTGAAGTGATGGTGCCACTATAATAAGCTAAGAGCACAGTCAGCATTTGTGAATATTTTAACAATATCATGGTTGAAATAATACGGGCACTTTTAACTTCTCAAGACATTGTCATGTCTACCCAGTGAAGGCAGAGAAGCTTCTTTCTGTAGTACTGAGAATAAAACAGAAGATTCTAGAAGGTCAGAAGCAGACCCGAGGCCACTCGGTTTGCTCCTGTGGGTGGCACAGTGTGAATTAAAACCCAGGGAGCCTGACAGCCTTGGAGAGGTGCAGGGGAGGCAGGCCGGGTGAGGACAGTTGGGGGGGGAGGGGTTGGTAAGGAGAGCCTGCTATGTGTCTTTACACATAGTATCTGCTCCACAGTCTCTGGGGCACACATATTCTCATTATCTCTACTTTCCAAGAAAGGAAACAGAGGCTCAGAGAACCAAGTAAAATGCTCAAAATCACACAGCCCCCCAGCAGCAGAGCTGGGATAGAAATCCCAACATTTCTGATTGCAAAACTCTTCACCTTTAAATTCCTCCCAACGATCCTGGAAAACCAATGGTTAAAAAAAATCCCCAAGTTCAAAATGGAAGTGGGGGAGGAGGAGGGGCAGGAGGCTGAGGAGAAAGGAAAGAAAGGATTCCTCCTCCTCCCGCATTCCCAGGCAGGGGGTATGAAAGGGCAAGCGTCTGAACCCACCAGACGTGAATTTTCCAGCCCGCTGAGTGTTAAAAGGAGAACTGGAATATGAAATAGATTGGCCACAGTTGGGGCACTCTCAGAACAAAAGGGGCAATCCCCTCTTTTGCCTGGGGTTTTCTCTCCCTCTCTCCAGCTGATTGCCATGAGGGGAACTTACTTACGAGATGCCAACAGCTGCTATGGAGCCCAGGGGGATGCTGGCAGCGGGCTCCCTGAGGTCACCCCCCATGTTGAAACCAGCCATGACTCCTGAAAGACACCCAGACAGGGGAGAGGGGTGAGCAACGAACTCCACTCCATGAATCGCCTTCTCTTCATCAGGGCCCTCTCCTGGAAGCTATCCCACGGCAAGCCCTTCCATCTGCAGTTCTGGCAACTGAGCTTCTCAATCTCCCCTGGCAACTAGGGAGGCATCCGTGGGGCATGAATGGGACCTTTGTGGATTGGATGATGCTTGGGAGGAAAGCCCTGCTGGCCACAAAAGCATCTTATGGTGCAGTGCAAAGTAATGAGGGTGAGTGAGGCAGCTGGCAGGCTACACAAAGGTCCTGTGGCCACATACTGAGCTCTGCCTCTACCCACCCGCCCCCCCCCCCCCCCGCCAATTCCCTGGGGAGACTCAGCCTTAGCAAAGCACCTGCTTTCCCCTCTTCAGCAGAGTTCCTTGCTTCTGCTTCCCACTGACTACACTGGGGTTCAGGTGTCCTGGGGGGCAGGTTGCATCCAACAGCCAGAGCCAGAGACCAAAGGGCTCTAAGCAAGTTCTAAGGAACAATCCTGAGAACAGTCTAAAGAACTGAGTCACAAACTCCTCTTCATTATTGCTTCTATTCCCCAACCACACTCATGAGAAGTCATAAATTAGTCATGATGGGGAGGGAGGGCAGTGTGGGATGGGGAGGGGGGACATCGCCTCTGTCCATGCTCACACACAGAAGAATGCAACAGATGATATGTTCTGAACGTCAAAAGTAGGTCCAGCCCACAAGTGCTCTATAAGTCCTGGTCAGGAAAGTTTTACAAAGGGGTGGGTGCATCTCCAATGTGGCCTTGCAGGAAGATTTACATGGGCTTAGGGACAGAGCTGGGTCTAAACCCATCATTATGGATTTATGAACACTTTCAACCTGCCAGTGCCTATGCTAATGCTTTCCATGCATTTTTTATTTTGCTTTATCCTCACAACAATCACATCAGAAAAGTAGAATTATTTCCCCCATTTTATAGAAAAGGAAACTAGTGATCAGAAAGGTTAATTAAAATAGCCGGAGGTCACACATTTAGTAAGTGGGAAAGCTAGGATTCAACCTCAGTCACTCTGACTGAAAATTATGCTCTTACCCACCCCCCACCTTCTATAATGCTTGTTGGGGGAGCTCAGGTGAAATGGAGTGAGGTGAAGGTATGGAACCAGGGAGCTAATGAGGGCCTATTTCAAAGGGTGCCCTGAATGGGGGCCCCACACTGGGACTGAACATGGGTTGACCAGCAATTAATTCTGGGATTAATTCTGGGACCAGCAATTAAAGACTGGGACTTTATCCTCAGTAAATAGTCAAGGATATGAGTACAGATGTAGCCAAAAATGTTTATAAGTGCTTGTCTATAATAGTGAAAATGAGAAGGAACCTAATGTCTACAAGTAAGGGATTGGTTCAATAAGTGATGATATGTCTTTCAGTAAATACCAGGGCTCTGTGTTATCAGAGATATGTTGTGACATGGAAAGATATTCAAAAGCTATTGTTTCATTTTCAGACGCATATTAGAAAACATATATGGCATGATCCCATTGTTGTAAAAAAAAAAAAAAGGCAACAGATAAATTTATGCATAGGGAAAAAAAAAAAAGAACCAGGACATGTTTTAAAAATGTTAACAATGTTATTTCTGGGTGATAGAAAACAGATCATTTTTTATATTATTGCTTATACATATATATATATTTCTCAATTTTCTACAGTGATCATTTTGAAACTGGGGAAAACTAATTTTTAAAGGGCTTTTTGTTTTCAAACCACACATTAGGCACCTCTTCTTTCCTCCTGTTTCTCTTCTTCCCAAAATCTTATTAAAAGGGTAGGAAAGGGGGAAATGCATACATGCCTCTAAGAGGAGGATTGGGATGGGGCATCAGCCATAAGTAGACGAAAGGTTGCTACAGATGTCTGGAACACAGAGAATGGTGAAAATGACAGTGAAAGGGAAGGAAAAGAAAGCCTTAGAAAACTTCTCTAGAGGATCTGAATAAACCCGAGGAAAACCAGGGCTGTTAGTGTGGATGTTTACACCCAAAGGAAGCCCTCTTCAAGAACTAGCTGTTCTCACAAATCTATTGCTGTCAAGTTGCCTGTGAAGGAAGAGCCCCTTTAGGGAAACAGACCTACACACACTACAGCCAGGAATCCATGCCAGCAACCAAAGATTGCCAGGGGTGTGATGAAAACCAGCAACAAATACACAAATACATGCATGATAAAAATAGAACAACCTGGGCTGGAATAAAAGTATAAATCAGGACACAGAAGAGAATTTTGAAGAAAATAGTAATGAGTAGCTCCAGACACACCCAAGAAGAATATTCTATCTATAAAGCAAGATGCAATGAAAAACAAAAATAGTGCAAGAACAAAAAAGAACCTTTGGAAATTACAAAAATGATCACTAAAATTAAAAATGCAGTAGAAGATTTGAAAGATAAAGTAAGTATCCCAGAATTGAGAACAGAAAGATGAAGGGGTACAAAATTTGAGGAAAGAAGAGAAGAAATAGAGGAAATATCTTACAGCTACAACATCCAGCTAACAGGAGATGCAGAGAGAACAGAGAAAACACAAGAAATAACCAGATAAATAAGTGAGAAGTAAATAATAGATAACCAGAAGTAAATGTCTCCAAACTGGAGAAGACACAAGTCTACAGGTTGAAATATCCCATAGAGTAGACAACACAAAGATCAAAATATAAAAAGTCCATACCCAAATGCATCGTTGTGCAACTTCAGGAAAAACCCTAAATATTTCCAAAGGTAAAAACTGAACACTTATAAAGGAAAAAAATTAGACTTCTCTTTGGCAACAGTGAATGCTAGAAAACAATGGAGTACTGATTTTAAAATTCTGAGGAAAAATTATTTTGAAACGAGAATTTTAGCCAGATTACCAATTAAGTGAAAGCAAAGTTTAGTAGAGAAGAGCTCAAAAAACTGACCTCCCACATATCATTTCTGAGGAAGATACTAAAGCATGTACTCCAGCAAAATGAGGATGTAAACCATGAAGGAGGAAAACACAAGATTCTGTTTGACTCGGAAATGGAGTAGAGTCCCAGAATAACAGTTGTACCGCAGAGAAACCAGAAGATATTGAGCAGAAGGATTGAGGCCCCAAGAGAGAGGCCTCTGAATAGGAACTGGATTCAACACAATGAACAAACCGGACTAACAAACTGAATGATTTTAAGGACATGCTGACTGTATATTTTGGCAACAAGAGAAAAGAAAGCTTATTGAAACTCCAGGAAAAGGGAAGAAGAAAGTCCATGTCTAAATAGGATTCAAGCTAACATGTCATGACATGATTTTACACAACTAATAAAATGTAAGAACAAAGTAAGTCATTTGGCCACGATATTAGGAATATTCTCCCCTAAACGGCACAAGGACCTCATTAGAATCACAGCAAAGGAAATGGAATTCTAGCTGCTGCTTCACTCTTCAATGAACAACAGCTACATAGTCACAATAGGATACATGTTTACTGTTTTCTGACGTCTAAAAATTGACCTATAGACAAGCACAGAGGACATAACTCTAGTTACAAAATGGAATATGAATATTATCTACCTTGACAATATAAAAGTAAAGCTATGACTAACTGATATTAGGAACTAATTTTAAAAAGAGACAGAGAAAGAAGTAGAACACAAAAAGCACTAATAATTTCATCATAGTACTGTTGAAAAACAAAAATATAAGTCCCATAATCTTTCACTCAAGTCTGGCTTAACTGTTACAAGCTTCAATGCATTTAATAAAATACTTGAAGGGCGCCTTCAGTGGGTTAAACATCTAACTTCAGTTCAGGTCACGATCTCATGGTTTGTGAGTTCGAGTCCCCCATCGGGCAAGCTTGAGCACCACATTAGGTGAGCTTGAGCCCTGCATTGGATGAGCTCATGCCCCACTTCAGGTGAGCCCCACTTCTCTCTCTCCCCCTCTCTATCTCTGCCCCTCTCTCTATACAGAAAAGAAAAGAAAAGAAAAGAAAAGAAAAGAAAAGAAAAGAAAAGAAAAGAAAGAAAGGAAGGAAGAAAGGAAGAAAGAAAGGAAGGAAAAGAAAACTTGAAAGATTCTAGTAATGAATCTAGCCTTTTGAGCTAGCCATTAAATTTGGTAGGTAAATAAGGAAAAGGCTAGTGAATATTTTTATACCAGTTGCAACTAATTTTAAGCTAATTCTAAACTTATTCTGTATCTTGTTATCATAAAGGAGAATTTCTAGTGTTTGCTAAAAAGAACAAAGAAATTTCTAATACTGAGCCAGTTTGCCTTTGAAGTTACAAAGATTGTTGACTTGTAAACTTAAGACCAAAATGTTTTTTTAATAGATTTGAGCCTCTGTGTGTCTGTGTGTCTGTGTGTATGTGAAACTGTGTCTGTTCACTTAAAGTTGTAGACTACAGTTTTCAGAGGATGTTGCCCATTCACCTGCTAATAATCAACTTGTTATTGCTTCCCTGATACTGTTCTAAAGCACAGATACATGGGCATTCACTTCCAAATGTCCTCTCTCTGTAAACAGAGCTTTTCCTACTACTATTACTTTCTCTCTTTTTTATTTTTTTATGTTTATTTATTTTTTGAGAGAGAGAGAGAGAGAGAGCGAGCGAGCATGAGCAGGGGAGGAGCAGAGAGAGAGGGAGACACAGGATCCAAAGCAGGCTGTAGGCTTTCAGCTGTCAGCACAGAACCTGACGCGAGGCTCGAACCCACAAACTGTGAGATCATGACGTGAGCCGAAGTTAGCTACTACTCTTACTTTCTAATCTTATACTCTAATAAACTTTTGCCTGCTGCTAAAAAAGAAAAAAAAAAAAGCACAAATGCAAAAAGATTATACAGATTCCCTTACAATTAGGGACTCCCTTGAGATAAATGAAGTATTCCTTGTAAAAATATTTTACACATAAAAATAAATATGACTGTAATACATTAATCTTAAAACACAACACAGAATCTCAATTTCCCACACCAACAATAAAGAATGAAAGGATGTAGCCCAAAATTGATAAAATAACAGAGATTTGAGAATATTATTTAAAGTTAAAAAGTTAATTTAAGAAAAAAAGCAACGTTAACGATCAAAATTTAGGAAGTGAATGAAGGAGCATGTAAGTAAGCTAAACTCTACTTCTGAACACAGATTCAATAGATTACATCTTTGATTCATCAAGTTACAGATTCAAGCTTATTGTTTGGTAAATATGCAGCTAGCTCCCAAGGTGCTAAAAATAAAAAGTGGTTGCTCCCATGGAGGGGTATCTGGTGTGGTAACGGGTAGAGTGGGACACTATTGCTTTATATTATAAGCACTTCTGTAGGATTTTCCTTTTTGGCATGTGTAGGTCTTATTTGTATCAAAAAAGGATACCCACAACCTGCCTCACTCTGACCAGTGTCCCTGAGACCAGATCTGTCACGGAGGCTCTGTTCAAAGGCTACGGGCTCACAGCTCACTGCCAGAACTACCTGGTGTCAAGGGCATCCCTGGCCAAATATCCATGTTCACCTGACTCCCAGACCCCACTAACTTCATCCACTAATACCAGCCCTTCCTGGACCTCCTAAATTCTGACCTCCGCAAAGGTTCCCACCTGTCACCAGGTTCCCCGGTAACTCACCTGCCTGGCCACATTGCCTCCCAACATCTACAATGGCCTCCTCATTCTAGCTCCTAGCCCCTAGCAATTTTATGCCCATTCATTCAGCATTGTAAGATTACATACCACTAATGATTCTGCCACTTTAGTACCTCCTACAATTTGTCACATCATTTTGTGCACCTTCCATCAGATCATTTACAAAGACCCACAAGGACTCCACTGATATGTATGCTCTGTCTAGGAAAGTGATTGATTAAGCCTAATTGATTCCTGCTTCCAACCAGGTTCTATACTCATAACAAAAGCCCTTTTCTTCACCCAGAATCCCTTACAGTCCATGACCCAACCTTTGATCACAGGTCTTGATAGCTGGCCTGGTGTGGGATGCCCTGGGATCCTGGTCAGTGGGAACAGAGAGGATAGACATGGACAAGGCCACCCTCAGGAACACAGACAGCCAGAAGGTGGCTTTTGAGACAAAACAGAGAAGCCAAAGGGTAGGTAGTCAGTAGGACAGACACAAAGCATCAACGACAGGGAAGTACCTGCTAGGCAGGTCATTCCTGCCAGGCTACTGTAGTGATCTATGTACACCTGTTAGACTGGCTTGCACACTGACACTGTCACTTCCAGAATTTCACCCTTGCGTGACTACACAATTCCCAAGCAGATGAGCACTAGTTCTGGTGAATTAGAAATTTCTCGCTTGCCAGCTGGATCTAGAAAAATTATTTTGATTTAGTAATTTTTTTGCCCATGCTTGTCAAGTATTGTAGAGATTCTCTAGTTTGGCTTTCTGTCTGCTTCTGCTACCATTTTAAGATATCACTGTTAATGTTAGAGCTGAATTTAGGGTGGGTGTAGAAGAACAAATACTATTTCCGAGAGCATTGGTGTCCAGATGTTTTACAGATATTAAAGGGAAAAAAAGCTTGGGAAAATCTTGATAAATAAGGTTAGAAAGTTTTTTACTGCTGGACTTACCAGTGCCTACAATATGCTAATTTTCATCATCCATCGCTAAGAAGAGAAATGTAACACAGTGTTTCCCAAAACTCACTTAACAATTTTACATTATTTTTTAAAGAAAAACTATTCATCACTAGTGTTCCATGGAAGACAGTTTGGGAAACACTTGTGTCCATTTTATAATTACTGTTTAATCTTTATACTTTTCTTGGGAGGCTTCCTAAAACTGCTTAAAATGGCTACTTAGAATCAACAATTCTTTTTTTTTTTCTTTTTTTTTTTAATTTATTTTTGGGACAGAGAGAGACAGAGCATGAACGGGGGAGGGGCAGAGAGAGAGGGCCACACAGAATCGGAAACAGGCTCCAGGCTCCGAGCCATCAGCCCAGAGCCTGACGCGGGGCTCGAACTCACGGACCGCGAGATCGTGACCTGGCTGAAGTCGGACGCTTAACCGACTGCGCCACCCAGGCGCCCCGAATCAACAATTCTTAAAGCTAGAGGTGTCCTATAGGTTATCTACTCCTACCTCTTATTTTACATATGAGGAAACTGAGGCCCAAAGAGAGGAAGTGATTTTGCCCAAGTTTCAGACTAACTGCAGTACTATCTTCAAGTTTCCTGATCTCAAGTCAGTGTTCTTTCCACTATGTAATACAGTTTCTTGATTTCTAACACCCATGCTTTTCTTGGATTTCCCTTTTATAACCAAGTAGCTGTATGATTAATTTGGGGTTACCTCCCCCACAAGAAGGCTGAATTTTTCAGTTATGATCAGCACTATACATTGGTTTACCCACAGGTACTTTCATCACCAGTTCTAAATCACTAGTCTGTGCCTGGACCAGGGCATTTCCCCTCCTGGTAGGTCTTAAACTGCCAGTTCCAGGAAGCAGTTAATTGCTTTACCTGAAACCACATTTCTCCCTGCATCAGGATGACAATGTAGTCTGTGCACATGTGACTTTGGTAAACAGCTTCCTTCATATGGTTTCCTTCATATGCCTCCTGATTTGGTCTTCCACCCTAGTTCTACAGACTTTTAGCATGTTTATTGTCTCAGCTTTTGTATATATGTGAGCTGGTGTTGGCCATCATCTTACCAGCTTAGGTTTATGAGGCTAAACATCCAGCGCCATCCATAGTCTCCTGGGCATTGACATTATGCCTATAGCTGGGGTGGGTGTCACCAGGTGAATATGGTGCTTGGGCTTAATGCCCCAGTTCAAATATCTGACCTAAAAACAGGCATGGATGGCCAGGGGAGGAACTCATCCCCTCTACATCTCAAAAATAAGCTGTGGTTAAAAGAACCAGTACGTCAAGTAACCACTGGCTTACAACATTTGCAAGACAATGGCCATGTCCTTTCGGAGGGTGGGGGGAGTCAACCACAGCACACACACTTCATTTGTTGCCTGCCATCACAATCCCACTCCCCACCCTACTTTCTTATTTGTTACTGAAAATGAGAATTCCTAAGGGGGAAAAAACCTAATAGTTTTTCTAGGCTTTTCTGGTTTCTGTTAGTTGTTCATTAAAGAACGACTCTTTCTCAAGGAGGTTCCAAGCTTCCTCCTGGGTGCTTTTCAATCCAAATCTGTGTTCTTAGAAACCTTTAATTTTCTCCTTCAGCTTTAGCTTAATTGTATCTCTGGTGCCTATTTTCTTTCTTCTTTTAAGTTCATGAGTTTATTTTTCTCTATCATTAAGGCAGAAGATCCATGCACTAAAGTTCCCATGTCTTCTCTGCTGCCTTTTGTCCTGAAGGAAGCAGTCTGTTACTGTTTGGAGGCAGTGTGGCTCTGAGCCTCAGTTTCCTCGTCTACAAATGGGGATATGATTATTTATCTGACAGAACTGTTGTTAAAGTTAGAATGAGCATTTATAAGGCACTCAGCACAGTGCCTGGCACCTAGGAGGTGCTAAAGAAATGTCCACTCAGGAAAGACAGGCTCCGTCCCTCACTCAGAGATCCTTGGGTTCCTAAGGACCCTGGTGGTCTCTCCTTACCTTCCACCTGAACTCCAAACCCACTCCTTCTCCAAACCTATTGGTTGGTTTTTCAGCTGTTCCCGAAGGAACCTTTCATCCCCTCTTGGCTCCATTCTCTGAGGCAGAACCTGTCAGGCCCCACCCTCTCGGTGCCTTAGAGTTTCTGCTGAGACAGTGTCAAATAATGAAATGTTTAAATCCCAGGATTCAATTCAATTCAACTAAATGCCAGAGTTTTTGGCTTCTGGGTCGGGGGCAGCTCCAGACAAGCGTGCATTCTCTCTTCCAGCATCCTCTCCAAAGTAGGTGGGAAGCAATGGGGTTCAGCACCTTGGGGAAATAACCTCTCTTTGTTATTGTTCCCTCATCCATAAAATGGAATAATAACAGAACCCATGGAAGGGTCCAGGTTCTATGGGGTCTGACACTTTAAAAACAACACAGACTTATGAATATGAAATTAAGAACAGGGCGTAAGCAGGAGCTTACTCAAGTGAGGGACCCTGAAGTCTGGGGTTCATTACCTTCAGGGTAAATCTGTGCTTAATTGAAGCAGTGGGGCTGTGGTGGGGTTTAAGTGAAAGACTATATGTAAAGTGCTCAGCACAGCTCCACACCTAGTAGGCTATTATAATGCTAATGATTATTACAGATATTTATAATAATTTTGATAAAATTATATGTTAACTCCATAAATAAAATTATAAAAAGAAACATGACAATAATTATAAAGCTTCCTTCTTTTCTCTTGTTCCTATCCTACTCATCAGAATGCAGTGGAGTGAGCCCCACTCCAGCTTGTCCTTACTTGAGGCTCTCTCTTCCTTAAACCTGTGGACCCCATTCTCTGGGAGTTTCCATTTCCTAGTTCCTCCATGTACTGTGGTCCCTAATCCCTGGAGTGGCTGTGTGTGTGTGTGTGTGTGTGTGTGTGTGTGTGTGATTGAGAGAGAGAGAGAGAGAGAGGAGAGAGAGAGGGAAAGAGACAGACAGACAAAGAAACAGAGAGAGAGAAAAAGCATTCTGTGGGGTGGATATTTGTTTCTCAGGGCAAGTTTGGTTGTGTAGCTTGGAGAAGGAAAGTGCTCTAAGAAACAAAGCAAATGCAGAATCTACTCCAAGGTCCCAGCCCCACCCTGCAGCCAGTACTGCAGGGTGTGGTGGACTTCGGGGAGAAGGACAGAAGGACAAAAGGACATGCTTCATAAATCCAGAGAAGCCACTGAAACCTAGACTTCAGCTGCTCCTCTCAGGAAGTGTCCTGCCCTTGAGATAAAATATCTGAAGTAATTTAAATCATATGTCTGACTGGAGATGGGGACACAAGGTGGGGGGACTTTTGTTTGTTCTTCCAAACTCCTCTCTCCTCTCCACAGCCTGGAGGTTCTCTTGTTCCAGAAGAGGATGGCGTTGGAGGGAGCCCCAGCCATGACTCACTCGGAGCTAATCCTTGGCAAATCCGTCACCATGGAAACTGCCAATCATCCATGCTTTTCATAGCTTAACAGAACATCTGCCAGGGGAAAGCCAAGTGATACAAATTGTTCGTCCTGCCTACCGTGTTTACACTGGGGCCCCTGGAAAACAGTGAGAGAGCCAGAGAGGCAATGTTCCATAGCAGGATGGTGGCCCAACTCTGGTCACTAATTAGCCGGGTGACCTTTAGCAATCCTTCATAAGCCCCTCTGTGCTCCTCCTTCCCCAGTTGGTCACATAAAAGATCAGTCCTTCTCAACCTGGTTGGGCCAAGGGGCAGTGGGAGAGACGGGGAAGCCCATCTCCGGAGAAGCGTGAGGTAAAACAAAAGGCCTGTGTAGATAGTTTCTTCAATATTATAATTTTATATTTGGACTTTTACAAAACAATATTTTCATAATTTAAGCTGCAGAATATAAAGCTTGACTAATATTCTTAGGTAGCAATCTTTCTCAAAGGAAGGACAAATATACCCCTCTCTGGTCCAGGGAGGCATATCAGAATTTCTAGTGTAGGTGAGGGTTTCAGTATCATTATCAAAAGTGAATATGGATTAAAAAGAAAAAGTTGAGGGGCACCTGGGTGGTTCAGTTGGTTAAGCATCTGACTCTTGATTTCAGCTCAGGTCATAATCTCATGGTTTGTGAGACTGAGCCCTGCATCCGGCTCCTCACTGTCAGTGCAGAGCCTGCTTGGGACTCTCTCTCTTTCTCTCTCTCTCTGCCCCTCCCCTACTCACGTTCACGCATGCTCTCTTTCTCTCGCTCAAAAGGAATAAATAAAACGAACGAGAAAGAAAGAAAGAAAGAAAGAAAGAAAGAAAGAAAGAAAAGAGGAAGGAAGGAAGGAAGGGGGGAAAGAAGGAAGGAAGGAAGGAAGGAAGGAAGGAAGGAAGGAAGGAAAAAGAAAGAAAGAATTGAGAGCTGCTGAACTAGCAGATCTCAAATGTTAGTCCCACTCAGACTCTGGGCCACTGTGTGGCTCTTCAAACCTCAGGCTGCTGCTAATTCCTTGCTGGAGGGAGAAGTACTGAAGAGGGGGGCACCCTCCCTGCACCACTCCCTGATGCCCCGTCAGACCAGGCATCCCCTCTCTTCTAAGACACAGGGCCCAGAGAGGCAAAGGAGGGGAAGTGTGGAGCAGCGTGGAGGGGGCCCAGCAGGGTCACACTATTGACACAAGCTCTTGTGGGTGCCTGAGGACGCCCCCTGGAGTGCGGCCAGCCAAAGAGGTCCACAACCCTGCCTCAGGTGTAACTGTGGCCCTGACACCCAGGCAGGGGTCCAAGGAAATGCTCAGGTGGGAAGTCTCTTGAAGGTGTGCTCTGCCTGTGTGGGGGAGGGAGGGCAAGTCAATATTTTCAAATGTCAACTTAAAAAAAAAAAATTTCCTCTATTCATTTTCCCCCTTGCATTTTCTGCCCATTCAAGAGGAAGTTGACATATATTTCACTGCCTTGAGGGAGATACGTGCCAGAAGGAAGCTTAATTTGCCTGCACCCTGTTTTGGGTTCTGTTTCTCAAAAGCCTGAGCCCTTAGGAGATTTTAGAGAAAAGGAACCGCAAAATAGGTGGGGGAAAGCATGGCAGGGGCGGGGGCGGGCAGTGGAGGGGGCGGCGTGGACATAGTTTGGTACATAGTTTGCTGGGTCCAGTGTAAATAAAAATATAAGATCCCTTGTTCAAAAATTATTAAGAGTTTTAGCAAAAGTAAATCATTACACCGAGCAGGGGGCCTTTCTGAGCGTGGGACCCAGTGTGAATGCATAGGTTCATGCCCATAAAGCTGGCCCTGGACAAAAGTGTCTGCCATATTATTACAGAAGATTGCCCCTGGAGCTGAAGGCAAGGAGATAAAGGCTCATAAGATCTGGAGCCGTGTGGATGTACGACCCACTCCTGGTCAGCACAGCAGGAGCCCCACAAGACCCTTGGAAGGAGGGCCTGGAAAGTGCATAGACTCTAAAGCATAGGGCTCCCTATGTACTTGAGCATGTACTTGAACAGATGTGCAGACAGGACATCTGGCTGTGTGTACAATGATGAAAAGCCAGACATGCCTTGGGACTTGATAAGACCCTAAGACCCTGGAACAAGATGGCAGGGCAATGTAGAGGCATTGATGAATGACTGACATTCATTTTTAATCATCCTGGCAGAATGAAGACTGAGTCAGAGACTGACTCTTTTCATTTCATAAAAATGAAAGAGATGCATTACTTCTGGCACATCTGGATTTGTGGACCAAGATTCTACCTGCCGCTCCTGAGGCCTAGCTCCAAGCTCACTTCTGTGGTCAGCCTGGGGGGTGGGGGTCAGGGCGGTGGGTCAGGTAGGAGACTGCTGTGGTGATCTATTGAGAGATGAGGCTTGGACCAGAGTGGTCAGGTGGTAGAGGTGGAAAGAAGTAGGAAGTAAAGGAGAAGCTCCTTTAGGAGGACTTGGAGGGTACTGGTGAGAAAGAGGATGTTATCATGAATAACTCCCCATTACTGGCATGAGCAATTGTTTGGATGGAGATGCCATTTCCTGAGATCAAGAGTAAGGAGAAGAACCAGTTGGGGGATGGGTGGGAGGGCTTGGTTCTGAACATGTTGGGTCTGAGATACCCAGTGGATGATGCCATGTAAGCAACTAAGAATATGATACGAAGCTTAGAGAAATCTGGGCTAGAGGTACAAGTCTGGGAGTCATCAGTCTTGTGAGTGGTCATTGAACAGTAGGCATGGATGAGATCCTAAGGAAAACAGTAGAGAAAGAAGAGAAAAACCCCAAAATTTAATGGGCAGGCAGAAGAGGATGTACCCAAATAGGCAAGTCAGAGAGGCAGGGGGCAGACCAGGAGGTGCTACATCAGAGAAGGCAAGAGAAAAGGAGGAAGTGGAGGTTGCCAGTCAAATGCACTGAGAAACTAGAGATGATAGTTGAACTGAATAGCATGGCAGCCACTGAAGACTCTGGAAAGGCCATTTCAGTAGAGAGGCAGGCTCGGAATTCCAAAAGAAGAGCATGCACAAAGGCAACAGGAGGCAGGAAATGGAGACAGGAGCACAAAGCCCCAGTGCTTGATTGTGAAAAGCAGAGAAAACATGCATTGCTGGAGGCCAGAGTGGGATTCAGGAAAGCTGATTAAAGGCGATTAACGTTGTTCATTTTTTTCATTTGCACAGCTTTACTGAGGTGTAACTAATAAACGATAAGCTGCACACGTTTAAAGTGTCATAATCTGGAAAGCTGTGACATAGGGATACACCTGTGAACCTATCACCACAGTCCAGAATAGTGTTTCATACCCCCAAATTTCCTTGTCCCTCCCTCCTGCTCCCCACACCCCTATTCCCCATCCACTGATCTCCCTTCTGTTACTATAGTCTGCATTTTCTAGAATTTTATATAAATGGAGTTTTGTATAATTTTATCTTTTAAAAAAAGTACTTGTTTTTGTCTGACTTCTTTCTTGCAGCACCATTAATTTTTTTTAATGTTTATTTTTGAGAGAGAGAGAGAGAGAGAGAGAGAGCACGCAAGCAGGGGAGGGGCTCACAAGCAGGCTCCAGGCTCTGAGCTGTCAGCACACAACCCAATGCAGGGCTCGAACTCACGAACTGTAAGATCAGGACCTGACCTGAAGTGGGACGCTTAACCAACTGAGCCACCCAGGTGCCCTGTGCAGCACTGTTATTTTGAGGTCCATCTGTATTGTTGCAGGTATAAATAGCTCATTCCTTTTTATTGTTGAGTAGTTTTACATGGATGGCTATACCATAATTTATCTATTTGTCAGTTGATGAATATTTGAATTATTTCTAGTTCATGACTATTACAAATTAAACTGCTTTTAACAGTCATGCACAAGTCTTTACATGTTTTCACTACTCTGCAGCGGATAACCAGGAGGGGATGGCTGGGTGTATATTTAGGTTTCTTTCTTTTAAGCCTATATAGTACCTGGTATTCCCAGGCAGTCGCCCATCCACGCACTAACCAGGCACAGCCCTGCTTACCTTCCAAGATCAGACACATTTACGGTGCTATGGCCATAGACTGTTCAATTTTTAAGAAATCATCCTACTGTTTTCCAAAATGGTTGCACAGTGTATGAGAGTTCCAGTTTTTCCACATCCTTGCCAGCATTTGTCACGGGCAGCCTTTTAAAGTTTTAACATCCTAGTAGCTTCTCCTCCTTTTTCTATCCCTATGTTATTTGAGGAGAGGATCATGAGCAAGGAAATAGCCACATGAAGGCAGGCAGAGGGAAGAGGGGAGAAGGACACGGAGACAAGATCAGCCACACTCCAGGCCACTGATGTGGCCTGATCAAGAGTAAAATGCTTCTCTGAGTCTGTGCCATGGGACAAGTCCAGTCTCTAGCAAATGGTTATTTCTTATGATCATTCAGTCCACATGTTGGCTTACCACCTTCCGGGCCAAGGCCTAGAGCCTAAGAGTTCTAGAGGGATCTCAGCTTTGTAACGCTCCTCCCTGGCCACTGTAGAGCAGAAAAATGGGGAAGGTAGGGCAGGGAGATTCATTCATTGTCCAAGGGTCCTGATCTCACCCACACCCAGAACAGGGAGAAGACAATAGCATTTCTCTGCCCCCTGGAGAAGACTCACAGGTTGGGGTAGGGAGGAGGGGAGTTTCTAGACCAAGTTTGCACCCATTCTGTGGTGGAAGGGGCAGCTTGCCCTGCTAAGGAATCCATCCTGCTCAGCCCTAAGAGAAATATGTCTCCTCTACTGACCGGGCCAAGAGGTTTCAATAGATAGGTATGGAGGGTAAGGAAGAATAAATAATGCTGGAGCCTTTAGGAATTGTGGACAAGTAAACTCTCTGTTAATAGCTTTTTAGTCAAAGCTAAGGCCATCTCTAAAGTCAGATAGACATCCTAGGAGCATATGCAGGCCATTTATAATACTGAGTTTTAGAAACCAAGCATTTATACCCCTAACGCGGGAGTATTAGAAATTAGTATTAGAGTATTGGAAAAAGGATCCAAATTACTATACCTGTAGCCGCTGGGAAGAACACCCCAAAAACAGTGAAAAAAGACTCTCCAGGGCTGTAATCTGGCAGAGTGTTGTTCTGTAGCAGTTCTGGTGAATACCCAATAAAACCGTGCTCTGAAATAATACAAAGGAGAGCAAAATGAGTCAAGTGAGAAGATACAGCATGCAGGCTTCCCTAGATTACAGGCCTAGCTTATATAAATTTAAATATTAAAAGGTAGGGGTCTGAGGTGCCTGGGTGGCTCAGTTGGTTGAGCGTCTGACTCTTGATTTTGGCTCAGGTCATGATCCCAGTGTCATGGGATAGAGCCCAGGGTCAGGCTCTGTGCTGACAGCACAGGGCCTGCTTGAGATTCTCTCTCTCCCTCTCTCTCTACCCCTTCCCTGCTCTCTCTCTCTCTCCTCTCTCTCTCTCAAAATACATAAATAAACTTAAAAAAAAAAAAAAGGTAGGGGCGTGTCTGTGAGAGAAAGGAAAAGGAAGAAGTCTGACAGAATCGGCCTTAACACTTCCAGGGCTGGATTTTGTATGTCTTTATCTACAGATATAGGTAGATAAAATGACTTGAAGGAGAACAATAGTTACCTCTGGGAAAGGGAGCATTTTCTTTTTTCCTTTTCTTCTTTTTTCTTTACAGATTTCCATATAGCTGGAATCTTTCACTGAGCGTGTATCTATGTATTTTCTGTTAATTGAAAAAGTTAAGCTACTTTCCCTCTTCAGAAACCTTTCCACGGGTCCCTGTTAGCTGCAGAATATAGTCCAAACTCCTTAAGATGAATATCAAAGCCCTCTACAACCAGGCAACATGCCACCATTTCCTGCCTTTCCTCTGCCCAGAAGTCACAAAAATGACTCTCCACAAGAACACCAGTAATACCCATTCCTGTGTCCCTGCCTTCCAGCCCCTTCTCCCACATCTCTAAGCATCAATGCCATGCTCACTTTTTTTTTTTTTTATGTTTATTGATTTGTGAGGGGGGGAGGGACATAGGGAGAGGAGGACAGAGGATGTGAAGCAGGTTCTGCACTGACAGCAGAGAGCCTGATGAGGGGCTCAAACTCATGAACTGTGAGATCATGACCTGAGCCATAGTCTGATGCTCAACTGACTGAGCCACTCAGGTGCCCCATTGTCATGCTCACTCTTTTTTTTTTAATTTTTTTAAATGTTTATTTATTTTTGAGAGAGACAGAGAGACTGAGTATGAGTGGGGGAGGGGCAGAGAGAGGGAGAGGGAGACACAGAATCCGAAGCAAGCTCCAGGCTCTGAGCTGTCAGCACACAGCCCGATGCGCGGCTTGAACTCACAAACCGCAAGATCATGACCTGAGCCAAAGTCGGACGCTTAACCGACTGAGCCACCCAGGCGCCCCACCATGCTCACTTTTAAAGCCCATCTCAAATGCTACTTCCTTTGGCTTTTACATCAACTCCTGATCAGAATCAATTCCTCCTAAGTGCCCTCATACTGTGACTGGCCATATTAGATCTTACCCCAACTAGACTCCTTGGGGCAAGAAATCCAGTCTCACAAATGTCTGCCCTCAAGAGTCAAGCACTGTGCCTGTCACACAAGAGGTAGGTGGCAAATATGGGTCACATTAAGAAGAATCTTTCTCTTAGATCTTGGCTATGGGCACATCTCGAATCCATGCTTTCACTTTGACTTGTTCATAGGCTGCTTTTTAGCAAGAACATCTCAGATCCGATTTCTTCAAAGTGTTTTAAACATTTGTACACTGACTTCAATAAAATTTTTCAGGTGGTTTTAAGCCTATTTTGTTTCTTTGTCAAAGGAGGTCACTTTGAAGAGCATCTGTGACATGTTAGTGGGCTGTGGAAGTTTAAGATCCAGATCAAGTATTCTTAGGCTCAGGAACATCCAGGATATCCAGCCTCTGCTTTTGAATCTCATCTCAGAGAATGAGTTAGTTTGTTCCTGTTAACTATAGCCTAAGAGAAGCCAGTCCTGCCCTCCTTCCCTCAACCCCCACAACCACATAGGATGGGCGTCTAGCCACCACTCCAGCCGACCCCTGGAGCTGTGGTGACAGAATTTCCTGCCCAACTGTCCTCCACCTACCTCGGGGCTTAGCTTCCCCCTGGGCCTCAATCCACAAAAGAGCTCCTGCTCACTCATGAGCCCAGTGAGATCACCAGCGCTTTTCACAGCTTCCAAGATTCATAACTTAATAGGAAAAATATTTTTTAAAAAAATAATAAAATGAAAGCTCAGTGAAGCACAAGGGACCCTTGGGAGTCCGGTCAAGACTTAAAATCACTGTCGATTGCTTTCTTCTGCCTGAATGCGGAATTTGTCCTGAGACATTAAATCCCAAGTACTGTGCAACATTTCTGAATGGTTTGGCATCTTCACAGCTGGTCTTCCCCTCATTAACAAAAAAGCAATAATGGCTGAGTTAACTTTAGTTTATCCGCTGGCTGACCCCACTGACTAGCCTTTCTGAGGTGAACACCAAGCCCAGCCTGCCTTGGAACAGAGTTCAGCCAAGCTGGAATGCTGCACAGGTCTGAAGGCCCATCTGAACGCAGGGCTGTGGGCATGCTGGGCGGGCCAGCCGTGCAGGACAGAAACACCTCATCAGGCTTCACTGATCCCTGCAGAGGAGGCCCATGGGAGCTCAGTCAGAGAGGGGTATATGAAGGCTTTGCCCAGGCCCCATGGATGAGTCTTCTCTCCCTCCACCCCACCAAGAACCACAGATTGAGAGCCTAAGTCACTTGGCTCTCATGGGGGTCTGTGAGGAGGCCTGCCTCATCCCCTGTCTCTGCAGGGCCTATGGCAGATGCGGCCCCACGCATTCCCCAGCACACGCTCACGCCGACATGCTGCTGAGACAGCCCTCTCCCTTCAGATGTGCTTCTGAATCTTTCTCAAGGAAATCATCTTAACTTTGAAAAGAACTTTATGGACAGAAACATTTCAATGCTTTACTTATAAAGATGTAAAATGGGGAGTCTAAATGCCTAACTATGGGGAACTGAAGTATTTTAAATGTTTATAAAGGGCTTTTAGCACCACAGAAAATTGTCCATGTTATGTATGATACATGGTGAAGCAAGAAACCTGGATACCATTTATAGTACAAATACCAAAAGAGTTTCAATATACACGTGTAAGAAAAGACTAGAAGGAAACATAAACATACTAACTATGGATATCTATATAATGCAATTATGAGCAATTTCTCTTTTCTTTTCATAAGTGTTCCACATTGTCTTTCACAAGTTAAAATTGACTTACCAAAAAAACAACTATATCTTTCAGAAAAACAAACAAAACATCCCAGGACTGAAAGCCTACCTTCTCTAGACAACTTCTTTGTAAACAAGTATCTTTTCTTTCTTTCTTTTCTTTTCTTTCTTTCTTTCTTTCTTTCTTTCTTTCTTTCTTTCTTTCTTTCTATTTATACTCTATCTGCTTCTAGACATGATTTAAGTGATTTATGAGAAAAAATAAAAGATGGGGCAGATAAAAAAAGAAAAAGGAAGAAAGAAAGAAAGAAAGAAAGAAAGAAAGAAAGAAAGAAAGAGGAAAGGAGGGAGGGAGAGGAGGGCGGAGAGGGAGAGGAAGGAAGGAAGGAAGGAAGGAAGGAAGGAAGGAAGGAAGGAAAGGGAGGGAGGGAGGGAGGAAGGAAGGAAGGAAGGAAGGAAGGAAGGAAGGAAAGGGAGGGAGGGAGGCAGGGAGGAAGGAAGGAAGGAAGGAAGGAAGGAAGGAAGGAAGGAAGGAAGGAAGGAAGGAAATGAAAGAGAGAGCACAGGGCTGAGCAGATCCCACCTGCAAATAAACTAAAATTAACTCAGCCACACCTCCATGAGACACGCCTGAGGTCTCCAAATAAGGCTCTGAGGTAAGATCCTGCAGTGATCACCCTCAGACTAGAATCCAAGGCCCAGAGAGATCATTTGACGACTATTTGGTCAAGCCCACTCAGGCAGGGACAGACCTCAGGCACAAGTGCCACTTTCCAATGGATGAGAAGGAGCTCCAGAAGCTTGCATAATGGACCTGCTTCATTTCCTCTGCCTTTACCTTCCCAGGCCCTTATGACTCCCACCCCCTTACAACCTCACCACCTCAGGCCCCCAGTCCTGAGCCAGCCTCCAACGAGGTTTGGCCCTACTGGTCCCCACCCCAACTTCTGGGGACCCAGTCTCTATCCCACACCCCAAGCCAAGTCAAGCTGAACCTCAAGCTTATGGCAGGGTGGGTGCCCAGTTCAGGCACTGATGTCCCTGCCTGGCTTGTACTTGCTGGCTGAGGCATGGGGTGAGATCAGCTGGTCATATCCAGGGCACAGGGCTGAGAGGACCCCACCTGCCATGTCCTCTTACAGTGCGTCCTCAAGCCTGATGTACTAACATCCAGAACAAAGGTTCTTAATTTGGCTAGTTTTGGCCCCGTTTGAAAATCTGTTGAAAGCTGTCCCCACAGACAACACATTTTACACATCATTTGGAGGTTCCCAGGCCTTTGAAGTCTCTTTGAGGGACATGTACCCCAAAGTTCAGGACTTCCACACTAGGGCTGCTTCTGCACCTGAGACTTCCGCCAGGCCCTGCACCCCTACAGCCTCCCATGCCCTGACTGCTACCATGCCCTACCTCGCAGTGGCAGCAGACCCAGGTGACACAGCCAGCAAAGTTTCATACCGCAGTCCTTGCCAGGCAGTGAGGAGTCTCTCTGTGCACAGGATTGTGCAGGTTCCATCTTCAAGGACATCACAGGGCAACCTCTCTTCTGAACACACTGACGTGCAGCCCTTTATTGAGCACCTCCTATGCACCAATTACTGGGAAGTAAGTCCTCTACAATGTCATCCCTGATTCCCATAACCACCCTGCAAGATCAGATATAAGGACAGTTGGCTCAGGAAGGCACAGAATCTTGTCCAAGGTCACACAGCCAGACCTGTCTGTATTACAGCTATTGCCTCTCCTGTAGGAGACCAGTTCCCAGATCCCCAGCACTGCCCTCCCCACCAAGAGAGAGCCAGCTTTGGTTCTGGGCAGGCCTGTGGTCTGTGGGACAAACTTTTCTGGGGACATCTTTTCCCCAGGGGGATAGTGCTAAGGCATACAGCATAGATTCTCATCAACCCCTGAAACCCACCCCCCCAAAGATCACAGGATCTCCCTCTCTCCATCTGCAGAGGGCTAACAGAGGGTCTCCCCTGTGGAATGCCACATGTACCAAGGGGTATATGACTGGCTGAGGCTTGAATAGCTAGAAGGCAGAGCCTAGCTTGGACCCAGATCTGTCTGAATTCAAAGTTTTCCATCTACCATACTGTCTCTCTGTAATTCATCCCGAGCTGTTTCCCCAGAGATCTCTAAAGCTTGTGTTTTTGCCCCTGTAAACCTCTCAGTTCCTCTTCTGGTTAAACAGGGAGCCAATCTGGGGCATTCTCAGCTGACATCTTCCAACTCTGAAAGGCCCGGGATGCTCAGTGCCTGTACCTGCCACATGTGAATGTATCTGGGTTTGACCCGAACATCTGTTTCTGTATTTACCAAAAATACTTTGGCCCCATTT
The DNA here is from genome assembly GCF_018350215.1 of Panthera leo. Taxonomy (NCBI): domain Eukaryota; kingdom Metazoa; phylum Chordata; class Mammalia; order Carnivora; family Felidae; genus Panthera; species Panthera leo. Next base: position 70,318,045 of record NC_056687.1, read on the forward strand.
GAGCTATGTGCTTTTAGGAACAACAAAAACAGAATGGGGGTGGAGTGGGGAGACACAGAGGGAGAAAATAAATCAAGACAAAGTCCAGGCAGGAACGGGCAGAGGGAAGATGCTTGAAGGTCATCTACAGAAAGCCCTGGCCTTTCTTCCCAGAATCTGGTAACACAGCTCCTCTGGTTGCCATGAGTGGGCCCTGATTCTGCAGGGTCTGCTGTCTGCTCCCAAGGAGTACTCATGGGAACCCAGCCACCTTGCCCTGGCCCAAGGCTGTCTGCCCTGGTCACAAGTTGTGACAAACCGCAGCTCCCAAGCCCTCTGGTCAGGTGGCTGCTGGGAAGCTTCCTGTGGCACCTGTTGCTCCCCCACTCCTGCCGGCCCCACCTCTGGGGTCTGCTGAAATTAGAAGAGGCAGTCGGGAAGTCATCAGCCCCCACATGTGGGTGTCAGATTGCTGCTGCTGACTAACTTAGAAAGTGAGATTTCTAAAAATGACACTGGCAATGGGGCAGGGGTGGGGGGCACCTTGCTGTGAGTAGAGCTGGGGGGAGTGTGGGGGCAGGCAGGGGCTTCCGGCACCGGCACCGGCTTTCTTCTTGGCTCAGGTCCCTCACTCCGCCCCCAACCCCGACCAGCAAGACAGCCCTTTCCTGGGAATGGACAATGGGAGAGGTTGGTCCAACCAGGAATAGAAAGAGCGGAGGAAGGGCCTGGGAGAGAGGAAGGCAGGGAGGGCCCCAGAGGGCGGGCTGGGGCCTGAGGGATCACAGGAAGAGCAACTCTGCAAGGAAAAGGAAAGGAGAGGCCGAGGTTCTGGGAAGGGACACACACCAAAACAACGTAGTGGAGGAGTGGGGGAGGGATGGGGACAAGGCCACGAGGAGAGGGGCCAGCAGAGGCTCCCAGTCGAGGAGGAAGTACAGTAGGCCTGCAGTAGGGGAAACACGAATTGGGTGCCTCTCCCAGGAGCCCAGCATCATGCTGCACACACACCCCTCCCCTCAGGCCCTCCCTGATGGTGGTGCTGGAATGGTGGCCTGAGGGTCCGCCCAACCTCCGGGGCTGTTGTGACCACTCTAGGTTGTCGCCCTGTGGGGAGAGATCTGCAGCTTAAGGGAGAGAACAGGTCTGAAATAGCCTCACAAAGATAGGTCAGTGAAAAAGGGAAGAAAGAGTGTCCAGGGCCCCATCCTGCTACTAAGTGCCCCGCAGAGTTCTTGCCCAAGCAGCCCCCCAATTTACTCAGACACTGCCCAACCCCAGACAGTCCAAGGTGGACAAAGATGGGCAGTTCAACCTGCATGCCTCTGCCTGCTTGCACTGGCCAGTGGAGTTTTTCCTCCTCTGGGCTGTGGTGTTAGCTCCCGGGAGCTGCAAAGGGGCGGGGCAGTCAACTTGGACCCAAAGAGCATGGATTTGGGAGAAGAGAACCAAGAGTCTAGATACAGGGGTTGGTGCCCTGGTTCCTGGGGGACAGTGAGTGAGTCCTTTTTCCCTTTGAAATGCAAATTCTGACTGTCACTCTGGGATGAGCCCAAGGTTCCGCACCCCTACTGAGCGCCCCGGTGATGCAGACCACACACCCAGGTGCAGGTGCAGGGCCTACCAGGTGATGTTTTAGATCCCTTCTAATTCTGAAAGTGGCCCAGCCAGAAGCCCACTCTTTTTTTTTTTTTAATGTTTATTTTTGAGAGAGAAGCATGAGCAGGGGAGGGGCGGAGAAGCCGTGGGGGCAGGGGGGACAGAAGATCTGAAGCAGGCTCTGTGCTGATAGCGGAGAATCTGATGTGGAGCTCCAACTCATGAACCGTGAGATCATGACCTGAGCCGAAGTCGGACGCTTAACAAGCTAAGCCACCCAGGCGCCCCCCAAGAAGCTCATTCTTAACACTCAGTACCCAGAGTCCAATTATACCACTGATTTCCAGCAGCAGATCTAAAATCCCAAACTAGCTTCTAGAACATCACAGCACCACCCCCTACCTCCCTCATGCCCCTCCCTTCCCTGTGGTGGTGATACAACATGTGCTACAAAACTGTGACATCAGCTTGCCGTCACATTCCTGAATATGTTAAGGAAACAAAGCAATTATGGATTACAAGTATGCTACTAGGTCTCCTGTTGGTTATTACAGCATCTTGGGTGCCCTCCATTAGTGCAGATAACGAACCTTCATGGTCTAATCCGTGGGCCCATTTTGACAACTGAGCTCAGAGATGCAAACCAGCTATGCAAAGCATGAGAGCTGGAAGCGGAACTGTGGCCCTAGCTTGGAGTCCAGCCCGGAGCCCACAGAGTACCGAGCCCCAGTCTGCAGGGCTATCTCATTAAACTGGGTCATAACAATCTCAGTCCATTACAGGTACTCCACAGAAGTGCTCTGAACTTGAACTGGGTCAGGCTGTATTGGTTGGGACTGTTTTGACCACAGACTGGAGAGACAGAAGGGAAATGATGATAGGTTTGGAAGAGGCTCCCAAGATGCCCACCCACAGCACAGCTTTCCTTCCCCACGGGAGTTCTGGGCGGCGAGCTGCTAGCCTTCCCCACACCACAGTCTCCTCTCTGGCTTTGGCCTCTTTGGAGTTTGGTCCTCCAAAGAGAGGGTGGGGAGAGGATGTGAGCAGGGTTTCCAGCTCCCAGGCCCCCACCCAGAGAGAAAATACACAGAGGGAGGGCTGGGCATTCCAGCAGTGGCCAGAAGGGAAGTCTGAAGTGGGGCTGTGCCTGCCCAGAGGGCACAGGGAGGAGCAGTCTGGAGCCTCGAGGCCCCTGGGGATGGCCTCCACCCTGAAGGACAACTGGCTGGCGGGAACAGTGCCGGAAAGCCCCCAAGGCTGGGCAACCCAAGGGATGAAGGGTCTGCGGGGAGAGGTTAGGGGTGCCCCCTTGGAAGGGGGTGGCTGAAAGTTTCCCATAACAAGAGAGGCTCCTGCCAACCCTTACAATCCCTACAATCTAGGATGGACTGTTCAGAGATTCTTTCTGAGCAAAGGAGTCCTCACTTGTGAAAGGGAGGAAGAACCTTGTCTTAACGAAGAATGATTTCTAATACCCAAGAAATTGTTCAGTCTGCTGAAATGGACTCTATTTTAAATGCTTAATGAATCTTTTCTTGCCTTGGGGTCAGCCAGCTGAGATAAGAAATTTTTGCCTGGAGATGCCTACAGAGAAAAGAACTGTCAAATGCCCCAGAACATGAAAGGGCCTGACTTTGGTAGGAACTTTTCCTGGGCCCAGGAAACAAAGAGGTATCTTGGGATAAGACTAGCAATTGCCACACACCCTGAGTAAGGCTTTATCCCAGTCACTATTCTAAGCCCTTTAAGTATATTAGCTCAGAACGATCCTACAAGATAGGTGCATTTTTCAGGTAAAGAAATCAAAGCACAGAGGAGGCTAGATTCAACCCTTGGCTGCCACTGCTGGGGTCAGTGCTCACTCAAGGATGCAGGGAGCCTGGGAGGGGAGCCAGGAGCATGAGCTGGTCAGGCTGGGGCCCCGACTGAGGGGGCTACAGAGTCTCCAGTGGCTGCTCACAGCTCAAAGGAACCCTGAGAGGAAAATCGGGCCTTCTTATCTCCTAGGGTAAAGGAATGCACTCTCCCGCCAGGATAAGTGGCTGTTTTGACAGGAAATCTCCACCCTGGCTGTGGGTTCCACCCAGCCACCACTTACTCCTTCTGGCCGTCCTGGCCTCTGACATCCCAAGTCCCATCCTGCTTAAACTCCAGGCCCAGAGACCCCGAAATAATCCTAACCCAACTGGTAGTCCCCCGAATGGGCTGTTCCTACACAACTCTAGCCCCTTTGGCCGTCAAGAGTTCTGACCTTCCCTAGTCTTGCCTGGACACCCTCTCAGGGGCAGGCAACTGAGAAGGGGGGTGGGGGGTAAGAGGTTAAGTGGCCTCCTGCAGGGAGTTGTCAGCAAGACAATCACAGTTGTGTCAGCAAGCCCACCCTCCTGCCAGGCACTCTGCTGGAAATACTCAAATTCCAAGACACCCCTTCCTCTCCCCACTTCTACAGCCATAGGTACCTCTTTCCCACCACACGCCCGACCCAAAAAAGAAAGGAAGCAAATGTTCTCTTAGAACTCCATAGCAGAAGATTCAGCATCATAGGACCATGAAATGATAGGGCCACAGAGGCCTTTAGCCTCAAATCCATTTTACAGATGGGAAGGCTGAGGCCTGAAAAAGAACCCCGCACAGTTAACGGCTGGTCAGGCCAGACCAGGACCCAGTGTGGCCAAGCCCCCAACCAGTGTGTCCGGTAGGTCCTCACAGGTCCTGTGACGGCACTCATCTCTCTGTTGTCCCTGCCTGGCTACCTACCAGGTGGGGGCAAGAACCGTGCTGTCTTATTTCCTGGTGTGTCTCCAGTGTCTAGACCCAGGAAACATACAAAACCCATAAAATATTAATAATTAACAATGGAAACAACCCAAATGCTCACCAACAGATGAATGGATAAACAGAATGTGGTATGTCCATACAACATAATATTATTCAACCATACAAAGGAATGAAATACTGACACATACTGCGGCATGGGTGAACCTCAAAAACATTATGCTAAGTGAAAAAAATACAAAATGACAAATATGGTAAGGTTCCACTTATATGAAACATCTAGAACAGGCAAATTCATAAAGACAAAATAGAATAGAGGTCACCAGGGGCTGTGGGGGAGGGACGGGTAGTTATTGCTTAATAGACATAGTTTCTTAGAAGCAGAAAGTCATCATGGTTGCACAACGTGAGGAATGTAATAAATGCCACTGGATTGTACATTTAAAAAATGGTTGAAATGGCAAATTTTATGTCACATATGTTTAACCTCAATAAAACATAAACAAGTCACTTGTTTCCACAGTGCCCCCTGCAGGGACCATCATTGTATCCCTGTTTCTGGCCTGGGCTCCTCTCTGCTTTGCAGATGCAGAAATAGAGAATAAAGGGAGCTTCCTGGCTGCAGCTTTTCAGAAAGTGAGGGGCAAAGCCCCAGGTACGAACTATTCCTAGCGGTGGACGCCTCTGGCAAAGGTATGGGAGCTCAGCTCTTGCCGAGTGGAGCCACTCAGTGAGCCATCTCATCGCCATTCCTATGGGCAGATTTTAGGAGAAAGCACCATATTCTCAGGAGCTTTGGCAGAAATCAGGGCTCCCTTTGCTGACATCGAGAACCTATGGAGTTTTATTCACCAGTGGTGGGGAGTAGGATGGGGGATGGGGGCAGGGATTTGAGGCAAAGCTGTCAAGATGCACAGAATGCAGTTTCTCAATAACACCCATATCCAGCTCCCACCCAAAACTACAGTAAAGTCAAGGGCACTGTTATCCCAGCCTTGCTTTTAGCACATGATCCCACTTTCGAGAACCTCACAGTCACTATGACCCCAGGCCTGGGAGCGGTTGACACAGGTCCCACTTAATGAGAACTGGCCTTAAATGGATATGCCTTTACCCGGGGCTGCCCTGGGCTAGTGCCCATGCTGTGTACACACCTCCCTCCAGGGCGGCTGCCAGGGATGCTCTCCTCTCAGCCCCTCAGTCTTCTGGCTCTGAGAAGGGCAAGCGGGGCAGGGCACCTGCCACCTTCCCAGGTTGCTGAAGCCCCAGAGAGGATGCAGTTTGGTTTGAGTGTGTTCCTTGATGGCAGGTTTCTTGGTCTGCGTGTTCCTTTGTAAGCCTTTGCATGCCTTTCTGCAGGGACAGTAAGGTGTGTTCATACAGTCCCCCCAACAGATTAGGAGCTCCTCAAAATCATGGACAAGTTCCCTCCTCTCTCAGGATCCTCTCCTCATCCCCAGATGGATGCAATAACTGGGGGTGCTCAGTGGGAAGGGGCAACCATATATCCTGGCTGGGCCGGTCCCAGCTCACACCTGTTGCCTGAGAGTATTTTTCAGTAGAGCCCAGGAAGTGTTCTGATGCCCGGCTGACCTGGGGGGCAGGGGAAGCACGATAGGGCAGAGAGCAAAGACAAGGGAGGAAAGAGGACACTCCTCTAGGCAGAACTAGGTTGGAGCCTGTTACAAATGCAGAATCTCAGCTCTCTCCTCTCCCCTCCCCACCCCCACACCTGCAGAATCAGAATCTTCATTTTGACAAGATCCCCAGATCTTGAAGCTAGAGAAGCTTGGAGTCGTGGAATATAACCCAGGGACCCCCAGGGACATACGTGTCCAGGAAAAACAATGATAGTGATAATAATGTATTGAGCACCCACTTGGTTCCAGCTACCACACCAGACCTCTTACCACTTTGCGCCAGCTACGACACTCGTACGTTATCGTATTTTATGCTTTGACAATCCAGCAAGGTAGGCATTGTGACCTGCTCTTCAGAAATGAGGCAGGCAGTCAGAAAGTCCATGCCACAAATTATAGGCTAGCTGGACTCTGAACACTGGGTCTGATTCGAAAGCCACGGCTCTGACAACTGTTGTAAGTATGATGCGGTGTTTCAAATTGGGCCAGCAGTTACAGCCACTTGTCAACTCTCTACAGGGCCTAGAAATCCACTGGCAAGTGCAATGAATTCCAGGGGCTGTTCCATTGCCCGGTGCTGGCCCGAGCACCTGTGTGCTGGGGTTGGGCCAACGCCGTGCCAGAGGGCTCACTATGTCTTCAGAAACAGTCTCTGAAGATGAACACGCATGGCCCAGCCCCCAGTGAGCGTTAAGATCTGTGACTTGAGCGACAAATAAATTAGATGGTAAGCAGGCCTGGGGCCACTTCTGCCACAAGCTCAGCAACTTCTAGCACTGGCCTCCCCGGGTCCAGAGTGAGGGTAAAGGGGAGGCTCACACAGGGCCCCATTCTATAATCTTCAGATGTCTGATTTAGGGCTTCATCTACTGCCAGCCCCCAGGAGGCAGCACCTTCCTGCCAACTGCTCCCGTGGCAAACCCCACATTCCCCTCCAGCCAGCATTCAGAGGCTCCCCAGGCCACAAAGCCAGGCCCAGTCACAGACCCCGGCTCTCAGCTGGTCCTCTCTGCACCACCTACCCTCAGCCTGGGACCGTCTGTCTGGTTCTGTGTCTATATAGGTGGTCGCCTCATTCCCCACCCGAATGTGAGCGACGTGAGGGCACGTCTCCCTGACTTTGTCTCTCACAGACCCACCGCAATCCAGCAGGTGCCCCCCAAATGCCTGAGCTAGGAAGTGCCATTATTAGCTCTTCTACAGAACCACGCAGGGTATTCTGCCCACTCCCCACAGCCAGAGGACACTTCCGTGTGCAGGGAGAGGAGCTGGGGGCACAGGCGGGACACACATGCTAGCCCATCCCTCAGGGTGTCACCCTCCACTTCCTTGGAACTCCCAGCTGTTCAGGGCTGAGGCAGGCAGGCCCGTCAGTGTGAAAGAGCCCTCCCAAGCCAGTGATTTCATGCTTCAGGCATTTATCCCCAGAACTGGCCAGGGAGCCCAGCAGGCCAAACCCCCTCCTGCTCACAGAGCCAGAGCAGACACAAGGGTAGAGCTGGACAGTGTTAGCTCTCACTTCCTTCTGCAGCCTTGACTGTGTTCCCATGGCCTCCTCAGTCTAAAGGTTGCTTCTCTGCCTTCCACAGTCAAAGCCAACAAATGAAAATAATCACTAGTGGGAGCTGGGCGGGAGTACCCAGGATTCTGGTCAATCACTCTTCAACTCAGAACAAGAGGAAGGCCTGCGGCATGTCTGCTCCTGCCCTCCTCCAGCCAAGGATGAGTAAGTACTTCTGCCCACAGAAAACCTTCAATATATCAAAGGCCGGATCCAAAAAGCCAGGAATTCGGGTACCTAAGATATAATTTTCTCCCCCTTCCAAAGAAATCTTAAATATTCAATTCATCTAGTTTTAAAACCAAGAACCACCAACATGAAATGTTATTCTATAGGTAGAACAAATAAAAGAGCATATGCTCTCTTCCTAATTAGGGCAGCAAGGGAGAGGAGGAGAGAAGGAATGGACAGGAGGAGGGCTGGCACAAGATCCAGACAGGGCAGAGAGTTCAAGAAAGAAAAAAGAACACTGGGGAAGAAAACCAGAGAGATACAAGCCTAAAAGAAGGAGTGAGGCAGGAAGGAAAGAGGAGACAAACTAGGTAAGTTTTGAGAAATGCTGAAGGTCACGGTTTGCTGTTGGCTCGGAGTGCTCAAGTTCAGAAATCCTTACCAGGACATGAGCCTTTGTTTACAATTCTCCCCAGTTCTAACCGTTAAAAATTCCTCTGTTTGAATCCTTAATCTTTCCCCTTTCTGAGCTAACCATGCCTTTAAGAACCTGGCACTAGTTCTGGACCCTCTCCTAGAAAAATATATTTTTTTACCTAAGATTTTGCACGCAATTTCAGGGGCTTGTGGACCCTAAGATACAACTGCTTCCTCTGAAATGTCCACTTTGATTGGGAGACCCGTAACAGCCAGAGAGAAAACATCCCAACTGCCAGATTAAACTCAAACAAGGGCAGGATGTGTTGAATCTTACGCGTATACAAGCCATCATATCAAGCTTTTAAGAACACCATTGGCTCCTTGGACCTTAACATCCTTCCCTGGTTACCACCCCAATAATGGTACTAGAAGCAAGGCTGGTTACTTGAAGGGACTAGCTGTGTGTTTGGATGGTTAAAAGGTCTGCCTTTGATGGAGGTAACAATCTATTTACCTGGAAATTAACCTTTTAGAGATCAATGGGATTATTAAATTACCCACAGGCAGTAGGTCCCAAATCTGAATGTGCATTAAAAATTACCCTTGTGCTGGGGTGCCTGGGTGGCTCAGTGAGTTAGGCGTCCAACTTCGACTCAGGTCATGATCTCGCGTTCTGTGAGTTCGAGCCCTGCGGCAGGCTCTGTGCTGACAGCTCAGAGCCTGGAGCCTGTTTTGGATTCTGTGTCTCCCTCTCTCTCTGACCCTCCCCCATTCATGCTCTGTCTCTCTCTGTCTCAAAAATAAAAAATTACCCTTGTGCTGATTTAAAATGCAGATTATTAGTTCAAAATTTGATAGTCTGATTCAGAGTGTTTTTCTAATGAGCTCCTAGGTGATTCTGATGCAAGCAGTCCCCAAACCAAACTGACACACTGTTCTTTAAAAATTGCAAGCCTGGGAGGATGGGTTTCTGGGCCAGCAGATAAGCAGATTCCCTGCTCATTGTAGTGTCCTCATATACCAGGGGCAGGACTAAGCACATATGCAAGGGAACTTACTATGTGACTAGGTTTTGACCACTGCATCAGAAAGGCTACCTTTACAAGGTAAGAAAGGATAGGAATAAGGCAGGATATAAAAAGTATAGTGCCGGGTGAAACTCTCCAAGGGCCTTATGGCAGTGGTTCCTAGATCTGTGGGCACATGAAGAATCACCTGGAGTATACTTCTTACAATTCAGATTCTCAGGCCTCGGGCTACTGGGAAATATACATTTATACCAGTAACAAGATTCCCTAGTTGTTATGACACACATACAGGTATAGAAACTTTCTTGTTTATGGTATCCATAGGCCCAAGCTTATGTTGATCAAGATACAAGACCATTATACAAGACAATTATTGCAAAAATGCTTTGAAACACTAAAATGCCCTCAAAATTCTCCAGCAAAGAACAGTGAACATTACCAGCGTTTCCTTCTTGTCTCTTTTTCTTTTCCTCCTCCCCCTCCACCTTCTTTTTCAGGCGGGAAACCAACTAGAGGAGGTGGGCCACGCTAAATGCCCGGAATGGGTTCCAGATGGTGAAGATTTTGGCCTCTTGGCCTGACTGTCCCTCCCTTACCCTGGAGTACTATACAAATATTATCATTTTCTGGCTGTGCAGTGACATGAAAATAGCTGGGAGGCACTAGGTCCGTGTCAAAGAAACTCATACAGGGAGAGAGTATCCTCTTTGGTCCAGAAGAGAATGCCGAAGCATTTTCTGATCTTTACAAGGTGGAACTTCCACAGAGGAAGGAAACCATCATGTGTCCAAACTGATCCACACCAGGCTTGGCATGTGATTGGGGGTTGGGAGGAGGCATCCAGAGAAATGCTGCAAAGACGGCCCCGTTTCAGACTGCTGGACAGGGAGGTCCCCGCACAACACGCTGCAGCTCCTCCACCCTCGGACAGGACATCGTGGCAGTGAGACAGCCCCACCCTTGTCTAGAATCCCCCTAACGGCCAGGTACTCCTTTTTACTGTATTTCCTCAATTTGACTCTGATTTTTTTTTTTCATTTTGATTTCCTGAAACTTGGATATCTTACAATCAACATGTAGACTTAAGGTAATCTTTTTTTCCACCTGAAAATTTAGTGTGTCTCAAACTTGATGGTGTTTTAAAATTGAGAAAATAAGGTTTACCACCTCATTTAACCCTGAAGCAAGCTGTGAGGCAGGTATCATTATTCTCTTTTTTCCAGATGAGGAAACTGAAGCGCAGACAGAGTTCACAGAGCGAGGGAGCGACAGGGCCAGGACTGGAACCCAGTCTTTCGTGCCTCCTTCCCAACATTCTGTGAGCACATTTAAGGGTCTGAAAAATGGCTTCCACCCGAGTTACTGCAATGCAAGAAAGCAAAAAGTGATTTTCCTCTGACTTCAAATAGAACTTGGAGAAAAAAATGGAAAAAATGGATAGGTTTTGTTTGGTTGCTATTGTTTATTTTAGACCATAACTGAAGTTTCTTTATGACTTTAGGAACTTAAGACTGCACCATACAGAGAACTATTCCTTTTTTTTTTTTAATGTTTATTTATTTTTTTAAGAAAGAAAGAGACAGAGCACGAAGGGGGGGGGGAGGGGCAGAGAGAGGGAGACACAGAATCTGAGGCAGGCTCTAGGCTCTGAGCTGTCAGCACAGAGCCGTGCGCGGGGCTCGAACCTAAGAACTACAAGACCATGACCTGAGCCGAAGCTGGACGTTTAACAGACTGAGCCACCCAGGCATCCCCAGAGAACTATTCTTATAATGATCACATCTGGCATGTTTAATTTAAAATGGTCCTCAATGGAACAACAATTATCAATTTCCTGCTTGAATTTACTATTTTATTTACTTTTGAATGTTTCTAATGATTTTTGGCAATCAGGATTTTAAGGTGTTGTACCTTAAGATATCTAGCATTTTCTGTCAGCTTGTGAGGAGCAGGAAAAAATTTAACAGAATAAATCATCATCAAAACAATAAAACCAAAATGTTGTTCTCCATAATATTCAGGAAGTGCTCATTTTCTTGAAATCAGCAGGGAGGTGGGTGGGGAGAGAACCCTCCCCCATATACACACATACATAAACTCAAAGAAAACCACAGCCACTATTGACATATAATATTATTTCTAATTCTTAAGAAATGCCCTTCCAGGGAGGCATTTATTTCCATTTTTCAGATGAGCAAACTCAGAGGGTTTCAGTGACTCGCCTGCCATCGCATAGCTTGTAAGAAGCCTGGGTTCTGGTAGCACTAATCATAAAAACACAGGGGCACCTGGGTGGCTCAGTCGGTTAAGTATCCAACTTCAGCTCAGGTCATGATCTCGTGGTTCCTGAGTTCCAGCCCCACATCGGGCTCTGTGCTACAGCACAGAGCCTGCCTCAGATCCTCTGTCCCCCTCTCTCTCTGCCCCTCCCCAGCTCGTGCTTTCTCTTTCTCAAAAATAAGTAAACATTAACAATGGTAATAATAAATAAATAAATAAAAGCACATATTATTGCCATTAACAATGACCTTCCCTAATCATCTCCATAGTTCATGAGGTAGGGACCACACCTATTTTATTCTCCACTGTATGCTGGAGCCTGACTCCTGTCACCCAATAGGCTTCCATAGCTACTGCCTGGTGGGTGGATGGAAGGAAGACAGAGGGAGGCTGAATGGAGTAAGTGTGCAGTGTGCTGGCCCCCCAGGCAGGCGCTCCTTCCACCCTTCCATTCCACTTGTCTGGAGTCTGTGCTCTGACAATCTGTTTGATCGGCTTCATTCTCTACAACTGGTATCACACTTCCATAAGCTGCTCTGATTTGTGTTCTCTAGAACTATGTCCATCTCCTTATTGGAGCCTGATCTATTCTGGTTCCTTTCCCAGTCAGTCGCTCAGCAAAGCGTAACTGACAGCCAGCCATGTGTCAGGTCCTTTCTAAGGTGCTGGATAGAAAACGGGGTAAGGTGCGCTTCCTGTCCTTGGGGCTCTTCCAGCCTGAAACAGTGACCTCTGTACTCTCTGCTGAGCTCTGCGTCCCTCAGCACTTTCTGCAACTACCTGCCAAACTCTCTTGGCCTCCACCAGCACTTCTGCTGTTTCTTTTGTTTTTTTTTATAAATTAAAAAAAAATTTTTTAACCTTCATTTATTATTGAGAGACACAGAGAGAGCATGAGCATGGGAGGGAGAGACAGACAGAGGAGGAAACACAGAATCCAAAGCAGGCTCCAGGCTCCGAGCTGTCAGCACAGAGCCCGACGCAGGGCTCAAACTCACAAACTGCGAGATCATGACCTAAACTGAAGTCAGACACTCAACCAACTGAGCCACCCAGGCGCCCTTGCTATTTCTGATGCTTCGTTTTGTTATTTTTGCAGACATAGGAGGGCCCAGTTGTGATTCTACTCTCTGTCTTTTAGCGTGTTCTTGTACTTTTTCACTTAGGCTATGTTTCACGTGCTGGCAGGCAGCATCATACAAAGTTCTGTTGAGTTCTGAGATGGGTATGACCGGAAGGAGCCACCTGGGGAGTGAAAGAAGCCCCCTGTCTTACAGGTGAGGAAACAGAAGGTACACAGCCCACCCCAATCGCTAGTGGAGCTTCTGCTCTTGCCAGTGTCCTTCCGTGGCACCTACCATGCATACCAGTAGATGAGGGGTTGGTTCGGAAAGGGACCACAGCCTGCTGAGTTCTAACAAATGATGAATCGAAAATCAAGTTCTTTTATGAGGCAACTGAGGTAGGGTCCTGGCCCAGAGTGCACAGGCAGTGGTTGAGGGGACTCTGGCCAGAGATCTCCCAGTGCCAAACGCTGCAACCATGGTTCCCATTCCACCCGACTACTGAACAACTTCCCAGATGCATTTTAAACATCACGCTGTAAGTGTGCTGCTTATTTAACAATTCAGTCAACAGCATGGCTAGGAGCAGCATGAGTTTGAGGGTTAAGAAGGACATGGACCCTCAGGTCAGACTCTGGCTTCATGGCTTACTAGCTGCGTGGTCAGGAGCAAGACAACCTCTCTGAACCTCAGTTTTCTTATCTTTACGGCAAGGACAATAACAGCGCATTGACCCCACAGACACCGTAAGGATAAATTGAGATAGATGATGCCCAGTAGAGTGCCGGCACGTGGGGAGTATTTGATAAACATTAGCTACTATGACCTTCCTTGGTCACTATGCTCTCTTCAGATTTTATATTCAAGAAATCTGTAGCAAGCGGTTTGACCCACTACTTTTTGTCTCTTAATAAATTATTTCACTTTATTTTTTTTTTCTCTACTTACAAGCAGAAATATACTTAGTGTTTCCAAAAGTATTAATTGTTTCTGGGCCATTCAGTAAAGAAAGTCAGGCAAGGGTACAGGTATGAGATTTCTAATGTACCAACTGATATAGACATGCAACATTAAAATCTGATGGCCTATTAGAAACAAGTTTGGAAGTAGTAAGAGTGGAGTAACAGTTTGGGAACCACTTCATCATTAAGTTTTCTCCTGCAAAAAAACAAAAACAAAAACAAAATACCTTCATAATGCAGTATTTTCACTTCTTCAGAAAAGTAACATCAATTCTTGGAGTAGCCCAGGAAGTTTTTCCCTTCACATCTCTAGATCCAGTGTTCAGGGTGAAAGAGACTATGTTCTGGCCTGCAGACTTGTGAGGCAGACCTTATTTGCACATGCGAATGATAGCCATCTAGAGCACTAATGTGGGCCTGGGGGCAAGCAGGGACCCCAGCCCCGCCCAGGTTTCTCGCCTGGTGCCTGATTAGGGAGCCTACCATCCACCAGGAGAGGATGTGTGTGAGAGAGACTCAAAACACCACGCACGTGAAACCGCGCAAATGAGCTCAGTTCAGAGAAAGCATTAGTCACTGACTCGTGGATGGGGCAGGTCAACACTCAGGGGAGGAAGTCAAGTGCGTGGGTTTGGGTGCCGGGCGCTGCGGCCGGGTGCTTTCTACAAAGCATCTCAGGTGGCCAGGTTAGCAGCGCAGTCACCGCGTGGCTTTTATGTGTGCGTGCATTCACACAGCCAGTGGTGTGGGGTAAAGCAAATACTTATGGCAGAATCTGGGGAGTTTTCTTATTATTTTGGATCATAGACTAACAAGAAACAAAACAATCATGGCTCTCGTGGTTAAAATAAATTTTATTTGCTTGTGTTTAAGGAGTGTGTGTTCCTGATGGTGGTGGTGGTGGTGGTGGAGTGTACAGAGAGTGAGGGGTGGGGGGTGGAGGGAGGGGATGGAAACAATGAAGTGGTATTTAGAAACAAGAGAATGAGATCACAAAGCTGTTTTCCCAAATTGCATCTGGTCTTCCTTTCTACCCCACGGCTCCTGGCAGTGTAAGCTGGATGCTTGAGGCCCAGTCCCCTGCCTTTAGGACCTCCCCCTGTGCACCCACACTAACCCCAGGCAGGGCTCTCAAAGAGCCACTGGGAGTCTGTCACTTCCCTACTCAAAGGAAAAACCCACTGACCTTGCTCCATGTTTAGGATTTCTGTATCTTTAAACCTCCTGTGGAGTTCTAAAGTTATTCCTAGTTATTTTGTTTGTTTATCTGTTTGCTTTTCTAACTAGAAGGACTAAGAAAATCCTCAAGATAAGACATGTCATCAAGCCTATGTTTATATCACATTCCATCTGGGGCTTCTGAATGTTGCTACATTAATTTTAACTTTAAAAAATACTATATATGGTGTGAGCCCAATTATGTAACAAAAAGGGGGATAGAAAAAAGGCTATAAGGAAATAAACTTCATACTTCATATTTTAAAATTAAATATGTTATTCTTAATAAAAATAAATTAACACTATAATTTAGTATATACTATCTATTATGGACTGAATGCTTGCATCCCCACCTAACCCACACCCTCCCCTCCTCCCCCCCCCCCCACCCCCAAATCCATATGTTGAAGCTCTAGAATGGCTATATTTGGAGACGGAGCCTATAAGGAAGTAATTGGTGTTAATAAGGTCATAAGGGTGGGGCACTGAGCAGATAGGATTAGTGTCCTTATCAGAAGAGACACAAGAGAGCTAGTGACTGCATACACTCTTTCCCAAACTCCCTACTTCTCTCTCTCTCTTCCTCTCTCCCTATCCTCTTCCAACCTGCACATGTGTACACACACACACACACACACAGGCACAATGAGGGAAGGCCATGTGAGGATACAGAAAGAAGGTGACCGTCTACAAGCCAGGAAGACATTCTTCATCAGGAACCAAATCAGCTGGAACCTTAATATTGGACTTCTAGCCTCTAGAATTGTGAGAAAATTAACTTCTGTTGTTTAAGCCCCAGTTTTTAAATTGGCTAGCTCCTCTTAGCCCATGGATGAATCCTGGCCGCTCTGTAGTGGACAATCCAGGAAACCCTTGATACCTGTCATACTTATGTCTTTTGAGAATATGAGTCATGAGAATTTATTTCTGCCCCAAGATTTCCTTGGAACCTATGGCCCTGCTTTCCTGGACATGTCTCTGAACCAGAGATGGCAGTATGAGCCAAAGGTGACTCCATAGCCTGGTCCTGAAGGAGTCCACCGTCCAAGAGATTCCCCAGGACACCCTATCCAACCAGGTGTTGTCTTGGCAAGAATGCACAGGGAGACTCTGAGAGAAGGCAGCAGGGGACAGCAGGTATCAGCTACCACTGTAATCTCAACAGAGAGACCAGCTAATGTTCTATTTCTCACCAAGGCAGATCTCTGGAGCACTGGGATCCACAGGGGTTACACAGCAGCCCTGAGTTTCCTGAGCTTCCCTCTGTCTCCTCAGGACATGGCTCTTCCTTGAACCTAAGGAACCTTATTTCCTTCTAGCTACCCCCCTCCACCCCGTGGTCCTATGCTCCAGCACACCTAACTTCCTGCGCTTTCTCAAAATTTTTTATACATTTTTCATCTCCATGTCTTCACATATACTGTTCCCTTTCCTTGGGATCACCCTGCCCAGTTTACCACCAGATGAGCTGCCGAGTAACCTCCACAGTCCATTCAAACGTCTCCCTCTCCTTGAAGACTTCTCTGACACTCCAAGGTAAAGGTCTTCCACCACCCCCTACCAGTGTGTTTTCCTTTACAACACGTACCCCACATCTGGTGATTATTTGGTTAGGGGAGAGACTGTACCTTATCCCTGTGTATAAACTAAACTTCTAGCATTGGGTCTGCACATAGCAGTGCTCAGAAAAGGTTTTTGATTAACTGATTGCAGGGAATTGATTACAGAGAGGGAAATAAAGCTTGGGTGGGAGAGAGACAGAGACAAAGAGACAAAGGACAAAGGAAGGACAAAGTGGCAATAAAGGAGTCAGGGAAACACAAGGCGTCAGCAAGACACAACTTTAAAATGAACAGTGAAAAATCTTTCAGGAATAAATGCATTTTCCCATTTCAAGCTAAGGTTTCATTTCTTTTTTTTTTTTTAATGTTTACTTATTTTTGTGAGAGAGAGAGAGCAAGCAGGGGAGGGGCAGAGAAAGAGAGAGAGAGAGAGACAGAATCTGAAGCAGGCTCTAGGCTCTGGGTTGACAGCACAGAGTCCCATATGGGGCTCAAACTCACAAACTGCAAGATCATGACCTGAGGCAAAGTTGGACACTTAACCAACGGAGCCACCCAGGCGCCCCAAGCTAAGGTTTCATTTCTAAGTAAACTATTTCTCTGTTTATTTTCAATCCTAGTGAGCCCCGATGCCCATTATAGAACCCTCTTTAGACAACTGAAGCGTTTTCCTTAGTCACTATTCCCACATATTTCAAGCACAGAGTCCTATTTTCCTCAGAGCAATACCTAAAACTTGTTTCCCTATAGGCTGCAAACTCTCCAAAATGGGGGAGGAAAGCTCGTACAGGTACAGTCATTTGGGAGGGTTTCCACGATGCTAATTTCACAGTTTCTGACTGGGATGATGAAGTACCACCACCTAAGGTCACACGTACTGGAGATAACAAGTAGTCACAAGTATTTATTGTGACCCCAGGTCACAAATCACATTGTGGCAATCCACCAAGAGAAAATGCCTTCTTCATATCTCTTCTACAGTATCATCCCAAGCAACTTCATAAACACTCAGAAACCTTATGTTTAAAAAATATTATTAAGGTTTTCACAAGTGGCTCCCCAAATCAGAGTACAATCCACACAGTAATTATAGTCTTAAGGACAAGACCTCAGAGGCTGCCAGAGCAAGAGAGATAATTTCTTTTTTCTAGAGAAAAAAAAT
Source organism: Panthera leo (assembly GCF_018350215.1). Taxonomy (NCBI): domain Eukaryota; kingdom Metazoa; phylum Chordata; class Mammalia; order Carnivora; family Felidae; genus Panthera; species Panthera leo. Next base: position 70,335,466 of record NC_056687.1, read on the forward strand.
CTCTAATTTAAAAAAATGTTTAAACATGGTCAGTTTGTCATTTAAAAATATTAACACCAGACCTTTGGGGTAAGATGGCAGACTGAATATATGTACCTAATTTTGTTCCTTCCACAAATCCCACTAATACATAGTAAAGAGGGTTTTTTTGTTTTGTTTTGTTTTTAGTATCTAAATCCCTAAGTATGGGGAAAACGGCAACAACATTTTGGAAGCTGAAACACGCTGGGTGGTCCAGTGGTCCTGAGATCAGACCTGAGAAAATGGAATCTCAAACCAGCAAAGGGAAACTGAAAACCAACCTGATTTACCCCACAAAATTCTCCAAAGTCTCAGATGGATGGCACCAGGCGTCTGGCCATGGGAGAGGAGGTGCATTAAAACCAGAAGTCCAAGGCAGACTCTCTGGGAAGTCAGGCACCTGGTGCTTTCTGGCCAACAGAAGTCTGCAGCGTATTCACTCTCTGGAGACGGCAAACCAAGGACTTTGACTGGAGTGCCAGGCCCAGCTGAGAAAAATCGAGTCCATGTTTACTGAATACTGAAGCAGTGGTCCCCAACCCTTTCCCCCAACTCAACTCTCATAGCAAGGGTGGCTTGACTCATCCTTCAGGCAGACTGGAAGATGCCTCTTTGAAGAAAGTGAAACATTTCATGAAGCACCTAAAAAGATGATCCTGGGAGAGGGTCCCCAATAGCTAGTGTACCCAGACTAAACTGACCAGACCCAGCTATGAGCTCAGACTTCCAATTGGCCTTTTCTCCCTACTCTTACTCTGGAGCAGAAAGCCAAGAATGACCAGATATCTGATAAGTCCCTCTGATAGGGATGATAAAGACCCAAACAAAAGGAAAAGGTCAGCTTAAAGGAAACAGAAACTTTGCAAAGATAAGAAAACTCTGAAAAATATATCAACAAATACTCTGAGGGCTACAAGAGAAAGTATTGCATCCTTGAAGCAAACCAAAAAAAAAAAAAAAAAAAAAAAAGGATGTCATTAAAACAATAAAATGAAATGTAACAATCAAAAAACTAAGAAAAAGGTCTTGATTATTAAAAACAGTTTAGCAAAATAAAAAAATTGATTGAAGGCATACAAGACTGAGTTAAGGGAATCCTCAGAAAGTGAAGATAAAAATAGGTAATAAAAAAAATCCAATATCCAAATAGTAAAAGTACCAGAGAGAACAGAAAGTGTAGAAAAATATCACCACTGAAATAATTCAAGATGATTTCTCAAAACTGAAAGATACATTACCAGACCAGAAACGGCCCACCCAGTGCCCAGCATAATGTAAAGAGAACCTCATGTTCGTGTATCGTTTTGAAATTTCAGAAAACCGGGGACAAAAAGAACTTCCTACTAGTTTATAGTTACATGTAAAAGATTATGAATCAGAATGGACTGCTTAACAGCAATACTAGAAGCCAGGAGACAAGCAATCAGAAGTTTAAAAGAAAATAGTTTGCAACCTAGAATTTGACATCCAGCCAAACTATGGGTCGAGTGTGAGCACAGAAAAAAGAATTTTCAGACACAAAAAGTCTCAAACCACTTCTCTCCCATGAGCTCTTTCTCAAGAAGTTACTGGAAGATAACCTCCATCAAGATGAGACAGCAAGGGCACCTGGGTGGCCTAGTCAGTTAAGCATCCAACTTCGGCTCAGGTCATGATCTCATAGTCCATGAGTTCGAGTCCCACATCAGGCTCTGTGCTGATAGCTCGGAGCCTGGAGCCTGCTTCGGATTCTGTGTCTCCCTCTCTCTCTGCCCCTCTCCCACTCGCACTCTGTCTTTCTCTCTCTGTCTCAAAAACAAAGTAAACATTTAAGAATTTTTTTTTTTTTTAAAGATGAGAGAGCAAATCAGAATGACATTTCTGATGGAGATCCAACAGAGAGGGGAGATAAAGGAGGGTGAACAGAGATCCTGGGTGAACAACTCTGTACATGCATATGGGGTGACCTCCCAGACTGGAGTAATGGGACCAAGGACATGCTGAGGGCCCTCATCACCAAGCTCTCTGGAGCCCACCACACCTAGTTTTTAACCTGAGGTCAGAACACTGGTCTGAGCCTATCTCAGAATCTCATGTACTTGGCTCATCTTGACCATGAACTTGACCATGAAATTGCTGCCCTCACCTCTTCAGCCTACTCATCACCCCATAGAACTGTTCTATTCGACCGACTGTCAATGGCTAAGGATGGTAATGAGGACCTCAGACGTAAAAACAGACAGCAGTTCTGTCTGCCAACACACCCCTCCAGATGTTTAGTACCTGACACATATTACAACCTTGGGAAAGTCAGGGACCTGAATAACCGAAAGTCAGATTATGCTGGTGAGGAAGGAAGGAGAAGCCCCTGGCGGAGAGCACAGGGAGCCCTTGAGGGAGCAAACTTCTATTTCCTAACCTGGGCACTAGATGACATTCTGCTGTTCTTTAACCAGCATGGATGTCTCAGACACTCTTCTATACACAATATATGTTTTAGAATGAAATAACTTAAGAAAGTAATTGTAATACAAATATTGGAAGCATTAATGTTTTTCCTCCTGTTTAGAGACCTCCCCTTCCATGTTCTTTCTCTGCAAAGTGATGTACTTCATTTTACAGAGAAAATCATAACTGTTTATATTTATAAAGTAATATGCTCATTTTGTGAGATGTGGGTATGCCTTCTGTAAAAACTTTGAGAATCTCCATTTTGCACTTTCACAGTGTCAGGCAAAAATTATATTACCTGGTAAAAAGTGGCGTGAAGACCATATGAAATTAAGTCAGGAACCAGAAGGTTCCCCATCTCTGACTGCAGGCCTAAGTCTAGAGTCATGAGAGTCTTAGGAAGCATAAAAGTTAAGGACTGAGAGCCTGGGCTCTGGTGGACTATCTGGGTTTGATTCCTACCTCTACCAACAAGGCAACCTCCAGCAGGTACTTACCATGCACAGCCTCAGTTTCCCCACTTGTAAAATGGGAATAATCATAGTACCTACCTCTCACTGTAAGAAGTAAATAAATTAACACATGTACAACACATGAAACAATGCCTGACATATACTAAGTGCTCAGTTTTATTACTATTATATAGATAAGCAACTGTCTTACTATGCATGGCAACTATCTTTCTACAGAAGAAGTTATTTCCATTGAAGAAATCCATGAGTGTGGGGACTCACTGTGGTCAGCCCTTCTCCTCATGGCCTCCTGGTGTTCCACAACTACCACCATCTTCTAGTCAGTGGCTGCTCGAAGAGGCAGGTTGGATGAAGCAGGTGGCCTTTGCAACAAATTGTCCAAGCCTTTTCACACTTGGGACTGGGACATGGTTCCCTAAAAATGGCAAACTTGCCTTGCAGGTGGGCTGTCAAACGGCATAGCTGCCTCCTTCACCAACTAGCATCAGCCAGCACACAGGGGTGAGCAACCACTTTGCTGTAAACACGAGTCACACATGGGCCTCGGCCCCAGTGGAGTGTAGGGCAAACAGCATTGGATGGGGCGCTGGGAGAACTGGCTTGCAACTGTGGCTCTGTGTGACCCAGCAAAGGTCACTCAACCTCTCTGTGCCTAAGTTTCCTCACCCACAGGATCAGGCACATCACCCAGATTCAACATACTGAAGTTCAAGGAATCTAGGCACATGTCAGCTTTCCCTTCAATACCATATAATTAGTGTAGGGGTAAGAGAAGACACTCATAGGACAGTGAGGCTTCTGAAAACACAGCCCGTCATCCAAAACTGACTGCAGTGCTGGTGGTGACCTGCTTGGGCTTCCATTCCCATGTCTAGGCAGAGCCCATAACAACGTTATCACTTTTTAAAACATACATCTAAACTAGTTCCTATTGCAGACAATTGGCAGGTGCCCAATTAATAGATTATTCCACCAGACAGTTGAATGCATTGGCCATTGGTCAAAAATGAGGTCACCACAATCCTATGTGCTATAACTGGAAAAGCCTAATGAAAAACAATCGTCTATTTTTTAACAAATAGGAATCCATATTCCCATCTCCCTTAATTTGCCTTGCTTGGTGTGTGGTTCAGGAGCAAAGGAAGATTTTGTTCAAGGTCAAGTTGGTTTTGCTCTTTGACTCCTTTGTTGTGCGTTTGACTGTCCATGCATGTTTCACATCAGCAAATCCCCAGCCGGATTCCAGCTGACCTACAGGAATTTCTAGCCAACATTGCCAGATCCCTGGTCTTTCTCTCAAACCTGCACAGTCGGAAAGAACGGGTCAGGAGACTCCTGTCCCAGCCATCTGGACACACATGCTCAGTGGATATGCATAATATGAAGCACATGTGCTTTCTCAAAAAAATTTTTTTTTTCCTAAGGGATACAGAGCTGTTATTAACAGAGCCTGTGGCATCCTTCCAGCACACAGACATTCCCAGACAAAACCATCCGGGCTGACCTGCTGCAGGTAAGATCTGCACTCTGATTTTACCAGTGATTCATCTACACTCTTTTGTCGAGCATTTAATGCCTCTCCAAGCATCTCCACTCCTTGCAAACAAAAAATCCAGGAGGAAAACTTTCAAAGCCAGTTTCTTCTCAGCTGCAACCCTTCCTTCCTTCCTCCTTCCCAAGACTGTCTGACTGAACTCGAAACCTGACCCCACCCTGGGCTGGGCCCTCCACACAGGCATTGTGGCTTCTCTTGCCAGCTGCAGCCTGTGCAGACAGAATACCTGGGAACTGCTGCCAAAACAGGAAGGTCGGCGCCTCTCAGAAGGGAGGCCTGGGGAGTATCCGTCTCCTAGGTGACTACAGATAAGAGATGAAGGGGCCAGGGCTTTCCACACCTCCAGTCACATTCCAGAGCCTTTCCCTTGTACCCTCAGTCTATCTGATTCATTCTTCATTCATTCACTCAGCAAACATACTGAGCACCTGCTGATATAAAGCCCTGTTCTGGAGCTGGGGACAAAAGGGGATTGAGATGTCTGTCTGTCTCCAGGGGCACCAGTGTTGTTGTGACAGGCCTCTTGGTGTAGGGGCAGCCCTGGACACCTTGGACTCCTCAGGAGCCCCTGGTGAAACCACCTCTCTGCACTCCCACACTGCTCCCACCAGTAGAGTCCCTAAGATAACCTGACAAACAAGGCAACGGAGGGTTTGGGTAGGGGACTGGGCAGCAGATGATGCAGCCCCAGCCCCACCTCCTGGGCCTCATCTCTCCCTGAGCACAACAATATGGCTTCCAGAAATTAGGTCCACTTTCTGGTCCCAAGGACACATCTTGTCACAACCCATTGGAAAGTTGGCCGTGCTAATTGGCATACCTGTTGGGCTCTGATCTGGTACGTGAATAAACCTTTCAAGCCTAAATCATCAACACCGCCTGAGTCTTCAAAAAGCCTTCAAAAGCCTGCTCATTACCAGTCTACAATGGAGCAAGTCTTTAACTGGATAGCAACTAACTTTTATCCATCATGGCAAAATCTGTGTTTTGCAAAGGGGGATTAGGGCAGTAATGAGGACCCCAGGCTGAGCCAGAAACCCCAGTATAGTAGCCCATTCAAAGGATCCAGCCATGAATAGCGGTAGAGGGAAAGAGAGAAGTTCAGAGTAGGAAACCAGGATATGAAGGGGGTGGGGGGGAAGGAGTCAGAAAGGGATGGAGAGAAAGGAAAAGAAAGGAAAAGAAGATAGGAAAAATCTAAAAGAGGGCTGCTTCCCATCCCTTTTACCATGGCCACAAATTCCATCAGATGGTCGGCTGCTCCCACTAGGGGTCCTGTGGTCCTGTTCCTTTCTGAATTAGCAAAACTTTCCAAGGAGTCACCTAAGAAAGTGCAGAAACTCTCACCTCTGCTGGGGTCAGACTGCCTGAGACCAACAATATGGAGGACTGAGGGCTGAGCAGTCTGGGAGCCAGGCCTCACCCCTGCATTCTCCAGGAAAAGGAATGGGGCCTGAGGACCCAGGAGGGAGCACCAGGTCCTATCCTGATTGACACCATGCCCTGACCTGAATTAGATCCTGGTCAGCTGACCTTGTCTATTCCCACAGTGCTGGAGGGATTCGGGAACCATGTTTTAGCCACTTCAGTACCTGGTTCTGGCTCCTCGCCTAGCCTCATAGTCCTCTGTCTCGTTCCTGCTTCCCCTTCAAGCGCTGACCCATAATATCTCTGATCATGTATGGGAAGGCCCAGCCGAGACTAACAGGTTCTCAGACGCCCTTGATCTAAAGGAGAAGGTAAGCAGTAAAGGATTTGGTGGAGGAGAATGGCTCCATCACCCTTGTTCAAGGGCATGCCAGACCACCATGGAATAGTGCTTTAGAGTCAGGAGCTCTGGGTTCCAATTTTGGCTAAGCCACTTACTATGCAATCTCAGGGAAGTTGCATAACCTCTCTGGGCTTCAATGTTCTTGTCTGTAAAATGGGAATAACCATCCCACCCATATCACTAGGTTGCTTTAAGGTTTAATTAGAACGATATATGGGAACACCTGGGTGGCTCAGTCGGTTGAGTGTCTGACTTTGGCTCAGGTCATGATCTCATAGTTTGCGAGTTCGAGCCCCACATCGGGCTCTATGTTGTCAGCTCAGAGCCTGGAGCCTGCTTTGGATTCTGTGTCTCCTTCTCTCTGCCCCTCCCCCGCTCACACTCCCTCTCTCTCTCTCTCTCTCTCTCAAAGGTAAACAAACATTAAGAAAAAAATTTTTTAAAGAATAATATATGTAAAGTGCCTGACATAAAGTTGGCACTCATTATAATTTTCCCACATACATCCATACACACGAATAAGCAGGTTTTGTGACACATAGGGCCCTTAGCTGAGTGCTAGTCAAATGAGACAGGCAGAGGAAGGAGGAGCTAGTCTTTGTCCTGAGCCCCCTCTTAGGGCAATGAATTCTTTGGTCTTGTCTCCAGGATTCTGCCAGTCTGAGCAGTATGACACGTGGCCTCACCACTGTCTGGCTCTTACTCCACTGAGTTTGTGTTAGACAGCAAAGCAGATGCTATATGAGCAGGGGGCCAGACAGGGGTTCTCGACCCTGGGTGTATAGTAGAATCACCTGGAAAGTTAGAAAATACAGCCCAATAGGTCCCGCCCATCGGTGCTGGGTGACTTGGTCTGCAGTGGGTCTCCCCTGTCACTTCTAATGTGCAGGCAACGTTGAGACCCCCAAGGATAGAGGCTGGGTCATCGGTTATTCCAAGAAGACTCTATTCCACTCTGCTGGACCAGGGAGGGCTGAGTACCGAGGCCTGGCTTCTCAGAATTTACTTCACTTCTCTGGGTTCTTGCATCTGTGAGATGGAGAAAATAACCCTGCCCAGCCTCCTTATCTGTGAGGGTCTCATGAGATGGTGGGTGTGAAAGCTTTCAGTACAGCATCACCTACTTGACCACCGTGTAAGTAAAATGCCAATGCCAGGATACCATAGACCATTCTACACAAAGGAGTCGTGCTTCCTCCTAGTACCTCTGTGGGCAGAGAGGAAAGACTGAGCAAGCTACCCTGGGACAAGGCTCCCTGGCCCTCAGAGGCCAGAAAACAAACAGCCAGAATCACGACTCCACACAGAGGCCACCTGGGGCACTGCAAGGCCTTCCAGGCAGGCCTTGCTCCCAGGCTTTGGAAAACCCTTCCCAGCAAAGCTATACAGAGATGCCCTCCCACCACAGGGGGAAAGGAGCCCACAAGGAAGGCTCGGGAAGACACGTGGCTGGGAAGATGATGCTACAGAGTCATGATGGTAGCTGGGCCACTGTCTTCATCTCAGGAAGAAAAAGGGGCCCTAGGGAAGATGTTCCAGAGTGGGGGCATAGATGTGCCATCTGCACCTGCTGGCACCAGAAGAGGTCGCAGTCTGCATCACCATCTTTCCCTTAGTGTGCACATTCCTGCACAAATATTTACTGAACTACTATATGCCGGGCACTGTGCATCCCAGGGACACCACAAGCCTTGTCCTCAGTACCCCAAGTGCAGGCTGATTGCAAGCTCCAGGGAAGCAGCCAAAACATTCATGTGTTTGTTATATCCTGAATGGACCAGGAAACAGTCGTCGGAAGAGATTATGGGGTATGTTCTTTGGTAAAGAATATTAATCTTTAGGATACCTGCTTTGTATGTTAGGAATTCTATCAGAGAGGATTTGTTGTTGTTTAATACGGAAAAGTGAAAAAAAAAAAGCCTCTTCTGTGAATTAAATTCCATCTTAGTATAAGTGTGGTGCTATTGGCTTCAAAATGGGCATGCTGTCCCCAAGCGCCAGCCCATCCCGGTGCTTCATCTCCAGGCCTGACTGCCCCTGGGAGCCCTTGGCCACCACACATCGCTGCCTTCTAGTCGTCTCCACTTGGACCTCACTTGAACTCTTATGCTGACCTCTCCCTCTCCCCCACGTCTATCCTGCCAGATTCCTCCCAGATCCCAGTAGCGCGAAGCCATCAGCCAGTCAGCCTCGTGTCAGCCACGTCGCTCCACTCTGCCTCATCTCTACATCCCACCCTGCCATTTCATCTGTCTTTAACCTGCCCCCTTTCCTGTCTCCAGAGGCTCTGGAGCATCACTGCTTTCCCAGATCACTGCAACAGCCTCTCAAATAAGTTTCCTGCCTCCGTCCTCCACCCCTACCCCAAGCCACTGGTTTTCCATACCGTGGCCAGAGCAGTTTTCTAAAATGGAAAACTTATGTCACATTTCCCACTGCCCCAAGACAAAGCCCAGGCCCCTAAGCGGGACAGCCCAGGCTTTCAGGAGCTGGCTCCACGTGCTCTGCAGGCTCCTCTTCACACGTGCCACTCGGGGCTCTCTCATTTTCCCAAGCACAGCAGGCTCCTGGGTCTTTGCATGAACTGCAAGATGTGCTTCCTTCTCTTCTTCCTCTGGCTAAATCCTGTACTCCTTTAGCACTCAGAGCTCAGCAGGAATCTGCTCTGGAAAACCTTCCCTGACTCAGGCTGGACTGGGAGTCCCCCCACCCCAAAATCCTTGTCACAGGACTTGTCACTTAGCAATCGTTTACTTGTCTGGGTCTCCCGGGACGCCGTAAGAGTTAAAATGAAAGAAATGGCAACGCATGACCTACCGTGAACAAATCTCAAAAATATGGGAAAAGCAAACTGCAAAATCATTCAATCATCCACACTATTTAAATATTTACCAGGTGAGTGGGTCCATACGGTATGATAAAATGTGTGTAAAACTTTCAAACACTAAACAATAATAGAGATCAACGGTGGTATCTACATATGTTAGAAAAATAAAAACACACGGGAGGGACAAATATCAGACTCAGGATGGTGGTCGCCGGGGGGGGGGGAGAAAAGAGAGTGGAGCAAAGTACTACTTAAATTGTACCTGTAACACTTTACACGTTTTTATTTTTAAGAGAGTTCTGAAACAAAACTGGCAAAATATCATCCATTAAACTGGGGGATGGGTAGATGAGAATCTGTTACATTATTTCCTGTATATTTGAAATATTTCATCAGTACATTTTTTAAAACTTTTAATGAGGAACCAGAGCCTCCAATGCCCTCGTTAACATCCCGGGGGGCCTGAGCACACCGCTGTGGCTGCCCGCCCCACCACACAATCAAAAATGCAATCCGGTGTCGTAAACACTTTTATCCTCACTTTTGCCAATGAGAAAACCAAGGCTCAGAACAGGTAACCTTGCTCAAGACCACCAGAGGCTTCCAGATTTCAGACCATATTCTTCGTATACAATTCCTACTATTTCATCCAAGAGAGAGCACCTATGTCAAACGGAGTACGTAGAGAGAATTCTAGATGTAGGAACAGGGCTGTATTCATATGTATTTATGACCCAGTGAGTGGAGACATTTCTGGGAAGAAGAGGGTGCAGGAAGGTGCAGAGTTGGAGACGCAACCAAACAAGTAATTTGGGGCTAGCCCGTGAAACTCAGTTAATACAAACCCACTAGGTTTGGACTCTGTCCTATAGGCAATAGAAGGCTGCTGGAAATGTTTAAGCTGGAGAGTAACCTAAGCAAAGCATGGTTTTAGGAAAAGTAATCTGGCTTCAGTGTACAGGAGGGTTGGTTGCCCATAGGAGATGGGTAGAATCGACCAAAAGGAAGTTCCTGGAAGGATAAATTCAGTTCTGGAAATCATCTAAGTGCCCCACATAAGAAGTGGCCTCTGCTGATCTAAGGGAGAATTGTTGGGTTGAAAAGGGTAGGAAGGTTTAAGCTACACAGAGAAATAAAAGTTCTCTCCAGCTTTCCAGGCATGGGGAAATGGTGTAGGCATTTGGGAGATAACCTAATTATTTGCTTATTGAGTTTTTTTCAGGTGTTTTGTTTTGTTTTGTTGTTTTGTTTTGTTTTGGCAAGGGGGTGAGGAGAAGGTAAATAAAGGGAAGAGGAAAAAATGCAAGACTTCAGTTTTGCTTCTAATTCAAGGTGATGCTCAGACATCCAGGGAGAAATGGAATGGCAGTTGGTGACATGGGAGCTCCATCCAAGAAAGCTGAAGAAGCAGATGACAGCAGCAGTGGTGCTGGCAGGATCTCTCTGAAGAAGACAGCACAGAGAAAAGCAGCGCTGACAACTGACCCGTGGTCCCCTGCCTGTGTCCAGGACAAGAAGACTAAGAAAAGAGTCAAGGCAGCATTGTATTGAAGAAGAAATGGGAAGAGACTGATTCCAGTCAGCACAGGTGGTTGCCATAGTCTGAAGGTTTGTGTACCCTCCCCTCCAAATTCATATGTTGAAGCCTAATCCTCAGTGCGATGATATGTGGAGGTGGGCCTTTGGGATGGGATTAGGTCATGAGGGTGGAGTCTTCTTGAATGGGATCAGTGCCCTTATAAAGGAGGCCTCAGAAAGTTTCCTTGCCCTCTGGTCACATGAGGACACAGTGAGAGGACAGCCTTCTACAAACTAGGAAGCAGGCCCTTGCAAGACATTACATCTGCCAGTGCCTTGATTTTGGATTTCCAGCCTCCAGAACTGTGAGAAATAAATGTCCATTGTTTATAAGCCACCCAGTCTAGGATATTTTGTTATAGCAGCCTGAATGGACTGAGACAGTGGTCACTGGTGCAAAGGGGGTCAGGTATAAGAAATGAGCAAAGGTTCTGGATTTAAAGACCAAGAGGTCAGTGGGACCTCAAGTACAGCATTTTCAGCAGATGGCAGAGTCAGCCATGCCTGATCCTTGATCTTTTAATAGCTCCTAACAGCAAGCTGGCCTTACAGCTGGGCATAGGCAGACCCGGATCCCACTCGCCAGACTCAGCACAAGAACCTGTGCCTGCCCAAGCCGTGCACTGAGCAATAGCCCCCTCCCACGGATGGCAGGGTACCCAGGCAGAGTAGAGCATGTGAAGTGGACTGGAGGAGACTACAGACCCATGCAAAGCAGCCATCTTCCTAGATAACCAAAAAGTTAAGCTTGGAGATGCATAATTTCATTTTTAAATGCAGAACATAGAATTAAAATGTGCCACATGTCACTTTATTTTCTAAAATGTATTTTATCTATATTTGCCTGACTTCTATGGCAATAAAATCATTTTGGCATGACACACATCTTACATAAATGAAAATATAATCCAACAAAATGGCATTTTAGGAGCCTTAAGCCAAACAAATGTTTGAGAGGGCCTTGTTTAAATTAAGTTGCCGTGCTATTTAGCTTTTTACAGTAATGTAGCTGTGTCTCCACAGAGCCTTGTGCAAGGATGCTGTTTTGGAAGAGACAGGATGGGAGATGGGGAGAGGGAGAGGGGCCTGTGCTGACTGCTTGAAGACCAAGGAGTCAAGAAGTGAGGAAATGGAGACGATGAGTGAGATCCATTTTTATAGGCAGCATGGAGACGAAATGAGAGACATGACATAGTGGCTTGAGATGCAGGATGAGGTGTGACATAGGAGCCTGAGTGCAGGGAAGGATGCACCAAGTGAAAGACACCAGACTAAATGAAAGTCTGCACCCTGACCATGAGTCTGCCAGCCCTATTCCTCCGCCCTGTTCCCAGCACTGTGGCAGCCAGGCTTGTCCGAGGCAGGAGACTGGAGAGTTCTCTGGAAGACACTAACTGTACCAGAGGAAAGACCTACAGAAACTCACATTTGGGAGACTTGGTTGAAACAGCCCAGTGTGCCACACCATCACCTCACAGTGAAGCCTGCTGCCACAACTACCACCTCTGCTACATAGACCTTCCAATGGCTGACCAGTGCCTCCTTATTAAAAATGAATGGGGGCACCTGGGTGGCTCAGTCGGTCAGTTGAGCATCCCAACTCTTGGTTTTGGCTCAGGTCATGTTCTCATGGTTCAGAGAGCCCCGAGACGGGTTCTGTGTTGACAGTAAGGAGTCTGCCTGGGATTCTCTCTCTCCTTCTCTCTCTGCCCCTCTCCCTTCCCCAACATTGTGCGCACAGGTGCATGTGTGTGCACGCTCTCTCTCAAAACAAATAAATAAACTTTAAAAATAAATAAATAAATAAATAAATAAATAAATAAATAAATAATAAAAAATGAATGAACAGGGGCACCTGGGTGGCTTAGCTAGTTGAGTGTCAGACTCTTGATTTCGGCTCAGGTCATGATCTCCCAGTTATAGGCTCGAGCCCTGTGTCAGGCTCCACACTGGGCACTAAGCCTGCTTAAGAGTCCCTCCCTGCCCCTTCCCCACTCATTCTCTCTCTGTCTCTGTCTCTCTCTCTCAAAATAAATAAACTCTAAAAAAGAAAAAAAAAAAAGAATGAACAGCCAGGGACTACCAGACATTGAAGAAAGCTTGCAGCACTTAACACAGAGAACAGAACAAGATAATAGAAAAAAGGAAATGCAGAAAAAAAAACAGATAATGTTGAGAGAAGAAAATTTGACAAGAAAAAAAAAACTCCTATAAGTTATAGCCTAAAAGAATCAAAACGAGATATTATATTCATGAAACAAGATTCTCAAATTATCAAAGAACGATGAAGAGCTCTTGGAAATTAAGGCTAGTCAAAACGAAAAATTTACTACATTAGAAATAAAGTTGAAGAACTCTCCCATAGAGATGGAAAAAAGGAATACGCTAGAGAAGAGAGAAGATGAAAATAATAATAATAACAGGAGGTTCAAGCCAGGAGCTCTAATATCCAAGTATTCAGAATTCAAGAAAAAAATTAAAAATTAAAAAAGAGAGAAAAAACAAAGGGGAAGAAATTGTCAAAGAAATAATTTGAAAATTCCAAATCGAAAGTGCCCCAGGTCAACAAATAGCAATTTTCATCATGAAATCTTAGAACCTCGAGGGAAAAGGGAAGGTTCTGAAGCACTTGAAGAAGAGAAAGAGGTCACTTACCAGGAGCAGAAATCCAAATAGCACCAAACTCCTGGATGCTGCTGAATGCCAGAAGGTAGAGCAATGACTTCAAAATTCTATGGGAAGTGATTTTCAGCCTAGATTTTTATATCTCCTACCAATCACTCCTACCAAAGTGACATTTTCCATCCTAGACAGAAGAGGATGATTTGGGATCCAGACAGTAGGGACAGCACCTGGGAGAAGTGAGGGCAAGTACCAAACAACAGTTGTGATCCTGGTCTGATATCATCCATCCAGAAGGAAGGTGAGGATGGGGTTTCCAAGAGAAAATGTAACATAGGGAGAATTGGGGAAAATGCCTATACATATTTAAAAGCTCTATGGATGGGGCTCCTGGGTGACTCAGTCGATTAGGTGTTGATCTCTAGTTCAGGTCATGATCTCACAGTTTGTGGGTTCAAGCTCCTCATCGGGCTCTGTGCTGACAGCTCAGAGCCTGGAGCCTGCTTCAAATTCTGTGTCTCCCTCTTTCTCTGCCCCTCCCCCACTTGTGCTCTGTCTCCCTCTCTTTCTCAAAAATAAACAAACATTAAAAAAATAAAAAATAAAATAAAAATAAAACTCTATGGATATTTTTATAACGGTGATTTAAAAAAACTAGAGGGGTGCCTGGGTGGCTCGGTTGGTTAAGCATCTGACTTCGGCTCACATCATGATCTCATGGTTCATAGGTTCAAGCCCCATGTCAGGCTCTGTGCTGACAGCATGGAGCCTGGAGCCTGTTTCGGATTCTGTGTCCCCCTCTCTCTCTGCCCTTACCCCACTCATGGTCTATCTGTCTACCTCTCTCTCTCTTTCTCTCAAAAATAAATAAACATTAAAAAAAATTTTTTAAGCTAGAAAATAAAGCAAATGAAAAAAATAGAGCATAGTGGGTTGAATTGTGGACCCTAACAAGATATGCCCACACACTAACCCCAGAAACTTGTGAATGTGGCCTTATTTGGGAAATAGGTCTTTGCAGATATAATTAAGTTAAGGATCTCCAGGTGGGATCATCTCGAATTATCCAAACTGGACCATTTCCAGTGACAAGTTGTCCTCCTGAGTTTCTCACAGAGGAGAGGCAAGAGGAGGAGAAGGCTATGTGACCACAGAGGCAAAGGTAGGAGCAATGTGGCCACCAGCCAAGGAACACCAGGAGCCACCAGAAGCTGGAAGAGACTAGGAAGTGTTCTCTAGAGACTTGGGAGGGAGTGTGCCCCTCCAACACCTCGCTCTCCCACCTCTGGCCTCGAGAACAATGAGCTGCTATATTTCTGTTGCTTTAAGCCACCCAGTTTGCGGTGGTTTGTTAAGGCAGCCCCAGGAACTAAGACATAGAGTAAGCTTAGTTTCAGGAGAAGCTGAAGATATACAAACAAGAAAGCAATCAGAGTATGCAATTTGGCTCAAAAATGAGTATCTTTATGTATATGTATTACTTTAACTACACATAAAAATTAATTTTAAAAGAACAAATGACATATTAGAAAAAACTTTTCAACATATACAACAAACACTGTCTAACATTAATAAAAGCTAACCAGGTATTTGTTTTATTTTGAATTAATTGTGAAGGTAGAAGAGTTACAAATCATTGAAAAGGAAGATAGCACAAAGGAACAATAGGGAAAGATTATAAATAATTCAAAGAAAATAAATATAAATGGCAATAAAAATATGAATAAAATAATTCTCGTTAATGATTTCAGAAAAATTAATTTTTTTTAAAGGAGCACAATTTTTGCCCATCATTTCTTGCCAGAAATCTAAAAAAATGAACATATCCAATATTGTTCAGGGTATGGGGAATCAATAACTCTTACACACTGTCAGTGAGAGTTCAAAATGGAACAACTTTATGAGAAGGCAGTTTGGCAGCACATAATAAAATTAAAAAAAAATCTTTTAATGTTTATTTTTGAGAGAGAGACAGAATGGGGGAGGGACAGAGACAGAGGGAGACACAGAATCCAAAGCAGGCTCCAGGCTCTGAGCTGTCAGCACAGAGCCCTACACAGGGCTCAAACTCACAGACTGCAAGATCATGACCTGAGCCAAAGTTGGACACTTAACTGACTGAGCCACCCAGGCACCCCAGAACCTATCAAAATTTAAAATATTCTTGACCTTTGTCCTATTAATTCTATTTACAACCCTTGATCCTATAGAAATAAGCTTTAAATTTTGCACAACGATATTCATGTCAGCAATACTTCTAATAGCAACAAACTAGAAAAAAACTAAATATCCATCAGTAAACAAATGTTTAAATATAAAGTATTTTCAGCTTGTTATATGGAATACTATTTAAGTGTCAAAAAAAGAATGAGGGAATCCCAAATGTACTGACATTACAGTCATGATGTCCATAATATATTATTGAGTACAAGAGGAAAAATAGCAGGGCACCTGGGTGGCTCAGTCAATTAAGCATTCAACTTCGGCTCAGGTCATGATCTCACGGCTCGTGAGTTTGAGCCCCGCGTCGGGTTCTGTGCTGACAGCTCAGAGCCTGGAGCCTGCTTTGGATTCTGTGTCTCCCTCTCACTCTGCCCCTAACCCACTCGCATTCTGTCTCTGTCTCTCTCAAAAATAAATAAACATTAAAAAAAAAAAGAGGAAAAATAGCAGAACAACAGAATTTAAGCACATTTTTACAAAGACCTATGTTATATGTGTTTATGTACATGCACATGCACTTGAAAATAGACTGGAAAGATATTTACCAATCTCCCTCTGGGGAGCAGGAGCAGAAGAAGAGAGTAGGGGAGGGAACTTCCACTTTTTATTTTATATTTCAATATTTTTAAAATTCTTATAAAACATTTGTCTTGAAATAAAGGGGAAATATAATTTCACTTAAGTGTACTTAAAAATTTTTTTTTCTGATTTTAAAATGAACTGTTATGGTTTAAAGTGTGTCTTCAAATTCTTTGACATGTCTCCATTCAAAATTATAGAAACTAATTTCCCTCCCTTTGAAGAGGACCCAACTAAGTGATTCACTTCTAACAAAGAGACTATGGAGGAAGTAGGGCTCTGTGACTTCTGAAGCTAGATCATGTGAAGTACAGAGCGTGCGCTCTCTCTCCTTCTTGTTCCCTCTGATTGTTTGCTCTCAGGGAGGCTGGCCACTGCATGACTTGGGGACACGTAAGCAGCTTTCAGGAAAGGACAACAGGGAGGAGGAGGGAGGCTTCCCTCCAAAAACCAACCCCAACTTGCCAGCCAGCTCCTCCAGCCCTGGTCAAGCTTTTAGGCAGCTGCTGCCCCTGCTGACGTCTGACTGAGCCTCATGAGAAACCTTGAGCCAGAACCACCAGCAATGCCATAGCTAAATTCCTAGCCCACAGAAAAGGCAAGAAATAATAAATGTTTATTGTTGTCTTATGCCACTAACTTTTGGGGTGATGTATTTGACAGCAGTATATAAGGAATGCCTGTACCAAGCTCCCTGGGGAGGGCAGAGGTGTGAAAATGAAGTGTGGTCTTACTTTCCACGTTCTTACTTTATACATTCCAGGACTGTTTAGATTTTTTTCTAGTTAGTCTTTTATATTTAAATAAAGGGACAGAAATAAAGTTAGGCTTAAGTGTATTTTTAAAACATTCCTTCCCTGATTTTAAACATAACACAAAAGAAAATGGACAAAGTTGCAGGTCTGACACCAGCCAACCCCAGCCCTCCCTAGAAAGTAGCAATAACCAAGCCAGTGTGGTATTGGAGAACAAGCAAAGAGCACTAGAACAGAGCAGGGAGCCCAGAAATAGACACACACAGATACAGTCAACAGATCTCTGACAAAGGAGCAAAGGCAGCGTGGTCTTTTAAAAAATGGTGCAACACCAGGGCAGGCACATGCAAAAGCAAATCTGGACATTGACCTTACACAGTACACAAAATTGACTCAAAACAGATTACAGATTTAAACGTAAAACACAAAACTGTAAAAAGTCTAGAAGATAACATAGGAGACAATCTACATGACCTTTGATTTAATCATGAGTTTTTTAGGTACAACACCAAAAGCATGGTCCATGAAAGAAAAATATTGATGTTAGATTTCATGACAATTAAAAACTTCAGCTCAGCAAAAGACATTGTTAAAAGAATAAAAAGATGGGGCACCTGAGTGGCTCAGTCGGTTAAGCGTCCGACTCTTGATTTTGGCTCAGGTAATGATCTTACAATTTGTGAGTTCGAGCCCCACATGGGGCTCCAGGCTGACAGCACTGAGTCTGCTTGGGATTCTCTCTCTCTCTTCCTCTCTCTCTCTCTCTCTGCCCCTCCCCTGCTCTCTCTCTCAAAATAAATTAATAAAAACTTTAAAAAAATAAAGTATTAAACGTAAAAAGACTATCAATATAGAACTCTATATCTATCAATATAGAATTATATATATAAGGAAAGTCCTGGCTCAGTCAGTTAAGTGTCTGACTTTGGCTCAGGTCATGATCTCACAGCTTGTGAGTTTAAGCCCCACATTAGGCTCCATGCTGACAGCTCAGTGCCTGGAGTCTGCTTTGGATTCTGTGTCTCCCTCTCTCTCTGACCCTCCCGCAGCTTGTGCTCTTTCTGCCTCTCAAAAATAAACATTAAAAAAATTTATTTTAAGAATAAAAAGATAAGCCATGGACCGGGAGAAAATATTTACAAGACCTACATGTGATAAAGGGTTTGTGTCCAAAATATACACAGAATTCTTAAAACTCAGCAATAAGAAAACAACCAGATTAAAAAATGGTCAAAAGACCTGAACAGACACCTCACCAAAGATGACATACAGATATCAAATAAATGTATGAAAAGATGCTTAATATTATAGGTGATTACTGAATTTCAAATTCAAATAACGAGATGCTACTATTAGAGAGAGATACATATCAGAGTGTTTAACATCCAACACACTGACAACACCAAACACTGGTGACAATGTGGAGCAACAGGAACTCTCACCAGCTGCTGGTGGGGATACAAAATGGCACAGCCATTTGGGAAGGCAGTTTGGCAGTTTCTTAGAGAGGTAAACATAGTCTTACTGTATGACCCAGCATTCATGCTCCTAGGTATTTATTCAAATGGGTTAAACAGTTGTATCTTCAACAAAACCTGCACACAAATGTTTACAGACATTTTATTCATAATTGCCAAAAGTTGGAATCAACCAAAATGTCCTTTAATTAGGTGAATGGATTAAAAAAAAAAAACTGAGTTACAACTACACAGTGAAATATTCAGTGACAAAAAGGCATGAACTAGCGAGTCACAAAAAGGCACAGAGAACCCTTGAATGCATTTGCTTAGTGAAAGAAGTGAGTCTGAAAAGGCTACATACCATATGATTCCAACTCTAGGAAAGGCAAAACAAGAGAGGGAAAGAGTAAGATCAGTGGTTGTCAAGAGTTCAAGGGTGGGAGGAAGGAGGAATGAACAAGTGGAGCACAGGAATTTCTGACACCTTAAAACTATTCTCTACGACACTGTAATGGTGGATACACATTATTATTGTACGAGCTCACAGAACTGCACAACACAAAGGGTGAATCCTACTCTAAACCATGGACTTCAGGTACTAATAAGGTATCAACATTGGTTCATCACTTGTAATGAACATGCCACAGTAATGAGAGATATTGATAAGAGGGGGAACGGAAGTGGGGAAAGGAGGGGGAAAAGATATGGGGACCTCTGCATCATCTGCTCAATTTTCCATAAACCTAAAACTGCTCTAAAAAATTCAGTCTAGGGGTGCCTGGGTGGCTTGGTCGGTTGGGCGTCTGACTTCGGCTCAGGTCATGATCTCACGGTCCATGAGTTCGAGCCCCGCGTCGGGCTTTGTGCTGACAGCTCAGAGCCTGGAGCCTGTTTCAGATTCTGTGTCTCCCTCTCTCTCTGCTCCTCCCCTGTTCATGCTCTGTCTCTCTCTGTCTCAAAAATAAATAAACGTTAAAAAAAATTTTTTTTTTTTTTTTAATAAAAAATTCAGTCTATTAGGGGCACCTGGGTGGCTCAGTCGGTTAAGCATCTGACTCTTGGTTTTGGCTCAGGTTGTGATCTCACAGTTCATGAGATTGAGCCCCGTGATAGGCTCTGTGCTGACAGTGTGGAGCCTGCTTGGGACTCTGTCTCCCTTTCTCTCTCTGCACACCCCTTTCTCAAAATAAATAAATAAATAAACTTTAAAAAATATAGTCTATTAATTTTTTAAGTAGCACTAACCAATTGATGGAAAGGAGAAATAACATAATGCCGCCACCCATAACCTCAGCAGAAAGACAGTCACTGCTGACACTTAGGTATAGTTCCTTCCAGTCCTTTTTCCAGCCTTTTTTCAAATGTCTATGTGCATGTCGTTTTTCCAAAGGGCTGAAATCATTCTGCTAAATGCATTCTGAAGGTTTATGATCTAGTTTTAGTTTGGATTTTTACTGCAAAGAAAGTAGCCCATATAAAACATCAGTGATACCAAAAACAGATTTGAGAGGGGCCAGTTGCCATGGAAATGATTGAAAATAAATTTCACTTCACACTACACCCTGCTAATGCACTGACCAGAAAGAAGGAGAAATACTTGGAGTAACAGAAGAGCAGCCAAGATAGCTTCTAATCGAGAAGAAGGAAAACACATTGGCCTAGTGAGGTTTCAAAGAGGCTAGTAGCATCAACCTGCAATTTAATTAATTAAGCTTTTTCAGCAACCACGCTGATGGAGGGAGAAAGCACCCAGGAATGGGAGACTGGAGTGGACCCCCTCGCCCCCACTGACAGTTAGTTTTACAGCCAAACAGCCAGCAGGTCTCCCTCCGGATGTGGGCTTGTCTCTGCAGTTGGTGCAAGGCCAGGAAACAAATCATTCCTCCCCTGCGATGGAGATGCTCCAAGTGTTTAGCAAGCTGCAAGTCCCAGGCGCCAAGTGATCCGTTTGGACACTGCATTGGCTCTTAGCATTGGAGCGGGTCCTGGGGCAGCCCTTCTGCACAGGGCTTAACCCTTTAGATGCTGGGTCATGGGCAGTCTGGAGGTTCTGGGGCAGGGATCAGGATGTCAGAGTGCAGGGGGCACTCAGGGAGCTCAGGGGAGAGACTATTTTCCAACAGAAGAATTTGAACATATGAAAAATAAGGCCAGAGTAGCGTGTACCAACTGAATTCTGAACTTCCTGCAACCAACATCTTTATGAAAGACAAGACTATTTAGAACACGTCAGGGCAGCCTTCACGGGGGAATGCAGAGCTATTATCACCAAAAGGCAGCTGGTGGTGTAAAGACAGACATCGCTTCCTACCTAGGAAACAGCTCGACTACATATGTGAATAGATCCAGTTTCATTCCCAGCTCTGCCACGGATCACCATGAGTGATATACTCCCCAGTTTCCTCATCTGTAAAATGGGTATAACTGTTCTTCTCTCATGGGTTATGGTAAGGATTCCACGAGCTAAGTCATGTGCAGTGCTAAGCACCAGGCCTGGCACAAAGCAGGCACTCGCCCCCACCATCACAGGCACTTGTGCTGCAGGTCTTTTTCTTTTCATCTCTTTTCTATCATAGAGGATGGCCCCATTTCCCTTTCCCTATCCAGATTCCAATGTAGATGCCTGGCCACTGTTGCCATAAAAAGCCAGAGTCCCCGAAGTGTGAAATATCAGGCAGTTATCTTTTTTCTAAGGTACCCATGAACAGCCCTGTACTCTGGAGAGGAACAAAGACTTCTGATACCAAACCAACCCAGACCACAAAGTTATACCCTTACAGACACTGTGGGCAACAGCATCCCACTCAAAGCATAAGGATTGAGGATTATAGCTGCCAAGCATCCTCCAGGCCCAGGAAAAGCCAGGGTTAAACAGTGGTCCATCCGTTACCAACATGTGACACCATTTCCAAATGGTCCAGAATACACCTGCTGTTTATTCTCCTTCTTTAAGCTTAGTTAATGGACTTATGTTCTTATTTTGAAAGAAAATGTACTATTAAAGAAACTGTAGGTGATCAACCTATATCTGTTCCCATCTCCCACAAATGACAGTTGGTAGCATTTGTAATATTTGCATCAAGTCCTTTTAACACAAAAGAGGGGCGCCTGGGTGGCACAGTCAGTTAAGCGTCCGACTCCTGACTTCGGCTCAGGTCATGATCTCACGGTTTGTGGGCTCGAGCCCCATGTCGAGCTCCATGCTGGGCATAAAGCCTACTTGAGATTCTCTCTCTCTCCCTCTCCCTCTGCCCCTCCCCCACCGGCACACATGTGTGCATGTGCGAGCTCTCTCTCTCTGTCTCTAAAATAAAAAATAGGGGCGCCTGAGTGGCTCAGTCGGTTAAGCGTCCGACTTCGGCTCAGGTCATCATCTCGCGGTCCGTGAGTTCGAGCCCCGCGTCGGGCTCTGTGCTGACGGCTCGGAGCCTGGAGCCCATTTCGGATTCTGTGTCTCCCTCTCTCTCTGCCCCTCCCCTGTTCATGCTCTGTCTCTCTCTGTCTCAAAAATAATAAATAAACGTTAAAAAAAATTAAAATAAATAAATAAATAAGTGAAACAAAAGAAATAAAATGTGACACACAAAATTAAAATCTATCTTCTTACCTACTTTCAAATCTATTTCCTGCCCACTCTCCCAATCACTGTTAATGAATTTAATCTTTATCTAGTCCAGTTCTACTTTATTCTTTGTTTTAAATGTTCCTATTTTTTTTTAACAAAAAGAAAATAAAAAGGAATGTGGAAAATATGCTAAATGAAAATGCCTATGTGAGCAGGGGCTTTCGGGCCTGCTCCAGGAACAGCACACGCCTGGTAGGCAAAGCTTATGGGGAGGTAGTCCTGCAAACTCACACCAACACACATCTAGAAAGCAGTGCAGACCCCTAGAAGACCCCATCCACTCAACTCCCAAAGGCTTACCTGGGTCCAGGTGTGTGAAAGAGCCCACCACGAAGTCCAGTGTGGACACGGCCAGCAGGAACAGCAGCAGCAGCTGGAGGCGGATTATCCATTTGACACCTGCTAGGTTAATCCCCAGCAAGGCCAGATGCACCGCCACCGAAATTCCTCGCACGGCCCAGATACTCCTGAGGCTCAGCAAATCGGAGATGGACTCAGCAAAGCCGGTGATGTACATGGCCCCTGCGACACACTGACAGGCAAGCAAGGTGGGAAGAGTTGGCAAGAGAACAGAGAATCAGGAACCCGTGGGTCAGACCCGCCCAGCACTGAGGGCTGCACCCACCCTCATCAGGGCTCAGCACCTGGGAACCAACATGGGGGAGGGGTCAGTGAGCCCTTCCTGGCCATGCCCTCTGCCTCTGGCCCCATTTCTTCTCATCTACGTCTCTACCATCACCCAGAGGGGAGCACAAATGGCAGTCAGTAGTGACTAAGATGAGAAGGAGGGAGATGGGACTCTGGGCCAAAGAGCACTCTGGACTTCGCTGTTTGAGTTATTCAAGAGCTAAACAGAATAGAAGCACACAGGGGGTCCCCTCGCAGAGCCTAAGAAAGGCACTAAAGCAAACCCCAGTTTTTCTCCACTTCTTTGTAGGTCACTATTATTAAAAAAAAAAAAAATTACCTGAAACTTAGAATAAAAAAAAAAAGTGGGCAGCAAATCCTTTCAATGTCATATGGAACAAAGGCTACCCAAGGACTGGCTAGGTGAATGTACTTAGTTCTACTCATTGTTTACTATTGATTAAACGTGTTAAATGTCCCAGACTTTATGAAGTTACTGTCCATTTATAGATTTTTTTTTCCCAGCAGAGATGCAAATAGCTTCTGTCCAGTGGAACAGACAATCCAAAAGATTTGGTTTCTTACCCTGTAAGACATTAACCAATTTTGTATCAGCAATCTTATCCTTACATTTATTTATGAAATTGCTTCACCAGGAACTAGGTACATCTTACTGGCTCCTCCATTAATTAATTAGTAAAAAAAAAAATCTTTAGTCCATGTATATTTTATATTTGCCTGAAAGTCATAATTTTATCTTTGAAAAAAATATTTAAGGGGCACCTGGGTGGTTCAGTGGGTTAAGCATCTGACTTTGACTCGGGTCATGATCTCGTGGTTCATGAGTTCGAGCCCCATGTGGGGCTCTGTGCTGACAGCTCGGAGCCTGGAGCCTGCTTAGGATCCTGTGTCTCCCTCTCTCTCTCTGCTCATGCTCTGTCTCGAGAGAATATATATATATTTAAAACTCAACTTCAAATAAATATTTGAAAATAACACCAACCTCACTTTTCATAATTCCTCAGCACCCTTCTCTCCATCAGGCTTGATCCTTCCCCACCCCCAGGCCACTGGGTCATGGTCATCACTGTGCTCTGTTCCCATTGTTCTCTCAGGAAACAAATTCTTCTTGGGCCTCAGTCAAGTTCCTCTTCCATGAAGCCTTTCCTCATCCCCCTTTTCTGAATAAATATTATGCTTACTGCCAGTAAGTAATGCAATTAATTATCTGGGTCACTAGTCTATTCTTAGTTCATGCATATAAGCTTGTCCCCTACCCAAGCCACCAAGAATGCAAACATGCTAAAAAACAAAAATGTTTATGCTGACCATACCTCTTCAAAGCCCCTACATTTGCTAACTATGTTGCAAACATTCAACAGATATTTTGTGATATGTTGACTGTATGAAAAGAGTTCTGGGAAGCGGAGTACCATTAATTTCCTGCTCTTTTAGGTAAAGACCAGAAGGGTGATATAATTTCTGTACTGGAGAGGAGCTCAGGAAGGAGGTCCCATTCTTCACTGAGATCAGCTCATTTTGCTACTAGACATATACCATCATTGTCAATGTTCCCCAAACTTACACTAGGCATTTCTGTCTATATTGGAGTGGGGAGGGGGGAGCCCAATAAATGTAAGCAGAAGGAAAGTCATCCTTGAGAGAGAGAGAGATGAGAGAGAAACATCACCTCATGACTCAAACTTACACTTGGCTAAATAACAAGAGTGTGACAGGCACAAGGATGCTGCTATTCTGTCACTATCTGGTCAGGTCAACAGGACTCTTCATGGCCAGATATATCAGAATTTAAAAAAACAAATGGTAACAATGCAGTGATGATCATCACCTTCCCAGGTGTCTGACACCTCACATGTGCAGAGGGTGACACCAGAACTGGAATGCAACCATTTGCATCTGGAGCTTCCAAACCCACCATTTTCCTTTTCTAGCTGGTGAACAGAATTTGCTCACATGAAGTGGGCCAAGCAGTAAAGACTGCCTTTGTCTCCAGTGGCTCCAGTAGAGTCCCTCTCTCCAATTCATAGCTAAAATCACTTTTTAGCCCGAAGATGCTAGGAACAAAACATAAAGGAGAAGCCCGTGGAGGCTGTGTGAAAGGATATGGTGGTTAGGAGCATGGACTGTGAAATCAGACCGGAGCCAAATGCTGTGGCTCCCAGGCTTAGCTGTGTGACTTGGGAAAGTGTTTTAAGCTCTCTGTGCCTCATTTCCTCATCTGTGAAATACAAATAATAATAATAGTACTTGCTTCAAAAGCTATTGTGAGGGGGCACCTGGCTGGCTTAGTTGGTTGAGTGTCCGGCTCTTGGTTTTGGCTCAGGTTGTGACCTCATGGTTCTCGAGTTCGAGCCCCACATTGGGCTCCACATTGACAGTGTGTAGCCTGCTTGGGTTTCTCTCTCTCTCTCTCTCTCTCTCTCTCTCTCTCTGCCCCTCCCCCACTCGCAGTCTCTCTCTTTCAAAATAAATAAAGTCAAGGAAAAAAGAAGTTACTGTAACGGTGAAATGAGATAATTTATGTAAGTTCTTAGAACAGTATCTGGCTCATAGTTTGAGTTATAGAGATACTAGCTATTGGCCTTATCATTTTTACTGTACTATTATTAGCTACTGAAAAAGAAGAAACAGTAGTTAGCCATGAATTTCATAAAATACTTTGTTAATGTTAAATAGACGATGGTATTGTCACTGGAAATTTGCAATGTAACTTATAAATAAGGATTCTTAAAACTGAAAAGACTTACTATGAAGGAAACCAATAACAACCACAAATTAAACCATCTTCTCAAAATCTAAGAGCTTTGGGGTAAGAGGTGAGGGTATTTATGGAATGTGGGGGAGTCAAAGTGTCATAGAGATTTCATATTTGGTAGGCGGATGAACATAGTAAGCAATGCTGCTCGGTTGGGAACTATAGCAAAAGTATAATTATGGCTTTTCTAAGGGTGGACTATAACTCTTCTCAGAACAAAAAGCACAGTAGAACTTCCAAATCAGCAAGGGGAAAACATACAATAGAAATAAATTTGAGCCATGTTGGCAAAATAATGAGTTTTTTAAATTTCAAATGATCTAGAAAGTAATGAAAAGGAGAATATTATATCCTAAAACTTGAGAGGCACACTAATCCTGCATTCAGAAGGAAAAAAAAGTATAACCCTAAATATTTTTATTAGTTAAAAAGGGCAGAAAAAAATAAAATATTTAACTTAAGACATGATAAAAAAGACCAATATAAATAAAAAGATAGTAGGAAGAGGTATTTAATAAAAGGAAATATGAAATTAATAAAAGAAAAATAACAAAAGAAAGAATTCAGAGAATAAAAGCTGATCCTTTAAGAGAAGCCTGGCTGTCCCTGTCTGTGTAATATGTGACTCTTGATCTCGGGGTTGTGAGTTTGAGCCCCACGTTGGGTGTAGAGATTACTTAAAAATAAGATATTTAAAATAAAAATAACAGCTGATCCTTTAAGAGATAAATAAAATACATACACACCTAGCAGTCTGATTAAGAAAAAAAAATTACAGATTTTAGGAATGAGAAAAGAAATACAACTACTCTTATAGAAGAGAGTAAAATGATGAATACAGAAGACAAATGTGCCATGAATTATCATACATTCATATTAGGCAATGCTAAGCTACTAGTTAAAAAGCACAGGTTTAGGGGCACCTGGGTGGCTCAGTCGGTTGAGCATCTGACTCTTGATTTTGGATCAAGTCATGATCTCCTGGTTTGTGAGTTCAAGCCCCACATGGGGCTCTGCAC
The DNA here is from genome assembly GCF_018350215.1 of Panthera leo. Lineage (NCBI taxonomy): Eukaryota > Metazoa > Chordata > Mammalia > Carnivora > Felidae > Panthera > Panthera leo. The sequence continues at coordinate 70,361,807 of NC_056687.1, forward strand.
TGGCAGTATGGAGCCTGCTTGAGATTCTCTCTCTCACTCTCTCTCTCTGCCCCTTTCCCACTTGTGTGAGCTTGCATGAGCTTCCACAGATGCACTCTCTCTCAAAATAAATAAACAGTTTTTTCAAAAAAGCACCAGTTTAAAACACTGACCTCGAGGAATATCTATAACTTATTGTTAAGTGAGAAACACAAACCATGGAATAGAGTATAAACTCTGTCCCCATTTTTGTAAAAACAAGCAAGCACTTCAACAATCATGAATTCACATACATAAACACAGGGAAGGTGGCAGAAAAGGATGGTGGGTATTCGCAATGGACACCTTAGGATGGGGAGGGAAATAAACTTTTTCTTTACATTATCGCTGATGTTAACTAGTTATAATGAACATCATTTTGTAACTTTAAAGGAATTTTATAAAGGAAAAATAAAAACAAATATATTAAGATTTGCAGACTTTATGCAAATGCTACACTTAGGTACGGAGAGCACGGTGTGTCTAGGAAGCAAAGTTCCCCCCACACCTCTCTGCCCACTGAGCTTGACACCCCCACCCCAGAGGTATGGACAACACCACAGACCCCTCCCCAGAGAAGTCCAGCTACCCTCCCCTCCAACCATGAGTACACCTCTTCACTGGAAAACCTCCCTGTCGACTTGTTTAATGCATAAACACCCCAGAGTTTATTATGTATATATTTTTAAAGTTTATTTATTTATTTTGAGAGAGAGAGAGAGCACACAAGCGGGGAAAGGACAGAGAGAGGGAGAGAGAGAATCCCAGTGTGGGGCTTGAACTCACGAAACCGTGAGATCATGACCTGAGCAGAAATCAAGAGTCAGACACTTAACCAATTGAGCCTCTCAGGCACCCCTATTATAGTTTTTCAGTATTTTTATCACCTCTTAAAGTTTATAATCACAGACATTCCTTTTCCCTTTTCTTTCTAATCTTCTGCTGCAGGGAGCTGGGGGCATCACCCACCATTTCATAGAGAGAAAGTGACCTACTTTCAGGGCAGAACACTTCCACTCCGACGTGTTTATGTTACAACAACTGCACCTCACAATCATGGGCATTTTGTTTTTCATCTCTGGGTACCTACCTAACAGACCAGAGCTGCCCTCCACACCCCTCCTTTCTGACATGAAATCCTTGTTTAAGGTTCAAGCTGCTTGACTGCGTTAACTCCCACAACAAAACTCCAGCCCATATCAGGTCTACGAAAGTTTTCCAGTTCTCCATGGTTTTTGCACAGTCCAGCAAAGACCATGTAAAGCAGTAATTACAGACACAACCATGCAGGTGAAAGCCATATATTTTGGTATCTAGGGTAAGCAACCTCAAAGAAGCCCTCAGACCCAAAAGTGAGTCGGGCAGAGGGAGCCTGGATGACTCAGTCAATTAAGCATCTGACTTCAGCTCAGGTCATGTCTCACAGTTCGTGGGTTTGAGCCCCATGTCGAGCTCTGTGTTGACAGCTCAGAACCTGGAGCCTGCTTCAGATTCTGTCTCTGTCTCTCTCTTGCCCCTCTCCCATTCTCTCTCTCTCTCTCTCTCTCTCTCTCTCTCTCTCTCTCTCCCCCCCCAAAAAAATAAATAAAACATTGAAAAATTTTTAAAAGTGAGTGGGGCAGAGAGTGAGGAGGGGCTCCAGTTCACTGTTTCCTCCACTGGCCAAGGGGTCACCAACAACTCAGAGAGATGATGGGGAAGGATTTGGGAGGATGCAGGGTTATGAAAATATTTGCAAGCTTTAAAATGATTATTTTAAGTGTTTATAGTCTCTCTATTTTTTAAAGATTTTATTTTTAAGTAATCTGTACACCCAATATGAGGCTCAAACCCACAACCCTGAGATCAAGAGCTTGCATGCTCCCTGACTCAGCCAGCCAGGTACCCTTATATTGTCTAAATTTTTATGCCTGAAACAAGTGTTAGCAAACTTTAACATGCTGGCTAAATCCTGCTTGCTGCCTGTTTTGGTAAAAAAGTTTTATAGGAACACAGCTAAGCCCAGTTTTTCATATTGACTATGGCAGCTTTTGAACTACAACAGCAGAATTGAATAGTTGTGACAGAGATATATGACTCATAAAAACAAAGATATTTACTATCTGGACCTTTATAGTGGAAGTCTGCTGACCCCTGTTCTAGGGCAAGCAGGCAATCTGCTCAGCAGTCATTAAAAATAAATGAGTGTATTCATGCCCTGGAATGATGGGGTTACAGGTCAGTAAGACCCAGGAATAGGAACCCTCAGAAACCCCAATTACACCCTGAAAGAAGGGTCTCGAGTCAGTGACCTAACCTTCCACCTTAAGAAACTAGAAAAAGAAGAGCAAACTAAACCCAAAGGAAGCAAGAGGAAGGAAATACTAAAGACTGGAGTAGGAATAAATTGGAGACCAGAAAAAAAAAAAAAAAAGAAAGAAAAACCAACAAAACCAAAACTTTCTTTAACTAGACTGACTGAAGGAAAAAAAAAAAGGAGCAAAGTCTCAAATGATTAAAATCAGGAATGGAAGGGAAGCCATTACTACCAATCTTACAAACACTAAAAAGATTATAAGGAATCCATGAATGATTTTACACCAATAAATTAAATAACAGAGATAAAATGGACAGATTCCTAGAAAGACACAAACTACCAAAACTGACTCAAGAAGAAATAGAAAATCAGATTATGCCTATATAAGTGATTGAATTAGTTATCAAAAAACTTCCTACAAAGAAAAGCCAGGGACCAGATGGTTTCACCACTAAGTTTTACCAAACATTTAAAGAAGGATTAACACTAATCCTTTAGAAACTCTTCTAAAAAATAGAAGAGGAGGGAACACCTCCCAACTCATTCTATCGGGCCAGCTTTATCATGAGACCAAAACTAGACAAAGAGATCACAAGAACACTACAGACCAATATCCCTCATGAATACATACACCAAATCCTCAACAAAATCCTAGCGGAGTGAATCCAATAGCATATAAAAAGGGTTATGCAGCACCCACACCCCGATCAGAGAAGCCAGCCCAGGTCAGCAGCAGGCAAAGGAGAGGCCTGAAGACGCCGGCCAGAGGGGCTCCGGTGTTTCTCACCGAGACCCGAACAGAGAGCAAGCTAAGCGAGCGAGGGTGTAGATGGGGTGGCTGTTTGGCAGCAGCTGCCAGTGTGCAGAAAACACTTTTTCTGTGAACACCCTTCCTCTGAAGCAACCCACACACAGGAGACACGACATCCCAGCTTCCCCTCTACAGGGGCCCTTCGCTGACCCCCGGTTTGGCGCTGGTCCCTGTCGTGGTATTTGCTGCTGCAGGTAAGCTTGCTTACCCAGAGAGCAGGACTGCAACCTGGCTAGGAGACAGCGCAGAAGTAAAACATCGACAGACAAATCCCCAGGGTAATAAAGTAAACTAACCATTTATTTCTCACTCCCAAGCTACGGAGCTTAAAGATCTTTCTCCAGTAAAGGCAAGTGGCTTTAAGAGTGCAGTGACAATCTCTCTGCCTTTCATGCATGTCTCACACACACACACACACACACACACACACACACACCCTTTGTGCTGTTGGAGAATCAGATGTAGTTATACTAAAATAACCCTGCTGAAAAAGAAAAGAACAAACGTATCCTTTCTTTGAGGAGACTCTTGTACCCTTAGACAAATTCTTTTCTTGAAACTGTGTTTTCAACCACCCACCACCCTTTGCACCATCATAAAAGCCTTTCTCAAGCCAAGAAGTGCTTACAAAGAGCTGCTTCTTAATGTCTGTCTTTGTTTCGTCCTCATTAGGTCACCATCCCTGTGTTTTAGCTAAGTAAGTCCCAGTGCTTCTCCCTGCTCACTGGTTTTCTGAGAGCCTGTGTCCACCCTGCTGCACCGCCCCCTCCTTCTCAGACAGGGCGTCCACACACGGCTCTGGCCTCCTCGGCAAGGCCATCAAGCTGTCAATGAGCCTGAAGCTCCAGCTCATTTGAGAAGTGCCCGCGTCCAGGAAAGTCTTTTGGCACAGGTAAAATGTCCCTTCTTCAGCACTAAAGTGCCCCAGGGACAGGGCCACCCAGCTGCCACCTGGGCTTGGGCCACTGTCATGCACTCCCCTCCCTACAATGGGCATCAAGGATAGTTCCAGCCAAGCCCTGCATTCCTGGGCAGATCAGGATGCCACAAGGCACCAGAGGTAGAGAGGAAGGAGCCCTGGACTCTGGGTCAGGGTCCTGGACAGTGGGCTAAGCTATGCCTCTGAGCTCCCTCTCAGAGCCCCAGTCTGCCCATCTATAAAATGGGGCCAATTACCCCAACTTGCCTCTCTTTAGATCAAATGGGAACGTGGATGAGAAGATGGTGGCAAACAGCCAAGCGAGGGAACAGATCCCATATGCTGATGGCCTCAGGGCACAACTCTCCTCCCCCAGCCCCCAGGCTCACCTGTCCAAACACGTACAGTAGCCCAATCGTGCCACCGGTCTGCCCACCAAGGACCGAGGAGATCATCGAGTAGACACCACCGCTGCCAACACCACAGTGCTCCCCAACACCGATGCCAGACAGCACGGTGATGAGGGCCACCAGGATGACAAAGGACACCAGAAACATGCCCATGAGCACTCCTGTATTTCCCTGCAGCAGAACAGCAAGAAGCAAGGTCAGGGGTTAGGACAGGGAGGCCCTGCCAGTCAGGCCCCTCCCAGGAGCACTAGCCACCTCCCCCGACACCTCCAGAGCTGCAACAGGGGTCGGGGAGGAAGAGCTGGGTACCTGAAAAAGGACAGAGGCGGCCCACAAGCATAAGGCCTGGAAGAAATTCCAGATGAAGGGAAACATCTTTGCTTCAAACTCTTCACTGACTTCCCACTGCCAATAGGGTATAGTCAAAGCAACTGGATACCCTCATGAGGCCCCTCCCCATCCATCCCCTCCCCGCCCTCCAGTCTGTCTCATCCCTGTGCCCTAGCAGGAAGTCACATGCTCTTCCCCACCACCCTCCTGGGCATGCCTTTCCTGCTCACTCCATCTCCTAGACAGCCTCACTCCATCCCATCCTTTTAGGTTAGGGGCCACCTCCTCCGGAAAACTGTCCCTGGAACCCTCCTCTGGTTTGTACAGTGCCCGGGCTTAGTACTTTCCACAGTACTTGTCAAGTACTGCTTCCAAGCCCATCTTTACCTCCGGGCTGTGAGTGCCAAGAGAGCAGGATGATGCTTTATCCAGTTATGCTTTATTCAGACAGTTTCTTATTTTGCTGATTTTATATTTTTAATGAAATTATAGAATTACTCTTTTCTTCCTTTGTGTTTTCAAATTGTTTGCATGTGATAATAAAATATCTTGCACCAATCTTTAGGTTTTCAGGCCAAAACTACCACTTTAACATCTTCAAAATTATAAGTGTGCTATCAAATTATTCTTTAGAGTTCACATGGTCTATTTGAGAATCTGAGCATGACCTCTACTCACTCCAGCTTTATGCCACCTCCTAGAAGCTCTATCTTTTCTTTGCCATTTCACATTTGCCTTTTTTTTCCCATGATCAAATATGATGTTTCAGGTAAAACTAATGTCAAAGCTGAAAAACAAGAGATCATTTCAGGGCAAAAGGATGCATTTGTGTGGCAGGCAGCTTCAAAGGCAGCCCCCCCCATGACCCCCAGTCCCTGGCACACATGCCCTGTGTAATCTCCTCCCCTTGAGTTGGGGTTAGACCTGGTGACTCACTTCTAATGAACAGAACTCTGCAGGAGATCACTTCTGAGATGAGGATAGAAAAAGACCGTGGCTTTCATCTTGGGTGTGCTCTCTCTCTCTCTCTCTCTCTCTCTCTGTCTCCCTTAGACTGCTGGTCTCCGGGGAAGTGAGCTGCATGTAAGGAGGCAGCCCTAGGAAGAGGCCCACATAACAAGGCCAGCCAACAACTGCGCAAGTGATCTTGGAAACAGCTCCTCCTCTGGTAGAGCCTTCAGGTGGGAATGCAGTCCTGACTGAGAGCCTGCCTGTGACCCTGGGAGAGACTCTGAGCCAGAAGAACCCAGCTAGGCTGCACTTGGATACCTGGACCGCAGAAACTGTAAGATAATACATAAGATAATACACGTATTTGCCTCATGCTGCTAGGTACTGGACTAATTTGTTACACAGCAAGAGAAAATGAATACAACTTGTACCTTCACTTTGCAGAGGGAACTGACACCTCTGGATAGTCATTTCTCCAAAAAATAACCCAGTGGGAGGGTTCAGAAGAAGCCCTTACAGACTTAAGAAACAAAATAGAGGGGCGCCTGGGTGGCTCAGTCCGTTAAGCATCCAACTCTTGATCTCAGCTCAGGTCATGATCTCATAGTTCATGGGTTTGAGCACTGCATTGGGCTCTGCTCTGACGGTGTGGAGCTTGCTTGGGATTCTCTCTCCCTCTCTCTCTGTCCCTCTGCTGCTCTCTCTTTCCCAAAATAAATAAATAAACTTAAAAAAAAAAAAGAATCAAAATAAAGAGAGCTGGGGTGCACCTAGCTGGCTGGCTCAGTCAGCAGAGCATGTGAATCTTGATCTTGGGGTTGTAAGTTTGAGCCCCATGATGAGCATAGAGCCTACTTAAAAAAATAGAGAAAGCTTACCTTTTTCTCCTTTCTACAATTCCATAACTACCTTGTGTGAAGCAGAGCCCAGGGACCCAGCTGTCACTGGCTACATCTTCCTCTGCCACACAGCAGTCAGACTGATGGGCCTCCCTTGGACACAGGCTGGAGAGGTGCTGGGCAGTGAGGTGGCCCTTAGGAAGAGGTTAAAAACAGAGGTGGATACCAGAAGCCTAAATCTGCCTGCACAACAAGGAGTCTGAGATGAAGGCTTTGTGTTTTTGTAAGCAGAAGGCCCTGTAAGTCTGGGAAGGGTGTAGGAGGCATAAATTCTTATAGCTACACTAGGGAGTTTGGCTGACCCTGCTCTAAGCTTTCACATGTTAATTAAAAAAAAAAAAAAAAAAAAGTCACCCACCCCTGGGTGGATCTGATTTTTTAAAAAAATTTTTTTAACATTTATTTATTTTCAAGAGACAGAGACAGAGACAGAGTGTGAGTGGGGGAGGGGCAGAGAGAGAGGGAGACCCAGAATCTGAAGTAGGCTACAGACTGCAAAGCCCGAAGCAGGGCTCGAACCCACTAAACGTGAGATCATGACCCAAACTGAAGTCGGACGCTTAACCGACTGAGCCACCCAGGCGTAACCCAGGCCATGATTAAGGCTGAACCCTGAGCTAATGACCTAGGTAAAAGAGCTCAGGAAGGTCTGGCCTCACCTAGGCCTCCTGAGGGGCTAAGAACCCCATACACCTTGTCACAGCTCAGCTTTCCTTCCCCAGAATTTGCCCATGCAATGGTTAATTTTCTGTGTTAACTTGGATAGAATATGGTGACCATTTATTTAGTCAAACAGTAATCTAGATGTTGCTGTAAATGTACTTTTTTTGTTTGTTTTTGTTTTAGCTGTGCTTAACATTTACAGTCAGTAGACTTTAAGTAAAAGAGATTACTGTCTAGGGGCACCTGGGTGGTCAGTCAGTTAAGTGTCCAACTTCAGCTCAGGTTAGTGGGTTCAAGCCCCACGTCGGGCTCTGTGCTAACTCAGAGCCTGGAGCCTGCTTCGGATTCTGTGTCTCCCTCTCTCTCTCTCTCTGCCCCTCCACCACTCGCACTCTGTCTCTCTCTGTCTCTTGAAAATAAATAAATGTTAAAAAAGAAAATTTTTTGTTAAAAAGAGATTACCGTCTATAATGCCAAAGGGCCTCATCCAATCTGTTGGAAGGCTTTAACAGCAAAGACTGAGGTTTCCCAAAGAAGAAAGAATTCTGTAGCCAGACTGCAACACAGAAATTCTGCCTGTGCTCCCAGTCTTTGGATTCAAGCCTGCAACATCAATTCTTACCTGAGTCTCACTTGGACTCATCAGACCCCCCAGTCATATATATAGGACATTCTATATATCTTTTATAGATATATAGCTCCTATTGGTTCTGCCTGTGTTCCCTTGAAGAACCCTGACTAGTACATTCCACACCTTGAATGACCCCCTCTCTCTTTCATCTGTGCAACCCAGCTCACCTCTCAAAGCCTGGCTGAACCACACCTCTTCCAGGAAGCTTTCCTGGACACTTAGCCACCATATGTTCATAGCCTATTCCACTCCTGAGGTATTTAATGCTGCTTTGAGAAACCACTTGGATTCCTGATGTGAAATCTACCCAGGACTGTTAGCTCACCAGAGGGAAGAACAGGGCCTTCTGTTTCATAATCCCATTGGTACATTGTAGTGCCTGGAACACGTTAGGTGCTCATCAATGACTCCTGACTGGCTAGCCTTTTGTTTCGAGCAGCCTGTTTAGTTTACTGGTGTCCCAGGAAGAAGGTGACATGTAAGGGGTTCAGAACCCCTGCTCAGGACACACATCTGCTTGGAAGCTCCCAGGATGCCTTCAGAAAAGACACAAAGAAGAGGCCTTTGGTTTCTCCATGGAGGAAGCAAATGTACCCCCATGATCTCATGCACCTGTGACCAAGCACTGCCATGTGCAGCCTCTCACACAGGATCTGTGTGTGGTGGGACAAGGCAACCAGTGCCACCAGGAGGGCACCAGACAAGTTGAAAAATACCAGGAAAGCAGGAGAGGGTCACAAACCGGAGGCAAAACTGCCACCAGTCTGCTCTCTCTGATCCACCTCTAGTCCCATCCAGGATGTGCCCTGACTCACATTGCTCATATTTCTGTGCTCATATAACTTAAATCCATGGCGAGGCTTCCATTGGAGGCTTTGTCTGAGGCCTAGGTTCTCAGGATTCTCATTTAAATAGCAACGCTAGCTATATGTACTTGCTTCTTGTTTCATGTTTCTGGAGCATCCGTGCTTCAGGAATCTGTTGCCTGCCCTGTGGAATGCCCAAGAGTGCAGACCTTTCCGTGTCACAAGCTCACAAGAAACTCCAGGGCCACCAGCTCATCACTCACCACTAACCAGCCAGTCCTCAGGAAAAGGACAACCCCAAAAATGTTGATCATACAGGATGTGAACACACCGTCCCAGGTCCCAAACAGCACTGGCTCCCACACAAACAGCTGGCTCTTCCACCAGGGCTGGGGCTGGGCCAGCGTCCCCTGAAAACAGAGCACACAGAATTCAGCATGCAGCACTTCAGAGGGCCAGCAAGGGGAAGGGAAGGGAAGTAGAACAGGAGGTGGGTAGGAGAACTCCGCTCTGACATACATCCACCCTAGTATGCCAGGGCAGGTGTGAATGTGCGCACAGTCTTGAAGATTGTTTCTGCAAAAGCGTCACTGTTCTCTCCCGACAGTGATCCCTGTACCCACACAGGCACAGAGTGGTTGTCCAGCAGGCTGGTTCCCTTCTGGCCACTCAGTAGACCACTCCCAGCACGGCTGCAGGTAGGCGTGGCCATGTGACTGAGTTCTGGCCTCTGGAAAATAGGTAGAAGTGTTGTGTGTCACTTCTAGGTGAGTGTGGGATTCTAAGTTCCAGCTTTCTGGATAAGGCCACTTTCCCTCCCAGTATCTCCGTCCCACTGGGATAGCAGCTTCCAGCAGTTACTAATCTTCGTGTAGACTTCCTTTATGCTTTTTGAGCCTCCGTCCCTAATACTGCTGTAATGAATTCTGCATATTAAATTACTTCTGTTTAAAATGCCTGGGGCACCTGGGTGGCACAGTCATTTAAGTGTCCAACTTTGGCTCAGGTCATGATCTCCCAGTTTGTGGATTTGAACCCCATATCAGGCAATGTGCTGACAGCTCAGAGCCTGGAGACTGCTTCGGATTCTGTGTCTCCCTCTCTCTGCCCCTCCCCTGCTCATGCTTGCTCTCTCCCTCTCTCTCAAATAATTAAACATTTTAAAAGTTTTTTTTTTAATGCCTGGAGCGGTCTCTGTTCTCTTGCCTGAACACCGCTGTTACGGTGATCTCTAAGCTCCATTCCATCCCACACCCCAGGATTCTAAGGCATCCTTTGGCAGCTGTTTAGAACCAGAGGCTTATTTATAAGCAGTTAAACAGATGCCTACCTTATTTTTCTAATTCAAAAATAACAAAGGCACTTTAACAAAACACTCAAATGGAAACTCTTTACTAAAAAGACTAAACCTTGTGGAAATACTAAAATGACTTGCAGAAAACTAGTAGCAGCTCATGTTGTGAGCTGCTCTTGCACAGGATAGTAGTCTAACTTCACACGTCACTAGTCTTCCAGTACCTCAAACTACCATAGCAGTGATCAGGGATTCTCACCTTACAGGGACTAGGAAGCCCCAACTATGGACCGGTGTGGACAAGCAGTCTACCTGGAGCATGTATGTGACCTATAAGCACAGTGAGAAGGCAGAAAAGTTAAGACTACAGGAAATAAAATCTAAGGTCAGAGCTTCTGAATGGCTGAGAGCAAAGGATGTGCCCATGATCGAGGACCCAAAGCTGAGGCCAACCGGCCTTGGTCAAAACAAAAGGAGAGGAGCCCAGCTCCTCTTCTCCTCTTGTAACATGCACCCACAGACCTAGAAAGGTCCTTAAAAAACCATCAGGGCAGTCAGTTAAGCCTTAAGCACCCCATGGGATGGCATAACCCACCAGTCCCTGACTCCACTCAGATTTCTGTTCATCTGTCTTTCACAAGCCTACATTTTCCTACGAAGGCCTGTTATAGGTCTGTTATTTATTAGAAACAGCAGTAACAATAGCAGCTCTCAGCAACGAAGAGCAATAATTCAGAGAGTGGCTTTCACCTTCCAAATCAATCTTCTCCTTTGATCCTCACAATGCCCCTGGGAGGCAGGCAGGGAGAGGGCCCCTGTTAGAGCAGAGGAAGGAGGCTGGGAGGAGAGACAGGATGGCCCCAAGTCCACGCCAGACTATAAAATCTGTACTTGGCCCTGCACCTCCGGTTATTTGCCCTTTGCTTTCCTAACAGCCAATTCTGTAGGTTCCCATTTGTAACATCCTGAACTTTGTTAAATTATGAAGACGTCTGTCTTACCCATGGATCTCCCATCATGAATTTAGAAATTTTATTCCTCTTCCATCCCAGCCTTCGCATGTCCACTCTGAAGGCTGCTTTATGTGTTTACCTAATGGCTTATGAGAAGCTTTCACTCCATGGATCTCGTGGGGCTAAATCAGCCTTAAAGAGGCTTCCCAAAGGAGGCAGAAACTTAAGGAGACTCCCTACCCTGAGAATAAAAGTATAAATGGTTTAAAATGAGCTTGGGGACCAGGTCATGACAGCTTATCTCAGGATGCTGAGGGGAATGTGCTTATTTTCTTCTTCTTCTTTTTTTTTTTTTTTTTACCAAGTGACAAAAGAATATAACTAAGTCTTCCCAGCACCTGCATTTACTCATCAGAGGCCAGTAGGAAGAGCCTGCGTTTAACTCCAAAGCTGCAACCCTGATGTTCTTGAGAGAGAGAGACCAGCATAAGCTCAGGGAGAGAGAGAAGAAGAAGATACAGAAGCACAGGAAAAAGGGAAAGAGGATGAGACAGAGAACCCTAGAATAAAATGCTAAGTAAGTATTTTAGAGACCACAACGGCATTTCCCAGCCCCCCACCCCCTGCACTGACACGCTGTCTCTAGGCATCAGCATAGAAGCACCACTGGGTGCCCATTCCTCACACCTCTCCCTTCTCCACCATGTCCTGCAGCTGCACCACTTCCAGGATGCCCCCAGCCTCTGCCACTGCCCCACAGCTGACTTTTTAGGAGTCTGCCAGCTAGACGACTCAAACCAGTGACCTTGCAGAGTGACCAGTCAGATGGCCCACGGCTGGTATGACTCTGACACCAATTCTGATGTGTGGGTTTTCCCCCCCCCCATACCAAGCATTTCTCCAGCACCAGCTGGGTGTCCTATAATCCAATTTAATTATGATATTTTTTATCTGGAAATAGTCATAAGACTGGTCAACCCCCCAATTCAGATGGTGGTCATAAGTGTAAATTGTCACCTGTGCTTCTGAAAGACTGGCTCTAAATCAGAGGTTCTCATGACACTCGCCTTGAGTTCCATTAGTTTGCTAGAACATCTCAAGGAATTCAGAGAAACACTTCACTTACTAGATTACTGCTGTTATAAAAGCATATAACCCTGGAACAGCCCATGGGAGATGCCCATGGGGGAGAAGTGTGTAGCTTCCATGCTCTCTCCAGGCACACGACGCTCCCCAAATGTCTATGTGTCTACCAGCCTGGAAGCTCTTCAAACCTCGTTCTTTGGGGGTTTTATGGATGCTTCATACATAGGCATAGTTGATTCAATCACCAGCCATTGGGATTTGACTCACACTCTCCAGCCCCCACCTCTCTCCCTGAAAGTTCCAACCCTCTAATCATGGTTGGTGCCCCGGGCAACCAGCCCCATCCTTAGGTGCTTTCCAAAAGTCACCTTATTAACATAAACCCAGTTGTGGTTGAAAAGGGATGGTTATGAATATCCAGATACCCTTATCACTCTTATCACTTAGAAAATTCCAAGGGTTTTAGGAGCTCTGTGCCAGGGTTGGGGATAAAAACCAAATATTTATTTCTCATTATAAATCACAATATCATGACTGGCTACTCCACAACCCTACTCTCTCTCTGCCCTGCCAGCTTCTTCCAATTCCCCTTCACTCCTGCTCAGGCCAAGGGCAGAGCCATGGATCTGCACCCAAGCAGACATCCAACAGGAGAAGGGAATATCAGCTTCTCCCCCACACCCTGGAACCTCACACCCAACTCCCTCCTTTATGGGAGGGTAAGGAATCCCCTCATATTTCAGATATGCCCTGCCATGAAGGCTATGGCTCACAGATTCTCCCTCTGTGCCTCTACCCAGTCATTACTATCATTGGGGGCAGGAGGAGGGAGAACAGCTGGGGTGATGGTAGGTGACAGTTGGACCAGTTCTGAGCTACCTTTTCCAAAAACATCCAGGGGCACCTGGGTGGCTAAAGCATCCAACTTCGGCTCAGGTCACATTCTCGCGGTTTGTGGGTTTGAGCCCTGCATCGGGCTTCGTGCTGACAGCTCAGAACCTGGAGCCTGCTTCAGATTCTGTGTCTCCCTCTCTCTCTGCCCCTGCCCCACTCACACTCTGTCTCTCTTTCTCAAAAATAAACATTTAAAAATATAAAATAAAATAAATTTTAAAAATTTAAAAAATCCAGAAAAGTAGTTTTATTATTCACCTTCTGAGCTACTATGCCAGAGCAAGTTGGGTGGTACAGTGGGGAACAACAACAGCGGGGGCTTCTGCGGTGGCCCTGGGCTAAGCGCCGTGCTCACACCGGACACAAGGCTGTCTACCAGAGCGGGGAGATGAATGACTCGGAGAAATTTCTCATTTTATCTGGAATCATTTGCAGGGAGGTCCTGCTGCCATGTCATGGACCAAGTCTTGTCTTTCATGTCCAATTTGTCTAAGATGCTGTGGGGATCCACATGGGTGGCCCCAACAGCTGTGTGCCAAAAAATTAGCCAAGAGTTCCCAGATGTCACTAACAGTTAGATAGCTAAAGGAAAGGTCATGTTGTTTGCAGAAGCCAGCTGGGCCCCTGTGGAAGGCTGTGAGGTGTTGCCAAGGTCCAGATGAACACCTGTAGGGTGTCAGATGCCACAGGTCTCATCCTCAGAGTGAGGGCAGACAGAAACCCATGCATCTCAGAACTTACTGCAGGCTCAGCTTAAGATGGGGCAGTTTGCTAACTAACTAACTTTCAATAAGTTTGACCTCAGATTTGTCAGCAATTCCATTTGGAATCACTTTTTTAGAACCAAAGAATCAAAATTTCCAAGTGTAAGCATTTGGTTTGTGAGGGCCTTCTGAGACTTTCAGCTTCCTTCCAGACTTGGAGGATGCAAGGAATGCCCAGTCTCAACCCTGTCTCAAGGGGTCTTGCCCACCCCACTTTCATTTTGGTTTTGGTAGAGGCAGGAGTGACATTGACCACCGTCTGGGTAAGGCTAGAAAGCTTCAGGCTGTTCCTGGTGTCTCCATTCAGTTGGCAAAATGATACAACCCCATAGGACACGACGCGGTCAGTCTCAGTTTGCAAGACCCTGTGGGGTAGAGGGTTACGAGGAGTGAGTTCTAAGTGGGAGGGCAGTGGGTGCAGGGTGGGTGAAACGAGCAAGCAGGTGGGCCTCTATGGTCCCCATCCCTGAACCTCTCTTTTAACCATTTCAGATGCTGAGGATTCACTTAGTTTGAAAACCCCTTCCAGGGGACATAGGTGCTAAGGAAGGGAAACAGAAACTTGCTCCTCACACAGTCCTCTTTCATGGAGGAAAGAGAAAAGGACAGTCTCTAGACCCTCCAGAGTCACAGTAGAGAATCATGAGCAGGTTTAGAAAAAAAGTATTCTCCTCTACAAACTGAAGTTCAATAGAAGAACAGATTTGTTCTCTCTGTAGACTGGCTTTTTTTTTTTTTTTTTCACTTGCAAGACTGGCACAGGCAGGTCCATGCTCAGGGGGGAAATAGATTTCCTTACAGAGCTGAGCTGGGAGGCAGACTGAAAAGCAATCCTGTCTTCTACCAATCTGGGCAGAGCTGCAATCCGCCCACACTGCAGATTCTTGAGGATGGGCTAGCTAGGTATCTGGCTTCCTAGAAGAGACTTAGGAAGGGCTCATTGTATTCATCAGGCTGGGGCTCTGGCACCATGTGCCCAGTGGAGAAGGTGTGAGATTAGCCAGGCTCCGGCAAGCTGGGCCTGGTTAGGGAGTGGAAATGTCACAGCTCACCAGACTGAACGGAGGGGCTCCCTGCCCAGGACACTGGATACCAATCCACAGCCAGGACCAGGCCCATTCAAGCTGCAGTTGGTGGTACCATATGCAAAAGATACTCTGTCTATGGCTTTGTCTACTGAGAAGAGAAATGCCACTGATTTGGAGGCAGGTCACTATCACTCCTCAGAATCACATCTTCACTCTGGCTCAAGGGGCTCAATCCCTGGGGGCTACTGACATCGCTCAGAGCTGTAGAGAAGTGTTCAACCACTATGCTGCCAATGTCCCCCTGGAAACAGGTGAAAAGAACACACTGGGAATTCCACTCAGTCTTTACAGGTCTCTGCAGGAAGACAACAGTCTTCCCCATTTCTTCCCACTGTGAGTGACACAGGTGACAGCCTAAATCCCAACCATCACCTGAGAAAGCCAGATGCTATGACCAGGCTGGGCCAAGGTGCATCATGACAGCCAGGGCTGCCTGGCTCACTTTTGAGCAGCTCCAGTTCTAAGCTATCTCGGGGAACTATCCAGGGGAGAGGTCTGATCCCAGCTATTGATAACTCTCCTAGAACCTCATCGTCCTCAGATCTGGGCCCCAGGCATCAATTCCAGAATAATATAAGTCTCATTCCACATTCCATGACATAACAGGCTGTGAGGAAGGGAAGTGGCAGTATCTGATATGGAGCCTACTGGGAAGCAGAGGTGGACACTAAGAAATAAGACAAAAAAGAGTGAGAAACAAAACCCCTCAGAATGGGCACCATAAGCATGCTTAAGGGGCACCTGGGTGGCTCAGTTGGTTAAGCGTCCAACTCATGACTTTGGCTCATGTCATGATCTCACAGTTTGTGAATGCAAACCCCATGTCGGGCTCTGCACTGACAGCAGGGAGCCTGCTTGGGATTCTCTCTCTCTCCTCTCTCTCTGTCCATCCCTCAATCTCTCTCTCTAAAAAATAAATAAACTAAAAAAAAAAAAAGCCACCCAAGCTCAAAGATCAGTTTCTCTCTGTCCTGAGGACCCTCAGCCTGCTAGAACAAGTTTGGCAGATTCCAGGGGGCACATCTACCTTCATGCTTGTTGCAAGGGTTTTCCTTCCCCAGCTCCCAGGACTAGAAAGAAGCCAGGGTTTGTCCTCAGAGCCCAGGGGCCTGCACCCCACACTGGAAACACCATGCCTGTGTGCTGGGTACTGTAGTTCAGAGATAGAAGTCTTTCTCCTGTGACTAGAGAATCTCTACACTTGAGCAGGGTATCTAGAAAGGCAGGAAAATTGTACATGAAATGTGCCCAGAGAAGGAAACACTCAGCTTCCTGCACCCAGTAAACTGAGAGGAGTGAGAGAGAAAAGTTCTGTGGTAGGCAATGATATGTGCTCACGCCCAGGAGACTTTTGCAGCCACCGCCAGCAGACCACCTGCCAGGCCTTAAGGAACACACATGACATGTGAGATGGTACCTTTTTTCTCTAATGGCAGCTGGAGGAAAAGAAACCAGGTGAGAAACTACTTCTGCCCACTCAGGTCGGGAGAGGGTCAGAGCAAGACACAGCCTGTCCCTTCCCCACAGAGACTGATTGTGCCTGGAATATACACACATGAGCCAGAAGTTTGCTTTCAGAAAGCTAATTATTTATTAATTACACATCAGAAAATATGCCAAGCTGCTGCTGAAATGTGAAGACGCAGGCCCCCTCCTACGGCTCGGAACAGGCACCGCCATGTGCAGGAGCTGGGCAGGGGCTCCAGGGGCCGGGGCCCACCTGTGGTACCTGTTTGAGATGCAGACAGCCACATACTTGCTTTGTAGGGGTTCTGTGCAGTTCAGATGTGATGATAATTGTGACAGCTTTTGCAAGCATGAGGCACGACAGACAATTTTAAATGTGGGTGAAGGTCACCTCAGGGAAGTCAGGAAGAAGAGTTAGAAAAGAGGTCTTACTGACCATGTATTTTCTATTTTCCCCACCTAACTTGTCCTCATGTTTCGGGTAAATCCTCGCTCTGTAGCTCAGCCCTGAAAGCTGCCTTCCGAACCCACGCCCAGGACCAGCATTGGAAAAATTAGCCCCTTTCTGTACTGCACTAGTTCTAGAATGGACACCCAGTGAGTGTTCTGTCAGCCCAACCGATGCTAGAAATGGAAATGGTTCTGCAGCAGAGGAGGTCAGGATCCACATGGAGTGGTCAAAGTCTGATTTCCCTGGATTCGAATCTGGGCAGCACCCTTGGTCAATATTGATTTAAGCATTGCTAGAAACGCGAGATCTTCGTGGTAATGTGGGTCTCCTCTGCCACAGAACTAGTTTGAAAGCCAGAGTCTATATACAGTAGTTTCTACAAGCTTGATCTGTGATTTTTCCGTGCTGTGCATCCTAATCCTTGTCCAAGGCTGATAATCTCCAAAGGCACAACCTGGTCCCACAACTGCACAGCCCCAGGAGGAGCAAGATCCTCCTATGCCATGAAAACACTGATGCTGATGGTTCTGCCTCCTAGAACCACACGGCAGATTCTTCCCCAGAATAGCCACTTCTGCCCGCTGAACTCAGAGCCCAAAGGCACAGTGCCTGGGACACCTGATACCATCCCACAAATGGCAGGAGCCCACAGCAGCAATGCCATGGCCACTTAACAGGAGCTTCCCTTGCCCTTCCCAGCCTCCTTGGCAAAAGGGCAGAGCCTTTCTTGCAGGACTCAGGCTGCCACTAGAAAGTCTACTTGAGTTTAACATCACAGAGCAACATGGGTCCTAACGCCTTCCCTCAGTAATAGGCAAACCAGCTAAATATCAACTGCAAAAGGTTTATTCTTGAGGACATCAGTGGATCAACAGATATTATACCTATTTAAGAATTGTTATGTGATGAGTAGTTCTGACATTTGGAATCACGTTAATGTTTTACATACTCAAAATCAAATCAAATCAAATCAATAAGGATGAGAGAAAAATTAGAACGCAGAGAAATAAGTTAGCCTGACTGTATTTCAGGCAAGGAACGTAACCACGCTGAAGGTGGGAAAGAAACTCACCAGAATAACTGGTTCTTTGACTATGTGCTCTCAGTCTAAAGGTAAAAATAAGTACAAATATTAAATTCTAGATATAAAGGTTGTTTTTGACAACTAGATTCGATTCTGAATCTACTTTCTATGAATTGTAGGGTTAAGCAAATAAGTAAATATATATGGGAGTTAAGTTTCTCACGGTTGAAGAAGGGAATTACAACAAAAGAAAGAGGAATGAACAGAAGAATGAACCCTGGGTGATGGACTGGAATGAGAAGTATCAGTTTGAACTTGTGGTTTTTAATATAGATAGAAAAATGTAGAGCTGGATGTGTGTGTGTGTGTGTGCATGTATGCCTTCTCTCTGTCCACCTGAAGGCTCTATAAGCAGAAACACCCCAGTAGCGATGCACATACCTAGCACCCAGATCTTGGTCTTTAAATACCATTCCTCACTTTCTTTTTTTTTAATTTTTAAATTTTTTTATTTTTAAAAAAAATATTTATTTATTTTTGAGAGAGCACAAGTCAGGGAGGGGTGGAGGGAAGGTGACAGAGGATCCTAATTGGGCGCTGCATTGACAGAGCAAGCCCAATGTGGGGCTCAAACTCACAAACCACGACATCATGACCTGAGCCAAAGTCGAATGCTCAACTGACTGAGCCCCTCAGATGCCCCCTATTCCTTGCTTTAAGTAACCAAGACTCTTTGGAGAAATGGTTGATTCAAGGCTAGGGAAGAGAAAGTACAAAATGAGCCTGGAATATTTTGTGCCAGAAAGCAAGAAAGCGATGAAAAAGAAAAGGATATGTTATAAGGACATAGGAACTAGCCTGAAGGGAACTGGCCAACTCGGGAATAATTTGAGCATCAAAATAATAACAGCAGGAGAATATTTATGTAATAAAATAAGAATCTGAGTCCATGCAGATGTAAATAAATGAATAAATTAAAATATGAGGAAGAAGGGAAAGTCCTTCATTACAGTAGAAGACTGATTGGCATCTGTAGAAGGAGTGATGGCATTAGAAATGTCACCATTTTGTAATCATGACAGTGACAACTGATTCTGTCAAGAATCATCCATGACTGGGGTGCCTGGGTGGCTCAGTCAGTTAAGTGTCCAACTCTTGATTTCAGCTCCGGTCATGATCTCACGGTTTGTGAGATCAAGCCCCGCTTCCAGCTCTATGTTGACAGCACAGAGCCTGCTTGGGATTCTCTCTCTCTCCCACTCTCTGCCCCTCTCCCACTCATGCACGCATGTGCATGCTCTCTCTCTCCCGAAATAAATAAATAAACTTTAAAAAAAAAAAAAGAGAGAATCATCCATGGATACCGATGCCAGTGGGTGAAAGACTAATGAGGAACAGGATATTTCCACAGTCTCAAAGTATCCCCAACAAATTGTTTATTAATTACAAAAGGAAAATCAGTAACTTTAGAGTGGATTAACTTAGCAGACACCACTTTAAATAAATAACCAAAGTGAACATCACCAAAAATGAGACGAACAGAAGTCCTGTACATCTTAGAGAGGAACACAACTATCACTCTAGAGCATTCCTGCCAAAAATACAAAACCTATATCCTATTGTGAGGGGTCATGTCTCAAAGTGAGAGATGTTCCACAAAATAACTGACTTGTGTTCTTCAAAAAATGTCAAGGTCATGAAAGACCAAGAAAGTCTAAGTAACAGTTCTAGATTAAAGAATAGTATGGGGTGCCTGGGTAGCTCAGTTGGTTGAGCATTCGGCTCTTGATTTGGGCTCAGGTCATGATCTCAGTTTGTGAGTTTGAGCCCCATCGCAGTTTGTGAGTTTGAGCCCCACATCAGTCTCTGCACTGACAGTGTGGAGCCTGCTTGGGATTCTCTCTCTCTCCCACTCTTTCTGCCCCTCCTCACCTTCTCTCAAAATAAATAAACTTAATAAAAAAATTATTTTAAAAAAAGGTAGAGACGTGGCAACTATGTGCAATGTGTAATCCTGGACTGGACTCTGGGCCAGGGAAGAAATGTTATAGGATATTAGGGGGATAACTGGCAAAACTGGAATGCTGGAATGTGGAATGATGGATTAGATAATAGGATTACCAATATTACATTTCCTGATCTTGATAAATATACTGTGGTTAGGCAAAAGAAAATTCTTGTTCTTAGGAAACACACACTGAAGAATTCATGGATAGAGGTACATGGTGTATACAAATTACTCGCAAATGGTTTAGGGAAAAATATAG
The DNA here is from genome assembly GCF_018350215.1 of Panthera leo. NCBI lineage: Eukaryota > Metazoa > Chordata > Mammalia > Carnivora > Felidae > Panthera > Panthera leo. The sequence continues at coordinate 70,381,829 of NC_056687.1, forward strand.
AATATAATATATATTAGAATATGTAGACATATATATATGTGTATATATATATATACATAAATGGAATAGAAACAGAGGGCATACTAATGATAAAGCAAAAGGACAAAATGTTAACAACTGGTGAAATCTGAGTCAAGAGTATATGAGCATTCTTTGTGCTACTGCAACTTTCTATGACTATGAAATTTTATCAAAATGTTAAAGTTTAAAAATAAATAAATAGTAAGTTCAACAAAAGCTATATTTATACAAGAAGCCCAGACACTTATAAAAAAAAAAATAGCTTGTGTATTCCTGTGCCCAACATGAAACAGATTTTTACTACATGTGAGTTAGCTGAATGAATGAATGAATGAATGAATGAATAAATGTGCTTTAGAAAGTAACATTAGACACCTCTTTCAAAATGGCAGATAAAGCACTGCTGTGCCTTCCAAATTACCATGAAAATGACAGAAAAGATGTGTTGTGTTTTTTTTTAAGTGTAAAAGTATACTTATAACTAGAAGGGGAAAAGAAACAAGTGCCAGCAGCAGATTAGACATTTGAGGAAATTCTACAGATGGGCTTAGAGGGGTAAGAAGAAGCAAAAGAAGGAGAAGCAGGGCAGCTGAGAGAAAGGCTGCCTTCCAAAGCACCTGAGAAGCTCCAAGTGCAGAGCCGGCCATCCCTGGGCGTGGACACAGACAGGGCAATCACTGGCCATGACTTTATCTTGGAGCCTTTGTCGTGTGTATGGAAGTAACATGTGTATGGCACTTACAACATTGAAGACAGGGTTGGTAAAGGGCCTAGGTGCTTGCCAAGTTCCTGCATTTTACATTGACGTGGTACAGTCTTAACTCTAAATAAACCGTGAAAAGTTTGATTTGTACACTTAATCCCTAGAACAGCCGTTCTCAAACTTTTTGGTCTCAAGGCCCCTTTACATTCTTAAAAATTATCAAGGACTCCAGAGAGAGCTTTTTGTTTAGGTGTGTTATATCTATCAACATTTACCATATTAGAAACTTACAGGAAGATATTTTTAAATATTTATTAATCATTTCAATATAACAGTAATAATAAGCTCACTATCTGTTAAAATAAATTACCTATTCTCATGAAAAATAACTACTTTCCAAAACAAAAAAGTTTAATGAAAAGAGGCCTTGTTATACATTTTGCCTATCATCTTAATGTCTGGTCTGACACAACACAGCTGGATTCTCATATCTACTTCTGCGTTCAATCTGTTGTAAAATGTTTTTGAAATACATGCAAACAATTTGGCCTCCCACAGTTCTATACTTAGACAAGGAAAGAGTAATTAGTACCACTGATCCCTACGTGAAAAAAATTACCGTCCCCCAGAAGAAAAGAGAATTACAAAACAGAGTGACATACTATATAAGAAACAGCTGTAGCCACACAGGGCCAGGAGAATGAAAGGAAACTTGAAAGAAATGAAGACCCTGTTGCTCAGAGGCAGCAAAGCTTTAATAACTTAATATCATGTTTTCTTCTCCATGAGTCCAAGAATATCACTTGGTTATCCAGTTAAACATACACACACCCCTCACTATTGTAAATGCCATCCTAAATTTTTTTAATGTTTACTTATTTTTGAGAGAGACACATAGAGAGAGAGAGAGAGAGAGAGAGAGAGCGTGCACAAGCCGGGAAGGGGCAAAGAGGGGGAAACAGAGGCTGGGTCTGCACTGACAGCAGTGAGTCCCACGGGCAAGGGTGGGGGAGGGGGGACAAACTCACGAAATGTGAAATCATGACTTGAGCTGAAGTCGGGCACTTAACCAACTGAGCCACCCAGTTGCCCGTAAATGCCATTTCTAGGTTTAAAATTTTTATAAACAACTACAACAAATGTGGAAATGTTCATTATAATTACAGGAAGAAATATATAAATTTTATAAACCTTGACAATGTAAAAATAATAATCCAACTAATAAAAAAATTAGAAAGGAAATGGGGTAAAGGGATGGAAGAATAAATGTTCCAATGCCTTCTTTTTGTTAGATCAGGAAGCAATAAGTAAATGATTCATAAATTGATAACTTGGGGCACGTGGGTGGCTCAGTCGGTTAAGTGTCTGACTTTGGCTCAGGTCATGATCTCATGGCTCATGAGTTTGAGCCCCGCATCAGGCTCTGTGCTGACAGCTCAGAACCTGGAGCCTGCTTCAGATTCTGTGTCTCCTTCTCTCTCTACCACTCCCCCACTCATGCTCTGTCTCTTTCTCAAAAATAAACATTAAAGAAATTTTTTAATAAACTGATAACTTGGTCAAGAAATGAAGGCATAAATATATTACTTAAAGGTACAATGATAACCACCATGGAAAATAAAAATGAGAAACCATAAGCATAAGCAGTGGATGTCTCTGGAAAGTGTGGGTGAAGGAAGAAGGGCAGAAGACTTAACTTTTTATATCATTCTCTATTGTTTGAATTGTTTTTTCATTACATGCATGCAGTACTTTTTAAAAAACGTTTACTTATTTATTTTGAGAGAGAGAGTGTGTGCACAAGTACAAAGAGGGAGAGAGAGAATCCCCAGCAGGTTCCTCACTGTCAGCACAGAGCCCAGCACAGGACTCAATCTCACAAACTGTGAGATCATGACTTGAGCAGAAATGAAGAGTCAGACACTTAACCAACTGAGCCACCCAGGCACCCCTTGTTGTTCTTAAACAACAGTAAATCTCCTTTGCGGAAAGTGTCATACGTAGTTCTTTACTTACACTTGACTGGATATTAAGGCTGTTTAGGGAACTGAGATATAGATGGATAGAGAAAATGTAGGGAGAAGAGTGAAAGAAAGAAATCTCATAATTGGCCTTCTATAGTCTAATCTGTTAGTTCATGGGGATTTAGTTAAATTTCTGATATTTAAAAAAATTTTTTTAATGTTTATTTATTTTTGAGAGAGAGAGAGAGCAAGGGAGGGCAGAGAGAGAGGGAGACCCAGAATCTGAAGCAGGCTCCAGGCTCTGAGCTGTCAGCACAGAGCCTGACGCAGGGCTCAAACTCACCAACCACAAGATTATGACCTGAGCCAGTTGGGTGCTTAACTGACTGAGCCACCCAGGTAAATTTCCTATACTTTATTTATGTTTATTTATTTTTGAAAGAGAGAGAAAGCGCACACATGCACATGTGTGTGAGCGAGCGGGCGAGGGGCAGAGAGAGAGGGAGAGAGAGAGAGAATCCCAGGCAGGTTCCACACTGTCAGTACAGAGCCCCAGATGGGGCTCCATCTCATGAACAGTGAGCTCATGACCTGAGCCAAAATCAAGAATTGGACCCTTAACCACTGAGCCACCCAGGTTCCCCAGTAATCCTGGTTTTAACTCAACCTCATTTTTTGCAGCACCAAAAGATACCTGTGGTTTGAATCACATTTTATTTATTTATTCATATTTTTGTAATGTTTATTTAATTATTTTGAGAGAGAGCAGGGGAGGGGCAGAGAGAGAATCCAGAGCAGGCTCCATGCTGTCAGCATGGAACCCGACACAGGACTCAATCCCATGACCCTGGGATCATGACCTGAGCCAAAATCAAGAATCAGACAACGAATCCAGCCACCAAGGTGCCTCTGAGTCACATTTTAAATGTGTCAGATGGACAGGATACTTAAAGTGAAGTCTTTTGTAAAATTGATGTCTGTTCTTAAAATCTGTGTATCTTTTAAGAGAAATTATAATGTGGTTTTGCTATGTGTTGTTCTTTACTGTAACTGCCTAAAACAAAAAGTGAAGCTTACTCAAAATGAGACATGGCTTTCTGTTTTAGGTTAAATTTTACAGACACTGGGATTCACATTAGAGCAAATTTATCACCTGCACCAGACATAACTATTTTTTCCAGAGTGAGGGTTGCTAAGGCCACCAGTGCCTCCGGTTTATCAGAAAGCACCTAAGTCCTGTAACTGCTGACAGGGACTGTTTAGTAAAGAACATCACAGGTTTTTTTACACAGACCAGGGGTTTTTACACCACTATATTTTTCTCTTTATGCCTGTAAAGAAAAAAAACATGCACACACCAAAATAAGAACAAAAGAAATGAAAATAGGACCTTTCTCCTGAGAAATAGAAATGCCAAGCATTATTTTCTTGGAAATGCATCAGAGCCTATATAGGTGCCACCTCTGAAGAATTTTGTCAAACTATTCTAAAGCATACCACCATAGTCCTTTGATTAGGTATTAAATCCATAATCACCATAGTCCTTTGATTAGGTATTAAAACTTAGAAAGAAAAAAATTAAGAATTAGTTTCAATTGTACACTCGGTAATGATTGAGGAGCAAAAAGAGATATTGAATTATACTCGGGTATGTATATTTCCTTAAATCTTACTACAATTATTTAATACTGTTCTGTGAATGTAGAAGTATCTGGTGTTTCAACTGTTATCCTGAAGAGATATATTTTGGTTAGAGAAAGGATAAAATTAATGGAAAAATATCCACCCCATAGGAAGTCACAATGTTCAATCAGGCCACACCAGGGAGTAAGCACCACCTAGTGGCACCTTACTCAAATTACAAGAATAGTATTTCAGAGTTAGTAGGATTCTCCTTACAAGCCCCAGCCTATTAAAAGATGACAAGGACTGTGTTTTTTACATATCTGGCCATGAATAAAATGTACCCTAAGGCAGTAAGAAGTTATAAAGTCTCCTAGTCTGTCCATTCACAGCTAGGCAGAATGTAGGAATCATCTTTTTCCTTTCCTATATCTTATGACATTATAACATCTTAAAAATCTTGCTGACCGAGGAAAGATTGACCCTCCCAGGGCTGACCAATTCTTAGAGATAGGAGAGGGCTGGCCAGGAGCATGCCTTTCCTATGCAAACCAACCAACTCTGAGTCTGTCTCCCAAATCACCCCTTTTTATCTAACCTTCATACAACAAGTGAATATTTCCCCTGGCCTAACCCACCCCAGGGCCAGGCACTAGGCAACTAGAGAACACCCCATAGCCCAAAGCCCACCAGAAGTATTCCAACTAGCCAATCCTAAACTGCCTTGCCCTGATTTTCCCATGGAAAAGGCTGTGGTCCAGGCTCTCCCCTAGCTCCTGCTTCTGCCTCCTAGCCAGAGCCTGATGCTTCCCCTGTGGCCATGCATGGCATGGGATCCTCACCTCCTTCTTTTGGGAAATGAAAATAGTAAAATTTCAATGTTATTGACCTCTTCATGTCATCACTCAATCCCCTCCATAAATGAAGATTCTGTGGGTATAAATGAGACAGGATTGTACTTAATTCATTTCAGTGAAGAATCACTTCCATCACAGTCTCTAGGGAACCGTCATTCATAAAATGTCTCCATTCCCCTTTGTACAAATATGCAGCATTTTTGGCTCAGATGTCATTTTGGGGGTTGACCTTCTAGGCTAAGTAGCAAACAAGGGCTATAAAATGGAAAGAGAGAGCAACAAAGAGGTGAGAGCAGGAAGGGTGACAGTGCCCACATGAAAGCCTCAGACTCAACACTGAGAACCAGTTCTGTCCCTTCTTCTCTCCCAGATTCCAGGACTGTGAGCCTCTTTTCTTCTGCCATCTCCAAAAGTTCATTCTGTCCGGGTACCTTTGGTGGCTTGGCAGTGAAGCTACCAGCTGAAGCTTCAAGGCTTCATGTGCATGGAGTCCCTTCCAAAGATTATACCTAATTTTGTATTTGTGATTTGTATCTTAAGACAATGTCTAAAATCAGACAAGCTTCATGCTCTACAAAAACTGGGAAGGCAAGAGGGGTCATGGCTCCAAGGACCCCCGAGACCCCTGATGTGAGCCCTTCTCTTCTGCCCAACTATTTAGGGCCTCAGTTTCTTTATCCGTAAAAGGAGGGGCGAACAGAGCAGTTTTGTCTTAAGTTCCCTTTTCCTTTCTCCTTAGTTATATTCATTTCTCTACATACTAACAAAGCAATACCCTAGAACCTCACATGTGGCTCCCAAGGCTCACTCCGAATATTGGTGTTTTAAAGATTCCAAAACAGGCCTGATAAACACATGGCAAAAACACAAGCCAGTTCTTCACTGTACACTGGCTGATGGGGGCACAGAAAACCAAAGCAAAGCTTTTGCAATGAAGCCTGACACCAATGCTCAAAATTATACTATAACCTAAAGACAGGATGCATTACGCTAAATCCAGAGCTGTGGTACGGGTTAGCACTTGTGGTTCTAGCCTATCTCTGCCACTTGTTGCACATGTCTTCTGACAAGTCATTCAACACCTTTGGCCTTGTTTCTTGACATGCTGAGGAAGGGGACTGGGCCAGCGGTCTCTGAGAACCCCTCTGCCTCTTAAAATGTTTGCTTCTATCTGCCTCTCTTGTTAGTGCTACCTCATTGCTCTCCAGTGTCCCACAATATGACCACACTCTCTTTTTTACCCTTACCATCCTAAGCTAACCTGGGTACGCCACTGACTTGAGGCAGAGAAAACAGGGAGAGAGCACAGGATGAGAGGACAGAGAAAGGAAAGGGAGGGCAAGGAAGTCAGGCAATGCTGGGTGGGGCATGTTCAGGGTCAGACACGGCTCACCCCCCGGAAGTCAACCTGGAAACACCTCCTCCTACACATAGGCCAGATGCCATGGCTCTACCAGGGCACCTACTTCCTGGGTCTTCATCAGGCTCTTTTCCAGGGTGATAAGCTCAGGTCAGCCAGACTTTAGCAACCAGATTTCCTAAAGAAGGGTCCTCATAGACTATTCCTACAGGAGCCAAATCTCTTGGAAGAAAGCTAGATGGGGAGGAAAGAACACAAGTCACTCATACTAGCTAATCTGCAGCGTTTGGTGACTTGTTTGCATCCCATAGCGTAACACAGGTCCCCTTTAAGTTTCTCTGGAGACCATCTAACCCTGGGAGAAGGAAGACAAGAACCTCAGATTCATTGGAGGCATTCCTTATTCCATAGCAGTTAAGGGATTTCAGTTTTAACATCTCCAGCAATAGCTATTACTGGAGATCCTGGCAATAATATGCACTCAATAAATCCACGGTAAGCTGAGCTCAATATTCTCACTATTCCCCATGCTAAAAGCTTTTGATCCTGCTGGACTTCAGATCTCACTGAGCATGTCTATTTGCTATCTCTCCCTGTCTCAGGCCACCTGCTTTCTCCTGCCAGCTTAATCTTCCTGACATATCATGTCCACCACAGTCCTCTCTGTCCAGGGACTAGCAGAGACAAGCATGGAATATATGGTTTTTAGCCTTCCATTCTCCTCCCTCTGGCTCCAGCTGTTCCTTAACTTCCCAGGCCCATGTTTCACAAACAGTGTACTCTACTGGGTTTCAGTGTGAAATCTGCTTCATCCAGTCACTGAACACACACTGTATTTAGTGCTCACCATGTGACGGGCTCTGGGCCAGATCTTTCCACATATGGCATAAAAGCCTTGAAAATCAGGTACTCCCACCCCATCTCACAGTTGTGGAAGCAGAGTTGGAGCCCTGAATAACTTGCCCAAAGGTCCAGCACAACCAGTGACAAAGTCAGAATTTGGAACCCAGCTTCTCAGGTTCAAGTCATGTTAGTGAAGCACCTGAGGACAGAGGTTGCCAGAACAAGACCTGTACCTGCCAGAGATTCAGTAGGTTCCCAAACATGCACACATACACACATACTCACACACAATCTCAAGCCACTCCACAACCATCTGGGTCTAGAAAGTGTCCCATCTTCCTCAGCTCACCCAGCCCACCCAGCCTGCTATCCTGGACAATGCCCCACATTCTGGTTTCAGCCACTGAAATAATTCTGGATTTGGGATTCAAGTCTTTGCTGTGCTGAGTTCTGCATTAATTCCCCAACTGAACCTTCTGATTACTTATTATCATTCTGTACATTATGTACATTCTGGAACAAATACATACTCCTCACCCTAGTTTTATTATTAGCCAACATTCACTGGCTGCTCACTATTGAACCAAGCACTACACTAAATATTTACATGAATTATCTCTTTTAATCTTTGTAACTCTCTTTATTGTAGCCATTTTATAGGTGAGGAAACAGAGACTTAGCTAAGTAACTTGTCCAAGGTCACAAATCACAAAGTATTAGTCAGTACTTGAATCCAGGCAGCCCATGTATGCTTGACCGCCATACTATTAACCTGATCTACAGCCTCAGGTCCCAGCTGGTCCACTTACTACTGACCAACACACACACACACACGCACACACACGCACACACACACCACCTGGTCTTGAGATAATTAAAACGAAACTAAGAGTCCATTAATTCACCTCTCCACCTAACTCACAAGCATCACCACTGTGGCCAAATATCCTAAGGGCTACTTTCTAGTCACAGTGACCAAGAGAAGAGCAGATCTGAACTGAAGGATTTGGCACAGGGTGCTGCCTTCTTATTCCTCCGTCCTTCAAACTCCAAAGCTCCTAGCAGAATTCCTGACTACCAAGGCTGGAGTGAAGGTAGAAAAAGGTTCATAGGAAACTTGGAGGGCCTGCCACTCCCAGAGTTCAGCTTCACATGTTAGCTACCCAACCGGCTACCTGCTCTCCACACAGGCCTCTGGTTTGCCATCTGAGTGGCTCTGTTTCACCGCTAGGGCAAGAGACAAAGAGAAGAAAGGCCTTGGCAATAAGCACGCTTGGGTTCTAAGTGCCTCTGTTTTTCTCATCTGTCAAACCAAAATAATCATATTTCTTCCAGAATGTGTTATGAAGATTAAATTAAGTAATGCATATGAAATGTTCATTACGTAATAAGCACCCACCAATCGGTAGTATCATTTTCCTACCTGTTCAGCCTGGGATGTGTTACCTGGCTTCACCATATATGTTCTACTGCCACCAATACTTCGACACCTAATGCAGATGGCAGCTCCCTCAATCTCTAGTGAGCTCAGTTCAGTTAAGTAGAACCAGCACTAACTGAACATTTTCTATATGCTAAACACTAATGACAGGTATTGAGGATGCAACAATGAATCAGGGGTTCACAACCATAAGGGAGATAGGAAAGGAACAGCTTGTTTCAATGCTACACGGTAAGTGCAGTGATAGAGCATGTGCCTGGAGCAGGGGAGCAGAGTCAGATCATGGAAGGCTTTGGGGGCCAAGAGTTTGAGCTGAATTCTGAAAGCAGTAAGAAGCCATTGAAAGGCTTTTAGCAAAGCAGTCGAATGTATAGATTTCTGCTGTAGAAAGGAGCAATGTGGAGAAAGAGGTTAGGAGAGTATGAATAATCCAATTCAGAAATGGTGCTCAGGACAAGACAGTGCAACGGAGACAGAGAAAAAGGATGAATTTCAAGCATCAAGTGAACACCAAAGGCCTTGACACTGAACACTGTCCAGTCCCTCAATATTTGAAGATTGAGGGAGAGGGAGATGGAGAGAGGGAATACAAAGCCCTTTGTATCTACCACATTTTTAAAAGCAACTCTTTTGGGGCACCTGGGTGGCTCAGTTGGTTGAGCATCCGACTTCGGCTCAGGTTATGATCTCGTGGTTTGTGAGTTCAAGCCCCGCATCAGGCTTGGTGCTGAGAGTTCAGGGCCTGGAGCCTGCTTCAGATTCTGTGTCTCCCTCTCTCTCTGTCCCCTCCCCCTCTCCCTCTCTCTCCCTTTCTCTCTCTTTCTCTCTCTCCCAAAAAATAAATAAACATTAAAATATTAGAAATAAGTAAATAAAAATAAAAAGAACTCTCTCTTGGTGCACTTATGACAATTTAATTTGCATTGTGGGCATCTACTGCTTGTTTATTTGCTCAACCAACTAACATTCATCATCCACTTAAATGCCAGGCACTGCCTCAGGTACTTGGAGGGTTCCAGTGACAAGTCAGTTAAGAGAGAAGTATCAGCAAAGACCACCAAAGGGGAAAGACACAAGCACAGAGCCTGGGGAATGGTGACTTTTGGCTGGCATGTGGGGCACAAAGAAGATTCAAGGGACCAGGCTTGAAACTCCAGCAGGATCAGCCTGTGCAGGACCTAAGCTAAGGAGTTTGAGCTCTGAGTAGCGGACACATGGAGCCACTGAAGGTTTTTAACAGGGGAGAGAGGGGTACAGGTGAGCTTCAACAGATCCTTCTCACAAAGATGAATCAAGAATATCTTGTCTCTTTTTTTGGAATCCCTGTGGACAAGAGCCTCATATTTTTCGTGTAGGCATCTTTCTCATGCCCAACATGGCAGCCATTATTTCAGAAGTGGTCCACTAATACATGTGAAGTGTGTTAACACTCACGTATAGTCTTACATAGCTAAAGAAAACACATGAGAAGCTGGTCAAGCTAAATAAATGTGAAGACCCCTGACAAATCAAGGTCTCTCTAATGGTCCTCGGCCACACTAAGAGCATGGCCACAGGCCTTTCCATCCAGGAAAGAACAGCTCTGGGCAGGCATTCTGCCGAGTCTCCAGTCTCTCACTTCTCAGCAGCATGAAAACTGGCAGAGTTGAATGTCAGGAGCTAAGTACAAGGGTGTGGGGTACAGCCCTGGACCTGCCAGGGGGAGAGGAGCAGTACCCTGTGCTGAGTACTCACCATCTGTCAGCCACCATGCTGCATTTTTCACATGTACCCATGAACCTGAAGAGGGGGTAACTGGCCAGTTTGGATTCCCCCACCAACTTACAACACCTCCTGCCTCATCTGCCCTTTGTCTCAAGACCCCCAGGTTCTGGAGCCTGCTCTCTTGCTATTGTTTGAGGGCTTGAGTTGATCCTCTCCCTTCATGGCAGGCTTATTCCCCGCACCCCATTATAATGCCAGAACCCCTCCTGCCCTTCTCTACAAAGCATGAGAGAAATCCAAGGGATGGTGAAAACTTCAAGGTTGAGTGATCATTAAATAGCAAGACCACTGCAGGTAGTTTCCTGATTAACACCTAAGCATGGCTTTTTATTTTTTAAAGGAATTAACTGTATTTCTGCAGAGAACTCCTTCAGTTCCATAGCTATGTTGAATATTTACTACAACTAATGATCAACAGGGAAAGAAAAAAGAAAAAAAAAGACCTGCAGACATCAGGAAATCCAGAAATCCATTTGACTTCAGCATATATGAGTTTTTCAGAAATAAATTTACCTCCTTGCACGGGTTTGATTCAAAAGTAAAAGGAGTTCATATTATCTAAGTCCTCACTCTGTTCATGGAAAACCTCCATGGGGCAAGAAGGAATGCTCAGGATTCAAAACCCATTACAAATAATACCAAAGAAGATTTTCTGCACACAGATGATTAAGAGTTGGCTTAATATTTTCTTGATTAAGCGAGAATACCAAAATAAACTTCTGAGATAATTACTTTTAAAATAGTCTACCATAAAGTTTCCATTCAGCTTCTTGTCTGGGTGCCCCTTGTTGGATCTCAGACCCCCGCAAGGCACAAGCCTACCTGTTGGGCTGCCTCATGGAAGAGTTCCTGCACTTGAGACATCTGGGCTGTTCTCCTGGAAATGGGGTCCTGGTGGTCTGGGTGGGGAGACCCCTCTGGAAGGTAAACACCATCTTTGGTCAGGCTGGCTCTTCTTCCCTCCATCCATAGGATCCATCCTTTCTTCATACACCACACACAGCCCTGACCAAGGAAGGGACCTTGTTCTACCTCATCTGGAAACACCCCTTTCCTCTCTTTGGTACCCAAATCTATTCCACACATCTTTCAGAACCTCCCTGTGCTCACACCTTGCTGTCCTGGAGCCACACTTGCCCCCAGAGCTTTCTTCCCTGAGCTCCTTCAGCATGGGGGTCAGAGCCAGCTGCCAGTTTACCCAGCCCCAGAGGACACAGTCTGACACTCCCCTCTCATCCTTGTGAACCCCTCTGTCCACAGCAAAGGCAGAACTGGCTCCCTAGAACTGGTTGCAGGTAGTGAGTGAATACAGATTGGTCCATGGGCGGAGGGAGACAGAGGAGTTTAGGTGGTTCTTTGAAGGTCCCCTCTGGAGCAGGGCCAGAAAGGGTAGGGGAGTGGAGACAGCAGGTAAGCAAAAGAGGACTGAGCATCATTATAAGAGCTTGGTTCTCTTCAGACGGGCAGTCTTCCCCTTGGTACCAGAACCAGCTTTCCCTGGAGCAGGGACTTTGCGCCCTGCCTGTTCGCCCCCTTTCCCTAGCACGGGGATGGGACAGAGACAGGGCTCATGACATTTTGGAAGGAGAAAAGGGAGAATGAGAGGGGGGTATGGGGGCAGAGTTTGTCATGTGAGAAGAACACGATCAATGACAGCAGCCAGAGAAGGCGAGAAGGGAAAGAGTATTCCAAGAAAAGAGCTGGGAGCTGGGGGCCGGGAGACTGCGAGGTTTTGGCGGGCTGCGGAGATGAGCTGGGTGTGAGGGAGACCCCAGAAAAGTCCCCGCGGCTCTCGGCCCCGCTGCCAACGCACAGCCAGGCGAGTCTGGAGCGAGGCGCGCTGGGCCTGGCTTGACCCCCGCCGCTCGGGCCCTCGGTGTGCGGAAAAGGACCCCCAGGTTTCCGGAGAGCCGCTCCGGGTCCGCAGCCCTGGCTCCCGCGCGTCTCAGTCAGCATCCCCACTTCTGCGAATCCCAGATGGAGCAGCCCACACCCGCCTCTCGATCCTGGGGAGAACCCACCATTCCTCTTCCGGGCGCGGGGCAGGCACGCGCGCGTCCGAGTGTCCGCGTGCAAACGCTCAGGTGCACACGCGCGCCCCGTGACGCGGGGGCGGGGCGGGGATTACCTGAGCAGGTGGCAACGCCGGGTTCCCTTACTACCGGACAGAGCTCCTCCAGGGAGAGGAGTCGTCCCCAAGACCACTCTGTGCACTCCCCACCCACCAGCCCCATCCACCCTCACCTGCCGCAGGATCAGCGAGCTCTAGCGCGGGGCCCGCCTTGTCCCCGCTCCCCTAGCCCCCGCCACGTGGCTGACCAGGTGTGCTCTGCGCGGGTCCCCCTGTCCAGCTGGAGAGGCGGGTCTCGTCCGGGCTCGGCCACCCCAGCCACGCCTTCATTCGGGAACCTCGGTGCCAGGTGGAGAGGGAGGGGCTGCTGAGATTTCCCCACCCCAAGGGTGGGGCCCGCACACCTAGCGCCTCCCAGGAGGGCTCCGCTCTACGCGACAGAGCTGCCAGGCCTGGGAGGAGGGGACGGGAATCTGGAGCCCCGGCCGAGTTACCGGGAGGGGAAGTGGGGACTCCGCTAGCTCTCAGACGTGACCGGACCAGCCACTGCCGCTGCAGCCCTCGGCCAATTCAGTGCCACCAGCTGAGGTGGCCAGCCCTGGGAAATAGGACGCGGCGCGATCCTACTCACTGCAGTTCTGAGAAATTGTCCAACCTTGCACACCAGAGTGAGAAAGGGCGGGGAGCCCGAGGGCCCACAACTCCCACACTGGCCCCGTGCCCCCCTGGGCGGGTGCAGAAGCCTCTAGGCAGGAGAGGAGACTGCGCTCCAGAGGTCCCCCCGTGCGGCTGGCTACACCACCAGCTGACCCTCAACTCGAAGAAAGTGCAACTCTTTTGCCCTTCACCACCTTCAGCAAGACTGAGAACCGACTTCCCCAGGGAGTGAAATAAGATTTCCAGGACTCCAGCTTGCAGGGGAGGGGGCGGGGGGGGGGGGGGGTACTGAATTAACATACAGAGGATTAAATTATCTCCATTTCCAATCTGGCATATTTCCTAATCCTTAAATAACTTGCTAGGCTTCCATGTGGGCTTCTGAAAACAGGAGGGCAGCTGGGAGTACTTCCCACGCCCACATGAGCCTTTGTGTGAAAATCCCTAAAAATAGAGGTTGTTCTTTTAAAAACAAAAGGGAAGGCAAAACCATGGGAACACCGACAAGAGTCCCAACATCTCCTGCTCCAGTAAAGGCTTTTTTGGTATGGAAAGATACATAGCATAAAGTGTGCCATTTTGATCATTTTTAAATGTACAATTCAGTGGCATTAATTACATTCACTATGCTGTGCAACCATCACTGCTCTTTTTTCATCACCCCAAACAGAAACTCTGCACCCATTAAGCAATAATTCTCCATCTCCCCCTTCCTCAGCCCATGGTCACCTCTAATCTACTTTTTGTCTCTATGAATTTGCTTCTTCAAGGTATTTCACATAAGCAGAATCAGACAATATTTGCCCTTCTGTGTCTGGCTTATTTCAGTTAGCATGTCCTCAAGGTTCATTCATGTTGTAGCGTGTGGTGAAACTTCATTCCCAGCAAAGAAGTTTTTAATTACCCATCTCTGCAAGAGGAAAGACTCCCAGAATAAATTACACATTAGCCGTCTGTAAACAACGGATAGATAGGTGGGCAGGATAACACTGTCGTTTTATTGGAATTGACTGTATATCCGTATACTACATCTACATGGCCAGTAGACTCATTTTTATTATTCAATTTGGGGTCACACATGACACTTTTATTTTTTGCCTTAAAAATAAAAGGTTGGTTTCCTGTTTGCTATCATTTTCTGATGAGCCTCCCTCTAAGTGTCTGTGTGAATTTTGAACAATACACATTCACTTCCATTTCAGCCTGAGCTAAAAACATTAGAAAAGGAAATCCACACTGCTGTTCATAACCACCTTTTTTGTTACTCATTACTTTCTAAATGAGAAGTTCCCTTCAAAGCTTATAAACATCTTCAAACCCAAGAACAAATGTTTGTTTATTTTCCTTATGTTAAAGCAAGAGAAACCTACCCATCTTGCTTAATGTAGATTTATCTTATAACAATGATATATTTTTTTAAAAAACCCACACTTGCTATATTTAAAAACACTACCCTTGTATATCCTTTGAATAGAACAATTCCATTTTTAACATACTACCCTATCTAACCTAGTATAAGGATGTTAACTGCATCATTAATCCGTAATAGTTAAAAAAAATTAGAAGCAAAATATCCATTAACAGAAGATTATTAAATAAGTTATGGTACAGCCATGCTCTGGCAACCAGTATTGGAAAGAATTAGGTGTTTTTATATGTACTAACATGGAACTCTGTTCATCACATAATAAGTAAAAACACCAAGTTGCAGAATAATGTGTAATTATTTTTTATAATGCAATGTATACATATATGTAGTTTGTATGGAAAAACACATCAATCTGTTAATAGTGATTATCTCTAAGGAGTGGGATTGAGATAGTGGGAGAGGAAATCTACTCTGGTGTACAAATTCTGGATTTTTAATGGTTTTTTTTTTTTTTTTTATGATCAGCACATTACTTTTGGAGTCTAAAAACTAAATAAGAAAATTAGAAGACAATGTGGGGCAGATTGTATTTTCTGAAGATGGTTACACTAACGTATCCCATCTCTTATGGTCTTCTTGCAATATGACATTAATGTTCCTTCAAAAAGAGATGGGTCTATGTTCCCTATGCTTGAGCCTGAACAGACCTTTGTGAGTGCCTTAACCAACGGTAGGAATGGAAGAAATGACACTGCTTGACTTCCTAGGATAGAATATAAAAGCAGTAGGCAGTCCATCTGGCTTCCTTGCTCTCAGATCACTTGTGCTTGGAATTCAGCCACCATGTTGTGAGGAAGCCTGGGCCACATGCGGAGGATACAAGTGGGTGTTCCCACCTATAGCCAGCATCGACTGCCAGACATGTGAGATAAGCCTTCAAATGATTCCAGTCCCCAGCTTTAAGTTCTTCCAGCTGAGGCCTCAGACATTATAGTAAGGACAAGCTGTCCTGACTGTGCTGTGTGAATTCTCCACCACAGAAACCACGAGACACAATAAATTGTTGCTGTTTTAAGCCACAAAGTTGTGGGGGTACTTTGTTATTCAGCAATAGATAGTGAATACATAATGCATCCAGCCAAGGTAAAAAAAAAAGGGGGGGGGATTTTTATTCATTTCATTGTTTGGACTTACTAATATTGCAGCCCTGTTAAATAAAAAAAGTCATAATATTGTTTTTAAACTCACTTGTTTTCCATTCAGTAACAACTCCAGCTCAAGTTGAAGTTTGTAACATTGAAGTTGTTGTTTTGTGGGCCTTACCCCCACCCACTTAGCTGCTGACGAAAGCTCCTTCACCTCTTTCCCTTCCAGTGATTGTTGCTAAGAATTGCCCTCTGTGTGAAGGCAGAAGAAACCATGTCTTGAGAAATGACCTCATTGGTCATAAAGTCTGAACTCTGAGGAAAGATCAGAGTTTGGAGACATTCAACCAAAACAGAAATGTAAAAACAGGTTGAAAACATTAAATCATGATGTAAATATGTATATATACAAAATTACCTCACAGCCTAGGCGCTGGAACCAGAGTCAGAAGGGTCACAAGAGGTGGGTCAGCTGGTCCTCTCCCTAGGCTGGACTTTACAGTCACCTGGGGGTGGTTTTACCCAGGTCTGGGGTGGAGTCTGGGCATCAGTATTTTCTCTTAATTTTTCAGGTGATTCTAAGATGCAGTCAAGGTTGAAACCCATGGAATTTCTAGCTCAGTAATTTTTGGGGCAGTTTTTGCCTCTCTCTTAAAATACTTAAGGGATAGAATATACCCTATCCACAGTGGTGTCTTACTCCAGTTATAACTTTCAATGACAAAGAGAAGTTGTGAAATATATTACTCAGGGAGCACAAGTAATTTACTATCCATCTCTCTCTTTGTAGCTGGTCATTGTGATACACCTCCCTGGGACATGCCTATTAAAAAAAAAAAAAATCACAAGACTTCTGTACACATTCAGAAAAGTTTGCTGGCTTTGAGGGTGGAGTTAGGATTTGAACATACATCTGGTTCCAGTATTAGGCTCTCTCCTGTACACAAAACGGCCTCTCTAATCCAGGTGAAGAGATAAGACAGAAAAAGGTTGAGATGTGTTTCCAGAAGTCTCAGAGGCAAGAAGGACATTTGTTTGAAGGGCCGGCAGGCATTACTGGGAGTTGGAAGGGGCGACTCGAGAGCTGCAAACCGGACATAAATACAAACCCCTCACACAGGCTGAGATCTCCTAGTTCCCAGAGAGGTGGGGGCAAGACCCCAGGAAGAAGAGTTTTGCCTTGCCTATCTGGGGTAGGGCTGAGTGGAGAGGGAGGGGCTGCCACTTCCCTGCTGTCAGGTGTCTCCAGCTCCTGTTGAGATCCTGTTTCTCCTCCAGGATCTATACTGTTTGTTGATTCTGGGAGTTTGCCCTCTGACAGGAGGAAGTCATTCTCCCTCTAGCAGCCACGTGGCATCTAGTTTGAGCCAGGACCTATTGGGACCAGAGAACACAGGAGCTGCAGAGAGAAGCCTAATGAACCGGGTCCAGTTCATGAATGACAGTGGCAGCCTTAATGGACCGTGACAACAACGCAATTAGCCTTCAGCACTTGCTTAAATACCCGATATGGAAGACCCATGGACAGATGAGAGAAGTCAGACCTGCATTTGGGTCCCAGTTCTTTCTTTCCACCATGCTCTTTGATGTGTCTGAGCCACTTCATTTCTCATTTACAACACGGAGTTAACGATAAAGCCTGCCAAGCCTACGTGACAGAGTTGTTATGAACATTCCAGAATTTTGATGAGGACTGAAATCCAGCTCCGCTGTTGTTTTCCAAATACACCATCTTTCCTCTCATTTTGAAACTCACAGGGGCAGTTTCGTGGTCCCACTGCTGCTATCCACAGGGCCTCAAACTCCCAGGCAGTGCTTCTTCTGTTGCACCCACGAGCACTTTGCACCCTCAGATGTGACTCACAGGGCCTGGCTGCTCTCTTTCAACCATATTCACCAGGTATCTGTTCCTCCCCAAGCACTGAGCCCAACACTGGCACACGATGAGGGACATGATGGCTCTGGACAGGCAGGAAATCAGATTCTCACACTAATCAGATCATGACAAATAGCCATCTATGCTGAAAGCAACTGTATGGAGGGCAAGGAGTCTGTGGTTGGGTGGGGACGTGCAGAGGGGGAGGGTAGTTATGACCTAACGGAGATCAGGATAAGCTCTTCCGTGGAAGTGATGCTGGGGCTGAAATCAGGGTGGGGAGTTAATAGGTAGAGTGTAGAGAAAACAGTCTTTGTGGCAGAAGGGGCATGACCGAGTGTGAGAATCTGAGAGCAATTTGGAAGTGGGAGAGCAGAGGATGAACTCACTGTGGGGAAGGCTGGGGCTGTAGGCAGTGGCGGTCACCAGGGCCAACGCAAGGTGCTTAGTGTTTATTAAATAGCAACTGAGAAGCTTCTGAAGGTTTTTTGCATGGTTGTTACCTGTAGAAAGGACTGGAGGTCATCAAGAGATAATGGGTAGAAACTTGTAGGAGCCCAAGCAAGACTTGAAGGTGGCTTGGCCTGTGGTTATGAGAAAGGGATGAAGGGTTCAAAGGGATTTGAGAAAGTCACAAGACCTGCCTACCATGAGTTGTCAATCTGATTGATCTGATCATAGAATATTTACTGAGTCACACCCAGCAGTAAGCATGTCCTCACATGTGGACATGGCCTTTGTTTGTTGGCTTCTTCCTTTTATTCCCATGCTACTGAGCAGGGGAAAGTGCTGGGACCGTTTGTTCATTTATGGAATCCTAGCCTCCTGTTCTTCACTTGTCATATATAGAGAAGCTCTCATTTCTCTGCAGCCAGAGAGTAGTAAGGAGCCTAGGGGGAAGTAAATGGCCCTAGAGACATGTAGTCCTGGCCACATCTTCTGGCCCATTTCTACACTAGGGTTTGGGAAACAGGTCTAACACATCAGATGCCATGTTTCTCACTAGCCACTGATGCTCACATGTGTCTCCAGTGGGAATCTTGTTTAGAAGTTTGTGGCTGAGCATAGACATCCAGTATTCTCAGGCTCCTTGATCACAGCATCATCTTAGTACCATAAAAACTCCACCATCAGGGGTGCCTGGGTGGCTCAGTCGGTTAATCATCCGACTTCAGCTCAGGTCATGATCTCGCAGTCCATGAGTTCAAGCCCCGTGTCAGGCTCTGTGCTGACAGCTCAGAGCCTGGAGCCTGTTCCAGATTCTGTGTCTCCCCCTCTCTCTGCCCCTCCCCTGCTCCCACTCTCTCTCAAAAATAAACATTAAAAAAAAAAAAAAAAAAAGGCACCACCATCATTTCTAATACCTTCACTGTTTGTGCCTTTTACCACATTTAAAACTCTTCATTCATTCATTCCTGCTTATGGGTAAGGCACTGTTCTATACTGTGAATAAAACACCACCAAGAATCTTTTCCTGATGAGCAATTAATTTTGAATTTTTCTGAAATATTACTAAAAACACTTAAGGTAAATAAATCTAACTTGCATGAAAGGCCAAACATCACATACCATCAAGCAGCTGTTCCCGTTTGGTGTATACTCAGTATGGCAAACACCATATAGTCACTAAGGAGGAAAACAAAGGAGATAGCAATAACTGGAGAGAAATGGTGAAAAATAAATTTAAGAGAAAAAGGTGAATGAGCAGGCCAGGCCCACCACACAGACCTGTGTCCCTTCCTCCTGCCTGGTGAAGCTGGCTGCAAAATTCCAACCTTACTGTTGGCTTTTTGCCTCATGGGCAGTCAGGTTCTTGTTCCTGATTAACCAATAGCTTGCAATGGAGTAGTTCAATATGTTCTTACTTTTGTAGGATATTTTTGCCTCTTTTTCCCCCCTGCAAGCTTACTGACTTTTAAAAATTCACTGCAATATACATCATTCTCAAAAATGTTGCATCCCTTCCAGGGTCTCTGAAAATGGAATCTCTTCCACCCACCTAACTAGCTTTTCCTTGCCGGTCAATAAAATCCAGACAAACCCACTCATACCTCCCAATTTTTTGAAAGAGGATATTGTCATCAAGTCAGGAATTTATCACATGCTCTGCTTTATAAGAAATGAAGCTTCCAACACTTGTCCAATTCTGCTCTAGCTCCCCTTTGTGCCACTTCTAAAATATGAACTAGGAAATGTTTAGTGCTTTATAGTTTACAAATCATCTCAAATGACTTGATATTGACAGCAATTCCGAAAGAACTTTTATTATCTCCTTACAGATAAAACATCAAGGCTCAGGAAGGGTAAGTGACATGAACAATGTTACACAGACAGACCAAGGGAGAACCACCACTTGTCTCTTTGATTCTCTCTTGCTCATTCTGCTTCTTAACCTGCCCATGCAGCTTGTAGAATCTCATGACCCTACACCCCTGCAGTCTCACAATACTCAAGAAGATCACATAAAGGTCATTTAAAGCTGTCCCTTGCAGCACTGGCTATGCCACCTCTGAGCACCACCATCTGCTCTCAGATCGTGAGGGCCAACTCAGCAAACTGCACAGCACAACTTCTCTCAGTGCATGTTGCCAGCGAAGCCGAGAGTGGTTCTGAATGTGTTTGCTCAGTTGTATCCTCTTTCTGCCATTTCATTTTGTGCTCTAGCAATCAGTCTTAACTCTCATTATCAACACGACAACAGTTGTGGGACAGTGCTGGAATTCCCATAAAGAAACAAAGGAAAACTGTTATTCAGGAGGTTTAAGGGTAAATTTCATAGTGGTCCAAACACCTTGAAGGAAACAGTCAAGGAAAAGAGAATGTAAGATAATTAGGGGTTAGTGGAAGTTATTTGACTTAAAGAGCATCATAAACATAATCATAGCTGGGAGTACTGGCTCATGTGTGACTCAAATGATTTAAACTAGTATTAATACCACTCCATGAAGACTGTGGTCGAATGACTAATTAGCACCGGTTCAGTTAGCTCTCCTATTTCCAGGAAAGCATCCTCCAGAATCCATTTCCAACTCCCCACTAAGATATAGGTACCCCTCGGGTTCACGAATCCCTAGAGCACATTCATTTCCCACTCCTGTAACAGGTACATTCCTTCTGAACAAAGGCTAGTCTCATTTCCACAGTCCAGGTTTGAATTTTATCCGTGAGTTTGGTATTTTAATTAGGCAATATTTTTAACGTTATTTCCACTTTATTTGGCCTGTATATATTTTCTATCTTCTGCAACCAATTTATTAAAATTATGTTCTCTAGAAAACTGTCCTAAAGAAATCTACTACTTACCCATTTGATGAGGCCTGAGGTATTTAGCTACACAGCACAGCATCCAATACATCTTATGCTTTAATAATCTAATGTACAGTACCACACCCTGCAACTACCACCACCTCAAAAACCTCTCAGATGCCCAAATAAAGATGTTAATAGACTTAACCATTTATGTGCATCTAGCACAATGCTTGTTCCTTAGCAGGCGATGGATCCTGAATACGAGGCCCCAGCAAGTAAGAATTCAAATCATTAGAAACATAAGTACCATCACAGGTAATAATACATTTCTTTGGCTCCCTTGGCCACCTTAACACAAGCATGAATTTCAGAATCTTACTATGAACGGGAGCAGCTAGGGAAAATTAAGTTATGATTTTAAGAGTTCACCTGAATGCGTAAATATGCAAAAACTCAAAATGTTCTCCATTTTTCCATTCAGGTCCATTTCTAAACTTGGGTTTTTCCAGTAGTTTGAAAATCACTTTGAAAATGGTCATTCTCATTTATAGGATCACATTTCACATCCTAGCTCTTACACATATGCACATCTGCATGGGTGTGTGCATAATGTTTTACTATAAATGTCCTTTTAAAGACATTTGAAAATGACAAGAGGAACTAAAAATTTTACCTTTAGTGCACTTAAACTCTTCTGCTCCATTGACTCTTTATAAGCCATCAAATGGATATAGTTTATCCTAATACCTTTTCAGGCTGGGGGTGGGAGGGAAAGAGAGACAGGATAGCCAGCAGTCTGCAAAAAAGTAAATTTCTATCCAAACATAATCATAGAAATCTTCATACTCCTTTTGTGCATGACAAATTGTCAAGTAAGACTCTATGATAACATTAACTCAAGTGACTTCAATTTCATTTTTTCTTGTAATCTTCAGAAGGTAGAAGTGTCATGTAGAGTATATATCTCCCCACCCCTCTACCTACCATTTCTAACCATTCAAGAAAAACTGAGATCTAGGAAATGGATTAATAGACTATCAGTGGTATTATTATGTATGGTTACTTAAAGCACCATGCTAATAAAGCCAGGGTCCTAGGATTAATCTCTGCAAAGGCCATTAGTTTATATTGTTCCAAGGACCTGGACTGCACTCCTAACTGCAGACAGCTTTCTTACAATGTGTCACAAGACAGGGGATTGGCAAGGTGGTAAATGGATAAAAACAAAACTGTCTTCACTAATAGGGGGTAAAAACCCACATATGATGGGTTTACAGACTCTTACCCATAAAGAAAAAACAACAACACATAATTTTTAAACCTATGTTAAACATATTTCAAGTCTACAATATTGGACCGTAACATTTGACTCCTAAATTTTAGAACTGCCTATACATTCTACACAAAAGTACAGTAAAGTTCCTGCTGATGGTTACTCAATTTGTACAAAAACTGTGAATTCCATACAGACATCCTTCTCTTTTTAATATTAATCTATGCACCAGTTTTTAAATATTTACCATTAGTTATTTGGTTCAGAATATTGTGAAAAAGTCAGCTAGGAAATTATTCATAAAACTGTATTCTGTATTTTTTTTTATTTTTCAAACAGCAAGTGTCCACATTTAAAATGCAGAATTTGCAAATATAAATTAGTCTAATAATTCAATTAAAAATAAAACAAAACAGCTTCCTTTAGTATCACAATACATAAAATGGTATTATAAACTCCAAGTGGCAAGGTTAACTACATGACAACAATGCCAGAAGCTGTGAAACTCATTAAACCACGTAATGAATAGGTCAGTTTAAAGAACATTTCTATGTTCCATGACTATGCATGAAACAAGCTTTCATGTATTATAAAGGCTCAGCAATTCATTCATGGCATAATACGGGGTCAAGCAAGATTTTATTTTTACAATGACAATTAAAAAATGCATTTAAACAAACAGAAGTCCTCCCAATTGTTTGAAAACAATTCTCTTTGGAGGGTAAAATATATTTTAAAACACACTGACTTACCAAATTTCAATTGTCAGGCTGCTGACTACTGAGCAAAAATTTGTATTTAAAAATATCACAAATATCTTTAACAGTGAAAATTTCAATGTGGTAAGTTTCATTGCAAAGTAATTTTCACCTGAGTAGATTTTGAAATTTAGTGCTCATATATTTGGGGGGAGGTGGGGAAGGAAAGACCCACTTGTCCAAGATACTAAGTTTATAGTGGATTCCTTCACATAGATAGACCAGAGGGTTGAAGAAACATCTGCTGTGACCTTCCCAGGACACATGATGCCCCTTTCTCCTGGAAATTTGTTCTGATATTACGAATTCTCAGTATCCATAATATTTCCACTTAGTTACCCATTCAAGCATAGCAACCCAATTGAGTTTTATACAACAGTGTCTATAATATGTACAGGTTTAATTATGAATAGGAAATAGAAAATAAAAATTTACAGTGATTGAGAAAGGGTCAGAAAATGGGATAGGAAAAGTAATACTGTATAATCAGAATATCCTATTATCCTACCAGTTTTAATGACAGGGTTTTTCCTTTATTAGTTGAAATACAAAGAAGGCATAGGGGATCCCAGGAAAATAACACTATATATCAGAAAATTCAACGTGCTCCACCATAAGGATTTCCATCACACATTTAATTTCTTCTGTACAATTTTTATAAATGTGTTTTTCTTTTCAAAATCGTCAGATTTCCAGATTAAATTCAGCACTACACAGTATGCCCTTGAAGTAAAATGAGGTTACCTGCTTTATTTGGATACCAAGTTCCCTTCCAGACAGCATTAAAATAAAGACAAGACTACACAGATAAAATCCAGTATAATTCAAATCCAACAATGAAAAATTCCCCCCATATTGTTGCAAAATTCATTCTACTGAAATGCTTTGCTACAATAATAAAAAGCATACATTACATATAAAAGATACCAGTGTACTAAAAAGTGACAGAAGTGGACTAGCAAATCCTTCAAAGCACATTATATAAATGACTAGCATTTAAAAACATTTCTCCTATAAAATGTAGGTCATATACATTTATAAATTGGCGGTTTTATTTCTAAAGCAGTGATGTGTGTGTTCAAATAGTTAGCTGTTCTGTACAGTATAATATCTACTCAATTCAAACTACAATAGGTTTGTCTTTCTTTGTATTGAAGTTGAATAAATTCATCTGTTCAGCTGAGAAATCAAGCTTGAAAAATACATATCTAAAAATCAAAGTAGAAAGTTTAGAATTACTGAAATGTAGCTATGAAATATGAAGAGAACTATGTCACAATGGAGCTGAAGTCACCTCAAAACTTATGGGCTTGAATCTAAAACAGAAACAAATATTAAATCCAAAGCAAACCACAAAGTTAGGTAGCAGTACAGAAGCAGGAAAAAAAACAAAAAACAAACAAAAAAAAAAACCACACCCCCTTCCTTCAGTGTGATGGGCACTAAGTTTTGCGGTCTTCCTCCATCTTGCAGAAGAGTGGTAAGGCCATTCAATGCTTAGTGAAAGTGAGTACAGATGAAGTCAGATTTAGCCTGTCTCCCCTGCAACTTCAATTATGCTGTGTAAACAGTGTTATGTTCCAGTAGGAGGAACAATGGAATTTACTTATAAAAACTGATTAAAGATAATCATTATTAAATGAAATAAGGAGAATAACTCTGAAATGTTTTTAGAACTTTCCTGATGCTACTTGTACAGTTAGCACTGCTATGTATTATTGCTTACGTACAGTACAACATCATATGCCTTCTAACATAAAGCAGTACTGTGATTTGTTTGTACATATTTACAGATTCTTAAAAACAAGCTGTAAAAACATTACATACTTTCAGACAATACAAATTAGCACATTGGTACTCACTTCAAAACAAATGGAATGCATAACATTAATAAACATCATAAAGGAAGACTCACATAAAAGTCCTTGATTGTCAAGACACGTTTATATATAAACTCTAACTGTGCAGAATTAAAGATTCAATCATAGGTACATCCTTATTTGATGAACCGTATTTACAGCATGGTATTGCATAAAAAAATAAAATAATGTTTACAGGGTTTTACTTTTTTATCCATTGGATTAAAGAAAGCAACAAACACAACAAGAAATGTTTGTCTGCTTTAGTTTGTTTCCTACCAACGTTTAAGTGAAAAAAGGAAACACGGTTTTATTTGCAGAATATAGCAAAACAACTGGAAAATTATTTCCCTGAAATAAAGCAATTTGAAACGGAAAAAGTTTAAATTAAATTGCAGTGTCAAAAAGTTTCTCATTGATTATAATAGTGCTTCTTCAAGTAATTATACTGTGAAAAAACAAGTTCTAGTTTAAGATGTTCTATGTCTAAGAAATGCGGTACTACAGTAATGCCTACTTTTAAAGTTTCCCGGCTTTTTTTTTTTTTTTAAACAGCCCTTTAAAAACCCAAATTGATAAAATGAAAGAAGTGGCAAAAGATCTAACCTAGCTGGCACTTTGCAAGTTTCTCTCCCCTGTGGTAATGAAAGCCTACCCTGAGCACAAGACCTCTTTTGCCTGTCAGAAAGGGAAAATTACCCGACCACTGACAGTCCTCAGCCAGAGCTAAAAGGATGGATTTGTATGGTATCAAACAGAAAATCTGCAAGTACATCCAAAAGATTTAAGAGCCACTCAAATATTCTGAACCAAATGAATATGTGTACAATAAGAAGTCAAAAAAAAAAAAAAAAGCTTTACAAGATGTTCAACAGAGATTACCTCATCTAACCTGATCTGCTTCCAATCTTCAAACAGGAGAGTAGGTCCTAAGTGCAAAAGCATACCTCCCTTACATTGACCAAAAGTTTAATGGTATAAGAGCATGTTTTAATGGAACACTTTGCTAACTGAAATGAAAAACACAAATTGCAGAAGGATTATCTCATATCCTCAATATTCTGATCTACAGCAGCACATAAAGGCTACTTACTTTTTACTATTAATGCCCAGATACAAATTAAGTAACTTTCTAAAGCAAAGTGGGGAAACCCAAACTGTTGAGATGTTTATCCTATGATGATAATACAAGGTAATTCTGGTAGGCATTTAGAATTTCACAGTAAGAGAGCCACAACTACTATACTTAAATGGTACGTCAATAACTTATGTCAAAGTATCAAATGCTTACAATGTGGTAGAAAAGTCTGCCATTATGTATATTTAAAGAAAGGTGCCAAAGACAGGAATGCAACACCTGAAATTTTGCTTGCGTAACTACCATTTTCAAAGGCCTGCCTTCCTTGGCTTACCCTAACTGCTCAGCAGTAGAGTCACACTCTAAAAAAACTGTGCTGGTGATATTAAAACAAACAAAAACTGTATACTATACCAGGACTGAACAAGCTGTTGAAGAACAAAATTTTTGACCAGGCTCAAAAAAAGAAAAAGAAAAAAGGAAAAAGGAAAAAGGAAAAAGGAAAGAGAAAGAGAGAAAGAGAGAAAGAGAGAGAGAGAGAGAGAGAGAGAGAGAGAGAAAGAGAAAGAGAAAGAAAAAGAGAAAGAGGAAGAGGAAAAGAAAAAGAAAAAGAAAAAGAAAAAGAAGCAGAAAAAGAAGCAGAAAAAGAAAAAGAAAAAGAAAAAGAAAAAGAAAAAGAAAAAGAAAAAGAAAAAGAAAAAGAAAAAGAAAAAGAAAAAAGAGAAAGAAATCAACTCAGGAAATAAATGCCTATTATCAAATAACAGTATGAGAAAAATATAAACACCTATATAGCGTGAGCACAGTTCCATTTTTCACATCTCACCTGAATAGAGCCTTCTTGCAATTGCATGATGTATAACACAACACACACTATTCTTCAAAGTCAGTAATGGCAGAACTTAAACATCTACCTCAGAGAAGTCTAAAATTCTTGAAAAGTTTGGCAGCAAAGAAAGCTGTCAAATAGGAAAATTAATATTTCAAGCAAAGCTTAATAACCAACGTACAGAGGAAACCACATTAAACATAATTTATATTCATTGTCATAAAACACCAAAATATTCAAAATAAATGTAAAAGATGTTAAGGGTTGATATTTTCTTTGTTCCCTTTATGAGAACAGTCTTGGGATAACATTAAATAAAAGAAACAATAATTTAAATGTGTAACATTCTATACTGAAACAAAGACTGCAGATCTATAGGGCCAATATAAAAGTTAAAGTGGAAATTAGCAACTATAAAGTTTCACCTTCCAAGAATATTAATTTTAGAGTATCACTGGTGCTACATCAGTATGTGCATTGTGACAAACATGGTGGAAATTAAAATAAGCAAAAAAGTTGGAACAAATTAAAGAGGATAATAAAATCAATAGAAGTAATGTTATTTTCCAAAAATTAAAACTGTCCAATGTGTAACTCAAACCATCATTCTTTAGAAAAGTATACATATGTGTATATATAAAAGCACTATTTATGGTACCATGCTGTATTATTTTAAGACAAAGTATATATATATATATATATATATTAAAAAAAAAAAAACATTCGTGGTATAAGGATAAAGTCTGTAGTTTATTTAGATTTTGAAATGCAACAAAAAGTTTCCGATCACTCATCTAGCTGAAAAAGAAATTGTAGTTACTAGAATTAGTAAACACTTTTGGTTTGTAAAATTGTAATGAGCAGTGTTCATTAAAAAGTAATTCAAGATAAAATAAGCAATTAAAATGCCCATTTCTTTAGTTTCTCTGGATACTGTTTAATTATCCAATCTATCAAGATTCTAGAAAGAGAAGGATTAAACCAGGTTTTACAGTTCCAAAGATATCCAATTTCCTTTTATTGCCAAAAATTAAAACTGTCAATTATGAGATGATTATGACACAACCATATCAAACCTAAAAATCTAATTTTTTTTTTTACTTTGAGAAATCAAAAATACCAAATAGATTCTAAGTGCTCTATGTTAACTGAAGTGTATATGTAAAGTAAAATACAATTAAGCTTTAAAACGTGGAATATACATTTTGTGTAAGCATTATGTTCTTGGGAATGTAATCTACAGAATATCTTTTTACTAAAACTTCAAAACCTTGATACCTGCACATGAAAAATCATAAAAAATATCTAAGTACAACTGTACAAAGAAACTGACACCAATATGCATACTTCCATTGAGAAGTGAATGCTTCAACAGTTACGTATTTTGGTAAAAGTTTTGAAAGTATGCATATTTTAAAAGTAATTAGGCTTTTAAATAGTGGAGTCTTAGACTATCAGATTTTTATTACTTTCTTTTCTCAAAAAAAAAAACATGTCAATATAATGCAAAATGAAAATCAAGGGTATATGGCATATCATTCTTTTTAAACGGTGGTTTCTTGGTTTCTTTTTTTCCTCCTATAGGACACACTAATTTATTTAAGCCATAATCTCTTGACATTTAAACTCTGAAGTTCACTCTGTCTGTAAAGTATACTCAGATTCCCTGCTGAAGTGCAATGACTATGCTGAAAAACTTAGAAACAGTATGAGTAAATTTCACACAATTACTAATCTCCTAAGAATGTACAATGTTATCAATTAGGAAACAATTGTGCGAAAGTCTTTTTTTTTTTTCCTTTTAAACTCGGTGTAGGTGGAATAGCAAGTTTCTGTTCTAAAACAAGTAATGCATTGCTTCTATAAAGGTGACAACATGTAAGGCAGTTCAAAGAATGCTGACTAACCAAACAAAATGCAGTTATTGGATTATCTTGCTATTCATATCAGCTTAACTTGTTATAACGCATTGCTCTTAAATCTGTACAGCACTCCATTTACACAGAGTAACCCCACTCTTGATTAATCTGTTCTAAAGTGCCAGTATTATTTACACTTTTTTTTAGCCAAAGGTCTGGCCAGTTGTAGCATCAGGTGAAGATGTCATCCCAGCTCTATTATCATTTACATTCACCAAGGGAAATTCTGGAAATTCAGCACTTGTCCCTGGTCCCCGAAGGTTCACCTGTCCATTGGCAGTGCTAAACTGAGTAGCTATTCCAGCTCTTGATCCATGATATGGAGCGCGGAAGGGCTGTTCAAAGGAGCTCATTTGGTAAGCTTGGTGGACAGGCTGAGCCTCAGCTTTTTTCTGAGAAGTCACTTGATCCAAAAAGTCCTGTGTTGATGTGGCAGAAGCATGGTTTGTCTCATCACCTGAAAAGGGAAATGAGTGCTGTGAATCACCAACTATTAGTCCAAAGTGGGACTTATCTGGAGTTGTTCTTAGTGGAGAATTCATTCCTGATCGAAAGCTATTGATGGGCATGGCTGCATAGACTTGCTTGTCTATGGAAGAGAATGCTGGCTGATTTGGAAGGGTCTGGTTATCAGTCACAAAGTTAAGGCTCGGGCTATTCAAATAGGCATCATTTTGGCTAGTTCTGTCCAAAGCCTGCTGCAGAAACTTTGAGTATTCCTGCAACATGTTGGCTTTATCTGATGAGGATGCTTGGGAGCTTGATCCAACATTCTCTGCCTGGGTGACCTCAGGTACTTCTGAAGAATTTATTGATATGCTAGAAGTCACCTCAGTGTCTGCAACACTGAATGATATCTCATGCTGTCCATTAGCTTTATGAGAGTAATGATCCAAGAGAGTCTGCAGTACCTCATCTGGAATAACATTTTTGTCATGGTTACTCTTAATCTCCACATTCAGTGCCTGTGAATCTAGTATGGATGCCGTAGTACTTTCATCAATGACACTTGCCACAGCTGCTTGTGTTACAGAAGGCTGAGAAGCTATGGTGCCCACATTCAGCGCATACTCCCTACTATTGTTACTTGCTGCTTGAAGGTATCGTTTCTTCTTCAAAAACTGCATGGCATCATCATAATTAGTACTACTGTGCACAGGTTTACTGGGCCCCTCCTGCAAATTATCGACCTGATCAATATCAGCATTGCCCTCTGAGTCCAGTAAAGCTTGTTTATCCACAAGTTCAAAAGCATACTTTGACACTTTGCTCTCTTCATATGTGGATAAGGGAGAAATTGTTTGATTCTGCTCCAATGGCTGCTTCAGACTTCTCTTACTATTAATTTTTTTGAGAACCAACTTAGGTGGATGTATTTCTCCTGATGCATCTTCTAAATGTGATCCCCCAACTGAAGAATGTGGCATTTCAACAGCATACTCTGCCACCATATACTCATCTTTTACTTTAGTACTTGAAGAATAAAGGGGCAGGTAATCATTTTTGTCTTTCTTCAGGTCAGATTTGTCCAAAGCACTTTCTTTGTCCATCCCAGATGATTTTTTCTCAGTTTTCTGCCTTTTCTTTTTTGGCAGTGAGTTATCTTTTGGTGATGTAGAAAAGCCAGAATCTTCCTCAGATGTCAGAAGGCCACCTTTGATGGCACATCTGTTTAGCTTTTTGTCATGATTTTCATGGCACATACGTTTATGTTTCAATACACGATCTGTTCTGGAAAAATACTGTCAAATTCAGATTTCAGCAGTGAGTTTTTGTTTTAGTTTGTGTTTTTCGTCAAGCAAGAAAAGAAAAGAAAAAAGTAATTAATATAAAAATAGACAGAAGCAGAATAATATAAGCAAATCCAAATGAATTTGTTGAGTCGTTTGCCAATTATAATCTAATCAACAGCAGTTGGGAGGTTCTTCAAACAGTTCTAGTAGTGACATTTTCTAATTTACTAGAATGATTTTATAATTTAATTTAGGATAGAAGAATTTCAATGTCCATCATACCTCAGCAAAATGGTTAAAAAAACAAACATTTTAAACCACCCCTTACCTGTAAACAGTATTCACACTGGTAAGGTTTTTCTCCACTATGAGTTCTCTTATGCCTTTCCATGTGATATTTTTGTATGAATCTCATACCACATTCATCACAGCGAAATGGTTTTTCACCTAGCACATGATATAGAAAGTTTAAAACAAAACAAGTGTTATGACAAAAACTCTACCCCTATATTAAATATATCTTCCAATTTAATTTGTAAAAAATATTTTGCTTTGGGGTGCCTGGGTGGTTCAGTTGGTTAAGCATCCGGCTCTTGATTTCAGCTCAGGTCATAATCTGTTTGTGAGATGGAGCCCTGAGTCAGGCTCTGCGCTGACAGCATGGAGCCTGCTTGGGATCCTCTCCTCCCTCTCTGCCCCTCCCCAGCATGCGTGCTTGTGCATACTCTTCCTCTCTCTCTCAAAATAAATAAACAAACATTAAAGAATATTGTGCTTTATAAAAATAAAAGATTGGCATGTGCCATTGGGAAGAAAAGACTGAAAGCAGGCATACTCAATTTCCCTGCCTTTCTATTATGTGTGTACATAACACACTCTCTGGAGAGACAAACAGTACCAGGAACTTACAGCAAGATGGACATGGTTTTAGTAAGAGTGGTTGAAGCTTTTAATCTTTTTTATTCAATCATACAAAATACTATTTTAGAAAATTTTTTGAAAAAAGAAAATGTTACCCATACATAGTCCAACACAATACTTGCATACACCTTTTCAATTCTTCATTTCTTTTCAACAAATATTTGTGGTTAAATGAAATCTGAATCCTAGGAAATAGTCTTAAAAATCTAATTCATTAAAACATAAAAAGTACTTAAATTACAGACTAAATTTCAAAAGGTTTGTTTATAACTGATCACTTTTCTCAACTCAAACCAGAATTTCTCAGGCCCTTTTTTTGGCGGGGAATGAATCAAACCAAGTACTGGTCACCAGACACATAACCCCGGCTTCCACCCCCTCCATTTTATGTTTTAAAGTGTCATAAGGACTTTTTGGCTGTAAGGAACCATTACTATGGAGATCTAAAATAGTTTTTACTGATAAAACCACAGTAAACAGAAGGGTGTGATAATAAGTTACCTTGAATAGTATGTTTTTGGGAAGCAACTGTTTCTATCTTTCATACATTTGACAAAATTTTATGGAATACTTGCTCTCTAACCCATAACCCTGCTGCAGGTGATTAAAAGTGTAAGATTCATTACTTGTCTTCAAAGAGCTTGGGAAAACAAGACGCACACATTAGACAGACAACTAACTAATAAAACTATGTCCAGCTCCAGTTTACTTTTACAACGTTTTATCGCACTACCTTTCTTCTTAAAACTTTTCCTCCAGCCAAATCAAAATACCTACCATCTTGTGCTTTTCTACCTCTGCTACAATTCACACTGCTCCTTTACTCAAGAATGCCTACCCCTGTGTGTTCAGGCGCTACATTCCCTTCAAGTTCCAACCCAAATCTTCTGAGATCCTTTGCCCTATTCTTTCAAGGAAAAGTATCTTGATCTTCTTTAAATTTCCATAGAACTAACTTCATCTGTGGCTCTCCTATGGCACTCATTAATTCATCTCTAATTATTTTGTACATCTCTATTCTACAAGATCACATTTAAGGGCAGAATCTGAGCCTAAATTATCTTTATGTAGCTCAAAATATTTTGTGCACTTAAGTGTCAAATGAATGGCATAAATGATTATTATAGTGGATTACTAGTGGGAAAAATGTTACTGAGCTGGTATGATTTGGAAAAGCTTCTTGCCGGTGTTAGAATTTAAAGTGAATAGCACTTAAAGAGACTGTGTATGTAATTAAAGCCAAAGAAAGAAAATGTAGTGGGAAACAACAGAGAAACTAAGGGTTTAGTTACTATAAAAGGTCTAGGAGAAATGGTGCCTAGGAGAATATTAATTTAATTTGGTGACAAGTAAATTATTTGAAACTTTCAAGAATGCAACTTCTGTAATTGCTATGGAGTTACCAAATTTTAGGGCCGAAGGGACCTTGTGGTAGCTTTCAAACTGTGCCATT
The DNA here is from genome assembly GCF_018350215.1 of Panthera leo. Taxonomy (NCBI): domain Eukaryota; kingdom Metazoa; phylum Chordata; class Mammalia; order Carnivora; family Felidae; genus Panthera; species Panthera leo. The sequence goes on from NC_056687.1 coordinate 70,414,595, forward strand.
GGGGGCTCCACAGAGACCCCCAAAGGCTGATGCTGTTGTGGCAAATGGCTCTAAGAGTGCCACCCAGATTTCAGGACAGAATAGTTCCACTTCTATGTAATAGGGTTTTGAGTACGGACTTCAACGGTTCAGAGGCTAGATTAAGATTAACACAACTAATCAAGACCAATTCATTTATTCCACAAAACAAAGAAATAATCGAAGCTGGGAGAGAGGATAACTTATTAAGAAAATTTGGAAGTGAAAGAAATGAGGAAAAGGAGATGAGAAGTAATAATTAGGAGGCAATCTATTTAAGAGCAAGTAGTGTTAGAGACTGAAATTAATTTATTTGAAGGCAGAAGGGAAAGAGCCAGTGAAGGAGAGAAATGGAACACTGAACTAAGATTAAAATGAAATATTATCATTAATAAAAGAACAAGATCTCAGAGGACTTAAGATGAAAAGGGAAGGAGAGTGCAGATTATATTTTAGAATAAAAGAAAAAAACAGTTGCATGTTTTGACACAGAGAATGTAGATGATAAGAGTTTATTGAGCTCACAAGTGAAAGTCACTTCTCAAAAGTGAGAAAGGATAAAAGAGAAAATCAGTGGACTGATAAGAATTCATTTAATGCTGCACGATATTCATGGACTGGCAGACTTAATACTGTTTACGACGGTTAATACTCTCCAAGCAGATCTACAAATTCAAAGCAGAAATTGAGAACCTGATCCTAACATTCATTTGGAAATGCAAGGGATCCAGAATAGCCAAAACAATCTTGAAAAAGAAAAACTAAGTAGGGAGACTCACACTTCCTAATTTCAAAACCTACTACAAAGCTACAGTAATAAGATAGTGTGGTAATGGCATAAGGATAGACATAGATCAAGGAATAGAATTGAGAATCCAGAAATAGATCTTTACATTTATGGTCAACTGATTCTCAACATAGGTGCCAATACACTTCAACGGGGAAAAAATCGTTTTGTTTTTTTTTTTTCAACAATGATGCTGGACCAATTTGACACTCACATAAAGAATAGAGTTGGACCCCTACCTCGCATCATATACAAAACTAAACTCAAAATAGATCATAGGCCTAAACGTGAGAATGAAAACTATAAAACACTCAGAGGAAAACATAGAAATATCATGACCTTGAATTAGGTAATAATTTCTTAGATATGACACCAAAAGTCCAATCAACTAAACAAAAAATACAATGAACTTCATAAAAAATGTTTAATTCTTCAAAAAACACTATCAAGAAGGTAAAAAGAAAAAAGGTATAGCTCCTGTGGGAAACAGTCTAGCAACCCCTCAAAATGTTAAACACAGACAATTCTACTCTATGTACATACCCAAAGAAATAGAAAACAACGACTCACTCAGATGCTTGTACCCCAATGCTCACAGAAACAGTATTAAGAACAGCCAAAAGATGGAAACAACCCAAGTGTCCATCAGCAGATGAATGGATTAGCAATATGTGATATATACATACCATGATATATTATTCAGCCATAAGAAGAAATGAAATTCTGATACATGCTACAACATGGGTGAACCTTAAAGAAATTATGCTAAATGAAAGAAGCCAGACACAAAAAAGACAAGTATTGAATGATTCCACATAGATGAGGTTATCTAGAATAGGCAAATTCACAGAGACAAAAGTAGAATAGAGATTACCAAGGCCTGGGATAGGGAGGAAAGGAGAGTTGTACTGCTTAATGGTTAGAGGTTTTCATTTGGTCACATAATATTTTAAATGTACTTCATGCCACTAAATTGTATGCTTAAAAATGATTAAAATGCTCAACTTCATGTTGTGTTGTTTTTTTTTTTTAAGTGAAAAGATAACTTCTGGAATGGGGTAAAATATTTGTAAATTATGTACCGGATAAGGGATACGCATCCAGTATATGAAATGAACACTTACAACTCAACAGTTAAAAAGACAATCTAAGAATAGGCAATAGATCTGAATAGACAGTTCTCCAAAGATATGCAAACAGTCAATAAGTACTTGAAAAGATGCTCATCATTGTTCATTAAGATAATGCAAATCAAGACCACAATGATATACTTCACACCCAATAGGAAAGTTAAAATAAAAAAGACAATCACAAATGTTAGCATGGATGTAGAGAATCTGCCCATATTTTCAAGACATATTTGTAGTTTCATCTTTTACATTAAATCTGATATATCTGGGGTTCATCCTGAGGTCCAGATGACTATCTAGTTTTCCCAACACCATTTACTGAAAAGTTCCACTTTTTTCGATCACTTCTTTAATCAAAATCATATACTAGTAAGTTCCATGGGTCTATTTCTAAACCTTCTATTCTGTTCCATTGGTCTAACTGTTCATAAGCCAGAAAGAAAATGTTTTATGACTTTATAATACATTTTATCATCTGGTAGGGCTAATCCCCCTCATTGCTGTTCTGGTTTATCCACTTTCCATATTACTTCAAAATTATCTTGTCTAGTAACTGCAGTAGGAAAGGGAGAGCTGCCTGAAATGTTTACGTTAACTTATTAAAATATTGGTATCCCTGGGCAGCTGGGTGGCTCAGTTGGTTAGATGTATGACTTCAGCTCAGGTCATGATCTCTCAGTGAGTTTGAGCCCCGAGTCTGGCTCAGTGCTGACAGCTTGGAGCTTGGAGCCTGCTTCAGATTCTGTGTCTCCCTCGCTCTCTGCCCCTCCCCCACTTGCACTCTGTCTCCCTCGCTCTCTCAAAAATGAATAAACGTTAAAAAAAAATTTTTTTTAATTGGTATCTTTTATGATGTTGACCTTTCTTACCACTAAATAAATAAATAAATAAATAACCAACCAACCCGGGGCGGGGGGGTGGGGTGGGGGGGGAACAGGGAAGGGGAAATATGTCCTTCCATTTCATCAAGTTTTGTTTTGTGTCAACAGTGTTTTAGTGATTTCTTCATATGGGATATCCCACATTTCTTATTGTTGATACTGTAAAAAAGGGTGTTTTCTTCTGTTATATCTTCTACTGTGGGTGTGTATATACAAAGTGTATGGTTTTCTATTTTACTGAATTTACTAGTTTGCAATAATTTTTCATTGACACTCATGGGTTTTTCAAGTATGCAATAATATTGGTTGCAAAAATTGGTTTTTGGCCTGTAATATATTTTGTGTGTATGTACTTTTGCTGGCTATTATTCTCAAATATTATATTAAAAAGTAATGGTAACAGGGTTATTAACAGGGGGATCAGGTGTGGTGGGGGAAGTAATGGTGATAATGTGCTCTGTATCTTACTCCCGACTTTGGTACTTTGTTATGTCTTTTGAAAGGAAATAAAAAATAAAATGACTGATACATAATTTCTCTAAGAATAAAATTAACACATAGAAAATCCTTTTACTGCTTTTCCCCTTGAAAGCCAGGGCCCCTCTACTAGAAAAGACAATTTATGCAGCGTTTGAGTAATTTCAAGATTAGAAGAAAAAGCTTACTTAAAAAATAAGAAGTTTATAAATACTATTTTCAATTCAGGAAAGCTGTAACATGGGGAGGAAAAAACAAGGTGTTCTGCTAATGGTAATCTCCAATACCCAAGAAGCCTCGGGTTTCTCTTCTAATGGTTATCCACTGAGACCACAAATTCTTCGCACTGTGGTGTTTCTCCCTGGTAACTTTAACACTGCACACATTGAGCTACTTACGGGTAAGAATTCTTACTCTAATATATGAGTAATTGTTGGGCCAAATGATATACAAGCATTAAGGACATAAACTTTATGCATAAAGTAGCTCACTGTGGACTGACATATTAATCTGATTGTTAGCAGTTTCAACTATGCCTCTTCTTCCTCTTCAAACCATTCCCATCTGGCTTTTGCACTTATTTCATCAAATGGTTCTTGCACATCACCTTCAAGTTATCAAATTCAACCAAATCTTTTCAGTTAACTTAGTAGACCTCTCAATAGCATTCAACTCAAGTGATCCCTTTTTTTTTTTTTTTTTAAATTAGCTTTCTCTTTGGCTTCCTTCTATGGCAGCCATGCTCCTTAGGCATCTCCACCTGCTCCCAGCTCACCTTCTTCCCTCCACCTATGAAATGTTTTAGTTCTTTAAGGCTTCCTCCTAAGTTTTTTGCTTTTTCTTTCTTTTTATTTGGCAAGAAGGGAAACTCATCTACTTCCATCGCTTTAATTACACTTAAATCTGAGTTGCAAACCCATACATCCAAACTGCATACTCAACAAACATATCCACTTCCAGAACACCTGGGGATCTCAAATACATCATATCCCACACTAACCTTGTGATCTTCAACCCACAGCTTAGTCCTTCTCTTGATTCCTTATTCATATGGATGGCACTCCCATTCATCCAGTTTTGCACCCCAAAGGCCCACACAACTTCTCTTTATCCCCTCTCTCCATATGCAACTGATTAACAGGTTCCACCTATTAAATCCCTGCCAAACCCCCCCACTTCTTTTCATTTCCCACTGTCATCACCCAAGTTCAAGACACTATCATGCCCTGGACTGGACTATTTATATAATAACCTTTTTATAGCAGTCTCTCTGGGATCTGCTCTCATCTCCTTACAATTCCATACCACTCCCAGATTTTGTTAATGTAAGTACATCTGATCACCTTTAAATCCTATCCATGGCCTTCCACTGTTAGAATTTAAAACAACAACAACAACAACAACAACAACAACAACAACAACAACTGGGTTCTCTATCAACTGGCCCCTGCATGTCTGATGTTTCTTCACAATTCCCTCCTTTACTTTCTGAGTTCTAATCAAAGTTGCCTTCTTCCAATTCCTATAAACTTACCATGTTTTTTCTCTCCTTTAGGATCATTTTCTCCTAAAATTCCTCCCCCAAACCAATTCTATGATAGTGAATATATTTAACGAAGTCTTCTTAAAATCTAGGTCAAAAATATTTATGGTAATACTAAACCTATGACAAAATTCACATGGCCTATCCAGTAATACATAGTTCACAACAGAAGGAACGGTCCATCTTCAGCAAATCATAAAAACAGGTAGGTATGACAAAATTCACAAGAATAACCAATATTACACTAACCAAAAAAGATCAGGCACTATTATGAGAAGCACTGTAAATACTTAAGAATACAGGTTCTAGAGGCAGACCGGCTGGATTTTAATGCTGGGCTCAGTATTTCTTAACTGTGAGAAACTGAGCATGTTATTTAAACTCTTAAGGCTTGATATTCTTATCTGTAAAGTAATAAATTAGATAACCTGTGTGAACTAATTTAAAAATGAAACCTGGTGTACTTTAATAGTTCAATAAATGTTAGTTATTAAAAAAAAGAAATGAATTCCAGTAAGAGCAATATCCCAGGCAGACCTTATTCACAATTTTAAAGATTTGAGAGTTGGTCTAGGACTCACATGTGGAACACAAACAAACACTGTCCTAAGTCTAAAATTAAACTGAACATCATACAATTATGGCAATTTCCACATCTTATTTCTCTAATGGGCCAATACATGCATCCAATACACAACATGTAACAATATCTAAGCATATTAACACTAAGTGATTGATGTCCTAATGATAACACCTAGGCGGTACAAGATTAAAATTAAAATAATAACAAAAGGAAATTTAAGTTAGAACCTCAAATGTAAATTTTAAACAATGAGCTAAGTAAGCACTACCTTGACTTGTAAACATTTTAGTCTGATCTTGAACTTAATATAAAACCCCATTTTCCAGCTACCTCTGGAGCTACAAGTGCTCTAGAAAACAATTAAGATTACACTAACCACATAAAGAGGTTACCAAATCAACAGACTCTATTCTATACTGAACTCTATTCTATGCAGTATTCTGTACTGCATTCCATAAAAAGAAAGAAACCCATCATCAGCTTATCTTTCTTATTTATGACACTATCCTCATATAAGATTGGGCAAATGCACATCAGCTTTCCTTTATTTAAAAAAAAAATTGGGGCGCCTGGGTGGCTCGGTCAGTTAAGCATCTGACTTCGGCTCAGGTCATGATCTCACGGTCTGTGAGTTTGAGCCCTGCGTCGGGCTCTGTGCTGACAGCTCAGAGCCTGGAGCCTGTTTCAGATTCTGTGTCTCCCTCTCTCTCTGCCCCTCCCCTGTTCACGCTCTGTCTCTCTCTGTCTCAAAAATAAATAAACGTTAAAAAAAAAAAATTGAAAAAAAAAATTAACTAGGGCATCAAAGGATGAAGAAGCATTCTCTCAAAACATAGTTTTTTTTAATCACTAAAATATTTTTTCCTAATCTGAGCCCTAATCAGGGTCTTTTGATTTTTTGCCCACTGTCTCTATTGTCACAATAAAAATGATTTGCCTTTTTACATTAATTGCAGCCAACACTTTTATTTCATATATAGTGCATCTAAGAAGGATGGTATAGATAACCTAACATGGGCAAGTAGCATAAGAGAACTTTTAGCGAAGAATTCAGACAATGGGACTCAGAATTAGTAACAATTTCAAGCAGCTATATTTTTCTGAATTCAGCTGTCAGTTAAACAAAGATAATAAACAAGCACAACGGTTCTTGTTTATTCTATTTTTTAAAGTGTCATCTTAAAAATGCGGGTGAAATAGCATTCCAACCTAGAACACCTGTCTGGTTTATGTTTTTAATCTTAACATTTTACTGAGCACCTACCATGTGCCAAGCACTTGCTGGGCACTCTTACAGTTGAATCAACTCTATTCTTACCAATTAAGTACATTATCCCCAGTTGCCAGGCTAGGAAACCTTTGCCCAAAGTCATGGTACTAATATAATCAGGCCCAGGAACAAAAACACTGGTGGCATTCTTTCATCTCCAGAAAAATCACATCAGCAGCAAATGCATCTATCTACCTCATGGTTTATCTCAGAGCAATCCCAAACTGTGGACCAAATGCACACCAGGCTTTCATCAATTCATTAACAAGTACTAAGTGCCTGTCAGTGTCTGGAAATGACAAGAAAAGAACAAGAGTGGAATAGATGGAACCTAGGTTTTCTTGTGTGTTTTTTTTTTCATACTATTTGACTGATAAGTTTTCACAAATGAATATACCTTTGAAAACATCACCACATTCAAGACAATGAATTCAACTATATAATCCCTTCCTCTCACCCTTTCTCGTTCTATTCCCCCTTCTCCAGGCAACTTATTATCTGCTGTCTGTCCCTATAGTTTATATTAATTATTATATTTTCAAACACACACAAAACAATATAAAGAGTACTTGTACCCATCACTCAGCTTTAATAATTATCAACAGTCAATTTTATTTTACCTAATGCTTCCCATTATTTCTTTCTTCCTTCCTTCATTTTAAGCAAGCAAAGCTTTTATTGGAGTGTAAGAGTCATAGAGAAAGTAAACAAATCATAATCATAGTTCACTCAATTTTTACAAAGTCCACTGACTCATTTAACCAGCACCCACAATCAAGAAAAAGAACATCACTAGCATCTCCTAAGCACTTCATGAAGCCTCACTTGGTCACTAATCTCTCAAAGATAATCACTCCTGACACCAGAGATTAGTTTTGCCTTTTAATAAACTGTTATGGAAATTTTAAGCATACAAAAAAGTACACAGACGATACCTTTATCATATTCTAAAAACAGATAGATTGAGGTGCAATATACTTACACAAAAGTATACGAAACATAAATGCAGTTTACTGAATTTTCTCAAAGTGAATAATACACCTGTGTAAACAGTATCCTATCCAAGAAATAGAATCTATGCACACAGATGCACTTCTACCCTCTCTCCATCAGTATTCACTATCCTGATTTCTGACACATAATTCATTTTGCCTTTTTATGAACTTAAACTGAATGGAGTCATACAGTATGTATTCTTTTGTGTCTGGCTTCCTATACTCAACGTCATGCTTTTAAGATTTATCACAACATCGTGTTTGGTATTCTATCACATGAGCGTACTAGGATTTATTGACTCAACTCTTTATGGAAATCTGGGATGTTCTCAGTTTTGGGCTATTAATAACAATGTTGCTTTAACATTCTTATACATGCCTTTTGGTGAATATACGTGTACTATATAAACACAACATGTGCAGCCTTGGCAGATAAAGTTTACTAAAGTGGATGTCCCAATTCACATACCTGACAGCAGTATATAAGAGTTCTGAGTGATCCACATCCTTCTAAGTACTTTGTAGGGTGTGTATTTTCCATTTTAGCCATTCTGGGGTGTGTTCAAGTGGTACTGGATTGCAATCTTAAGCAATTTTCCTCATGGCTAATGAAATTGAATACCCTTTCACAGGTTTGCTAATCATCTGGATATCCTTTTTGTGTGTTAAGTGACTGCTCAAGAGTTCTACCTACCCTTCTATTAGCTTGTCTTCTCCATAACAAATTAGTAGGAATTCTGTACATAATCATCAGGTTTAGTTTTCACTTTCTTAACAGAGTCTTTAACGAACCTAGTCTTAACGTTAATGTAACCCAATTTATCAAATTTTTTTCTATCATGACTAGCACTTTCTATATCCCAGTGGAAAAGGTTACATCCTTTATGTCTCTTTTTCTGTTTTCATTTTTTTCTCTGTGATATTTTCTAGTGATATCAAACCACTTTTCACTAACCCTCTCTTTCATTATCTCTATTCTTCTGTTAAGCCTATGTTATATATATATATATACTCTGTATATCAAATATTTTATTTTTCAGTTCTAGAATTTTCATTTTCTTTTTTTTACGGACTGCAATTCTCTGGTAAAATTCTCCATCTTTTTAACTATTTTCTATACCTTTCTACGATTTTCTTTCTATGATTTAAACTCTTTCCCAAATAATTCTATCATCTTAGCCACCCTAAAGACTGTTTTTTATTATCTGTATTTTTCCTCTTACTTTTTTGTGATTCTGTCCTATCACCTGGTATGCACTGTAATTTTTGACTGAATGCAAAGCACTACATATGAAAATTTGTAGAGGCTCTGGATGATGTTAATGTCTTTTAAAGAGAGTTCACCCTTTCTTCTAAGCGCTCAGTGTAGGGACTGATAACCTAAATCTCCAAATGGATTAGGGCAACCTGAGACTGGGTTATTTTACAGCAAGTCCAATATCTTCTGTCTACTTTCTCCCCATCTTCTACTTCCAAAAAAATGGTCAGTGACAAGCAAACTGCCTTACTACTTTAAAACTTAGTACTTAGTACCAACTTCAATACTTTTACAATGGAATTTCTAAAATTTTATATAATCTATTTTGATGGTACCAAGTCTTTATGAATTTCATTATGGACTCTTAAGACTATTCACTGTGAATGAGAATCTTTGCTTACTGAGATTGTGCCATTAATTCCATATATGATGCAGTAACAGCATTTTAATTGCTGCAAGCAAAGCACAAATCTGACGAATTACATTGTATATAATTAGAATAAAAACAAACAAGTTACAGGTTAAAAATACTTTCCAAAGGTAATTTATTTTCCATATGATGTAAATTAAATTCTTTTAGTGCTTCATCACTCTGGTACTAAACACTGACTCACAGTTTAACCCGTTTTTTAGATAACAGATGTTATATAAGAAGTCTTATATTACCCATTGAATATAAAAAATTATTTGAAATATATAATAAAACTTATCGTCCATATTAACAAGGAGAAAAATGAAGCCTAATATTTTTGCCAAATTTTTAGTTTTGGGTTTCTGCATATTTCAGAAAATAATTAATGTAGATTCATTACTATCTTACTTTTTATTTTGTATTACATTTAGAAATAGGAAGTTAATATTGTACATAAAACTGAAATTAAATGTAACATTATTTTGGAAAACACGAAGAGGTCTTTCATGAAAATCATGTTTTTCTATCAATTTGAAAAAATAAGTCTATAGGAGAAAAAACTGCAAATCACATATCTGCTACCAAACACATTCTTTGATACTTTTAACCATCCCTCAAATATCTGTATTTGCATACATATGGCAAATAAGCACATGAAAAGATAATCAACATGTTTGGTCCTTAAGAAAATGCAAATTAAAACAATGAAAGACAAGTACATGCCTATTAGAATGGCTAAAAAAAAAAAAGAAGTATGACAATACCAAGTATTGTCAAGGATACAGATCAAATGGACTGCTTACAAACTACTATAGAAGACAAAATGGTACAGCCACTTGGGAAACCAGTTTGGTGGTTTCTTATAAAGTTAAACATACACTTAAAATATGACCCAGCAAATCCACTTCTAGGTAGTTTCCTAAGCAAAATGAAAATGTGTTCACAAAAAAGCTATATGCAAATTTTAAAAGCAAATGTTTATAGAAGCTTCACTCATAATCACCCAAAACTGGAAACAACCCAAATATACCTCAACTGGAGAATGGGTGAACCAACTGTGGTATATCCATACAATAGAACAATGCTCGGAAGTAAAAAAGAATGAAATAACCGATGCATCAACAGCACGGATGACTCTCAAAGGCACTATGATAAGTGGAAGAAGCTAGACTCAAAAGATACAAACCACATGGTTTAATTTATAGGATATCCTGAAAGAGGCAAAGGATGGGAATTGGAGAGGAATTTGGGGGAGTGACAACTGTTCTCTATCTTGACTGTGGTGGTGGTTACACAAATGTATAAATTTTATACATTTGTATACACAGTGCATACACTAAAAATAGTAAACCTTATTGTATGTATATTAAACCTCAGTTTAAAATAATGAAAAAAAGAAGTTTAAAGCCAAGAAAATATATTTCCCTTAAGAAGAAAAAGGTAACGAAAATTTAAACTATCTAAATGTATACGTATACAAAACACCAGAAAAATCCCCAGCTATTTTGCAAAATAAAATAAATCACTATTAGCCCATCTTCCTCCAAAAGATCGAAAGCTTTCCAACTCACAGAGGAATACATACAGTACTAGGAACTAAAGTTCTCTTTTGATTATTTTGATTTTCTCAGTGAAATAGGAAACAGACAATCAGCTGAAAGTGAGAGGGTAGGAGGAAATGTTGGAGGTTTATGAAAAGGAGAAGGTATGAAATATTTGGGAGAAAGGTTGGCAAGCTTTTTCTGTAAAAGATCAGACAGTGAATATTTTAGGCTTTCAGAGTCATACAATCTCTGTCACAGTTACTCAACTCTGGTACTGGAAGGAGAAAACAGCCACTGACATTCCATAAAGGAATGGATATGGCTATGTTCCAATAAAAGTTTAATTACCCTAACAGGCAACAGGTGGAACTGGCTCATGGGCTGAAATATGGACCCCATCTAGATGAGTGGTAGACTGAATGGACTGTGAGGGAATACATGATTTCCAAAAGGCATTAAGGGCCCCACTTAATGTTTAATGTGACCCTAATTCAGCACAGCTTTGTTTTATTTCACAAACGGCAAGAGTTAAATTTCCCAAAGTTGTAATTTAGCCAAGTGAGTACTATGTATGAGAGAGAACAAAAAGTATGAGTTAAGCAAAGTAGTGATTACGATGACAACAGAATTTAAACTGGAAAGGAAAGAGATGCTGAGGAAAAGGAGCGCTAGTGAAAAGGAGGTATAATGACTGGACTGTAGGTCCTAGTAGAGATAAAAGATTGTTGAAACCTAAGTACCAGAAAGCATCAGCAGCAATGACAGGAGATAGTGCTTAGAAAATGAGAAACTGAAATCATGAAGAGATTAAGGTTTGGTAACCACTAGCCTAAGGTATGACAAAGAGTGAGGTAGAATGAATGACAAGATCATCAATAAAGCAGAGGTCTAAGAACTGACAGAGTAGGACAGTCAAAGAATAAACTTTGACACTGGTTGGCAAACTTACCCTATAAAGAGTCAGATAGTAAATATATTAAGTTTTGTGGGCAAAGAGGTAAAAATCAAGGATATTGTATACATACTTCTATAAGGAAAAAAGAACTTCCATGTATATTTTATTGATGAAATTCAACATATAATAATAATAAGGATGATAATAACAGAATAGCAAAGTAATAATAGAATATAATTTCTGACCATACAGATGTACTAATGAGAAGACTGGGATAATTTTTTATGGGAGGATGTTGTGTTTCACTGAATTGGGGTTGGAAGTTAATGTTCCTTATCATCAAAGTTGATTGCAAACGTTTATCTGCTAATGCTGATCTGTAATGAGATTTTATGTATTCTTTAAAACTCTTAAAAGTCACAAAGATACTGACATTAATCCATGAAAATAGAATTTTAATTAAGAATTATTCATCACTTGGAAGGCATTTATAGAATTGTTAGATTCTTTTCTTGATATTTGCCTTTTAGCATGCTATTACATTGGAGATGAATTACTTGCAACTGAAAGAGGAGGTGGCGTTACAGTTGAATGGTTTGTGAAATACAAAAATTTCTTTTGCGCTTGCATCAAGGTCTAAAATCTAATGAAAATATAATTTGAGGCTGGAAAATGTATCTACCCCATATTTATGTGGGAATGGAGATTTTGCCTCTTGTAACTGGTAACAATAGGGGAAGTGTATAAAGCAGCATTTTGTGATTCAACATTAGCAGCTTTCAAAACGACTTTACCACATAAGTTTCACTATCAACACTGTTTTCCCCTTGTAGCATTAGGTTTAACTTACTAAGAAACATTTTCAAGTCTTCAGCAAAACCTAATTTTCAGAGCCATTTTCCATTGTTCTATATAATAGTGGTTGGGAGTAGTTCTCATTCAGAAAAATTCTAACGTTACATCTATATTCGGAAACTCCCAGGGGTGCCTGGGTGGCTCAGTCAGTCAAGTATCTGACCCTTGATTTTAGCTCAGGTCATGATCTCACAGTTTGCAAGTTCAAGCCCCACAATGGGCTCTGTGCTGACAGTGTACAGCCTGCTTGGGATTCTCTCTCTCCCTTTCTTTCTCCCTCTCTCAAAAATAAACATTAAAAAAAAAAAAAAAAAAAAAAAAGAACAACAACCTTCCAATGAAACTTTACCAATTCTAACATATTAAACTGCTATTAGAATAAGTCAGGATATTCGCTTCTGTTTCAGAGGAAAATTCATGGGAGCAATAAGGGTTAAATCCATTAGAGCAAATGAAGATTGCAGTTGATAACTACTGGTTCAATGACACATAATAAATTCAAATGTTTCCACAAAGTACTGCTCAGGTAATACAATGAACAAGCTTTAAATGCTTTACATTTTCTCAAGCTCTGTAAATTAGTTCAACTAAACTTTTTCAGCTCCACACATATTTCTCCCACAATCAGTTGTAACACATCTTAGTGGAGTCCACTTTGGATTATACTGAAATAATGTTTTCTTGTGTATTCTTTTTAAGAAAATAAAACCACCTTTATTGAGATTTAATTTAACCATTTAAAGTGTATCATTCCATTTTGAAAATATTCTTGCCTACAGTTGTTCCACAGAGGCTAATTCTTCAGTCACTTCAAACCTGGCACAGTCTCCTTGAATAAGTAACAATTGAGTAGTACTGGTAACATCTGTCAACTAATCAAGAGCCAAGGAGACCACCTGAAATCATTTCCCTTATTTTTTAATTGACTATTGATGTTGCTCCATGTAGGATTTCATTTGAAACCCAGGGTTCCACAATAAAGGCTGAGAACCAACTGGCCTATACTGCCTTCACTCCATTAGTTACTTCTGTTTACACTGCTATTAAATTTCATCTATACTTATTCTTCCTTTAAAATATCTCTCACATCAATCTCATTCCATTTCTGGTCTTAATGTCTTGTTCATAAATTCAGATCCTCATTACTTTGCAAGAGTATGATAGTGGCATTCCTAAGAAACCTCATAAAAACAATTGTTGCAATGAGAGAGAAAAAGAAAGATTGGGATTCATTTCAGAAGTTACTTTCAGTAGAAAAAAAAAAAACTTAAAAAAAATTTTTTATCATTTATTTATTTTTGAGAGAGAGAGAGAGCAGAGAGGGGCAGAGAGAGAAGGAGACACAGAATCTGAAGCAGGCTCCAGGCTCCAAGCTGTCAGCACAGAGTCCAACATGGAGCTCAAACCCAGGGACCATGAGATCATGACCTGAGCTGAAGTTGGACGCTTAACTGACTGAGCCACCTAGGCGTCCCGGGGGGGGAAAAAAAAAACAAAAAAACTTTAATAGCTAATTAGTCAATCTAAAATCCAAACACTCCTGACCAAATAAATCCTGATTGTTAAAGAACAATGGCTTCAACTTTCAATTCACCACTGTAATGATTTAATGTAAACTTTGTTTATACACAATATTCAGGAACATATTTATCATTCAAGAACTGTGATCCAAAATGTTAAAATAATGCAAATGTTAACAGCTTAGAAATACAAAATATCACATGAAATACAAAGGGAAAAATGACCAAAACTGCTATTATTCTGCTAGAACAGTCTGTTACCATTGTCTATTTCGTGGCTACAATCTAATTCTTTTTAATATCATAAAAAAACCTACACAACATCAGTTAGCCACTGAGCAAATTCTCCTATTAAATAATAGAAGTCTCAACGGTTAAGTGCAGCATCAAGCAATGTTTTTAGTAGGTGGCCTCTACCCCTCCTTGTAACGATAGTTCTCTTCTCCACCCCTGCTTCGCATTTCATCTCCTTAATAACAGCCCCTCAAATATCTCCTAGTCCCTAATCATTTATGCCCATGGCTTTAGCATAAGGAAATCCTGGTATTTTTCACTGAATCCTAACAATTTAAAAGAATACCTTTCAGTTCCAGGTTTCCATGAGTCCATCCTCCATTTCCTCCCAATTCTGGCATTAGAAAAATAAAATGTCTTAACAGGAAGATCTGTCTATAGGTATAAAGCTACCTTCTTAAGACTCTATAGAGTTACTGCTGATCAGACTTCATGTCCCTCCCCTCTATCCAATGATACATAACTAAAAAGTAGATGAAGTAGGTAAGAACACACCTGACTGAATTTTAAGGATGAAGACCACTCTTCCATTATATAAGGAGAACAGGACTATATATGAGAATACTATTGTAGCTTCAAACAATAGCAATATATGCTATTCTTTTTGTGCCAGTATTTATTTTTTCACAATTGCGTCTGTCTTTTTAAATTTTAAATAATCTATAATCTAGTCAGCTCCCCAAGGTAATTAAGAGTTGACTGAATATACTTTCTAGAATAATTAAAAATGCACACTGAAAGTTCTTGCTTAGCAGTTATTCTTTATATGCCCTTAGAAAGTCAAAATCAAAATAGATAATGAAATGTAAGTAAAGAAGAATCAGTTAAGCCTTGGAAAGAATTTACAGATGGATGAAAATATATGGGGAGGGGGAATCAATAAACTTCTAGTTGATTTATTTTCTATGTCCTGTAGAAAATAAAGAGTAGGAAGTATTTCCATCAATGACCAATAATGCAAACAGCATAAAAGCAGCACAGGAGATGGAGCTGAAGAGATAAATTAACTACCTACTACTACATTAGGATGTCAGTCCTATGACATATTTGCTTCCTAACAGTATCATGAAGTTCATGTGACTCTCTCCAAAAGATCTATAGGAGAGCAAAAAAGTTATAAAATATGTAGAAGCAGTTCCTATTATTGTGGCTGCTTTCAAAGAATGTTAAGACACTTCCATAAAATTCAAAGTAAGAGTTGAAAATGATAATAACATTTAAGAACTTGTGAAAATCAGAAACTCTTCAGAGATAACGTCTAAGGAACTTAAAAGTATCCAGGAGGGGTGCCTGGGTGGCTCAAGTCAGTTAAATGTCCAGCTTTGGCTCAGGTCATGATCCCATGGTTCGTGAGTTCAAGCCCCACATCAGGCTCTGTGTTGACAGCTCAGAGCCTGGAGCCTGCTTCCGATTCTGTGTCTCCCTCTCTCTCTGCCTCATATCCATTCTCTCAAAAATAAATAAACATTAGAGGCACCTGGGTGGCTCAGTCGGTTGGGCGTCCGACTTCGGCCCAGGTCATAATCTCATAGTTCGTGGGCTTGAGCCCTGCACTCGGCTCTGTGCTGACAGCTCAGAGCCTGGAGCCTGCTTTGAATTCTGTGTCTCCCTCTCTCTCTGCCCCTTCCCTACGCACACTCTGTCTCTGTCTCTCAAAAATAAATAAACATTGAAAAAAAATTTTTTTTAATAAAAAATAAACATTAAAAAGAATTAAAGTATCCAGGAAAATAAGAACAAATAACCTTGATAAGTAAAATCAGATCGCCTTACTCTATATCCTATTTCTTCATCTTTTGTCCAAACCAGACAGTACATTTTGTCAGCCACTCTTCCATCAAAGACCCTAATAAAATATATGAATCCCGAAATTGTCATTAAGAGTTGTCAAATGAAAAACTTTTTCAACCAATAATTTTTTTTCTTTATCAGCCAATCCAAACATCTGAAAATGTAACGAATTCTAGATGTGAAAAGCATGAATGCTGGTAATCCACTCAAATGAATTCTGGAATAATAAGTAGTAGTTGTCAGAAAGCTTCAAATACTGAAGGTCTTCAGGTATTTGAATTCAAGGAAGTAACTGTATTCTTCCAAAAGAATGTGTACAAGAAACCATCAGATTTAGATTCAACTGTCTTAATGCTTCATCTTCTGTGGAGTATGAAATAATAAGGGGTAGGGGGGAGTCAGGGAAAGACCCATATTAAAGTAACTTATCTTGTTCTAGACTAACCACATTTTCTAAAGTAACTAAAAATGATTTTAAAACAATCAAAACTGAGAAACTGCTGCCCAGAAGTAACTTTCAAAAAATTTAGAAGTTCTATGTGTTAAGTTAAATGTGGGGAGTCCTTTTTTAGCTCTTTTCCTGAGAATTAGTGCATCCTATACTGTCCAAAAATGAAGAGAATCTTGGGCACCTCAGTGACTCAGTTGATTAAGCATCTGACTCTTGGTTTTAGCTCAGGCCATGATCTCAGGGTTCATGAGATCGAGTCCTGCGCCAGGCTCTGCACAGACAGCATGGAGACTGCTTGGGGTTCTCTCTCTACTCTCTCTCTGCCCCTTCCCCACTTGCTCTCTCTCTCAAAATACATGAATTTAAATATTAAAAACAACAATGAAGAGGATCTAAAGTCCAAAATACATAACTCTGTTTCACTGCAATACTCCATTGGTTTCCAAATTTTGCCTACTTCTCACAACTTGGTCACAAAACTGAAGTAATATTACATTCCTTAAAGCTTAACAATGTTGTTTCATTTGTTTAAAAACCTTTAATACCTGAAAATAAACTTGATTAATACATTTGCAATTATCTGAATAAATTATTTGTTTAGTTCTAAACAGTTAACAAAAAAAGTAACACATTCACTAAATTTCCACTTTTCTTCACAGACCAATAATATACTTCCAACATGGAATTTAAATGCCCTGATATTTTATAATGCTTACAGGATAATAAATTTGTCACTCCTTAGCCTGGCATCAAGATTTGACAATACAGTTCTAAAATCAAGCTTTCTAGTCTTAGCTCTTCACCCCCCATCTACACCATCCCCTTTTCTGCTCTATTCAGAATGGCCACTTATACACTGTCCATCTTGCTTTTTACTCCATATCAGGTGGGACCTGCTCTTACTGCTACATCCACAGACTTCATTTCAGGCAGGCACACCCAGTTACCTGCAAGCTGTAAGGCCAGGTCTGTGAGTGGCTCTGCTCTTACCCGAACAAAATAAAAACCTCCATGTTTAAAATCAAAAGTTTTTGTCAACCCAAAATTTTCTTGGTGCTTGATCTACCCTTTGAATAGCATACTGGTTAAGAGAATGAATTCTGAAGACCCGGACTGTGTTGTTAACCAACTGCGCACACTGAGGCAAGTTACTATTTAATCATTTTGACCCTCAGTTTCCTTACCTGTAAAAAAAAAAAAAAAGTGGGGTGGGGGGGGGGGAGAATAGTAGCCTCTCCTTGCAGGACTGCTGTGAGGATAAAGTGAGATAACTTATGTACTGTTTAATTCAGTTCTTGGCAGAGAACAGGTACTCAATAAATTTATTTGACATTATTATTAGGGTCATGATCTGAATTCTTAGGAATTTCTAGCTTTTTAACTATCTTAAAGTACCTGCCTCTTTTTGGTTCTTTTAACCTAGCACATTTAGCATACCTAGCAAGACACACTGCTTGTCCTGTTATGTGGCATCTCCAATTGTCCTGATGTCTTTCAAAATGTCTGTCACTCTCTCTGTGTTTCTGAACTTATTATCTGCTTACCTATCTCTGCCCAAACATTCCCAACTTCAATACACCAGATTTTTCTCCTGGTCCTGGCTTCATCATGCTTCTGCTCTACTACCTATAGTTCCCGTGATGACACCTAACTGCCATGTAACACATGGAAAACTCTAACATCTTCCACGAAGCCACCGATCTGAATCTTCACTGGCCTAAACACTTCAAGCACATGTTGTCTGTACTTGCTTGTACAGGACTTGTCAAATTGTGAGTCATCTCACTCACATGTTCACTCATTCAATAATGATACAAATAAAAGAATGAGACTACTTCGAGATTCCCAATTTGTTAAACTAGAGACTGTCAAAACAAACGATAAACTTTTTTTTTTTTAACTACAGACACTATGAACTAACAAAGAACATTTCACATGGATTTGAGGGGAAGGGACTCACATACACAAAATATACACAACTGAAAACTAGGCAACTTTCATTATACAGCCTCTGGTTCTCCGTATTTCGGTACTAATGCATAATGTTAAAATGGAGTTAATTTTCAGAATGACTTCTCCGAACAAATAAAAAAACTTTAAAAGTATGACATAGTTTTATTTATTTATGTACGTATGTGTGTGTATACACATGTGTATATGTGGGTGTGTGTATGATTTCTTTTACATCTTTACTGAGATACTTGGTTTTATAGTGTTAAAAAGCTTTATATGTATTTTATGTGTAATCAAATCTTTTAGTGTGAACTATCAACAGTTTTACAGAGGGAAAAAACCTGGTTTCTGGCTTTGTTAAACCAGAGAAATGTCAGTCACAGCAATCTGTAGTTAGTTCCCTGCTTAATCTTTCTTGGCAGGCTCTGCCCATGCCAGTGCTAGTATCTAGCTTCAGCAATCAAAGTGCCAGCAGCAAGTAATGCAGGCAACATCCTCAGTAGCAAAAACAGTATTCACTTCCTTCATCTCCACAAACAAGAGTTAAACTCTAACTAGGTCTGTAACATTTTCCTTTAATGAGACCTCTCTCTATTATAGCTAATAAACTACAGATTGGGGATTCAAATAAGAGAAAAAAATTGTATGTTTTATTAATAACTGAACTATAAAGAAGGAAGTACAAAGTGTTGAGTTAATTTAGTCAAGGGTGAATCAACATTCTTACTCCACCCCACTAGCCCAACTGGTTTTTAAAAAAAGAAAATGCTATCGTTCAGCCTTTTAACACGGTTGCGAATAAAAGTCAGAGTCAGAAGGAAAAGCAGCTCAACATGTTTCAGGTGTAAAGAGTGCTAACTTAGGTGACAGGTTTTCCAGGTTCTTATGTTTCATCTATACAATTGTATGTATGAAGAACTAAAGCTTTAAAAAAGCTTTTTCTTAACGTTTATTTTTAAGAGAGAGACGGACACACTGTGAGCAGGGGAGGGGCAGAGAGAGAGGGAGAC
This sequence comes from Panthera leo, assembly GCF_018350215.1. Taxonomy (NCBI): domain Eukaryota; kingdom Metazoa; phylum Chordata; class Mammalia; order Carnivora; family Felidae; genus Panthera; species Panthera leo. Next base: position 70,434,262 of record NC_056687.1, read on the forward strand.
AGAATCTGAAGCCGGCTCCAGGCGGAGAGCTGTCAACACAGAGCCCAAAGTGGGGCTCGAACTCACAAACTCATGACCACGATCTGAGCCAAAGTCGGACACTTGACCAACCGAGCCACCCAGGCGCCCCCAAAGCCTTAAAGAAAAAAAAAAAAGGAAAAGAAACTAATGAAAATGCTTAACTCTGAATGATTTGATTTTCAAAATCCTTTTTATTTTAGGGAGGAAGAAGATTCTATAAAAACTTCCCCACATACAAAAATGGCTCCTGACATCTTACTAATGAGATAAAAATAAATTATGAAAACTGCCATACTATAAAAATAACCATGATTTGCTAAAACAGGCAGAATATCAAGATAGGTATTCTGTGGTTTACTACTTATTGGAATTTAGAGAACTAATACAAAATTAAAATAAAATATTGAGGGGCAGCTGGGTGGTTCAGTCAGTTAAGCATCCGACTTGATTTCAGCTCAGTCATGATATCTCAAGGTTCGTGAGATCCAGCTCTGCATCAGGCTCTGCACTACAGCATGGAGCCTGCTTGGGATTCACATTCATTCTCTCTCTCCCCCTCTCCCCCTCCCCCCCCAAAACAAATAAAATAAAATAAAATATTGAAAATTATATTAAGTTCTTTACACCTCAAACCCATACCCCCTTCTCCATGGCAGTAAGACTGCCACTTCCTTAGAGTAAAAGTGTGACAAGGTGCCTAGAGAAGAACATAACTGGATATATGTTATTTGAAAATTTAGTCTATATATGCATTTGAAAATGCAAAGGAAAAGACACCATAGATAAAATAAAAGTACATGATGACATCGTAAATCTGACAGTGACAATGAATGCTTAACTTTGGTATGTACGTGACCCTAAACAAAATGATCAATTAAGATGTTTATGTTCAATCTTGGCTTCAAGTCCACACCTTCTCTCCCATATTCCCAAACATACCGTAAGCAAAGGGCCTAGAACACATTCACAAAGAAGATAGAAATCTCCCATAAATGCCAAAAATAGCAGTCCCAAGAATATTTGCCCTTTTCAATGCTTTAGGCTACAGCTTTAGCCAGAATTTCATGGATCAGCCTCTAGATGAAACAGTACTCCCCCTAAAAATGATATTTCATAGGTTAATCCACATTCTGGAAACATTATTAAGTGATAACCTATCCAAGCTGAGTTTTACAATTTTCTATTTGAAAAGCAAATCAAGCTTTTGGTTTTTAAAAGCCACAGATTTCTTGATTGGTGACAAAAGCAGTCAAGCAGGTAATGATTTTCAATCGTGTTGCAAATAGAGCAGAGTACAGGCTTGGAGGCTGGGAAAGCTACAGGAGTCAGTAGAATGAGGCCTAGAGGAATGAGGGAGACCGTAAGGAAAACTGAGCCTGTAGGAACTAGCAGTTCTTCTCATGACATGACCTTTGAGGATCAGTTGATAAATGACTCATTACCTTCTAGACAATTTAAAAATGGATAAAAATACACAAAATTTCTTTACTGCCATAACTACTTCGATGCATTCTTCTAAATTAAGAACCTAGAGAGAGAAAGCCTTGACATGGGCAAACTTTAGGGCACTGCCCCCCTCTCCAAAACTAAAAGCCATTTAAAACATGAAAGAAGAACAGTAAGGACAGAATAATACATGTTGGAGAACATATTTGTGGTTCTAAATATATATTCCCAGATAGGTATAGCTTACAGGTATCTCGATTACAAGACAAAAGTACCTTACTGTCTTCAGAAAGAGTCCATAAAAAGAACCAAGAAAATGAAGAAGGAAAAGCAATTCCCTTTTTGTCAGTTCCATCTGGGGGGTTGAGGTGGGGTGAACAGTGAAGCAAACTGAGTCTCTCTTCAAAAGAAACTTTTCTCTGTTAAGGAACCATAGTTACTGGTTTGCTCTGGTTGTTCCTCTCAATTTCTTATCTTTTTCTAACTGTATACTCTATAACATGAGAACCCCAGCCTTTGCTTCCGTCCTTTTTAGATATTACTAAATATCTTAGGAAGATATTTACTAAATAACTTAGGAAGGCTAAGCTGTAAGTGGCTTAGTGGCATAGCAAGAAAAACTCAAAAAAGTCCAAAGATATTGTTCTGCTTCTAGTCCCATTCTGCAGTTAAGTGATTTCACATGTATATCTGGAGTCACAGAGTTAAGTTGGAATCTTAGCTCCATCATATATTTACCAGATTATATAAATTTAGAAAAATTTCTTAACTTCTTCTGTGTGCTTCATCTTACTTCCTCAACAAAAAATGTGGACAGTAATAGCTCCTCTTTCAAGATTAATGTGAGAACTAAATGAGCTATTTAACAAAATATTTATTAGCACAATATCTGATCTTAGTAAATTATCAATAAATATTAACTACCCATTATAACCTGTTTAAATCCAAGATACCCTTCCTGGCCTAGGAGAGTTGTTTTTCCAGTGAGATTACAGAGTTGTGACCAGCACATTAAAGAAAAATTTACTAGAACAGAACAGAAAATAGCAGAGTGCAGTAACAGAAAGTACTGTTTCAAAAATCTTCTTGTCAGATACACACACACACACACACACACACACACACACACACACACACACACTCCCCTCTCTCCCCCCACCCCCTCTCTCTCAACTGAGCCTCCTGCAGTTTGTCTGTGTTCCGTTCCCTACATACCCTTAATAGCTAACACATCTGACTCTTGCTCAAGGGCACAACAGCATGTTGTATAAAACTCTACAACACTTCTCACACTGTGCTTGTTTATATGTATGTCTCTCCCATTAGAATATAAATTTCATGGAAACTACCTTATATTGCCTGTGTATTTCTGATACCTGAAAAATACTGAAGGCTCAGTAAATTTTTGTTGAATGAATGAGTAAATCATCAAAACCTAATAGGTATTAAGAACATACAAAATTATTTAAGCAGTTTGTCATTACCTGATCAGGTTTTATTACTGTACAGAAATATAAATTTGGCTACAAGTTGCATAAAATCAATAAAGTTGTTCTTTCTCCCAAAGTGCCTATTACACTCCCTTCCATCTGGAAGTGATGAATATATGTTTACTTAAGAAACTGAAATGGATGTTGTGCATAATGATCTCTGAAAAGTAGAACTTTAAAGTATATACATGTGCTGCACAGTTGGAAGTTTTATTTAAGGAGACCGGCCACATTCATGCTTCTTTGTTAGGGGCAAAAAGAAAGGGAAGTTATTAGGCAGAAGAAGTTGCTTCTTTTATATGACAAACTGTCCAGGATGCCTTTTCATAGGTACTACAGGTACCTTGAGAAAACATCGAAATAATAACACTGGGCAGATACTTGCTTAATTACTTAATATAGAAAAATATGAAGAACATTAGTATTTTCAATATTCATATATCACCATCATTCCCAAATCTGTTTAAATGTAAGAATCAAAGTGATACCAATTCACCAACTCTGCTTTTGTTCCATCACAAAAAAGGCAAAACACTAGAAATAAATTCTAAAGAAACACTTTTCACCATGCTTATAGACATCAAAGTCAAAAGCTAACAGTCTACTAAGTCAAGGTTATATATAAAACTTGGCTTTACATTTGTCAAAAAATAAAATAAAATAAAATAAAATAAAATAAAATAAAATAAAATAAAATAAAATAAAAGCAAATAAAATAAAAGCAAATAAACACCTGCTCTAAAATAAGACTTAACTTTTTAAGGTATGGGTTCCTTTATAAGTGATCTGAAATATTTGTTTCTAAATCATTAACAACTTAGCCCAAAAAACTGGAAGTCTCCAATTTATTAGGATTACAACTCTCTTGACACAGTAAGCTATATACATGAACTAGTAAGGGAAAAAAAGTGTGGTATCTTAGGGCTCAGGCATTTTGCTTCTTGCCACTAATTAATATGAACGATAATTACCTAACCCTAAACTTTTTAAACATCTTAGGAAAAAGCTATTTCACAAAAATCTTCTTACATCCTTTTAAATATATTTTATTATGAAATTCTATTTCAAAGTAATTTATTGGGCTTGGACATTAAAGCCAAGTCTTAACAGTTAAGATTGATTTATTGAAAGGAAAAATCTAAACTATGATATACACTCTTAAGAAACAAAACTGATGAAAAGTGGCAAGCAGTTGCTATCTGTTAAAAATTTTTCCCCATATTTAGAATGATAAACTTAATGACCGTAAGAAGGGTGGCAACACTCACCAGTATGAATCTTCTCATGTCTCTGTAGCAGGTACTTCTGTATGAAACGCATGTCACATTGACTACATTGAAATGGTTTTTCACCTTAAAATAATTTCACATCCACAAATTAGTTACTGGATAAAACACAGTTCATAGTTACTATTTCTGAGGAAAGATAAATCTTGAAAGCCCAAATTCTTTAAAATTCCAAATTATCCATAAAATATTTTTATACTATTCATTAATTTAACAGAATTTTATTTCCTCAATTTTCCCCCCAAAATTAGAAAATTCACATTCTCACAATCATAGAAAGATGAGATCAAATCTGCTCTATGTCTGAAGAAAAGGAAAAGGAAAAGGAAAAGGAAAAGGAAAAGGAAAAGGAAAAGGAAAAGGAAAGGGAGAGAGAGAAGGAAAGGAAAGGGAGAGAGAGAAGGAAAGGAAAAGGAAAAGAAGAAAGAGAGGGAAGGAGAAAACAATCAAAAAATCAGAAGACTAGAAAGAACTCTACAGGTTATCTATGCTATCTTAAACATCTCTTCTTCCTTTTTATCCAAAAGAAGATCCACCCACCTTGTTCTCTGTGGCTAACTATCACTTTATGCCCTTTCAATTATTTTCTCCAGGACTTTGGGAACTTTCAAACATCTTTTTCTTTTTTTTTTTTTTTTTAAATCTTGTCTCTTCAATCATTCCTTCTCTGCTGGAACCTTTCCTAGTAAGTATTCTTCAGGTCTGTCCTTTGCAAACAAACTTTCCAGAAATCTTGAAACACTCCAACCTTATTACTTTCTCTCATTCCTTTTCACCATTTCTTCTTAATAGAGTAGTTTACCCCATGTCTCAAATCCTCCACCACCCACTTGTGCTTTAACCCTTATACTCTGCTTTCTTAAAAGCTACTCGTGCTCTCTTTGCTATTTATTCTAACAGCTCTTCTTCAGTTCTCTATTCCTCTCTATCCTCTATGAAGGTTGTGCCATTGCTGATTATACCCTCCTTGGAACCGTCTCTTCTTTTAGTTTCTGGGATACTGTAATTTCCTAGTCCATCAAACGTACCTTACTACTCTATCTTCCCACCCCATATCCTTTAATTTAACCTACGTGTCCAGTGTGTTTCCCCAAGGATCTGTGATTAGTCTTTAGTTCTGCTCTCTATAATGTCATGTTCTTAATTATCATTTTTTAATATCTGATTCCCAAATTCATATTTCAAACTCCATCTGGATGTCTTGCAGAGAAAAATAAATGTTGATAGGCTTTTAATAATACATTCTTTAACAGTTTCTCTAACTGAAAAGAACACATTAAGCCAGATAAGTGTTTAATTATATTATATATAATTATATTATAATTATAATTAATTATGCACATTCGTGCCCATTGTTTTCTCATTTAAAGTTTTCCTGGTTTCCTTCTGATATTCTGGCCTATGAAATCTCTGATTTGAAATAAATACCTGGTTAGTTACAGTCTTAGAAATGAATGACATTTACACAAAGATGAAAATAGTAAAAATAATAATCTCTTAATGGCCATAGGCCCATTTTAATTCAAGAAATACCTGTATGAATGAACACATGTCTCTGTAAGTGATAGTTCGTTCTAAAGGCAGCATTGCAGTGCTCACAAACGTGAGATTTAGGGGTTTTCAAACCAAGTGATCCATCCTCATTTATTGTAAGGATCTAGTTAAAAACAAAAAAAGATAAAAACAAAAGAAGTCTTAAAAACATAATACTCACAAAGGTAATGCTTTTAATTTTTTTGTTTTTTAAGTGTTTAATTATTTTTGAGAGACAGAGCATAAATGGGGGAGGAGCAGAGAGAAAGAGACACAGAATCCAAAGCAGGCTCCAGGCTCTAGGCTCTGAGCTGTCAGCACAGAACCTGATGCAGGGCTCGAACCCACGAACTGTGAGATCAAGACCTGAGTCGGAGTCCGATACTTAACCAACTGAGCCACCCAGGCGCCTCAAGGTAATGCCTTTTAATGCAAACAATGGTCACCAGAAATTATGACATTTTTCCCCCAAACTTGAAAAGGTTATTAGAATAATGTTATCACTAATTGTAGGAAGGTACAATGTGACTCAGAATGGTAAAAATTATTAGTAAAACCTTGGAACTTGGTTAAATAAGATCTCAGCACTCTGTCCCTTCTCCAAAGCTGATGTCTAACAGAGTCCCTAAGTGCTCTCTGCTAGGGTGAGTATAACTTTATTTTCAATTTCAAACTGTCACAAACATAGGACAAAAGTTTTATGTTTTAGATACATATGGCATAAATATCAATCAGCATAGGACTGGTTAAATAAATCATGGAAAATGAATACAATTTAATGTTATGTGGTTGTAACATAAAATGAGAAAACTCTCTATATATTTATATGGAAAAAGCTCCAGGATTTATTAAGTAAAATATTCAAGGTTTAGAATTTTGTACACAATTCTGCATATTTTTATATATAAAAAAGTACATACAAGGATATATATTTGTATATGCATAATATTTAAGAAGGGTACACATAAAACATGTATAGTAGCCTTGGTTGTGATGGCGGGAACTTGGCAGAGAGGAGATAAAGTGGGAGGGGGACTCTACACTGTTTACACTTAAACCCTTTTCTGAACTATATAAATGCTACCTGTTGCATCCCCCCCCCCCCCCTTTTTAAAGAAGAGAAAAAGAGCAATCTAAGTTTTCAAGTCATCCAGCATAGAATTTCGAGTCTGGTTCAGTCTAGGATGTCTAAGGTTATTTATTCTAAGACTACTAAGCTACTGTTGAGCACATTCCTAAAAACATTTATTGAATAAATAAACCAGAATGGCTATGGAGAAGGAAGATGGGTGACAAAGAAATCAACCTTATCTTCCTGGGCTTCATGAGGTTGAGAGTATTACGGGCCTGGTTTGGGCAGGGCCTGAGTGCAGCTCACCTTTGGGTTTCATGTATTCCAATTTATCAATCATTTGTTGCACATGCAACATTAAACTGACTCATCGGACACACAGCAGAGTAATAATAAATAATCTTTTTTTTTTTCATTATTGAGGAGAGAAGAAATGAGATAGCAGAATATGATGTGAAGATAACAAAGAAAACTAGTAGGAGATCAGATCAGGAGAAGCACAGCAAGCAAGAGGGAAACAATACTGGAGGTGGAGGCATATAGAGTGGGAACTATGAAACTGTGTCCCACATAGGGTACAACAATCTATGTAACATCTTAGGAAATACAAAGGCCTGTGGAAACTGATTAGGGCCTGTAAACACAGCTATGACCCTTTCTCAAACCTAGAAAACAGGAGAGGTAAGAGGGGAAAGGCTTTAATTTTTTAAAACATTTTTTTACTTTAAATTCAGGAAGACTGTACTGTATGTAAATCAATGGTAATTATCATGCAAATTACACAGGATATTTGGGTTCTGGGCAAACTGCCAATGTGGTCAACAAAGCTTCAAAGTCTTATGCACCAGAGTCATAAAGAGAAACATTTGGCACAAAAATGGAAGTGGGTGTCACAGCTTCCTGATGAGAGTCAGTGAGAAGAGAAAGCTTCATCTCTGGCCAGTTTAAAATTTTTTGACCCCTCCAAGTCACAAAATAATATGCAAGTTAACACTGGGCAAAACAAAACAAAACAAAAACAAAAACAACCCACACAAAATCTTTTAAAACAAGATTCAAAATATCTCTAACATAAAATAAATAACAAAAAGATGTTAAGCACTTTATATAAAACATAACCAAAAACAAGATAGCACCAGGTATTTTTCCACATATGTTGATAACAAATACAAAGATCCAAGTGCCAAAACCCATAGCAGCTCAATAGCTTTCTGTGGCATAGCAACTGCAAGGAAAGGCTCTGTAAGGAACCAATCTGGCCCAAGTTACTTAATGTGAAACGGATGTCATCCCTGATTGTACAAAGCCCTTTTATGAAGAGTTAAGGAGTCCCAGGTCATTGTTTTCTGGCATTGGAGGTAGTGCTGCCTTTTATTAAGGTGGATTTTATGGATGAAACAGCTAACACTGACTTGTGAATAAGAAGACTGAAAAATCTAGCATATTTTTAAATTCAAAGAAAAATTCTTGGACATTTTATATTTAATTTTTTTTCTTTTTTTTAGGCCAGAATAACAAACATGTTTGTATAAAAGATACTGAGTAAAATTCATCTTGCCTCAGAACTCCAGTGGCTCTTCCAATTTGTAATCTGTTTTAAATAAAACCATGTAATTTTGTTGTTTTACTCATCACTATAGCCCCAGTATCCAAAATGGTGTCTGGAACATAGTGAGACTATAAATGTCTAATGACGTGGCTACCTGCTACCCATACGAAACATCCTCACAGCTCACCACTTTATTCTTTTTAAAAATTTCTGCCAAGAGTGATGCCTTTCAATTTTTCAAAGTTACTGAACAGCGCCAGAGAGGTGGGTATGCCAAGAACAAAAGTCCCTTAGTGAAAAGAAATGGCACATTAATATACGAAAAATTTTCTTCCTTGGTATAAATGTGGCTTCTGTTCTTGTTCACAATCTTTCAAGATCTTTTCGTAGAAGGCGATCTACCAGTTAAATGTGTCTGCCTTAGAGATTAGCAGTCCCATTTGCTACTAACCCAGTACCATAAAATATTTTTGCTTTTCTTTTCCCCCTCAACATATGAACATGATTACAATCAAAGATTTTAGATTTCAAGGTGTAAGTCCTAAAATGCCTCCTATAATATCGCCACATGCTTTATCGTGCTTCCTGTCACTCCCGCTTTTGGAGAAATATGGCATATTATACAGACCAAGCAATTGGGCTTTATCATGAATAGAGAAATTAGTAAGAGTCCAAACAATACTCAACATATTTGATTTTCTTAGCTGTTTATAAATTTAAGAGATAATTTCTTAGTAAAAAATTTCAAAACTGAATGGAACTCCTCAATCCACTTTCTTAATTTCATGGTCCATTAGTAGATATAGACACCCCTCAGTGAAAAAAAGTTTTACTGTCCGAAAAGACAGACATGATTTTCTCCATTCTCTATCTGCTACGTACTATTAAAAGTATTACGGCATATTTTAAGCTAATGATTGTAAGTTTTATCATACATTCTTTTTTTTTTAATGTTTATTTTTGAAAGAGAGAGCAAGTGAGAGAGCAGGGGAAGGACAGAAAATCCCAAGCAGGCTCCATGCTGTCTACACAGAGCCTGATGCAGGGCTTGAAACCACAAAACAAATCTTGAGATCATGACTTGAGCCCTGAGCTACCCAGATGCCCCATCATACATTCTTAAATCAATGTAAACCATCTTCTACACCAACAAAAACCAAAAGACAATGTAGAGGTGATAGTTTAAGTTTCTCATCTGTTGTGAGTCAGTTCACTGCAAATGGAGGTGGAAAATGAGATCTTCTAAAATTCTCTTTATTCTGGGATGCCTGGGTGGTTCAGTTGGTTAGGCGTCCGACTTCGGCTCAGGTCATGATCTCACGTCTCATGAGTTTGAGCCCCACATCAGGCTCTGTGCTGACAGCTCGGAGCCTGGAGCCTACTTTCGACTCTGTGTGTGTCTCTCTCTGTCCCTACCTTGCTCACACTCTCTCTCAAAAATAAAACAGAACATTAAAAATAATAAATTAATTAATTAAAAAATCTCTTTATTCTTCAAATCCTATTAGAAATAAAAGAATAGTGCAATTTCAAAGACATACGACAAAATAACACAGCAATAACCACCACAACATCTTGACCATCCTGGTTATCTCTGATATCCCACCCTCACACTGTCACTTTGATTCTTCAGATTTTTACTATCTCTCCATACTAGATTTTATATATTACAAATTTCATTTTAAAATGAAAAGCTTTTCAGGCCATGTCATGGGATCAAGCCCTGTGTCAGGATTCATACTGAGTATGGAGTCTGCTTAAGATTCTCTCTTTCGGGGCGGCACCTGGGTGGCTCAGTTAAACATCCAACTTCAGCTCAGATCATGATCTCACGGTCCATGAGTTTGAGCCCCAAATTGGCATCACTGCTGTCAGCACAGAACCAGCTTTGGATCCTCTGCCCCCCGCCCCGCCCCTTCCCTGCTCTCTCTCTCAAAAATAAGTTAACATTAAAAAAAAAAGAAAAAGATTTTCTTTCTCTAAAATAAAAAAATAAACAATAATTTAAAATGACAAGCTTCTGATAGTGCCAGAACATGAAATTCACTATCTTGTAAGCATGGTACAATAACTAATGTTCAGCATAATAACCATGAGTTTTAGAAAGAGTCATTTCTCTCAGGTTTCCTAAATACTAGGCAAAAAAAAAATGTGCAACAGTTTTTAAAGAAAGGTTTACATCAAAATATTTTTTAAAGTTAGGGGGGTTTGGTTTTATGGGAAAATTATTTATCCAGAATACGGAACTCCCTGGGAAATGAGAGAAATAAAATATTAATACTTCTTTTACTAATGTTCCTCTTCATTTTTCTCTTAAATACTATTCTGTACTTCTATTCCTGGTCTTATAAGCAGTTCTTCAGCTTCAACACCACTTCTTCCACAATCAAGTTAACGCGTAGGAGAAAGTATGACAAATGCCTGGTAATATCTATTTCTCTGTCCCCTTTAATTAAGTTTTCTCAATTTTATAAAATTTAAGATCTTTTTGATACCAAAATCACAAATCTTTTCTGGGAACCAATGGTTTATAATAAATTGCTGAGAAAGGATTCTCTATATTTACAATCTATGTGATTTGTGGAATATTCTATGCTTTCTGAGTTCAATATAACTTTGAATAATCAATTTCTACGCAGACCACCTAAAAAGTATTGTAACAAACATAGTTCCCTTCTTCAGCACTTGGTAAGAGATTCTGGCATATAATAGGCAACCAAATTGTTTGCTGAGAGAATGAAGAAAAAGGAGATACATTTCAGAATAAAGAAGCAATTAAAAGTACTCTGCTCTATCTCATTCAATTACTAAGACATTTGAAAAGACCTATAAAATGTATACAATACTGAATTAAGATAATATTGTTATATTTTACTGAAAAAGATTCTTAGGGGCAGCTGGGTGGCTTAGCCCATTAAGTTTCCGATCTTGATTTCAGCTCAGGTCATAATCTCAGAATTCGTGTGTTAGAGCCCCACTTTGGGCACAGCACAGAGCCTGCTTGGGATTCTGTCTCCCTCTCTATCTGCCCCAACCACCTTTGTGCTCTCCCTCTCAAAAACAAATAAATAGGGGTGCCTGGGTGGCTCAGTCAGTTAAGTATTTGACTCTTGATTTTGGCTCAGGTCATGATCTCACGGTTTCATGAGTTTAAGCCCCACGTTGGGCTCTGTGCACTGACCAGGTGGAATCTGCTTGAGATTCTCCCTCTCTCCGTGTCCCTCCCCTGCTCTCACTCACTTTCAAAATAAATGTCAAAAATTTTTTTTTTAAATTAAGATTTTTAGAGTTCATTGATGTTAACTCAATAATCCTCATAAAAACTTTGTGGTGTGAAATGTTACTTCTTGATTCACATAACAAGTCAGTATCAAAGTAGTATCTCATTTGTTCAGAAACTTCTAGTATTAAGACTTGAGATTCCCAAGCTTAAACATAAATCACAATTGCCTTGGACTCTTTTAAAGTACAAATGGAAAGCCCCACAACAAGAATCCCCAGGGATGAGGCCTGGGTATTTAAACCTGGAAAAGCCAGGGCAGGGTGCCTGGGTGGCTCAGCTGGGTGAGCATCCGACTCTTGGTTTCAGCTCAGGTCATGAACTCACAGTTTGTAAATTCAAGCCCCGCAACAGGCTCTGTGCTAACAGTGTGGAGCCTGCTTAGGATCTCTCTCTCCCTCTCTCTCTACCCCTCCCCCACTGTCTCTCGAAATAAATAAATAAACTTAAGAAAAAAATTTTTTAACTGGAAAAGCCCTATAGGGGATTCTAATAACAGCCAGGAGGACACCCACTAACATGAATGTACTGAGAATGAATTAAGTTTACTAAGACTTTTCACACATTTCTAATAACTTCAGTTCTCCATAGTCCTAATCCACAACAAAACAGAAAGAGAGTCAAAGGGGCAATGGAACTAAGTATACCAATGTAAAAATGAATAGCATGTCATTAAAAAAATGAGACAATGAGCAAGTATAAGCAGTCAAAAAATACTTAAAGTCTGCCAGCCAGGAGTTTTCAGGGTAAGGGGGAAAAAAGCCCTAATATCTCAAGTCCTCCCAAAAGGCTTCGTTAGAATACATACGAGTTTTGTAAACATTTACATCATCAACATAGACATTAGACAAGACATTATAGTTCAAATGCGTTATATTTAAAAAGAAAACACATTAAAAATTTCCAATGAAGTGGTTAAAATTAAATTAAATTTGGCATTTAAAAGGGGCAAGATTTTATTATGTAGGGAACTTACTTTCATAAAACAGCTTAATCCAGGATACTACCAAATAACTTGACCTAGCTAACATTCCTTAGTTTGACTACCCTCTTCTTCTTCAGAGATGTTGCCAAGTGCATTTTAGCAATTTTCAATTTTTAAGATGACAATGCTTTGCCATATGATAAAGGCATAGAAAGCAATTATTGCTTCAAATCCACAGCAGCTAAACATGACGTAACAATACAGTACTTCTCACTACAAAGCTTATCTTGAAAGGAGCCACAATTATAGGGATGCAGAAGCTCTAACATTTTAACTTAAAGTCTACCACATTAGTTATATTTCCTATACAAGATCCCCAATCTAATATGACACAATGGTGGCACACACTCAAAATATTCATAATAACAAAATTCAAGATCTGGGAAAGGTTTTAGGGGAAAGTGGAGTCCTCTAAGCACAACAAGTTATAGTTCTTTGAGAAACTTAAAACTGTTTTTAAGGAATTTAAAACAAACAACACTTTCACTTATAAACACAAGATAACCTTTTCTTTCTCTTCTTATAAAAAGGCAGAAACAGTTACTTAAAGAAAAATATTATGTGTAAATTTTTTAAAACAAACTTGAGAAAATGTAAAATAACACACTGGTTCTGCCTCAGACTCCAGATGCAAAAATTATTCACCTGGAGACTTCAGACCAATGTTAAAAACCATCCAAAACCATTCTCTGTTACATGTAACGTGTCAAGACAATTCTCCCCACTTGCCCTTCCTCTCTCTCTCTCAAAATAAATAAATAAACTTTATAAAAAATGTTTAAAAAAAATAAAAATAAAAAATTACTGTTTTTCTTATTGTTTTTGTTATTCTCAAACCCTCATCTCCCATGTATTATTTCTGGTTATTTCACTCTCCTAAGAATTCCCTAAAAAGACCTTTCCGAAACATTTTCTTGTATGTAATATACGTAAAATAGGCCAAATCCTTTATCTAGCAAGTACATACACATACAATACATTATAAATGAGTTTATCTACAAATTAGACAAGCAAAATAGCTTAAAACCTCTAAAACTCTGATCTGTATTTACAAACACCTAGAACATATCACCAAATAAAGATTCCAAATAACATCCTACTAGAAGATAACAATCTGAGTTTTAGTCAGAATTTCAGAATACATTACACTCAATAATAGCACCAGGAAAAAAAATGGCAATGTCAAGGAGAATGTAGAACTTACACAAATCATGTTTTTTAAAAAGACTTTATTCCCCATAGAGTGGCAGTGAGCCCAAAGTAACATAATCTCTATTGCAATTTTATAAATTAATTTTTTCTCAAAACCCTGTATTGTTCTATACATGAAGAACTTGATTTATTCATTAATGTGGGGAAGAAAAGTATCATATAAATCACTGGGGAAAAAATTAGCCCCCAGAAAAGAAGGGGAAGGAAAACAGGAGGGATTTCACAAAACATGAAAACATATAAAATGCCAATAATTATGGCAGGAAAAAAGTTTAGTATGGCCAGTAATAAACCAAAATTTAAACTATAATGAGATGTCCACTTTAAGCTACGAAAAAGAAAGGTCTCACGCTTGAGAGTAAAGACAGACACACATCAGGTCCACTGTAGGTAGCAATGTAACTGGTATAACATTTCTGGAAGGAGTGATACTATGAAGAACCCTTTTTAAAAATTCATGCCCTCTGACTCAGTAACACACAAAGATCTATACCCAAATATTTTAAGTGCGGCATGATTTAAAATGAAGGCAATGAGAACACAACTTCCAACAACACAGCAATCCCCGAATATAGTACGATGTATCAAAAGACATCTTTATAAAAACCATTAAGAACTTTAATGTAAAAATCACTTACACACTGTTAAAAAATCAGGAAATTCAATCTATTAATCTTTATATACAAAGCTGGCTCTAGCATATCACGGAGTCCAAAAATAGACAAAATATATAAATAATGATTACCTAAATCACAAATGCAAAAACAAGTAGCCATCAAAATTAGGTCATATTATAATATGACCTTATTAAAAAACCCTTCTTCACTATATGAGGGAAAACAGAATTTGAAAAGTTAACTATAAAGATATAAACATACTGCTCAAAGTTCAGATACTTCTTAGGAATACCAAAATGTCACCTATAGTCAACTATTACTGTACTGAAGAGGAAAAAGAGCAGACAATTACTACTAGTATTTACTAGGTCACTTATTTACCAATCCATCATTTACCCATCAAGTATTTATTAAGGGTCTAATATGCCTACTATTCCAGGCATGGAGTTTACATTGTAGTAGAGGTATCCCACATTTCCCTGATGAATAACTGGTTAATTTTCTTGAAATTGTAATATTAATATGAATGAGCAGCAAGGGCAGAAAAGAGAGACATGGAAAAAGAAAAGTTTGTTTTTAGAAAAAAAGATAAGGTGAAAAAAGTGGAAAAATTGAAACCAATCGCCCACCACCTCCATGCAGACATGCATCCCATTCTCCTGATACAACATTCCAACTTTACGAAGCCACGTGAAATTTTTATGTCTGCTTTATGATCCAGCTAGGTTCCTGCCCATAAGATTAACCAACAGTTTGGAATCAATAGGTTAGGGACCACCACCTTAATATATTCTCTTACTTTTGCAGGAGAACGTTGTTTCCGTTTCTTCTTTTTCTGTAAGTCTACTGGCTCTCTGATTTGTTTTTTGTCTCTCATCAGTTGCTCAGACACATCAGTAAAAGTAATTTCCTGCTTTACACTTATCTGTTAAAAAAAAAAAAAAGTCAATTTTACAAATAAACAAAAAGTCCACTGTGACAAAGCCATTGCATGGTTACTCCTTTACTAAGCCTACATATAGGTGCTTCCAAAATGATTATCTGTGTGTGTGTGTGTGTGTGTGTGTGTGTGTGTGTGTGTAAGTAAATAATGTGTTGAAGAGTTCATTAACAGGCAATACAGTAATAAGAATCAAGAGTATACAAACTGAGAAATAAACCAAGATTTTACAAAAATCTATCTGGAAGAGAATATTAAAGACATTCTGGGAAAAGATTATCAGACCACAGAATAAAGCAGAAGTCAGGACAAACTAACATCAATTTCATTCCCATATTTAAGGAAACTAATGAAGTTAATTAAAAGCACAAAAAGGGGCCTAATTCGAAAATTCAGTAAAATACTGGAGGACGAAGGGAGTGTTTAGACTTCACAGGAGGCTTTCTCTCGATATACAAAATATGAAAACAACACAAAAATCCTAAAAGATAACCCACATCAAAAGAAAGGTCAAAAAATGAAAATTTAATTATCTGTAAACTCAACACTGACAGTATCTTAGCTTAGCCTGTATTTTCCTGACCTGTACATTAAATCATCACCAAATAAAGATGTTTATAGAACTGCATATAACTTTAGGTCACTGCTATGTATAAGACAGGATACTAATTACACAACAAATAAATGCTACAAGAAACATTAAGATGTCAACATTATTCCATCTTCAGCTCTGTTTTCACAGATATGAAAAGAGGTGCTTGTTCTAAAACAAAAACGCACCAAGGTTCTTAGATCAATAATGGTAATGTCAATTCTCATCACAACTGATGATCCTCAGTCATCCATTCTTTAGTACTACATTTTCAATCTATCCTTGAAATGAAAACAGAATCTTAAAACTAAAAACCGCCCAACTCAACAGCCTCTGGAATATATTACACATCCTGACCTTTCCACCATGTAAGGACACAAGAAGTGTCCTTACAATAAATGTACAACCATTACAACAAATTGTACAACCATTACAACAAATGTACAACCATAAATGTCCAATAAATGTACAACCTGGAAGAGGGCCCTTACCAGGCTAGCACCCTGATCCTGGACTTACAGCCTCCATAATCAGGAGAAATAAACTTCTGTTCTTTATAAGCTAAAGTAAAACAACAACTCCTTAATAATAATCCAGGAAATTCAATGTACTAGTGGCTACATTTTTCAAAAAATACACTAAAAAAAATGGTGCACAAGATTATAAACATCTTACAGAGTCAGTGGAAAGTTGGAAAATATAGCTATGTAGAAAGGGTTCATGAGGAAAATGCAACATAAGCTAGGGTTCAGGCTGACAAAATAAGGAATTGGAAGCTTTCATAAATTCCTGAAGTGCAGGCAGTATGAGAATCATAAATCAAGGAGAAGCTTGGCACAAAAACAGGAGGTAAATGATCAGTTAATTCTTTCTATCAGGTTATAGAATAGTAGTAGTGAACATTCTTAGGGCTTCTTTTGGTATCATTATCTGGAACATAAAGTGGTAAAATCACCACCAACAAGTCTTTGGAATACAAACATGTTCCCACCACTGAAGTGATGTGTACTGAATATAACTAACGACTTGGGTTCGGTGTGAGACAGAAGAATGATTACAGACTATGCAACCAGTTGTTGAATGGCTCTGTCCCACTTTGCAGGGGCACGAAAAAGTAGTTCCAACATTTCTGTCCGTTTCTACACTGCAAAGAAACCATGAAAATGTAGCATGCAGCACTAAGAAACAGGAATCCTTTTTAGCCAAAGTGCCAAGTAGAGTAGAAGACAAATTCACAAATAAATCCTGTAATTAGCAGATATTCACAAACCAAAGAGTGAAAAAGATTAATAAATGTATCTAAGCCTTTCAGTTATTTCCACATATATAGAAAATGGTATTTGTACTAGCATTTTTTTTATTATAAGGAACAGTTTTAATATATGAAAGCAGACTCAAACCTAGAAGTATCAATGGATCAAAACATTGTGAATGTCAGGCACACAAGAAATTACATTTTTAGAGTGCACCAACAGGCTTATTACTCATTAATGGAATAAAGTAATCTCCTCTATATATAACATAATAACACACTGAAGTATACTGATCCAGCCTAAGGTGCTGAGAAAAGATGGAGGTAACTCCAAACCATAAGGAAATGTATATGATGCTGGTAAGTCAGCTAAGAGTCAGTTGCAAAAAAATCTGAGAAAAGTTAAGTCTTCTTTGTAAGACAACCATAATCAATAAAAACATGAAACTTTCTTAAGCAAGACAAAAGAGACAATAATCATCCCTAAGTTGTCTATTCTTTCCTTGAGAACTGTCTTTACAAGAAAATCAAACTTTTAGTGTTATTTTTCATCTAAAATAAACCAAAGTATAATTAATCAGCAAATACATGATATATAAAGAGAATGGTTTGCTGGATTTTTCAGATATACTCATTAAAGCATCAAGAAAATCAACGAACTGAGAAATATGTCAGATAAAAAAACAAAATAAAAACTGGTTTCTTCCTCGTCACTTAAGCTTTACCATTCTACCTTGTCCCATGTACAACTTCATACCTGCATTTGAGACCTGAATTTCAATGCTGTCCTCACTACCAATCCAGAAATAGCATCAAACCATCAATCAGCCTAACTATCCTTCTTTCAAAAGATAGGACTAAATCCAGGCATTTCTCTACCTAAACTTGAAGCCCTCTCTAGGCCTCCCACTCTGAGACTAGGGAAGCCATCAAGCAGGACTACCCTATCTACTTCCATACTCCTATAACTTCTTCCACAACACCCTTAGAAGAGGTAGTCCTATAGTGTCATGCTTCCAACCCCTTGCCACAGCTCAAAGCTGGTTCTTTATTACTACTTCTAAAATGTATCCCTTAATTACCTTGTTTTCCTCATCTTTTGATCTTTCTCATTTCATTCTCCTAACCTTAAATATAAAGAGGTCTCTGTACACTGAAAAAATCCTTCCTTTGATTCCCATGATCACTAGTAACTCAACACCAGAATCCAGAACCACTCTTTTTCAAAACTTATTTCATTCCTGGCCCAAAAATAAACAAACGATCCTACTTACATATTTAACTATTTCATGCTCTTGTATCTTATCTTGATATCTGCAAGTAAGATATTCTTCTTCGGTATTTCTCATAATAGCTTTACTTACTCATGCAACAGCTATTAAGTGCTTGTTGTGTGCTAAACTCAGTCTAAAATAATACAACAAAAGCTTTAAATTTACTAAAATTCTAATGTGTACATAACATAATTCTAGATATTGAGAATATATTCTAAGCGTAAGGTCTCCTTCTCCATTTTTACTCCTTAAAAATGTACATGGGGAGTTTTGATGCATTATAAAAAAATAAAAAATAAAAAAACCTAGCAATTCAAGACAGCACATGTCAGGCTCAACCTAAATGAATGGTAAAAGGCAGGAATCAAAGGGAAAACTTAATGAGATTGGAAATAACTGCAAAAGGCTTCATGGATGAAATCAAAGACTTAATCAGAGCTGCAGGTTTATCTATGTATCCCCCTTTTATTTTTTTTCCTTCCCAACCTGCTACCCTTCCCAACTTCTTTCTTCCAGACTCAATAATGCTAATAAGTTAATATGACAAATGTGAAATTTACTAAAATAATGTTACCAGACAGAGTATACAATGAGCAAATATTTCATTTGGTTGCCCATTTTAGTCTACCCAATACCCACAGCTCCCAGGAAAGAAGGTGAGTCCCTTACTATCATTTTGGACTCTTCCTTCTCCTTATTCTCCGTATCTTACCATCCTTATCCAGCAACATCCATTTCACTCTAATTAACTTAATCAAATTTGCTACTTTAGGATATTATCATCTCCCCCATATAGTCTCCCATGAAAAAATTAATATAAAACTGTTTTCTTGTCATATCCCTAGTGAGGAATCTATAATAGCCCCTTGTTGCCGGTGGTATCAATTATAATCTCCCCAGCTCAGCTTTCTAGATTCTAGATGATCTACTTTACAGAAAAGATGTAGGTCACTTGGCAGAAGTATCTGTCCTTACCACCCCTCCTCTCCATTTCTGGAGCCAGATGTTCAATTTTCAATTTCCTCTCTACTCTGTGCTGACTCTGTTCCTATCCATCTCCAAGGCTCTACTGCTTCACTGCCTCTCTAAAATAATTTTCCTTATTCCACCAGCTGCGTTTTCTCTGCCTAAAAGCACACTTACAGTTCCCCTATAAAGTCATTTCTTGTAAACCAAAATTTTTCTAACAATTTCCTTCTTCTTATGGACAAATTTTTACAAAGAATAATCTGTGATAAGAATATTGACAAAATAGGGGCACCTGGGTGGCTCAGTCAGTTAAGCATCCGACTCTTGGTTTCAGCTCAGGTCATGATCTTGTGGTTCAAGGGTTCAAGCCCTGCATCAGGTTCCACGCTGGCAGTGTGGAGCCTGCTTGGGATTCGCTCTCTGTCCCTCACCCACTCATGTGCTCTCTCGCTCAAAAATAAATAAACTTAAAAAAAAGAAAGAATATAGGCAAAATAACTGCTCCAAAATTTAGAGAGATGATTATTCTGAGAGTAAAAGTAGTACATATCCATATAAAAAGGATGTGTTTATCACTAGAAGGGAACTGTTCCAAAGTATTGCCTAGGAAACAAATTAAATCAAGGTGACTACAAATATAACAAGTGTTTGAATGAAGGAAAATGAAATCACAATTAACTAAACTGCAAACATACTGCCTAAAGAAAGAATGTTAGCAATATTGAGGGGGAATATTCACGGAGTCCAGAAAAAGAGAAAGTTAAGACCAAGAGTGTTTCTGTGTGTGTGGATGTATGTATTGTGTCTATTTCCAGGATAGTTTTGGCAAGAACAGTTCAGTGTAACTGGTCAACAGGAGTATTTCTAATTCCAAGCTCACAGAGTCACAGATTAGGTCAAGGAGGAGAAGCGGTGCACTGATGGAACAGGCCTTTGTGTGAGTCATGAACTCTTAACTCTCCCTTCTGCCTGACCCACGATTGCATTCAAAATTTTGAAAGGAGCTACATTTGCCAGGGTTTTGAGGAAGTCCACAGTTATCTTCTGGTTTTGAAAGGTTCAGGGATCCAGTTTACAGCAAACATTGTAGTCTGTTTCTCTGTATTTCTTACCGTAAATCTGTATTTTGGCTGGTATACTAGCAACTTATAAATTAGAGATAACTATAAGATGAAGTAGATGAAGTGCTCCGATCAAGCTATCTTACCTGAAACAGTGCTGACCCACCCCCATCCTACCTGGACATTCCTTTCTTTCAACTACCATAACATCATGATTTAAGTTCTCTCCTGTTCTTCATGGAAGTTCTTCCGAATCCATCCTTCCAGTATATATGTACCTTCATTTTGTAAGAATTTCAGTAAATCTTTACCAATGATTTTCAAAGTGTGGTCCAGGGACTCCTGAAGGTCCTTGACACCCTTTCAGGTGGTCATGAGATCAAAAATACTTTCATAATAATACTTTTTTTTTCTTTTTTGCTTTCCTGAGTACAGAGTGGCATTTTCCAGAAGCTAACATGCGATGTCACTACAGACTGAATGTATTAGCAAATATGAGAATCCAGTTACGTTACAATAAGCCAGATAATATACAGATTTATGTAACTGTAAAACAAATTCTAATTTCACAGAACTAGAACATATAATTCCAAAATGTATACAGAACCACAAAAGACCCTATGAAAAGCAACATTGGGAAAGAAGAACAAAGCTAGGGATATCACCATCCCAGATTTCAAGATATACTACAAAGCTGTAGTAATCAAAACAGTATGGTGCTGGCACAAAAACAGACACATAAATCCATGGAAGAGAATAGAGCCCAGAAATAAACCCACACTCATATAGTCAATTAATCTAGGACAAAGGAGACAAGAATATACAATGGAGGAGATACGGTCTCTTTAACAAATGGTGCTGGGAAAACTGGACAGCTACATGCAAAAGAATGAAACTGGACCACTTTCTTACACCATACACAAAAATAAACTCAAAAGGGATGAAAGACCTAAATGTGAGGCGTGAACTGTAAAACTCATACAAGAAAGGCAGTAATCTTTGTGACATCAGTTGGCCAAAGAAACATTTTTCTAGATATGTCTCCTCAGGCAAGGAAGATAAAAGCAAAAATAAACTATTAGGATTACACCAAAAGAAATTATCTTTTACACAACAAAAGAAATTATCAACAAAATGAAAAGGCAATCTATGGAATGGGAGAAGACATCTACAAAAGATCTTTCTGATAAGGGATTAATATCCAAAGTATATAAAGAACTTCTACAACTCAATACCATAAAAACAAGAACAAAAAATAAATAATTAGCAAGTGGGCAGAGGATCTGAATAAACATTTTTCCAATTAAGACATACAGATGGCCAACAGACACAAAAAGATGCTCACTCATTATCAGGGAAATACAAATCATAATCACCAGGAAATATCACCTCCATCCATCAGACTGGCTAGAATCAAAAAGATAAGAAATAACAAGTGCTGGTGAGGATGTGGAGAGAGAAAAACTCCCGTGTACTGTTGGTCAAATATAAACTGGTGTGGCCACTGTGGAAGAGTATGGAGGTTCCTCAAAAAATTAAAAACGAAAAAAAAAAAAAAAAAAAAAAAAAAAAAAAAAAAACCCTGAAATACCTTACAATCCAGTAATTCTACTACTGGCTATTTACCCAAAGAAAGCAAAAACACTAACTTGAAAAGATATATGCACCCCTATGTTTACCGCAGCATTATTTACAGTAGCCAACATACAGAAGTAACCATACATAAATGGATAAAGAAGATGTGTTACACGCATAGACAATGGAGTATTACTCAGCCATAAAAAAGAATAAGATTGTACCATTTGCAACAACATGGATAGACCTATAGAGTACTATGCTAACTGAAATATATCAAAGAGAATTATCACATGATTCCATTTCTATGTGAAGTCTAAACAACAAATGTACAAACAAACCCAAAAAAGCAGAAACAGATCCATAAATCAGAGACAAAAATGGTGACTGACAGCAGGAAGAGAGGTGGGGGACTGGGCAAAATAGGTGATGGCGAGTGGGAGGTACAGGCTCCAGTTATGAAATAAGTAACAGGGATAAAGGGTACAGCATAGAGAATATAGTCAGTGGTGTTATAATAGCATTGTATGGTGACAGATGATAGCTACACTTGTGGTAAGCATAATGTAACATACAGAGTTAAGAATCACTATGTTATACACCTGAAATTAATGTGACATTGTGTGCCAACTACACTTCAAAAAAACAATTAAAAAAGAAAGACAGCCTCTGTTTAGGAGACAGAAAAAATACTGCAATTGATGGGGAACAGTTAGCTAATGATCTGCCCATATAATTTTTTAAAAATATGTTCTACATTAACTTTGCAACTGGATTTTTTATAAATAAATAAAATTTTATTTCCCAGTTTTAATTTCTAAAATGGCAAAATATGATATAAGTAACCAAATAAACAAGAGTTACTGGGAGCACTCAAAAATTTTTTAAGAGTAAGGTCATGGGGTGCTTGGGTGGCTCAGTTGGTTAAATGTCCAACTTCAGCTCAAGTCATGATCTCATGGTTCATGGGTTCGAGCCCCATGTCGGGCTCTGTGCTGATAATGCAGAGCCTGGAGCATGCTTCAGATTCTGTACCTCCCTCTCTCTCTCTGCCCCTCCCCGGCTCACACTGTTTCTCTTTCTCGCTCAAAAAGTAAATAAACGTTTAAAAAAATATTTTTTTAAAAGAGTAAAAGGGTCATAAGACCAGAAGTTTTGAGAGCTGCTGACCTAGATACATCTTAACTACGGTTTGCATTCCCTTCCTCTTCTCCATTCAATCTCTTGTAATACAGATGCCTGGACTTCACTAACAAAGAAATTAGTATAGATGTGTGTACATGTGTGGGTTGGTAGACATACATGTATTTCCTAGTTCTGTCCGTTGAGATTACCAAGGGGCAATGGTGTTTAACACACCTAGCACCCAGAACTTCGTTTCTAAATGCCATTATCCAAATAAAAGCAACTGGGGCTCAGTGGAAAAGTGACTAATTTCAGAGGTGGGCCAGGGAAAAATATAAGATGACCCTGTAACATCTTGTGGTAGCACAAACTAAAGAGCCAGAAAAAGGAACAGCACATGTCAAAAGGACATAAGAACCAGTCTGGAGGAGCTCTTAATGGACAAACCTAGAACAACTTGAGCAATGAAATCAATAATGCCAGCACTGGCATTCCCTTTGTTAATTACAAAGGGAAAAGTAGTGACCTTACAATGGGGAAAACTGGAAGATACCACCTTAAATAAGAATTAAGATTTGTATCACCAGTAATAAGATATAGCCACATTGTGTACGGACATCACTTCTGTGGGGTTGTCAAAAATTCAACGCTTTGATCTAATCATAAGAAAACATCAAACTCAAACTGAGAGACGTTCTACAAAATAACTGACCAATAACAAATCAAGTGTCAAGGTCCTAGAAAACAAGACTGACTATTGCCACAGAATGGAGGAGACTTAAGAAGATGCAAAAACTAAATGCAGTGTAGGATCTTGAATTGAATCCTCAAAAGGAAAAAAAGGATATTAGGGGATAAACAAATGAAATTCTGTACTTTTACCAACATTAACTTCCTGGTCTTGATAACTGCATTAGGGTTTATATGCACTCTACATTATTTCTACAACCTTTTTATAAATGTAAAATTATTACAAAATAAAAAGTTAAGAACACTAAATATAAAAATACTTAGCATCCCAAACTTACCATAGTGTATACATTAAATATGTGAAGATCATCTGCATATCAATTATACCTCAATAATGCTGGTTTAAAAAAGTTAGCATTTATACGGTCATCTATATATTTGTGACTCCTCCTCAGCATGATAAATAAAGATTTATCTACCATCTACTGTGTACCAGGCACTGTCCTAGGTGCTAAGGATACAATGGTAGCAGGGTTGGGGGAGGCAGCACATGATCTAGCCTGTACAGTCTACTGCAGTTAATCTGACAGTATCTGACATGTTCAAAATAAGAAAACCAAGGCCCAGGATGGTTACTTATCTAAAATCCTCTTTAAAAAAAAATTTTTTTTAATGTTTATTTATTTTTGAGAGAGACAGAAACAATGCGAGTGGGATAGGGGCAGAGAGAGAGGGAGACACAGAAGCAGAAACAGGCTCCAGGCTCTGAGCTGTCAGCACGGAGCGAGACACGGGGCTCGAACTCACGAGCTGTGAGATCATGACCTGAGCTGAAGTCAGACGCTCAACCAACTGAGCCACCCAGGGGCCCCTAAAATCCTCTTAAGTAAGAGGGGAAATCAAAATTTAAACCCAAGTCTTCCAAATCTAGCAACTGAAATTCTAACTGCAGTGATCTGTGAATTAATTATTACCTTCATGTTACAAATAAGAAAACTAAAACTTGAGGGAGGTGTCTTACCCAAGCTATGTTATATTTCAAACACTAGGACTTAAACCAAGATCTTGTATCTTTTAGCTCAGTGTTATTTCCATAACTACTAACAGCTTCTTAATAAATGTGAATTATTAAAACTTCTTTTGAAATAATTTTTGCATGAACATTTTATTTCTCCAATTACAAACAACAGTATGCTTGCTGCCAGAATGTGGAAAAAAATTCTAGTGGTTCTAGAATGGCTACTACAAAAGGGAAAGAAAATAACTGAACAAATAACAAAGTGGACAAAACATCATCAATATTTAGGTGAAGAATAAGACTTGAGTTTCAATCCCACCTCTTCCAATTACTATCTGGCTGAACTTGGCTTCCAGAAATAGTATGGAAAAACAAGAAAAGCTTAGGTGGGGTGTTAAAGGAAATAAAACCTAATTCCAAAAAGTATTACCAGCAGTGTGAGATCAAACTAAAATTTAATCACTTACAACTTTCTTCACGCATAAAATGGAGGAAATAATCCTCACAGAGTTTCTGCAGAGTTGAAAGAGATTATATATGGAAAGTATTGCCTACGATACATAGCAGTAGATAGTAGATAGTTCTTGATGCCACTCATTATCATAATCACTTCTTCATCTCTTAATCGTGGTAATAACAATATCCAGCTTATACACAACAAAACCAAATGAGATTATATAAAGAGCACCTTGAAAACTTTCAAGTTCCAAACAAATATTTATGGTTATTAATTATTATCCTACAATTACAGATGTCTAATTGCTTAGATACAGAGGGTTACCAATTTCTACATAACATCTCCACTTAGACATGCTATTATCTGCAACTCAATGTTGCTAAAAATAGCTTAATCTTTTCTTTCACATCAGAACCTTCTTCCAAATTCTCCACCTTTCAATATGCTGAATTATCTCAGCCTCCTGTCTAAAGACATGTTTTAATTTACTTCTCCACTGCCAACCTAAGACCAAGTACAGCTGTTTTCTTTTCCTCACATCATATTCAAATCTAGAAATTCTATTTCCCATTTCCTATTCTAGATCATTTATAAAGATATTAAGTTGGAAATCTCATACACTACTAGAAGAAGAATAAATTGGTCAACTTTGTGGACTACAAATTGGCCAGGATATATCAAGAGCCTTAAGAAATCTATACTGAAGAAATAATTTCACATGGCAACAATGTTTACATATAAGAACATTCTTTAAGATAGTAAAAAAAGTGCAAACAGTCTAAATATCCAGTAATAAAGACTGAGATAAATTACACCTATTTGACATTATACAGTTATGAAAAATCTTAGTATTGGATAATATTAATGATGTAGTGAAATGTTAGTAGTTTGAGTGGTAAATATATAATTATGTAAGCAAATATATTTTACAATTTTATACAAACACACAAATATATATGCAGCAAATTGTATAGAAACACAAATACATACACAGAAAAACAAACAAAAAGGAAACACTAAAATGCTAACACACAAATGTTAGTAGTGATTACCCTAGAGGAGTGACATTAAAGCAAAATTTTGCTAACTTCTTTATACTTATAGAATTTTTACCTTTTTATCAAGTATGTTACTTTATAATCTTAAAGAGATGTTAAGTCCAGTATTAGTATAAATCCTTGGTATTAATCAAAGAGAAATCTGTTTGTCATTATCTTAACATATTAAGTTGCTCTAAGAACTAAAACATTAGGCCAGCAAAGTGAAACTGAAAAATGTCTATGGGTGAGTGGGGAAAAAAAGTCAACAAATAAATCTTGATCCCTATCTCACATCATCAGCAAATATCAACTGCAAATGGATTATTAATCTAAATGGGAGAGAAAACCATAAAGCTTCTAGAAGTTAACAAAGTATCTTTGATATTAGTCAATACCTTTGTGACTTTGAGGAAGGCAAAGAACTCTTAAATAAGATATACAGAACACTAACCAAAAGGAAGACTTCTAAACTGAATGTTAACATTAACTTCTGTTCATCAAAAGAGTAAAATGGCAAATCAGAGTGGAAAACACAAGATATACATACAAAGATCAGATAGACAGATAGATCTCCAACAAATAAACTACAAATCTGTAAGAGAAATAATCTAGCCAAAAAATGGACAAAAGATAAGCATGTGCCTTACAAAAAAGATAATATTCAAACTGACAGTTAAGTATAAAACAGTTAAACAGAAAAACTCAATTTTGTTAGTTATCACTGAAACACAACCTAAAATCACATTGCAAAACTAGTACTGAACCAAAATGGCTAAAATTAAAAGCACTGACAGTTTCACATACCAAGGATATGGGCAATTACTATAAATTGGCAGAATCACTTAGAAAAACTTTCCCAGTACCTACTAAAGCTGAACATATGCATACCCATCAAATTCAACCCTAAGTATATAACCAACAAAAATGACTATGTACATGCACCAAAAGACACATCCAAGAAGAGTCACATCAATACTTTTCATAATAGCCCACATCTTGAAACAATCTAAATGCCTATTACACTAGAATGAATAAATTTTGATATATTTGTACAAATGATGCTTCTACAGAAATAAGAATTAACCACTATTACATGCAATCATGTATGGATATATCTCACAATCTGAACCACAGAAATCAGATACTAGAGAGTATATGATTCTATTTATATTCAGTGCAAAATCAGGTAAAACCAATAGGCCATGCTAAAAGTATTATGGTAGTGGTTATCTTTAGGAATTAGAAAAAGGTTGTGACTAAGAAGGAGAGAGCCTCTGAGAGATCTGGGCAGTGTTATACAAGTATGTTCAGTTTTGAGAAAATTCCTTACAAGTTTTCTGTATAAATGTTGTATTTCAATAAAAAGACATACCACTAGAGAAAGGGTGTTACAAATCTGCAGGTACATATTGATAAATACAAGGAACATGCTTGTATATATAGGCATCTATGTCTATACCCATATATAAGGATGATCCTTTCATGATTACTTCAAACAGATCTAGAAACAACACAAATATCCATCAGTATTGCCTTAAATAAAGCACACCATTTAATCAGTCATTAAAATAAATAAGCCAGGGGCACCTGGGTGGCTCAGTCGGTAAAGCATCTGACTTCAGTTCAGGTCATGATATCGCAGTTCATGGGTTTGAGTCCCACACAGCTCTGCGCTGACAGCTCAGAGCCTGGAGCCTGCTTTGGATTCGGTGTCTCCCTCTCTCTCTGCCCCTCCCCCTTTTGCACTCTACCTCTCTAAAATAAACAAACACTAAAAAAAATTTTTTTAAATAAAAAATATGCCAGTTTTATATACAATAACAAAATCTCTACAAGATGTGTTTTAAATGAATATAGCAAATCTCAAAATGATACAAATACTATAATCTATGTAAACCAAAATATATGATATTTTCATAAGAAATACATTTTAAAAACATTATATAGAGATATACACACTCTGCATGTTTGTAAATTAAAAATTTCCAAAATGCTATTAATATTAGTAGTTATCTCTTTGGAAGTAAAGTAAGTAAGTACTGGAAACAACTTTAACTTTTTACTTTGTTCTAAACTATTTTAATCTTTACAATCACTATGTAATCGTTTTATAATAAACAATATCATACCATTATTTAAAAAAAAAATGATCTGAGACTGATCTAGCTAGGCTGACAATAATAGCTAGCCTTGTCAATAATGATTTTCAATTTGTGTTCTACTGTCCTAAGAGTACAATGCTCATTCAGTACTATTGTCCCACAATTCCGGATCAATTACACATCAAAGATCAGACAGAACTATATTAAAAGTGTTAAGAGACTAGCTATGTTATTAAAGTCATCTAGAAAGAAGTCTATTAACAATTTATGTCCACATAAAGGAAAAACAATAAATTAAATCAAACAACTTTAAGAGTGTAGGAGGATACTAAAAAACAGATCGTTCTGTGTTAGCTTCCTGAAATAATCTCCTAGAAGAAATACCTTGATTCATCAGCTTATCAAGTGAGTTGAAATAACAAACAAGGAGTAATATGACTCATACCAGGGCAAACTATGAAGCAAGATTACTTAACTCTATGTATTCTGCTCAAATATTGATTCCTATCAAATACCACACTAGAATCTATATAGCATGTGAGTAAAGTCTTGTTTAAAAACAAAAACAAAAAAAACCTTGTTGATACATTTTACCATCTCTTCTCCTTAAAATAAGCTCAGTTAATGAATCTATTTCTGAAAAATGATCTCCAAAGGGTATGCTCAAGTAAAAAGTATTTGAATGGGAAAAATAAAAGCACTTCTTAAAACACAGAGCCCTAATAACAGCCAGTGCATTCACCTCAAAGACAAGGACCTCAACAGCCAATGAACATTAACAAAACTATTTCTAAATCCCTCACATGAACTTAAAAGAAATGTAATGGTAATAAGAATTGGCTAAAAGTAATAAATGACTCTGTTATATTTATATATATAAATTTTTTTAAAAAGCTTACAATGTAATGGGGATATAACAAGTGGGGAGATAGCCAAAAAGAGAAGAAACATATCCTATCCAATGACTATTTAAAAGCAAATAAATACAAAGGCAAACAGAATTATCACCTTCCAGGATGACTGTGAAAGATCTTTTGTTACCAAAAGGCAATCCAATTCTGTAATTAAACCAGAGTACAAAATATGTGGCAAAACTAAAAAGTATCTTAAAATCACTGAAATGGGGAAAATGGTTTTTTTTTCTTTTTTAATAAAAAAGTTACCCATTACAAGACATATACTCAAATTACTAGCATCAGTGTATGTTAGGTGTTTACTGACTAGAGCAAGAGTTATATGGGAATATATCTACATAATCCTCCTTAAGTTAATAACAGGATTTAAGAAAATTTAAAGACTCAAAAATCAAACAAAGGTCTTACCAATAGCCAAATACATTTTGAGTTCCTTAGGCCATCAAATAAAATAATCATAAATATAAAATGCATGCAAGTATTCCTACAATTTTCTTCATGCTGCTTTATAGCACAAGAACTCATGGCTAAAATAAAATGCCACACAAATGCTGAAGTATATTTTTTCAGGAGTTATGAATACCTGAAATAACTTTACATTTTATTTTACCATCATATGACTAGAACGTGATTTTTTATAGCTCCTAATTTACAAAATCCTTTTGCTCAAGTGATATAATCCAACAGTTTTCTAAAAACAAATGTGGCATATATGATTATGAATTACAATTTGCTCCATTTTGTCAACACAAATTAAGTCTTTACTCCTCAACATGCTTGCTTGCCATCAAACTGGAAAAATAAAGACCATACAGAGTTATGGTTTCTTAAATCCTACTGAATGAATATAAGAATTAAAAGAATAAACCAAATACTTTTCTTCACATTCCTAAAATAAATTTAGTTTCTGAGTGAAGAAGCTTTCTGACTCAGTGTATCCAATAAAATTTTTTGCAATGATGGAAATGTTCTTTATCTTTGCTGTCCAAAACAGAAGCCACTTAACCACCTGAAATGTGACTAATGAGACCAATGAAATGAAAAACTAATTTTACTTAATTTTAATTCGTTTCTTTTTTTAAAAATTTTTTTAATGTTTATTTTTGAGAGAGAGAGAAAGACAAAGTGTGAGTGGGGGAAGTGCAGAGAGAGAGGAGACACAGAATTTGAAGCAGGCTCCAGGCTCTGAGCTGTCAGTACAGAGCCTGAAGTGGGGCTTGGACTCACAGACTATGAGATCATAACCTGAGCCAAAATCAGATGCTTAACCAAATGAGCCACCCAGGTGCCCCTTAATTCAAGTTTCTAATAAATTAGAAAACAAAGTTCTCTAAATGAATAAACTGTAGACATTCACAAGTTCGCCTGTAGACTGGAGCTGAAAATGTAGGGCCACTGAGGGTGGGTGACTGATACAGAATAGTAAGGTTAAGATAAATTCTGAAAATTAGCAGTTACCACAAATGAAGAACTTTTATTCAACTGTCACAAAACACTTGAGAGTTTACATAGGCTACAGAACCTAAACCGTTATTAACAATCTAAAAGAACTCAAAACTCAACTTTTGTTTTGAATTAACAAAAAAATAAATAAAAAGTTAATATGAAATAAAGTTTTTTTATGTCTTCCAAACGAACAAATAAAAGATAATCATTAATATGCTCAATATGTATTTTTAAAAGTCTTTATTAACACAATCTAAAAAGGATGCAAGGCCTGGTAACTCAAGTTTTCACACTTTTGGGGACCTGAGTCATACTGTTCTGGATCACTGTCCTCTCTTTAATTCAAAAATGTATATTCATGATCCCAAGATTTGCCCTTCACCACATGCCATATTAGCAGGAATGCATAAATAAAAAGAAGGAATATGATTTCTCATGTCTGTTGTGTTCTACTATAAAGCAATGTTACACAAATCCTAAATTCTGCCTTTGGTGTATATAGTATGAGACAACTTTTCATTGATTCATTCCCAGCATGGACTCAAATTTATCCATACCTAGTAGAAGTAACAGGACTCAACTACAAATTATCCATACATATGGAATATGTAACAGACATTTAAGAAGTATTAGAAGAATAAGAAGTTACGAAAAGTTCAAAATATGCTGGTAAATGAAAACAGTAGATAAACAAGCAACATCATTCCATGCCTGGTATGCATATGAAAAAAGCATAGGGGTACATACACCAAAATGTTAGGAGTGACTATACCTGGTGGTGGGGATATAAGGTATTTACCCTGGAGATATGTACATCTATGTTCACACAAAAACCTATGCATGAGTGTTCATAGCAGCTTTATTTGTAGTAGCCAAAATGTGGAAAAAGCTACAATGTTCTTCAGTAAATGAATGGTTAAACCGTGGTCCATCAACACCATGAAATACTATTCTATAATAAAAAGGAACAAATTATTGATACACACAACTACTCACATGGCTCTCAAAGGCATTCTGTTAATTGAAAAAAGTCAATCTCAAAAGGTCACATACTGTAGGAGTCCACTAATATAACACATAAAATGACAACGACATAGAGGTAGAAAATAAATTAGGGGTAGGATAGCCAGGGGTTAGGAATGATGGTGTTGGAAGAAGAGGTGTGACTAGGGGTCGCACCAGGGAGGTCTCCTCATGATAGATTCATTCTGTTATCTTGGTTTCGATGGTAGTTACACATTATCTACATGTGTGATAAAGTATACAACACTGGACATATTATAGCACTGTCAACTGCCTGATTTTGAGACTGTACTATAATTATGTAGAATTTAACCACTAGAGGAAACTGGGTGAATGCTACACAGGACCTCTCTGTACTAATTTTGTGACTTCCTATGACTCTGTATAATTTCAAAATTAAGTTTCAACAAAAGTAAAAGAATAAATCTTGTCCCTTCCCCTTCCTGCCCCTCCCTATTCACCCGCTTTCCATGAATCATTCACTCCTAAAGCCATATGCTGTAGCATAACAGGGTACGAGATCCCAGACAAGATAAAGTCATCTGCTGCACAAATCAAGATGTCAGAATGTACGTAGGGTGAGGAGGTTCTTCACATAAGACAGCTCGGGGTGAGTTGTCAGAACCCAAGCAGCAAAAGGAAGGGTCTGTATTATATAGGAAGAGCAGCCTGGAGCAACGTGTCAGAAGCTAAGTGGGTGCGGAAGGTATCAAAGTATGAGTGTGGGCCAGAACCACGTACAAGGAGGGCTCCATGTGGTGATGAGGCCCAGGACAAGTTGTCAAAGCACATGCAGGGGAGGGTATGAGCTGCAATGGAGTATAGGAGCCTGGGTAGAGGGAAGAGGGCATCTGCACAGGAAGATGGGGTGACAAATGGTTTTACACATGGGGGGTAGGGGAGGTCTAATCAAGTAAGTAAATATATTAATGATAATGGAAGCCAGGTTTCTCACTGTCTAAGAAGGGAGTTATAGTATATGTGCTGCCGAAGCGAGCACAAGAAGGGAGTTATAAAATACAGAAGGGAAGGGTGCCTGGTTGGGTCAGTGGACGAGCATGCAAGTCAATCTCAGGGTCATGAGTTTGAGCTCCAAGTTGGGTACAGAGATTACAAAATAAATAAAATAAAATAAAATAAAATAAAATAAAATAAAATAAAATAAAATAAAAGTAATAAAATACAGAAGGGAGAAAACTGAAATATACTCTGCGGTAATGGACCATAATCAGAGGGTTAGTGTGAACTCAGTTTTATAATACTGACAGGCAAATATAGGAGACAGTTATAGATGGAAGTGGGTATATAAATGTATGTAATTATGTATATACATACATTCCCTAGCTCTGTCCACTGAGAGCCCTGGAAGCAGCCAAACCCCAAGAACAATGAGCAACACATTAGGCACCCAGATCTTGCCTTTTAAATGTCATTTTCCACTAAAATGAACTAGGGTTCCTTAGAGAAATGGCTGACTCCAGGGGTGAGGCAGGAAAAATTCAAGACAGGCCTAAAACATCTTGGGGCAGAAAGCAAGGATGTGTTAAAAAGATTGATGGGATATAAAAAATGAACACAGAAGTCAGCCTAAAGAGGCTCCAATTGGCCAAATCTTCAACCAAGCATTAAAATAATCATAGTAATAGATTTTAACCCAGTTAATAAAATTCCTAAGCCCATGCTGATACAAATAAATAAATGAATAAATTAAAAGATGTAATGAGAAATGAGATTAACATTACAGTGACAAAACCTGCCAGACATCACCTTAATCAACTTATCAAAGTGAACTATCAGAATGGGGCAAATAAAAATCATGTGCCTCCTGTTAGAGTGCAATGAGGGAGAAGACACAGCATCACTTTTTGCAATATCCCTCCCAAAGTTAGTACCTTAAGTACCATTAGAGTAAAAACCAGATAAATCCAAACCGAGAAACATTCTACAAAATATATGGTAATTTTCAAGTATTATGATCACAAAATTTTAAAGTGAGAAACGAGAGGTGCCTGGGTGGCTCAGTCAGTTGACTGTCTGGCTCTTGGCTTCGGCTCAGGTCATGATCGCATGGTCATGAGAATGAGCCCTATGTTGGTCTCTGCACTGAGCGTGGATCCTGCCTGGGATTCTCTCTCTCCCTCTCTCTCTCTCTCTGCCCCTACCTGCCTTCATTCTCTCTCTCTCTCTCTCAAAATAAATAAACAAAAACAAATAAAGTGAAGAACCAAGACAAAAGAAAACTAAAGAGACATGTCAAATAATGCAATATATAATTTTTTCAAATTAACTATTGGAAGACAAGTAGAACAGTAAAGAATATGTATCAAAGACCAATCCAAAATATGTAAAGAATTTAAAAGCTCAATACCCCAAAAATAAATAATCCAATTTAAAAATATGCAGAAGACATGAACAGACATTTCTCCAAAGACATAACAGGTGGCCAACAGACACAGGAAAAGATGTTCATCATCATTTATCATCAGGAAGTGCAAATCAAAACTACAATGAGATACTACCTCACACCTGTCACAATGGCTAAAATCAACAATACAAGAAACAGATATTGGCAAGGATGTAGAGAAAAAGGAACACTCATGCACTCTTGGTGGGAATGCAAACTAGTGCAACCACCATGGAAAATAGTATGGAGATTCCTCAAAAAGTTAAAAATAGAACTAACCTATGACCCAACAATCACACTACTGGAGATTTATCCAAAGAATTAAAAAACACTAACTCAAAGGGATACATGCCACCCCCCCCCATGTTTACAGCAGCATTATTTACAATAACCAAGATATGGAAAGTGTCCATCAATTGATGAATAAAGAAAGATGTGGTATATACATATACAGCAGAATATTATTCAGCCATAAAAAAGAATGAAAGGTTGCCATTTGTAACATCACGGATGGAGCTAGAAAGTATTATGCTAAATGAAATACGCCAGTCAGAAAAAGAAAAACACCGTATGTTTTCACTCATATGGAATTTAAGAAACAAAACAAACAAAGGGGAACTAAAGACGGAGACACACACAAATCAAGAAACAAACTCTTAATTATAAATGGTTACCAGAAGGGAGGGGCAGAAGAATGGGTTAAATAAATGATGGGGATTAAGAAGAGTCATTATGAGTACTAGGTGATATGCAGAATTGTTTAATCACTATATTGTACAACCGAAACTAATGTAATACTGTATGTGAACTAAATTAAAATTAAAAAAAAATTTTTTTAAGTGTCAAAGATCAAAACTAGTCCAACTTGACCTGACATTTACAAAATAACCCACCCAATAACTTCCAAAATACATTCTTTTCAAGTGAGTATAGACCATTCACTGACTAATCATATATTGAGTGCTAAAAGAGTCTCTCAATGAATTTAAAAGGATTGAAATTATCCACTGCACATTCTCTGACCATGGTAATTAAATGATCAATGACAAAAAAATACCTGGAAAACTTCGAAACATTAGAAGTTAAGCAAAACACTTCTAATTCATGAATCAAAATGAAATCACAAAGGAAGAGAAGTTCATAGCTCAAATGCTTATGTGAAAAATGAAGAAAGGTCTAAAACGGTCATCTAGGCTCCCATTGTAAAAGCTAAGAAAAGGGGCATCTGGGTGGCTCCATCGGGTAAGCATCCGACTTTGGCTCAGGTTATGATCTCACAGTTTGAGAGTTCGAGCCCTGAGTCAGGCTCTGTGTTGACAGCTCAGAGCATGGAGCCTGTTTTGGATTCTGTGTCTCTCTCTCTCTCTCTGCTCCTCCACCACTCACACACTATCTCTTTCTCTCAAAAATAAATTAAAAAATTTAAAAACAAAAAGCTAAGAAAAGAGCAAATTAAGAACAAAGTAAGTAGAAGGAAGGAAATAAGGAAATAATAAAAATGAGTTAAAGCTGAAATTCACAAAGGTAACAATCTATGAAACCAAAACCTGATTCTCTCAAGAGACCAATAAAATTGACCAATAAATCTCTACCCAGACTAATCAAGAAAAGGACAAACTATCACTACCAGGAATGAGAAAGAAAAAAATTATAGATCAGACAATAAAAGAATTTTAAAAATTATGAAAAATTTTGTTCAATTAAACAAGAAATGGACGAATTCCTTAAAAAATACAACTTATCAAAACGGATTTAAGAAAAAAAATTTAAATCTGGAGAAGCCTTATATATGTTCTAAAATTTGAACACGAAATTTAAAACTTCTCACAAAGAAAACTCAGTCCCAGATTAGCTTCAGTGGTAAAGCCTTTCAAAAAGACATAGAGTAGAAATGAACAAATCTTAAACTCTTTCAAAAAATACAAGAGGAAATACTTCCTAACCCATTTATGAAGCCAGTATACCTAAAACAAAGATATTGCAAGGAAACTAATATTCCTCATAAATGTACACTTAAAAATTGTTTTAAAAACAATTTAAAACCACCTGGGTGGCTCAGCTGGTTAAGCATCCGACTTTGGCTAAGGTCATGATTTTGCGGTTCGTGAGTTCGAGGCCCACATCAGGCTCTGCACTGACAGCTCAGAGCCTGAGCCTGCTTCAGAATCTGTGACTCCCTCTCTCTCTGACCCTCCCTAGATTGTGCTCTGTCACTCTGTCTCTCAAAAATGAATAAAAAGCTAAAAAAAATTTTTTTTAATTACTTTAAAAGGTTAGTAAACTGAATCCAGAAATGTATAAAAAGGATGACACATCATGACCAAGTGTAGCTTATCCTAGGAATACAAGGTTGGTTTAATACTTGAAAATCAATCAATGCAATTCATCATATGAAGATAGTAAGAAAAAAAATCATTATCACCTAATAAATGCAGAAAAAGCATTTAAGTTACACATTCATTTATATGAAAAAATAATCTCAGCAGGGGTGGCTGGGTAGCTCAGTCAGTTTAACGTCTGACTCTGACTCTGAACCTTTACGTACCTGTAACAGTCACAAAATACACAGCCAAAGTAAAAAGAATCAACCGCATTTGGGGCGCCTGGGTGGCTCAGTCAGTTAAGCCTCTGACTTTGGCTCAGGTTATGATCTCACAGTTTGTGGGCTTGAGCCCTGCATCGGGTTCTGTGCTAAAAGCTCAAGGCCTGGAGCCTGCTTCAGATTCTGTGTCACCCTCTCTCTCTGCCCCACCCCCGCTCACACTCTGGCTCTTTGAAAAATAAATAAACGTTAAAAAATTTTTTTTGAAAAAGAAAAAACAAAATCAACCACATTTCTATATACTGGTCATAAACAATTAAACACTGAAATTTTTAAAAATACCATTTACAGGGGCGCCTGGGTGGCGCAGTCGGTTAAGCGTCCGACTTCAGCCAGGTCACGATCTCGCGGTCCGTGAGTTCGAGCCCCGCGTCAGGCTCTGGGCTGATGGCTCGGAGCCTGGAGCCTGTTTCCGATTCTGTGTCTCCCTCTCTCTCTGACCCTCCCCCGTTCATGCTCTGTCTCTCTCTGTCCCAAAAATAAATAAAAAACGTTGAAAAAAAAAATTTTAAAAAAATACCATTTACAATTGCATTCAAAACATGAAATATTTAGGGGTAAATATTTCCAATAACTCTACACTTAAAACTATATAACAATGCTAAGATAAATTAAAGAAAACCTAAACAAAGTGATATGCCATGTTCACGGACTAGAAACCACTACTGTTTAGATGCTGATCAAGTCAACATATAGAATCAATACAATCCCAATAAAAACCCAGCTGGTTCTTTTTATAGAAACTGAAAGGTTGATTCTACATTTTATACGAAAATACAAACAACCTAGAATGGTCAAAACAGTCTTGCAAGAAGAATAACAAAACTGGGAGACTACACTACCTGATTTCAAGATTTACTACACAAGATTCAACAATCAAGACAGTGTAATACTGATGCAAAAATATAGACACTGGATCAAACAAAATGAAAACACAAGAGAAACAGCTTAACTTCTAGAAAGACACCCCCCCCTCAAAAAATGAAAAAAAGATTCATACAAAAATGTTCATAGCAGTTTTATCCATAAAGGTTGAAAAGTAGAGATAATACAACCATAACAGGGGAAATGAATAACCAAACTTTAGGATAATAAGGCAACAGAGTATTAATAATAGAGTATTAATCAACAATAAAAAGAAATGAACTACTTACTGATCCACTCAACCAACATGGATAAACCAAAAACATTATGCTGAGCAAAAGAAGCCAGACATAAGAGTTATATACGATGCCATTTGCATAAAGTTCTCAAGAGGACTGATTAGGAAGAAACACAAAGAAACCCTCTAAGATGACAGAAATATTCTGTCTGGACTGTAGCTTATACAAGTCTATGCAGTTGTCCAAACTCTGAACTTTAAAATTAGGAGCTGAGAGGGACGCCTGGGTGGCTCAGTCGGTTAAGCGTCCGACTTCAGCTCAGGTCACGATCTCCCGGTCCGTGAGTTCGAGCCCCGTGTCGGGCTCTGGGCTGATGGCCCAGAGCCTGGAGCCTGCTTCCAATTCTGTTTCTCCCTCTCTCTCTGCCCCTCCCCGGTTCATACTCTGTCTCTCTCTCTGTCTCAAAAATAAATAAACGTTAAAAAAAAAAAATTAAAATTAGGAGCTGAGAGCATTCACTTTAAAGTTTTCCTCAATTAAAAAAAATTTTTTTTTCACTCAAAATATATTTGACTGCCTACCATAGCCGAGGTATTGAAAACTTGCAAGAAAAAAAAGTCTATTATCAAAATGAAAAGCAAACAAAGAGAAACCTTTTAAGCTGAGAAATAAAAGCCAGTAGACTGCCAATCAAAGAATGTTACAGGTATATACACAACATGTACAGAAGTAACAGGAAAAAAAAAAAAAATCACAGTGGATCTGGGCAACTAAAGTAATTAAAGTATGAAGCTCACATGGAGCACTCACAGACCACTTTCATAAAACACTCCTTCACAAATTTAAAAGAACAGAAATTATACAATATATGCTCTCAGACCACAAAGGACTTAA
The DNA here is from genome assembly GCF_018350215.1 of Panthera leo. NCBI lineage: Eukaryota > Metazoa > Chordata > Mammalia > Carnivora > Felidae > Panthera > Panthera leo. Next base: position 70,473,234 of record NC_056687.1, read on the forward strand.
ACTGAAAATTAATAACAGAAAAAGATGGAAAATACCCAAATACTTAGAGATTAAACAACACACTTCTAAATGATACGTGGATCAAAGAAGGTATCTGAGGAGAAATTAAAAGATATATTGAACTAAAGAAAAATAAAACAATTCATCAAAATTTGTGGGATGCAGTGAAAGCAGTGCTTAGAGGGAAACTCCTATCACTGAATGCATATATTAGAAAAGAAGATCTAAAATCAATCATCTAACCTTCCAACTTAGAAAACTAAACAAGACCAAATCAAACCCAAAATAACAGAAGAAATCATAAAAATTAGAGCAGAAATCAGTGAAATTAAAAACTAGAAATCAACAGAGAAAATAAAAAATTAACTCTTCTAAAATATCAATAAACTTGGTAAGACTCTACTAGGGTCTAGCAGAAAACAAGGAATTGTCCAATAGGTATGAGATTCAGTTTTGCAAGAAAAAACAGCTCTAGAGACCTGCTGAACAATAATGGATATTAAAAGGATAACAAAGGAATACTGTGAGCAACTCTATGCCCACAAATTTCAAAATCTAGATGAAACAGACTAATTCCTTGAAAGGCACAATCTGTAAAAACTCACACAAGAGAAAATAAATAGTCTGAACAGGTCCTACATCTATTAAAGAAACTGAGTAATTAATAACCTTTAAAAACAAACAAACAAACAACCTTCCCAAAAGTACCAGGCTTTATGTACTCAACTGAGTTTTATCCTACATTTATGAAAGAAATTATACCAATTCTCTACAATCTCTTTCAGAAGTTAGAAGCAGAGGGAATAATCCTAGCTCATTCTTTAAGGCCAGGATTACCCTAATATCAAAATCAGAAACAAAGATATTACAAAAAAACTAGCCCAATATAACTCACAAACAGATACAAAAAATCCTCAACAACATATTAGCAAATTGAATCCAACAATGTATAACAAGAATTACACACAACAACCAAGTGGGATATATTAGAGGTATATAAGGGTGGTTCAGCATTCAAAAATCTGTCAATGTAAGCCATCACATGAACAGACTAAAAAAAGGTAAGGCTATTGCAAAGGGCTAGAAAAGTTGGTGGGCACATGTATTAGAATACAACTATAACAATTATTCATTCATTTACACTATGTGCCAATACCTGGGATACGATGGAAAATAAGACAAAATTCACGCTCTCATAGAGCCTACAATCTATTAGACAGACACTGAACAAGTAACCACGAGCCCCTATTGCAGAGACTCAACCTGGACTAAACAGAAGAGGCAGGCTGATAATGATGAACCACTAACTAGATTAAAAAACAGGAAGGGGGTATGGCTAAAGGGAATATTACAAGCAGGATGCATGAAGGTTCTGAAGCAAAAGAAAAAGTACAGTGTATTAGATATACTGAAAGAAATCCAAGTCTAATATCACAGAAAGGATAGAAGAGGATTACATTATGGTTATGGTTTTGTTGGTCAGTCATCAGGTAAAAAGAAAAACAAGAAGGCAAAAAAATTATGAGTGCCTACAAAAGAATATTTTAGGTGAGAAACAATGACATTTAGGATAAACAGGAAAAACTAAAAGGGTCGATATGCTTTTGAAAAAGGTAATGAAAAAAATACAGACACCAGGAATTGCCAAGTTACAGAACCCGAAGGAAAAACCTTCAGGTATATGATCTTTTTCTAGTTATACTCAAGATTCAATCTTTCTACTCTTTAAGGAAACCAAGAAGTTGAAACAAAATCTTTAAAATTTAAGCACCTAAAATTTAATACACAGTAATCCTGGAAAAGATAAGTTACTAAATGTATACAATACAAAAACCTGATTTTGCCTTTTTCAAATGTGATTTCTGTCAACATTTAGTGTATCCATTTAATAACGCCCAGTTAACTATTAAGACTTTAAACATTTTCTGAAATTTCTTCAATGACTTGAAGCATTACTTAACACAAAATTAATTATGTTTCTAACTATAAGTTACATTAATTTTAAAAAGGAATTACTTACAGGGACATTAAGTGCATACTGTAGTCCTTGAGGAAGTCTTTCATGTGTTTCCATCTGCTCTTCATCATTTTTCACTGTCTCCTCATGGACCATGAGTTCATCATGTGATATCATATCCTGTTGTCTCATTTCGCTTTCTTGTAACACTTCATCTGCAGCAAGGATCTCCTGGTGAGGCATACTCCGATCTTGAAGTACCGACTCCTGCAGTTCCCCAGACACGGTAGACTGGCCAGACACTCCACCCATTACAACCATTGCCCTGGAAGACTGCATTTCGTCTATGCCGCCACATTTAAGAAATAATCCTTCCAGTTTGTCGTCAATGTTCATGCTTAAGTATAACTGCCTAGAAAGACCAAGTTTGGCAACAAAGCATAATAAATTAGTTTTATATGTCTACTTGATCCTTTTTAAATTTCAATTATGAAAGGTACACACTTTATTAGAAAAACTGTATTCATGTAATTCGTATTGTCTCCAATTTTAATAATATCAAGATAAGTTTCCAAAGGCTGGTGGAATAAAATGCAACTTCTCATTTTTGACATAAAGGCAAAAAATCGTAATCTATTTCATTATGAAAAAGGAGTATGACATAAAGGAAATTGGGGGGAAGTATCTGTAACAAAGGAGTCATGTTCTTTAATATATTAAAATGTCAAAAAAATTTTAAAGGTGTATAAAGAAATAAACTGACAAACCACTATCAGGCAAATCATAAAGAAAACTTAGAAAACAGTCACTAAATATACAAAATAATAGTCACTTACAGTAGTAATCAAAGAAATGAAAATTAAAACAGAACTACCATATTTCATCCACCAAACTGGTAGTGACTCTTTAAAAAAATATACGTCCAATGTTGAGGTAGGTTTAAAAAAAAAAAAGACACTCATTATGAACAGTAGGAGAATAAATTAGCTCAATTACTTTCAAAGGCAATTTGGTACTTTCTATCAAAAGCCATAAAAACACACATATTCTTTGAACTGGTAATTATACTTATAGGAACCTATCCCAATGAAACAAAATATATACGTGAAAAATCACTACAGTAATTTACATTAGCAAAAAAATGGAAATACACTATTCAACAAACAAAACTGATTAAAATATATTCATACATATGTCTTAAAACTACAGTGACAGCTATACAACTCAGTAAAAATCCCTGAAGTGAACACTTAAAATGGGTGGATTTTATCATATGTAAATTATATCTCACAGTTTTTCTCAAAAATAGAATCAGAATAATGGCTACCCTTGGGGGTGGGTGGGGGGGGTTGCTGCTGATAACAACAGGCAGGCAACGGGGAGTGTATGGGAGCTAGCAATATTTTTTTCTTGAGTTGAATGCTGGTTGGCAGATATGCTCACTTTGTAAAATTTCAAGTTGTACATCTGCAAAATATGTATGTTTTTGTCAGTTACTACACTTCAATAAAAAGTTAAAATCTGCTGACACTACAAAACTAATAAAATTATTCTTGAAAAATATTTGAAAATGTGGGGGAATATCCCAGTATTAAAGGAAATGTATGTGTGTATTTAAAGATACATAAGTTTATGTAAAATGTTAACACCATTAACATTACCACTGGTGGTGAAATTACCAGAAGTTTTTTCCATATTTACATTTATCTCTAATTTGAAAACTTACTATAATAAAATTTTACTTTTTATACATGCTTTTAAATTTGTTAAAATGAAATAAAGGTGATACTTTCCTTACTAATACTTTTTTTTTTTTTAACATTTATTTATTTTAGTGAGACAGGGACAAAGCACCAGTGGGAAAAGAGCAGAGAAAGAGGGAGACATAGAAGCTGAAGCAGGCTCCAGGCTCCGAGCTGTCAGCACAAAGCCTGATGCAGGGCTTGAACCCACGAACCACGAGATCATGACCTGAGTGAAAGTCAGATACTTAACCAACTGAGCCACGCAGGTGCCCCACTAATATATTCTTAAATAACACATGATTAAATTTAACAGGTCATGAGACCTAGACACTATCAAATAATTATATTATTTCCTCCATTATTGTAGAAAAGATAGGCAATATTAAATCTGCCCTTCTAACTTTGGTTGCTGTAAATTCAAATTCCACTGTGTTACTCCAAGAACCAACATAATGATCATGAAAGCTAAAGAAACTTCATCTCAAAAAACATGAAAGCACTGGTGCAAAGTTTGTTTTCCAAAACTGATTTCTACTATCAGACTGTGTAAAAATAACATACACGCCCTCTGCAAAGGGACAAGTCCAAAAGTAGTAAATGCATTTAACTATTTGTCTCAGTTTAGTCACCTCTTTCCCAAATCAATCAGGTAGGTACTAGCTACTACCTTGATCATAGCTTTCAAAGGTAAAATAAATGATCAGTTAAATTCAAATGTACTACTGAAATTTAAATGCACTTTCACTTACTAAGGTTATCACTTAGGGAGAAACCTGTACTTAAATGAACAGCTCCAAAAAAAAAGACCTTGTAAACAGCAAAGTAAAAAAAAACACAAAAACATAATTCATACTTGCTAATCCTATCTTCCCTGGTACAAGATATTATCAGTCTAGAATACATAAAACAAAGTACCAAGAATCTGATTTTTACTTTTCAAAATCTTTAAATAGCAAGCTTGAAATCTACAGGATGATTTTAAATAAATCACCAAATAACTATTCTCTTCTAATATTCTATTTAGCACATTTCTTAGAAAATAAACTATCCTACAACTAAATGAAACTTAAGCCTTACAGGGCTAACTAAAATTTGCCTATTCTGGCCATTTCTTTGGAGGTTCTTACCAAATCATTATATTCTTCTAGTCTATTTACTGTTTTCTTAAAGAATGTGGAAAGCCCCTAACTTGAAAGGGAATTTTGATACCCAAAACTAACCTTTATTGCAAGTCATCATTGTTGCTACAGCTACAATATACCCTTGACCCAGGCAAGCTCACTGCTAGGAATATACACAATCCTATAAGGTAATTCATCAAAATTAACCAAAGATACATGTACAAGGATGTTTGCTGCACCCCTTTAGTGGAAAAAGACTGGAAACTAAGCATTCACTGATATAAGATTTCTTAAATTATGATTCAACCCTACAATGGAATACACACCATCATTAAAAGGAATGAGGCTGCTATATGTGCTGGGTGAAAAGTTCTCCACAATACATTAAGTGAAAAAAATCAAGGAGAAGATACACAAAGTGAGCCACTGCTTGTATCATACATCTCAACTAGTAACTGGGCAGAGTAAGCCAGACAGGAAATTAGACAAGGCTCTCAAGCAAAAAAGTTAATTTCACCTTGCATATAGTACAAGAAAAAGGACAAAACTACACTAAGAAAAATGGTAAGGAGGGGCCCCAGGGTGGCTCAGGAGGTTGAGCATCTGACTCTTAGTTTCAGCTCAGGTCATGATCCCACGGTCCTGTACTGACAGGATCCCAAGCTTTGTGATGACAGTGTGGAGTCCACTTGGGATTCTCTCTCTCTGTCCGTCTCCCCTACTCGTGCTGTCTCTCTCTTTAAAAAAAAAGGGGGGGGGGTGCGCCTGGATGGCTCAGTCAGTTAAGCGACTGACTTCAGCTCAGGTCATGATCTCGTGGTTTGAGAGTTCGAGCCCCGCATCAGGCTCCGTGCTGACAGCTCAGAGTCTGGAGCCTGCTTCAGATTCTGTGTCTCCTCTCTCTGCCCTTCCCACGCTCATGCTCTGTCTCTCAATAATAAATAAATGTTAAAAAAAAAATTTTTTTAAATGATAAGGAAAGTACATTTTTTACTGTCCCTGAAGCTCTCTTACATGCACTTATCATCTTTAACTTTCCCCCTTCTAACTCCTGCATGGTCTCAGTCAAAGCTCTCTTGTGCTTCACTGCACATTCAACAACCCAAATACAACAGAAGGTCCCATGCTCAAAAGGTCTCTTCTCTAACTTCTGTATTTCCAGGGAGGATCGGCCAAGTATAAAGAAAGGAAACTGATATAATCAATCCATGTTAAAATGTGAATAGTTATAAATGTCTCTTCCCGCTAAACCATCAAAAAGCCAACTGCTTTTTGACCCAAATATCTACACAATTAATGGAAATTCAGCTGTTAGGAATATTACACAGCTAAGAGGAAGAAAGAAATGATGCTTCCTTTAAATCATGTTGCTTACATAAAAGAGTGCTCTAGAAGAAAAAAAGAAACAATTATTCTGTGTTCCCAGGAGCCTCTGTCCAACTGGGGAAAAAAAGAAGGGCTAGGTAGAGTAACAATAAGCAACCAGCCACCCTGAGTCCCTTGTGATGACACATTATTTTGTAAGGGATGGTGGGCAGCTGACAAAGGGTATAAAACACCAGAGCTATTAAGAGCCAAAACAAGACGGACAATGATGTTCTAGGGCTAATTCAGCTAAAGGTGAAATGGCCACCCAAAACAGATCATTAAAAACTAGAACAGAGCAAAAGAGAGGAAAAAAGGAAGGAGCCAGCCCACCTCAGGCCAATTTCTCCTAAATCTTCCTTTAGCAGATTACTTCAAACTGTATTCTTTTCCCCTTTCCAAGTTTTATTCTTCCCTCATCTCCATCTCTCTGTCAAAAAAGTTGACAGTGTGTACAGCAAAAGGGATATTTAGGGGATCACAATACAGTTTCCTGCTCCATTCAATTATCCCTCTCCCACACACTCCTCGCCATCCTTTCCTATTGAAAAATGTTTGGTTCAGCTGTACAAAAGTAATCCAAATTGTGGCCAATTAGGTAACCCCTAGTCATTGAAGCCTAATAGCAATGCTCTAGTCAAAGAGAACATAAATTATTAGCCATCACTTTCTCCTATCTTCCACAAGAGACAGCTGACTCTCCTTGTCATCACCTTCTAATTTAATGCTTCTAATCAACTGTGTGCAACCAATTAGAAAGCTTTATAGATTCATAAGATGAAGTAAGAGTAAATAAGCTTTGAGTCAGGGTTTTCAATAAGGAATTAAACACATGGACTTTTAATACAAGCATTTGCGATAATTACTTCTAGGCTGAGGGGACTGTCTGGGCTTGCTTTCACAAGACAAAGTTAACAGAAGCATAACATATGGACAAGCTGGCCATTACTACTCATTTTTAATCAAGTATGCAAATGCCTACTGTTTTTTTATGCATTAATAAGGAAAATATCTTTCCAAATTTATTAATAGGTTTGGGTCTATATGATAAAGTTCAGAGATTATCATAACTTGCAGAGGAAGGACAACTAATATGTTTAGGATCTACTAGATGTAAGACACTGTGCTGGGCACATTTACATATATTAAATCACCTAACATTTATACTAAGGAACACTCAAGACACTAACAGTATATCCCCATCTAACAGATAAAGACACTGGGGTTTACTCTAAGGCACACAGCTGGAGATAAACTGGGATTTCAAAACAGGCTTAGGTGGTTTAGTGCGCTTTTTGCCACACCATACTAACCTCCCAACTTGAAAGGCTCTGAAGTTGGGAGAAGCCAACTGAGGAAACTTGGATTGCTGTAGCAACCCAAGCAGTGGTGATAGTGTGGTCTCTAAGGTGAGTGAGAAGAGGAGGTCATTGAGTTCAATCAGCTTCAAGATCAAATGGTTAGACAAAGCCAGAGACAAAGAAACCCATGACCAATATGGAATTAAATAATTTCCACTGGCCATTCTTAAGAAGTTTCCTATTCTCTCTCATCCTTCACAAGCATAGTTTTATCTAAACAAAAACTGCTTCACCTCTAATTTAAAAACAAAGTTTACTTCTCTTCTAGGCATATTCTACATTCAGAAACCCCTTCAGAAATATCTTTGTACAACTACAATTTTGCATCTATAAAGCTGAGCTTATAAACTATGCCCCATGACAATTTTTAAGTTGCTACTTAGTTCAAAACATTCTAAGAGGAACAAATGGGTCTTTCTGACTAGTGCTAGCAATGGTAAAAGACACAAAATAAGAGAGATTATAGGCTAAAATCCATCATTTTATACAATATAACAAAAAAAACCTTTGACCATTTTCTAACCACAGAAAAATAATCTATAAATATTTAAGTCAAAGTTAACGGGCATTTCTATATACTGCACCCCCCTCAAATAAAGCAGAATCTAAGCATATTCTGCATTCCAAATACTCATCACCAAAGTCTTCTAAAACAATGTAACAAAAAAATAGTGATATTTGAATGTTAAAATTTTCAGCAACTCATACTGTTTAAGAAACAGCTATAATTTATCTTAAAAAGGAGAGGGGGAGAGAAAAGTTTTAAAAAAAGTCCAAGCAAAACAGAACCCTACCTTCTGCTGGATCTACTTGTTTCATCCATCACACCTCATGCCAATATCAACAATTCAAATATTAATGTTAAAAATACTTATTCTGTTAGGAAACTATGAGTTTTCTACAGGCTTGTATAAGAAAAGGAATATCAAAAATACTTGTTAAAACAAACTTCCCTCTACACTACGAACATTAAACACCTACGTTATTTTTAGTATGTACTACATAGCAACCAAAACTCGTTTCAGAACAAAAAAGTATTAACTATTAAAACCGACATTTTTTAAACATTAGATAAATACTCTCACTTTAATAATACAAACACTATTTGTGAAGCACAGAACTAAGGATGCATTTTCACCTTCAATGCCAAGAACATCTATAATGTCTTATACTATTCCATCATAAACTAAAGTCAACCAGCCGACTATACTATAACAAGTATATAAATTTATCAAAACTAAAGGGTACCAAGGCTAAAAGGTTGACATAAAACATGGTGGAAAACTGATAACTAGTTTCCAACCCTTTAATAACATCTATAATAGAATACATAATATTTGATACTTGTTTCAAAACACGGTATTTACAACAGGACAAAAATCATAAAATACAATGTACGATGAAGTATTTTTCATCTAAAAATAACTAACTGAAGTATATAATATCTTTGAGAAAAAGTTTTTCTGATCTTATCTAAACATTTAGAATAACACACTCTTTAGAATTAGAAGGAACTAGCTAGAGATCATTTAGTTTATTTATATCTAAAGAGATCCTCCTATCCAAGGCCTCCACCGCCTTGTGTTAGTCTAAAATATTAGATAAATCATTTCAACCTAATGATAGTGAAACAAGATGAGGAATTATCTCAAGTCAATTTTAACTTTTAATACCTTATTCCATTTTATGATATCAAGACTAGCAGTGTTTATTCACAAAAAATTTGAGAACTAGTCACAGAACTTGAACTGTCTCAGAATGTCCAGGCCAAGAGTTAATGTCTTGGATAATAAAAATTGTATTTTAATGTTAATCCAAACTAGACAAATGGAAAGTAAATCTGACACAAACCCTTACTGACAATAAACTCCCCCTCCTTGAATCTGTTCTTTTCTTCTTGCCTAATAAGTGAGACAAACTCATTTCCCAGCCTCCCTTACAGCTGACTGTAGTCACGTGACAGTGTTATAGCCATTGGAATATAAGGAGAAATGACATACATAACTCCTCTTAAGGGAAGAAAAATATCCTTTCTTCTTCCTATTGACATGCATAACAGTAACCATCTTGGACAACAAGAGAGAAGCCACATACTAAGAATAGCAAAGGACGACAAAGACGCCCAGGTCATGATGACTCAGGAACCTCTACAAAATCTCAAGATTGTTTTCATAGAGCAGTGCCTGGGGTGGCTTAATCGGTTAAGCATCCAACTTTGGCTTAGGTCATGATCTCGTGCTTCATGAGTTCGAGCCCCGCACTGGGCTCTGGGCTGACAGCTCAGAGCCTGGAGCCTGCTTTGGATTCTGTGTCTCCCTTTTTCTCTGCCCCTCCCCCACTCTCACTCTCAAAAATAAATAATTAGAAAATAAATATATTTCTATCTTTAAAGTCTGTCACAGTGGTCACGTCTATATTTTAACTAATATCTCTAATATAAATGATTAATGAATTATCTACATGACTGCTTCCTTATATTAGTATAGGCATGTATGTACAAATGTACAATAACTGGGATGTTTTTTCACATTTCAAAAATTATATGCCAAACACCATTAAATTTCATCAATTGGTCTCATTTTACCATGTATGAACACAGAGTTTCCATGGAAATTCTGAAAAATTTAACATGGATATATATGTGTTAATGATAGGCAGGTAAAAAATACACTCTAAGAAAAGGGTTAAAGGAGAAAACATCTTCGCATCTAAATTTCATTTACTATTACATAATAAGCTACACATATTTTTGTGTTAAACAAAACTTAAAATCAAAAATGATATCATTACTTACCAATTTTCTCTTAACACTGTTTTCTCAAGAAAAAATTAAAATCCCAGGTTTCTACCAGATATAAACACCAAAACATAAACTACAATACAAAAACTAACATGAAATTCTATCACCCAAAATGGTTTCATGTTTGAAAAAATTAACTTATTCATGATTATAAAACACAAGTGTTGACATTACCTGAGACTAAGATAAAAATGAAGACTTCAAGGAAGGGAATGCTGTAGAGTTGAAAAAGATATCATGGTTGAGTTTCTACCTTTCGTAAGCTTCAAATACCCTCCACACCACCTTAATCACTTATGCCATCCAAGTCCTACAAAAAAAAAAAAAAAAAAAAAAAAAAAAAATTACTTAGGAAGGGGGAAAAAATACTGTATAAATACAATCTGGAGAAACTGGTATGAATAATGAAGTGATCATTCTTTGTAAATACGAAAACTATGCCTGAATGACCAGAACAATGACTTGCTTTTAAGTCTGAAACCAGGAGAATAAAATAGTGGTAAATAGTAACTGTAAAATAACCTTGGCCTTATAAAGAACAATTTGCTTAAATCTGAATCTACAACTTCAGAGATAAGGGATGTTGAAGGAAATTCAGAGGGTTATAGACCTAAAAAGTTAGAAAAGAGAACGCAAAGAAACCACTTAAAAGATTAAGCAAAGATTAAGAAACCACTTAATAGCACTATTTACTGCTTTGTAAAGTCTATTAAGTGAAGAGGGAAGAAAATACAATACCAGGCTTGATAAATAAGAAAACAGAACTAGTCATGTACAGAATAAATATTTATTCACAACAGAAACAATTATAGTTGTAAAATGCTATAAAATATTTAGATACAGAAACATAATCAGCCAGGTCATCTTTGACAGAAAAAGGTGACAATAAGATGAGAATAATTAATCATAGGAAGACGGTGTACCATATCCAAAAAATACAAATAAAAATGAAGAACATAAGCTGTACACAATAAATCTGCCTGACAGTACTTCTGGGCAGTGTAAAGACTGAAGAGTTTATGGAATTCCCTACCATAGGTCTTTAAAAATATTAGATTCCTATCCATCAATAATAGTTTATATACAGTCCACAGGAGACGAGGTGATATATGAAACATAATATGATTGTATATCAATTTTTACAGTGGTGTAAAAGCAAGAAAAATGGTCTTCCTCATCTAGAACAAAGTAGTATTTCCATCTTTGAACTTCCAAAAAATATAATACTAATTTACTTTTTAAAAATATTTCAATGCTGTATCCGTATTTTTTCAGAAGTTTACTTGTTTATTAACTAATCTCTACACCCAACGTGGGACTCAAATTCATGATCCCAAGATCAAGAGTCGCGTGCTCTTACAAATGAGCCATCCAGGCACACCTGTATCCATATTTTAGTTTAAATTCTGAGCACCTGGGTGGCTCAGTCAGTTAAGACTCCAACTCTTCATTTCGGCTCGGGTCATGATCCCAGGGCCTTGGGCTCGAGCACCATCCGTGCTGAGCATGAAGCCTGCCTAGGATTCTCTCTCTCTCCCTCTGCCCCTTCTCCTGTGCTCACACACTTTCTCAAAGATAAAATTAAAAGTTTAAATTCTGATGGTGCTATTCATCCCTTAGTAACCTTCCATCTCAGAAATTTCCTTAATATTCATGCATGTCTATTTTTCCAGATAAACTTTTGTCCAAAATAAAATTTATTTTCTTTCAATTGGATTGTATAATATATAAACGGTAGTGAAATGACAACAGTAACAATAACCTAGGCAGGGGGAAGAGAGAGTCACAATACAGAGTTGCTTCAATATATTATCTACAATGCCCAGTTTTCAACAATAAATTATAAGATTACTAAAGAAATGGAAAGCATGACATTTATATTAACAAACACTACAGTATCTGAGTATCTCCAGACGTTGGTTTAAGCAAACAAATGTTTCAAAACATCTATTATACATATGTTAAAAGATTCCATGCTTTAAACTTCTTTAATTATGAAAATAATCAACAAATAACAGATTCTCAATAAATGTACAGAAATTATGTAAAAGAACCACACAGGAAACTCTGAAGTCGAAGAGTACAGTAATTAAAACAAATATTTCCTAGAAGTGCTCAACAGCAGATTCAAGATGGCAGAAAAAAATTAATGACCTTGAAGACATCTACTGAAATTATCCAATGTGAAGAACAGAGAGAAAAGAAGTTGAAGAAGATTAAACAGAACCTCAGAGACCAATTTATCAACACTTTTGGAGAGGAAAGAACAGAGCGAAACATTTTTAATAAAATATCTAACAAAACTTCCCAGATTTTACTTTAGTAAAAAGAAATAAAATCTATAGGTCTTAGGAATTCAATGAATCTCAGGTAGAATACAAAAAGACCCACACCTAGACACATCATAGTGAAACTGCTGAAAGCAAACACAAAGTGAAAAATAATGCAACCATAACAAGAAAAATCACTCAGCACTGTGCAGGGAATTCAACATGATTAACACCTTTCAATCATAAACAATAGAGGTCAGAAAACAGTGGAATGACATATTCAAAGTGCTGAAAGAAAAAAGGTGTCAACCAAGATGGCAGCAGAATTATCCAATAATGAAGGCAAAATAAAGTGTCTCAGACAAAGAAAGGATGAGAGAATTTTTTACTAGCAAACCTGCCTAACAAGAAATTTTAAAGGAAGTCCATCAAGCTGAAAGGAAAAGACAAAAGATTCAGATACAGAGGAAAAACAGAAGACATCAAAAATGGAAAATATGTAGGTTAATCTAAAGGACTCTATAAATATATTTTCTCATTTCTTCTCTCAGCATCTTTTAATGACATAAGAATATATGAAGCAATGATTATAATATCATATTGCTGGTTTTATAGCATACATAAATGTGAAATATATACAATAACAGTGGCACAATAGAGGAAGGAAAAAAATGGGAGCTATATTGGAGCAAAGTTTCCATATTTTACTGACAATGAGTTAAAGTTAATATTAAGCAGACTGTTAAAATGCATAATGTAAACCCTAAAGCAACCACAAAGAATATATCTTTATATTTATATTTAATAAAGAAAAAAAAATCAATGGAGTAATTATATGATACACTAAAAAATACTTGACATAAAAAGAGGCACTAAAGGAGGCACAGAGAACAAAAATAAGAGGCATACATAAAACAAGTGGCAAAATGACAAATGTAAACCCAGCCATGTCCATAATTAAATGTGAATGGTCTAAACAGCCCAATGCGAAGGCCAGAGGGTGTCAGATTGGACCAAAAATGCCTGCAAGATTTAACTATATTCTGTCAACAAGAGACACACTTTACATTCAAGACTGAAAGTTAAAAGATGAGTGGGAAAGGATATTCTATGGAAACAGTAACTGTAAAGAAGTGGATAGTTCTATTAATAACATAAATATATTAGTATTTGCCTTAAGACAAATATTACTGATGACAAAGAAAAGTATTTCATGATGATAAAATATCAATAAATCAGGAAGATATTGTTAACAATTATAAATGTATATGCACCTAAAAAGAGCCCCAAAATAATGAAGCAATAACATTATTGAAAAAACAGAAAATTCAACAATAGTTGGAGATTTCAATTCTCCATTCTATATAATTGATAGAATAACTAGACAGAAAATTAGCAAAGATACAGAAAACCTGACTCATACTAACAACAAACTAGACTTAACTGGCTTATACAAAAAACCTCCATAAACAACAGAATACATGTTGTTTTCAAGCACACAAGGAACATTCTCCAGGTCAGACCAAAAAGTAGGCTACATAACAAGTCTCATAAATTTAAAAGGACGGAACTCATACAAAATACGTTCTCCAATCATAACAGAATTAAATATCCACTAAATTAGAAACTGGAAAATCCATATGTGTTCAGGAATTAAACTTCACACTTCTAAATAATTTAGGAGTCAAAAAAGAAATTAAAAGAACAATTAGAGAATATTTTTAACTGAATGAAAACAAAAACATCAAAATTTATGAGATGCAGCTAAAGTACTTAGAAGGAAATTTATAAGTTTAACTAAACCCTAAAGTAAGCAAAGGGAATAATAAAGAGAGCAGAAATTAACGAAATTCAAAACAGAAAAAAACTTGATTCTTTAAGATCAACAAAACTGACAAACTTTTAGGCAGACTAAGAACAAAGAGAAAACACAATTACCAAAAACAGGAATGAAAGAGGGGATGGTAATATTGACCTCACAAAAATTAAGTTATAAGACGGAAATACAAGGTTATATGTAAATAATACCTCAAAAAAATTTTTAAGAATTATAAAGGAAGGAATATTATAAGCAAATTTATGCCAACACATTATACAACTTTGTAACATGAACAAATTCCTAAAATGACACATATTATCAAAACTGACTAAAGAGGAAATAGAAACATCTGAATGTAACAATTAAACAAACTGAATTAGTATTTCAAAATTTCCCACAAAGTGGAGTGCCTGGGTGGCTCAGTCGGTTAATATCTGACTTCGGCTCAGGTCACAATCTCACGGTTGGTGAGTTCGAGCCCCGCGTCGTGCTCTGTGCTGGCAGCTCAGAGCCTGGAGCCTGCTTCGGATTCTGTGTCTCCCTCTTTATCTGCTCCTCCCTTGTTCACGCTCTTTCTCTCAAAAATAAACATACATTTAAAAAAATTTTTTTTTAATTAAATTTCCCACAAAGAAAAGAACAGGCCAAAATGGCTTCACTGATGAATTCCACCAAATATTTAAGGAAGAAATACTAATCCTTCACAAATTCCTTCACAAAACAGGAAAACGGTACATTCTGAAACTCAATCCGTGAAGCCAGTTAACTTGATACCAAAGTCAAAGAAAATTACATGAAAACTACTCAGTGATGCCTATAACTATAAAATTAGATAAAAAAAAAAAAAATTCTTACAAAATACTAGCAAACTGAATCTAGCAACATATAAAAAGGCCTACACGCCATGACCAAGTAGGATGTACCCCATGAATGCAAAGGTAGTTTAACATCTGAAAATCAAGTAAGATGATACACTATATTAAGAGAATACAGGAAAAACCCATATGGGAGCCTCAATAGAAAAAAAGCACCCAACAAAATTCAACACCTATTCATGATAAAAACTCTCAACAAACTAAGACTAGAAAGAGAACTAATAAATGAGTTCAGCAAAGTCACCATTAACGAGTTAAACAAGATCGTAAAATATTAAATCAATAAATAAAATCAATTTTATTTTTAGAGTGATATCATAACATTCTATCAAAAATTTGAATTGATGGGGCGCCATTGAGCCTTCCAGCTCAGGTCCTGATCTCACTGAACACTTAGTGAGTTTGAGCCCCGCATCAGACACCCTGCTGTCAGCACAGAGCCCACCCACTTCATATCTTCTGTCCCCCTTTCTCTCTGCCCCTCCCCCACCACCTGTTGGTGTGGACGTGCACATGTTCTCTTTCGAAAGAAAGAAAGAAAGAAAGAAAGAAAGAAAGAAAGAAAGATGAAAGAAAGAAGAAAAGAAAAGAAAAGAAAAGAGAAAAAAGAAAAGAAAAGAAAAGAAAAGAAAAGAAAAGAAAAGAAAGAAAAGAAAAGAAAAGAAAAGAAAAGAAAAGAAAAGAAAAGAAAAGAAAAGAAAAAAGAAAAGAAAAGAAAAATTTGAATTGATTCAGGGGCACCAGGGTCTGTTAAGCTCCAACTTCAACTCAGGTCATGATCTCACAGTTTGTGGGTTTGAGCCCTGCATTGGGCTCTATGCTGACAGCTGAAAGCCTGGAGCCTGCTTTGGATCTTTCTCTCTCTCTCTCTCTCTCTCTCTCTCTGCTCCTCGCCCACTCACGCTCTATCTCTTTCTCCTTCAAATATAAACATCAAAAATATTTTTTAATTTGAATTGGTTCAAATTTTCTTTCTTATCCCTCAGTAGAGTTTCAAAATTTTCTTCAGACTGCTCCCAGACATTTTATCTTTTTAGTTATTATGAATGTATACCATTTCTTACATGATTAGTCCTAATGCCTCTTATATTTGTATAAAAAATTATTTGTGTATATTACTTTTATAAGCAGTTCCTTTACTGAATTCTCTTAATACTATCAATACACAGACAAGCAGATGAACTGAACAAAAATGATTTCAGAAACATGTTCTCCAAAAACATGGAAATTCAGTATATGAGAAATGTGGCATTTCAAAATGTAAAAAAGAAATGCATCATTCAATAATTGGAATGGGGACAACTAGTTAGCCTGCCGGAAAAAAAAGAAAGCTAAATCTCTACATCTACTGTTTATAAGCCAAATATATTCAACATTAAATGAAGATTTTAAGCGAAGTAAACCATAAAAAAAATTAACAGAAAACCCGTATAACTTTTTCAAGTACCATAATTCACTGAATCTAAAACTACCAATCTTAAGATACATGACTATTTTATGTGTTAACTAAGAAAGAAAATAATAATAATGTCAAATTATGACAAACCAGCAATTCATGTCATTTCGGAGATGTGACAACACAGAGGAAAAAGTGAGCCCTGCAGTCAACGACGGAGACCTTTTAAACTTTATACAGAAACCCCCCATGCCCAGCCATAAAGGAAACGACTAAATTCAATCATAAAAAATGAAAACTTCCATAAGGTAAAATCAAAATCAGAAGATCGAAGAAAAAAAATTCAGTGAAAATAATTTGCCTAATGAATGACTAGGGACTCAGCACAGAACCAAAGAGATCACTGAAAATATACATACAGCCAATAATGGAAAAATGCTGAAGCTCACTCATAATGAAATTTTGGAAAGCAATACTAACAAATTATTAAAAAGTTTGACACTAGCTAGCGTGGTCGAGCTAGAGATTCCCATTTTCCTAGACTTACTGATATTGGAATAATCCTTTTAGGCAATTCATCCACCTAATTATTAAATGTACATGCTCTCTGGCCCAACAATTTTTCCCTTAGGGATTTATACTGCATGTACTTTTTAAAATATATGCAAAGACATGTCCAAGAATATCTACCATATTACCATTTATTATAGCAAAAGCACCTGAAAACCTAAACAGCCATTAATAAGTAAGCAGTTAATAAAATTATGGTATACCCAAATACTGGAATACTACACATAATGAAAAGAGAAGAAATGATATGCAAAAATGCAGAAATTAACAACAAAAAAGATATATTGCTAAACAATATGTATGGTGTGATCTCAATTGTGTAAAGAATATGTAAATACAGGTATACATATAAATACCTGCATATATATAGAAAATGTCTGAAAGAATACACACATACATATACACACATACTACAGACATAATACACACATTAACTGTGAAAAGGAACAAGGAAAACCTTTTTTTTTTAACCTTATAACATTCTCTAATGCCTAAGTGTGTCTCATCTTATAATAAACCTGGGTAAGGAAATGTTGAAGGAGTGAGAAATGTTGAAGGAGTGAGAAATGTTGAACTTGACAATTACCAGGAAACTTGGAAAAAAAAGGAAATCTTAAAATACAGCCACTAATATTGTCACATACTCATTTTTAAAGAATTCTCAAAACTAAATTTATGAGAATCTTCAGAATTTTTATAATCATTAACAACTGACATGCGAATATGTGCCACTGACAGATATGTAAATACCCTGAAAACTGTTAAATATTTAATTTTCTTTCACTTGTTTGAAGGATAAAGCAAAGGCCTAACATATGTACCAACATAAGCCAACAAGAAAGGAGAGGATCATCTGTCTTCCTAAAATAAGGGAACTGGGCCTAAAAAAGAAACATGCAAGTAATCTAGTTAAGTGAGAAAAGATAATGATCTACATCCTATAAAACTAATACCATTAACTCTTTTCAATGTATAGACATTCGTTATTTATATATAGAAATACCATGCCATATATATGTGTGTGTGTGTGTATATTTTATATATATATATATACGTGTATATATATATATATATATATATATATGTCATGCTTATATGTAAGTGGGTATAAAAGGAAAAACGATCATCCAGTAAATACAGCGTGCTATCCAATAGTTGTGATTAGTGCTGTTCATAATACAAGCACATGGGCATCTATCACAGGTAAAAATAAAGACTGAGTAAAACAGTGTTAGATTACCTCTATATAGTATGTCAGGCAAATGCCCATCCCACCAGATGACTTGGCTGAATTTCCAAGCTCCCGATTCCTCCCCTCTATCCTATAAAAGTACAAAAATACAGGTTATCCCCCAAAAGAACCAGAATTAGACATATTCTTAAAGTCGGATAAAATAATTATACCTAGATATGCTAAATCTAACAACATTCTTTCCAAGCCAGATACTGGATTAATAGATATGGTTGGATTAAATAGAATTAGTAGCAACTAATACTTAATGACCCATCAGTGATAAATGATATTCCAAGGAAATGACCAGAACCTAATTGGACTTTTTCAAGCTTAATTTCTAGTTGTGGATTAAGATCTCTTTAAAATCAGAGCAATAACCCAAAATTATCTTAAACAACTTTGAAATAAAAAAAGTAAACACAAAATGTGCTTCATTAAAGCACATTAATGTTGATACTCTCCATTATTCAAAGAGTACTACTTCCTGACGAAACCCCAAAATAACATTTCCCTCAGCTCAAAAGTCTAGCTACATTAATATAGCTTTGAAAAAAAAAACATTAAGTATTTAAAATTTTCAAGGTGGGGCATCTGGGCGGCTCAGTCAGGTAAGCATCTGACTCTTGATTTCTGCTCAGGTCATGATCTCACAGTTCATGAGTTAAGCCTGCATCTGGCTCTGCACTGACTGAGGAACCTGCTTGGGATTCTCTCTCTCCCTCACCACCCCCCCCCATCTTTCTCTGCCCCTCCCCCACTCGTGCACACGCTGTCTCTCTCAAAAAACCATTTAAAAATTTTTTTCAGGGGCGCCTGGGTGACTCAGTTAGCTGAGCGTCCATCTTCACTTCAGGTCACAACCTCATGTTTAGTGAGTTCGAGCCCCATGTCGGACTCTGCTGACAGTTCAGAGCCTGGAGCCTGCTTCACATTCTGTGTCTCCCTCTCTCTCTGCCCCTCCCCCGCTCATGCTCCCTCTGTGCGTGTGTGTGTGTGTCTCTCTCTCTCTCTCCCTCCCTCTCTCTCTGTCAAAAATAAACATTAAGGGCGCCTGGGTGGCTTGGTCGGTTAAGCGTCCGACTTCGGCTCAGGTCACGATCTCACGGTCCTTGAGTTCGAGCCCCGCGTAGGGCTCTGTGCTGACAGCTCAGAGCCTGGAGCCTGTTTCAGATTCTGTCTCCCTCTCTCTCTGCTCCTCCCTGTTCATGCTCTGTCTCTCTGTCTCAAAAATAAATAAACGTTAAAAAAATTTTTTTTTAAATAAACATTAAAAAAATTTTTTTTTAATTTTTTTTTCAAGGCAAAGGTATTTAATAATACCAATATGGTCCATACATATTTTTTAAGTGTTATGCTATAATCAACCTTTTAACAGAGACTGACACAGAAAGTTAATATCCTATGTTGGTACTGCATTAATACTGGACACATAATTTCCTTTATGCAACTGGGGTATTTTTTGCTGGCATATGAAAGGGAGGTAATAAAGACAATGAAGACTGAAAGCTGAAACTTTATTAGAAACAAAGAATAGGCCAAATTTAATTTTTTATTCAGAAATAACAAAGCATTTATATAACAGCCCTAACACACATTTTCAGGGCTCGATAAATATCTTGCAAATCAATAAAAGCTATAAACGTAAAAGCAAAACAATTAAACTTTAAATCGAGGAAATAACCAATATATTAATCCAAAATTATATTTATATAATTTTATCGAGGGATCACAAACACTACAGCCTTTCTGATAATGCAGCATTTTCTATTCCTCAGCCAGTCAGTAGCTTTGTTGCTAAAATAATTACCAATCAAGAAATCTATTTAAAATTTTTTTCTACTAAGCTCTTAATTGCCTGCTGCAAAGCTTTGTTTCCAAGCACTCAGAAGAGCATATATGCCATCATTCTCAATTATGTAAAACAATTTTTGAATACATACTTGCCATAAAACTATACTACTGTGGTGGACATTATTAAAAACAGGTAAAGTAAAGCAAAACTGTATTTGCACTACACTGCTATCTATGGTCTTCACTGTGTTCAACTTTTAGAATTTTTTAATTTAATGTTTATTATTTATTTTTGAGAGGGAGACAGAGTGCAAGCAGGGGAGGGACAGAGAGAGAGAGAGGGAGACAGAATCCAAAGCAGGCTCCAGGCTCTGAGCTGTCAGCACAGAGCCTGACATGGGGCTAGAACTATCAAACTGCGAGATCGTGACCTGAGCTGAAGTCAGACATTTAACCAATGGAGCCACCCAGGTGTCCTCAACTTTTAGAATTTCTAAAGCTATAGAACAGTGTAAACTTGAACAGAAAAAGCAGAGCAAAGTCTACATACAAGAAATAAAAATGTCTTCTAATTATATATTTTAGTATTACATTATGAGTCTTTTTGAAAGTTGACTGGGTATATTTACCCTGCAATCAAGACAGCATTTCATATGCCATCACGGAATATGGTAAAATAAAATCTACAGACTGGACAAATGTTTTCGAAATGTTAATATTCTGTTGAAAACATTTTCACAAAAAGCCTACTCATCTTCTTGCATCACTTTTGATTCAAAGCCCTAAATTAAGGGTATAATACATCAAAGAACATAACTAGACATGTTAAAAGAGAGAGAAAAAATAAAATAGTAAAGCAAAAAGGAAACATGCCCCCCCCCACACACACACACATACACACCCACATGCACAAAATATTATTACCTCAAGGTCTAAACCTGTAACAGAAATTTTGGAATATATTTCCCATTACAGTGTTTCCTCTACCATGGAAACACACACAGTTTTCCCTAACTCACTTGCCACACAGTCTCTGTCTCTGGAACTCTAATTCATTTAGCATCATCTACCAATTGCACTTCTCCTTCCAAGTCTCTATTCTTCCTTTAAATCTCCCACTCCTCTCTGCCAACAATAAGGAAAGAACCTACCAAGCTGGAAACTGAAGACCCTGCAAGTACAAAAAGAGAGGTACAAAGCTCCTGAACCACCCAAAGGTCAATTATAATCTTCCTCTTTCAACATGCTTCACTCCCTCACTTCAGGGGTTATAGTGAATATTCCTTCTTGGCAATTCCTAGGATTTAAGATTTTGCTAGCTAAATATTCCCTAATTTTATCACTTGTGCAGATATAAACAGTGAAATTAAGACTAAAACTGTTTTAAGGTAGCATTATATTTATGCTGTCAATAAAAATATTTTTAACCAATGATAGATGTTAATATAACAGATCCATACTATACTGTGAATATGGACTTTTAATTTCACATGGTATAAACTCTCACACTTAGTTAATAATTAAGGCAATTTTCTACCAATACCAATTTTAATAACTATGGCACATTAAGAAAATAAATGAAGTATTTTTCAGGGACCATTAGCTACTGTCCTCCCATTATTTAGTTTTGAAAGACTGGCAATATTCCAATATACATACCAGCAGGTGGGCTGATTCATTAATTAAGCCAACATTTTTGTCATTAATTTGAGTCAATGTTCTGAACACCTGATATGCATGTACAACATGCTATCTAAGATTCCTAAGACATGCATAAAATACCACGGTCTCTGCCCATAGGAGTTCAAAAGGTAGCAAAGATGCTAAGTACACATACAACAAATAATATTAATAATAGTAACATTATGTAGTAAGGGCTATAATTAAAGTTTAAGCAATTTATTATAGAAAAAAATCAAAGCAGAGAGCACTCACTTCTTCCTCTGCTACCTTTTCAAATGAAAAATAATTAACCTTTTAATGTTCACTTTACCTTTAAAGATGCAATGAGTATATACTTTAGACTTTGCTTAGTAGTGTTCCTAGGACTTTGCAGGTATTAACTCTCATAATCCAAACAACAAACTTATGAGAGTGGTGTTATTAACTACTCACATTTTACAAGAGAGAAAAACTGAAGGGTTAAATAACTTACCAAAGGTTACAAAACTAGTAAGTGGCAGAACCAAAGTCCTTATAATGGTCTGCAAGGCCCTCCACAATCCACCACCACCACCTTTCAGACCTTATCTTCTATACTTTCCCCCTTGCTCCACTTGAGTTCAGTAACCAGAATTTCTTACACCTCCCTGTATCTTCTGGCATGCCATTGCCTTAGGCCTATTGTACTGGCTATTCTAGGCCTGGTATACTTTCCCCCAGAGATACTTATAACTAAATCCTTTACCTACTTTCAGTCTTTGCTCAATCATCATCTTGTTAATGAGGCTTTTTCCTGCTATGTGATTTAAAACTGTCCCCACATGCACTCACACCCAATCCCCCTTTTATCTGTTATACATTTTTCCATAATAGTTACCACCTCTTAACATGCTAGGTAATCTACTTGCTTATGATGTTTACCGTTTTCTGCCCCTAACTACACAACATAAGCTCCACAAGGGCAGGAATTTCGTTTTGTTCACTGATCTTAAGAGCCTAAAACAATGTATTGCACCTAGTAGATACTTGGTATTTTTTAAATGATTATAAATAAAGTTGAACTCCAATACAGAAATCAAGCTCCAGAAGCTTAACCACACACACGACACTATCTCTCAATTACAGAATCACAGATAACAAAATTGAAGCATCTAGAAAAGTCACATTAACCTAATGCAGCAGAGAACCTCATATGAAAACCAGCCTAGTGGGGATTTGGCAACATTACCCTTCAGCTTGGGAATTTCCCTAAAAAGGCTTGTTGGTTTTAACAATAAATTAGCTTACTGAGGAGTCTACTATATACATTGTATATAGTATATATACAATGTATATAGACATTGTATCAAATAGAAAATAATTCTGAGCAATGTAAAGAATAGTTTAATCCCAGCTAATTTCCAGTCTTTGTTTTAAAAGATTGTTAATAATGAATTTCAGAAGTACTCTGTTAGAAAAGCTACAAAATGGCATGCACATTAAAACAGACAGGAAGAAACTTCTTCAGTTCCTTCAAATTTTTCACACCCTCCTAGAGAAACCTAAGCAACTTCATTAAGTATTTTCAAAGTATCTTTATGTTGTTGGCCCAGAGTACATTCAGTCTACCAAATTATGTTTCAGCTGTCATCTTTGTCTAGAAAAGTAAGATTGCAAAAGATGAGGTTTTATGAATTAATGATCGAAATTCAGATAAGAAACTCCCACAAAAACTGTCAAGAATATAGAGTTCTAAGACAATAAAAAAAATTTTTTTTAAGTGGGGCGCCTGGGTGGCTCAGTCGGTTATGCCTCCAACTTCGGCTCAGGTCATGATCTCATGGTTTGTGAGCTCAAGCCCCTATGTCAGGCTCTGTGCTGACAGCTGAGAGCCTGGAACCTGCTTCGGATTCTGTATCTCCCTCTCTCTCTGCCCCTTTCCTGCTTGCACCCTGTCTGTCTCTCTCAAAAATAAAAAATAAATTTTTTTTTAAATTTTTTAAAATAAAAATAAATAAATAAATAAATAAATAAATAAATAAATGAAAGAGGGGTGGGTACCTGGGTGGTTCAGTTAGGTAAGTGTCCAACTCTTGATTTCGGCTCAGGTCAGTGGAATCTAGCCCCAAGACGGGGCTCCACGCTGAGCATGAGTTGAGGATGCTTGGGATTCTCTCCCCTCTCTCAGCCCCTCCTGCGTGTGTGTGTGTGTGTGTGTGTGCGCGCGCACACGCGTGTGCATGTACAGGCACATGGACATAGTCTCTCTCTCTCAAAATAAACTCTTAAAAAAATTAAAAAAGAATATAACCAAAACGTAGCTGTTTTATAAGTATTTCATTATATCATGTACCTTAATGTTACTTCCAAATATAACCATTGTAGAAAAGCCATTCATTGATAAAAATCATAGTTCTTGGTTAATTAAGATTATCTCTTTTAAAGCGTCATTTTAAACAGAGAGGGAAGCAAACCATAAAGACACTTGAATACAGAGAACAAACAGGGTTGCTAGAGGGATTCTGGGTGGGGGAATGGGTTAAATGGATGATGGGCATTAGGGAGGGCACTTGCTTGGGACTTGGGATGAGCACTTGGTGTTGTAGGTAAGTGAAAGATCACTAAATTCTTTCTACTCCTGAAATCATTATTACACTATATGTTAACTTGGATTTAAATTTAAAATATAAAACAAAGTCATTTTTAGTTTCACTGAAATGTGTATGCTTACAAAATTTTAACTACTGATGCTTCTATGCACTGCCAAATAAAAAGGCTACCTCTTGCCCTTTAAATGTAATCAAGAAAAGCACAAAGCAATGAAAAGAATAATAGCACATATGGTATACGAATCTGAAACAAAAAATGCTTTAGCATCTTTTAAAGTCCTTTAGCATATTTTAACTACATCACACTTTAAGGTTAATTAGTCAAGTTCTGGTTTTACATTAGTTCTAACTTTTGTGATTTATATGAAAAGACATACATAGACATGCATAGACATACGTGTTCTTTAATTTACACCAGCTGCTTTGAAAATTAAAAGGTATTAGAACTCTATCTGAATGATGGTCATCCAACAGTGTATTTTTCATGACCTGATCTATCGCAAGCAGGAATGACAGACAGCCCAACAAATTCAAACCAACCACCCCAGAAATTACCCTGACCAGGTCTCTCTTCTTTTTCTTTTTAAATTTTTTTAATGTTTATTTATTTTTGAGAGAGACAGACAGACAGGGTAAATGACACAGAATCTAAAGCAGGCTCCAGACTCTGAACTGTCAGCACAGACCACGACATGGGGCTCGAACTCATGAACCTTGAGATCATGAGCTGAGCCAAAGTCAGATGCTTTAACTGACTGAGCCACCCAGGGGTCTCCTGCCCAGGTCTTTCTACAACCATTTTCCATTTCCACTCTCAACAAAAGTCAGGCCAAAATCTTATAAACTTTGCAATTAATGTAGTTAATCCAGTTAGTTGAGAATGAAAATCCTACAAAGTGGTAATCAAATTCTTAAAAGAAAACAGCCCAAAGTGAGTATAAAATAAGCCCATGAACTGAAAACTTTCACCTGTCCTGGACCTTTTCAAATCACCTAGCCAGTAAACATTTGTCAAACAAGAAACTTGTCCACCACAAGCATTTTTATAAACTCCTTAGACTAAACTAACTTTTAAATCTAAATTACATGTTGAGGGGAGACACCGTCCCAAAACTGTGGCAAACTATCAAGCAACTATGTAATCTTCCCCCAATTTTACTAACAGAAATTCACTATTAAGATTAGTACGCCACTCTGAAATCACTGTTGCACCATATAACTTGAAAGTAAATTTTAAAAAAGTAAAAAAAAAAAAAAAAGATTAGTAAGCCACTAAACTCAAGGAAAAGCTGCTTTACTTTTACTTGTACATAAATTTTTACTGAATACACGTTAATTTGTAAATATTTTATACTATCATGATCAAGATGACTCAGGCAATATAAGCATACTCTAATAAAGTATTGCATGGTATACAAAGTGCTTTCACTTGTCCCATTTCACCTGACCTCCTACAATTACTTAAGCAGGTATTAATATCTCTGAAATTCATCAGGTTAAGTACCCAAGTTTACACAACACATAAGTGTCAAAGACTTCAACCAGATCCTCTGCCTCCTAATAAATGTCTACTCTAACATAGCACCACCACAGGAAAGGTCTTCCCAAAATTAAAATATACTTAATGTTACTCTTAATGTCCTGGCAATCAAAAAAATTTTTGAAGTATATTACCAATGAACATAAAATTTAAATTAAAATGCTATCTACAGGGGCACCTGGGTGGCTCAGTCCGTTAAGGGTGCTGACAGCTCAGAGCCTGGAACCTGCTTCAGATGGTGTCTCCCTCTGTCTCTGCCCCTCCCCCGCTTGCCCTCTGTCTCTTTCAAAAGTGAATAAACATTTAAAAAAATAAAAATAAATAAAATGCTACCTACAATAGTTACCACGTAAATAAACAGAAAATTAAATTCATCTGCTTTTTGTAACATAAAAATTATCCCACTCTAATAACTAAAGAAACCCTAAGAAATTTTAATACCCAATTAAAAATTAAAGTTTAGGGACACTGGGTGGCTCAGTTGATTGAGCATCTGACTTCAGCTCAGGTCATGATCATGTGGTTGGTGGGTTCGAGCTCCACATCAGGCTCACTGTTGTCAGGCAGAGCCCACTTTGGATCCTGTGTCACCCTTCTCTCTACCCCTCCCCCCGGTTTGCACTCTCTCTCAAAAGTAAACATTAAAAAAAAATTTAACATTTATTTACATTTGATTTTTTTAAAGTGTCAAAGTGAACAAAAACATCTTATTAAAATATTATTACAAATCATAGACAGAACTGGAATTATTACTTCTCATATGAAATATAACTTAAAACGCTCACTTAATAACTTATAAATGGTCCACTAAAGTCAGTTCATCTTTTGACAATTTTCATCTTATACGATACCAGAGTCAATCATTCTTCTCTCCTCTGTCTAGAATGCATGCATGGAATTACACTAAGCACTAGACACAATGTAGAGGTGTGCCCACAAATAAAACAAATGGTTTTTAATCTGATTAGGAAATTGAGATTTGCCATCAGAGTCGCTCAGAGAATACCTCAAAAAGAGGCTGCAAAGAACTCCAGTGATTTCTCCCGATAAATGCAGTAAATATATTAAGTTTGAACAATTCATGAAACATGTCTGTGAGATTGCTTTTCTAAATAGGAGAAGTTGATGTAGCAAGTTAACTCGTCATTTAGAAACACAAGCTTCTACTAACACAGAATGGACATTTTCTTATTTGGCTCAATTTATCCTCAATTAGAAAACCAGGAAATGTAAAAGCAGGACATTTTATCTGCCCATTTCAATCTATGAATTAGAAACAGATTACATTGGCTGCATAACACAAGATTTTCAGTATTGTTTTGAAAAATATTTGTTAATATTAAAATACTATAATGTATCACTGGAATTACTAAACATCTTAAGTGTAAATAATTAAACACATCCTTGAAGAAAGCACTCAGAATTTATAACCTCATTTTTAATTAACTACATAACAAGATTCTGTTCATGTGACAGATGCCTAGTCCTGCCACCCTCTTGAACTGGTTATGACTGACTTCCCCAAAACTTAGGTGTCTGATATTCTGATTTGTAACTGAAGCAAACATTTATATAGTGCTTAAAACCTCACAAAGCACATATCCGTATGCTATTATTTTCAAAGCTGATATAACCTACTGTCTGGAGATCATGATGGTTGACAAAAATTAAGGAACTTGAATTTCCAGTCTAGGTAAGATGGCACAGAGCTGTGTTCCCCTGCCCCTCCTCATTAAGCACAATTATAAACCATGGAAATAACACAAGAGACAACCAGAGGTAAACTCTGCAAATAGTAAGGCAATGAACCAGTTTGGGACTACAAGTATGGAGAAACAAAAGAACAGCAGGGTGTTTTTAGTCCCCACACCCAACAGAAAAAGGCAACCCAGACTGCCATTTCCTGACCACCAACTTAGCAACAGAAGGCAGACCAGGCAGTCACATTCCTCCCCCCAAATTACACTGGAGTCCCTCTGCAACATAAAAGGAAGATTAACTGGAAGCCCAACCAACAACAAAACCGAGGTAAAAAATTCTTCCTTACCCATTTGGCATGAGACTCCTGTTTTCCACCTAGAGATACAGAGACAAGTAGGCAAACTGAGGGACCCAACCACAACAAGCTGCTAGCTAGTTTGGGCTAAGACTCTCCTCTCTCACCCAGAGACAGGGGGACAGGGAAGAATGACATGGGAGGAATAATAGGAGGATCTACCAAAATCATCTCTCATCTAGATATAACAAGAAGCCCCGCATAGGGAAAACCCTTTTGCTCCGTCAGTCACCACCAGCAAGGACTAGTGGCAACCCAGCAGCATCGGATCAATTAAGGTGACCACAAAGGCTCTGAAAATTAAAACTGCCATTGGAAACACAGCCTACAAAAGGGGGCCAAGATCTGTATTCTAAACCTAAATACGGGGACTGTCCACTAAAATGAAAAATATAAATAGGGCTCAGAACTTCCTAACTAAAAGATAAAATAGAAAGGACTCAAGAAGTCATGATTAAGAAAAGATAATCAACTAAGGCCAATGCAGAGATGCATCGGACACTGGAATTATTTGACAAATTATCTTTTATTTAAAACACAATAATAAAAATGTTTCAGCAATTAAGAATTTTCCCAAAACAAGTGAGAAAATGGAAATGGAAAATCTCAGCAAAGACACAGCATTTATTAAAAAAATAAAAGCAAAAGAAAATTATAGAACTAAAAAATAATAGAAAAATTTTGAACTCACTGCATAAACTCAATACAAACACAGAGATGATAGGGAAGAGAATCACTGAAGGTCAGTACAGAAAAACAGAACTCACCCAATCTGAACAAGAGAGAAAACAGGAAAAAAAAAAAATTAACAGTCTTGGAGAACTACAGGCCAATAACATAAGATCCAACATTCTTATCACTGGAGTCCCAGAAAGGAGAGGGGCTGAAACAGTATTTGAAGAAACAATGGCTGAATTCAAATGTGGCAAATACAAACTTACAGATCCAAAAAACTGAGCAAACCCAAGACAGAATAAACAAACAAATTTACACCAAGACACATAGTAATTAAATGTTCAAAATTAAAACCAAAGAAGAAACTTTGAAGGCACCAGAAATAACCGTATTACTTATAATGGAAAATTTAAATGACCCCAGATTTCTCATCTAAAACCACAGAGGCCAAGAAGTGGGACAGCACTTTTTGAATACTAGAAAAACAAAGAACTGACAACCAAGAATTCTGTATCCAGTGAAACTATTCTTCAGGAATTTTGAGATACCCATTTAACAATTAATCCATTTTAACTGCTGCAACAAAATACTACAAAATGGGTGCCTTATAAACAACAGAAATTTATTTCTCACAGTTCTGGAGGCTAGAAGTCCAAGATCAGGATGTCAATATGGTTTGGTGAGGGCTCACTTCCAGGTAAAAGACTCCTTTCTGTATCCTCACAAGACAGAAATGGCCAAGGGAGCTCTTCTGGCTTCTTTTACAACAGTACCAATCCCATTCATGAGGGCTCCTCCCTCATACCTAATCACCTTCCAAAGGCCCCAACTCCTAATAGGATTTCAACATATGAATTTTAGGGAAATACATTCAGACCACAGCAAGGAACAAAGGGGCCATTTTTAAAAAGCATTCCCAAAAGAAGAAAAACTAAAAGAATGTGTCATAAAGACTGGCTGAAGAAAATGTTTCAAACAACAGGAAGAAAAGAAATATGGGTATACACAACAGATTATCTTTTCCATCATTAGCTTTATAAATCGTACTTGATGACTGAAAGCAAAAATTACGACACTATTTCATACCCAAGACAATTATGTTTAAAAGTTGAGAAGGTAGGGGGCACCTGGGTGGCTCAATCGGTTAAGCACCCAACTTGGGCTCAGGTCAGGATCTCATGGTTTGTGGGCTGGAGCCCAGTGTCAGTCTCTGTGCTGACAACTCAGAGCCTGGAGCCTGCTTCAGAATCTGTCTCCCTCT
The DNA here is from genome assembly GCF_018350215.1 of Panthera leo. NCBI lineage: Eukaryota > Metazoa > Chordata > Mammalia > Carnivora > Felidae > Panthera > Panthera leo. The sequence continues at coordinate 70,503,320 of NC_056687.1, forward strand.
CTCTGCTTCTCCCCGACTTGAGCACGCACTTCTCTCTCTCTCTCAAAAACAAACATTAAAAAATAATAATAATAAATAAATAAAAGTTGGAAAGGTAAAGGGTAGAACAGAAGGGAAATTTACACACTTCAGTTGAAACTATAAAATGTGGATACTAGTAGACTGTTATAAATCACGTATGCATACTGTAATAACTACAACCACTGCAAAAACTACAGCAAGACAGACTCCAAAACATTATAAATAGACCTTCTACAAATTATAAAAGATGGAATCCTAAAAAATGTTCCAATAATCTGCAGGAGGGCAAGAAAAGAGAAGCAAAAACCAAAGCCAGAGAAAATAAGCAAAAAATAATAAAATAGCAGCTATAAGGACTGACAGATCATTAATTACCTCAAATGCAGATAGTCTAAATAAACCAATCAAAGACAGACTGGCAGAGCAAATTTTTTTAAATGGCCCCATATGTTGCTAACAAGAAATGTGGTACCATACGTTGAAAAGAATGCTAAAGCTATATAGCAATACTTTTTTTTTTTTTTTTAGAAAAGCAGAGTGGTTATATTAATAACACATTTAACCAACAGAATTGAATTGATATACAGATGAACCCTGAACAACTCCCTCACACAAAATCCATGTATGACTTCTGACTCCCCAAAAACTTAATTCCTAATAGCCTACTACTGACCAGAAACTTTACAGATAAAAAACAATCCATTAACATACATTTTGTATATTACATTATATACTGTATTCTTAAAGTTAGATAAAAGAAAATGTTACTGAGAAAATAAGGAAAACACATTTACAGTCCTGTACTGTAAAAAATCCAAATATAAGTAGACCAGCACAATTCAAACCCATGTGGTTCGAAGGTCAACTGTATATGAAATACTCCACCCAATGACAGCAGAACACACATTTCTTTTCAAGCACCCATGGAACATTCACCAAGGCAGATCATATCCTGAGCCACAAAACAAACCTCAACAAATTTATAAGAATTAAAATAATAGAGTGCATTCTCTGACCATAATGGACCTAAACTAGAAATCAGTAACAGAAAGACAACAGGATCGCCTGAGGGCTCAGTAGGTTGAGCGTCTGACTTTGGCTCGGGTCATGATCTCACGGTTAGTGCGTTCGAGCCCTGCGTCGGGCTCTGTGCTAACAGTTCAGAGCCTGCAGCCTGCTTTGGATTCTGTGTCTCCCTCTCTCTCTGCTCCTCCCCCACTCACACGGTCTCTCAAAAATAAAAAATTAAAAAAAAGAAAAAACAAAACCTAGAAACATCAGGAAAAAACAACACAATTCTAAAAAGTGCATGGGTCAAGGTGGAAATTTCAAAGAAAACTTTAAAATACAGACACATAAAAATGAATGAAAATAAAAACACAACATGCCAAAATTTGTGAGATGCAGCCAAAGCAGTAATTAAAAGGATATCTATAGCACTAAATGCTTACAATAGAAATGAAGAAAGATCTCAGGGGTCCCTGGGTGGCTCAGTTGGTTGAGTGTCCGACTCGATTTCAGCTCAGGTCATGATCTCACGACCCTTGTGGAGCTTGCTTGAGGTTATCTTTGTCCCTCTCCCTCTGTCCCTCCCTCTCAAAAAAAAATAAATACATAGTAAAAATAAATAAAAATAAATGAAGATCTCAAATCAAAAACCTAATTGCCTACCACAAGAAACTTAAAAAAAAGGGGCGTCTGGGTGGCTCAGTCGGTTGGGCGTCCGACTTCGGCTCAGGTCATGATCTCACGATCTGTGAGTTCGAGCCCCGCGTCGGGCTCTGTGCTGACAGCTCAGAGCCTGGAGCCTGTTTCAGATTCTGTGTCTCCCTCTCTCTCTGCCCCTCCCCTGTTCATGCTCTGTCTCTCTCTGTCTCAAAAATAAACAAACATTAAAAAAAAAAATTTTTTTTTTAAATTAAAAAAAAAAAACTTAAAAAAAAAAAAAAGCAAAATATATATAAACCCAAAGCAAGCAGTAGGAAGGAAACAATATAGAACAGAAATTAATGAAATTGAAAACTGGAAAATAGAAAAAAATCTGTGAAGCAAAAATTTTGTAAGTATTTAATAGGACTAACAAATAAAAAACAGAGAAGACACAAATCACTAATGTAATGATTCAAAAGTGGATATCACTACAGAACTTGCACCAACTAAAATACAGTAAGGAAAATACTACAAAACAACTTTACATTCTTAAATTTATCACTTCGAAGAAATTTCTCAATTTCTCAGAATTACACTACCTAAACTAAACCAAGGTGAAATAATCTAAATAGTTCTATAACAAATGAATTCTTAATTTAAAAGCTCCCAAAAAGAAGACTCCAAGCTCAGCTTCACTGGGAAGTTCTACCAAAAAAATTTAATAAAGAATTAAATTCCAGTTGTTCACAAACTCCTCCCAAAAATAGATGAAGGCACATTTCTTAATTTATTTTATAAGATCAGTATCACTGATACCAAAACAAAATAAAGATGTCACAAGAAAAGAAAATGGCAGGGCGCCTGGGTGGCTCAGTCAGTTGAGCAGCTTTTGATTTTGGCTCAGGTCACTATCTCACGGTTCATGGGATCGAGCCCCATGTAGGGCTCTGCACTGACAGCTTGGGATCCTCTCTTTTCCCTCTCTCTGCCCCTCCCCAACTTGTGCATGTGTGCTCTCTCAAAATAAACATTAAATTTTAAAAAAGAAAATGACAAGCCATTATCTCTGATTATAGACATTAAAATCCTCAACAAATACTAGCAGACCGAATTCACTAACACAGAAAAATGAATATGCACAATAACCAAGTAGATTTATCTCAGAAATGAAAGATTGGTTTAAGATCTGAAAATCAAGTAAATACACCCTACCAACCGAATAGAGGACAAAACCTTTATTTTTTGTAGATCATCTCAGCAGATGCAGAAAAGCATGTGGCAAAATCCAACATCCTTAAATAACAAAAACATTCAAGAAATTAGGCACAGAAGAGAATCTCCTCAACCTGATAAAGGCCATCTACAAAAATTCTAATGTTATCCTTAATGATGAAATACTGAATGCTTTCCCCCTATGACCAGAAACAAGACAAAGAGGTCTACTCTCACTACTTTGATTCGACACCGTACTAGATGTTCTAACAAGGAAATTAGGCAAGAAAACTAAAAAGCATTCACATTGGAAAGGAAGCAGTAAACTGTACCCCTATTTACAGATGGCATCCGATATACATAAAACCATAAAGAATACACTAAAAAACTACAAGAATAAATAAGTTCAGCAAGGTTGTACAGTACAAGAATATACAAAACTCAATGGTATACTAGCAGTGAACAAAATATGAAATTAAGAAAGTAATGTCACTTATAATAGTAACATTACTTTACTTTACTTAGAATAAAGTACTTAGAAAAACTTAACCCAAAGAGGCAAAAGACTTGTAAACTGAAAAACACAAAACACTGATGAAAAAAATTAAAACACAAATAAATAGAAAGACATCCCATGTCCATGGATTATTAAAATGTCCATACTACCCAAAGTGATCTACATTTACAGATACAGTGCAATCCCTACCAAAATCCCAATAGCATTTTTACAGAAGTAGGGGAGAAAAATCCTAAAATTCATATGGAAACACAAAGAACCCCAAATAGACAAAACATCTTAAAGAACAAAGCTGGAGGCCTCACATTTTCTAATTTCAAAACATAATACAAAGCTACAATAACTAAAAAGTAATAGTATTAGCATAAAGACAGACATACAGACCAACAGAAGAAAACAGAGCCCTGAAATAAACCCACATGTTTACAGATGACTGATGAAGCTTCAACAAGGGTACCAAGAATACACAATGGGGAAAGGATAGCCTGTTCAACAAATGGTTTTGGGAAAACTGGATATCCACATGCAAAAGGAATGAAATTGGACCCTTATACTATACACAAAAAATCAATTCAAAATGGATTAAAGACTTGAGCATGGGGTCTAAAACTATAAAACTCCTAAAAGAAAATACAAGGGGGAAGAGTTCATGACACTAGTCCTGGCAATGATTTCTTGAATATGACTCAGCAAGTCCACTCCTAGGTATATACCCAAGAGAAGTGAAAACAAATATTCACATAAAAACTTGCACATGAATGTTCATAGCAATTATTAGCTATTATTCATAATAGCTAAAAAGTGGAAGCAACCCAAATGTCAGTCAACTGATGGATTTAAAAAATGTGGTATATCTATACAACAGAATACTATTCAGCAATAAACAGAATGAACTCCTGACACATGCTACATCGTGTAACATTATGCTACATGAAACAAGCAAAACATAAAAGATCACCTATTGTATGATTCCATTAATCTGAAATGTTCAGAATAGATAAATCCATAGACATAGAAAATAAATTAGTTGTTGCCAGGGGCTAGGACAAAGGGGGAAAGACGACTGTTTGTTAATGGACAGAGTTTCTTTTTAGGGCGATGGAAATGTTCTAAAATTGATTATGGTAATGGCTGCACAACTGTTTGAATACACTAAAAACAACTGAATTATATACACTTTCAATGAATAAATTATATGGTACATAAAGTTATATCTCAATAAAGCTGTTTAAAGAAAACTATATGCCTAGAATTTGCTTCAAAAAATATGGAAGATCTAAATTAATGATGAGACATTTGTAGTCATGGATTGAAAATCTCTGTATAATAAAGGAATTCTCCCAAATTTAATTACAGATTTATTCAATTCCTATCAAAATCCCAGCAACACTTTTTGGTATACATCAACAAGATTCTTCTAAAGCATATATGAAAAGGCAAAGAGACTACAAAAGCTAAAACAATCTTGACAAAGTGGAAGGAATCATCTACTTGATCTTAATACTATTATACAGTTACATTAATCAAGACAGTGTGGACTGACAAAAGGGATAGACACCTATATCAATGCAACAAAGAACCCAAAATTAACTAGACTAACACAAATATGCCCAACAGATAATACAATTCAATGGAGGAAAGACAGTCTTTCCAACAAATAGTACTGGAACAACTGGACATCCATCCATACGCAAAAAAAAAAGTCTTGTCCTAGGGGTGCCTGGGTAGCTCAGCCGGTTAAGCATCCGACTTCAGCCCAAGTCATGATCCTGCACTTCATGGGTTCGAGCCCCGCATTCAGCTCTATGCTGACAGCTCAGAGCCTGCAGCCTGCTTCAGATTCTGTCTCTCCCTCTCATTCTGCCCCTCCCCCGCTTGTGCTGTCTCCCCAAAATAAACATTAAAAAAATTTAAAAAAAAAAAAGTCTTGACCTAAACCTCACAACTTTATATAAAAACTAAATGGATCATGAGTTTAACGTAAACATAAAACTACAGAACTATCAGAGACATCCTTCAGGACTAAAGAAAAAGGTTCCTGGATTTGGCACCAAAGTATGATTTGTAAAAGAAACAGACTTCATTAAAACTGAAAACATCTCCCCTGTGAAAGAACTTGTGAAGAAAATGAAAAGATAAGCCGTGGAGTGAGAAAATGTTTGCAAACAATGTTTCTGATGAATTCTTATCTGGACTATATAAAGAACTCTCAAAACTTAAGAGTAAAAATATACATATATTCAGATTAGAAAATAAGCAAAAGGCATAAACAGCCAATAAATACATATAAAGATGTTCAATATCATTAGTCAATAAGGAAATGCAAATTAAAACTACAATAAAATATCACTATATACCTATTACAACAGCTAAAATAAAAAATAGTAACAAATGTTGCCAAGCATTTAGAACAAGTAGATCTCTCATAAAATGGTACAGTCACTCTGGAAAAACAGTTTGGAATTTTCTTATAAAACTAAACTTGCCCAGGGCGCCTGGGTGGCTCAATCAGTTAAGCATCCGAATTGGATTCAAGGTCATCATCTCGAAGTCCGTGAGTTCCAGCCACTCGTTGGGCTCTGGGCTGACAGCTCAGAGCCTGGAGCCTGCTCCGGATTCTGTGTCTTCCTCTCTCCTGCTCACACTCTGTCTCTCTCTCTCTCTCTCTTTCAGAAGTAAACATTAAACAACAACAACAACAACTAAACTTGCCCTTGCCATACAACCTAAAAAGCTCACTCTTGGGCATTTATCTCAGACAACTGTACACAAATTGCTATACATGAATTTTTATAACCACTTTTTTTTTTTAATTTTTTTTAATGTTTACTTATTTTTGACAGAGAGAGAGAGACAGAACATGAGCAGGGGAGAGGCAGAGAGAGAGGGAGACACAGAATCCGAAGAAGGCTCCAGGCTCTGAGCTGTCAGCACAGAGCCCAACATGGGGCTCAAACTCACAAACTGTGAGATCATGACCTGAGCTGAATTCAGACATTTAACTGACTGAGCCACCTAGGCGCCCCTCATAACACTTTATATCTTAACAGCAAAATACTGAATATACCCAAAGTTCAACACATGAATTTTGATTCAAAAAAGTATGTTATTAATACATTATTCTTAAGATGACAAAACTACAGGGATGGAAAATAAGATTGCCAAGAGACAGGGAGGGGTTTTGAGGTGGAATGCAAATACAAAGGCCTAGCAAGAGGGGTTTTCTTTGTGATGATGGAACAGCTCTGTATCTTCACTGTGGTAGTAGTTATACGAACTTACTATGTATGGGAGAAAATTGCAAAGAACCATACACACACACACACACACACACACACACACACACACACAAATGAATTCAGGTTTAAAAAAAAATGGTGCAGGGGCGCATGAATGGCTCAGTCGGTTGAGTGTCCCACTTCGGCTCAGGTCATGATCTCGCTGTTCGTGAGTCCGAACCCCGAGTCGGGCTCTGTGCTGACAGCTCAGAGCCTGGAGTCTGCTTCAGATGCTGTCTCCCTCTCTCTCTGCCCCTCCCCCGCTCATGCTCTCTCTGTCAAAAATAAACATACATTAAAAAAAAAATTTTTTTTTAATGGTGCAAAGTAAGTATTTCCGGCAGTTCAGTTAAGAATAATGAACCAATGTCAATTTCCTGGTTTTGATGTTACTAGAGCTTTATACGATTTATCACCACTGGGAAAAGCTGGGCAAAGGATATACAGGACTCTGTACTAATTTTGCAACTTCCTGTGAGTCTATAATTATTTCAAAATAAAGTTTCCTTAAAAATAATATGAAAGGGGAGAAATGAGGTAGAGGTATAGATGAAACAAGAATAGCCATTAATTGCTAACTATTGAAGCTAGGTCATAGGTATATGGAGGTTCATTGTACAATTCAATTTTTTACCCATTTAAATTTTTCCAAAATAAAAAGTTAATGAAATTATAAGAAGACCATATATCAAAATATTAACAGCAGCTTTTCCAGTTGAGCTTTTTGCTAATATGCACTGTAAATTTCTTCTATAAATTTTTTACTTAAACCATTTAAAGAAATCTTTGCTCATACGATCCTTTGTCTTCATTTGTTTTACTCATTTACAAAAAAGTACACCATCGAAAAAAATTTTTTTAAGTTTATTTATTTATTTACTTTGAGAGAGTGGGGGGAGAGGGGGCAGAGAGAGAGGGAGAGAGAAAGTGAATCCCAGGCAGGCTCCCCTGTCAGTGCAGAGCCCCACACAGAGCTCAGCTCGAAATCACAAACCATGAGATCATGACCTGAGGGCAGTCAGACACTTAACCGACTGAGCCACCCAGGCACCCCTCTACTGAAAAAAAAATTTAAACATAAAAAGAACCCCATTGATACTTCTTCCTCCGACAATAATACACTGCTTAATTTGAAAATACTTCATCTTAGGCGCCTGGGTGAGCTCGTGCCCCGCATTGAGTGAGCCCCACTTCTCTCTCTCTGCGCCCCCCACCTCTGTGCCCCTCACTCACTTGTGCCCTCTCTCAAAAAAAATTTTTTTCATCTAAATACTCAATTTATATTTCACCCAATTACAGTTCACCTGAAAGTTCCAATATCTTTTTCTAAAATTAAACCAAAAGGATCTTGCTAGAATCAATTTACAACTAGCACAGTAATTCACCATTATGGTGATCTTCACACAATTCTGCAAAACAGATGTCTAAGTTCAAGACACCCACAGATGTCTGAACAACTCCAATTGGGTTTGCATTTGCAATGTTGCCTAAAGTATCATAATTAACTTTAAATATGTTTTTGTTTTAAAAGTATATGTGGTCTTTTTCAATTTTTCAAACACTTTTTTAAAAAGCACATGCTGAAAAGTTTACAACCATTACAAACCATGCTGATGAATTCAACAAACACATGTGAATCTGAAAAAGCTATCAATAATTCACTAAATACTGAGATTCTCACAATGCAATTATTTCTTAATTCAATTATTTAAATGTCTTTGTATATCAAGCAAAAATTATCAATACTGTTTCCCTCAGTAATAATCAAAATTAATTTTAATTAAGTAAATTAAATTATAATACAAAGAAGAGACCTGAACTCTGTTCTCTGTGAGAACTTGGAAGTCACAATCCCTCTGAAACTCCATTATCTACATACAAAAAGCCTTAATAAGCTTGTTAATTTTGCAGCTCCAAAATCACATGTATTGATGACCTAAAGTATACTTCATAACCTTTGACCCATGATCATTCTCATGACAACTCTGGAAAAAGATTCCTAACAATATGGTACAGACATGTCAATTACATTATAAATAACTTTTATGATATTTAATTTGGGAGAATGTTATTTTCAATATATGAGGTCAAGGGTTCTCAACATCAACACTACTGACATTTTGCATTGGATAACTCTTTGTTGTAGGGCTATCATGTGCACTGTAGGATGTTTAGCATCTACCCACTAGATACCAACAGAATCCCCCAGCATGGCAACCAAAAATGTCTCCAGACATTGCCAAAATCACTTCTGGTGGAGAATTACTGCATTACATTAATAAATGTCCAGGGTTTTTTGGAGATGGGAGGAAGAAAGAATGTTTTTGTGATTTAAAGGCATAAGACACGTTAGGAATGAACAAAATAAAAAAGTTCAATTGCAACTCATATACTATGAAAAGAAATGGTACTCTTTCAAAAAAAAAAAAAAAAAGGAAAAAAAAAACAGAAAATGTACTCTTTTCTGTGAGGCCTACTGAAACACATGTTAATAACCAAATATTGTTATGTATAGCTAATGTAATAATAGTAGTGAGAATAAGAGTATATAAAGCTGAGGAGGAGAAAATCCGTAAGTATCCCCATCTGTACCTTTTCAAGTATCTTCAATAATAAGAGCCAAGTTTTTAAGTCAGAGATTAATGAAGTTAACATAATGCCTATTCTCCCCAGCATTTGTGAGAAGGCTAAACATTCTCAAGTTACCTGCTATTCTCTAACCAGGGAGAATATCCACATGAAAAACACAACTACCCAAAGTTAATTACAATAAGCATCGATCTATTTTAATCAAGTGTAAGTGTGCTACAAATGCCATGAAAAGTAACACTGAAGAATATCCTAAAGTTCCTTATATATTCAAAGAAAGACCAAAGGCATGTGGAGAAACTTCGTTTAAATGTTACAACAGAAAATATAAATGTTCACCCATTCACTTTTTGGCCCTTTAAAACTCACTACAAAATCAACTCAGCCATATTTTCCACCAAACAGAAAAATACCCAGTTTCCTTAGTCTATTCTTGGATAGGTCACCAGACTGGGAATAAGAGACCCAGAGTCTATTCCCAGTTGCAAAACAGACTGGTAATCTCAAGCAAATTATTCACTCAGGTTAAGGTTCTACGTCCGTATCATGCTGACAATACTGAAAATCTGCCCAGAAACAAGCACCGTGAAACCCAGGACTTCCTCCTGCACCCAAAGGACAACTGCAAACGTATTTTTAGATATATTAAATCTAAAAATCTGAATAGGATTTTATTTATAGCAACATTTAACATAGTTGAAATTTCAAAATGTGTGGTGCCTTTACCATTGCCCCTTATAAAAATAAGAAATGCTCTTTTTTTAGATCACACCATGCCCAATTTTGCAAAACTCTACGAACTACACAATCATAATTATGTAAAACAAAACAAAAAGCTGTTTTTAATTCAAGCTCTTGGGAAGGGCTTTAACTTTTGCATTTCCTAACTTTATCTAGCTTTTAGTCTTGTACGCAGAGTTTTTTCCTGGCACTGTAAAAAGTGCTTCACAAAGTCTGGAGAGCAAAAGTTTACCCCATAGCCTCATTACGGAGAGGCCTTAGCACGGTTCTTACCACTAAACATGCAGGTTTTACTAGCGCAACCAATATACATATCCCGGCGTACATTTCTGTTCTTGATATCGAGTAAAAAACTATTCGTCTAGCAGACCAAATTACCCATCTGACCTTACGGCACACCGTAAGACGGTAAACACAACCCAGTCCAACAGAAAATTTGAAAAAAGCAGGAGAGAAACGGGGGGGGGGGGGGGGGGGGGCTGTCAATTAGCATTCGGCGGTCCCCACTGACAGGCAGACACTTGTTGGCCGCCAAGAAGCCACTCACAAAGTTCGCCATCTCGCTGCGCCGCGGGCCCCGAACCGGAAGACGGGCGTATGGGAGGCCCCGCCGCCCGCCGAGGCACCCCGGCAGGCAAAGCCCCGGCTTCTCGGCTCCTCCGCCGCCTCCCTGCACACGGGCGCACTCACGCACGCGCGCGCACACTCACACGTACACACACAACAAAAGGAAGCCTTGCGAGCCGCGTGCGGAGGTCCGCTGGGGGCGCTCCAGAAAGCTCCTCCTCCCGGCCCCCACCGCACAGCCCGCGCGGCCTGCTCACTTACTGAAGCGCCCTGGGAGAGGCCCGGTAGTGCGGAGCGCCGCGCCGGTGGCCCTCCCGGCTGTGCTCTGCCGTGGCGGCTCTTGGGCCCAGCACGGCGCAGCCCCTCGCCTCCGCTGCGTCCGCCCCCCGGCCGAGCGCAGACAAAACCCCGCCAGTGCGGGGGTCGGATCCGGGCCTGGGTTCCCGACTGCCCCGGCTTCTCAAGAAAGGTAACTCTTCCGCCTAACTGTCCCCACCCCTACAGACGGAGGGACGTTTAAGCCCCCTACGTTACCGAACCACTATTCAAAAGTAGTATCCAACAAAGCACTCCTCACGATGAGAAATCTTTCAGTAACCTCTTCCTTAACCCCTCCACGTACTGTTTCTCCACACCTTTACTCGTTGCAGTTGTCCCTTGCCTTCCTGTTTTTAACCTAAGAGCTGTATTCCCCTCAAAAAATAACCTCCCCTAAACCATCTCTCCAATTTTACTCTTGAATTTACTTTTCTAATATCAAGCTTCCTCATAAATTACATCTCCCACTTACCTATTCAAAACCTCTCCACAGCTAACTTACAATTTTGATCAGCTCCCACCAAATCAACTCACCTTTCTCAAAACTGCATTTTGTGTTCCCTCATTTCCTCCAAACTAACACTCTCCAACTTAACACACAAATTTGCCCCAAATTGCCCTCAAATTTTGTGAACCTATTCCAGAATGGCCACCACAGTCACTAAAAAATTCATTTCCCAAGCACACCCCCAATAATTTGACAATGATCTTTCCAAATATTCTGTACTGATTCACTGGAATCACTCATAACTCAAGACTACCATGCCCATTTCCCTAAAGACTCTAATTATAGAGCCTATTCAAATTAACACAGTATGTGTCATTAAATGTGTACATGTTGACAAACACACATATATGGGACCCTGCAAAACATCAAGTATGTATTTCATTCTAGCCATTATAAATGGGCTTTTCTCAAATTTACAAGGAAAACTCCTTAAGCCAACCAAGATTTTCAGGTATCCAACCCCTATCTTGTAAAGTCACTTATCTGTTAAATTAATATAATTACCATTAAACATTCTCTGTTTCCACTACAGGAATGCCCAACACCTTCCTTAAGATGTCCACCATCAATCAGTCTAACCCACACCACCCACTTGCCAAGGCCTAGCTATGTCTGAGGTATGTCCTGGAAACAACTCTAGACCAAATCAGGCAGCTTACAGCAGAAAAGTGAGATGGGCAAAATGACCTCCCTGAACCCTGTTAGGCCTTTTTAAAGCTCTGGGTCTCCACAGGTCTTTCATTATTAAGTTTGGTGACTGACTAAATGTAGAAGGGAGGGTGGGAAACGTAATGAATGACCTGGGGCTGCATTCTGGAAGTAATCCTGAAGCAAAGCTGCACCTGGGTCAAACACCAATAATGCCTATTTTATGTCTTGTCATATTCTTCTCACTGCCACTAAATATGCTCTCTCTGAAACATGGAGTAACATCAAAAACCCTGCTCTAGGGGCGCCTGGGTGGCTTAGTCGGTTGAGCGTCCGACTTCGGCTCAGGTCACAATCTCGCAGTCCGTGAGTTCGAGCCCCGCGTCGGGCTCTGTGCTGACTGCTCAGAGCCTGGAGCCTGTTTCACATTCTGTGTCTCCCTCTCTCTCTGACCCTCCCCCATTCATGCTCTGTCTCTCTCTGTCTCAAAAATAAATAAACGTTAAAAAAAAATTAAAAAAAAAAAAAAACCCTGCTCTAAACAGGGAAGATCAGAAAGTATTCTTTGTTCAGAGGATGACCATGTGAATTAATCATGTAAGGAATGTAATGCAAATACAAAAGGTCTGAAGGATACCAGCACTGGACTGGTAATAGTTTAAAATATCAGCTTCCAGGACCACAGCAAGGCACTGAGAGAGAATCTCAAAAACCACAGTCAGGTAAGCACCTGAGAGTCAAGCCTTTGATAATACAAAGGAAAAATTGACAGACAATAAAGACTGACAAAAATGAATACAACTGCAGAACTGGACAAGCAAAAGTTTGAGAGCAAAGCCAAAGCATTAGAGGCCTGGTCTACGTCTTAAGTATCACCAATGGAAGATGATGAAGGTTTCAAGCACTGAGATTAAAAACAAACAAACAAAAAAAAAAAATCAAAAGGGGAACCTGGTGGTTCATTCAGTTAAGCATCCAACTCCTGATTTCTCAGCTCAGGTCATGATTTGTGGGACTGAACCCTGTGTCGGGCTCTGCTCGCACAGCCCGAAGCCTGCTTGGGATTCTCTCTCTCTTTCCCTCTCTGCCCGCCACCTGTTGGCACGCTCACTCTCTCAAAAATAAATAAAATCTTAAAATAAATAATAAATAAATAAATAAGTAGTAATGTTAAACTATATTTTGGTTTTGGAGTTGGCAATATAGCTCCTTTAGACATCTTCAATAAATAATAAATAACTACAAACAAGACAGGGTATGTATTTAGAACTATTTTTCTGGGGCTCATCTCTATATAGATATTTTCTCATCTATATAGAAAACAAAGCAGCCACCCTAAGAACAATAAGAAATTTGGAGATAAAAGTCACTATAAACAAAACAACAACAGCAACAACAACAACAACAAAACTATAGAGGCCATTTTAGACGGCTTAGGATGTCTCCTTCCTAATATCCACCCATTCTTTCTACTTTTTACCTGAACCTCTCTATCTATACAAATTATCACCACACAGTTTCTGCAAACAAAGACTGATATGGTTTTGAGGAACTCAAGTAGAGTTCAAAAGATCTCAATACCTCTATTATTATGCTATTTTGAAAAATACTCGCGCATATGCACTATTATCTTTATAAGATCATGGGTGGCAAGGACTGTCCTTATACGCACAAAGAAAGAACAGGCTCCTGGCATTATTTCCTAGATAGAGTTATGTTTTCCCCCTATTTTCTCTGCTGCAACAGACTTACTCTCCTTTTCATCTTATTCAGATTCAGGCCAAGCCCAATCTCCTCATTCATTTCTGTTCTACCCATTTACTAGCTTCTATCAGTTTATCCATGTTCTACTGTCAACAAACTACCCTGTGTCTTTTGCCTTTCATATTAGTATACCTCCACCTTACCTTTTTTTCCCTTGCACATGAAAGGCTACGATTTTGCAAGTATAATTTATTTCTAAAGAAATTTAAAGAACTGGTGAATGTAACAAATCTATTTATCTCCATCCCCACACCACAAGTCAGATATTATCATCTCTTGCCTGGATTGTTGTGACCACCTCTGCATCTTATCTCAAGCTTGGCTTTTTCTGAACAACCTGCTTCTCTCCTGACTTAACTATCCACTCTTCTACTCCTTCAGCTTGCTAAAAGACCAACTGCTTCTTGCTCCCAAGGGCCACTCCTATCACTAAAATATCTCTTTGCAGTTTACACTACTTACTTAAACCATTCCACTTGCAACGTCTACCAAGCTCCAGAATACACTCCCATCTTCCTTCCCCAAAGACCAATTCTACTTTGTCCCACATTCAGCAATTATTCTCAGTAACTTCAACAATGATGCTGAAGTACTTTCTACACCCTGACCTTCCTCAACTCCTAAAACCTTCAGCTGCACTTCAGCCACTCACACATATATAATGAAAATAGGTCATCAACTGGAAGTGCTGTACCACAAGGATTGTAAATTCAGAGACCTCCCTTTTTTTTTTTTTAAACCACGACTTTATTTTATACTTCTACACCTGCTCTTTACGTCCCTTTGGCTTCACTTGTCTCCCCACACAATTGAAATCTGTCCATCAGCCATTTAATACTGCCCTCTCTAGAACATCATGACCTTCTATTATATTCACCATGCACCTCCCTAATGACAGACAATCTTCACCATCTGTTTTCTTCACACCCACACACTGGGTGTTAAGTACCACCAGAAAGCTATGAAATCTTCCACAACTGATTTATTCTAAATACAACTCTCTATGTCATTGACTAATTCCAAGTCATTTTCATATTTAAGTCTATAATCCCATCAAATACTCAATAACTTCCATAAAATTCCCTCAAATCACACCTTCTCCACCTGTAATGAAATCCTCTTTACAGCTTCTAAAATGCTGTATCTTCATCCATCTGCTACTTCTTGCCTCCAGTTTTGGAAAAAGAGCTGTTCCTCCTTCTTAAAATAAACTTCTTAATACAATTCCTACATTCAATGTTTCCATATTCTCCCAACCTACTCAGTCCTTTACCCTCATGCACTCTGGTCTCTGAACTGCTCTCCTGAAGACCAAAATAAAAACAATTCCATGTACCAAATCATATGACCCCCCACCCAAGTCCTTATCCTCTCTTTGGCAATGACACTTGAACTACCTCCTCTGGGTTATGTCACTGTACAGCAGGATTCTACTGTGGTCTCTCCAGTTGCTGCTTCTATCTCCAATGACCACTGGTCCTCTTCTCAGCCCAAATAGTGGGTATTTTCTCCAGTTCTATCCTGGAGCTTTCTACCATTCTCTCTCCACTCCCTTCAGGATCTCATCCCTTAATACTGCTTCTACATTTTCATTCCTCATATGGATATCTTCCCCCAGCTCCCAAAAATAATCTTTAAACCATCACCCTCTGCTACAATCTAATTTATTCCTTAGGAACTGGAATATATAATGATTTTTTTAACTAGACTCTTCAATTACTGCTTCAATTAACACCTCAATTATCAGTACAAAAATTTCATGCCATTAGCACCCTACCAAATCCAGAATTAGCAGCTTCAATTATCAACTCTAGGTACATATTCCCAAATCTCTATTGGACCTCCTCAGCTGAATCCAGTATTTCTAACTCTAGCTAAATAATTCCCCTTGCATAATTCCATTTGGTGCTTCACACACTGGCCATGTATCTTAAAATGAAAGTAATTATTCTTCCCCACCAAAACAGTTCTGTTAACTGATCCAATAATTTTTGTTAATGGCACTACCATTCTCAGTTACCCAAGAAAAGCCCCAAAGTTTCCCTTTTCTTTTTCTTTTCCTCCAGTTTCCCAAAAGCCCATTTGCCGTCAAACCCTTCAATTCTTTCTTTCAAGTATTTCTTCTGTATATCTCTTTTCTTTGATTACCACTAACACCATCACAACTTAGACTCTCAACACTTCACACTTTTGTCAGAGCCTTCTGACTTTGTCTCCTAATCACTAGGTTCTCTCTTCATTGCAAAAACAAAACAAAAACAGGTCACCATATTTTTATTCTTAAATCACCTCATTTCCCCAGTCAAAAATCATCAATGGTTCCCCCACTGCATACTGAGTCAAATTAAAAGTCCTTAGACTTCCAGGGGTGACTGGGTGGCTCAGTCAGTTGGGCATCCAGCTCTTGATTTCGGCTCAGGTCATGATCCCAGGGTCGTGGGATCAAGCCCTGTGTAGGACTTTGCACTGACAGTGTGAAGCCTGATTGGAATTCTCTCTCCCTCTCTCTGCCCCTCCCCTGCTTGTGCTCACTCTTCTCAAAATATATAAACTCTAAAAAAAAAGTCCTTAGATTTCCAAAAAATAGAAACTAGCCAACAGTCCAACAATCATGAAATGAATAAATACACTGTGATATGTTCATAATGGAATCCCACAGAGCAATGAAAAAGAATAAACTACTGCTATACGCATCATGGATGAATCTCACAGACATATGTTAAGCATGAGAAACCAGACACGGATGTATGATTCCACTAATAAGAAATTCCAAAACAAACTACTCTGTTACAATAAAGATCAGAATAGTACAGCTGACCCCTGAACAACACAGAGGCTGGGGAATCCAACCTCCCTCTCACCCCATGGTCGAAAATCTGGGTATAACTTTTGACTCCCAAAAACTTAACTACCAGTAGCCTACTGTTGACCAGAAGCCTTACTAATAGCACACTGTAGATTAACACATATTTTGTAGATTAGATGTAATATATACTGCATTTTTATAATAAAGTAAGCTAAAGAAAAGGTTATTAAGAAAATCATAAAAACACAGTACTGTACCATAATTATCAAAAAAATTCCACTTATAAGTGGATCTGCACAGTTCAAACCCATGTTGTTCAAGGGTCACTGTAGTTACTTTTGGTTGAGGAGACATCAACTTGGAGTGACAAATGAAGGAGTCTTCTGGAGTGTTGGAAATGTCTACCTACAAAAATTCATTGACCTGTAACCTTAAGATTTGAGCACTTTATCTTTTTAAAAAACCTGTTTAGTCTAGATTTTTAGATGTTTCTTCTACTTTACAGCCTTATTTCCCTCCATTCATAAGATGATCCCTAGCTAATCTAGACCATGAACCCCTAAGCACATCCATAACTTTTCTGTTACTCGTATCACACTCTCTCTTCTTGGAATACCAATCCTCACTATCTTGCCTACTATAACCATATTTATACTTCAAGGCCTAATTTGCACACCAACTCCTCCACAAAGTCAAATCAGCCACAGTACTTCTGTCATAGACAGTCATAGACAGACAGGGACATTTCTATCCCTGGTCAAACTCCTGAAGAAAATGAACTCCATCATATATAAACATGGGTCCTTCACATTGCCTACCACAGAATCTTGAACACAGTAAGTATACAAAAATATTCCCTGAAGAAATTCTGGCAGTCCTTCAAAAGCACCCTTCAATCTCAC
The DNA here is from genome assembly GCF_018350215.1 of Panthera leo. Lineage (NCBI taxonomy): Eukaryota > Metazoa > Chordata > Mammalia > Carnivora > Felidae > Panthera > Panthera leo. Next base: position 70,520,841 of record NC_056687.1, read on the forward strand.
CCCTCTTTCTCAAACCTATCCACCATGACTGTCTCTACTTGGAATTCAAATTCCCCAATTTACATATTTAATCATTAAACAAATAATTGAGGACCCACTATATGCAAGAAACTGTAACTACCTATTCTAATGTACCCCCAGTGAACTACCCCAACATGTGTTCGTTTCAGCTGTTGCCTTTTGAATCTTACCACAGCTCTAAATTCCCAGTCATCCTCCCCTCCTCTCACCATCCAATCACATCCTACCCCCTCATTTCTAATCCTGCTATCAAACTAATTCAAGCCCTTCTTAAGTTTCTCCAGTGGCCTCATAACTGAGTTTCTCTCCCCCAATCTTACTCTACCATCACATTGCCACCAATCTATCCTGCCAAGTATAGCTATCAGCAGGTTAAGGTATTAATATACAGTCTTTGCTTCCATTCTCTACTCAGAAAAGTTCAGAAGCTATACATTAATGATACATTAACATACTTTAATCCTATGCTAATATATTTTCATCCTCAAATCTTCACCACAACCCTTGCCAAAAGGTGTTAAGAATTAAAAATTTCTTGATGGGAAAACGGAGTCTCAGAAAGGAAGTAATTCTCTCCATAATCATAGCACAGGTAAACAGAAGGTCCAAGACTAAAACCTAGCTTCTGTTTTGCTTCCTCAGCACAACACTACATCATGTCAAATACAAACTATTTAGCTTAGCTTTCAAGGCCATCCATTTTCTACTCAACCCCACTGACTCTTCCTACCTTTTATCATATTATGCCCTATTCATGAACTCCGTGTTCCAAACTAGAAGCTGTGATCAACTATTTAGTCACAAAATTAGTTTATGAGTGACAGACATCTTTTTTTCTTAGCCAAACAGAATAGAATGGAAAACACACGAGTGCATCCAACATGTAAAGGTTATGGTTATTGAAGCTTTTTGTTTTATACATACACACAAACATTCACACATGCATATATCAGGTGAGGATGTGACATGTATTTCTTACTGTGGGTCAGTTAAAAAATAAATTAAAAACTCACTATTCCCCACATATCCATGGCTTCTCAACTCCGAGTCTTTGCTTTTGCTAATACCTCAGATTGGAATGCTCTCTTTCCATTCATTTCTATCAGCCAGAATCCTATCCATCCCTTCAAAAACTAACTAAAATGCCGCTTCCATGCCATTAAGGGTAGTCCCAGATTTTCCCCCAAATATTTTTTCTTACCTTTTAACTTCAGTAACATTTGGTTTTTCTTATGATACATTGGTCATGATGTAGTTATTTGTGCATAAGTTCAGCTCCACTACTAGAATATAAATCCCAAAGGATTTATTCCTGACTCCTCTAACAATGCTTTTGCATGTAACAAATGTTCATTATCTGTTGACTAAAGAGAATGCACCCCACCACTTTCTGAAACCTCAGTTATAAATCCACATCATAAATAATTTCTGCTACATTCTAAACTTGTTTACTCTTATCCTTCAAATTGTCTTACAATCTTCCTCCCCAAAATAACCATTTCGAGTAATCCTCTACACCTTCAATCTTCTCTTGCTGTCCTCTAAACACAACCTATCATATATCAATTATGTTTTCCTTCTTTCAGAATCATACTTTCTGTAGGATAACCTTTCCTTCTCCATCTGGTTGTCTTCCACTTTATTCCTAGTTCTCTAGCATTCATAATAATAGACCTTATGATCTTTAAACAGATTCTTTCATTTTCTCTTCAGCTAGACCTCCTCAATTATTTCAATTCATTTACAGTGTACATATTTCTGTCAGCCCCCATAAAATCCTTTGTAGAAAAAGGGCAGGTAGGGGTGCCTGGGTGGCTCAGTCTGTTAAACATCCAGCTTCAGCACAGGTCATGATTTTACGGTTCATGAGTTTGAACCCTGCATTGGGCTCACTGCCATCAGCAGAAAGACCACTTTGGATCCTCTGTCCCCAACTCTCTCTCAAAAATAAGTAAACATAAAAAAAAGAAAAAGAGAGTGAGAGAGAAAGAAAGAAAAAGAAAAAAGGCACGTAATGAATTGAAACAAACAGAAATAGATCATTTAGATCTTCTAAATTATCTGATACTTTCTCATTCATTCATTTATTCAACAAGCATGTGTCTACTAGACATATGCCCTCAATTCTGTCTATTCTATTCTGTAATTCAGAAAGCAGCTTTGAGAAAAGCATGCAGGAAAATGCCAGGATAGCAGAGCCAAGTTGACTCATGCTCTTCACTCACAGAGACCAAGTAATTTGTGGGGTACAGGCTCATAAAAGGAAAAACTAAAAGTTACACTAGACATAGATGGAAACAGATTCCCCCCTCCCCGTTGTTCCAGGGAGCTCAAAATCTACCCAGCAAAGAATTTGAAAAGGAACAAACCAGTAGGAGTAGCTAAAATGAAATAGGCAGAAAGCATTAAGACAAAAATAGATTCAGACTCTAGGTTCATTCTAGGGCTGCAAGAGAAATCTGGAGCAATTTAGTTCCTCTCCTGAGATCCCTAAGGAATCCTTTCAAATATCTAGCTAAAGTATGGTACACTTAAATCCTTTCCCCAAACCTTAGCCAATATTCATTTCTCCATTCCCTGAACTCCTACAGCATTCACTATCCATAAAACTCATTTGCGAGCTTAATCATAAACCATCTTGTTCCCAGTAATGAAAGTGTTTATTAACAAATTTAGCCAGAATTTATTTACATATTAAAATCAATGAGGTCCTCTTTAAAGTAGTTACCTTGGGAGGCTACCACTTACTCATTTATTCACTCCATCCATCCAACCAGTTCATGCACTTAGCTAACATCTAGTGTTCAACTACCTCCAAGTGAAGTTATCACCACTCTTCAAAGTATTTTTGACTTCCTCACTGGGAGTATTTTCCAAAGTAACTCAGTTAATAAGTCAACCACAAAAATCATTCCTATATCTGTGACTAACCGAATTTAAACCAAAACTATTCTTTATTCACTCTCTTTGTTATCAACATATCTTCAGCATTTCTAAAAATCAAATCTTTCAAACTAAAAAGGTTTGTCACCAATAAGGTTATTCAGAATAACATTATGCCTCATATTGTTTGTAACTGTGCCCTTCTAAAGGGATTATGAACTCTGAGGATAGGGACCATGTTTAACCCACCTTTAAAAGCTCCATCCCCCCAGAGCACACAATAGGTACTTAATAATTAGATAAATTGTATAGAATGTGCTAGAGGCTCAGAAGGGAATTCAGAAAAGGTGATCCAAAAAAGTTCTGAACTCTACTACTGAAAACGACTACCAAAATACAAAAATTCTCACCTGGAGGTATATGTTTTTTTTTTTTGTTTTGTTTTGTTTTTAAGAGAGAGAATCTTAAGTAGGCTCCACGCTCAGGGCTCAATCCCATGACCCTGGGATCATGACCTAAACCGAAAATCAAGAGTTGGATGCTCAAACGACTGAGCCACCCAGGTACCCCTGGAGGTATACTGCTGATACTTGTTTTAAAAAATCAACTTTCTGAAATCTTACACTATTACTAAATTACTTCACAACTGTCCTTCTCCCCGTAAATGAATATAAATACTATAAATTCCTTGAGGCAAGAAATTGCACCTAACACTTTTTTATTACCATACCAAAATGAATTAAATCAGATTCTTAAAACAGCTAAAAAATCTCTAGTCATTTAGATCTGAAGTAAGAAAATAGAAATTAAATCAGCCACCAACTCCAGATTTAAAATTTATTCAGATTAAACTAGCCTCAGATTAGAACAGAAACTTTGGTCCACCCCTTCAATGTTTTTGCAGGATTGTTCTAGTCACATTCTAATCCATTCTGTCTTCTTCCCTTAAATCTAAAGGCTTCACCAATCAGATATCCGTTTTATCCCTCACTCTCTAAACACACAATTTAGTCTACAATACTCCCATGGTGTTCAGCAATTTCACACAGTCCCACTATTATCACGACAGTGAACACTACTTTCTATCAGTCGTTCAACAGGTTATTTACTAAGCACTTAAACTGTTCTGAGTTTCCCCAAAGATTAAGATCTAGCCACCCTCTGCAAAACAAAGAGAGAATAATTCCCATAAGCAAACACAAGATTTAGCAGTATATAATCTACACGTGAATGCTTTCTTACTCAAAGATTCTCAAGAGGTAATGTTACTTAAACAAGACTTCCGAAAAGGGGAGCAAGTTCTTTCTATTCTTTCCATATCCATCATACTAACTTGGTGATGTTAAGCCCCATATACAAATTTCAAAAACCCAATATTTTATTAATCTATCCTAATATATAAGCAGCATACTTTTTCCCACCATATTTCCACCATATTAGTGACTTAAATATGCATATTTCCTTGTAACTGCCACAAATCTATCTCACCACTATAATTTTAAATCCCCTTCACATCCACTATATCCAAATGTCCTCAGAATTCTTTACCCTTTCTTCAGCCTCCCACAAAATTACCACCACCTCCATCATACCCTGACCTTCATCCTCTTCCCCCTGCGATCACACTTCCCCATCCCTCCCTCCCTCCACAAAAAAAGAAACACATTATCCACACCGATTCACTCCTTCCTAAAAACTCTTATAAGAATTGCCATAGAAGCCTGGAAAGAACAATAAGGAGTCATTTAATCCATTCCCAGAGTCCTCACTCTAAACTCTCCAGAAGACTGTCAAAGAACACTGCACAGTTGACCTGATAACTAATTCCAAGATGAATAACTATCATTGCCAAGCAACTCTTCCTCATCACTAACCAGCAACCCTTTTGCTGCAAAGATGTCTCTTACAACCTAGTTTTTCTTACAGATCCATCCATCAAACTTCCCTTTACCTTCTCACCCAGTCTATTTCCAGTATAATTTTAAATGCTTTCTATTTAAGCATATTATTTAAAGATATACAGTTAATAAAAAAGCTAAAATAATAACTATCAAAGGTTTGAAAGGAGGAGAAAGGGGATAATATCAGCGACACGAATCCTTTTCATTCACAGAGGTCTTTCAACTCCTTCATAATGTCATTTTAATCAATCAAGAAATTACAGTACATGTATATTACTTGGAGACCTGAAGAAGAGCATGATACGAACTACAAAAATTAATGCTTACAAGTAGTAGCCTCTGGAAAGTGGGATTGTGATGGACAGGTGAGACGAGGGCTCACCCTTGTGAGCTTTTCATTATAAGCTCTCTCAGGACAATTTTACTTTTTAATTATGTACATGTATAATTCCATACAATTTAAAAGGGGGAAAAATAATGATGACATACTATATTTAAGTCCATTAAAGTTACAAAAATTAAAAGAAATGATAATATACAGTGCAGGTGAGGGGAAAGAAAACAGACCCTCTCATTCTGTGATGACAATAAAAATGGGTACATCCTACGATGTAATATACTGAAGCCCTTGAAAAAAGTAAATTTAAATATACTGACATAAAAAGTTTTCCAAATTTAAAAAAAGTAATCCTGGCTTATTTCCATTAAAAATTTTTTTTTAATAAAAGCCCCTCTCATCTCTAATGCTAAATTCTCATCCTCCTTAGATATATTTGCTAAACGAATAAAAGACTGAATTTTCCCATCCCTCTCCCAAACTTCTTCCCCATCAATCCCTCCATCCTCTACTTCCATAAAAAGATATTTCATACTACCCTCTCTTCATCTGAATTAATATTACAATGTTATGTGTACAGTCTTTCTTAACAATAAAAAGTGAATAATTTTCAGGCAAATCTTAAGAGTACGGTTCTAGCCTAGATTTCCCTCTTGGAAATCCAGTCTGGTGGGAGCTAGAGAAATCCAATAGGCCTTGGTTCATTTCCTGATATGAAAATGCTAATATTCCCTCTAATTTGGCTCTAGAATCATCTAGTCTCTTCAGGTTCCCCTAAACCTCAACCCAACCAGTCCTGAACTCCTTGCAACCTAAGACCAAAACAGATATTCTAGATCCTCCATTCTGCAGGCCCATACTTTGCAGACTGATGCATTTTCTTCAATACCACAATGCCTCGGTGAGAGTATACATTCAGGAACCATGAATAGCAAAAAGTCTCCCACCAGCTCCAGAGTTATGGAACCAATCCAGTCAGGCTAATTTGAGCTCCAAATGGAATCTCCAAAGAAAGGCCACTGTGCATGGACTCCCCCCACCCACCATTAATTATAACCCTGGGGTGAATAATATGGCATCAGTTCTCCTGGACCAGATAAGCTGGGCAGTGAAGAAGAAAACCGCCAAGTCCAGTAATTTCCATTCCGGCATTAGTGTTCACCCTGACTCTAGTAAATGACGGTACTTTAAATTTGCTAAAATCTAAACTCACGGCCTAGGGAATCCCTGGAGGCCAGGCGTTTTTTTTACCGTCTGTTTCAGAAATTCTAATATTCACTGGTGCAGGTTTAAAAGGTCTCAGATCAAACTACAGGCTAAGGTCTAATTCTCAGTGACCCCCAACCACTGCGGGACCCACACTTACCAGATGTCATCTACAGAAGAGCCCAAACAGGTTCAGAACTAGGCCATCCCGGCCCATCTGGAATAACTCTTTAGTCCTTGGGCCAACATTTATTAATTCTACTACATCTGTCTATTCTATCATGCATTCTCTTCATAGTGTCTAGTATTTAGCACTTCCTCTGGCTTCGAACGCTATCCTTTCTATTCGCGGAAACTCCTTGTATCCGTTCTTTCCTTTCCTTAGAAACGCTTCAGTTCTTTCCATAACGAAATACCTAATGTATCTGCACAATGAACACCCTCCGGACTCCTGGATACTCCTCCACGGGCACCCTCTGCATTCCTCCACCTATCCGGCATCTTTCCCTCCGGCCGCTCTCCCTGAACACACTCCCACTATGTTTCCCGCAAGGATTCCCTTTTCTCCAACCCCTGCCCTTCCCTTCCCTTCCCTTCTCCCAAAGAACACTCCGGCAGCAACACTGACTGAGGCCTGCGGTGCATAAAGCACTGCACCAGGCACGACGGACAGAGACCTGGTGTCTCTCTAGCCTTTTCACACCCACACCCAGCACCCTCCGGCCTCCCCCTGCAAACCTCCCACCTCCTTCCCTACCTCTGACACCCGCCTCAGGCCTCGGAGGCCGCCTTCTCGCCTCCGCCACCCCCGTCATTATCCTTTCTCAACCCCTCAACCCACCATCCGCGCCCTGCTTCCTCCCGTCCCCCAGCCAGCTCCTGCGCTTCGCTCGGCCTCGGCCGCTCCCCAGGCCACCCCAAGCCTCGCCACGGCTCGCTCCCCCCCCCCCCTCCGGGGTCAGGCCGTTACCGCCGCGCGCTACCCCCGCGCGCCGTCGCTTCCCCCTCCCCCACCCTCCCCAGGGCCCGGGCCTGCCAGGCCCAGCGCTTTACCGCGGGCGGGCGCCGAGTCGCGCGGTCACCGACTGCAGGCGGCGGCAGCTCCAACCCTCCTAGAGGCCTTGAGAGAAGGGGAAGGGGGGAGGGGAGAGAACTTTTGCTGTGGCAGCTTCAGCAACAGCTCCCACCCCTGCGCCTTTCTCCTCTTCCTCCCCCTCCTCCTCCTCCTCTTCCTCCTTCTCTTCCTCCTCCCAGAGCAGTCGAGACGCAGACATGCCGCGGCTAGAGCGCCGCCGCGGTCGCCGCCACTGCCGGCGCGGTGGATTGTGGGAAGCCCCGCACACGGGAAGCGCTCCGCGGCGCCCTCCCTTCCTGGCCCGGGGACCAGGTTGGGACGACCCAGCGTGGCTCCGATTCCGGCGCCTGCGTGTCACTGGCCCAGCGTGGCCGGGGAAGCTGGCCCCAATCCTCAGGTTTCCCGAGCTGGGCCCGGATGAAAGCAATTCGAGAAATGTCGGCACTGAGGAAATCTCTTTGATAGGGAGTCAGCCTTCATCCATAATCCGTGCCTAGCGCCCTAAGAGGAGAGGGCTCGGGGGTCGGGTGCGTTTCAGGCCCTAGGAAAAGGAAGGGGCGGGACCTAGGTGAAGGACCTACTGACCAAAATGCCTTGGCTTTTTCATTTCTCCTCTCTTACCTGCCCTCTCTCCCGCTGCCTCCAGTCGTTGGCCTTCACCACCCCAAATGCCACCGTTTCCGGAAACGGCGCTCCAGATCCCTTGAAACCAACAAACCCTGCTAGCGTCTGCAAACTGAGAAGCAGAGTGCGAGTCTAAAGAAAGATCTGGAGATCCTGGACCCTGTTGCGCAAGGTCTTACAGGTTTTCCCCTGTCACATCACCTGGGGCCCAAACCTCACTCTTTCTGGCAAAGATTTGGTAATGATCTATATACAGAGCTAGAATTACAGTTGTGTCGTCCGTTGGAGGCCCTTTAAGTGACCTTAGCCAAATTGTGACCTCCTTAAACATGCTTTTAGTCAACTAACATTTTTTAAGCACCGTGAGGTGCTTGTGCATACTGCAGTGGTTTACAATTACTCATCTTTGTGTCCCCACCCTAGCACAAGGTCAGCCGTGTAACGTAAAAGATGCTCAGTGAATGTTGAGTGATTATGAACAAGGGATGAAGCACCTTAATCACGATTTCTTCAGAACAGTCTGAAGATTTATTTAGCATCTCTCTGCAGTAAACATAACCTCTGAGGAGAGAGGGAAATGAAAGGCGTTACAATATCTATATAACCATTTCTGGTGTTCTCCTTACCTTGTCCACGCCCACCTTCCCACCCCTTGCCAACTGAATGTTCATTTGAATACTGCTTTTTGGCAAAGCTCCAAACTCCCGCATTATGCACTTGTGATGGCACTGAGTTAGTGTCTGCAAGGTTAATGTTCCCCCAGGCATTAACGTGATGCCTGTTTAGAAATAGCTAAGGCCCAGAGGGTCAGCTTAATTTAGACACAGGTAACTAAGAAGAGCACGGATAAACCACAGCTCCACAATCAACTCTCCATGTGCTTTCTCCATTAGAAAATATAAATTTTAATAAGATGACAATGCATATTCTGAATGCTAATTGCAATAAAACAGTAATACAAGTTAGAGCATAAGACAGTTACCTGGAGGACAGCCTTCTGGCAACTTCTAGCATCTGCAATGGCATCGAATTCAGGTGTTAAAATAAAAAACACCTCTGGCAGCAAAGAAACAGACTCTTGAATATCAGGTAGTAGAAAAACTAATAACTGAAAAGAATTGAAGGACTGGTGATTCCACTCAATGGGTTGAGATTGATTGATTGATCGGTGTGCCTTTCAGCATAGTTCTCTGCTCAGCACCATAACAGGAACAATAGAGAAACAACTGTCTAACAAGGGCAGACTAAAGAGCACTAAAGAGGTAATGACAGCAGGAGAGATGATGGGGAGCAAGTTTAAGGCTTTTGTAGGTTAAACTTCTAGAAATGTTTCTCAGCCCCAATTTACTTCTCCATACTCCTCTTGCTCACCTCCGCAAACACCAGCCCTAGGCATTCAGCTTACTTTCCTTTCTTTTTTTCTAATTTTTGTTTTGAAGTAATTATAGACTCACAAGAAGTTGCAAAACTAGTAGAAAGCGTCCCATTTAGCCTTCACCGAGCTTCTCCCAGTGGTGACATCGTATAGAGTTCTAATAAGATATCAAAACCAGGAAATTGACAATGGTACATTACCTTTAACTACACTTACAGAACTTAGTTTTTACCGTTTGCTTTAAATCTGCATTTGTGTGTGTTTGTGTGTAGTCTTGTTCTATGTATAGATTTGTGTAACCGCCACTACAACCAAGATACAGAACTGTTCTATAACCGCAGAACTCCCTTATGCTACCTTATTGTATTCATAAATTCACCTCCCCTTCTGACCCCCCTACTCCATCCCTGTCCCCTAGTAACCACTGATCTGCTTTTTATGTCTATAGTTATCTCAAGAATGTTATATAAATGGAATCCAACAGCATATAACCTTTGAGACTGAAGTTTTTACCTAAACATAATGCCCTTGAGGACCAGCCAGATTGTTGTAGGAATCAAACGTTCATTCCTTTTTGTTGCTGACTATTGCTCTGTTGTATGTATCAGGTTGTGTTCATTCATTCCCCAGATGAGGTACAGTTGGGTTGTATCCTATTTTTTGCTATTACAAATAAATCTGTGTACAGGTTTTTTGCATGAACTTAAGTTTTCATTTTCATCACATAAATGCCTGAGAGTATGAGTGATGGGTCATGTAGTAAATGTGTATTTAATTTTTTAAGAAACTGCCAAACTATTTTCCAGAGTAGCTATATCATTTTACATTCCTGTTACCAATGTATGAGAGATCTAGTTTCTCCTCATCTTCACCAGTACTTTGTGTTATCACTCTTTATTATTTCAGCTGTTTTAATAGGTATGTAGTTCTCTCTCCCCAAAACTGGCTCCTGAATAGGATGCAAGGTATATCTGTAACTCCTACTTTCCTTGGTGCGCTTTTAAACAAGCTCACAGGCCCCTTTCATTGAAGGATTTCATCACATATCACTGAAGAGAAACATAATTCTTATGGGTAAATTATAAAGTTTCTTGAAATATTAAGTTTATATAGCTAATGTCTCTTTTTGACACCCTTTTTGAGATAGCTCCAGGAAATATCTGTTAAGTGGGCCTAGAAATTTCTTTTAAGAGATGATCTACATTAGACTAAGCTACTCAGGGAGTGCCAAGCATCAGACTTCTGCTCAGGTCATGATCTCACTGCTTGTGAGTTTGAGCCCGGCATTGGGCTCTGTGCTGATACTTCAGATCCTGGAGCCTGCTTCAGATTCTGTGTCTCCCTCTCTGCCCCTCCCCCGCTTGCGCATGCGTGCTTTCTCTCTCTCTGTCTCTCTCTGTCTCTGTCTCTCTCTCTCTCTCTCAAAAAAAACATTAAAAAATTTAAGGGGTGCCTGGGTGGCTCAGTCAGTTAAATGTCTGACTTGGGCTCAGGTCATGATCTCACAGTTCATGAGTTCAAGTCCCACATCGGGCTCCGTGCTGACAGCCCGGAGCCTGCTTCAGATTCTGTGTCTCCCTCCCTCTCTGTTCCTCACCCACTCGCACTCTGTCTCTCTCTCTCTCTCAAAAATAAATAAAGATTTAAAAAAAAATTTTTTTAAAGACGAAGCTGCTCAGGATATAGTTCACAGGTGGCAAACTTAAATGCCCAACAAGCCAAGCAGGTAACATGAATAGATGAAGAAGGGCAGGTGCAAAGACAATCGACAGTGAAAGGGGCTATGAAGAACCAGAGAGCTCAAACCAATCTGAAGGGCACAGCCACTACTCATTTCCAGCTGATGATTTCCTGAAGATCAAGAAATGAAGAGAAATCAGGAATCCAGTGAACTCTCCCAAATATCAATGTTGGCAACTAACTCCATTTCTTTAAAACAGGAAAGCATGTCAGACAAAACATGTCTGTGGGTCAGATGTGGCATACAGCCATCATTCTATCTTATCTGAGATGCACTTAACTCATGGAGGGCTGGCAGCACTGCTCCGACTGGCAGGATTTTCAGTGCCTCCCGGTGCCTCTTTCCTTTCCTCTGGTTCTGGAATGGGTTTTCAGTCTTGTCCCTCTCGCTTCTGTAGGAGAGGAACGTACCATCTCTTGTCCCCAAAGACTTCACCAAGTCTTCAAAACCTCCTGTACTAACCATCCTCCAAGTTTCCTGGATGTCTCAGGCTCAGAAATATGTGGAAGGACTATCTCTACCCATATGGTTGCCTGCAGCACAAGCTGTTTGTCAAGGCTGGTTCTACCTTAAGGAGAAATGTGGCTTCTTTTTGCAAAGCTCCAAATTCATAGCCTTGTCAGAGATTGGTCCACAGGAGCCTGCCCTCACTACATCTTGTCATTCCTATAAGACCCAGGAGAACATGACTTTTCCTGTTCCCATGGGCCATCTCAGCCTGAGACACCTCCCCTTGAGTTTCTCCCTCAGATCTGAAGGGCATTTCCAGATCATTGATATATTCTAAAACTAATGACCGAGATATGGAAACAAATTAAGTGCCCATTAACAGATGAATAGGTAAAGAAAATTTGTATATATGCAACAGAATATTTATTCAGTCTTTAAAAGAAAGGAAATCCTACCATTTGTGACAACATGAATGAACTGAGAAGACATTGTAGTAAATGAAATCAGTCAATCACAGAAAGACAAATACTGTATGATTTCACCTATATCAGGTATCTAAAATAGTCAATCTCATTGAAGCAGAGAATAGTGGTTGACAAGGGCTGGAGGGCAAGGGAAATAGAGAGTTGTTATTCAATGGATATAATAAAGTTTCAGTTATGTAAGATAAGTTCTAGAGATCTGCAGTACAACATTGTACCTGCAATTAACAATAAGGTATTGTGCACTTCAAAATTTGTTTTCTTAAATCTCATGGGCACCTGGATGGCTCAGTTGGTTAAGTGTCCTACTTTGGCTCAGGTCATGATCTCACAGTTCATGGGTTCGAGCCCCATATCAGGCTCTATGCTAAGAGCACGGAGCCTGCTTAAGATTCTCTCTCACTCCCTCTCTCTCTGCTCCTCCCCAGCTCATTCTCTCTCTCTCTCTCTCTCTCTCTCTCTCTCTCTCAAAAATAAATAAATGAATCTTAAAAAAAAAAATCTCATTTTAAGTGTTCTTACCACAAAAAAAAGACAGACAGACAGATAGCCATACAAGGAAACTCTGAGAGGTGTTGAATATGTCTACAGTCTTGATTGTGGTGATAGCAACAGGGTTTGCATATGTCCAAACTCAGCAAATTGTACACATTAAATATGTGCAGTTCTTTGTATATTAACTGTACTTCAATAAAGCTGCTTTTTATACATTTTTGAAATTTTTTTTTAATGTTTATTTTTGAGACAGAGAGAGACAGAGCATGAACGGGGGAGGGTCAGAGAGAGAGGGAGACACAGGATCTGAAGCAGGCTCCAGGCTCTGAGCTGTCAGCACAGAGCCCGATGCGGGGCTTGAACTCACGGACCGTGAGATCATGACCTGAGCCGAAGTCGGACGCTTAACTGACTGAGCCACCCAGGCGCCCCTACATTTTTGAAATTTTTTAATATTTATTTTTGCAAGAGACGCAGAACATGAGCTAGGGAGGGGCAGAGAGAAAGGAAGACACAGAATCCAAAGCAGCTCCAGTCTCTGAGCTGTCAGCATGGAGCTGGACCATGAGATCATGACCTTAGCCAAAGTCCAGACACTTAACCGACTGAGCCACCCAGGTGTCCCCAGTAAATCTGTTTTCTAAAAAATTAATGAATGCCCTAACTCTCTCCTACTTAGGATGTAGAGTGTAGATAATAAATTCTGGGGGTTTTTTTAAGTTCATTTTTGAGAAAGAGACCACGAGCAGGGAAGGGGCAGAGAGAGAGGATCCCAAGCAGGCTCTGCTCTGTCAGCACAGAGCCCGATGTGGGGTTCCAAATCATGAACCATGAGATCATGACCTGAGCTGAAATCAAGAGTCAGACATTTAACCAACTGAGCCATCCAGGTGCCCCTAGATAATAAATTCTTGAGTTGAGGAAGACAAGCAGCCCTCCACCTCCCTAGAGCATCCGAGTACTGAGTTGCACTAACTTTCATCAGCTGTGAGATAACTATAGTGTGGAGGGATTCGTGGGAAGACATGAGAGAAAAGTCAAGATGCACAAGAACACAAGAATTGATGAAAATAAGGCCTTGTACAGGAATCATATCAGTGAGAAAGGAAAAAATAAAAATTAAATGAAAAGAAAGTAAAATAAAACAACATTATGAGGATAATATCCTATTAGAACCTAAAGATTAAGTCCACAGCCACAACTAAATCCTCCTGGGTTTGAATCCTGCCTCGCTACCATTTACTAGCTTTGCAACCTTAGTTACTTTACGTCTCTGTGCTGTCAAGTTCCCCACCTAGAAAATGAGACTAATAATAGTAACTTCCTCTTAGGGTTGTTAAGAATAGCAAATATTAATACATGTATTTAGAACAATTTCTGGCACATAGTTAGATGTTCTGTATGTTGCACATACAGATGTTCCTGACTTCCAATGGTTCGGCTTATGATTCTTTGATTTTATGATGGTGTGAAAGCAATATGTATTCAGTACAAACCATACTTTGAATTGTGCATTTTGATCCTTTCCCCAGGCTAGCGATGTGCAGTGTGATGCTGTCTTGTGATGCTGGGCAGCAGCTCCCAGTCAACCACAAGACCAGGAGAGTAAACAACAGGTACACTCACATCATTCTGCACCCACACGACCATTCTGTTTCTCACTTTCACTACCATATTCAACAAATTACATGCGATAGTCAACATTTTATTATAAAAGAGGCTGTTGTGTTACATGGCTTTGCCCAACTTCCATAGATTAATGGAAGTGTTCTGAGAATGTCTAAGGTAGGCTAAGCTATCATGTTCACTAGGTTAAGGGTATTAAATGCATTTTCAACTTACAATATTTTCAGCTCATGAAGGGTTCGTCAGGATTAATCCCATCATAAACTGAGGAAGATCCGTGTTCTTGTTCTTGTTATGGTTATTGTCACTGTTAAAAAGGACTTAAGGATGGTGTTGAACCGAATTTCCTAAAAATAGAATTTAATAGGGGAAAAAAGTCAGTTCCTGCAAGTAGATTGAGGCAAGGGAAAAGAGAAACCACACAAGTACCAAAAAAATGATTTAAGTGGAAAAGTATTTTACAGGATATTTAGCATGGGGAATAAAAAGGTTATATGATAGCTAGATGGAGCTAGGAACAAACTAGGCAATTAAACTACAGGGAAAATTTGTAACATTATTCGAAGAATTTATTTCGGAGCATAATCTTTGCCTGAATCATTTTATTTACAAGGCTGATGAAATTGGTCTATTGTGAAGATGCTTGCTATTTTCTACTCAGTAAATACCAGTAAATCAAGTTTCTACCTCTTCTCTCTCAAAGTTTAAGCAGAATGAAGACAAGTTAATTACTCATATATATTAAAGCTGTGGGTTTCCATAAAAAAAGAAAGAATGGCAATTGGAAATTTTTATTATTCTAGAGTTTTCAAAGATTTCATACATTTGCATTTCATTCACACTGCCAGATACCGCAATATAATGCCCAGATGAATTTTTCTTTCCTGTTTTTACCATTTTCTTATAATTTAAAAACATGTCAGAATTGTGGACTTCCCAGGAAATATTAAAACTACGCTGTTGCTAGACACTGTTCACTGGAGAGCCTGTGCAGTAGAGTGCAGATCCTTTCATGTACTGTATACCTGATTCTATAAACATACTGTGATGATAATGTCTCACATGGAAATAAGAGAAAACTCTGGGTTAGCAGCAAGCAATAGGGTTTTTTTTTTTAAGTTTATTTATTTATGTCGAGAGAGAGAGAGAGTGGGAGAAGGGCAGAGAGAGAGAGGAAGACCGAGAGAATCCCAAGCAGGCTACGCACTGTCCACACAGAGCCCGATGCAGGGCTTGAACCCAGGAACCGTGAGATCATGACCTGAGCCAAAATCAAGAGTCAGATGTTCAATCAACTGAGCCACCCAGGCACCTCAAGCTGCAGTTTTTAAAACTATTTTTAGTTAAACTTTGAGGAGAAAAAAAAAAAAGGCTCTCCCCCCTAAGTGTCATGTGTGAACCTACAACACCCTGACCTCTTTCTCTCCTCCCTGATTATATGAATAACCCTGAGATCACCTCTTAGAACTGGTTTTAACCTTTAGCTGCAGTGGCTGCATTGCCATGTGTGTATGTATATGATGTTGTATGTTGCACATAACCTTGGACCCCCACAGTTTGGTCCCTTTCTCAGCTACCCCTTGATAGTATGATCAGTTAACAAGTTGGTGGGTGACCTGCACAAAGCAAGACACAGCTATTTAATCTCTTGCCTGACATCACCCTTCCTGGGGCAATGCTGTACAGGGCTCTGTAAAAAGTCCTTGCTGTCTCAGCAGCCAATCAACTTAGAATTTTTTTTTTCTGGGTTTTTGTTTTGTTTTGTTTTCTTTCTAATCAAGGTATAAAAAAGCCCTAGGTTCAGTTGAAGTTCCTGATGAAGAAACACACTGAGATTTTTTTCAGTGATCAAATCTGCATATTTAGGCATGCCTGGGTAGCTCAGTCAGTTAAGTGTCTGACTCTTGATTTCCGCTCAGGTCATTATCCCAGGGTCATGGGATCAAGCCCCATGTTGGGCTTCACACTGCGTGTGGAGCCTGCTTGAGATTCTCTCCCTCTCTCCTCCTGCCCCTCTCCTCAAGTGTGCTCTCTCCCTGTCTCAAAACAAAAAACAAAAACTGCATATTTGTATTTCAAACAATGTAGCTAAAACTTGATGTAAATTCCTTCTTCCATTTTTTTTTTGGCTTAATGAATATCATTTATTCAGTATAAAATCTTTGTATGTTCCATGTGTTAAGAATTAATGTACATTAAATCTAAAAAAACCAAAAAAACAAAAATCAAAAAACCTACCCGGTTGCCAAACAATCGTGGAGATCAACACAAAGAAAGAGTTCATTTCCTGAAAAATGACCATTTTCCTACCTGCCAACGTTCACTATAAACATTTATTACAAACTCACAGGACTCAACAGGAGGTAAAAAAGGTACAGGTTGCACTAAAGTTCATCAGCTCTGAGGTAACTATGGTTTGGACGACATCACAGGAAAACATGAGTGAAAAGTCAAGACGCACAAGAACACAAGAATGAAGTACTGGGATGGAGGCTGTGTTACCTTCTCATTTGCCAATTGATTGTTCATAAAGGTCGCCATTTTACACTTTCCTGAAGATTATGCTGCTACATAAGAACACAAGCACCGGGGTTCAGAGAAGGCTAGGACATGGTCTAAGCTCATGAGAAGCTCTTAGACTAATGGAGGAGACAGATAAATGATATAATTTCAGTATAACATGCTGTGATAACACAGAGGTATACAGAGGGTGCTCTGGACTCCCTCACCGAGGAAGCCTATGGACTAGCATATCAGTCTGATACCAAAACAATGGTTTCCATTCTGTTCATACATCTTAAAATGTACATGTGAAATTCTGTACGAATATCAAACATTATGCAGGACTTCCACATTTTAAGAAGCGTTTATTTCCTGATAAAAAAATGTAAGCTTTGAAGCAAATCCTTTCCAACTCACATACACACGTGCACACACACACATACACGCCTTGAAATGGCTGCAGAATAATTCTCCATACTGCATGAACAAAATGTGAACAAGTAAAGATGAAGAACAAATGCAAGTTGAAAATGAGGTGAGAGTGCTCTATAGCAATGATGGTGAACAGAAAAACGACAGCATCGGTGATAAAGTAGATCATCTTCTGGTGGGAAGAGATTTTTATCGTTTCATTCGCTAATTGACATTTTATAAAGTCAACCATTTTACACTTTGCTGAAGGAAATTATTTAGCTATGTAAGGTTTATGTTTCCCTTATGAAAAAAGGGGAAAGGGAATGGCTCAAATCAGTCGATTGGGGTTTACTTTTGTTTGTAAGAAAATGTTTCAGCATCAGAGCTAAAGTTATCACCTCTTTAGCCCCAGGTGCCCTATCATCTGAGTCCCTATGTGTGCTCCTTAGACCTCTAGCATGGACAGATATGGTGTCCAAATACCTGGAGTCCAAAGGGAGAGCTCCTGGTCAGCATGGCTCTGTTAATATTTGGGGCATTTTGTTTCAAAAGCCAGAGGAGTGTGCAGCATATTGGGAAAGTTCCCATCTTTTTTGTTTTTTAATGTTTTGGTTGTTTTACAAGACTAAACATCAGTTATTTGGAAGTTCCATTTATACCAAATACCATAGTCCCCAAGATGCCAGATAGTGGAGTCATTACAGAAAAGAGAAATAAAAATCTTTGAGCAGAATTGAGTTGCTGTAAAACCTTTATTACCTATGGCACACATTGTTGTAAGAAACATTGTTACTATCAGTCTTTTATTTAAATGTTTATTTTGAGAGAGTGAGAAAGCGCCTGTGTGTGGCAAGTGGGGGAGGGTCAGAGAGAGAGAGAGAGAAAAAGGGAGAGAGAGAGAAAGAGAGAGAGAATCCCAAGCACACTCTGCACTGTCAGCACAGAGCCCAAAGCAAGGGCTCAATCTCACAAACCACTCGATCCAGCCTGACCTGAGCTGAAATCAAGAGTTGGACACTTAACCAACTGAGCCACCCACCCAGGCACCTTTTTTTTTTTTTAATGTTTAACTATCAGTCTTAAACATTGCATAGGTTGTAGAATCTCAGAAAATAGGGATAATGGCATCAAACTCTGGATACAGGTAACCTGTGCTTTTTCAAAATTCATGTTATACCTCTTCACTTTTATGAAAGGCCTACATTAGTACCTGTTTTCAGTGATGGAAAGATATCCCAAGAGGATTTTCATTTTTACCAAAAAAAAAAAAAAAAAAAAAGGATTTTTTACCAAAATGTTCAGCATTTGTTCTGCAGGAAGATGTCATAGAGGCAGCATGCACCGGGAGCAGTGAGGGTGACCCCCCCACCAAGCTCCTTCTCCGGGAACCACACTCAGCCTCTCAGTATCTAGCTGTCACAGTTCCGAACTGTGTCATCTGTGAGCATCTCTCTGTGCTTTATCTTGATTTATCCTGCATATTCATTAGCAAGCTGTGTCCTAAGGTTTCAGAAAAGCCTAAGAGAAGTCATGTTAGGGGTCTGGAAATGCTCAAACATTTTTTCATATGCATTCACGGTAATCGTTTCTTTGCTGTATGCCATTTCAGCTTACATCAGTTTTCAAAGGAATGCTCTACTTTCAGATAGTGGGGGGAAACTATATGTAATAAAATAACATTAAATGTACTGAAAACATGCATGGAGTATGGATTTTAATATTAATTCAAATGTTGAGGCACCTCGGTGGCTCACTCAGTTAAGCGTCCAACTTCAGCTCAGGTCATGATCTCACAGCCCATGAGTTTGAGCCCCGCGTCAGGCTCTGTGCTGACAGCTCAGAGCCTGGAGCCTGCTTCAGATTCTGTGTCTCCCTCTCTTTCTGCCCCTCCCCCACTCATGCTCTGTCTCTGTCTCTGTCAAAAATAAACATTAAAATTTTTTTAATATTAATTCAAATGTTTACTATTTACATTATAGCTACTTCACACTTCATACAGATATGTACCCCCACACACCCCACCCTCTGTCAGTATACACTAGTTTACCAAGGGACCAAAAACCTCTTAGGCCACAGATAGACATTTTACCTCATTTCTGACCTCTTCCTGGGCAGAGAGAAGAGAATCATGTCATGTGGAGCAAAGACATTAGAATTTGAGACTACCTCTCAAATAATGAAACAAAAGGTAGGTCAAGGAGCAGTCCTCACTGTTTTCAGCCCCTGAAAGATGTTTTCTGAGTGACTAGTATGTGTCAGACAATGTGCTGAGTGTTAGTGGCATTCGTTTCCTTGAGAAATCCGTACTTTTTTTTTATTCATTAACCAAATTGCTACTGAATGTCTGGTACTATACTTAAAACCAGAAATACTACAGTAAATAAGATACTCTTCCTCCCCAAAAGGACTTGCAGTCTTCAGCTGGAGTACAAGATATGAAGAAGCCACTTTGCTTCAGGGGATGCACTCTGAGACGGGGTAAGCAGGGGATCCCACACCCACCAGCTTCCCCAAGGTGACATTTATGCTAGACCTGAAAGGGGGTGAGGTGGGGGTGCTGGTGGAGCTCAGAAAAGAGGAAGCAGATGGCAGTACAAAGTCCTAGAGCCAGAGAGAACTCAGTGCATTCAGGGACCGGCCAGTTATTCAGAATGAATGAGTGCAGGAAGTGGTAGAGAGAAAGAGAGACTGCACTAGTGGAAAGCACCAGTAGGCTCCAAAGTGCCTCGAAGGCCAAGCCAAGGCATCTGCCCTTTGTCCTGAGAGCAGGTTTCCCCAGAGTGTGGCTGGGTGGTAAGCAACAGAAGTTTAGATGGTACACAAACCAGCATTTTTTATTTGGGCAGTTAATGGATTTAATACACATTAGAAAAATATATAACCCATTTAACCGATATATTACTTCTCTTAGTTTACCACTTGAGATGAGGCTGAGTGAGAAAAAGTGATTCAATTTGTAAACAAAAATATTAAATGCATTATTTTATGATAGTTGGTACACTAGCAACCATAAACGACTGGTGTTTGGGGAAAACAGTCTAAGACCAACAGAGTTCCATGGAAAGATTTCATGCAGGGAAGTAACCTGACAAGACTTCCAAGTTGGAAAGAAGACTGGTTGTGGAGAATGCAAGAGTAGCGTTTGTAGAACTTCCAGTTAAAGTCCAGATTCTGAAACCAAGTTTAAAGTTGTCCATCAACTGATGAATGCATAAAGAAGATGTGGTTTATATATACAATGGAATACTACTTAGCAATGAGAAAGAATGAAATCTGGCCATTTGTAGCAATGTGGATAAAACTGGAGAACATTATGCTAAGTGAAATAAGCCAGGCAGAGAAAGACAGATACCATATGTTTTCACTCATATGTGGATCCTGAGAAACTTAACAGAAGACCAGGGGGGAGGGGAAGGGGGAGTGGAAAGTTACAGAGAGGGAAGGAGGCAAACCATAAGAGACTCTTAAATACTGAGAACAAACTGAGGTTTGATGGGGCATGGGGGAGAGGGGAAAGTGGGTGATGGGCATTGAGGAAGGCACCTGTTGGGATGAGCACTGGGTGTTGTATGGAAACCAATTTGACTATATATATATATATATATATATATATATATATATATAAAGTTGTAAGGGGCAGGGATTTTTCAGTGAAACATAATGAGATAGAATAAAGAATACCAGACGGCATCGCATATAACACAATGCACATAGACCGACAAAGTGTCATTCAACTAGTATGTACCAAACACGTATTGTATGCAAGGTGCAGTCCTAGGCACTGAGAATACAGTTGGTGAACACGACAGACAATGTCCTTGATCTCACAAGGTTGACATGTTGCTGAGGAAAGGACACAACAAGGGAGTAACCAAGTACGTACATAAGACGCTTTAAGAGGTGGTAAACTTTTAAAGGCAATACATCCAAGGGGAGAAATGTAAGCTCCATACAGGCTGTCTCTCACTGCTGTGTCCCAACAATAGGAACAGTGCCTGGAACATAGTAGCTGCTCAAAAAGTATTCTTTGAATGAACGAACAAGAGATGTGGTTGGCTCAACTTAAGGAGTAACAATAGAAATTAAGAGAAACAGATGGGTTCAAGTTATATTTAAGAGATAAAATACGCAGGGCTTAGTGTGCAAAATAGATTTAAGGGCTGAGAGATAAAAAGAAGAGGAACAATTTCTCAATAGCCTATTCTAAACATAGCAACCAGACTGACCATGGGATTTCTGCACTCAAACCCTCCCACGGCTCCCTATGGTACTCAGAGAAAAACCCCACATCTTTACAATGGCAATAAGGCTGTACATGATCTGGGCTGGGTATCTCACTGACCTCGTTTCTAATCATCTCCCCCTCGTTCTCTCTGTTCCAGCCACACTGGCCACCTTGCTGTTCCTCAAAGCCCCAGTTAAATTCCCAGCCAAAGCCTTTGAACTAGCTGTCCTCTCTTCCTGAAATGCTCTTTTCCCCAGTACTCACATAGCACAGTCCTCATACCTGCAGGTGTCTCCTTCTTTGTGAGACCTACTCTGACCCCCCCATCTAATACCACGAATTCACTCTCCATGAAATTCATTGCTCTGCCTGCTCAGTTTCCCCCAATAGCATTTATTGTGATATATATCTCACTCTAACATGGTACATACTTTATTTATTATCTTCATTGTCTGTCTCCCCACAAGATTGTAAACTCTCCTAGAGCCTATAACACTGCTTGGCACACTGTAGGTGCCCCATAAATACTTGTTCAATAGGGGCGCCTGGGTGGCTCAGTCGGTTAAGCGGCCGACGTTGGCTCAGGTCATGATCTCACGGTTTGTGGGTTTGAGCCCCGCATTGGGCTCTGTGCTGACAGCTCAGAGCCTGGAGCTGGCTTTGGATTCTGTGTCTCCTGATCTCTCTCTGCCCCTCCCCCACTTGTGCTCTATTTCTCAAAAATAAATAAACAGTTAAAAAAAGTTTCTTTAAATATTTGTTAAATAAAGAAATGAAAGATGACTCTTAGTTTTCTGGTTTGACCAACTGGAACCATCTGGTTTGACCAACCATCAGGTGGCTCACTGAGGCAGGAAACATAGGAAGTTGAGGGCTTTGGTGGGAAACAACGAGTTCTGTTTGGGACATGCTGAGTCTGAGTGTCTTTGAGAACAACACCTAGGTGAGAATGACCTTTACACAGTTGCATTTATGGGCCTGCTGCTTAAAAGAGGGTCACTGGATTATAAATTTGAGGATCACTTGATTATAGATGGCATATGAATGGGTGTCACGGGCAAGAAAATGTATGTAGAGAAGAAGAGAAGAACCTTGAGAAACAGTAGGAGGTAAGAGAGCATAGTCAGAAGAACCCAGGGAGCAGAGATAAAGAGGAAACAGGGAGGAAAACCAGGGGTTGTGAAAGTCCATGGGAAAGTAGTTTTAAGAAGGAAGATAAATAAGTTATCTATAGCTGTGGAACAATTACCCCAAAATTTAGTGGCTGAAAACAATTCCTGTTTAACATCTCACTCTTCCTGTGGGTCACAAAGAGTTTTAGGATATCTTACAAGTCTGTAATAAGGTGTTAGCCAAGGCTGTGGGCTCATCTGAAGGCCTGATTGGAAAGTGATCCTCTTCCAAACTGTTAGCAAACTGTTCCAATTGTTGGCAGGATTCAGTTTTCCGAGAGCTGTTAGGATGAAGGCCACAGATCCTCCTCAGGTACCTTACAACCTGGGAGTTTGCTTCAACAGAGCAAATGAACAAGAAGATTCAGAGGAAAAGTGCAAGCAAGTCTTTCATAACTTAACCTTAAAAGTGCCACATCATCATCCCATCTCACTTTTGTCTGACTCTCTTCATTAGAACAAAGTTTCCAGGCTCAGTCTACACACCAGGGGAGAGGATTATAAAAGGGAGTGAATACCAGGAGGTGGAGATCACTAGGATCCATTTTTGAAACTGCCTCCCATAGAAGAAGTGTCTGCAGTGTTAGGTGTCGAAGAGTATCAAGTATCCAGAAGATTTGGCAATAAGGAGGGCCCATTTGTTTTTTCAGAAAGAACTGGTTTAGGGGACTGTGGAAGCAAAGTCCAGACCATACTACACTGAGAAGTGAGTTTGAATGGAAGAAGTAGAGAGAGCAATCCTAAACAATTCTTTCAAGATGCTTAGATATGAAGAAAAGGATAGAGATAGGGTGGCTGAAGGAAGGAATGGAGTCAAAGCCGGATGACAGGCTTTTTACAAATTGAAGATTTGAACATATTTAAATGTTTTGGGGCAGGCATGAGTAGAAAGGAAAGGATTGTGGTCAGAGACAAATCATGCAGATGGTTCGATAAGGGATGGAGAAGGCCAGTAGTAAGTCCAAGAGAAGATGGTAAGGACTGAATAACCACCTTCTCTTCTTCTCTACATACACCTTCTTTTATTAAGCCCTTACTTGCACAGTCTTATTGTATTGAGTGCTTTACCTATATTATCTCATTTAATTCAGCTCTCAAAGGTAAGACCTTTATCACCATTATATAGACCAAGAAACAGTCTTGGAGAAAATAAGGAACTCACCTAAGGTCACACGATACATAAGAAGAGTAAAATTTTAGATCAACCTGTAGGCCAATGGGTCTCAAAGTGCAGCCCCAGACCAGCAGTAACAGCTGACAGGAACTTATTAGAAATGCAAATGAGCGGGTCCTACCCCAGACCTAGTGAATCTGAAACTCTGAGGGCAGAGCCTCAGTAACTTGTGTTTGAACACACTCACCCTCCAGATAACTCTGAAGTTTGAGCAGCAAGCACTGTCCAGAGTGATACTGCCTCTCAAGGTCCAAACTGGGGCAGATGACAGAATTATTTAGAAAGTTGAGGAAGAGTAACAGGGTGCAGAAACCCAGGATGTCGTCTGGGATTCTAGCTTGGGTGACTGACAGAGAAATCGCCAGAAGAAGAAGGAGGTATGGTAGAGAAAGATGGTGAATTTAGTTTTGGACAAGATGATTCTGAAGTTCTTTTAGGCAAACAGGTGGGACTATCTAGTAGATAAATATGTGTCAGGTGGTTGAAGGACAGGCCATGACAAAGACAAGTCTGTCCCTAACATTTGCAGGGCCTGAGACAAGAGTACAAGTTACCATACAACATAGACCTAAATATTAAAGAGTTATAAATCAAACTAACTTACTGTAAAAATACTGTCTCCATTTACCTTGATACACATACCTACATAATGATGAAAAATTTTAAATCATGCATAAAGCAATGGCTTTTATATGACTGAACATTGGCAAAATGACAAAGACATCTTGGGAGTTCTCTTGATGGGTTGGCAGTTGGATGAGTCATAAAATATACACATAATTCATGAATTGCTGTTTATTTACTCCATGAAATTTATTTTTTCATGCCTTCATTTCAGCAAAATTTTCAGTAATGTTATAATGAAGATTTTCACATAATTTGTATTCAGTGGATAACAGTGATTCAAAGTGCTAACAAAATAAATGTAACTACTAAAAGTACACAAAATTTTAAATAAATTGTCATGAAAAATATAAATCAAAGAAATGTAAGGATTTAAAAATTATCTTTCATGTAAGTTTTTCAAAGTTATTTTCTTCTAAACTATTTAAAACTGTTAAAATTAAAAAGCAAAATACAAATTATAATTAGTATCAACCATTTAAATCAAAACTATTTAAATTTGAAAGCTTTAATTTTCTGACAATTTAAATCTTATTGAATATTGTTATTAAGATAGAATTATTCTCAACTCTAGCGATGTTCAGATTTTAGTTATCTTTTGCTGCATGACAAAGTACCTCAAAACTTAATGGTTAAAAATAATGATCTATTAATTTCTTATTCTATGTGTTGGCTGCCAGTTCCACTGGTCTCCCTTGGGCTCATTCATGAGACTGTAGTCATGGGGTGGCTCAGTGGGAGCTAGGAGGTCTAAGATGACCTCATTCACATGTCTGGGGCCTTTGAGGGAATAGCTAGGAGGTCAGGATCTCTCTCTCTCTCTCTCTCTCTCCATGGTTTTCTCATCATTCAGTAGTCTGAATGAATGTGGCTTCCTTGCATTATGGCTGGATCCCAGCAGGAAAGCAGAAAGCTGCTAGGCCTAAGGCTCAGCCCCTGAAATGACTCAGCCACTTCTGTCCCAATCTACTGGTCAAGGCAAGTTATAAAGTCATCCCAGATTCAAATGGAGAGAAACGGACCCTACTTTTTTTTTTTTTTTTTTAACTAGGCTCCATGCCCAACATGGGGCTTGAACTCATAACCCTGAGACCAAGAGTCATATGCTCCACTGACTGAGCCAGCCTGGCACTCCAGTCTCTAGTTCTTGATGGGAGAAATGGCATGAGTGGACAGGGATGGGAAGAATTATTGACAGCTCTCTTTGCAAACAATTTACCACAAGCCATCTGGTTGGTTATTTCCATAGCTTCACTTATGTGTGCCTAGACCTTACCATACACACAAATTTAAAATAATCCTATTAACTAGTTTGTATGATTAACAATAATATTGTTTAATATAGTACAATGTTCCTCCATCATTCTGTGCAACTATTGTGAATACCAAGAGAATTACAATTTAGAATGTGAAAAGAAGCAAGAAAATGACGTTCAGCACTACTGGGAAACACTTTGTTATGCAATTATCTATTACACAGTCTAAGAAGGAGTTGACAAGTTAATTGTCTAAATACTTACTCTGCTCAAATCCTCTCTGAACTCAGAAGCAGTATCCATCTCCAATGTCAGAAACATAAATTTGGAGGCAGTTGCTTTTTTGGGGGGGAACACAGGGCAAGAGATGAGGAGAAGTATTTCCCCAGGGACCTGAACAGCACTAGTTGGTATAGGGGATGTTTCAAGATATGGGTCACGTTGTACCTGTACTGGATCCTGAATGACAGTGGTGCCTAGGTAGTCCTCAGTCAACTTACACCGTGTATGTTTGCATGTGCAGGGACCTCAAAAGTACACAATCTAGGGTGGCACCCTCTTATCTAATGGAGGTACTGGGGAGATCTCATTGGATAGGGGGTAACATGAGAGTGAAGGAGAGATAATCCAGGGAGAGTGGGTAGGAGTGAGAAGAGTAGTGGGCTAAAATGGTGAAACTCTGGGGAATAAACACACTGTTTACAGAATAGATGGGCTGAAATATCCACCAAGAGAGGAAGTAATTAAAGAAATTCTGGCATGTTCATTCTATGAATACTAAGAACTCCTTTCTCTCATTGTCTCGGTCTCTCTGTCTTTGTCTCTGTCTCTCTCTGTATATATAGTGTCCATATATGCATAGATTGATAACTAAAGTAAAACATAAAATAAAAATAACCAGCAAGGTGTAGAACAATAAGTATAACATGATTTATATTACATTTATATCACACACACACACACACACACACACACACACATGACTACATAAAAAGGACTGAGAAGCAAATACTGCTTCTAGTTTGCTAGAGCTTGGAGGTGCGAAGGCAAATTTTCACATTTTATTCAGCAACTTAGAATAATTTGTTGCCTCTGAAACTGAGTTTTCTTTTATGTAAAACAGAGATAATAGTCACCTTACAGAGTTATTTTTTTAAACAATTGAGGAAATAAATAATTGAGATATAATTCACTCACCACAAAATTCACCATTTTAAAGTGTATAATTCAGTTTTTTGGTGCATTCACAAAGTTGTGCAACCATCACCACTTCTAACCCAGAATGTTTCATCACCCCATACAGAAGCCCTATACGCATTAGCAGTCATTCCCCTCTACCCCTTCCTTCCAATCCCCAGGGACCACTAATCTGCTCTCTGCCTCTATGAATTTGGCTATTCCAGCTGGACATTTCATACAAGTGGAATCATATAATATTTTCAAGGCTCATCCATGTTATAACATGTAACAGTACTTTATTCCTTCTTATGGCTAAATAATAGTCCATGGGATGAGTGTATCACAATTTGTTTATCCATTCATCAGTTGGCAGACTTTTGGGTTGTTCCCATCTTTTTGCTACTATTGATATTGTTGCTCTGAACATTCCTGTACAAGTTTTTGTTGTGGACATGTGTTCTCATTTCTCTGGGTTATACATCTAAAAATCAAATTGCTGAGTCATGGGGAGCTTGGGTGGTTCAGGTGGTTAAGTGTCATGACTTTGGCTCATGTCATGATCTTGTGGTTCATGCGCGCGAGCCCCACATCAGATTCTGTGATGACAGCTCAAAGCCTGGAGCGTGCTTCCGATTCTGTGTCTCCCTCTCTCTCTGCCCCCACCCTTTGCTTCATCTGTCTTTCAAAAATGAATAAACATTAAAAATTTTTTTTAATTTGAAAAAAATTGCTGAGTCATATGTTAACTCTATGTTTAACTTTTTGAGGAATTGTCATTCTTTTCTACAGCAACAGCACTATTTTACATTCCCATCAACAATGTATGAAGGCTCCAATTGTTCCATATCTTTGTCAACATTTGGTGTAGCCATCCTAGTGGGTATGATGATGTGGTATCTCATTGTGGTTTTAATTTGCATGTCCTTGACAACTAATAATGTTGAGCATCTTTTCACATGCTTATTTTCCACTTGCATATCTTCTTTGAAGAAATGTGTGTTTCCTTTGCCCATTTTAAAATCAGAGTATTTGCGGGGTGGCTGGGTGGCTCAGTCAGTTAGGTGTCTTTGACTCAGGTCATGATCTCACAGTTGATGGGTTTGAGCTCCGCATAGGGCTCTGTGCTGACAGCTCAGAGCCTGGAGCCTGCTTCAGATTCTGTGTCTCCCTCTCTCTGCCCCTCCCCTGCTCGTGCTCTCTCTCTCTCTCTCAAAATAATAAATTAACATTAAAAAAAATTAAAATCGGAGTATTTGTCTTTTTATTGTTGAAGGGTAAGGGTTCTTTATATATACTGGATATTAATCCTTTATCAGATATGTGACTTGCAAATATCTTCCATTCAGTGGATTGTCTTTTTACTTTCTTGATAGTGCTATTTGAAGCGCAAAAGCTTTTAATTTTGATGAAATCCAAATTATCTATTTTTTTGAATTGCTTGTGCTTTTGGTGTGATAGTTTTAAAAACATTGCCTAATATAAGGTCACAAGAATTTACACCTATGTTTTCGAAGAGTTTTAGCTATAAAACTATATGTTTTAGCTCTTACATTTGAGTTGTTGATCCATTTTGAGTTAATTTTTATATATGGTGATAGACCACAGAGTTCTTCTGTGGTCACATCTTCTTTTTGAGAAAAAACATAATCACCCAGGTTGATTACTCACCTTATCCACCATCTTTGGTAACTGCTAGTTGTTTCCAAAAGATGAAGACTTGGCATAAGTAGAGATTTCAAAGCAGAGGTGGTTCTCAAAGGCAGCCTCAGCACCAACCTAGATAGTGGGGCACTTCTGGCCCAAGCATAAACCTTCCCAGAATGACTGCATAGGAAGGAAACCATGCATTTTGACATAAATATTTGTCATGAAACTTCACAGTTTCATCTTGGTGTTCCTATGTTCATCTCCATATGTATTTCATCATATGAGATTTAGGTAGAATTAATTATCTTTTGAGGATTTACTACTGCCCAAATTCTTCACTTAAGTCTAAGCCCCAGCTACCAAAACATGCCAGATATCTTCTCTGAATCTTCAACATTCCCAGGGGCTCCACACAGGACTCTCTTTGGGACAGTCTCACTGAAATCTCAGTGTTTTCGAGGGGGAGTTGGGATGGGGTAGGGGAAACTTTGCCGCCAGGGTACATTTGGCCATGTCTGGAGATATTTTTGGCTGTTACAACTGAGGGGGTACTACTGGCAGCTAGTGGGTAGAGACCAGGGATACTGCTAAACATCCTACAATGCACAGAACAGCCCTCCAAAACAAAAACGCATCCAGATGTCAGTTGTGCCAAGGCTGAGAAGTCCTAACTAGACATATGAAAGTTGATTGTGCTGACGTCTTGGACTAGGGCAGGAAGATGTGATGGTTCTGGAATTAGATGTACCTGGGTTCAAACTTCAGCTCTTGAGCTCCTCTTAGCACCTCTATGGACTTGAGCAAGTTTCTTAACCTCTTTGAGCCTTAGTTTCTTCATCTAATAACCCTCTCTCTCTCTCTCTCTCTCTCTCTATATATATATATACAGATATATATGTATATATACACACATATATACGAAATGTATAGCATAGTGGCTGGCACATATTAAATACTCAAATATTAGCTCACATGAACATAAGTGATAATAATATCTTAATAAAAATACCTTAGGGCTTTTTTAAAGTCAGGTTTAGTGAGTTAATTTAGATAGAGTGAAATCATCCTTTTTAAATGTACAGTTCAGTGAGTTTTGACAAATCTGCACAACTGTGTAACCACACACAATCAGGGTATCGGTTTCATCATGCCCCAGATTCCCCCATACCCTTTGGTAGAAAAATCCCCACCACATTGATCTACTTTCTGTCCCTGTCATTGTTTTGGCCTTTTCAAAGTATCATGTAAATGGAATCGCAGAGCATGTAGCCTTTGAGTCTGGCTTCTTTACTTTCATAATGCTTTTGCAATTTCACTATGATTTGCACGCATCAGTAGCTTTGCTCCTTTTTATTGCTGAGTAGTATTCCGTGGTTGATATGTACGACAGTCTGTTCATTTACCAGTTCACAGAATTTGGTTGTTTCCAGTTGTTGGGCTATTATGAATAAAGCCGTTACAAAAATTAGCATAAAGGGCTTTGCACGGACACATGCTTTTGTTTCTCTTGGAATAAACAAGTTTAACACCAGGAGCACGATTTCTGGGTACTATGGTGAATGCATGTTTAACTTTGTAAGAAACCGCCAAACTGCTTTCCAAAGTGACTGTACCATGTAGTATCGTTGACCTACACCCTCTACAACCTAGCTAGCGCCTGGTGTTGTCAGATTTTTGTTTTGTTTTGTAATTTAATCTCTGTCATCCTAGAAAGTAGGTGGTGGGTGGTATCGTGGTTTTAATTTGCATTTTTCCTAATAACTAGTGATGTTGAGTTCCTTTGTTTTGATTTCATTTTACCACATACAGACCATTTTGGATCCTTTAAACCTCACAACAACTATATTAGGTAGGTAGAAACAAAACAGCATGTTCATACTGACAAGAATACTGCCTTCTCTCCACCCCACCATCTCCAAAGTGACTGCTTCCTCATTTCCCATAAGAAAAGAAACGTCTGGTTTTGGATACTCTCTGGCAACCTCGAGCTGTGGCCAATCTGCGTCATTCTTACTGTGTAATTAGAGGCTAGGTGCCCACGTGTCTCATTTTTAGGATCCTGTGGGCTACATTTGGCCCAGATTAGGTTATACTTTAGGCATTTTGCTGCATATCTCTTCTTTCTCCCTCAATGTTCCTTTCCTCAGAAGGCGCTTCAAAGAACAAACAGATCTGGGTAGGAGTGAATGAGGAGTCTTGCTCTCTGAGGATGGTGGGGTGATAGAGACCTCCATCGGGCGCTCTCTCTAAGCAGGAAAGCAAAGAAAACCCAAACCCACCAGCCCACAATGGCGCAGAGTCCTGCCTTCAAACCCAGCAACAGCGAGAGCTGCTCCACATACTAAAATCATCGGTCCACAGGGATCCTGCCTATGTCACCAAGTGGACATCGGCCTGCCCACAGTGTCTGTATTTTCCTCTGCCTCCTTCGCACATAGACCCTGTCACCCCTCCAGTTTTCCTTGCCCTCCTAGTTATGGTTTACCAGAGAAAATGTAAGATCCGTTGTTAAATTTGAATTTCAAGTAAACAATAAATAATTTTTGGCACAAGTATATCCCATGTGATATTTGAAGCCTTCCTTCACCGCCAGTGTTGGAGAAGTTAGCTTATTTTTATTAAGGAAATCAAGCTCTTACTTGGGGAGAAAGAAAAGAACCTATTTGATTTTTAAACCTATGTTTGTTTCTGTTTTGTATTTTCCCCAGGCACAGGGTATATAAACAACTACTTATTTTCCCCAGCCCTGCATCAGTCATGACACTTCAGAAGCATAAAGCACCAGAGCTAGGTGGCAGTGACCTACCTTTCAGTAACAATTCCTGTAAGAAACAGAAAAACAAAGCTGCTTCTGGGCTGGCTTTGGGTATAGTCAGATGAAAAACTGACTACCCCTCCTGTAAGCCTCAGCATGGCTAGGAAGGAGGCGAGCCAACCTCTCTTAAAAGGTCACTTAAATTCATTTCAGGAATCAGCTTGATGTAAATTTAACATTAAACTTTTTGAGTTATTGCACCGTTCCCACACTCACCAATAGCAAGCCTCTCCTGTAGAGAGGGCACAAGCCAATTCAAGTGCTCCATTATCTCACACAGGTGAACAGGAAAATAAATGCAAAATATAAATAAAAGTGAATGCAGTAAGGATTGCTTGTAAAATACGAGAGAAAAAAATGTATTGACTCC
Source organism: Panthera leo (assembly GCF_018350215.1). Taxonomy (NCBI): domain Eukaryota; kingdom Metazoa; phylum Chordata; class Mammalia; order Carnivora; family Felidae; genus Panthera; species Panthera leo. The sequence goes on from NC_056687.1 coordinate 70,552,435, forward strand.
TTCCTATGCCCAAGTTCCCTATGAGCATCGCCCAAACGCATCTAGTTTTACTTAAGATATTTATGAGTTGTGTGTTCTACAACTCTGAATAGGTTAGGAATTTCTCCAACTCTAGTGGAGTAGCTTGGATTTGAATTAGGATCAGTGTGACTCTCGAAATGGGTCTCCCTACTAATCTACACAAGTCTGGTGCCGTAATTACTCAGGGGGAAAGAAAGAGAAACTTCCTAGTAAAAATGCTCAGTAGTGTTATAGGAATTATAGTCAATCAGCCCCAGAGCACAAGGCCTGTGATTCCACCAAGTAAGCAGGGCCCATCTAGGCAGCTTTGACAGTGATGAGAAGGATGGGTTCCAGGTGCCCCAGCCGTGGACTGTTTCAGAGGCAGTACTGGGGCTCCAGTGGAGTGTCAGGACTGGGTGTGGGTGTCCAAAAATCATTGACACAGAGGGGAATAAAACTATCTTATAATTGCCAGAGACCAGAGCGGGAGGAAATGAGAGCCCAGCAGGCAGGAAAATCCAATCACGTTTCTAGCCACCATGGGGTACTGTGACTCTGAGGTAATGTCTGGGCCAGCCATGGCTTGCTTCGGGACTGAGACCTGTGTCCTCAGGTGTGAATGCCAACAATAACAAGAGTTAACACTCACAGAGCTCTTTCCAGGTGCTAGGCTCTCTGCACTGAACATCTATAAACCATTTAATCCTCACCACAACCCTTTGAGAGAAATCATCTTATTGTCTTCCTTTCATCTGTGAGGAAACTGAGGCAGAGAGAGGTTAAGTAACTTTTCCAAGATCCCACAGTATAAAGTGGCAGAGCTGGGATTCAAAGAGGACAGTCTGGCTCCAGAGTCTGTGCTCTTAACCATCCCACCATACTGCTATGTGCTCAGTATCTGCACCTGTTCAGGAGGCAGACCCAGGCAGTGCTAGTAAGGTCTGAAGAAAGGGTTGAAATTATGAGCTGGAATCAGCTTACTAAAGGAGGGAAAATCAATGGAGAAGGGCCACAGTTAAAGGACAGAGGGAGAGTGGGAAGCTGCTGAGATACACAAAGAAAGAACAATCAGAGGGGTGGGGAGGGAATCAGGCTTGTGCAATAGCAGGGGAGCAGAAGGAGGAGAAAGCTTCAGAAAGAAAGGGCATCTACAGTGCCCAGTGCTGCAGAGAAATCTAGAAGAGTAGGGGCTGAGAAATGGACATTGGAATTGGCAATTTGAAGCAGCTTGCATTGATAAGATGTGGTTATTCTGTAAGAAAACAGATTTGGCTTCAATAATAAGGCCAAAACAATAGTGTGAAGTATATTTCCTCTCACACAACCGTCCAGCATAAACACTTCAGGACTAATATGGCCATGCCATCTTATTGGGGACCCATGCTCCTTCTGTCTTGTCTGGTTCTGCCATCTTGAGCCTAAGGTTTCTATCTCAGATCTAAAATTACTAGTTCCTGTCATCCCTCCACAGGATGAAGATAAAAAGGAAAAGTGGATGGCATGCCCCATCCTTTCAAGGGAATACCCAGAAGTCACATACATGGCAACACCTACCTGCAAGGGAACCTGGAAAATGCCACTGTTGGCTGGGCAGTCTGGTACTCAGCTAAAACTGATGGGTTCCATTTCTAAAGGAATAAAAAGATCAACAGACATTGGGACACAACTCTCTGTCATAGAGGTCATTGGTCACTTTTGCAGTTAGTTTCATCCAGGGGGCTGTAGGGAGTTTGCAGGGAGAGGATGGAGTGCACCAGAGAGGAGGAAGTACCATGTGAGAAGGTTGGTGCTCACTGGAAATAGAGGAAATGATGGTATTTGGAGGAAGAGCAGAAGAGGGAGATGGTCTGTACAAGAGGGGGAGAACTAGGTATGTTAAATGGAATACAGAAAAAATCAAGAGGGGAGAAAGAAAGACCAGATGCTGGAGAGGGTGAGGACAGCTGGAGAGGTCAGCCTTGGACACTGCTTTCTCTGAAACCAGAGGGAAGGAGAAGACAATGTCTAAAGATACAGAGACATTTTAATGTGGAGAGCAGGGAAGTGGAACAAGCTTGGGTTCAGGTGGCCCCAATACCCAGTCATGTGGGTGAGATCATCTGCCTCCATAACTGTTTCCAAATGTGAAGGCTGCTGGGAGCCCACAAGCATCTAAGAGTGATGCTCCATTTGCCAGACCAGCATCCGATCAGCTGGGGCCACCCTGCATCTCAGGAGGAGGTTAGTGAATATGCACTCTCTCTCCTACAAAGTTAGAATCTGATGGCAGAGCTCTTTCTAACCTGGGAAGCCAAATACACACTGTGGACACAGTTGGCTCTCAATAAATACTTGTTAAGTAAATGAATAAATGAATATATGAATGAGTGAACGAACAAGCACCTTTCGCATTCCGTCACTTCGGATACTTGCACAGGCTCAGGACATTTAAATTCCTCTTCAGGCAGTATAATTCCTTGCAGGCTGACATTCGTTTCAACAGATGCCATTTCCAAACCAGCTTCCATCTCCTCTAAAACATGAGAATGTTATATCCCTGGAATTTTGGAGATGCTGTGGGTTTTATTGGGCAGTATCTAGGTCCTTTGTTAGAGTAATTAGAGGAGATTAACCACTCAGGTTAAATGTTAACTGCCTCTAGTTTAAAGAAATAGCATCAATAATAGGTGGGGTTTTTTTCCCCTAAAAGGAAAATATCCATTGAGGGAAGTTCTTTGTGTGTATTTGTTTCCAAATGCCATCTGTCACAAGGTTTCAGATGTCGGGCAAGCCATGACAGAGCTCAGGAATCCAGATATTTCAGACAGAGAAACAACCTCCCCTCAATCCCCCATCCTCAGTTTATGTATTAATTATTTCTTGTCTCTACTTTGTATTTCAGAAGATTATATCCAGGAAGATGATGAAGTAAGAGGGAGAAAATCATATCAGATGTCACCTTATCAGCCAGCAAACCCCACAAAATCAGAAAGCCTTTTATTATAAAGTCACTGTATGTGGTGATGTATTCAGAACTAAACAAACAGAATGACTAAGAGCTAGTGGCTGCTCCCTGGGCCAGTGTCAACATAGGCCTGGTGGCCCCCTCCTGTAGGAAGGTCCCAACCCCGTGACCGCTTGAGACCTTGGCCCTCCCCTGAGTCTCCTTCTGAAACAAGCCCATTCTGTGGTGAGACACAGAACATCTTCACTGCAGAGGGAGACTCTCCGGGTTCAAACTATTACAACTGCAGGAATTACAAGCCAGCAGAATGATTACCTCATTTCTAATTACAATTCCTCTTTCTGGCTCTAACACGAGGAAACAGTGTGCCTGCTTTTATCCTCACCTCCAGACTGCCAGCTTTCCAACCAGCCTTCACCTTCTGAAGGACAAAGCTGCCTCTGGTCTTCTACCCCTTGGAAATCTCTCTGAACTTGTCTCTTTCTAAGACAAGACATTCTTTAAAGTATCTGTGAAAGCCCCGACTCCCTGGCACGAGACAAAAACAGGTGTGTAAGGGAGCTAAGACAACTGTCTTCTTCCTTCCTCAAGAGGAGTGGCTTTTGATGAACATATTTGGGGCATTACCTCGGCCTCCACTATGCTCTCCTAGAACACCGAGCCTGCTGATGTTCTCTTCAGGGGAGCAAGGCACTCATACCAACATCAGCTATTGGTCTCAATCCCTTCCTGCCTTCTAGATTATTCTAGCAGCTTTTGGCTGGGGACCACCCAGTTTGTTTGACACCAGCCAGCATTGCAGAGGGACCAACGGGGATTCTTTCTGCCCATCACAAAGGGAGCACTTTCTTACCTCCCTTTTCATTGTTTTCCATCTATGAAGCCCCTCTTTTCCATACGACAAAGACAACACACAGAGCAGACCACACGTTTTCAAGATGTTTACTAACAAAAATTAAAGGAGTAATTGTACTAAAACTACAAAGTGGTGTTTATGTCTAATCTTTTGTTACAAATTGGTGCTAAATCTTGTCTGTCCTCCTCTGACCACACAGTTATGATCACTTCAGATCTACGGCTCTCAAAGGCCTAGCTCAGACCATTCCAGAGTCCCCACTCTGGCATGCTCCAGCCTGGGCCTGGCCTCCCCTTCTCATTATGGAGAAATTAGACTGTAGTGGTTTTGTGTGTGAATCTTGCCACGACACTCCTTGATGCATCTGAGATTTCATACCCAGCGTTTGGTTCTGGATGTCATAGTGACAGATCTGAGAGAACCACCACGTGGCAAGGGGTCTAGAAATCATCTTATGCCTAGAAAGGTCAGAGAAAGTGAGGACACAGGCTAGAGAAGAGAGGACATGGGGAGTGGACATGGTCGCCATAAGTAGTCCAGCCCTGGAAGAGGGGCAGAACGGGGACTGATGAGGCACACTTGTACTTTTCAGCCCAACCCAAAGATGTACATTTCTTACACAAACCCAGCTATACTAAAGCAGTACAGACTGTTCTAGGACACAATAAGTGCCTCTTTATTTAAATTGTACTAGCAGGATTAGCTGGCCCTCCAGCAGAGATGTTCCAGACAGGATTCTTTTGTTGGGTAAGGGCTGGCCTTCCAAACCCATCATTGTTTATTTCTACGAAGAAGATGGAGAGAGAGCCGGGAGGTTTGGGGGAACTGTAAGACTGTTAAACCTTGCTGCCTGCTTGGCTCTAGACATCAGTCAGCTTTTACCTATTATTATTATCCTTTGAAATTCTGACATGCTCTCCAGGAATTTAAAATATTCCTTTCTGCGGGATGACACAGCTTGCCAGCTTTAAATTTTAAACTTCAAATCTGCTTTGGAACTAAAAGTTTGCTAAACTTTTAAAGGTTTCTAGCCACAGGAAAAGTGACTTGAACTTTGGAAATTTGCTTTTGAAATTTAGACCTATTGACCGACTTACTGGTGAGCTTGAAAGTCCCTCCGGCATGTACAAGCAGCCTGTTTAACTTACCTTTGCTCTCTGATAGATTAGGCCTGCTTGCCATCTAGAACACTCTAGAGGAGTGGTTCCCAAATCTGGCTGCATATCAGCATCACTGGGAGCTTTAAAAAAAAAAAGAAAAAAAGTGAAGTAAATGGCCAGGCCCCCTACTCAGAGCCACTGATTTAACTTGGCTGCATTGGAGTCTAGTATGGGTAAGTTTTAAAGTTCTCTGGCTCACTCTAATGCACAGCCAGAGGTGAGAAGCTGTTCTTGAAGGTTCAAGAGCTGCCATTTGACCCCACGTTCCTCCCAGACACCATTTCAGATCAAACCAGTTTACCTGGGTTCTAGAGGCTTAACAATGCTGTCATTTTCCAAAACACCATTCAGGAATGAATCAGTTCCTTAAATCTGTTGTTTTGATTCTCCATAGACCTCGTGTCTCAAGTCCAATAGACCCAACAATGATGGTGGAGTGAGGGTGGGGTGGAGGTTGAGAGATGTTTTTACATCTCAAATGACAAAATTGGTGGGGTTATAGTCAAGCTAAACTCAGCTGCAGGTGTTCTGAGCGTTTCTCTTGGGTGTCCTTGTCAACCCAGAGCTTCCTGATGTCTGGATGAAAATGTCTTTCTCTGAAGCCTCAAAGTCTCAGACAAGAGAAAGCATTCCTTTAAAGAAGCTTTTTGACACGCCGATGCACAGCTGTTTATATTCAAGAATAGCTATCCACTCGGAAAATCACATCTGTGCTGACATTGGAATAGAACTGCCCATGGGAGTTGATGAGCCAGCAGGACCCATCCTTCTGGATGGTGCTAAATCCATATCATCTCCACACAAAAGTAAACTCCACAGACATACAGACCTCATGGCTCTTCCCCACTCTTGTAGAATAGCATCTGCCACAAAGGGGGTGCTCAAGAAATTTATTCAGTGGGTGAATATGTGAATAAATGAATCAGGTGATAGCCAGGGCCCAGACAGAACTCCAGAAACTACCCAGGTGACTTGAAAATAAATAAAGTATTGATTTCCAAATTCTGGTTTCCCTAGAGCTTCATATACATGCTCGGACACCAGCAGAGGAAGACCTCAACAACTTCACATGTTAACCTGGAGAGCGACTGGGCAGCAGGACAAAGACAGGTCGATATATACGAAGCCTTGGATCTACCACTAACCACTCAGCCTAAACTCTCCCATTGTCAGAGTTCCCTAGCCTCCATCCCCCTACACAGAGCTGCCTCCACCAACCCAGGGGCACCCTGCTATTAGTTATACTAATTAATCCACTCCTGTCCAGGGTAGCCCCTCTCAAATCCACTTCCTGTGCCCCAGGCCTCAAGCCCATCCCCCCACACCCTTGCATAATCCTAGTTTTAGCAATTACAGAACACTCCGCCCTGCCCAGCTGGGTGATGCATCACCAAACCCTCCTCAGAGAAAGCAGATGAGAAAATCTTTTTTTTTTTGTACCTCGAAAAATTAGAACTAGGCTTGTCCAGCCCCGGCAGTGTTAGCAATCATCTGCTAGAGAAGCATACAAATTTGAGTAGAAAAAAAGCCAAGCAGCTGCATTCTCCCAAACCCCAGGGCCCTAGAACACACCCCACAGAGAGTAGAGAGATTCTTTCTTGGAATATGGAATGTGAGACTCAGTCAAAAGATTCCAAACTAACCATCTTTCTCCTGAGCTTTCCCATTATCCACCTAGAAGAGACCTGGGTATAAAGGGAAATGTTCACATCCGACGCTTTTTAGTTTCCCTGTCAGCTTGGCCACAGACCACATGACTTGGCAGAACTGAGCAGTTCTCCCTGAGCTTCTGACTGGTACAATAAGGAATTTTTACTTTGAGGCTCGGTCAGCTTTCTGATGAAAGGAATTCACTATGTCTCAACGTAGGTATTGCCTGTGTCGATGTGCATGTGGAAAAATCAGATGCTTGGACCTAAGAGTTAACGTATTGAATCTCTTGTATTTGTCACATTCTCTGGCTGAGATTCAAAATGAGGGATTAAATGCTGGCGACCTGGGCACTAGCATCATGGGCTCTAGAAATGTCCCCTCTGTGATGCATCATTTATACCGTGGAGATTGTTCCCTAGGGACCACACCTCTAGGGATGTACATCTTAACTGAAGAGGGAGATATTCAAGCAACTCGATCTGTAACAATAACCTGTGAGTGTTAACTACAGGTTATGGTCTAAGAAGAGCAGCATTCAGATTTCTAATCAAGGGGCCATTGTCATTGATAATAATCATTCCCTCTCTGCTTACGTCTATCTCTGAAATATGCATCTTACACTAGGTGGAAAGTGATCACTTGTTTAGGAAACCCCACTCCGTCCACATCATCACAACCTCTGACAGGTTCACTTAATGGGGATGGCAGGATTAGAGAGGAATAGGCAAGACTGAGACAGACACTACATTTAAAGTAGCATCTAGTTAGCAGCCGCCTGATGTAGCTTTCCCCAACTCTCCCCTAAAATACACACAGACACAGAAAAAGATTAAAACTCCAAGTCATCCAGTCATTTAAAAAATATTCATCTGGCAAGCGCTGAGTAAACAGTCACTGCTTTCAAGGAATTTCTGGTCTAGTCACCAACCCAAATTCTGTCTTGCTAACTATTGCTGTGTAACAAACTACCCCAAAACATAGGGGCTTAAAACAACATTTTTTCCCCATAGTTCCTGCGGGTCAGAGTCCAGGAATGGCTTAGCTGGGTCCCCTGGCTATAGGTTTCTCACAAAGCCATCCATAGTCATCTTAAGGCTCAAAAAGGAAGGACCTACGTCCTTCCTCACTCATGGGGTTGTTGGAGGGATTTGTTGGAAGGATGAGGATCCCTTCATTCCTTGGGATATAAGCTTCTCCATAGAGCATATCACAACATGGCAGCTTTGGAGTTTTGCGGGTTTTTTTAAGTTTGTTTATTTATTTTGAGAGGGGGGAGCAGAGAGGGAGAGGGAGAGAGAGAGAGAGAGAGAGAGAGAGAGAGAGAGAATCTCAAGCAGGCTCCATACTGTCAGCGCAGAGCCCCACGCAGGACTTGAAAGCACAAACCATGAAATTATGACCTGAGCCAAAATCAAGAGTTGGGAGGCTTAACCCACTGAGCCATTCAGGTGCCCCTGGAGGAGTTTGTATACTAAAATGAGATGGAGTAAACCTGGTGACAAGCAGAAGCACCTCCAAATTCCCCACCCACCCCCCACTTGTTACTGGGATTTGAAAGGTATCTTAAATGTCTCATGCCTACCCGTCTACATCTAGATTTTCTTCTTGTCCCTTCCTTCACTGATTTATCCATTCAAGTAATACTGTGGGTCTCTCTCCATGTACCAAGAACTATTGTAGGTAGTGGGAATACAACAGTGAACAAAATACATTTCCAGTTCTTAGATTGTTTACGTTCCCATAGAGAAGACGGGTAATAAATAAGAAATATGTAGGGTACCAGAGGATAAGTGTTATAGAAAAAATAAAGTTGAATAAGTGGGGGAAGTAGTGCTAAGAAGCACACGTGCGTGCGTGTGTGTGTGTGTGTTATGGGAGGTTATAATGTGAGAACTGAGCAAAGAACCAAGGAAGATAGAGCTCTTGGGGTGGCGGGGCACTGGGCATGTTCAAGGAACAGCAGTGAAGTCAACGGAGCTGGGGCAAAGTCAATGAAACCGATAATAGACACAAGATCAGAGGGCTGGTTGGGTAGAGGAAAATAGTGGAGTTCACTGCACAATATTTTGAAAGCTTTTGTAACCCACTTCAAGACTTCGGATTTTCCTCTGAGATGGAACACAAGGGTCAGATTTGGAGAAGAGCAGTAACATGATCTATGTAAGACCACTAGGTTGCTAGGTTTGAGAAGAAACAGCGGGGCAAGAGTGGAAGTCGGGAGACCAGTTGCAAAACCATGGGAATAAACCAGGCAAGAGTGGTGAGAAGTGATTGGATTCTGGATTTATTTTAAAGAAGAACAAATAGGATTTAATGAAAGATTGAATATAGGAATTGAAGAAAAGAGGGCATTAAGGACAACTCTATCTTTGGGCCTGAGCAACTGGTGCCATTTATAGGGAAGAGGAGCACTGGAGAGGGAGCAAGATGGGAAGGATTTAGAAATCAAGAATTCTATTTCAAATATGTTAATTTGAGATGCTTACTAGACATCCAGATGGACATGTCAAGCAGGCAATTGGATAAATTAATCTGGCATTCAGGGGAATGATTCTGGGCTAGAGATAGAAATATGGGAGTCATCAGTTTGTAGACATTATTTAAAGCAATAAGACTTGATGAATTCACTAGGAAGTTAGAGTAGATAGAAAAGAGATCCAAAAACTGGTCCCTAGGGCACCCCAACATTTAGAGGGGGATGACAGGAAAGCCGCAAAAAAACTAGCTAGGTAGGAGGTAAAGCAAGAAAGAGCAGTATTCGGGAAAACAAGTGAAGAAAGTATGCCAGGTTTTTGGATCTTCCTTTTGTTCATCTGTTTTTCTTTCTCTTTTTTTAAAATTTCTAAATGTTTATTATTTATTTTTGAGAGAGTGAGAGTAAGAGTAAGAGAAAGAGAGAGAGAGAGAGAGAGAGAACCCAAAGAACGCTCCAGGCTCTGAGCTGTCAGCACAGAGCCCAATGTGGGGTTCCAACTCACTAGCTGTGAGATCATGACCTGAGCCAAAGTTGAATGCTTAACTGACTGAGCCACCCCGGGCACCCCTGTTGATCTGTTTTTCAAATGCTGATGTACATAAGAATCACTCTACAAGGCTTACGAAGAACAATACCTTATTTAATTACTTCATGGGAAATTTAAAGGATTTTCAAGGTAATTTTGACTTGTCTTGATGTTAGCAGTAGGTGCTGAGTGAAGAATGTAACTGGGGCAGGATGGGACCCATTGCAGGTCCCTCGGTGAAAGAGGTTATTTCACTGACTGTTTTGGGATTATTGCAATTTTTAAAACTTTTTATTATAGACAATGTCAGATGTGGAAAATCAACAGAATGGTACAATGAGTAACAGCCTCTAAGGTGTTCCTATCACACAGTTCAACAATTATCAACTCATGGCCAATCTTGTTTCTTTTATATTCTATTCACTCCCCACTTGAAACAGACTCTCAATATCATATCATTTCATCTGTAAATATTTTACATGTATTTTTAAAAATAAATAATTTTTTGGGGCGCCTGGGTGGCGCAGTCGGTTAAGCGTCCGACTTCAGCCAGGTCACGATCTCGCGGTCCGTGAGTTCGAGCCCCGCGTCAGGCTCTGGGCTGATGGCTCGGAGCCTGGAACCTGTTTCCGATTCTGTGTCTCCCTCTCTCTCTGCCCCTCCCCCATTCATGCTCTGTCTCTCTCTGTCCCAAAAATAAATAAAAAATGTTGAAAAAAAAAAATTTAAAAAAAATAAATAATTTTTTCACATTAATACAGTATCACTATTACGCCAGCAGTTCATATAATTTCTTAATATTGTAAGAAATCCTTGGGGCGCCTGGGTGGCTCAGTCGGTTGAGTGGCCGACTTCAGCTCAGGTCATGATCTCACGGCCCGTGAGTTTGAGCCCCGCGTCAGGCTCTGTGCTGACAGCTCAGAGCCTGGAGCCTCTTTCAGATTCTGTGTCTCCCTCTCTCTGACCCTCCCCCATTCACGCTCTGTCTCTCTCTGTCTCAAAAATAAATAAACGTTAAAAAAAAATTTAAAAAAAATATTGTAAGAAATCCAGTCAGTGCTCAAGTTTTCAATTGTTTGATAAATATCATGACTTTTTAAGACAGTTTGTTTGACTCAGGATCCAAATAAGGTCCGTACATTGGGAATACATCTTTTTAGATTCTATACATTCTCCCTCTACCATTATATATCCCCTAGGAAATTGTTTGTTGAGGGAAGCAGGTGGAGTTTCCTGCAATCTGGCTTTCGATGATTGCATCCTCATGTTGTTGGTGGCAAAATGTTTAGCATGTTCCTCTATCCTCTGAATTTCCTGTAAAAGGGAATTGAACCTAGAGGCTTGGTCAGGTTAGATATTTTTGGTAAGTCTACTTTATAGGTGTTGCTGTGTTCTTCCACCAGGAGTCCCTTAATGTCTGGTTACAACTCTTTCTTTGTGATGTTAGTAGCTGTTGATGATTCAAGCCTAGAGCCATTATTACCTTACGGGTTGCCAATGATTGTAATTCTATCTTTCCTTCATTTATCAACTGTGATACCTCTATAAAAAGTAACTCCCCTACAATCTGTATTTGGTTTCTCAGTGATACAGTTCATACAGGAAAGGCTACATCAATGCTTGATTTCCTACCTTTATTTAAAATAATGGGCTGGTCTCTAGCACCCTTCCACAGAGACCAATCAGGGCTTGAGGGGGCAGCGGTATTGTCAATGCATGGATTTAATTATGTGATGTGTTTTGATCCATTGCAATTATCCTCACTGATATTCAAATTATTCATCATTGGCATTGAAAGCCCCTTCAAATTGGTCTCTGAATCCTTTTGATGCATAATCTTCACTATCTGGTATGATGAGATGTTCAAGTTTATTTTGCGTGTTTCCAACCTAGACCTGGAATCCTCCATTTCCCCTAGAAGCCTGGATTCCTTTTAATGGAAAAGGAATTGAAATTGTCATGTACCATATGGGGTCATAGAATCAAAGAGCCAGGCAGTAGGTGTTGAAGAAGACGTCACCTCAGTGAGCAAAGCTGTACTAGAGTCCGCTAGAACTCAGAATTTCACTGGGAACCATTCACACCAACCTCCTCTCAAGCTGTTGATCTAAGAAAAGGATGCTATTATCTCCCAAGCAGGAGATAATTGTTTCATTCAATCTAAGTAAGTAAAAAGAGAAAAAAATGGAGCCCATGAAAAAATGCTACTGAATAAGAGGAAGGACAAATCCCTTCCTCCCTAGATAACAAGAGGAAGGGACTAAATCCCTGAAAATGCAGGCTACTGCAGGATACAGGAAGAAAATACCGGGAAATTGTTTAGTGTCCTTGATAGAATGGAAGAAGAGATGTCTTTCATAAAACATGAGCCGACAGTCACAGGAAGAAAACAAGCTGAGAAGAAAAATTACGAAATAAATAGAAAGGTAAATGCATGTAATAAAGAATTCTAAGGGAAAATTAAAAACACAAGAGCAAAAACACGACCAGGCTATACATATGTAACACTGTCATTTTCACCTAACAATGTATGAGAAACGTCTTTCCATATGTCACTGAATATTTTTTTACCATGACAGTCCTAATGACTGCACTGCATAGGAAGTTCATTGAACTTATCCCCTCAGATTAGAAAATGCTATATTTTCTAGGTTTTTCTGCCATTTTGTGCAATGTGGAGAGGACACATCCTTGTATGTCTTCCTATGCATTCAATAACTATTTACTGAGAATCTAATGATTACTGGGCACAGTGGTATATGCTAGGGTGCATGGTGGTGAAAAACTTAGACACAGTTTTTGTCTTCATGGACCTTGCAGTCCTGCAGGGAAACAGGACAATTACAAAATTTCAACACTTTCGCGGTAAACAGTAAAGAAATTGTATGGTGATTTATTTAACAAAGCACATGGCCAGGAACCCTAAACTACTTTAGATTTTCCCGAAAAAGTGACATTGAATCTGAGATGTAAAGAATAGGAGGAGGTAAGCTAAGAAGAGAATTGCAAGTCATGTTTTAGAGAAAGAAAACAGCTGTGCAAAGGCCTGAGTGTGAGAAGAGCAAGGCACACTCCAGACAAAAGAAATTCAGTGGCCAGTCCCAAAGGGACTGTCTCTGAAGGATAAGCATGGAAGTGTCATGGTCAATGTTTTTGTGAGAGAAGCAGCATTCTGGAGCACAGTGGACACTAGGTTGTAGGGTGGCACGGCCAAAGGTAGGGAGGCCATTGGGGGAGCTATTCAGTTAGCCAGGCAAGAGAGCATGGTGGGTCAGAAGAGGGTGTTGGTGGTGAGCTTGCCAGGAAGCAAGTGGACTTTGAAACATATTTAGGAAAGTCTCGTCTATTTGAGGTGGGCGGTTAAGGGAGAGGGATTCAAAGCTGGATCCCAGGCTTCTGATTTTAGCAACCAGGTGGTGCCATTTACTAGTAACAGGAGAAAGAGATAGGAGAAATGACAAGTTCAGTTGGGCAGTGTGGAATTTTGAGGTTCCTAAAAAATTCCTAAATAGAAATATCCAATATGCAATTGGATATACAGATCTGGAGCTCAGGATCTCTCGTGAGACCTGGACTGGAATTCTAGATTTGGGATCCATCAGCATGTGAGTTGTAACTAAAGCTCTGGGAGTGCTTACAGAAAGAAGGAGAAAAAAAGCACCCAGGGCAGCCCCTGAGGAACAGTACCAACATTTAAGGGATGGGCACAGGAAAAAGACACTTAGAAGTAGTAGTCAGAGAGACAGGAAAAATGGAGCTTTATAGAAGCCTATGTCAGGAGTACAGGTTTGGCTAATAGCGCCAAATATTTCCAAGAGGTTAAGAAAGACAAGGTCTGAAGAGACTCCATTGGATTGAGTGGCCATCTACATTTCATGACAAGAACAGAGACAGTGGTGAGTTGGATATGATGGCCAGATTTCACCATAAAGAGTAAGCTTCAGGTGAGAAGCAGTCAGTCTCTCATTTGATAGTTGACCCAATTTGAGAATCACTGTCGTTTACTCAAGGCAAGCTTCACTCATCTACATTCATTTTCGTAATGGTTTTATTTGGGCTTGCTTCTTTCATTTTGTTTTATGCTTTCCAGTTTTTATGTTCCCTTGCTATTTCTTTTTAATTCTGCTTTTTGGCTGAGTACACCATTGTGTTTACTATTATCTCTCAAAGTAAACTTTTAATTCTACTCAGTAGTGAAATGAGAATTTGAAGCCAGGCAGAAGCCAGTGGAACCAGAATTTAAACTCTGGAGTCCAGTCTCAACCACTGTGCTATACTTCCTCTCATGTGACCCAAAACATCCTAATAGACACAGCAAATTGACTTGCTCTTGAAAATCATTACACCATAAGGACAATAATTTCATTTCTAGAAATATACCTTAAAGAACTAATCGGAGAATTATACACATAAAAGTATTCATTGCAGCATTGTTTATAATAGCAAAACAATGTGAATGTACATAGATTTTCCTTTTAAAAAAATAATATCCAGGAGCTGTTCCTTTCTAGGGCTTGACTTGTCTTTTAGTCTGTATTAGTAGTTTTTTGGTCTTAGATCTGAATTTTAGTTGTAAATTGATCACATCCTTTAAAACCTGATTGAAGAAATGTTTTCAGTATAATTTGTGCCCTGCTCTCTACCTGAGTGGGTGTTTACCACACCAAACAAGACTTGACGTATAGGAAAGAAACAGCTCAGAGTCCATCTGAAGGTGGCAGAAGGAGCAGGCATTTTCTGGCATCAGAGTTGACGTATTATAAGATCTCAGAAATTTGGTTTTAAGGTATCTGGCAATGAAGCAAAAAGAAACACAATCACTTACATAATTTTCATTGTCCAATAAGGCAAAGAATTCTAACTAATTCTTCTGTGGAGGCAGCTTTTTCTGGGATCTAAAATCAAGCAGGAACAGGGACACCTGCATGGCTTAGTTGGTCGAGTGTCCAATTTTGGCTCAGGTCATGATCTCACGGTTCGTGAGTTCTAGCCCCGCATCGGGCTCTGTGCTGACAGCTTAGAGCCTAGAGCCTGCTTCAGATTCTGTGTCTCCCTCTCTCTCTGCCCCTCCCCTGCTCACTCTCTCTCTCTCTCCCCCTCTCTCTCACAAAAATAAATAAACATTAAAAATTGTTTTAAATCAAGCAGGAATTGATTATGTGAATCCTCATATAAAGGGCATCAAGGAACACTGAAGACTGTGATATTGTGATTCATAATAGGAAGTACATGTTTGGTCTTCATCCCCATTTCTGGCACAGAACTGTCCAAACCTTTGGAATTTTCTGAACTATAAGAGAAATAAGAGCATCTTTTGTTGTAATATTTGGTCTTGTCCTCAGTTTCTGAAATTACTCAGGGCTGTGAAGTGAAATGAGTGTTTTGTTATTTGTAACAAATCCATTTCAACCACAACTGACTTTATGTTAATGCGGTGACTTTTGGAAAGTCCCTAAAGATGGGGGGCTGGTTACCAAAAGAACCAACCATGTGATTAGAGCTTTTAGTATGTCCTGACCTGGAAGAGAGGAGAAGGGATAGAGGGCAAATCAGTTGTCAATGGGTAATGATTTAATCAACCATGTCTATGTAATGAACCCTCCATAAAAACCCAAAAGGACAGGGTTCAGAGAGCTTCTGGGTTAGTGAACACATGGAGAGGAGGGGAGAGTGGTGCACCCAGAGGGCATGGAGGCTCCTTGCCCCTTCCCATACCTTGTCTTATGCATCTCTTTCACCTGTTCCTGAGTTATAGCCTTCCATAATAAACCAGCAACCTAGCAAATAAAAGCTTTCCCTGAGTTCTGTGGGCCATTCTGGCAAATTAATTGAATGCAAGGAAGGGTTGCTGGAACCTCCAATTTACAGCTTGTCAGTCAGAAACACAGGTGATAGCCTGGGCTTAACCTGGGCTAGTGACTTGCCTCTGAAGTGGTGGGATTGGGAACAGTCTTGTGGGACTGAGCCCTTAACCTAGGGGGGTATGACACTATCTCCAAGTAGATAGTGCCAGAACTGAGTTGAATCATAGCACATTCAGCTGGTGTTGGAGAATGGCTTATTGGTATGGGAAACATATCCTCTACTCCCCACACGTTGGAACTGGATGCTCAGATCCCTTATTTTCTCTAAACAGTTTATAAAGAAATTTTGTCAAACTCATTCGCCTAAGCAGCTCTCTGTGAACCTGCCATAAACGCACGGGGCGAGTTAGCTGTTCTTAACCTAGGGAAGGTACTTATGCAAACAGCTGAAAGGCAGGGTCTGGGTACTTTGTCTTCTGGTCATGTTGCTGTCTTCCTCTCAAATGTGGAGCTCTACCACCAGCAAGGCACTTTCAGATCCCGTGCTTCCTCGGCTTTGCCATGAAAGCACCCTCACGTGAATACGAGCTGGGGGCGGGTGAGAAGAGGTTGTAGCCCAAAAAGGCCAGCTGTAAGCTAAAATTTCTTTGAAGATTTGCAATTTATATTTAAAATCCATGTGAATTTTACAGTCTGTTTCATAATGTGTTATACATAAAAATGTGTTTCCCCCTTAAAAGTTCTAACAAAATTGGTGCTCCAGGAAGATGGGCTATATTTATCCTAGTATGAGTAGCCCTTACCATGCTCCCCACCCCCCACAGACACACCTTTATTTTAATTTGATGTGGGGCCAGTTCTTCCAGAGTCTACATTAGTAAACTGCTTCTTTCCAATATTAGATGTCTCAGAACAGAACATCACATATTTTTCTAACTTACAGAGAAGAGGGTCTGTGTAAGTTCTGCTCAACAGGTTTTTTTTTCCCTTTCTTAAGTTTATCTATTTATTTTGGGAGGGAATGGTACAGAGAAACAGGGAAAGAGAGAATCCCAAGCTGGCTCCCTGCTGTCAGCACTAAGGCTGACACGGGGCCTGAACTCACGAACTTGTGAATTCATGATCTGAGCTAAGATCAAGAGTCAGACACTTGACCGAGTGAGCCACCCAGGCACCCCAACAGGTATTTTTTTTAAGTTAACATTGAAAAAACAAACAAACAAGGAGCTCTAAAGACAGGTCTAAGCTGGGATTCCTGGGTGGCTCAGTCATTTGAGCAGCCAACTCTCGATTTCAGCTCGGATCATGATCCAGCACTGTGGAATTGAGCCCTGCATCAGGCTCCACACTGAGCATGGAGCCTGGTTGAGATTCTCCCCCTCTCCCTCCCTCCCTTCCTCCCTCTCTCTTTCTCTCTCTCTCTCTCTCTCTCTCCCCCTCCCTCCCTCTAAAAGAAAAAAAAAAAAAAAAGACAGGTCTAAGCCTATGCAGTACTTGTAAATTTTGTCTGCTCTTAAGGGTTGAATGTGTCTACCAAAAAGCTTTGTTGAGGGGCGCCTGGGTGGCTCAGTCGGTTAGGCGGCCAACTTCGGCTCATGTCATGATCTCGCGGTCTGTGAGTTTGAGCCCCGTGTCGGGCTCTGGGCTGACAGCTCAGAGCCTGGAGCCTCTTTCAGATTCTGTGTCTCCCTCTCTCTGACCCTCCCCCGTTCATGCTCTGTCTCCCTCTGTCTCAAAAATAAATACACGTTAAAAAAATTAAAAAAAAAAAGATATGTTGAAATACCAACCCTCTCAGAATGTGATTTTATTTGGAAATAGGGTTGTTGCAGATGTTCTGCATGAGGTAGTTATGATGAGGTCATACTGGAGTAGGCTGGGCTCTAATCCAGTATGACTGGTGTCCTCATAAGAAGACAGACACACACACACACACACACACACACACACACACACAAACACACACACACACACGGAGGGAAAACAACCATGTGAAGATGGAGGCAGAGATTGCATTGATGCTGTTACAAGCCAAGGAACACCTGAGGCTCCCAGAAGCTAGAAGAGGGAAGGAAGGATCCTCTTCTAGAGACTTCAGAGGGAGCACAGCCCTGCCAAGATCTGGATTTTGGACTTCCAGCCATCAGAAGTGTGAGAAAATAAATTTCTGTTGTTTTAAGCCATCCAGTTTATAGTACTTTGTTACAGCAGCTCTAGGAAACTAATCCATCAACTGTCCTCAAATTCTCAATACAGTTTCATTGAAAGTTCCCAAAAGAGAATTGATGTTACCTCACAACTATTATGACTTGGACTTCCTATACAACCATCAGAGAAAGCTACTGCTCCACATAGGTACAAACGTCAAGAATGACCACATTAGGCAGGAGCCAATAATTATTTCTCAAGAAATAAGGATTTTATCTTCAGCATTCATGATTGATCATGACCTACCTGAAGTTCCAAGGAAGGGATGCCTCGATGGTGGACACTTGGTAGGGCTGACCTCACTAGAATAACAAGGCTCTAATGAGAGGTTTGAGAACTCCAACCTGGCATAGGTTCTCTGTGAGAGCAAGCAAATCCCAAGGACTTTGCAGTTGACTTATTTATCCTATAAACTCAGTCCCGTTCAGTTGGCCTTTTCTCTGGCAAAGACTCCTGACTCTTCAAAGCCTAGAATTAGCTAACACAGCTCTGGAGGGAGGGAGGTTGCTGTGCAAATCCTCTAACTGGATTTAGGACTGGGCCAGGCCATCATATGTATTTATGGAAGGATGAAAGGCCTTTTGGGAAAAGATGTACTGTTCTGAAATTGGAGGCCACTATCTCCATGAGCAAGACTTTTAAAGTGCAGGCAAAGAGGAGGCCAATAGGCATCTTGACATTCCATCTCACAAGGAAGAAAATAATTCTTTGTGAAAAAGTATCTAAAGCAGATACTGTCCACTCCTTCCATGGAAGAACTTCAGAATAGCCTCAGTGGTGCAACTATTCTAAGAAAAATTTCCTTTCAATGAACCATCAAAACGAATAAGCTACAAATTGCATCCCTAAAAAGCTAAAAGACAACCGTTGTTTGGTACCATTTTTAAAGAGTCATATAAATAGTGGCAACACCAAGACCTAAGACTACACAGGTTGGGCAGTGGGAGGCACCAGCAGGAGGTAAGGGAGGCGGGTGCGTTCTGCCTCCAGGGCCCTCCCTACAGGGTTCTTAGCTGACAGCAGCTGCATTTCTTTACCAAGGTTACAGTCCTGTTAAGTAGCCCTCTCCTACAGCTACACCTCTCACCTGATTCTGGCCACTACTCTCTCTCCCGTCACTTCAGATTTGGGGTGTTAACACTGGCCTGAGATGTTTTACCATCCCCTGTTGCTTTCTGCTAAGTGTGAGCAGGATGTCAGGCTTGTGGATGGTTCTGTCTTTAAACATTCCTCAACGTCTCTTCTGCCATGTCATCTTTGCCTTGCTGGGCCCCTGACCCAGACACAGTCCTCACTCCAGGGTCAGGCTAATGACACAGCCACCAGCTGCAAACTGACTAGAACAAGAACACAGAGGATTATACCTTGTCCTTAAGGCTTCTCCCTGGCAATAATACTTCTGTCCATCGTCACAGGCCAGAGCAAGTCATAAGGTATTAGTTATGTGTTGCTGTATGACAGATAACCCCAAAACTTAATGGAAAACAATAAATATTTATGATCTCACACAGTTTCTGGATTCAGGAATCTGGGAGCAGCTTAGCTGGGTGTTTCTGGCCTAGGGTCTCTCACGAGGCTGCAGTCAAGATGCCAGGGCCGCAGGTGTTTGAAGGGTTGACAGGAGCTGGGGGACCTAAGGTGACTCACTAACATGTCTGGCAATTTAACACTAGTTGTTGGCAGCAGGCCACCATTCCTTGCCACATGGGCCTCTCTAAAGTGCTGCTTGAGTGTTCTCATGACATGGCAGCTGGCTTCCCCTGGAATGAGCAAGTCAAGACAGAACCCAAGAAGGAAGCCTGAAAACCTTTTATGACCTCGTCTCAGGAGTCATATAACATCACTTCCAGAATATTCTACTTATTCTAAGTGAGTCATTAACTCCAGCACATACCGTATAGGCAAACCTAAGCCCCACCTCCTGAAGGGAAGAGTATCAAAGAACATATGGATATTTTTAAACCATCACACATGCCTGCACCTAACTTCAAAGCATACGATATGGCCAGGAGATGAAGTACAAACATTTGGTGAATGGTACCAATGACTGGAGGCATCCTAGGAGATTTTATTGGCTACTCAAGAGTTAAACAAAATCTAGATCCATGCTTTACTGTTGTGTTTATAGAAATCTCTATATATGGATCTTGGGGTTATGGTATTGAAACATAATGTGAACCCAATCCAGAAATCCTTGGAGTGGAAGAGGGGCAGCGCAATACACACTTCCTTGAGGTGAGGTCATTCCCAGGGCTAATCCCCTCTTCTGGAGTGAAAAGTTCTTCACTCAGGAAAATGAATTATTAAATGAGGCCCTAGGCAGGCAGGAGTGAGGAATCCACTTTTTTCCACAAGCCTCATTGTCCTGACCTCGGGGTGGCTAAGGTGGTATCTACCCTATGGAGCTGGAGGCCTCGGGTCAGAGACAAACCTCTGGAGAGAGTCACAAAGTAAGCCCTGCCTTGTGAGCCAGATTGCTGCCTCCATATTCCTCTTTGTGTTCATTTCTCATTTGTATGTCCTAAGCTTTTGGTAAAACTTATTTAAAAAGGTGAGTCATATCTCAGCTGTCCAGATCATGAGAGAAAGGTGATGTATCCACACGTGACACAGGGCGTCAAGGGGGAGCAGTGAGTGGGAGGCAGGGGTAGCTGAGGAGAGACTGGGGAGAGGTTGGGCTCCAGCTCCAAGCTGCTCTCTCGCCAACAAGAGAGTCTGCTCTCATGACTGGACATAGCAGTTCAGGGTCATATCTTACCAATGTATGTGGCATTTCCTTACTACCAGCTACTCCCAGTCTGTTTGACTCCACAACTAGAGCCTTCCACAGAGCAGCCCAGGCATCTAGGCACTATTAAGATCTTTAGGTGCAGATACCCAATGACCTATCTGTGAGAGATGAGTGCAGTGATTTCTAGACCCAAGACTCAAGGCAGAAAGAGACAGAGGACACCTCCAGGACAGGGGAAAAGGTCCACAGCGTTGGGGATAGTTTCTCTATCTGCTGGATCTGAGGCCTTGCAGAGAAATGAAAATCCTTTCCACCTTGGAAGCCTTCCCCAGGATGTGAGTGAACTTTCTAGTGAGCCTCTCTCCCCCTAAGCAAAGCAAGGTCAATAAGACAAACAACCTGCACAACACTTAGCTCTCTGCCCTGCTCCACACCATGGCCTTCGGACTGTGGGACCATGGCCCCATTCCAGCTGTGGAGTGGCAGACCCAGTGCTGGGATCTGCTGGGGCACCGCTCATTGACTGCACCTGTATGATGAACAGGCATGGTTCGTGACTAGATAAACTTTTTTTTTTTTTTTTTGTTTCCCACTACCTTTTAAACTTTATTCAGTGGGGAAAGCTTTTCTTCTGCTACAGGATGAAAACTCAGCAGGCCTCATGATTTTTCTGTGCCCAGTTATCGTCACTTTAGTTGTGAGAGGCAACATCATTCAGTGGTTATATATTAGTCACTCTTCAGTCTTCATTTAAAATAGAGTCTTCTCGGGGCACCTGGGTGGCTCAGTTGGTTAAGCTCCTCACTCTGGATTTCGGCTCAGGTCATGATCTCATGGCTCCTGGGATCGAGCCCCATGTAGGGCTCTGCTGCCCTGACAGCAGAGCCTGCTTGGGATTCTCTCTCTCCCTCTCTCTCTCTGCCCCTCCCCCACTGGTGCACACACTCTCTCTCTCTCAAAATAAATAAATAAACATTGAAAAAAATAACAACAGAGTCTCTCCCCTCTCACAGAAGCTGGTGCGTCTCTGGGAAAGGCTTCTTCCTTCAACCAGTACCCCTCATGTCCCCACCTCACAGTGGCTGTTCCCATCATCACCAGATGAGGGGAAAGGGCAGGAGAGGAGGTAAAGGGGCCTAGTCACATGCTACATGGCAGCTTTGTACTCTCAGGGCAGACAGGGTTAGAGCAGAATTTCTGTTATGTATGCTTTTATGGATTGCTCAAGACTCCCACACTTAGGACCTTCCTCCCATAGTTCCCTCGATACACATGATGCATCTGTTTTCTGGGTGGCCACTCATGATATCTTACTTTGAGCTTCTTGCTCAGGCCCCATGGGCTCACTCCTCTGCTTAGTCCACTTCTGATCCTTGGGAAACACTCACACTTCCCTTGGCTCCAGTGAAGTCCAGAATGATCCTAAGATACCAGCAAGCTCCTGGCTCTGCCCCCAAAGCCCTGAATCAGTGCAAGTCCAACCTACTCCAGAAAAGGGCAACAGCTACCAGGTTCCACACACCCCCTCAACTCCAGAGGTCTTGTGGTTTGGTTGCCCTCTCCGAAAATGGCCACCATCCATTCCTGCCCTTCCTTTATATGCACGCCCACCCAGCTATCAAGAAGAGGAATCTATTACTCTACCCCTTGAATCTAAGCTAGCTTGTGACTGCTTACCCAACCGTGTGTGCTGGAAGGGACTCTGCTGGTCCCGGGCCCATCCTTTAAGAGGACTGGCACCTTCCTCTTCCTCTCTGTTGGCACCTAGCCTCCATGCTATGAGGAAGCCCAGGAAGCCACATAGAGAAGAACCATACCCCTTGGCCAACAATCCCAGTTGAACTCCCAGTCATCAGTCAGTGCCAGCTTGCCAGCCAGATGAGTGAGTCACTTTGGAGCTGACACCATTCAGAGCAGACAAACTGTCCACATTCAGCCTGGCCCACATTCTAAAATTTTGAACCAATCAATGATTATAGTTGTTTGAAGGCACTGGTTTTTGTGGTGGTCTCTCTCACAGCAATAGGTAACTGAAACACTTGGTAAGCCCCACAGAAGCCTTTCCGACTAGGTTGGAGGTGAAGTAGATGGCACCCCTTTCCTTCCCACGTGGTCAAGTTGGGGGATTCAGCGTGACAGCAGAGCTCTCTGAGGAAATCTCTTTGCAAACCATCCTCTCTCCCCACACACTAAACCATTTTCGTATCTCTGATCTGTCTGAGGAGTCCAAGAGAGGTGGAACTAGTTCTTCAAATTTCTTTGTAAATTCAAGACATATGGGAATTCTGTCTCACATTCACTTAGATGTCTAGTATCTTTCACATTAACTCCCCCAGTTTAAGCCGAGGCCTGAAGAACGTCATGTTCAGATCATGTGGCACTGAGTCTGGGATTGCCTGGGGCATATACTGACACCTGAAAGTCTGCAGGAAGACGACGGATGGTGCAGGGCAGTGATCTTTTCAACATGTTTGTCAGCCAGGAAACCCTGGAAGAATCTTATTTCAGGGCCCAAACCAGTTAAAGGCTATGCGACAGCTGAAGAGAGAGTGGGGGTCCAAGCTGGGGCTGGGTCCCTTCCTTGCCCCTATAATGGCCCCCAAAGTGACATAAATGGCCTGGGTTCCACAGAGCACGGTTTGAACATCACCACATGAGGCAAAAAACTTGAGGTCTGGAACAGCTTTAACTTCTCTGCATCTCAGTTTCTTCATCTGTAAATGTGGAAGATAATACTACCTACTTCTCCGGTTCTTGGGACAATTTCATGAGACAGACTATAAGCGCAGCTGCACTTAGTTGGTCTTCCACAACTGTCTGTCCCCTTTCTCCTTTCATTTTGACTCCTGTTTACTTTAAGTAAACAGTCACACTGCCTTTCCTCCCTGGGCTCAGGGGAGAGCCTGCTGCCGCAGAATGTCACTATATGGGACAACCTGAAGCTCCTCTTCCAGAGGGTGTCCAGACCATCCTGTGTCCTATCGCCAGAGTCTGTAACCAGACTCCTGGCAAGGATGGGGTTAACACAGGCACCACAACCCCCTCCCCCTCAGGGAGGAGGAGGTCCTCCAGTCAGGATGGATGAACTCCAGTCAGAAGAGAGATAGGGCACACAATTGCTGGGGTGAACCCTCCCACCCTCCCACCGGCACCCCAAGGAAATCCTCCCTCACCACCATTGTTGGGTGCTTACTGAATGCTAGGCTGACACAAAGTGCTCTTTACATGCATTATCTTGTTTATTCCCCACAACAACCCCGTGGGAAGGATACTCTTACCCTGTTTGACCAGAAAATTGATGTTCAGAGAAGTGAAGCCAGTAATCTCCAAGTCCAGCTGATGATCAGACTAACTCAACTCCATAAATGACACACATGCATATTCCCAGGCTCCATCTCAGACCAAAAGAACCAGAACTGAGTTCTGTAAGGTTCAAATTTGCATACCTACCAGGCTGGGACTAGGGTGAGGCCATCAAGGGGACTGGTGCCAGGGTGCACCTCTTTCTCAGGTGCTGAACTGCTTGCAAGGTCCAGAGAAGCAGGGCCTTCTTACAATCTATGCCTTACAAGAGGTGTCCAGTGGCCTCACCCTAGTCCCATCCACCCAAAGCCAGAACTGGAGCACAGGCCTGTCTATGGAACATCCACACACTCAGCCACAAAGCTAGTACGGTCCCAGGAAGTCTTAGGGCCAGCTCCTTACCTCAAACACACCTCAGACTCACCTGGAGGGTACCAGTCCAGGGGCCACACTGGGACCCACTGCCTTAATGTGGAAGGAGGGGCAACAGCTGTCTTCCCCAGATTTCTTCTCACAGGTCTGTGATGAAGTGCTCCGAGCAGCTGGGATGCCTCACGCTTTGACCCCAAGAAGCTCCAAACTGGAGCCAATGTCCCTACGGGCTGCCCACCTGTACCCAAGCACCTTGATGCCAAGCTGCTCCCGGCTTCAATAAAGAAGAGTGTCGTGAAGAGGGGATCTAGGGTCTGCAGTGTAGGGAGGTCAGGCCTTACCAGATCGGGACAGGGTGGTCTCTGGTTTCTGATGGCGAAGTGTTGACCCCACCCGACAGCTTGCGGGCTTCTGGGGTGGTGTTGGTGCCTTTTCTGTCTCTGTGCTTTTTGCAACTCCGCATTTATAAAGCTGCCTGGGAAAAGAAGGGCCTGATTTTTCAAAGGTTCTAGGTTCTCACTGCTCCCTCATTGAGTAATTGTCCTGAGAGCAGTTGTAGACATTTGCACTAATTAGTTAATTTAATTTTATGTGCGCCTTGTTAGGGCCCCAAATTCAATCTACAAGTTAATGGCAGCTCATATGCAAATGAGTGGAATTCACAGTCCCCAGACTTCATGGTTTTGGTTTTGGTTTTTAAACAGCCCTATAGCCCATAAACCAGTGCCGGGTATTTCCTTCCAATCCTCAAAAAAGTGTTTCTGATTCATTAGGCACCTAATTGCACAACTCTTGAGGAACTCTTGAGGGAAGTTCCTACTAAAAATGAAAACCAGCATCCAGCAGGCCCCTCGTCACTTCCACCCCACCAACTGCAAACTCAACTGCCCGCACAACACTCTGCAGTACTGACTTAACTAAACTGCTCCTGACCCCTGACCCCTGACCCTTCTCTCTCCCTCCCAATTTCACCATTCTAACCTAGGCCCATTATGGTTTGGGGAAAGGGTTCTAAGCTGGGCGTCAGGACACGTGGGCTGAGCCCACTGACCAGCTGCGTGTCCTGGGCCACTCCCCTCTCTCAGGCTTCAATTTCCTCATCAAAACACAGGGGCAGCAGGATGCTAGTTTCTCCTGAAGGAAATGGGCAGGAATGATGGTGGCCCTAGGGACTGGGAGAGAAAGGACCTCCTCTGGAGTTTTAGGGATCCGACTTGGGTTTTGGGAGGACAGGGAGAAGCTCTGATGATGAGGGCAAGTTGATCCTGGCTAGGAGCGGGAGGAAGGTTCATAGCATCACTGGGCTGCCTTTTTTTTTTTTTTTTTTTTTTGCTAGCAAGTGCAGTGAGCCCCAGCCTCCAGCTTCAAGGTGAGCTGCTCTTCATGAGCTATGGGGGAAACTAGCACCGGCTGAAGAGAGCCTGTACGCGGATAAGTTCAAAGAGCTCAGTCTCTAAAACACCATCTCCATGGGAGCCCAGGCTGGCCGGAGGCTGACCATAACCCTGCGGAGAGAGGAGTCTTCAACCCAGTCTTGAGCCCTGAGACACACCTGCAGCATGGGAGGCAGGCCTCAGAGGCCCAGGAGCTTCCTGAGTGGACATGGCCTTGCACTGCTAGGTACCTGCTTTCTCAGCAGCAGCCACATGAAGAAGGGCCCTTTTGACCTATTTGTATCTTCTCAGAGGTGAAGTGACCATGACTAGGAAGCACCCAGGGATCTCTAGATTGATTATCGGTTGGATGCTTTTTAAAAATTTTTAACTTAAAAATTTATTTTTTAAAAGCTTTATTGAAGGGGGTACCTGGGGGTAGCTCAGTTGGTTAAGCATCCAACTCTTGGTTTCAGCCCAGGCCACTCACGGTTCGTGAGTTTGAGCCCCACGTCAGGCTCTGTGCTCAGTGTGGAGCCTGCTTGGGATTCTCTCTCTCCCTCTCTCTCTGCCCCTCCCCTTCTTGTGCTCTCTCTTTAAAAAATAATAAATTTTAAAAGTCAAAAACTAAATTTAAACAATTTTTAAAAAGCTTTATTGAAGTATATTTGACTGGGTATATTTGACAGGGGCGCCTGGGTGGCTCAGTCAGTTAAGCATCGACTTCGGCTCAGGTCATGGATCTCGTGGTTCATGGGTTCAAGCCCCACGTTGGGCTCTGTGCTGACAGCTTGAAGCCTGCTTCATATTCTGAGTCTCCGTCTCTCTCTGACCCTCCCCTGCTCATGATCTGTCTCTCTCTCTCTCCCAAAAACGAATAAACATTTAAAAAAATTTGAAGTATATTTGACAAATAATAGGAAAACATCATTAGTTAGTAGTATGGTGGCTGCTTGGAATCACTTACTCAGACCTTAAAAAATAGCTCCTTATTTTCATTCAAGCTGATAAAGCAAGACACTTAGTTATTTAAGAAAATTAGACTCTCCTACTCCTTTCAAGCTGTTATAACAAATACCACAGACTAGGTGGCTTATAAACAACAGAAATTTATTTCTTACAGCTCTGGGGGCCAGAATGGTTGGATTCTGGTGAAGACCCTCTTCCTTCAGGGTAGCAGACTACCAGACTACTGTGTACTTGCCTGGCAGAGCAGGGGAGGAAGCTCTGTGGGGTCTTTTATAGGAGCACTAATCCCATTCATGAGGGCTCCACCCTCGGGACCAAAGGCCTCACCTCCTGATACCATCCCACTGGGCATTAGTACTTCAACATATAAATTCGGGGGGACACAAACATTCAGACCATAGCACAAACTATGATGGTGTCTGTGGGCCCATGAGCAGTAGTGGTCCATGATTTCATGAGCTGTCTGATTCTTTACTTAAACCAAACAATAGCCAACATTACTGAGCACTTAGGACAGCACGAGCTGGGCACTGTGCTAAGCACTTGATGTGCATTACTTTATCTAATACAACATTTCGGCACAGTAGGTGCTATATGTACCCACACTTTGCACTGAGAAACTGAGGTTCAGCAAACTTAGATAACTTACCAGAAATCACAGAACTTGTTAAAGGTGGAGCCAGGAGTCAAACCAGGCCTGAAACTCCACTTCAGAACCCTTGGATTGCAGCCTACGGCCCCCAAACCGCCCTCCCTCCCCCCACCCCAGCTTCTCCTAGTTCGCCCACCCCCCAGCTTTCCACCCCTTCCCGGAGGTCCCTAACTCCAGTACAGCCTGGGATGATGCAGAGAGACCCTCCCCAAGCCCTAGGAGGTCGTCAGCTCACAGCCAAGGACTCCACTGGGAGCGGCTTTGAGCTCAACCCGGGACCATCCAGGCAGAACCAGTGTGTAGTGGAATGTTAACAACATCCTATTTATGTTCTATTTCTGTTGAAATATAGTACAGTTCGACAAAATGAGCATGTGTTTGTGTTCAAATATGCTGTTGATCAAGAGGGGGAAATCAGAGAGCAAAAACCCTCATGCTTGTTCAAGAACTGTAAAAAGAAAAAATAATATTTATTTAATTACTTTTTTAAGGAGGCAGAACATCTCAGACTGTGACTGGAGGATGGAAGAAATGCGAGGGGTTTGTGGACTCTTAGATCAGAAAGAGGCACGCCCTTCTGAGTCGGGGATTTCCCCCCAAACCGGGACTATCTGAACCCCCTTGGAGGGCTCGGATGAGAACACCTCCTCTCTAAACCAGATTCTGATAGGCTCTCCCAATGGAGGACTGCCCTGTAGCCGCGATTACTGCGGGACTGCATTAGTGCGGGGTGGGGGGGTGGGGTAAAGGCAGCATGGAGTGGGCAGCAAATCAGAGAGAATCATCCAAGTGCAGATGAGTTAGGAACAGACCTTTTCCCCCAAGGAATTATATTGATGAAATCTAGGCTAGAAAGGTCCAAGTTCAAAGGTCTGTTTATTTTATTATCTTTTTACCCCGAGGAATGTGCCTGCTGGGTTAATGTTTATTTTATTGAATAATCTAGTTTTAGGCATGTCAATAAGAGTCAGTGCTGCTTTTATGGGGAAAAAATGCAGTTTTGTGGCTAATTTCAGCTCTCAAGTGAAGTTCCTGAGCTCGTTGGCTATACTGCCACCTGGTGGTAGATTCCTCTAGAGGAGGGCTGTGGCGGTTTGGTCGCAGGCCAGAACCCGAGTTCAGGGTGGGTATCCTGGCTCCACTAGCTTAGAGCAGGGTGACCAGTTAGAGTTCTTCTCTCTGAATTTCAGTGTCCACATCTTAAAATGGTGACCATAATACCTACTATGTGGTGGTGGGGGTGGGGGGTGGTGGTTGTGATGATCCAATGAGTTAACGCATGTGTAGTGCCTAGTGCCTAGTAAATCTTTAATAAACTGTAACTATTAGTCTTATTGGAAAAGAACTCGATATCCTTATAGGGTTCTGTTTTCATCACTTCCATCCGGACTTGAGTGAAGCTACAGAAGACATGGACCCCACGTCGGTGGCAGTCAGTGCCAAATCAGAGGCTAAGAGATACTGGCAAGTTGGAGGGGATGGGCCAAATCTAACAGGCGATGTTTAGCAGAGATATTTTAAGTTCTCAATTACATATATTGTCTGCCAAGTGCACAAATATAGGGGATGCCTGATTGACAAAAAAGACGAAGCCAAAAACACTGAGGGATTTTAGGAAAAGATAGTTCAACGAGAGCCAACTGGGTGACTTTGCATTGAAAATTCTAATTTGGCCAACAGCTATGAAGAAACAACATACATGACAAGCCATTAAAATGTTCATACGCCATGACTTTGTAATTCCACTACTAGGAATAGAGGAATAGAGGAAATAATCTGAAATAATTGTATATGAAGATGCTAACTACAGTGTGATTTATAAAAGTGAAAAATTGGAAACAGTAAATACCTAATAATAGAGGACAAGTTCACTAAATTATAGTTTATCCATATGTAGCATCTATAGGTGTCCTTAAGTTTCCAAAGGAAAAATGCTCGTTACATAAGTGGGGGGGGGGGGGGACAAGTCAGGATATAATTAAAAACAGAGCATCATAACATATTGATAAAGGTTTCAATTAAGATATAAAAATTGGGTCCCCTGGGGGGCTCAGTCAGTTGAGTGTCTGACTCTTGATTTTGGCTCAGGTCATGATCCCAAGGTTGTGGGATCAAGCCCTGTGTTGGGCTCTGTGCTGAGTGTGGAGCCTGCTGCAGATTCTCTCTCTCTCCCTCTGCCCCCGGCCCCTACTCATGCTTTCTCTCTCTAAAATATTTTTAAATCTTTAAGAGATATAAAAATTAAAAGACTGCATACATCTAATAAAAGATTTCAACTTGTATCATACATAAACTGACAAAATTATAAGGATAAATTGCCAAGTCCTACATGGAAGTAGGAGATTTTAATACACCTTTCTCCATAATTGATAGATCAAGCAGACAAAAACAAAATTAAGGAAAAAAAGGCTTGAACCCCACAATTTAGAAGCTTAATATAATGGCCCTGCATGGCACACTGCACACTATAGCTAAACAAGATGTATTCTTTTCAAACACACGTGGGTCATTTATAGAACTTGGCCACACACATATTGAAACCAGTAATTTCAGTACCTGATGCTAAATTCTAAGACAGGGGAGGAATGGGGAATTTTAGGAGCCAGAGGCTTTTTGGTTAGAAGCTCAGAGAGAAGATCTCCCAGAGGAGATTATGGCTAAGAGGAGTGAGTCTGTGAGGATGGTTCTCCAGATAAAGGAGATGGGGCTGGGAGCTGAGCCCACCTCAGGCAGGAGAAGCAGCAGGTCCAAGGGCTCTGAGGCACACAAACACAATTGACTTTAGAGAACTGCAAGAAGCATCCCTTGCTCTCCATAATACCATGTTCTCTTAGCCTGCTTCCAAGCAGTGACCCTGTCATGAATATCCAGGGCCCCACCAAAAGCTATGGTTCAGTTTCCATCTCTAATAGGAGAAAAGGGTCTTCAGTTACCTCCAAGCTGGGGCATGTCCCCCAGATAGGAACATGAGCTGGGCCCGAAAAGAAGCCACCGGGAGCTCAAGTGTCAGACAGGCTTGGTGACTCACAGCAGGTGGGAAGGTCACAGGACTCCTGAGGCTCTGCCAACAACTAAAGAAACCCTCTGCCCATCCTCTATGGGTACCCCTCAAAAGCCTTTAAGGACCTCTCTGGAGGTTGGGCCAAGCAAAGTGGGATCCAGGACTCCCAGGCCTGGTCTAGGCCATGCTGTGTGATCCAGCTCGCATATAGTTCCCTGGGGCTCAGGTCACCTGTTAAACACGGGTATCATTGGCTTCCTGCACCAAGGTGTCACATACACAGGCTCATGTTTAGGAGGGAACTCTAGAGTGTTTGCAACAGTAACTGTCCAAAGTCCCTGGATGGCTGAAATGCAGTCTATCCCAAACCTTCATTTCAGCCAAATGCTTTCCTGTGCTCCCCACCAAAACCACTGGTGTAAAGGCTCATTTTCTCCCTTTTTCAGTCCCCCACCCACCCTCTGGCCATTGACCATGTGGTGAAATGTGATAGGCAGAGAGGCTTGGGCAAGCCACACAGCCCCGTTAGATTAGGAGACAAATATGGAAAGAAAATACTCAAAGGAAGGACCCTGTCCAGAAGTCAGCAATCTGCACTCACTTGCTGTGTTACTGTGAGCAAGTCACTTCCCCTCTCTGGTCCTGTTTCCTCATTTTTAAAATAGAAGAAATCATCTCTAAGCTCATTTCTAACTGAAGATTCTGGGATCCAATCACAGAAAGAGCTGAGTCTATGTTAAGGGTCAAGCAAGCAAGTTTTGTGGGTTTTTTTTTGTTGTTGTTGTTTTTTTAAAGTTTATTTATTTTTGAGACAGGGAGAGACAGAGCATGAACAGGGGAGGGTCAAAGAGAGGTAGACACAGAATCTGAAGCGGGCTCCAGGCTCTGGGCTGTCAGCACAGAGCCCGACGCGGGGCTCAGACTCACGGACTGTGAGATCATGACCTGAGCTGAAGTCAGCTGCTTAACCGACTGAGCCACCCAGGCGCCCCAAGCAAGCAAGTTCTTAATCAGGGGATATAGTCCCTTCCATTGATTTTCCAGGGCTGCTCTGAGGTGGAAGGAAACAGAGGTGGGAGGCCCTGAGCCTGCTGGGTTATGCAACAGGAATGAGATGTCACAAGAGGCTGCCACAGGGACAGGAAGAAATAGGGGAGTTCTTCAGTCACCTCCTTAATCAACACAAGAGTGTTTGTTTCCCTCAGGTTGGGTCAACATTTTGATATGCTAATAAGCCCCAGTGAGAAGCCAATCCTCCGTGTGTGTGTGTGTGTGTGTGTGTGTGTGTGTGTGTGTCTATATCTATAAATCTACCTACAGATACAGATCTAGAGAACACTGATTTCTCTCTTCGTGTGTGTGTGTGTGTGTGTGTGTGCATGTGTGTGTGCGCGCGCGCGTGTGTGTGTGTAGCAAAGGCAAATTATTTGGCTCTGGAGAATTTTGAGGTATAAGGGAAGCAGTGAAGATCCCCGATTCACACAGTGGTCTTTAGCTTTCTGACAGGAAGTGAGTGATGCCTAATCACCAGCCCTGAGCAGTCTTCCTGTGCCCTGCTCACGTTGGGCTGACCTCTGGAGGGTCATACTTACTTCTGGGTGCTAACCGTTTAGAAGGATCCTTCAAACCATACATTATGGTCTCTATGGATACCTTGTGGCCAAAAAAGAGGTGGAGGCGTATGTATTGACATGGAACAGTCATCAAGATGTTAAATACGTACAGTAGGCTCTCGTTTCCACAGCAGTGGTTACCCCTGTGGAGAAAAACAGGGAGACAGAGGGATGGGAAATGAGAAAGGAAGGACACAACTTTTCATGCCTACAGCACTATTTGGAATTTTTTTTAATTAAAAATTTTAAATGTTTATTCATTTTTGAGAGAGAGAGACAGAGCACCAGCAGGGTAGGGGCAGAGAGAGAGACAGAATCTGAAGCAGGCTCCAGGCTCTGAGCTGTTCAGCACAGAACCCAATGCGGGGCTTGAACCCACAACCACAAAGTCATGACCTGAGCCAAAGTTGGAGGCTCAACCAACTGAGCCACCCAGGGGCCTTCCTGACCAGCCCTCTACTACAGTTGTTATCGTGTGTTTGGATGAGGTGATTGTTATGTTTCCATTATTATAGTTATGCAATATTTTTAACTGCAGAGCCATGTAGTAAATTCTGATTATAATTCTTTTTGTGTAAAACAGTTCCTTTTCTCTTGAATATTATAATAGCCTTGTGTTTTTTATTGCTTACTTTTTTTTTTTAATTTTTCTTTTTTTAAATTTATTTTTGAGACAGAGAGAGACACAGCATGGGCAGGGGAGGGGCAGAGAGAGTGGGAGACACAGAATCTGAAGCAGGCTCCAGGCTCCGAGCTGTCAGCACAGAGCCCAACGCAGGGCTCGAACTCACGGAACGTGAGATCGTGACCTGAGCCAAAGTCGGACGCTCAACCGACTAAGCCACCCAGGAGCCCCTATTGCTTACTTTTCTATCTATGGCTACATCGTCCCACTCAAACAGCCTCCAAATACAATATTCTACATTTGTCAACTCTTTACCTAAGCCTACAATTCTGACTTTTTTCCAGGTGATCTTCCCCCGGGATCCCCCGACTTTGACTCCACTCTGGACAGTGCCTTTCCAGGATTCCTTTTCATCATACACTGGGCATACCTTTCATCTCTCTTTTATGTTGGATCTCCTGTTTTCTGTATCTCATGGCTTCCTGATTTTTGGTCTATGCTCCTGTTTTGGGGAAGCACATCTTCTAATAGCTTCTTGAGAAAGGGTGCATAGGAAGGGAATTTTTTTTATTATTTTTAATGTTTATTCATTTTTGAGAGACAGAAAGAGACAGAGCACGAGTGGGGGGAGGGGCAGAGAGGGAGACACAGAATCCAAAGCAGGCTGCAGGCTTTGAACTGTTAGCACCAGCCCGACTCAGGGCTCAAACTCACAGACCATGAGATTATGACCTTAGCCGAAGTCAGACACTCAGCCAACTGAGCCACCCAGGCGTCCCAGGAAAGTAATTTTTTGAGACTGCATATTCAAAAATGTCTTTGTTCTGCCTCACACATGATTGACAGTTTGGCCATCCAATTGGCTATCATTTTTCTTCAGAATTCTGAATGCATCACTCTATTTTTTTCTGGCATCTAACAAATTTTGCTATACAGAGAAGCCTGATGCTATTGTGAGGGCAATTCTTTGTATATTAACTGTTTTCCTGTTACTATTTGTGACTTATTTTTTCCATAACTGGAAGCCTGTATCTCCCACTTGCCTTCACCCATCTTGCCCATCACCCCACTTGTCTCCCCTCTGACAACCATCAATCAGTTCACTGTATATATGGGTCTGTTTCTATTTTTTGTTTGCTTTGTTTTTTAGATTCCACATATAATCTAATTCTTCCTGGTACAGACTTTCAACCAATCCTTTCCCCACCCTTTTTAACCTCACACCTATTCCTTCTTACCAGTATGCCTGTTTCGTCTAATTCCTGAGTCTTTCTGGGATTCGACTGTGTCAGTTAGCTTGCTTATTAGTAGTCCCAGCCACTGGCATGTAAGTTTCAGCAGCCACCATTTTTTTTAAGTCAATTAGCACCTCCTCCATCTTTTTATCTTCCAAAATTTTGTGAACACTTATTGTACACAGTTGTTATTTTCTTCTGTTCTCTTTGTCCTGAATGGTACTTTACAGACAAAAACAAAAACAAAAACACCTCCTTATTGTCATTTTAGAGGAATTTTTTAAAGGCACAAAGATAGACCCATGTCTAAATGACTGTATTTAACAAGAAGTCTCTCACCCTCATTAATACTATTGTTATTACCATATTATTGTTTCAGTCTTAATTTTTGATCATTACCCATCTACTCATCTTTATTAAAGCTTCACATGTTTTAAATTTAGCTTCTGATATCAACTTGTAAACTTGGAACTGAACTAAGAAACTGGTATTGCCTAATTTTTTGTACAACTTTTGTATAAATTTTTGTATTTGCTAAATAACTATAAATAAATGGCCCTTGGTTTGGCCAGGCCATTAGCTTAAAAGCTAGTTATGATTCATATTTTATACTTATGTATATATTCTTTAACACTCACTACTCAGTTTGACCTGTAGCGCTGACATTATCTGGGAGCTTGTTAGAAATGCAGTGAGGCTCCACTCCAAACTACTGAAACAGAGCCTGTGCTTTAACTAGATTCCCAAGTGATTCACAAACACATTCAAGTTGGAGAACTAGTCTAGTATTTCCCCCACAGCCCACTTCATTCTGTTCTCTCTTCCTCTCCCATTCCCCATAGTACCCAAGACATTTTCTTGTCAAGTATCTCGCAGTTTGAGCATCATGAAAGTTACCTTTTCCACCCCTCCCCCACCCTCATGGGTCTGTCCCAGAGGTTCTCTTCCAGGTATGTTGACATCTAAAGTCCCCTACTCCTCCAAAAGGGAAAAGCCTCAACAAGTACCAGGCTCTGGATGCATGCTACGTGAGGTCAAACTCTGCCTCTACCAGTTACTAGCTGTGGGATCTTGGGCAAGCCACATCACTGCACTGTGCCTGTTTCAGCTCTGATAGCTCTGATTTGATGCAATTGAAGCTATATCCTCTAAAATGAAGGCTTTACACTGAATATTTAGGAATTTCTCCTTGTCTTCTGCTGAATGGTGTTTCTATCACATAAGTACATGAAGGGAATATTTTATTCATTTGGGCTCTTTGCTGCTGAATCAACTAGTTTCACCTTCATCTGGGGATGGATTTTATAATTATCTGCTGAATCAAGATTCCCCAAACCTTCTGACCTTGGGACTGCTTACCTGGCGAACATACTGAGCTTCACAGATGGGGCATTCATCTGCTTCACAGTTCAAATACTGAGAAAGACCTCGGCAATGAGCACAGGAACCAACAGGGGATGGCGATAGTTGCAGAAAGGTTGGGGTAAAAACTGGAGGAACCTCAGCAAAGGTAGAAGAGGGAGAAATGGGAACATATATTGTCTGACAGGCAGTTGTCCAGTGATGGGCTTAACTTTTCCAACATTAGGTATGTTAGCTGTAGGTTTCCACAGATGCCCTTTATCAAATTAAGTTTCCTTCTTTTCCTAGTTTGCTGAGAGTTTTAGTATACGTGCTGCCGAAGAGAGCACTTAGTTTGCTGAGAGTTTTAAATAATAAGTCAGTGTTGAATCTTGCCGAATGCTTTTTCTACATGTATGAAAATGGTCTTTATTTATTCTGTTAATATGATGGATTACAGTAATTAACTTTTAATGTTAAACCAACCTTGCATTCTGAGATAAACTCTACTTGATCATGACATATTATGCTCTTTACATACTGCTGTGTCAAATTAGCTAATAGTTTAGCAATTTCTGCATCTATGTTTATGACGTATATTGATATATCACTTTTTCTCCAGGTATCTTTGGCCGGTTTTGGTACTGTGGTAATAATGCTTTTCTCATTAAAATTTTTTTTAATGTTTATTTATTTTCGAGAAAGAGAGCGAGCACGAGCTGGGGAGGGGCAGAGAGAGAGAAAAGGAGACAGAGAATCCGAAGCAGGCTCCAGGCTCTGAGCTGTCAGCCCAGAGCTCAATGCAGGGCTTGAACTCACAAGCTGTGAGATCATGACCTGAGCTGAAGTTAACCGACTAAGCCACCTAGGTGCCCCTCATTTAAAAAAAATGGGAAGCAAGTATTCCCTTTTCCCTATTTTCTGAAAGTTTATGTAGAATGAAAGTTTTTTCTTCTTTAAGTGTTTGAGAAAACTCATCAATAAAGCCACAAGGACCTGGAGTTTTCTTCTGTAGGAATATTTTTTATAATAAATTTATTTGGTATAAGGCTACTCAAATTTTCTATTTCATCTTGTATCAGTTTTAGCAAGCTGTATTTTTTAAGGAATTTGTTGACTTCATCTAATTTATTGGTTTAAAGTTGCCCATAATTAAAAAAAAAAAGTTGCCCATTATATTCCTTATTATCCTTTTAATTTCTGTAAGATCTATAATAACATCCCCCATCTCATTCCTGATAAGAATTTGTGCTTTTTCTTTTCTCATCTAGGTTTCCTAGAGCTTTAATTTTGTTAATCTTTTCAAAGAACCAACTTTTGGCTTTGTAACTTTATTTTTAATACCATTAATTTTGTGCTTCCTTTCTTCTACTTATTTTGGATTTAATGTGCTCATCTTTTTCAACAGCTTATTCCTTCCTTTAAATATAAGTATTAAAAGCTATATAATTTAGGAAGCAAATATAATTCTACTGATTTGACCTCTCTGGGTTACTCACCCTTGAAAGAAATTCTTAAATCTTTTTTTTAGGTAAAACTTTTTATGAGAATCAGTAAATTCTACCCAGGGGGAGACTATGAATATAAATCTAAAGAATGATTATAAAGATATAAAAAGCCTAGCATTCCTGTTATATAACTCTTGGTTTTTCATTCCATTCCAAGCTGGGTGTGTTTATTCTAAAGATGCTTGAATTTTAAGAACCCGCAGTTCCTGTTTTGGATGCTATGTTGTAATTACCAGTGACTCATTCAGACATACTTAAGTTTTGGATGTAAATGAAGGTTAAGTATGACTTCAGTTGATTTTAATGCTTTGACTATATCAACTGCATCACTAGTACACTGTCAAGATGAAATCTTCCTCTATTAGTATTTACATTAACGTAATGAGTCATTTTTCTTCAGTCATTGCTTATATTTTTATATTTAGCTTTGAAAATTTAAACTTCATCTCTCCTTCATAATTCATCTTAGAGTTCTGATTTTTAAATAGTGAAAAGGGCTATTGCACAGATTACTTTCTTTATACTTATTGTAGATCGTACAAAAAATAATTTCCATTCACAAAATTCCTTTAAAGAGTTTTATTTTGGGGAGGTGGGGTGGGGTGCCTGGCTGGCTTAGTTGGTAGAGCATGTAACTCAGGGTTGTGAGTTCAAGCCCCGTGTTGGGCATGCAGTCTACTTAAAAAAAAAAAAAAAAAAAGTTTAAGAGGTTTTTTTTTTTTTTAAAGGGATGATTTGTGCTATCAAATTAAACTTTTTAAAAAGTCAACCCAAATCAAGATATTCCTAAACATACAAACAACCAAGTGAATATCTGCATATTTTAGAAAAATATTTTTCCTAAACTCATCTCTTAAAACATAGGTAACAGGGAACCTGGGTGGCTCAGTTGGTTAAGTGTCTGACTCTTGATTTCAGTTCAGGTCATGGTCTCACAGTTCATGAGACTGAGCTCCATGTGGGACTCTGTGCTCTCAGCACAGAGCCAGCTTGAGATTCTCTCTCTGCCTCTTCCTGGTTTGCACTCTCTCAAAATAAATAAACCTTAAAAAATAAATATTAAAAAAAAAAGGTAATAATGGCCTTCTCAAACTAAGTCAGCTAGTAGGGAAAAATCGAATACATTTTACATTTAATTTAAGGTTAGTTTTGGAGAGAAGACTTTTGATTTTTAAGTGCCAAATGAAAAGCTGTTTTATTTCATGAGTCAAGAGATGATACAATTCAATGGAATGAGGTGAGTATACAAACGATTTTTGTTTCCGACAATTTTATCTTTAAAAAAAAAAGTAAAAATTTGAAAGTTATAGCTCATTTCAGCATCTTATTTTTTTTAAATCCAAATTCTGGCCTAATATAAATTTACACAGTTAAATACTTCAAAACATAATATGGCATGTATTATTATTATTTTCTCACAGGGCATCAGATACTAATATGTATAAATCACCTTGTTAAAATAACAAAAATATGAAAATCAGCACAATACTTCATTTATTTATTGTAAGTCTGGCAAACAGCACAAAAATCCAGCAACATTTTAAACATGTAAAAAAGTCAAATGCTGAACAGTACTGGGGATTTTTTTTTTTTACATTAATTAGTAATAATGAGAACACATTTAAAATACTGCAAAGCTAGCAAAATGAGGGTACTTGGCTTCTGAACATATACCACACACACACATACACACACACACACACACACACACACACCATACAAACAATATAATTTATCTTTACAAAAATTACAGCCAAGCAATAGAGAAGGATGTTAATAATGAAGATACTAACACATATATTCACTATATGTATCTTATACAATGAAATGCTACATCTTGTACCCTGAAATGCCATGTGTAGAGAGCCAAGCATAGTAAATTTAGGCTCATCACTGAGGTTAAGAATTATTTGAGAAGAATTTAGTGCTTACAGGTAACATATTCAATTAAAACTTTCTATACAGCAATTCCTGGATCATAACAATGCGTTCCACTATATATCTGAGAAGTTGAGTCTTCTTTGTTGGCAGTATAAAATTTCTGACCAGTATCAAAATTCTGGTAAAACACAAATTGAAGGCATTTTCTAGTGTATGCAAATGTTATAGGGGGCATCAATGAATGTGAGAGAAAACCTTAGAGTTCACACTAAGTTTCTGCTGAGCTTTGTCAAACCAAACAGCTCAACTATAAGGCAAGAAAAAATAACCCCCTATAACAGATTAGTGGGTCTTACTAAGTAAAGACAGGAATGCAATCTTGAGGAAAAATTCCCCACAGAAACAGATCTGAAACAACTGGCATTGAAATAAACATATTATCTAACATCTTTCATTCAGTCACTGGTTCAGAAGCCTGACAAACAATATACTGGTATATATTATCAAATTAACATTTTGGAATCAGCACCAGTCCCCAAAACCTCAAATTATAATATTTAATATTCATTAAAATACATCCTTTTTGTGCTATATTAACACAACTACAATCAAATTAAAGAAAGTTGAATTTACTCAACTTATATATATTTTTGTGTATACTGGATAGCAACTTTATTTTTTTTTTTATTTACTTGTGCTTCTGTTCTGGGGCACTTTGATTGAAGAGAAATTAATTTCACAGGATTACATCTTGCTAAAGCATTCCTTAGCATTGGTCCAAACTTGAATTCCCTATTAAAAACAAAAACAAGAAAGAAAAAAACTTTAAAATGTAATCTTGGAAGGATTCTGAAAATCCAACTGTTTGGCTTACTGGTATGCTACTTTCACCTTTTGGAATAACTGTCAAGTCCAGCAAATATGACACTATTTCTAGCAATGACTAATATAAGTGAATGTCTAATGCTTCTGAAAAAAGAGAATTGCTTGGGGGCGCCTGGGTGGCTCAGTCGGTTAAGCGGCCGACTTCGGCTCAGGTCATGATCTCATGGTCCGTGAGTTCGAGCCCCGCATCGGGCTCTGTGCTGACACCTCAGAGCCTGGAGCCTGTTTCAGATTCTGTGTCTCCCTCTCCCTGACCCTCCCTCGTTCATGCTCTGTCTCTCTCTGTCTCAAAAATAAATAAATAAAAAAAGAAAAAAAAAAAAAATTTAAAAAAAAAAAAAAGAGAATTGCTTGTATAGCCTATCTTCAAGATGGGGAAAGAGCTACTACAACTTTTTGGAAAACTGAGTTTTCAAGGCTCAGAACAAACATATTTATTCATATCACGTTTGCATTATTTCTATTTGTAAACCAAATAAGTTTTCAGGAAATTGTTCTACGTAATACTTAAAACAAAAGAAAAATACCTTACTAGTTTAATAATTAAATAAAAATTAATTATTTAAAAATTAATGGATTATTAAATTATTAGTCTAACAACACATGTTTTGATAAAAACCAATAATAGGCTGAATTATCAAATCCTTCTTAGTGTTCTGGCAGGCTATTTAGCACAAAGGTAATATAATATACCTAATATGCTTAAACAAAAATGCATGTATATAAAAATATAGCAGTAAAATCTAAGGAAGTGGTAGAAACAAAGGTATTTTTTCACCAAACAAGACACACATATTTTATGAAGAAGCAGTATTTTCTTTAATATTTAAGTATGCCAATATCTATCAATATTCGAAGCTTTGATAAATATCTTCAAATCTTAAATATCTTTGGCTGGATAAAGCAGTATCTAATAGAGTACTGGTTGTTAGAAAGGATAAGATATGGACTATCACAGTAAGAGATCTATGAGACATCAAATGAGCAAACAAAAACTACAAACTAGCACATACAATGCAATCCCATTTGTGCAGGGAAAAG
Source organism: Panthera leo (assembly GCF_018350215.1). NCBI lineage: Eukaryota > Metazoa > Chordata > Mammalia > Carnivora > Felidae > Panthera > Panthera leo. Next base: position 70,592,595 of record NC_056687.1, read on the forward strand.
GAAAGTGTATATTTTCTTAATGATTGTAAATGTGTAAGAATGTCTGGAAGGATACACATGAAGTCTGTAACAGTGGTAAGTTTCTTTTTTTATTTTTTTTTTATTTTTATTTTTTTAAATTTTTTTTTTCCAACGTTTTTTTTTTATTTATTTATTTTTGGGACAGAGAGAGACAGACAGAGCATGAACGGGGGAGGGGCAGAGAGAGGGAGACACAGAATCGGAAACAGGCTCCAGGCTCCGAGCCATCAGCCCAGAGCCCGACGCGGGGCTCGAACTCACGGACCGCGAGATCGTGACCTGGCTGAAGTCGGACGCTTAACCGACTGCGCCACCCAGGCGCCCCAGTGGTAAGTTTCTAAAAAGGGATTTGGGGGAGGAGGGAGAGAATTTTTACTTAATATGCTTCTGGATTTTTAAAATTTTTGCAATGAGAGTATGTTACTTTTATGATAGTTTTTCTGCTCTGACCTTGATCATTTCCTTCCTTCTACTAACCTTGGCTTTGTTCTTTCTGTAAACCCTTTAGGTGTAGGTTACATTGTTTGAGACTTTTCTTCTTCTTTTTTCTGTATGTTTATTTATTTATTTGGTGTGGGGCGCAGGGGGTGGACAGAAAGAGGGAGAGATGGAGAATCCCAAGGCAGGCTCCGCACTGTCAGCACAGAGCCCAATGCAGAGCTCAAACTCATGAACTGCGAGATCATGACTTGAGCCAAAATCAGAGTCAGATACTCAACTGACTAAGCCACCCAGGCGCCCTGAGATTTTTCTTGTTTCTTGTATTGCTATAAATTCCTTCTTTGAACGGCTTTTGTTGCATCCCAAAGATTTTGAATCATTGTGTTTTCATTTTCATTTGTATTTTTTGATTGCCTCTTTGATTTCTCCATTAACTCATTGAAGGTTTGGTTAGCATACTGGTTAGCCTCCACAAGTTTGTGTTTTTCCAGTTTTTTTCTTGTGACTGATTCCTGGTTTCATGCAATTGTGGTCAGAAAAGATGATGATATTATTTCAGTTTTCTTCAATTTACTGAGACTTGTTTCGTGGCCTAACATGTGATCTATCCTGGAGAATATTCCATGTGCACTTGAAAAGAACGTGTATTCTGTTGTTTTTGGATGGAATGTTCTATATATATCTGTTAAGACCATGTGGGCTAAAGCATCACTCAAAGATACTATTTCCTTATTGATTTTCTGCCTTGATGATCTATTCATTGATATGAGTGGGGTGTTAAAACCCCCTACAATTATTGTATTACCATCAATTTCTCCCTTTATGTCTGTTAATATTTACTTTATGTATTTAGGTGTTCCAGTGTTGGGTAGATATTTACAACTGTTATATCCTCTTACTGGATTGGCCCCTTTATCAGTATGTAATGCCCTTTGTCTACTGTTACAGTCTTTGTTTTAAAGTCTATTTTGTCTAAGTACTGCACCTTAGCTTTTTTCCCCACTTCTATTTGCATGGAATATCTTTTTCCATATGATCATTTTTTTAATTTGAAAAGATAAAGTAGCTTAAAAATCAATCAAGTATTGGGATGCCTGCATGGCTCAGTTGGTTACGCACCTGATTTAGGCTCAGGTCATGATCTCACGGTTCATGGGTTTAAGCCCCATGTCAGGCTCTGTGCTAACAGCTCAGAGCCTGGAGCCTACTCAGAATTCTGTGTCTCCCTCTCCCTCTCTGCCCCTTCCCCACTTGCACTCTATCTCAAAAATAAATGTTAAAAAAAACAAATCAAGTATTTCATAAAAGCTCAGTCCTTGATTCAACAAATTAGAAAATTCACTATAAAAAAGGTTAACCAAAATAATACTTAGAATAGTTGATTTTTAAATGCTAATATTAATGCTTTTTATATAAAACTATTTTGTTTTGGTTTACTACTACTTCAATTTAGTCATTTGATTATATTCAATTACCACTTTGGATATCTGACACTATAACACGGTATGGTATATTTTAAAAGTTAATATACAACTAAAATAAAATATAGATAATCATATTTATCTAAAAAAAACTAGTATTAATCTTGACTTCTCGTACTTAATTTTAAGTTTCTAAAAAAAAAATACTGTAGATTTTCAAATACAAAAATCTATTATTCTACTTAAGGAAGAAAATAAAACATGATGAAACTTTATAGTACTGTTCCTGGGAAATAAGGTGAACACACATCTTTCAAACCTCATGTGAGTAAACTCTTGTTTACTGTAATGGTTTTCTTAGGAAACATGAGTAGACATACAAGCTATCCAACAGTATGTCCAAATACACCTACAGCGATATCCTTTTTATTCAGAGATTAATTTCTAGCACCCTCAACCACCCCGCCCTAGGTAAAATGGGGAGAAAAGTCCTTTGAGCCATTATATAGTCTGCATTTTCCTTTGGAAAAGCAGCAAACAGAAGATCACAAGGAGCTTACTGATGAGTCTTTTATGAAAACACAATAAAACCAACTCTAAAAAACGTGTGTTACCTGATCTTTCAGACCTCCTGAGGTTAAAAAAGGTAGGCTAGAAAGATGACTAAATGTGAGGCACCCTGTAAAGCAGTAGGATGTGGCACAATGACAACAATAGATAAAACACCACCAAGCTGTAATCATACTCCACTGTCAGCATCTGCAGATGGTTTGGTCATGATTTTAACTTCTCTTAAGTGACCCCAAAGATCTATAACATGGAGTAACTTACACTTTAACTGGGGCATAAATATGAATTTGCCCAATACAAAAAAAGCCCACTTGACTAATGCTAGAGTCTGGTGTTTACATCTTAAAATATCTTTGTTTACTATGCTTACTGCTAGTGATACAAGTGAAAAGGGCTAGGGAATTGATGGTGACTAGCCAGAAAATACACATTTCAGATGAATTAAAGCATAAGTTGTTTATATGAGCATGGTTTTTCCAAGAAGGTCTTCATAACTGAGAATTCACCTTGCTATTTACATGATTTACTGAGACAATGCATGTTAAGTTGCTTGGTAGACTGCAAAGTGCTGGTAAACTGTAAAGCACTGATAGTAGCTGATAGACACATAGGCAGGTCTTGGGTTATAAAAAAGAAGGAATGTTTCATATTTTGTTCTTACAACAGCATTTTAGGAAGATTTTGGTATTGTCAAAACACTCCCCTGGGGCCCCTGGGTGGCTCATTTGGTTGAGCGTCTGACTTTGGCTCAGGTCACATGATCTCATGGTTTGTGAGTTCGAGCCCCCCGCGCTGGGCTCTGTGCTGACAGCTCAGAGCCTGGATCCTGCTTCAGATTCTGTGTCTCCCTCTCTCTCTGCCTCTCCCCCACTTGTGCTCTGTCTCTCTCTCTCTTAAAAATAATAAATAATAAAAAAAATAATAATAAATAATAAAATAATAAATAATAAAAAAAACTCCCCAAAATGAAGCTTCCATGTTCATATCTTCTACTATGGACATCAGCTACATGGAAGACTCACTATGACAACAAACCATGTCATGACCACATTTTCCCCAATGTTTAAGCTATTTTCCAATCAAGGCACTATCTATCACTATTAGGAACAGTATTTTACCACCACATCCAAGAACACCATATAATCCAATTAAAGTTGTTGGTATATATTTGCAAATACTGGATATAAATAGAGCACAGAAATTTGGTACCTTAGGTGACTGAAGACTCAGTAATCGACATTTTGGTTATTAAAAAATACTTCTTTCAAAATTAAGTAGAGAAATTGGAAAACATTCTGGAAGGGGAGAAGGGGAGAAGAATGGGCTTTAAAATTTCATTTTCAGTGATAGGGGCGCCTGGGTGGCTCAGTCAGTTAAAGCACCCAGCATTGGCTCAGGTCATGATCTCATGGTTTGTGAGTTCAAGCCCTGCGTCGGCCTCTGTGCTGGTAGCTCAGAGCCTGCTTCAGATTCTGTGTCTTTCTCTTTGCCCCTTCCCTGCTTGCACTCTGTCTCTCTCTCTCTCTCAAAATAAATAAATAAACATTAAAAAAATTAAATTCAATTAAAATGATAAGCTTTCTAGTCCAAGGAAGAGAAATTAGTTTTAAAGAAATTCATTAGCACTTTTGAATATACCGTATCTTCCCTGACACCAAAACCTACCTTTTTGCACATACTGATCTGCATAACTGCATAGCTTATGAGAGCTTCCTTTAAATCATGGTTCTTTTGTTCTTTGAAGCGTTCAATATCAGCCCAAGCATTTTTCACAAATTCTCTGAAATAAAATGTGTAGTCAACATTACTTACTCAAATTATGTAAACTATATTATAAATTCTAATAACCAGTTCTCATTCGCATTGGTTTTTGTCTATATAGATGAAAAAACTATTGTATATGTGACAGTTTTTTTTTCTTCCTAAAAATTATACTAGAAAAAAAAAGCAGAGACAGTCATACATTCTTCTTCATTTTAATAATCAATATTTTTGCCCCAAGAATTCCAGCTTCAAATTATTCCTATAAATCAGCTATAAATGGCTCTTTCCACATGAAGTTGCCCTCCTGGAGTCACTGGAAAACATACACTCTTTTGACAAGATATACCGTATCACAATCATCATGTACTTGCTTTAAATGACAACTAGAGTTTTCAAAATTCTGAGAGGCATTTACCTTTTTAACTCTACTCATAAAAGTTTACTTTTACTTATTTGGTGCCAGTTCTAAAAATTAACAAAAACACCTCAAAACCAATGATACACTCTTGGTCTGCCTTGATCTACGTACTATTGGACAAAAACAGCAATAAGGAAAATAAGTCAGTGACGGAAGACCTTTGAGTTGAATTTCTAGAAATACTTATGGAATAATCACATGCCAAGTCAATGTAAGGTGTTGGAACATAAAGACGAAACATACACAGTCACTGACTTAGAAGGGCTCCTGAACACCCAAAACAAAACTGCCATGCTATTTTGGCATGAGCTAAGTGCTATGACAGCCTGCAAGGCTAGGAGTAAGCTTCACAAAGAAAGCGCAAGAGCTGGGCACTGAAGAATCATCAGGCTTTTGTGAAGTGATGGAGAAGAAAGGGCAAAGGGAATATGCAAAGGCCAGAAATCAGGAAAAGTGCAGGAAAGTAATTTTTTTTTTTTTTTAATTTTTTTTTCAACATTTTTTATTTATTTTTGGGACAGAGAGAGACAGAGCATGAACGGGGGAGGGGCAGAGAGAGAGAGGGAGACACAGAATCGGAAACAGGCTCCGGGCTCCGAGCCATCAGCCCAGAGCCTGACGCGGGGCTCGAACTCACGGACCGCGAGATCGTGACCTGGCTGAAGTCGGACGCTTAACCGACTGCGCCACCCAGGCGCCCCATGCAGGAAAGTAATTTTATAAAGTTGAAATTCTTCTTTTTCTTTCCCCCATACTAAAACTGTTTCTGTAACATGATTTTTGATCATTCAAATTTCTTAGGAAGTCAATCACTACATGTTAGAAGAAAAGGTTATAGGGGTGTCTGGTTGGCCCAGTCATTGGAGCCTGTGACTTTGATCTCAGGGTTGGAAGTCTGAGCCTGATGTTGGGTGTAGGGATTACTGTTTTGTTTTTTTTTTTTGAGAGAGAGAGAGAGAGAATGCAATATGGGGAGAGGGAGAGTAAAAGAGAGAGAGAGAGAGAGAGAGAGAGAGAGAGAGAGAGAATGAATTTAAGCAGGCTCCAGGCTCAGCATGGAGCCCGATGCAGGACTCAATCCCATGACCTTGGGATCACGACCTGAGCCAAAATAAGAGTCAGACACTCAATTGACTGAGCCACCCAGGTGCCCCAGAGATTACTTAAAAATAAAATCTTTAAAAAAAATTTTTTTTGAACGTTTATTTATTTTTAATCTTTATTTATTTTTGAAACAGAGAGACAGAGTGTCAGCAGGGAAGGAGCAGAGAGAGAGGGAGACACAGAATCCGAAGCAGGCTCCAGGCCCTGAGCTGTCAGCACAGAGCCCAACATGGGGTTCAAACTCATGAACTGTGAGATCATGACCTGAGCTGAAGTTGGACACGCAACCAACTGAGCCACCCAGGCTCCCCGAACGTTTATTTATTTTTAAGACAGAACACAAGGCGGGGGCGGGGGGGGGGGGGCGTGCGAGAGGAGGGGTAGAACACAGAGTGAGACACAGATTCCAAAGCAGGCTCCAGGCTGAGCTGTCAGCATGGAGTCCAATGCAGGGCTCGAACCCACGGAGTGATCATGACCTGAGCTGAAGCCAGATGCTCAACCACTGAGCCACCCAGGCACCCCTAAAAATAAAACCTTAAAAAAAAATTGCCCTTGAAGAACAGACTATATTTCAGGGATGTTAATGAAGATGGGAAATGTTATAAAAAAAAACAACAAACCAACAATCCGCCATGTAGTACACATGTCTAGCTTTGTTAAACATCTCAGCATTTTTACCTGCCTTCCAGATTTTTAGACTTTAGCTGTTGCTCTCCTTCATTTATTTGTTCTTCTAGCACCTTTATTCTGGCTTCTCTTTGCTCTGGAGTTTCTTGGCCAAAGAGCTTGGTAGTCATTCCCTTCAAGGAAAATGTTCTCACAGTCTAAAATGAAATAGAAACAGGTGAATGGATGAACAAAATGTGGCATATACATATAAAGAAATATTATTATTCAGCCTGAGAAAGGAAAGAAATTCCAACACATGCTACAACATGGATGAACCTGAGAACATCATGCTAAGTGGAAATAAGCAAGTCATGAAAGGACAAATACTACATGATTCTACTTAATGTAAGGTATCTAGAGTAGTCAAAGTCATAGAGACAGAAAGTAGAATGGTGACTCTCAGGGGCTGAGGAGAGAGGGAAACTGATAGTTGATGTTCAATGGTATAGAGTTTCAATTTTGCAAGATGAAGAGAGTTCTAGAGGTTGGTTACACAACAATGTGAATGTACTTACTACTACTGAACTGTATACCACTTAAAAATGGTTAAGATTATCCCTAGTATAATCTTTCAATAACCTATGCTTCCATAAAATTGCTTTTAATTTATATCAATGTAAATTCAATAGCTGTACTAATTTCTTCCACTGTTTTCTGAGTTTGAAATAAGAGTAAAAATTAAAATATTTTTTAAAAAGAAAAATAAACAAGGGGCGCCTGGGTGGCTCAGTCGGTTAAGCGTCCAACTTTGGCTCAGGTCATGATCTTGCAGTTTGTGAGTTCGAGCCCCATGTCGGGCTCTGTGCTGACAGCTTGGAGCCTGGAGCCTGCTTCGAATTCTGTGTCTCTGTCTCTCTCTGCCCCTCCCCCACTTGTGCTCTGTCTCTATCAAAAATAAATAAATGTAAAAAAAATTTTTTTTTAAAGAAAAATAAGCCACAGGTAAAAAAACAATGGTTAAGATGATAAATTTTGTTATGTATATTTAATCACAATTAAACATTTTTTTTAAAAAGGGAAACACAGGGGCACCTGCGTGGCTCAGTCGGTTAAGTGTCCAACTTTGGTTCAGATCATGATCTCACGGTTCGTGGGTTCGAGCCCCGCACTGGGCTCTGTGCCGACAGCCCAGAGCCTGGAGCTTGCTTCAGATTCTGTGTCTCCTTCTCTCTGCCCCTTCCCTGCTTGCTCGCTCTGTCTCTCTCTCTTAAAAATAAACATTTTTTTTAAATTAAAAAAAATTTTTTTTTTTTTAAGCTTTTTTTTTAATGTTTATTTGTTTTTGAAGGAGAGAGAGAGAGCATGAGCAGGGCAGGGGCAGAGAGAGAGGGAGACACAGAACCTGAAGCAGGTTCCAGGCTCTGAGATGTCCCCAGCGCAGAGCCCAACGTGGGGCTTGAACTCACAAGCCGTGAGATCATGACCTGAGCTGAAGTCAGACGCCCAACTGACTGAGCCACCCAGGTGTCCCTAAAAAAATTGTTAAAAAAATTTTAAAAAAAGAGAAACAAAACTTTTGCCATTTCCTCCTAGCTCAGTACAGAAGCACCAATAAGTCTTACAACCAGGGGGCTCCTAATGTGATTCCTAACACTGGAATAATATGGAATAGTCAAAAAGAAAAAAATTCTAACTGAACTTCTTAATCAAATGGAAAACTTCTATGTGAAGCATTAGGCAAGTTATTTCTTTAGATTAGAGGTCATTTTGTAAACATTTCTCTATGACATAAAAAATAGATAAAAAAATCCAACAGGTGACAAAGGAAATAGGCCAAACTAAAACAAAAAACATTAAAAATCTGCGTAATACACACTGAAACTTGGTTATCAATTAAATAGGATGCCTTCCCTTGGAGGGTAGCCTCAAGCATCAGTGCTTTAACATTTCCTTACTCTCTGGAGATTACTAAGGGAAACACTTTTCCCTTCACATGTAAGAGTAGAGAATCATGCTCCCTGAAAATGGTCTGGGAGTTTCCCCTCAGTTCTAAAAATAAATCAAGCCTAGGGGTGCCTGGGTGGCTCAGTGGGTTGAGCTTACGACTTTGGCTCAGGTCAGGATCTCGCAGTTCAGGATCTCGCAGTCCAGGAGTTCGAGCCCTGCATTGGGCTCTGTGCTGACAGCTCAGAGCCTGGAGCCTCTTCGGATTCTGTGTCTCCCTCTCTCTCTCTGCCCCTCCCCTGCTCATGCTCTGTCTCTCTCTCTCTCTCTCTCTCTCTCTCAAAAATAAACATTAAAAATAAATAAATAAATAAATAAGTAGAAAGAAAGAAAGAAAGAAAGAAAGAAAGAAAGAAAGAAAGAAAGAAATCAAGCCTAGTATATACATGTTTCATAGTCAAATGGTCTTTTACTACAACATATATCTGTGACTTTTCAGAGATAACAAAGTACTTGTTAAGTATGAAGTGACTGGTAAATGGTAGCACTGTCACTTTTATTATTTCCAGATTGTGTACTCTCACTACGACAGCTAATTTATTCCAATAAAATGGCTAGACAGTAGAAAGCCGATTATAAAAATGATCTAAGGTTCATAAAATAAGATACAGAATTTTCTTCACAACTATTCCCTATACCAGAAGCTCCTTCTTATGAGAGATGAACTGATTCAAACTAGGCAAACCTTTTCAAAATAAGCTAAAATTTCTATGATTTACTTTGTAAAAGTCATTATTTCAATCACAAAGAATAATGCTTTTTCACTTGGACTGAATATAAATGAGAAGACACTATACAGAGCAATGTTGGCAGAATTTCTTACACTGCTATATAATATGATGTTTTAATGGCTTATATCTTTTTATATCAAGATCACAAACCAAGGAGTTACAAAGTTGCCCATCAATTATTCCCCTATAAAAGCTACAGGCATCTTGGGTATTACAACTGCAGCTTATTCCTTGTAAGGCCTGCTGCACTAATACCAGAGACTGAAATGGAAACACACTCACCCCAGTTGCCAGTTCCTCACATTGCTGCTTTTTGGATGCTAAGTCCTGAGCAGCCATCTCCAAGTCATACTGCATAAGTTCATGTTTCCTGCATACAGCCCTAGGGATGAAAAAAAGTGCTGCCACTTAATTTTTATGGCTTCTCTTTTAACATATTAAAATTTTTCAGGGGCACCTGGGTGCTTCAGTCGGTTAAGCATCCATCTATTCATTTCAGCTCAGGTCATGACTTCACAGTTGTGGGATCGAGCACCCATGTAGGGCTCTGTGCTGGGTGTGGAACATGCTTAGGATTCTCTTTCTCTTTCTCTGTCCCTGTCCCCTGGTTGTGCATACACGTTGTTTTCTTTTTCAAGAAAAAAAATTTTTTTCTCCCCAGGGGTAGAGAGGAAATATTTACAATATGTACCTAGAATTTTCAAGTTTAAAATGCAATAGCCCAATATAAAATGAAATCTACCAGGGGTGCCTGAGTGGCTCAGTCAGTTAAGTCTAATCTTGATTTCAACTCAGGTCATGATCTCAAGGTTTGTGAGATTAGGATTCTCTCTCTCTCCCTCCCTCTGCCTCTCCCCTGTTGATGCTCTCTCTCTCAAAATAAATATTAAAAAAAATTAAATTTAGAACCTAAGCATAAAAAGTATACATAATAAAAGATGTTTTTTTTTAAGATGCTTGCAACATTTTTCTCAACAAACATACCATTATCACATACATTAATGAAATCTTTTGTGTAACACAGAAACTAATACTGGAATCTCACAAAGCAGCTGAGTATTCCTTCAAATTTTTCATCTTTATATAGAAATGTCTTAGTTTTTACTATCAAATAAGTGACCCATGCTTAGTGTAAAAAAAAAAAAACAAAACAAAACAAAGATTCTGGCACAGAAATGTACAAAATAAAAAAATTTTCAAGAACTCCTTCTCTTCCCAACTCCACTATCCAGACACAACCCATGTTAATATTAATAGATGGTGCATATTCTGCCAGACCTTAGGTAGGCACTTACAAATACACATATACACACGCCCCAAGTGATTCTACATATTATCTTACCTAACTATATACCATGGACATATCAATATACATTCATCTTTTCTATAGTTTTTAAGAACTGTACAGAATTCCACTCTGTTCAGCAACTTTCTTTTGCTTGGTAACATGCAAATACCTGGTGAAACTCCTGAGTACTCAAAGCTCTAGAAGGAGCAAGGTTAAAAATGTACAGATGTTTTGTATCAGCTACTAAACCGCTAAAGAAACACTGGTCCTCTATACTAACAGAATTCTTATATTGCTTTTAAAAATGACAGGAAAATAACCCAAAGTGGCTATAGCCAAAAGCCACCTATTTCAGGTAAATGGATTCATTTTTCTAAATTGGACAGAAAAAATATACTAATTTCTTCTCCTTTTTTTAATATTTATTTTTGACAAGAAAGCATGTGAACTGGGGAGGGGCAGAGAGAGACGGAGACAGGTTCTGAAACGGGCTCTGTGCTGAGAGCAGAGGGACTGATGTGGGACTTGAACTCATGAACTGTGAGATCATGACCTGAGTCAAAGTCAGATGTTTAACCACTTGAGCCACCCAGGCACCCCTATGCTAATTTCTTCTAAAATAGAACTATATACCAGAGAATTCTGTTTGGCTCTGCAAGAGATACCATAAAAACAGAAGACAAAGTCCTGATATTAAGAAGTTACACAATCTTACCAAGAAGATAAGCAGATGTGGGAAAAATTACAAAATTAAAAAGGCAACATATTGCCTAGTGACAGGGCTACCTACACACACTCAATTTGTATTTTGCATCCAATCTTCAAACTGAACAAATAGAAAGAACAACATACAAACAGTTCTGTGGCTGGAGACTGACTAGTTTTATCAATACCACGTTTCAAGAACAGGGCTGGTCTTAAATACCTCTACCCAGCACTCTGCAATACAGAGGAATACAAGGAGACCTCATTCAATACCTGGGGGATGAATTCATTTAAAAATCACCTTACTATCTTTGGGGTCCCTGGGTGGCTCAGTCAGTTAAGCGTCCGACTTCGGCTCAGGTCATGATCTTGCAGCTTGTGAGTTCAAGCCGTGCACCAGGCTCTGTGCTGACAAATCGGAGCCTAGAGCCTGCTTTGGATTGTGTCTCCCTCTCTCTCTGCCCCTCCCCCACTCATACTCTGTGTGTGTCTCTCTCTCAAAAATAAAATAATATTTAAAAAAATGTTTTTAAATAAATAAATAAAAATCACCTTACTATCTTTACTTTCTGGCAACATATGAAGTGAAGAGAGTGGTGACTAGCCACAGGGCTGCATCTGGAACATTTATTATACTTACCGCAGTGCTTCTGCATAAAACAGATACTCCTTTAGCTGATCTGCATAATGTTCTTCATCTTCTAAAATATCATCAATAGAAGATGCATACCTGTTTAAAAAACATTGCATACAAACTTTTATCATGATACAAAGTATTAATGATAGAAAGAAGTGTTGTTCAAAGTATGTATGGTCCAACAGACCATTTGCTACCTTCAGTAACAAAATAAGTACACAGAGTGAGAATAAGTATTGAGAAACGTTTGTAGCAATTAAAAAAAATTTTTTTTAAATGTTTATTTATTTTGGAGAGAAAGAGAGACAGAATGTGAGCAGGGGAGGGGCAGAGTGAGAGGGAGACACAGAATCTGAAACAGGCTCCAGGCTCTGAGCTGTTAGCACAGAGCCCGATGTGGGCTTGAACTCATGGACTATGAGATCATGACCTGAGCTGAAGTCAAAAGCTTAACTGACTGAACCACCCAGGCGCCCCTGTAGCAATTTTTAATTACCATGAAAATTTTATTGAATTTTACCAAAATGTTTTGATCAGCAATGGCTTGGAAATAAAAAACAAAACAAACAAAAAGGTCCTTCTTACAGGTAGCTTAAGAAGCACCATAAGACAGCTCCTGGGTGGCTCAGTTGGTTGAGCGCCTGTCTTGGTTTCAGCTCAGGTCATGATTTAACAATTCATGAGTGCAAGCCCCATGTCAGGCTCTGTGCTCTCAGCAGAGAGCCTACTTTAGATCCTGTCTCCCTTTCTCTGCCCCTCCCCCACCCACGAGCACATGCATTTGCTCTCTCAAAAATAAATAAATGTTAAAAATAAAAAATACACAAGAAGCACCATAAGACTATAATATCTTTTGTTCAAAGATATTTTATGAAAGGGCTACAAAATCTGCAGAAAAAATAAGAGTTTAGTATAATTGGTGAACAAATATTCCTGGCACCAACTACATACAGTAATGCCAAAAAGCTGCAAAAGGAAAACTAGAGTAAATAAAGATTACAAAAAATTTTAGAAGGTTTATTTTATACTAATTGTCAATAGCAATCTCTTTTTTTTAACATGTTTTATTTTATTTTTTTAATGTTTATTTATTTTTTGAGAGAGAGAGAGACAGAGAGAATGAGTGGGGGAGAGGCAGAGAGAGAGGGAGACACAGAATCTGAAGCAGGTTCCGGGCTCTGAGCTGTCAGCACACAGCCTGACGTGGGGCTCGAACTCAAAAGTGAGATCGTGACCTGAGCCGAAGTCAGATGCTTGACCGAATGAGCCACCCAGGTGCCCCAGCAACCTCTGCTTTGACCCATACAAGCCCCTTATTGCCATACCATTCTCATTCCTGGACAGGAGTCTTCCCTTATACAGAAATGTGACCTGACTGACCGCTCTTGACACTGCTTCTCCAAATACTACAAGCACAGATCTCAGCACCTCTAGGAGATCTTCCCAGACTACTTTAGTTTCCAGTCACCACTTCTGGTCTTTTATCAACAATTCAGAAATTAAATTTTATCAAAGTAATGTCTTGTGTGTTAGTTTTATTTCTCCAATCACATTATGAATTCCATAAGGATGTGGGTTATGTCATGTACTACTTCTGTATGGTATATAACTTTTCAAATTAACTCTGATTACCTAGCATGAGAATAGAAGAATAATATAATTTATGTCTCCAGGCCTGCTTCATGTAGGCAAGCAAACAAAATTTACTGAAGTTGTAAAAAATAAATAAACCTTCTGAAAAACTATGTGCTTATAGGGTTTCTAAAAGAGGCCAAGTACATATTCTGTAATTACAAATTTACATTTGTTAGACTATGGATGGAATTTCTTCCACATGACTGAAAAAAGTCTTGAGAATCATTATTAAGAACAAGAAAAACTGCCTTTAATTCATAAATCTATGATTCAGAAAGAATGTTAAGGAAACAAAAAACAGGGCTGGTGGCTTGAAGACAGGAAACATAGTATAAGGATAAATAGCACATCCTTGGGTACAAAAATTTAAATGGTAATGATTTTTAGATATCAGTACTGAAATTGTTTACTTAACACTTTAAATCACCTGAAGGGATAATCATAAATTCCTGAAAATACTGAAAATGCTAAATCAACACAATGCTGGAAGACTTTCTAAGGCTGAAAAGTAGCCAGTCAGCTTGAATATGGCCTGAAGAAATATTTAGAAAAAAATAAGTATTTTTTGTCTTTTTGTTACTGACTTGTAAGAGTTCTTTACATATTCTGGTTGGAAATGTTTACTCCCAGTCAGTAGCTAGCCTTTTCATTATTTTAATGGTGTGTGTGTAGTAAATAAACATAACATGAAATTTACCTTTTAATCATTTTAAGTGTCCAGTGGAGCGGCATTAAGTGCATTCACCTTTCTGTGCAGCTATCTCCACATCTCCAGACCATCTGTCTCCAAACCATCTGTCTCCAGAACTTTTTCATCTTCTCTAACACTAATTCCCCCATTTCTCCCTTCCCTAACATTATCTTTTTCTTAAGTTTATTTATCTTGAGAGAAAGGGAGAGAGAAGGAAAGAAAGAATCCCAAGCAGGCTCTGCACGGTCAGTGTGGAGACTGATGTGGGCCTTGAACCCATGAACCATGAGATCATGACTTGAGCCGAAACCTAGAGTTGGACGCTTAACTGACTGAGCCACCCAGGTGCCCCACAGTATCTTTTAATAAGCAAAATGTTTAATTTCGATAAAGAACAATTTACCATTAAAAATTTCTTTGAAATTCCTTGTCCTTCTAAGTAAAAAAAAAAAAAAAAAAAGAAAAGAAAAGAAAACAGAAAAAACTAAAAATTTGGTTCTTTTTCATGATTTTTTTTAAAGAAATTTTTGCTAACAGGGCGCCTGGGTGCCTCAGTCGGTTGAGCGTCCGACTTCGGCTCAGGTCATGATCTCGCAGTTCGTGAGTTTGAGCTCCGCATCGGGCCCTGTGCTGACAGCTCAGAGCCTGGAGCCTGCTTCAGATTCTGTGTCTCCCTTTCTCTCTGCCCCTTCCCTGCTCATGCTGTCTCTAAAAAATGAATAAACGTTAAATAAAAATAAAAAGAAATTTTTGCTAACTTGAAGTTTGCAACAATATTCTCATGTGCTTCTACTAAAAGTTGTAATTTTAGCTTTTATATTTATGTATATGACCCAAATTGCATTTGTTTTTATGTAAGGTGTGAAAGATGGCTCAAAGTTAATTTTTTTCCATGTACATATCCAGTTATTCCAGAACCATTTCTTGAAATGGACTATTTAAATCCCAGTCTATTTCTGGACTCTTCTCTGTTCCATTGATCTGTTTACCTTTATGCCAATACCTATCTTGTATTTACAGGATATAGCTTTACAGAAGTCTTGAAATCAGTTAATATATTCCAGGTTTGTTCTTTTTTCAAGACTGTTTTGGTTACTCTAGGTCCTTTAAATTTCTATATAAATTTTGGAATTAAGTAATACCAATTACTATTAAAAATTTATATCAGAATTTTGATTGGGACTGCAATCTGGGAAGAATGGAGATATTAACACTACTGACGCTTCCAATCCATGAACACAGTTTATCTCTCCATTTATTTAGGTCTTTAAATTTTTCTCTCAGCAGGGGCACCTGGGTGGCTCAGTCAGTTGAGCATCCAACTTCGGCTCAGGTCATGATCTCGCAATTCGTGAGTTTGAGCCCCACATCGGGCTCTGTGCTGACAGCTCAGAGCCTGGAGCCTGCTTCAGATTCTGTGTCTCCCTCTCTCTATGCTCCTCTCCTGCTCAGACCCTGTCTCTCTCTCAAGAATAAATAAAGAAAAAAATTTTTTTAATTTTTTTCTCAGCAGTGTTTATATATAAAGTTTTCAGTGTAGAGGTATTTCATTTAGTATTTTGTTTTGATGCAATTATAAAAAGCACTGTTTCTCCATTTTTATCTTCTAATTGTTGTTGCTAGTACATAAAAACATTTGTTTTTTATATATTGAGGTTGTATTCTGCATCCTTGTTAAATTTGGTTGTTAGTTCTATAATACTTTTAGTTGATTACGATTATCTATGTAAAAGATCCTGTTAACTACAAAAAGAGATCGTTTTACTTTTTCCTAAGATTTAAGCCTCGTATTTGATTTTCTTGTCTCTTCCTTGCTGGACTAGAGCCTCTAGTACAATGTTTACCAGGAGTGGTGAGAGCAGACAATCTTGCCTTATTCCTTGATGTTAGGAAAAAGCATCAATATTTCACTATTAAGTACAATACTAGCTGTAAGTTTTTAATACTTCACTATTAAGTACATTAGCTATAAGTTTTAAAACTGAAGAAACTCCTCTTATTCCCAGTTTGATGAGAATTTTTATTGTGAGTGGATGTTGAAATGCCTTTTCTACATGTATTGAAATAAACATACAAGTTTTCTTTATTCTACTAACATATGAATTGGACTGATTGATTTTTGAATGTTTTAAATTAATCTTGCATTTCTGAAATAAGCTTGTGTAAGTCAGATCTGTATACACAGCATATAACATAAAAGCCAGCAAACTTGATAAAAGCAGAACAGAAGAATCACTATCATTTCATCACTGAACTTCACTTTGGATTTTACCTTAAATGCTCTAGGTACTTACACATCCATATGGTGACCAGCACTCTGCAGTCCATCCCCCATTTCTTTTTCTATGGCACTCCACTCACTAGGGAGAAAAAGATAAAATCAAACACATCATGAATTAGATATGGAATATTATTAAATGGAATATTGTGTAAGGTTTTTTTTCTAGCTAGCTTTTAAACAATATAGTACCGTATTTGGA
This sequence comes from Panthera leo, assembly GCF_018350215.1. Lineage (NCBI taxonomy): Eukaryota > Metazoa > Chordata > Mammalia > Carnivora > Felidae > Panthera > Panthera leo. Next base: position 70,609,117 of record NC_056687.1, read on the forward strand.
TTTATTTTCTAATTCAAATACGCTGCCTTCCTCTTAAGTTTAACAACTAAATGCAAGTGAATACTTTAAAATGTTAGTTCAGAAATTGCTATCTGCTGCTGCAAAGTAAGTATCATACCAGCTTCTGCTTATAGACAACTTTCTCAGCTAGGGTGCCTTTTCACGTTAATTGTGGAGCTTTAAAAAACTACAGATGCTAGGGGCGCCTGGGTGGCTCAGTCGGTTAAGCATCCGACTTCGGCTCAGGTCATGATCTCACGGTCTGTGGGTTCGAGCCCCGCATCAGGCTCTGTGCTGACAGCTCAGAGCCTGGAGCCTGTTTCTGATTCTGTGTCTCCCTCTCTCTCTGCCCTCCCCCATTCATGCTCTGTCTCTCTCTGTCTCAAAAATAAATAAACATTTAAAAAAAAAATTAAAAAAAAAACAAACTACAGATGCTAGCCCTGCTCTTGATCTACTTAATCAGAATCTCTGGGGTAGAGGTGAGATATATATATACCTTTTAATTTTAATTTTTTTGAGAGACAGTGCATGTACAAGTGGAGGAGGGCGGAGAGGGAGAGAGGGAGAGAGAATCTCAAGCTGGGCTTGGAGCCTGATATGGGGCTCAAACTCACAACTGTGATCATGACCTGAACTGAAATCAGGACTCAGACTTGGGGCGCCTGGGTGGCTCAGTTGGTTAAACGTCCAACTTCAGCTCAGGTCATAACCTCATGTTTCGTGGGTTCAAGCCCCATGTCAGGCTCTGTGCTGATGCTGCAGAGCCTGGAGCCTGATTCACATTCTGTCTCCCTCCCTCTCTCTGTCCCTCCCCGGCTCACACTCTGTTTATCTTTCAAAAAATAAATAAGCATTAAAAAAAAAAAAAAAAAAAAAGACTCAACCAACTGAGCCACCCGGGTGCCCCGAGACAGGTATACTCTTTAAAGTTCCACGGAAGATTCTGATGAACACATCTAAGCTAACAAAAAAGGATGATTGTACCGAAATATTAAGTACACATTAAAACTTTAATAATATGCACTAAAGTTGCATGAGAAAGTCTACTAGAACCAAAGATCATTTTGTTGCCATTTTTTTAAGATTTTTATTTTTAAGTAATCTCTATACCCAACATGGGGCTCGACCCCGAAATCAAGAGTTGCGTGCTTTACTAACTGAGCCAGCCAGGTAGTTATATATATATATATTTATATTACAGTAAACTGAAAAAATAAGTCTGTAATCCCAAATACCAAGAGATGACCTAATTTGATATATTTCCTTCTAGTCTTTTTATTTACTCATTTTAATGTGGCTGAGATCATACGGTATATGCAATTTTGTATCATGCTTTTTTTCCTTCAGCATTTTCCCATATTATTAAAGCAATTTGTTTTAAGCACTGTCTCATTAGGCAACTCAATTTTTTACTTTTATTTTTTATTTTACTTTTTTTTTTTTTTTTTGCAACTCAATTTTTTAAACCATTGTCCTGGCCATTCAGGTTGTTTGCAATTTTCCTCCTAGGTAAAGAATGTATAAGCCTCTCCACTTTCACCATATCATAAAAGAAAAAAAAAAAATTTTTAACACTATTCTTTTGTTTTATACAGAATAAACCTGGCATTCTGTTGAAATACCAGACTATATGCTTATAGTATTAGAAGGAAGAAGACCTCACATGATTTTTAATATTGTCAAAGCAAAACAAACCTATAAATCAACTATGCAACACTATGGTTATGATTAAATACCAAAACAGCTATGGCTCCCTCTAATAATCTTCTCTCCTTAGATGTTTGTAACTACTCTCAAAGTAGTAATAGCAAGTTAACCCTTTTTAGTGTTTTGCTGTTTACCAAAAAAACAATTTTTAATATCTCTATATTATCTAAACTCTAAAGCCACATTTCTAATACCTCCAGGACAATTCTACTCTTATATACCTCTGTCACTTTAATTTCAGTATATCCAAAGCCCTGTTCTTCACATGAAAAAGGAAATCTAGGGGTTTGGGCAGAACTAGCCAAATGTGTAACATAGCAATCACAGTTAATGTAACTGTAGGTCATGCTAATAGAGTTAATGGGTAGTCCAGATCAACTGTCTATTGGATAGCCCAAAACACTTCATCTGCCTAATTTTTGAGCACCTTACTATGTGTTACCAATTCAAGGCTAACATAACCAAATTTAATTCCTTTGTTTACCAAACAACACTAAAAACTAGTTCCAGGAAGGTAGAGCTTATCCTTAATCAACTATATATGTATTCCTATTAAGTACTTTAGAATCTGATAAATACCTGGCTTTTTTTTTTTTTAATGTTTATTTATTTTGAGAGAGAGAGAGAGAGAGCAAGTGAGCACGTGAGGTGGGGAGGGGGCAGAAAGAGATGGAGAAAGAATCTTAACCTGCATCAGTGCAGAGCCTGATGTGGGGCTCAATCCCACAACACTGAGATCATGACTTGAGCTGAAATCAAGAGTCGGACACTTAACCAACTGAGCCACCCAGGTACCCCAAAATGTGGCATTTATTGTTTGTACGTAAAATGAAAAAATAAATCAATAAGTGAATTAATAAATATGAAGAGACAAACATGTACTGGATTCTGTGTATCAACCACTGCTACACACAAGACCTACACACAAGAACTCATTTTAATAGTTCTCCAGGTGATTTGTATGCACATTAAAATTTAAGAAGCACTATCTAAACAAAAGGTTCTAACCTGGGGCCCAAGGATATGCCTAGGATTGGAAATAGAAAATGTTAACCAGTTTGCTGGGGAGAAGAGGAAACCAAAAACATACAAGTAACTTTATAAAAGGGTAGTCGACTTAACATCAGCATTGTAAGAGAAAACTGAATCTTAAAGTACTTAATGGGTAGGTAATTGTCACATATGAACCAGATCAAAAAGGGTCTTGGATCTTTTGTAGCATCTGATAGAAGGAAAAGAAAGGAAAAGAAAATCACAAACATAAAGGTTTTGCATGTAATTTCAGAAGCTTCAGGCAACCTGAAGTCCATCTTCACCTCTTGGATTAAGAACGATGAAATACAGGAGGACCTAGCTGGCTCAGTCAGTACAGCATATGACTCTTGATGTCAGGGTTGTAAATTTGAGCCCCACAATTGGTGTAGAGATCACTTAAAAATAAAATCTTAAAAAAAAAAAAAAAAAAAAACAGAACTATGAACTTTAAAACCACTAAGGCCCTTCCTACTTCAGTATTTTACAATTTCAGTAAATGAAAGGAAGTAAAAGATTCCAAGAATGCCCAAGCATCAAAATTTAGGACAGGTATTAAATATACTATAACAAAATAAAGGTTTACAGATAAATCTCATCACCCAATCTGATGTTCATCAGGGACAGAGACAGAGAGAAAGTCACTAGCGCAAGCAGGTCTGTGGTTATAGGTTTTATGTTTATAGTTCTATGTAAGATTTCATTTAAATATAAAATTCCATGTCAAGAAAGGGTTTGGAAATCATTCTCTCCATTTAACCCTAATATTGAATAGATACTTAAAATCAGGTTCAGAGATCTAACATTGCTTACTCCAAGTCAGGTAGCTGTTCAGAGACAGAGCTGCGACTAGAATCAACTGCCCTTAGTGTGCTCTATTAATCCCAAACTATGGCACTTCTAATGAGGGAGTGTGGGGCACACTGAAGGCAAAGTGCAGGGTAACAGCAACCCCTACCCCCAGGTGGGACATGTAGGATATTCCTTGGACACTCCCAGCTACCCAAAAACAGGAAAGGACAAAACCCAAATGGTTAAACTGTAAGAGTCCGTCAGTTTACCAGAAAAAGGCAATCCCATCAAGCCTAAAGTCCAGGAACTCCCTACAGTCTTAAGGTTAATGCTTTGCTAGAGGGAAAAACCACCTTAGCTTGACAATAGCTAGGCCTCCAGTAAGGCTTTAGCATGTGAAAGTCTCTTTGGAAACTCCCTCTGGACTTTATCTCCCCGGACTCCATAAAAAACGGTCCCCCCTACAACCCCAGTGCAGGTCTTGCTGCCCATGGGTCCCGTTCCCATGGTTTAATAAAATCATCTTTTTTGCACCAAAGACGTCTTCAAGAATTCTTCCTTGGCCATCAGCTCTGGACCCCACAAACTCCACCATCACCCCAAAACTTCATCACTTCCTTTTTTGTTCTCTTAATCAAAAGAACTCTTTACTCCCACTATGCACATAACCAAAAAATAAAAATTACAGAATCATTAAACAAACGTAGATCTGTGTCTGTGAGCTCTGAGTACATGACAGGTTTTGTGTATCCATGACATAAATTTGAAAGAAATGTTGCTCCTGTATTTTCCTGGAATTCCTCGTAAGGAATCACATCAATTGAATCTGAAAGACATGTTTTTTTTCTTGGTCGATTCTATATGGATTCACAATCTATAAATTAAGATGAATATTTAAAAATTAACAGAATAAACCATTTCAGGCTATGAGCTCCTGAAAGCTTTCATTAGCTTCAAATGCACAGTTACTAGTACTGACAACTCTTTCTTTTTTTTTTTTTCTAGGTCTTTTGCAGAGTGAATCCCACCTATATATTCAGTCCAATTCTGGACAAGTGGATCTAAAGTTCCTAGCTCAGTCTGAAACTAGTGAAAATATAAGCTAGTTCTATAAGCACCCATGGGAATGGCCCTTTGGCCTACCCTACATTGGATCAAGTGCTGTAATGCAGGCGGAAACTGCAAAAAGCCCAGGAACTCAAGAAGAGCACAAAATAAACTCCTGACCTCCAAAAAAACTAAAAAAAAAAAAAAAAAGAAATGAACAGCAACATGTGACATGAACATATTACTAAATTCATCCTATTTCCTCTCTGTGCACCTCATTCCTGCTTATTTCTTCCTTATATTTACATATATATGTATGTAAGTCATGTAAGTGTATGTCTTGCCAGTTGCCTTCTTAACATGTACAGTCTTGGGGTGCCTGGGTGACTCAGTCAGTTAAGTGTCCAACTTTGGCTCAGGTCATTATCTCATGGTTCACGAATTCCAGCCCCACGGTGAGCTCTGTGCGGACAGCTGAGAGCCTGTTTCGGATTCTGTGTCTGTCCCTCTTTCTCTGCCTCCCCACTTGCACTCTCTCTCTCTCTCTCTCAAAAATAACACCTGTGTATCAATTAAGAAACCAATCAGCTCAAAAGAAAAAAAAAGGACAAAAGATATGAATAGATTATGAAATAGGAAAAAAAAGGGCTGTTAATCACAAGAAAAAATAATTTGACATCAGTTATAATTTTTAAAATGTAAATTATAACTGCAGTAAAGAAACCATTCCTCATCATCAGTGTGATACAGACAAAAGTTTGCTAACATACTGCTGAGTAATGGTGTAAGAAAACAGATATTAATACTTTGTTGGTGAGAAGTTAACAGCTTCTATACAGGGCAATTTGGCAGTATCTACCGCAACTACAAATGCAATTATCCTTAGAGCCAGTAACAACACTTGTAGAATTTTATCCTACAAACATATTCATACACATGTGAAATGACATGAACAAGAATATTTATTGTAGCAATGAGTAAAATAAGACTAGAAATCATTAAGAAGAAATTAAATAAATTGTGATCCTCCTCTTTAATAAAACTCAAAGCAGTTATTTACTGATAACAATCTCCAAGAGCAGTTCTTAAGTGAAAAAAGGTTAAACAAGTGAACATAGTGATGTATACAACATGCTCCCTTTTCATGTTTAAAAACAGAGGGAACATGCATGTGTTTGTATGTTAATGTATTATACTTATAGTATTACATTTTACTAGGGGGATACATAAGAAACCAATAAACTGGTATTAGCTATCTCAGAGGAGACCTGAATGGTTAGCAGACAAGGGAGACTTTTCACTGTATAAGCTTTTATCCCTGTTGAATTTTGTGCCATATGGAATGTATTACCTATTCAAAAATGTAAAATGAATGTTTTTTTTTTTTTTTTCCTTTAGAGAAAGAGAGAGAAAGACAGTGCCAGGGAGAGGGGCAGAGAGAGAGAGACAGAGAGACAGGGCTCGGATCCCATAACCCTGGGATCATGACTAAGCTGAAATCAAGAGTCAGATGCTCAACCGAATGAGCCACCCAGGCACCCCAAATGAATTATTTTTAAATTAATTCAATCAAAAGCACTTATAATGGAACATTAGCAAAGACATTTTCTTATAAAGAGCTTCGGATAATAATTTCTAAAATGTCAGAACCAAAATAATACACAGGAAAAAAAAATCACAAAAGGTTCAAAAATAACCAAAATATGTAATATACGGTATATAAGTAGATATTCTAATTTACACTAAAATTACCCAAGACTGAAAAATTCATCTTGCAACATCCTTCAGAAACTACAAAGTAACACCAAGAAAGAAAAAAAAGAGAAAGTCACTAATTATTTAAAATAGAATCTTCTTGGGCATTCTGCCAACAAGGTAAAGGGCAGTGGACTTCCTATTTTTTATCGAAAGATACTTTAAAACAAAAACTTTGAAAACTACTATAGGACATCTATTAAAAACAAAACTTAGATATTTGAAGGAGCTGAGAGGATAAACAAAACTCACAAGGCTTTAACCATACTAATCAACAAAAAAAAAGATCAAATAACATCAGAAATGAAGGAAGAGAAATAAAAACCAACACCACAGACATAAAAAGAATTATATGAGATATTATGAAAAATTTTATGCCAACAAACTGAACAACCTAGAAGAAATGGGTAAAATTAAATGGAATCAGGAAGAAATAGAAAATTTGAACAGACTTATTGCTCACAATGAAAATGAATCAGTAAAAAAACACTCCCAAGGAACAAAAGTCCAGGATCAGATGGCTGCACAGGTGAATTTTACCAAATATTTAAGCCTGGGTGGCTCAGTAGGTTAAGTGTCCGACTCTTGATTTCAGCTCAGGTCATGATCTCAAGGTTGTGAGATCGAGCTCCATGTCAGGCTCTGTACTGACAGTGGGCACCTACTTTTTCTCCCTCTCTCTCTCTACCCCTGCCCTGGCTCGCGCACATGCACATACTCTCTCTCCAAATAAACATTTTTTTAAAAAGAGAGTTAATACTTATTCTTCTCAAACTGTTCCAAAATAAAAAAGGAGGGATACAAAACCAGATACCAAAACCAGACAGGTACTACCAAAACAAAACAAAACAAAACAAAAATCCTGCAAAACTATAGGCCAATACATACCTCTGATGAATATAAGTGCAAAAACCTCCAACAAAATATTAGCAAACCAAATCCAACAATACATTAAAAGGATCTTTCATCACAGTCAAGTGGAGTTTATTCTAGGGATGCAAGGGTGGTTCAATATTCACAAATCCATCAACATGATAAATCACATTAACAACGGAAAGAATAAAAACCGTATGATCATCTCCATAAATGCAGAAGAAGCATTTGACAAAGTACAACATCCATTCATGATAAAAACCCTCAAGAAAGTGGGTGTAGAGGGAACATACCTCAACATAATAAAGGCCACATACGAAAAAATGCACAGCTAACATCATACTCTATGGTGAAAAACAGAGCTTTTCTTCTAAGATCAGTAACAGAAGAGAGAGGTCAACTCTCAGCACTGTTAGAGTACTGGAAGTCCTAGCCACCACAAGCAGACAAGAAAAAGAAATAAAAGCCATCCAAATTGGTAAGGAAGAAGTAAACTTTCACTATTTACAAATGATACTATATATATATAGTAAACCCTAAAGACTCCACCATAAAACTACTAGAACTAATAAATGAATTCAGTAAAGTCACAGGACACAAAATTAATATACAGAAAACTATTGTATTTCTATAAGCTAATAACGTAGCAGAAAGAAAAATTAAGAAAACAATTCCATTTGCAACTGCACCAAAAATAATAAAATATCTAGGAATAAACTTAATCAATGAGGTGAAAGAGCTGTCATCTCTGAAAACTAAAACATGAATGAAAGAAATTGAAGATGACACAAATAAAAAGATATTCCATGTTCATGAATTGAAAGAATCAATATTAAAATGTTCCACAATACCCAAAGCAATCTAGATTTAACACAATCCCTATAAAAATACCAAAGAGCAGTTTTCACAGAACTAGAACAAAAAATCCTAAAATCTGTATGGAACCATAGAAGACCCTGAATAGTCAAAGCAATCTTGAGAAACAAGAACAAAGCTGGAGGTATCACAATCCCAGATTTCAAGATACACTACAAACCTGTAGTAATCAAAACAGTATGGTACTGGCACAAAAACACAGAGATCAATGGAACAGAATACAGAGACCAAAAATAAACATACACTTATACGGTCAATTACTCTACAACAAAGGAAACAAGAATACACAATGGAAAAAAAGAGTCTCTTCAACAAATAGTGTTGGGACAGCTACATGCAAAAGAATGAAATTGGACTACTTTTATTCACCATCTACAAAAATAAACTCAAAATGGACTAAAGACGTAAATATGAGACCTAAAATCATAAAACTCCTAGAAGAAAACATAGGTAGTAACCTCTTTGACATCAGCCAAAGAAACATTTTTCTAGATCTGTCTCCTCAGGTAAGAGCAACAAAAGCTAAAATAAACTATTGGGACTACACCAAAATAAAAAGCTTTTGCCCAGTGAAGGACTAGTGAAGGACTCAATCAACAAAATGAAAACACAACCTACTGAATGAGAGAAGATATCTGCAAATGATATATCCAATAAGGGGTTAATATTCATACTATATAAAGAACTTATACAATCCAACAGCAAAAAACCACAAATAATCCAATTAAAAGTAGGAAGAGGACCTGAATAGACATTTTTTCCAAGGAAGACATACCGATAGACAACAGACAAATGAAAAGATGCTCTAATATCACTCTAATCATCGGGGACATGCAAATCAAAACCACAATGAGGTATCCCCTCATGTCTGTCAGAATGGCAAGAAGTAACAAGGGTTGGTGAAGATGTGGAGAAAAAGGAATCCTCCTGCACTGTTGGGTTGCAAATTGGTACAACCACTATGGAGGTTCCTAAAAAAATTAAAAATAGTATTACCATGGGGCACCTGCGTGGCTCAGTAGGTTAAGCATCTGACTCTTGCTTTCAGCTCAGGTCATGATCACACAGTTCGTGAATTTGAGCCCCACGATGGGCTCTGCAATGAGAGCACAGAGCCTGCTTGGGATTCTCTGTCTTGCTCTCACTCTGCCCCTGCCCCTGCCCTGCTCGCATGCTCTTCCTCAAAATAAATTAATTAACTTAAAAAAATAGTATTGGGGCGCCTGGGTGGCTCGTCGGTTAAGCGTCCGACTTCAGCTCAGGTCATGATCTCACGCTCCGTGAGTTCGAGCCCCGCATCAGGCTCTGTGCTGACAGCTCAGAGCCTGGAGCCTGTTTCAGATTCTGTGTCTCCCTCTCTCTGTGCTCCTCCCCTGTTCATGCTCTGTCTCTCTCTGTCTCAAAAATAAATAAACGTTAAAAAAAAAAAAAAAAATTTAAAAAAATAGTATTACCATATGACCCAGTAATTCCACTACTAGGTATTTACTCAAAGAAAACAAAAACACTAATTAAAAAAGATATATGCACCCCTATGTATACTGCAGCATTATTAATAGCCAAGATATGAAAGCAACCCAGTGCCTATCCATAGAGAAATGGATAAAGATGTGAAATAGATACATATATAAATATACATAAATGTTTATAAATAAGTATATAAATATCTATCTCATATCGTCTCTATCCATTGTGTGTGTGTGTGTGTGTGTGTGAGTATATGTGTATATAGAGAGAGAATATAATGCCAAGTGAAGTCAGACTGAGGAAAATAAATACCCTATGACTTCACTTGTATGTGGAATTTAAGAAATAAAACAAAGAGAAAAAAAGACAAACAAAAAACCCCCAAACTGTTAAATACAGAGAACAAACTGGTAGTTGCCAAAGGCAGGGGGGTGGGGAGAATATGGGTGAAATAGGTGAAGAGGGTTAAGAGGTACACTTATCTTGATGAGCACTGAGAAATGTATAGGATTGTTGAATCATTATATTGTACACCTGAAACTAATATAACACTGTATATTAATTATACTTGAATAAAAAATTAAGTAATTAATTATGCCATAACATACAAAATAAATAAAAACTTAACATCTACATTTCAGACCCATAAATTTTCAAGAATTATAGTTGTCAGGCAAAAAGCTAAACAGAGCTAATCATTTATTTTAAAAGGTCACATAATGCTTACCTGAAAACTCGCCCATAATTCCCATGCACTTTATATACACCATAGAGTCGATCTGCCACTCTCTGGAATAAATTTTTAAAAGAGATTACTATTAGGTCAAGGTTATATACAGACTATTCTTTAAAAAGATGTCATCTTCATTTAAAAAAAAAAAAAAAGCTTAGTACAATAAACTTGAAAAATGTGAAAAATAAAAAAATTTCCCAAAGGCTCATCATGAGGTTGGGGAGGAACTAGTGCTATCATCATATTTATGTAACTGCTTTCATATATATATATATATATATATATATATATATATATATAAAGAATGTATAAAGATATATGTTTTAATTATTGCTTTAAAATTTCTTATGTTAAAAGTGGTAAGGGGCGTCTGGGTGGCTCAGTTGGTTAAGGGTCAGACTCTTATTTTTGGCTCAGGTCATGATCTTACAATTCATGAATTCAAGCCACACCTTGGGCTCTGCACTGCTTGGGATTCTCTCACCCTCTCTCTCTGCCCTTCTCATGCACTCTTGCTCTGTCTCAAAATAAATAAACTTAAAAAAAAAAAGGGACAATATTTTTATCCAGCAGGTCAATATTACATTTAATAAATATGACTTTAAATAGCTGCATAAAATTCCACCTAGCAGTGTATACAATATATAACCACTCCTTGTTGGATATTTAGTTATCCCTGATTTTTTCAGTATTATACATAATTTTGTAATAAGCACCTCTGAGAGTAAAGCTTTTCCCAAATTTCAGATTGTTTCCTTATGAAAAAGTCCTCAAAGTGGAATTTACCAGGGTAAAAATATAAACATTTTCAATTTTATTGATAGTTTTATACATAAGTGCCGAACACATACAATATACTTCTATGCTACTTTATCACTATAATGCTTTCTAACCAACACATTAGATGTTTTAATAATAGAATTATAATTTAGATCTAATTATAATTAGATAAATTTTACAAAAGACAAAACATCACATATGATACTTAATGCTTTACTCTCCTGCAAACTATTGTGGACATGAACTAAAGACCAAAAGTAATCCCACATAAAACCCTAAACCCTAAAAAAAAAAAAATTCTTAGTATACAAAAAAATATTCTTGGTTACACAGTTTCTAAATGTAAACACTGAGGATAAATTACCTAATTTGTTACTCAAACATCTGAGGAATTAGGCATTAACCATACAACAAATCCTAACTCTTTCAATACCTCAGCTTAAAGTGAATGAACCAGTATTATAAATACACGGAGCAGATGTAAGAAGAACATAAACTGTTTTCCATCTCTTCTTGGCTTGCTCTAAAGGAACATGTACACACCAGACTAGAGAGCAATACACTACAGGACTGCAGCTTGTTTCTGTAGTCGTATTAGAACATTCAGGTTACCATTGTATACGGATGCTTTCATAGCAGAACTGAATAGATTTGACATGGATCGTATGGCCCAAAAAGCTGAAAATATTTACTGTCTAGCCTTCTAGTCTGCCCACCTCTGCACCCGACTCAAGACAAAGCTTGTAGTCTTCATTCTGCTTGAAACATTCTAGAGTCATCCCCAGACCTCTCAACTACTTTCTCTAGGATGCTATTTCCCAATTATTTCTGAGCCCTATAGAGTGTCAAAGGTCATTTACTTAAAAAAAATTTTTTTAAATATTTATTCATTTTTGAGAAACAGAGAGAGACAGAGCATGAGTGGGGAGGGGCAGAGAGAGAGGGAGATTCAGAATCCAAAGCAGGCTCCAGGCTCTGAGCTGCCAGCACAGAGCCTGACTGGAGCTCAAACTAGTGACCTGAGCCAAAGTCAGACACTTAACCGACTGAGCCACCTGGGCGCCCCACTTGTTTACTTTTTTAAAGTGATTCCATCATCAAGTAAATTTGGGAAACACTGAGGTAATAAAATTTAACCAGTAACAGTTTTCCTTCCTATAGAACTTTTTAGCGCTTTAATGCCATATATTAATCATAACTATTCAAGAAAGAGATGGTTTGCACTAGAAAAAATACAGGACTGGCATTTCAGAGAATATAAAATGGAAAATGCCATTCTAGGACACTAACTTTTCTAGATTCTTGTACTTAAAAAAATTTTTTTTTCAATATATGAAATTTATTGTCAAATTGGTTTCCATACAACACCCAGTGCTCATCCCAAAAGGTGCCCTCCTCAATACCCATCACCCACCCTCCCCTCCCTCCCACCCCCCATCAACCCTCAGTTTGTTCTCAGTTTTTAAGAGTCTCTTATGCTTTGGCTCTCTCCCACTCTATCAAAAAAAATTTTAATGTTTGTTTATTTTTGAGACAGAGTACGAGTGGGGGAGGGGCAGAGAGCGAGGGAAACACAGAATCTGAAGCAGGCTCAAAGCTCTGAGCTGTCAGCACAGAGCCCGACGTGGGGCTCCAAATGCATGAACTGCGAGATTGTGACCTGAGCCAAAGTCGGACTTCAACCAACTGAGCCACCCGGGGGGGGGGGGGGGGGGGGGGGGGTTCTTTAAAGATCAAACCTCTTCTTGAAAGCTGAGTGTTTTATCATAAGATATTAAGTATGGAAGAGAGGGAGAGAGCTTATTAAGCAACCATGTAAAAACAAAAACTGCAAGAAACTTAAGTACAAATGCAGATCCAAAATAAATGTTCAAAGATAAAGTTTGTGAATCCCAATTACTTAAAAGTTTATTTCTTTAAAGTATATCACTCTTGGCAGCTGGTATAAAAGGAGCTTCTACCAGAGTAATTAGAACTCTGGAAAATATTTTGGTCCACAGAGTATGCCCAAAAGAGGCAAGAGTCTTCCTATATTAAAAAAGATGAGCAACCACATGAGGAATTACCTACCCATGAACTAGGCAATACACTTAGCAGTTGTTATGGGACCAACACTGTTTCTGATATCAACTATTCATGGAAACAAATGGATCTAGCTAACTAAAACATGAAATGACTTATCTAGATCATTAGGCAGTGGGAAAGAAGAACCAAAGAAAAACTATTAATCAAAAATTATCATTTCTAGAGAAAAGGAAAAAACAAAAATGACACAGAAATAAAACAGGAATAATTAAAACCTAAAACCATATTAATTCATTGGTCATTGGTAATCAAGAATTTTGGTGCCGGGAAAAGGGGTTGAACCCAATGACTTAGTCCAGACTGCTATTTGATTTCATTTCTGTTGACAAGTCTTTCTTTCTGAAAACTGACCATCTGACAACTGACATGAAAAGAGTGACAACTAGCATATTCAGTGACAACAGAAGAAATGTAACAAACTCATCCAATCATTCTACCCAGCTTGGAATCATTTGGAACTGTAAGAATGCCCTACTCTATCCTCACTCAAGTAGTAGCTGATTAAATGTGAAAAAGGACACTTTTGGGACATTCTATTAGATGATCTTATTTTGAAAATCTAGACATGCCTAGCTTTTCTTTTCTTTCCTTCTTTTTAACTATCTCCTAAGGATTCAAGATTATGAGATTTAAAACTCTGGATACTTACTGCCACAACAGTTCCCAAAGAGCTGCATGTAATATTTTATACTGCCACCATCACTAAATAGTTCACAAATACTAGATATTACCATCTTTATGACTACAAATCAAATGTTGAGTAGTATCTTAATAACTATAATTTGCATTTTTACAATATTAGCAAACTTAAACATTCTTCCCTCCCTTTTAAATTTGAATTTTCCCTAAAGAGGCAGCAGATATTGTAATAGGAAATATGAGATTTGCAGTCAAACAAATGGGAGTTCAAATTCCAGCACCTTCTCACTTTAGGGTTTAACTTTGAGGATTTATTAAACCATGCAAGCCTTGGTATCATATCTTTCTTTTGCAAATGTGGAAATGACTTTTATCACATGACTTTGTGAGGATCAAATGACATTTGTTAGGGTCCTGGCTATAAGCAGGATGACTCAATGAAAATCTGTTCTCTTCTCAATCTTGAATTCATGTCCTCTGTCAATAAACTGTTTGTAGGCAGTTAAGAGCATGAGCTCTAGAGTCAGACAGACAAAATAGGAAATTCAGTATTATCTTTTTGTTGTTGTTTACAAAACACATTATTTCATCTGAATCTCATAATTCTATGAATAAGGCACCTTCATATAACAAATATTTATTCAGTACCTACTATGTGCCAGGCATATATTCCCATTTTCTAGCAAAGAAACTAACCCTGAAAGGTTACTGAATTTGTCGGGAGGACCCAGTAAATGGCAGAGACAGGTCCAAAGCCAGCTCTTCTTGGTTCAAGGCCACCCACCCTTTCCTGTTGTTCTGTTTTGATGTCTTAAATATTTAAGTTTTTAACCGATCTATAACTTATTTTTTGTCTTTTCTACTTTGAAAAGAATTCTCCTTGACAGAAAAGACAATCAAATAATTCTATTTTTTTTTTTTAACGTTTATTTATTTTTGAGACAGAGAGAAACAGAGCATGAATGGGGGAGGGTCAGAGAGAGGGAGACACAGAATCTGAAACAGGCTCCGGGCTCTGAGCTGTCAGCACAGAACCCGACACGGGGCTCGAACTCACGGACCGCAAGAGCATGACCTGAGCTGAAGTCAGCCGCTTAACCGACTGAGCCACCCAGGCACCCCTCAAATAATGCTATTTTCATCTGTTAAGAATTCATCATCTGTCTCAAAAAAATAAATAAAAAATAAATTTAAAAAACCCAATTCATCATCTGTCTCAAGAAGCATCTAAGCCTTCTTGACACTCTGTTACAAAAGGCCCTCCCTGTGGTGCTTTTTGTGTTGTTTGTAGGCTTCTCTCTGCGTTAGGACTTTAACCTTTCATTTTTACTTTTCTGTTACTGTCCATGACTAAATAGCCTTTCTCCCCATTTTAGAACAATAGAAATTTTAGCCAATCAGGGGCACCTGGATGGCTCAATTGGTTAAGCATCCAACTTTGGCTCAGGTCATGATCTCACAATTCATGGGTTCGAGCCCCATGTCGGGGTCTGTACAGAGCACCGAGCCTGCTTTGGATTCTGTGTCTCCCTCTCTCTCTCTCCGCCCCTCCCATGCTTGCGCTCTCTCTCTCTCTCTCTCTCAAAATTAAATAAACATTCAAAAAAGTTTTTTAAAAAGGAAGAAATTTGGGGCGCCTGGGTGGCGCAGTCGGTTAAGCATCCGACTTCAGCCAGGTCACGATCTCACGGTCCGCGAGTTCGAGCCCCGCGTCGGGCTCTGGGCTGATGGCTCAGAGCCTGGAGCTTGCTTCTGATTCTGTGTCTCCCTCTCTCTCTGCCCCTCCCCCATTCATGCTGTGTCTCTCTCTGTCTCAAAAATAAATAAACGTTAAAAAAAAAAAAAAAAAAAAAAAAAAAAAAAAAAAAAGGAAGAAATTTTAGCCAATCAGAAAGCATCCTGTATCGTTCACTGGCATTTCTCTCATTTACTCAGTCAGAATTTCAATTTGACTTATAGATCAAGTGCTGCTTTTCTTTCAATAGCTCAAGCTATCTTTAATGTCAATAAAGTTTCTAAAGTTTTCATCAAGTTTAGAATAGGGGCACCTGGCTGGTTCAGTTGGTAGAGCATGTGACTCTTGATCTCAGGGTTGTGAGTTCGAGCCCCATGTTGGATGTAGAGATTACTTAAAAATAAAATCTCAAACAAACAAATAAAAAAAGTTTAGGATAAATACCTATACCCAGAATTCTCTTACTTATGTATTACAAACTCTTTGATGACAAAGCTGTTTTCTTTAAAGATTCTTTTCACATATAAATTATTAACCAGTTCTCCCAGGCTGGTTATAATTAAATTCAAGAATCAATTTATCTTAACTATAGAGAACAAACTGATGGTTACCAGAAGGGAGGTGAATGGGGGGGATGGGTAAAATAGGTGATGGGATTAAGGAGTGTACTTGTCGTGATGAGCACTGGGTGACATACAGAATTGCTGAATCACTATACTGTACACCTGAAACTAATATAACACTACAAGTTAACTACACTGGAATTTAAAATAAAATAAAAGTGGCTCCGGTCATGATCTCACAGTTTGGGAGTTCGAGCCCCGTGTCGGGCTCTGTGCTGACAGTTCAGAGCCTGGAGCCTGCTTCAGATTTTGTGTTTGCCTCTCCCCTGCTGGCATTCTGTCTCTCTCTCAAAAAATAAATAAATAAATAAATAAATAAATAAATAAATAAATAAATAAACGGACAAACAAACCTTAAATTTTTAAAAATAAAATAAGCAATTTATGTTTTTTTCAGATATTTTTAAACATAAAAATGTCAGCATATACATTCGTTTGTTCATTCATTCAATGACTAGATAATGAATGTCTACTATGAGTTGGGCATTGTTCCAGGGATTTAGCAGTGAGAAAACAAAGCTGCTCTTGTGGAGCTCACATACACTAGTAGGGGAGATAATTAACAGATTAATCCAGAATACAATGTCAGATAGTGTTGCTATAAATAAAAATGACAGAATATGACAGAGAAATGACAGAATATGAAAAATGACAGAAAATGATAGAAAACTGCATCTTATTTCATGCAAGATTCCCAAGATAGATTTCTCTGAGGAGGCATCTAAGGGAAGAAATGAATGGCAAAAGAGAACAAGCCAAGAGAGGTTCTTGAAGGTGGGGCATGTGGGAAAAGTGATACAAGCATGGGAAGAGCAAATAAAAGTCCTAGGGCAGAAACAAGTTTGGTATGGTTAAATTTTCCCATAATCTTTAAAGGTTATTAAATATTAACCACTTTTAAAAATATACTTTCAGCAGAAAGTCAGACATAATCACTATTGTTTCATGCCTTATGACAATTTTCTCGTTTTATGAAAGCAATCACATAAACCTCTCTTCAGGACACAATCTGACAACGACAGTCCTGCCTCCCTCCTTAAGGTCTCACTTAAATGCACTCCCTATGCTTCATGGATTTTCTGAGTGTTTACCTGTTACACTCTGTTCAGTTCACCACTCATCTCTGAGATTTCTAATAAATCTGATTCAGGCTGGTTTTTCTGCTTTGTCCTTTAGTTTCTTCTGGGTCTGAACACTGTTTGAGAGCTTCTCAATACTTGGGGTTAGCCATGTGACTGTGTAATAGTGTACCTCTGCCTACTCCAACTCTCAGAACTGCTGACCCTGCTGTTAAACAAAGCTTTCTACAGTGCCCTCCGCCCTTCCTTTTGGTTGAAGGCCTTTAAAAAGATACAGCGTTAACAATCCCTATCAAAGTAACACCACCATTCTTCACAGAGCTAGAACAAACAATCCTAAAATTTGTATGAAACCAGAAAAGACCCCAAATAGCCCAAGCAATCCTGAAAAAGAAAACCAAAGCTGGAGGCATCACAATCCCAGACTTCAAGCTATATTACAAAGCTGTAATCATCAAGACAGTATGGTACTGGCACAAGAACAGACACTCAGATCAATGGAACAGAACAGAGAACCCAGAAATGGACCCACAAACATATGGCCAACTAATCTTTGACAAAGCAGGAAAAAATATCCAATGGAACGACAGTCTCTTCAGCAAACGGTAATTGGGAAAACTGGACAGTGACATGCAGAAAAATGAACCTGGATCACTTTCTTACCCCATACACAAAAATAAACTCAAAATGGATGAAAGACCTAAATGTAAGACAGGAAGCCATCAAAATCCTCAAGAAGAAAGCAGGCAGAAACCTCTATGACCTCGGCAGCAACAACTTCTTACTTGACATGTCTCCGGAGGCAAGGGAAACAAAAGCAAAAATGAACTACTGGGACCTCATCAAAATAAAAAGCTTCTGCACAGCAAAGGAAACAATCAAACTAAAAGGCAACCAATGGAATGAGAGAAGATTTTTGCAAATGATATAGCAGATAAAGGGTTAGTATCCAAAATCTATAAAGAACATATCAAACTCAACACCCAAAAAAGCAAATAATCCAGTGAAGAAATGGGCAAAAGACATGAATAGACACTTCTCCAAAGAAGACATCCAGGTGGCAAACTGACACATGAAAGATGCTCAACATCACTCATCATCAGGGAAAATACATATCAAAACCACAATGAGATATCACCTCACACCTGTCAGAATGGCTAGCATTAACAACTCAGGCAACAACTGATATTGGCGAGGATGTGGAGAAAGAGGATCTCTTTTGCACTGCTGGTGGGAATGTAAACTGGTGCAGCCACTCTGGAACACAGTATGGAGGTTCCTCAAAAAATTAAAAATAAAACTACCTTATGACCCAGCAATTGCACTACTAGGTATTTATCCAAAGGATACAGGTGTGCTATTTCGAAGAGGCAAAGCACTCTAATGTTTATAGCTGCACTAATGACAATAGCCAAAGTATGGAAAGAGCCCAAATGTCCATCGACGGTTGAATAAAGATGATGTGGTGTATATATATATATACACAATGCAATATCACTCAGCAATCAAAAGGAATGAAATCTTGCCTTTTGCAACAACGTGGATGGAACTAGGGTGTATTATGCTAAACGAAATTAGTCAGAGAAAGACAAATATCATTTTGACTTCATTCATATGTGGAATCTAATACACAAAACAGATGAACATAAGGGAAGGGAAGTAAAAATAATATAAAAACAGGGAAGGGGATAAACCATAAGAGACTCTTAAATACAGAGAACAAACTGAGGGTTGCTGGAGGCATTTTGGGTGGGGGGATGCGCTAACTGGGCAAGGGGCATTAAAGAGGACACTTGGGATGAGCACTGGGTTTTATATGTAGGTGATGAATCACTGGATTCTACTCCTGAAATCATCACTGCACTGTATGTTAACTAACCTGATGTAAATTTTTAAAAATTTAATAAATTTTAAATAAACAAATAAATAAAATTTTAAAGATATAAAGAAATAAAAAGATACAGCTTCCATAATCAGCCAGACCTCTAATTTAAATAGATTCTCAGGGTGCCTGGGTGGTTCAGTTGGTTAAGCGTCCAACTTTGGCTCAGGTCATGATCTCATGGTTCGTGAGTTCGAGCCCCACATCAGACTCTGTGTTGACAGCTTGGAGCCAGCAGCCTGGTTTGGATGCTGTGTCTCCCTCTCTGTCAACCCTTCCCCTGCTCATGCTGTCTTGAAAATAAACAAACACTAAAAAAATTTTTTTTCTCATTTTTTCTAAAAAATAAATAGATTCTCGAAGGTTTCTAACATAAAAGTCAAAGCTGTATGAATTATTCTTCCAGTCTTCTGGGGTGTCTAGACACATGTCCTCTTCCCCAACCTTTCAACAAGAAGCAGTGTCTAGTTACCTTATAAACCCAGTTTCCCAGTACCCAGTTCTTGACGCTAGCCTACTAATTCTCACATGGACCTTTTATTAGAAAGTATGTTATAATTTATTTAAGAGGTCTAATGGTACTCTGAATGGTTAAACAGGAAATTGGGCCAATATAAAGACTTCAGGAAGGATTTTCTTCCCCTTATTTTAATACTTTTTACTATGGTAATCTTCAGAGAACAGTAGAATATATTTCCATTTCGCAACACCTACCTTCAACAATTATTATATGGCTAATCTAGTTTCATTTAAACTGCCCCCACTTTCCACTCTTCACCACTCATTAAAACAAATCCCAGATAATATATTCCACGAGGATTCCAATCAGCATAAATGTGATCCTAGACCTGGTAACCCAGGGTCTTTCAAAGTTTTTAGCAAGTTCTAAGGGTTCCATGTCTACCACAGCCAAACCACAGGGCTAAGTACAGTGATTATGCCTCAATTTTTAGTTTGTCATGGCAAACCATTACCCCAAATAAGTTTATTTGGGACAATTTAAGAGTACAGACACAAGATGGCCTAACATATATAAACTTTTTCACAGACCTTTAAAACAACCTTGAAAGTATAAAGATATTATTACATGTAGATCTAAACTCCCACACTTATTTAATTATATTCCAACACTGAAATGGTAGGCCTCTTCACAAGAAGTCAAAACAACCATATACAAACTACAGAGAAACAACAGTTAAAATGCTTCAAGCTGTCTGTACCAGAGAACATTTCATGTATCTTTTTAAATGCAGTTTGGATAATGAACACGCCAAATTTAAATGCAAGAATCAGCTATTTATCATGAATACCATCCATTACTTAAAAACGTGATTAGGTGAGAAGCACATCCTTATAAATGTGCATCAAAAAGCTCCTGGGGACCACTTACAGCTCTGACTCGAAGAAGATGTGAGATGACAGACTGTAGTTCATCACTGTAGTGTTTTAGTTCAGTAAATCTCCTGAAACAGGAAACAAGGGAAACATCATTTTTTTTCTCATGGAAACAAGTCAAAAACTGAAAGACAAAAACAGCAGTTCTTGAGAATAATGAAACTGATTCTATTTAACCATATGCTGGCCTTATGCACACACCAATACAAATTCAAAAAATTCTAAAATAAAGCAACCATATTTTCTTTTGGTATTACTAAAGACAAGAAAAATACTTCATAATTTATACTGTGGAACTGAGATAAAGATAAAAGTTATATGAAAAGTTACTTGAAAACAAAAAACAGGACAAAAACTTATGGTGCTAAAAAATGTTCTGATGCAACCATAAACTCATGGTCTCTAACCTCAATCTTCATGCTGATCAATAATCTTTGTTTCCCTAATCTAGTAACTACAGTTCTGCAAAAAGACCTGAAATTTCTGATACCACCACCTATCACTCTCCAACCAGGCTTCACAAATTAAACACAAGCCATTAGTAGGAACCACCTCCACCTCTATCTCCTGCCAGTAAACATATCTACATCTATTATTTCTTCCTTCCCTCTAAGATCCTTCTTCCCATCAATACTCTAGACTCTATCCCAGCTACACCCCATATTCCTATTTTCTAAATTCCTCTCTCTGCAAGCTCCTTCTCATTAGCATATCAATTAACTCTCCTATATTAAAACACATACATATATTCCCTTGACAACACATCCAACTGTTAACACTCTCATCCCCAGCCATTTCACAGGCACACTTTAACAAGGTACTCTCTCTAGCAACAGTCACTTTCCATGCACCGTGCGGCCCACTGCAATCTAGTTTTGCCTCCAACACCAGCAGAGAAATACTCCTGACAAACTCACTAACTATTCTCATGTTGCTTAAAACCCAACAACAGACTTTAGTCCTCATCTTTCTTGATCCTTTCAGCAAGTTAACAGCTAACCTCACCCTCCTCCCAACTTTAGCATGCAAAGAGGCCCTAAAGTGTCAGAAACACTAAGGAGGGCCTCTCAGTAGGACAAGTGTGTGAACAAGCAAAACTGTACACAAAGGCCCTAGAGGGACTCAAGAATCTGAAGGTATAACCCAAATAATTCAAATGGTGCTAATCTTCAGATTATACTTTGGAAAACACCCTCAAGGCGTTGGCACTCCTTAGGATCCAATCCTGGGTCCTCAGCCATCTTAATCAATCTTTCAATCTATACATTTCATGTGACTTACCATTCACAAAGCTTCACAGTTATGGCGTACGTGTTACTGAATTCCAAATGTCTACCTCCTGCCCGAATCTCTCTCCTAAACACCAGACCTTTGTACTTTTACATATCTAGAGCTTAACTTATCTTCCCCGTCCCTCCCAAAACCCTCTTCCCTATGTTCCCTAGCATTCTAAAGAAGAAAACCTGGGTGCCATCTATATTTCCTGCCCCTCTTTTGCCCCATTCATTCTACTAATCACTTGGTCTACCTCCAAATATTGCCCAAATATTGTCTAAATATTGCCACATAAAAGTAGAAGACTCATCTCCAAAAGTAGAAAGTTCATCTCCAAACTGCTCTTAGCAGTCTAGTTTGAAGAAATTTATTTCAAAATTATTTATTTATTTATTTATTTATTTATTTATTTATTTATTTATTTTTTAGTAATCTCTACACCCAACATATGAGTAAACTTACAACCTCAATCAAGAGCCACATGCTCTTCCGACTGAGCCAGTCAGGCACCCCAGTTTGAAAAAATATAAACATGCATGAAGCTAGTATCATTTTGGTAATCCCAACAATCTTTCCGGTTTTCTACATTTTAAGAAAGGGCAGAATAAAAGTATTTTAGTGCTGTAAACTATTTTAGTAACGGTATGAATAATAATTATATATTGGGCCAGCTAGACCCACTATATAAAATACATGTAATATATAATATAGCTAGAACAGAGATTCTGAATGTGAAGAATCTGGCTTAACAACAAATGGCATGAAGGCACCTGGCTGGCTCAGTAGAAGGAGTATGTGATTCTTTGGGGTTTTTTTCTTTAATTTTATTTATTTATTCTGACAGAGTGAGAAAGGGAGGGCGAGAGAGAGAGAGAGAGAGAGAGAGAGAGAGAGAGAGATATCTTAAACAGGATCTGTGTTACCAGCCCAGAGTGCAACACAAGGCTCGAACTAATGAACCATGAGATAATGACCTGAGCCGAAACCAAGAGTCGGCTGCTCAACAGACTGAGCCATTCAAGCACCCCAGGAGTATGGGACTCTTGATGTCGTGTCATTAGTTTGAGTCCCATATTGAGTGTAGAGATTACTTAAAAATAAATAAATAAAACTTTAAAAAAAAAAACAAAACGATATAGATAATTCTTTTATCTAGAACTTAAGGCAAACAAATTCTATTACTAATTATACATTAACTACACACTTTAATAAGAACAGGGGCAAAACTGCTTTGGTTATGTTACTGTTCATATCAAATTTAAAATTCCATATATAATATGGTTATTAAATAAAATTTTATAATCCAGAAACCTAGTTAGGTCAGAAAAGGGAAGATAAACATTCAATTGATAAAATATTTTTCATTAAATTGAAAAACATTCAAGACAAAATATTAATATTACAATATTAATTAATAATAGTCTCATCTACATGCTCCTCTAGTGCATGCACATTCACCAAACTCATAAAGCTAGCTTACTAGGTTTTTCAAAGAGGTTGACTTAAAATTTTAGTTCTTTATCTAAAGAGCGTCTCTTATATACCATACCCGTCATTATAGCCCTTACAGTGGAACCTTAAATGCATATTACTAAGTGAAAAAAGCCTATCTGAAAAGGCTACATACTGTATATGACATTCTATAAAAGGCAAAACTATGGAGATTACTGGTTGCCAGGGGCTGGGATGGAGGGATAAACAGGCAGAGCACAGAGGATTTTTAGGACTGAAAATACTTTGGAGTTTTTTTTTTTTTTGGTGGGGGTGGGAGGGTCTTGGTGTTGTTTTTTGTTTAAATTTCAAGTGGGTTCCATGCCCAACACGGGGCTTGAATTCATGACCCTGAGATTAACAGTCACGTGCTCTACCAAGTGAGCCAACCAGGCACCCCATCCCCAGGACAGTTAAAATACCTTATATGATACTATTAATGATGGACATATGCCATTATACATTTGTCATAATATACAACACCAAGAGTGAACCCTAATGTAACGTCTTCAGGTGATAACAGTGTCTTAATATAGGTTCATCGATTATAACAAATGTACCATTCTGGTGGGGGATATTAACAGTGGGGGTAATTGTGCATGTGTGGGGGCAGAGGATATATATGGGAGCTCGATGCTGTCCATTCAATTTTTCTGTAAAACTAAATAGAACTCCTCTAAAAAAGTCTATTAAAAAAAAAAAAAAAACTTCAGTGGTTACCATCACAATTTCCTGTTTACCAAAACTTTAAATATTTATATTTTATATTCAAAATTTATATTAAAAACCAAATACATGATTTCTAAAGTCAGGCATAATATATTATCAGACTATGCAAACCCAGCCTTTGGTAAGAATTTACACCACATAGAAATTAATGTTGAAGGCTTAACTAGAGAAATTCTAACACAACTCATGAACTTGGCAGCCAAAAATGCAAAAGCCTAATCTGCTCAAACACCTTTCTAATTGAAAAGTTCAGCTGAATCAAAGGCCAAGTAAAGGTCCATAAAATGAAAAGTCTGAATTACCCACCTAATTCAGAGAATGAGTAAAATCAAAATCTTAAGAAATGCCTAGGAACCACCCTAAGGACATTTTATTGTGAATGCATGGGTTTCCTTAAATATAGAAATGGTCTCATCACAAATACCTAACATTAATGAAGTCAAGTAATCGTCATACAGATACATCTCCATGAAATTATTCCACTAGTATGCATTTATCTATCAAGTTTTCTTGGTGTACAAAGTAGTTTATTATTAAATATACATAATACATATAATCTTCTTGAACTTTGTACATATTTGATAAGCAAAGCCATATAGGGAAAACTATTTCATATGAAATTAAAAATTACTTCTCTCATTTTTCTGATATCTTCAACAACATTTTAAATAAATCCTTCTAGGAAAAAACAGCGGTTTAATTTTCTGATACTTCAGTTACTTGCAACCTTAAACCTAATTAAGTTACCAAATCTCAAAATCAGTTTTAGACTGTAAAAGGATTTCAGTAATGTGAATTATTATTTAAATTAGTAAATAAAGTGCATACATTCAGAAATGAAAAATTAAATAAATTGATAGACATCATTCAAAACAACATTGTAACTGTTATTAAAACAAAACCTTACTTGTCTGGGTTTTTCACTCTGAATGTTGCATTAAGCGCTTTTAACCTGGAGTCTGCCTGGAAAAAATAATTTGTTCACTTAATACAATTACATTTCAGGGTATAAATCCAAACAGTTTTACTTTCCCTTTAGAATTAAGATGCTCAAATACAGTTTTCTTCATATCATTTGTCAAACACATTAAACGTATCTAAAAAAAAACAGCAAAGTAGTTATTTCTGAAAACACTACAAAAACTGTTAAAAATTAAACTGAATAACATGGCATTCAATGATACCAAAGTAAAACAATTATAAACATCACTATATTAACAGGTATACACACACACACACACACACACACACACACACACACACACACAGCTCTGCATTATTGTAACTCAGAATAAATCACATGGAAGAAGTAGTTTACCTTTCTCTAAATCAAGAAAAGGAACGATAAACTAAATAAAACGACTGCTCTGAAGCATATACATTACTGCAGGTAGTTCCCAGGAATCCACACCAAATGTACATTGCTTTTTTTCATTTTCACGATCACTATTTTAAAAAAGGAAGAACTGAGGCACCTGGATGGCTCAGTAGGTTAAGTGCCTGACTTCGGCTCAGGTCATGATCTCGCAGTTTGTGAATTCAAGCCCTGCACTGGGTTCCTGCTGACAGCTTGGGGCCTGGAGCCTGCTTCGGATTCTGTGTCTCCCTCTCTCTCTGCCCCTCCCCAGCTCATGCTCTCTCAAAAATAAATAAACATCAAAAAAAATGTTTTTAAACAAAAGAACTATGGAAATGCCTATACTAAATACTACATACTACATACATAAATTAAGTAAAACATGTGAGATGAAATCAAATTACTTTCTAGCTGACAGAAAATGTTACAACACAACCTTTTTTAAAAATTTTTTTAAATGTTTATTTTTGAGAGGGACAGAACATGAGTGGGAGAGGGGCAGAAAGAGCCAGAGATACAGAATCCATAGCAGGCTCCAGGCTCTGAGCTGTCAGTGCAGAGCCTGATGCAGGGCTCGAACCCACGAACTGTGAGACCATGACTTGAGCCCAAGTCGGACACTTAACTGACTGAGCCACCCAGGCACCCCAAGAAAACACAACTTTTTAACTATTTTTTTAAACTTTTTAACTATCTTTACTTACTCTAGATAACTGCTCTCAAAGGAGGAACAGAGGGATCAGCACTAAATAATAATTGCATTCTATAAAATTTATACTTAATATATCCAAGTCATAGCCAAACTTCACACACACACACGCACACACACACACACAGAAAGAAAAGAAAAGAAAAGAAAAGAAAAGAAAAGAAAAGAAAAGAAAAGAAAAGGAGAAAAAAACACTAAATTATGTTTCTGACCAGGCACAGAAACTACATAAAAGGTGGTTCAATCAGGAATCAATTTTTTTAATGTTTTATTTATTTTTAAGAAAGAGAGAGAGAGAGACAGGGTGTGAGTGGGGGAGGGGCAGAGAGAGAGGGAGACACAGAATCTGAACCAGGTTCCAGGCTCTGAGCTGTCAGCACAGAGCCCGACGCGAGGCACGAACCCATGAGCCATGAGATCATGACCTGAGCCAAAGTCCGATGCTTAACCGACTGAGCCACCCAGGTGCCCCCATTTTTTTTTTTTTTTAAGAGAGAACGTGAGCAAGGGAGAGGGGCAAAGGGAGAGGGAGCGAATCCCAAGTAGGCTCTGCATTCAGTGCAGAGTCCAACATGGGGCTCAATCCTACAACCCTGGGATCATGACCTAGGCTGAAATCAAGAGTCAGACACTCAACTGACTGAACCACCTAGGTGCCTCAGTTTCACTCCACCTTACTGTATCTCCTTTAAAACAGTACTACTTGAAATCATCTTAGTTGTTTACTTGTTTCTTAGCTGCCCACTAGAAGAGTCGTAAGAAAGCACAACGTGAATGGTGCTCCTGGAGTTATACAATGGCTGCCATGGCAATACGTTATTTAATCTGCTTTGTTCATTGCTATATCCCAGTGCCTCACAAAGCGTGGCACAAGACCAACATGCAGGAGGTATCGACTGAATAAAAAGTAACCCCAACTATTCTACAGCCCCGACTATCTTCCTTCCCATGTTCTCTGTTAGTCCCACTTCTTCTCCTTTTCCAGTTCCTATTAAATATTTTACTTTCCTTATGCTGGATTTTGTCTTCCCTTTGTTATTTCATTTTCTGATTCTTCTCTTCCCCCACACCTTGCCTAGTAAGCCACTACCCAGCTTGGGCCTCTCTAATGTTCCTCTTCCCTGGCCCCCAAGTTGACTCCACCGCAAGGTTCTTTATTCCTGTCTCAGCTCAAATGTTATCTCTTCAACCATGTGACCCAGTTTACCCAGGACAGTCCTGGTTTATGCTTGTTGTCCTAAACTCAGTATTATTATTTTTTTTTTAACATTTATTTATTTTTGAGACAGAGACAGAGCATGAACAGGGGAGGGTCAGAGAGAGAGGGAGACACAGAATCTGAAACAGGCTCCAGGCTCTGAGCAGTCAGCACAGAGCCCGACACGGGGCTCGAACTCACATACCGCGAGATTGTGACCTGAGCCGAAGTCGGACGCTTAACCGACTGAGCCACCCAGGCGCCCCTGTCCTAAACTCATTATTAATAGGACCCCTTTTTACTCTCAAGAGAGTCCCATTAGAATAATAAATCTTATGGTCACCTATCTCAAAAAAATCCTTGAAAACAAAAATTCTGTACCATCATACCCTTTAACAATACCCTTTAAAGTATCTTATTGATTTAAACATTAATTTAATGTCTCTACTACAATATAAGCTTGATAAGAATAAGGGAGTTTATGTTTTCAGCTCATTCACTACTGTTTCCACAGCACCTAGAAGAGCACCTGACACTCTGTAGGCACCCAGCCACAGTGGCTCTCTGAGAATTTCTGTGTAATATACAGATTAGCAGAAATTTTAAAGTTTATTTATTTTGAGAGAAAGAGTGAGCAAGCAAGCAGGGGAGAGGGGCAAAGGGGGAGGGAGGGTGAGAGAGAGAGAAACAGATAGAAAAGAGAATCTCAAGCCAGCTCCACACTCAGCAGGGAGCCCAATGCAGGGGCTCAGTCCCACAACTGTGAGATCAGGACCTGGGCCTCAACCAACTGAACCACCCAGGTGCCTCTAGCAGAAATTTTCGAAGTCTGGACTATGGGCATTGGCAGTCTCTACTCCAAGCAACAGACAGGGTCCTGGATTCTTCTGAGTTAACCTAAATTCATTTAAGATCTGGGCATATGGATGACACTTTCATGACAGTAACTTACTGAGTTATTGGAGTTAAAACAATATCACCTTACTCTAAATCAACTAGTTTATATGTTCGTTACTCTAAACTCTGCTCTTTTACTGAATTGGTTAACATGAATATTTATATAAATACACAAGACAAAGAACACCAACACAGAGCAGTGATGAAGAGTTAGTGCTCATGTTTGTATTAAATACAGCACTGATAAAAAGGCAGTAGATTTTTATAATTATCTTGCTGGGTAAAATAATTAAATATTTTTAAGAAAATATTAATCTAGTAGGCCAAAACTATATATTAAATTAAACGTGCGTGAGAAAAGGAAAACTAAAGTAAGGTTACATTTCAATCTGAGAATGACAATCCAAAGGCCAAGGTTAAAATATAAATATTTGGTCTGATTCAGAAAAATCTTTTTTTCACAGAAATAGTTTCCAATACTTCCTTTACCAACCAATTTTACATAATTACAAAATTTATAACCAAACACAGAGGTAACATGGGATAATAACACACATACACACACACACACACGTATATATACAAACCTCACATACATGTTTGTGTATATGCATGTACGCACGGACATGTATGTGTGAGGTGGTCTAAAAACATTCTATCTTACAACAAAACTTAAAATAAGAAACAGTCACAACAAAATAAGGAATACAGCAGGATGTAAGGATTTCTAAACTCTCCTCATAACATCTTATTTTCTGCTCCATTTCATTAAAAGCCTGATTTCAAATTATTAATACTGCACATTAAGTATTACTTTCAAAGACTTTCTAAAA
Organism: Panthera leo; assembly: GCF_018350215.1. Classification (NCBI taxonomy): domain Eukaryota; kingdom Metazoa; phylum Chordata; class Mammalia; order Carnivora; family Felidae; genus Panthera; species Panthera leo. The sequence continues at coordinate 70,638,109 of NC_056687.1, forward strand.
GTGAAACTGAGGTTATACCATAAGGCAACCCAAACATGAAACATTTTAACTAAACTCTTAAATAGCACCTATACACAAGATTCAATGCACTCAGTAAACAGCATAGTCTATATAGATGGAAGAAACTCAAGAGCTTTTTCAAGGTCACCAAAGTCATGGCCAAAACCTAGGTGCAAGGACAAATGATTGCTGATTTCTAAACTAGTGACTAAATCTTGACTATTACATAAAGAGAAGTCACTAAAACAACTATGTTTTACTTTTCTCTTTTCCTTAATATCAGATGCTAACATCTTGGACTAGTTCTCAGAAAACCCTATCAAAATATAAACATTTTTCAAAGTTTTGAGTTATTTCAAATCCAACTCTAAATTAAAATTCAAGTATTCTGAGTGCCATAAAGTAATGAATTATAGCCAAGAAGATTCTAATGTTTTCATGCAACCTGCCAACAAAATGTTTATAAATTAGAATCAGCTTATGACAGAATTAGATACTTGATTATATTTTCCATGCAGAAACAAATTTTTCTCTTTCTAGTTTTTCATGCTAAATTTCAAATACCTATGTGCCAATACATAAATCTCTAGGGGTGTTTTCAAAACGACTATAAAGACATTTTGTTCTTGTTGCCAAGACCTATTGAACTTTTGTTACTGTACTATCATATGAATTGTTTTATAAATGTATAGATTATATAAATTTACATTACATTTTTCTACTTACCTATTCAGTTTACAGAAGAGATGAAAACTTTAAAAATTTGCCAATATTACATTACTTTGGGGGACAATAGGGAGAGTAGACAGGAATTAGGGTGGCCATCTCACCATACCTTATTTTTCAATTTTTAGATAACAATTTCATTCCCAAACACTAATTATAATTACTAAATTTGAAAAGCTGTGTCACTAATGGATACCAATTCAAAATGACTCCTATGCCCAAAGATGACCACCACATCCCAGCAGACAGAAGCAGCACAACGCATGGCTCATCTTCTAGTCTGCTCTGACTGGGAAACCCAAGCTCAATTCTTCAGAACTGTCTTTCATATCTGATAAAGAATAAGCAAGTGTGTGCACAAGAATTTGAGTGGCAGTGGTAACGACAGCGGAGTAAAAAAAAAAAAAGATGCAAAGTGTATGAGTATACTGCGGGAAAAATCTACAGTTTGTGTCTCAATTACTGCTTCAAAATACTCCTTCCCAATAGAATGAAATTCATAAATATGCCCTCTATAATCTCACTAGTAACTAAAATTACACAAATCCAAAGTGAATTCGCAGTATTTCTTTGAAAACCTTACCAATGATATTAGATGCAAAGCCAATTTCCAACATTCGTTCATTCAATAAATACCAAGTACGCACGAAGTGCAAGGCACTGTGCTAGGAATTATAAAGGAACTTGTCAAATTATTTCATACAAATTTTCTTACCTTCAGTTGAAACCCAGTTTCATTCACGGTCTCCTTCCAGTTACCTTCCTAAATATTAAAGTTAATTTTAGAAATCATTGCAAAAAAACAAAAACAAAAACGTAAGGAATACTCCAAATAAAATAGATTAAGCATCTACTATTCTGTTATTCTTTCAGGGGAGACCAGAGAAGGGTTAAAAAAAAGAATTCATTTCTAAGTTAAATATACAATCCAGATTTCAAAAGATTACCAAAAGATGGACCCAAGATTTTATAGATCTGGGCCTCAAAAAACTAAACACTAACTTTGATATCATTTAAGTGATGCCAGAAAGTACCATCTTTAGTATCCTTAAGTATAAAAATGTTAGCCAAAAGAGTGATATAACCCAATAATTTTGAAATCAAAACAAATTTAAAAACACAATTAAATGAATGTATATTAATAAAGCTGCTCCAAAAAGATTCTTAAGCATAAGCATTCTATAGTTTAAAAGAAAAAAATAAAATGAATTTTTTTTTGAAGACTTAAAGAAAAATACCTGTGTTAAAAACAAATAGAAGATTTTGTCTCTACAAAGGATGGGATGTGAGGCAACTCTCAAAAGAAAGTTTTCTAAACCAATCCGTCGTCTTTCCACAAAATCCGGGTCCATGTTGTCAGCAGAGAGTTTATGCCAAACAAATTCTGCCTAGGTAAACAAAACAATCATGAAGCAGAATCTCAATGCTAAATACTTTTGAACTGTACTGCTATTTCATTTCTTACCCTTTTCTCTGGTAGAGGTGGCACAACAATATGTGGATAGTAAACTAAAAGGTAGTTTCTCAACAATTCAAATTCACTATACCGCCTCCATAATGAATCTGTTAGGACACTTTGACCATCAGTATGTTCAACTGACCTGAAAAGGAACAGAATAAGATCTCTATTATTTATTAAAAATATAAATACAGCCCAAATTTCCATCAATGGATGAATGGATAAAGAAAATGTGGTGTATATATATACAATGGAGTGTTACTCGGCAACCAAAAAGAATGAAATCTTGTCATTTACAACTACGTGGATGGAACTGGAGGGTATTATGCTAAGCGAAATTAGTCAGAGAAAGACAAATATCATACGACTTCACTCAAATGAGGACATTAAGATACAAAACAGATGAACATAAGGGAAGGGAAGCAAAAATAATATAAAAACAGGGGAACAAAACATAAGAGACTCTTAAATATGGAGAACAAACAGAGAACTACTGGAGGGGTTGTGAGAAGGGGGATGGGCTAAATGGGTAAAGGGCACTAAGGAATCTAGCCCCGAAATCACTGTTGCACTATATGCTAACTAACTTGGATATAAATTTAAAAAATAAATTCAAAAATATATCTATCTGGGGCACCTGGGTGGCTCAGTCGGTTAAGCGTCCGACTTCGGCTCAGGTCATGATCTCGCGGTTCGTGAGTTCAGGCCCCGCGTCGGGGTCTGTGCTGACAGCTCAGAGCCTGGAGCCTGTTTCCGATTCTGTGTCTCCCTCTCTCTCTCTGACCCTCCCCCATTCATGCTCTGTCTCTCTCTGTCTCTAAAATAAATAAACGTTAAATAAATAAATAAATAAATAAATAAACATAAAAAAAATCTTAAATAAAAAAAAGAATAGTATCTAAAAAATATATATATATACATATGTATATACACATGTATATGTACATATATATATCTGGATTAGCAATCCCTATCATAATAACACCAGCATTCTTCACAAAGCTAGAACAAACAATCCTAAAATTTGTACAAAACCAGAAAATACCCCGAATAGCCAAAGCAATCCTGAAAAAGAAAACCAAAGCTGGAAGCATCACAATCCCGGACTTCAAGCTGTATTACAAAGCTGTAATCAAGACAGTATGGTACTGGCACAAGAATAGACACTCAGATCAATGGAACAGAATAGAGAACCAGAAATGGACCCACAAACATATGGCCACCTAATCTTTGACAAACCAATGGAATAAAGACAGTCTCTTCAGCAAATGGTTATAGGGAAAACTGAACAGTGACATGCAGAAAAATGAACCTGGACCACTTTCTTACACCATACACAAACTCAAAATGGATGAAAGACCTAAACATAAGACAGGAAGCCATCAAAATCCTAGAGGAGAAAGCAGGCAAAAACCTCTTTGACCTTGGCCGCAGCAACTTCTTACTTGACATGTCTCCAGAGGCAAGGGAAACAAAAGCAAAAGTAAACTACTGGGACCTCATCAAAATAAAAAGCTGCTGCACAGCAAAGGAAACAATCAGCAAAATTAAAAGGCAAACAATGGAATGGGAAAAGATATCTGCAAACAAAACATCAGATAAACGGTTAGTATCTAAAATTTATAAAGAACTTATCAAACTCAACACCCATAAAACAAATAACCCAGTGAAGAAATGGGCAAAAGACATGAATAGACACTTCTCCAAAGAAGACATCCAGATGGCAAACCGACACATGAAAAGATGCTCAACATCACTCATCATCAGGAAATACAAATCAAGACCACAATGAGATACTACCTCACACCCTTCAGAATAGCTAAAATTAACAACTGAGTCAACAACTCAGTCAACAACAGAAGTTGACGAGGATGCAGAGAAAGAGGAACCCTTTTGCACTGCTGGTGGGAATGCAAACTGGTGTAGCCACTCTGGAAAACAGTATGGAGGTTCCTCAAAAAATTAAAAATAAAACTACCCTATGACCCAGCAATTGCACTACTAGGTATTTACCCAAAGGATACAGGTGTGCTGTTTCGAAGAAGCACAGCACTCCAATGTTTATAGCAGCACTATCGACAATAGCCTAAGTATGAAAGAACCCAAATGTCCATCAATGGATGAATGCATAAAAAAGATTATATATATTATATAATACACACACACACACATATATACACAATATACACAATGGAATATTATTTGGCAATCAAAAGGAATGAAATCTTGCCACTTGCAACAACGTGGATGGAACTAGAGGGTATTATGCTAAGTGATATTAGTCAGTCAGAGAAAGACAAATATCATACAACTTCACTCATATGAGGACTTGAAGATACGAAATGAACATAAGGGAAGGGAAGCAAAAATAATACAAAAACAGAGGGGGACAAAACATAACAGACTCAAATATAGAGAACAAACAGAGGGTTGCTAGAGGGATTGAGGGAGGGGGGATGGGCTAAATGGGTAAGGGGCATTAAGGAATCTACTCCTGAAATCATTGTTGCACTATATGCTAACTAACTTGGATATAAATTAAAAAATAATTAAAAAAACAAAAACAAAAACAAAAAACCTGAAGCTTTGCTTAAAAAAATGTAAATTCCTGGATCTCACCCAAAACCCTGTAGCAAGTGATTCCTATGTACTTTAAAGTTTAAAAACCATGCGGTTTTCTTTTGTATGTGGTTATTTTTTTTTTTTTATGATTTTATTTTTAAGTAATCTTTACACCCAATGTGGGATTGAATTTACAACCTCGAGATCAACAGTCACATGCTCCACCAATTGAACCAGCCAGGAACCCCTAAGAACCACTGTTTTGTTTTGTTTTTAATTGTAAAGTCCATTTTATTTATTTTTTTAACTTTTTTATTTTTTAAAATTTACATCCAAATTAGTTAGCATATAGTGAAGCAATGATTTCAGGAGTAGATTCCTTAATGCCCCTTACCCATTTAGCCCATCCCCTCTCCCACAACCCCTCCAGCAACCCTCAGTTCGTTCTCCATATTTACAAGTCTCTTCTGTTTTGTTCCCCTCCCTGTTTTTATATTATTTTTGTTTCCCTTCCCTTATGTTCATCTGTTTTGTGTCTTAAAGTCCTCATATGAGTGAAGTCATATGATTTTTGTCTTTCTCTGACTAATTTGACTTAGCATAATACCCTCCAGTTCCATCCACGTAGTTGCAAATGGCAAGATTTCATTCTTTTTGATTGCCGAGTAATACTCCATTGTATATATATGCACCACGTTTTCTTTATCCATTCATCCATTGATGGGACATTTGGGCTCTTTCCATGCTTTGGCTATTGTTGATAGTGCTGCTATAAACATGGGGGTGCATGTGTCCTTTTGAAACAGCACACCTGTATCCCTCGATAAATGCCTAATAGTGCAATTGCTGGGTCGTAGGGTGGTTCTATTTTTAGTTTTTTGAGGAACCTCCATACTGTTTTCCAGAGTGGCTGCACCAGCCTGCATTCCCACCTAACAAACACTGTTTTAAATTAAACTTACAGGTCCATGAAAAATACTAGGGTAGATAAATAAATACAAATTTATATTAAAATACAATTGTGAAAGTCAACTCAATAATCCTTTTGTGTACCACACATTTGATGATGATCCACTTAAATATTTATTCAGAGTATAGCTACCTTACTCAAGTATGGTCAATTTTAACTCCTAGTTTCATATTATGATACTGTATTCAGTTCAAAGTCAAAAGTAAACAACTATGGGGCACCTGTGTGGCTCAGTCGGTTAAGTGTCCAACTCTTGATGTCAGCTCAGGTCATGATCTCACAGTTTGTGGGATCAAGCCATGCATCAGGCTCTGCGCTGACAGCGCAGATCCTGGTTAGGATTCTCTCTCCCTCTCTCTCTGCCCCTTCCCCACTAGCACTCTCTCTTTCAAATTAAATAAACACTAAAATAAAATAAAATAATTTTTAAAAATTATTTTAAAAATTTAGAGAAAAAAGAAAAATAAAAAACTATAAATTATTCCAGATTATTCAAATCAAGATTCTCTTCTGGCAGTAAAAGTAATCAACAGTTAATTTCATTGCTCAACTGAGTGATAAAATACTCACATACTAAAAATAAAAATATACTTTTTAGTTTTCAATTTAAGAATTTACAACAGGGGTGCCTGGGTGGCTCATCGGTTAAGCGTCCGACTTCGGCTCAGGTCATGATCTCACGGTCCGTGAGTTCGAGCCCCGCGTCAGGCTCTGTGCTGACAGCTCAGAGCCTGGAGCCTGTTTCAGATTCTGTGTCTCCCTCTCTCTCTGCTCCTCCCCTCTTCATGCTCTGTCTCTCTCTGTCTCAAAAATAAATAAACGTTAAAAAAAAAAAAAAATTAAAAAAAAAAAATTTACAACAGTGACTACAGTTAATACTGTACTGCATACTTGAAAGTTGTTAAGAGAGTAAATCTTAAAAGTTCTCATTAAAAGAAAAAAAATTTTGTTAACTGTATAGTGACAGATGTTAATCAGACTTGTAATCACTTCACAATAGATACAAATATTGCAACACAACGTTACAGTATCTGAAGTTAATATGATGTTATAGGTCATTATACCTCAAAAACAAGAACAGAGGAAAAGATAATTTAAGTAAAGGTAAGCTACAGTTAACACTAATTTCTATTTTTTTTACACTAATTTCTAAAGTATGATTTTTTTAAGTCACTAATCTAACTTAAAAAAAAAAAACAGAAATAAAACCCTCTGATGGGACCATATTTTTTTTAATGACTTTAAAAATCTCTGTGAGGGGTGCGTGGCTGGCTCAGTTGGTATTCAACTCTTGATCCCAGGGTTCTGAGTTCAAGCCCCACATTGGGCATAGAGCCTAATGAACCTAATTTTTAAAAATCTCTGTGATACACATATGTAGATATGTAGGTCACAAAATTACCTAATTTTGGTGGGGAGATGGGTTAAATAGGTGATTAAGGAGTGCACTTATCATGATGAGCACAGGGTGATATATAGGAGTGTTGAATTACTACATGGTACCTCTGAAACTAATACAACACTGTTACTAACTGGAATTAAAATAAAAACTTAAACACACACACACACACAGAAAACAAAAACAAAAACAAAATGACCTTATTTTAAAAAGACCAACCTTACCTCCTTCTGTTCCTAAAGTTCCTACTGTAATGTAAATTTTCTCTGGTTTGGGGAAGATTCTTTTTTTTTCTTTTTTTCTCTTTTTGGTGGAAGAAAGAAAACTATACTTACAAAGAAGGTTTCAGAATTGCCTATAGATTAAACAACATTTACCAAGATTTTAACTTTTATTTTGGGTAGAACCACAGACCTGGAGAAGTCTTGAAAAGTCACAGGGTTCAGCCTTAAGGCAAGCTCAGTGACTTTCGGTAAACCTATGAAAATGCAAGGGTTAAAATGTTTTTTCCTTAAAAATGTATTCACATTAAAATATGGTTATAACCCTTTATCAACTAGGTCTGGTAGTTCTATTATTTTATTTTACTTACTATCAAAAAATCTCACACATCTTTATTTAAAAAAATTTTTCTTTAACGTTTATTTATTTTTGAGAGACAGAGCACCAGCAGGGGAGGGGCAGAGAGAGAAAGGCAGACACAGAATCCAAAGCAGGCTCCAGGCTCTGAGCTGTCAGCACAGAGCCCGAGGCGGGGACCAAACCCATAAATCCGCAAGATCATGACCCGGGCTGAAGTTGGATGCTTAACTGACTGAGCCACCCAGGTGCCCCTCGCACCATCTTTATTTTAACTGAAAGCACTTCTGCTCAGTCAGTCTCTGCAGAGAGAAAAGAACTGGTCAGTATTTTGTCTTTATATAAATTGTTTGTGATTGGCAAAATAGAGTCTTGCCTTGTCTTTCTCTAGACAAAATAGTCTAATCCCTTTAACTTTTTCCTTATGAGGTAGAAGAACATTTTTCTGGTGAGTTTTGATTTCTTACTCCATGATTTACTCTTATCTGTTCAATTTACCCCAAAGTCTAAAGCTCTAGTCTCAATCAATTCTGTTAACTTTTTACTGACTCAAACCATATTCTCTCTTCCTATACCTCTCTTATTTACCTAAGTCTACTTCATACACCCCTGGAAACCTGGTCTCCTTTCTCAAAAGTGCGTGGGAATTATTATGAGTAACACCAAAAACCCCACCAAAGCATATGTCAAGTAACATTCCAGATCCCACAATTATTCCATAACCTGCTCTTTACCTCCAACATTAAGTACATTAAAATATAGCTACCGGGGCGCCTGCGTGGCTCAGTTGGTTAAGCATCTGACTTTGGCTCAGGTCATGCTCTCACTTCGAGCCCTGCAGGCTCTCTGCTGTCAGTACAGAGTTCACTTCAGATCCTCTGTCTCCCGCTCTCTCTCCCAAAATAATAAACTTTAAAATATATATATATATATTTTATATATATTTAAAATATTTAATATTAAATATTTAAAATATTTAAATATTAAAATATTTAAAATATATATATTTAAAAAAAAAAAAATATATATATATATATATATATATATATGTATATAGCTGCCAAGTGGACTATAGTAAAAGACATACCTATTTACTTTATCTGTTAAAAAACAAAAAACCAAATACCTAAAAAGACAATGACCTGTAAACAATTCCATTATACAACATAATTTGCATCAACAGCTACCAAACAAAGCTTTTTCTAACTAAATCTAGGCCTAATTCTCATCACTCACCTTGTTTCAATGAGGTAAGCAGTATATGTTTCTTGCATGTTCATGGCATTTCTTCCAGTTCGCTTTTCTGCTTCTGAAACACTAATTTCTATCTTCTTCAACCCAAAATTATTTTCTGTCATCTGGACAAAAATGAATGGAAGAACAACAACAAAACCTTTAAGACAGTATTAAGAAAAAAAAAATTAACAGCTGTTACAAGCTAATCCATTACTGGTATATATTTCAAGCAAATTTCTTATTTTTTTTTTCAAGTTTATTTATTTTGAGAGAGTGTGTGTGAATAGGGAAGGGGCAGAGAAAGGGGGAGAGAGAGAATCCCAAGCAGGCTCTGTGCTGTCACACAAATGTAAGATCATGACCTGAGCTGAAATCAAGAGTTGGGACTGAGCCACCCAAGCACCCCAAGTTTCTTACATTCCTTGAGTTGCTAGGGGTTGCTAAATGATAGCAGCAAATAATATACGTCTCATTAGCAGCATTTTGTAGCACATCAAACTTTTCCAAAGCTATTGTAACAAGTATCGCACATTTAATTATTAAAACATAGACATTTTGTGTAAGTGACCAAGAATAAATCAATATAGAAATGCCTACGAAGGTGCTCCTGGGTGGCTCAGTCAGTTAGGCATCCCATTCTCGATTCTGGCTCCAGTCATGATCTCACAGTCCTGAGATCAAGCCCTGTGTGGGGCTCCACAATAAATGTGGAGCCTGCTTGGGATTCTCTCTCTCCCCTATCCTGATTATGCATGTGCTCTCTCTCTCTCTCTCTCAAAATAAACAAACATCTTTAAAAATGTCTAAGAAAAAAATCTAAAAACATTTTATATAAAGATAAATAATCCTCAATATTAATATCTAATTTTGGTTTTACCAAAGTCAAATCACTCTCTCAAAAAGAAAATACTATACATATGCCAAAAGGCATGATTTTCAATAGGCAGGTTAAATTTAAAAATTAAAAAACAAAACAAAACCAGAAGTTGTCTTATATTCAACTTTAAATTTGCCTAAACATTTTGGCAGTGGTTAAAAGGCTCCACTTGTGAGATAGCAGCAAGGTTTAAGAAGAGCAGACTCCTTTCACTTCCTGCTAAAACATGCCCAAGTCTATGCTAAAGAACCAAAAAGAATAAACACACCACTATTGCTTCAAAGGCTGTATGTGTGGAAAGTGTGCCACTGAAGAAAGTTCTTGAAAATACCAAAGTAACTCCAAGTCTAAACAAGGAAGATAAAGTGAGACCATGTGATAGTTGCTATGCTTTGGGGGTTTTCCACTTGCTCTCTCTCAAAGTTCAGAGGTGGGTTTTAATTAAAACTACTGCACTACATTATAACTGAGAGCAGTTTGTGAAGAAGAATGTGAAAAATTGACATGAATGGAGCCATTTTAAAAGGGAGCCAAGCAACCACTGCAGAGAAATTGCCTTATCCGTGTCTGTTTGAACTCAACCAAAACCTTTGGACTAGGCGAAACAGCAAATGTTTTAAGCAACTACTTGAGAAGCCAGCAGAACAGATATCCTGATCACAAGTTCAGAAGGTTATGGACTTTCCAAAGATAGAGTCTGTAGTAAATCAATGTATAGCCAAGAGTTTAGCCTTTTTTTCCCCTTTTAACTCATGTAACTGCCCCCTGCCTTCTTTTTCCTTATAAGCCTCTTAATTTCACCCTAGAAGCAGGATACTATTTGGGTTTTCTACCTGAATCTGTATTCCTCAAATTACAATTCTCTGATTCCAAATAAACATTAGTTTGCCTTTTACTGTGGCTCTTTATTTTCAGGTTAACAAGAGACAGAAGTAGCAAGATGGATGCACCAAAACATAAAAGAAAAAACTACAGTAAAACCTGCAATGATAATTTATACAGAAAATTAAACCCATGTGCTATAAGGACAGAAAAAGCTATGTGATATTGCAAAAAATTAAATGATGAATAAATTTAGGAAATGCCCCCAAAATTTGCTGAATAAAAAATGGAGAAGGTAAAATGCTAAAAGAAGATAAAAAGGACAGAGAACTAAAAGCCAACCCAATGGAACCAATGGAATAGAATTATTAGTAAAAAAAAAAAACAAAAAAAAAAAACAAAAAATAAAAAAAAACAGAAGTCACTCAGTTGTCAAATAAGACTTTTTTAATATAATTTATTGTCAAGTTAACTAACATACAGTGTATATAGTGTGCTCTTGGTTTTGGGGGTAGATTGCCATGATACATCTCTGACATCCCAGTGCTCATCCCAACAAATGCCCTCTTCAATACCCATCACCCATCCCTGCCCCCATCAACCCTGTTTGTTCTCTGTATTTAAGAGTCTCTTATGGTTTGCCTCTCTCTGTTTGAAACTATTTTTCTCCTTCCCATGCCCCATGGTATTCTGTTAAGTTTCTCAAGTTCCACATGATTGAAAAAACATAGGATATCTGCCTTTCTGTGACTGACTTATTTCACTTAGCGTAATACTCCCCAGTTCCATCCACATTGTTACAAATGGCAGGAAGACATTTTTAGTTAAGTATAAGTTGTATGTTTAGCTACTAAAAGAAAAAATAAGAGATAGAAGGAAATACTTCAACCAAAAAAAATTTCAAAAAGTTACATAAGTACAAACCACTCAACATCAAGATTATGAAGCCATTGTTAGTTTAGATACATATTTATAAAAATCATAATTTGGGCCCATAGGTAAACACTATGATTTACCACCATCTACTCCAGTGAAAAATTCCCTCAATGCTGGAAGGACATGACTAATAAAGCAAATTATCTCCCCAGCCAAAAAGATAATGCCTATGAGTCATGAATTTACCCTCATGCCATCTGATTACATAGAAGGAAAAAAAATAAAAGAATAAAATCAGCTACCATAAAAACTAAAGAATGAAAACAGGAACACAACAATAACACCAGCAGGATTTGGTAGCTGATATAAAATTGCTAATCCTCTCAATAAAGCATAGAAGAGTGTCAAGATTAACAAAACCAGAAGCACAACTGTTAAAAGAATACATTCAAAAGATTTAGAGATGGACTTCTTGACTGGAAAATGAGCCCAGGGACATGTTTCAAACAAAGATTGAATAGTTTAGGTGTATTCAAAGCACACTGCTCATCAGGGTAAAGAATATAATTAAAGAGGGGTGCCTGGCTGGCTCAGTCGGAAGAGCATCCAACTCTTGATATCTGGGTTGTGACTTCAAGCCCCACATTGGATGTAGAGATTATTTAAATAAACTTAAAAAAAAAAATTCAGGGGTGCCTGGTGGCTCAGTCAGTTAAACATCCGACTCTTGATTTCAGCTGAGGTCATGATGTCACTGTTCAGGGGTTAAAGCCTCACATGAGGCTGAGACTGCTTGGAATTCTCTCTCTCTGCCCCGCCCCTGCTCAAGCTCACGCATGACTTTCTCTCTCTCCCTCAAAATAAATAAACTTAAAAAATTTTAAAAAGACTAAATAACTATCCAAATAATAATGTCACTATTAAATGTAGAAGACTAAATGTAGAAGATGGACATAGTTAAAAGGCTAATGAAATTCTTTATTTTCAACTCAAAGAATGAAAATGAATATAATCTATTTCAAGTTATTAAGATGTTGCAAACCACTGGGGTAACTGGGTGGTTCTGTCAGTTAAGCCTCTGACTTCAGCTCAGGTCATGATCTTACGATTTGTGAACTCAAGCCCCACACTGGGTTCTCTGCTGTCTGCACAGAGCCACTTTGGATCCTCTGTCCTCCCCTCTCTCTGCCCCTCCTTTGCTTGTGCGCTCGCTTGCACTCTCTCTCTCTCTCTCAAAAATAAACATTTTTTAAAAAACTTAAAATGTTGCAAACCATTAAGAAATAGTAAAAGCATAAAAGCAGATAAAAATGACAAAAAGAACAATAAGAAACTATTAATTCAAGAAATATTTCTTGAGTATTTACAATGCCAGTCATTAGGGATAGAAAGATAGCTGAAACAAGGTGCCTGACGCTTGAGGAGTTCACTGACTCCATGGGAATTCTCAACCCAACCGGCACAGTGATGCTCTTTAAGATTAAAGACAAGATGAAAGCTAACCTTAATATAACTTTTAGGGTTATAGGTGAAAAGAGTTAGTGTTTAAAGCATTTGACTTGTTTAATCTTATTTAAATCACACACAAAAGAAAATATATTACATTTACTATCATATTGAAAATTACAGGAGAAAGATAAAACAGGCAACAACAACAAAACAGGCAGATTGAGACAAACATGAAAGTAATCAGAAAAGAAACAATGCACAGAAAAAAAAATAAAATATATTTGGCCAAATAGAAGAAAAATAATCATCATCAATATAATTTACAAGAAAAAAGAGAGGCACCTGGGTGGCTCAGTTGGTTAAGCACCCAACTTTGGCTCAGGTCATGATCTCCTGGTTCATGGGTTTGAGCCCTGCATCAGGCTCTGTGCTGACAGCTCGGAGTCTGGAGCCTACTTTGGATTCTGTGTCTCCCTCTCTCTGCCCCTTGCCTGCTCTGTCTCTCTCTCTCTTTCAAAAGTAAATAAACATTAAAAAGAAAAACTAAAAAAAAGAAAAGAAAAAGAAACAAGCAAACAAAATCTTTCCCAGATCCACACTGAAAGGTATGTGGTCCATGTGTAACGAACATCCCAACAAGATTAAAGCAGAAAAACAAGAAACAAGACTCCTACAAAAGAATAAGTATCAAATTTGCCTTAGATTTCACAATAAATTCCAAATGACACAGGAACATCATGCATAGAACATGCTTGAAATATTTAAACATATTAGATACTGTTCCTTCAAAAATACTTAACCCCAGCAAGATTTTTTGTAGAAACTGATAAACCATTCCTAAAATTTATATGGAAATACAAAAGACTTAGAATAGCCAAAACAATTTTGAACAAGTTGCAGGACCCAGTTTCAAAACTTACTAAAAAGTGAAAGTAATCAAGACAGTGTGGTACTGGCAGAAAAAGAGATCAAAGGAATGGAACTGAGAATCCAGAAATAAACCCTTACATTTAAGGTCCACTGATTTTTTTTTTTTTTTTTTAAGACACACCCAGGCAAATCAATAGGGAATGGAGAGGTCTTTTCAACATGTAGTGCTGGGACTACAAAATGTCCACATGCCAAAAAAAGATTTACACCCTTTACTCACACACACCATGCACAGAAATTAACTGAAATGGCCCAGATAAAAGAGCTAAAACTGAAATTTCTGGAAGAAAACACAGGAGAAAAATCTTTGTGATTTGGGGATATACAAAAAGTCCTTAGGTATAATACCAAAATCATAATCCATAAAAGAAAAAAGTGATATACTAGATCTCATCAAAACTAAAAACTTTTACTCTTCAAAAGACACCATAGTGCTCGCTTCGGCAGCACATATACTGAAAGACACCATAAAAAAGGGTGCCTCGCTGGCTCAGTAGGTAGAACATGTGGCTCTTGATCTTGGGGGTTGTAAGTTCAAGCCCCACATTGCGGGTGGAGATTACTTAAAACGAAAATGGTTAGAGTGGCAAAGGTTATATGTACTTTACCCCAATTAAAAAAAAAAAAAAAAAAGACCATAAAGAAAAAAAAAGATAAAATACAAATGGGGGAAGAACCTGTAAATCATATAATCAGATAAAAGACTTGTATCGAGATCATCTAGAAGCATGTTGCTGGCTCAGTCAGTAGGGCAAGCAATTCTTGCTCTCAGGGTTGTGAGTTTGAGCTCCATGTTGTATGCAGAGATTACTGAAAAAAATGAACTTAAAAAAAAAAAAAAAAAACATAAACTGATCACATAACCAAATAATCACACCCCCTACAAATCTAACTCAGAGAAATGTAAACATATGTCCACACAAAGACTTATATACAAGTGTTCACAGCAATATCTATAATAGCTAAAATAAACTACAATGTCCATAAAATGGTGAATAGATTTAAAAAAATGTGATATATCCATACAATCAAATATTATTCAGTAATAAAAAAGGAACTACTAATATATGCTATATAACATGGTTGAACCTCAAAAACACTCTAAGCCAGGCTCAAAAGACAACAGATTGTACAATTCCATTTGTATGAAATATCCCAAAAAACAAATTTATATAGAAAGTAGACAGCTACTTTCCTAACACCTACAGCTAAGGTTGTGAAGGGAGATTAACTACAAAGGAAAGAGAGAATTTGGGGGAATGACTGAAATGTTCTAAAACTGGATTATAGTGATGGTTGCACAACTCTCTAAATTCCCTAAAAATAACTGAATTATATATTCATAATTAGTGAATTTTACAGTAAATTATACCTTAATAAAGTTCTTTAAAATAAAATCCCCAAGTCCATACTGAAAAAGACAAATAGAAAGTTTGATAAGAAACAAGATATTTTCAATTTCCAAGTATGTCCCCACAAATTATTAATTACAAAAGGGAAAACAGTAACTTTATATTGAAGCCTGGCAGAAAATGTGATCAAACTATTGGGAAATACATATCATATGTGAACTGTTAAGTTACAACTAGAACACAGCATGACTTCAGTGGCAATTTCTGCCAAAGATGCATAACCTTTCTCAGTAAAGACTGAGAACTTCCAGATTGGAGGAAACTAAAGAGATAATACAATTAAATGCAATCCATGAGTCTGGACTGGATCATTTTGCTCTGAAACACTATTGGTACAACTGGCAAAATGTAAACAGTTTGAGGATCAGCCAGGCACCCCTCACACTGAAAGTTTTGGGAATGAGACGAGGGACTATAATGGCAGTTCAGTGGCTCAGTCAGTTAAGCATCTGACTCTTGGTCTCAGCTCAGGTCAAGATCTCACGGTTCATGAGACAGAACTCAGAGTCGGGCTCTGACAACACAGAGTCTGTTTGGGATTCTCCCTCTCTCTCTGACCCTCTCCCGTATGCATGTGTTCACACATGCATGCTCTCTCTGCCTCTCAAAATAAATAAATAAATCTTAAAATACTTCATGGGAAAAAAGGATCTTCATACTGTACTTGCTTATAAATTTGATACCATTTTTATAAATGAGACTATTTCAAAAGATTTTTACATAGTCTTTACATTTACAAAAGTAATTTTAGTTTATGTTTGAGAGAAGGAAAAAAACAAAGATACATGCCTTCCAAATCATTACTGAGGATAAAACCAAAGAATTATTGCCCACAAAGGAAAACCAAAAATAGAAACCAAAATAAGAAAGCATAAAACCTCACAGAAGAAAATCAACTAAAAATAAAGCCAGTTAGGACAATGCAAATGTTTTAAATTCCCTACGGTAAACAAGAGAAAGTTTAACACATAACACAAGGCATAAAAATTATAACATGGACAAACACAAATACAAATAAACTGAAATCAAAAGAAATCAGTGTAGCATCAGCCAAAGCAGATAATCAAGAAAACATAAAACAGGAAATCAGGGGGGGAAAAAAAGTTTGTAATTAGAAGAGCCAAGGATCAATTCACCCTCAGATTAGTAGCCAGTTTGCCAGAATTTGAGTTTTTAAATCTCTCTGCCTCAGTTTCCTCATCTGTAAAATGAGGATGAGAGTACTGACCTCATAACATTATTGGGAACATTTAATGAGTGAATGCAGGTAGAGTGTTCTAAAAGTTGCCTGGTGTAGCAAGAGCTCAAGTATTACCTACCACTTATTATTTGTAGGTTTAAGTTTTCTCTTACTATGAAACTAATACAGGTTTAATGTATAAACATTGAAAAGTATAGAAAAAGTTAAATAGAAATCACACACATCCCACAACCCAGCACTAACCATGCTGACGTACCATTCCTGGGCTACTTTCTTACAATCTTTTTTTCCAAGTGTGATGCTACTGTGTTACTGAAACAGGTCAAAGATCTGAAATTTAAGAACTACCCAATGAACTGACTTTCCTCAGGGGATATGTCTACAATAGTCAAAAGTAGCAGGTATTACGTTAAAAATAATGTATTTAACTTAGGCCTAAGAGCAAAGCTTACTTCAGTTGTAGATAAGAAAAACTTAGTTATAATACATTATGCTTTTTAAATAGCATAGAAAATATGCTTATCTATAAAAATATGCTTTTTATCTATAAAAATATATATTTTTTAAATTAACAGTGATTCAGAACACATTAATTCTTACTTAAAATATGTAAGTCTGAACAGTTTTCCAAACTGAGTCAGAACATATTCACAGTTCATGAAATCAATTTGGTGGTTTGTGACCAACATTTCTTTTTAAAAATAAATAACTGGGGCACCAGGATACCTCAGTCAGTTGAGCATCAGACTCTTGATTTCGGCTCAGGTCATGATCCCCACATCGGGCTCCACATTAGCAATGTAGAGCCTGCTTGGGATTCTCTCGCACACACTCTCTCAACTGCTCTCCCCCACTTGTGCTCACATTCTTTCACTCTTGCACTCTCCTTCTAGCGGTGCCTGCATGGCACAGTCGGTTAGGTATCCGACTTTGGCTCAGGTCATGATCTCACAGTCTGTGATTCAAGCACTGAAGCAGGCTCTGTGCTGACAGCTCAGTCTGGAGCCTGCTTCAGACTGTCTCCCTCTCTCCCTCTCCCTCCCTCTCAAAAATAAATAAACATTAAAATAAATAAACAAACAAACCTAAAAAAAAAAAAAAGAATAGGGGCACCTGGGTGGCTCAAGTTGGTTAAAGGTATGACTTCAGCTCAGGTCATAATCTCACAGCTTGTGAATTCAAGCTCTGCATCAGGCTCTCTGCTGTCAGCACAGATCCTCCCTCTCTCTCTCTGCCCCTCCTCCATTCTCTCTAAAAAATAAATAGGGGCGCCTGGGTGGCTCAGTCAGTTGAGCATCGGACTTTGGCTCAGGTCACAACCTCAACAGCTCGCAAGTTCGATCCCCCTCCCGTTGGGCTCTGTGATGACAGCTCAGAGCCTGGAGCCTGCTTCAGATTCTGTGTCCCTCTCTCTCTCTGTCCTTCCCCTGCTCCCACTCTCTCTCAAAAATAAACATTAAAATAATAAATAAGCATTAAAGAAAATAGAAGAATGTCAGAGAGTACTATATGAAGTAATGATTAAGTATTGTTTCCTGAACAATTATGTATTAAAGGATATGTATGCTGATTAGGATGTAGAAAATGTATTTTGTACTGTGAGTCACCCTTGAAAAACTAACTCTGAGAGCTGCTGAGGTAGAAAATGAGGAAAGATTCTGCAGTGTGATTTAATCATCTGCTGCTAAACTGATACATTCTGTAACTACCCCTGTACATTTTCTTTTCCTTTTTCATGTTATTCTCACCCACACATGCCTCAAACCTTGCTCACAGTACCAGCCTATTGCACTCAGTTCTTTGCTGCCAATCAGCGAAGGTGTCACGGGATACAGCGATTGCTAAGCAAGAAGCACAAGTTGCACAAGAACTCTTTGCACTCACCAGCACTCCCAGGCCTAAAGCATGCTCCTTAAAAAAAAAAAAAAAAAAAAAAAAAAAAAATCACTCATGACTCCCTCAGGCAATGATTTTTCTCTGGACAAACACTGTTAACTATCAACTCAATGGAATCTTCCAGACTAAAAAGAAGTTCTCCTACTTCCCATTCCCTTGCTATTTCATCTCTCTCCTGCCAGGACTAATTGCTACTTTCTTAGAGATTGGATTCCTCTCTCATTTTTCCATCTTCTAAATTATTTTAAATAGAACTGGCAGTACTTTAAAAAAAAAAAAAAAAAAAAAAAGCCCTCTTCCTTACAGGGAACAAAAGTATGAAAGGAAAAAAAAAGAAAACTTCTAAATAAACAATGGAAAGGAGGAGGATTGAAGACTCACAGAAAGAAAAAGAAGAGACTACAGAAGAGTTGATAGCAGAATTTAAAGAATCCTGGTTAGTGATGTTTGAAACCAAAGGAGATTTGAGACTCAAGCAGTGCTTGTTCCTATTACCCACAGGTGTAGGGCAACTGGTACAATTACTCTCAGCCCAAACCTGCAGTCAAAAATAAGGCTGATGGGGCACCTGGGTGGCTCAGTCAGTTAAGCATCTGACTTTGGCTCAGGTCATGATCTCATGGTTCATGAGTTTGAGCCCTGTGCTGGGGCTTGGGATTCTCTCCCTCTTTCTCCCTCTCTCTCTACCCGCCCCACCCCCCCCAATAAAAATTAAAAATCTTAAAAAAGGCTAAGATAAGGCAAGCTTTCTGCATCTCCACACACCATCTGCATACATATTTTTGTGGTGAAAAATTGCTTGATAAATCAACACATCTTTTGCACCTTTTTTCTTAATATTGTAACTAAAAGATTTAAAGTACAGTATTGGAGAAATTAACAAGTCTATTTTTAACTTTTTTTTTTTTTTTTTTTTTTTTTTGGAATGAAGGAGCATGGCTTGCTGGAAAGAGCACTGATTTCCTAGCCAGGAGGACCTGGGCTCAGATTCCAGCCATACCAGTGACTAGCTTGTGACCTTGGTGAAATTACTTCTCTCTGAAGCTATGCTTCCCCATCTTTATCTGTCTTTCGGGGGTAACTTACAGAATTAAATAAAAAGTAGAGCTTACTGTGCATAGCACCCACAAACAACAAATCTTTCTGCTCAGACCACATTCCTATTAATAACAGTAACAACGTGGCTATGGTTATTGCAATACTTCTCAACTGGAAGTGGACGGGAGAAGAGAGGATAGAAAGAGGGAAAAGTGAGTAGATGACCCTCTAAGGAAGGACTTGGGAGTTTTGTCAGGGAGGGGACAACGTACAGAGTATATGTGAATGTTTATGTTTAAACTTCTGATTCTGAAATGTTTGATTCTGAAAATATCTGTCCAAATGACCTGTGTCTCTAGAATTACTAAATTAGGGAGCTGCTTTAAGAAACCCCATAAGTTCAGTCACTAATGAATGGTATATTTACAAACATTTTCCTAAAATGTCAGGTAATACAACTTTTACTATACGATATCATCTTTGGGTTTTCAAATATCTCAAACTTAATATACATAAATTGTTTTTTTTTTTTATAAAATTTTTTTTTTTAACACTTACTTATTTTTGAGACAGAGAGAGACAGAGCATGAACGGGGGAGGGGCAGAGAGAGAGGGAGACACAGAATCGGAAGCAGGCTCCAGGCTCTGAGCCATCAGCCCAGAGCCCGACGCGGGGCTCAAACTCACGGAGTGTGAGATCGTGACCTGAGCTGAAGTCGGACGCTTAACCGACTGAGCCACCCAGGCGCCCCAATATACATAAGTTTTAATGAGGTGTTTATAATCACTTCTAAATTAAGATAAATGGATTTTATACTATAGTTGTGACTTCACATTAATCATCTAAAGGCTTTCACAAAAAAATTATCCAAAAAAATTTTTTTCAAGATTTTTTTAAACTAATTTCTACACCCAACCTGAGACTCAAACTTACAATCCTGAGATCAAGAGTCTCATGCTCTACCAACTGTGCCAACCAGGTGCCCCACCAAAATTTTATCACTATAATTAAAATTAAACTCATGATGTTTTGTTGTTGCCAACAAAAGGTAGGATTCTTGCCTTTTGAAATAATCTAAAATTGCTTTAATACATATCCATGAGATTGGCAACTACTTGAAGATCTAAAAATATTAAGTGTTGATAAAGACAGAAAGCAATTTGGCATCACCTACTAGGGTTGAATATGCTAATACCCTACAATCCAGCAACCCCACACCTAAATTTATATTAGACATTTGCAGCAAGAGATATATAAGAAAAAATTAACGATAGTAATTTTTTAGAAACAGCAAGAACCTTGTAGCCATCCCAAAGTCTGTAAACACAAGAAGAAATAACTGTAGAGGGGCACCTGGGTGGCTCAGTCAGTTGAGCATCCAGCTTCAGCTCAGGTCATGATCTCACCGGTCGTGAGTTCAAGCCCCGCATCAGGCTCTGTACTGACAGCTCTGAGCCTGGAGCCTGCTTCAGATTCTGTGTCCCCCTCTCTCTCCGCCCCACCCCTGCTTGTGCTCTGTCTCTCGCTGTCTTCAAAAATGAATAAACAAAAAAAATTAATAACTGTAGAATATCTATGAAATGGCATACTATATGGGGAACCTGGTTGGCTCAGTAATTGAGCATCTGACTCTTGATTTACGCTCAGATCATGACCCCAGGGTTGTGGGTCTGAGCCCCTCGTCAGGCTCTGAGCTGAGCATGGAGCCTGCTTAAGAATATTTCTCCCTCATCTATATTTATATTTATATAAATGAAATGGCAGACTATAAAGCCACCAATATAAATGAACTAAGCCACATTTTGGAATCCCAAAAACATATTGAGCAAAGAGAGGAAGTAACAGTAAAATTATGTCACTTATGTAAATTTCAAAGTCAGGTAAAACTAAACATTATACTGTTTAGGAATGTATGTGGTGAGATTATAAGCAAAAGAACTATTAATACAAAATGCAGAATACAGGCTACCTCTGTGGTGGAGGGAGTGAGCTGTAACAAGAGAACATATGAGGGCTTCAATTATTTTGTGATATAATTATTTTGTGAGATCGTCTCTGTACTAATGATATACTTCACAATAAAAGTTGTTTTGTTTTGATTTGTTTATAAGAGGAAACACAAAAACTAAGTCACAAGTGGGGACCTGCATAAAGAGCAAATCAGGTGTTCCTGGGTGGTTCAGATGGTTGAGCCTCCGACTCAATTTCAGCTCAGGTCAAGATTCTCTCTCTCTCTCCCCCTCTGGCCATCCCCTGCTCACGTGCACACTCCCTCTCCCTCTCTTTCAAAAAAAAAACCCAAAAAACTCTTTTTAATGTTTATTTTTGAGAGACAGAGAGACACAGAGCATGAGTAGGAGAGGGGGAGAGAGAGAGAGGGAGACACAGAATCCGAAGCTGTCAGCACAGAGCTGGACATGGGGCTTAAACTCATGAACCGTGAGATCATGACCTGAGCCGAAGTTGGATGCTTAACTGACTGAGCCACCCAGGTGCCCTAAAAAAAAAAAAAAAAAAAATTAAAGCAAATAATGTAAGAGCCAAGGTTTCAAACTACAGAATACACACACTTCTCTCACATTTAATATGAGATCCTGACTTTTCCACAAATAATTCTACATTTTGGAAAAAAAATAAATGAAAAACTTAAAACTCGCCCAAAAAAGTCCTCATGCTACCTTATATTTCTCAACATTTCCCTAAGAAGGAGAAACCATCCTGTGAAGTTCTGGGTATCAGGTCTCTAAAGAGACTAGAGACTTTCTAGTTACATTCAGCAAACAGCTTTAACTTTTCGTTATCCATATGCCAGAAGGATGGGCAGTTCTATATTAGCACTGACACCTGTTCCAGAAAAAAAAGCAAACTGATGATTAATGCACACTCTTGGATAGAACGGTCTCACGTGGAGCGCTAGTTTCTGGAATGCTTCAATTTAACCGGTCTACCTATCTTGCATTATGCGTGGAAACACTTCGGAATGAAAGCAATTACAACTACAAGATGTTGCATTTTCTCCTCTCCTCAGGTGATGAAAATCACTCATTACCAGGGGCTTCACAAAGCAAATACATGGGATATAAATGATAAAACGTCAACTGGAAAATATGGCACTGCCTCCAAACGAAGAAACTGCAGACGAATAAGGAGTTTAAATTTTTTTTTATTTGTACCTTTTCTTGAATCCGACACCTTCTTCAATTTCCTGATGGTGGCACCAAGCCGACTACCCTTTATAACCTCCAACTATTTGGTCAAGCCCCCCATTCCTTTCTTTCAACGCCACTGCCCACTCACCACGACGCCTCCGTTCGCACAACCCCTCACCAGAATGTCAAGAACAACAGCGTTCGTCTTCAGGTCCCAACCTCCAGGTCCCCCGACCTCTGAACACCGCACCCGCTCCAGCCTGGCAGGTTCCGGGCTCCGACCTCCATGCCCCCGGGACCGCACCCACACATCTCCTCCGCTCCCCTCACCGCAGCCGCCTTCTCCGCCCTTCCCTCAGTCCCGCTGCCCCAGGCGGTCGCCCCTCCCCAGAACCCCCTTTTCCACTGAGCCTCTCCCTCAATGCACCTGTGGCTCGGCCCTTCCACCCTGCTGTCCCCTCACCGCGACGGCCCCCCCCCCCACCCCCACCCCCGGACAAGTCCCCCGGCCCTCGCCAGCCCAGCCCAGCCCGGCCCGCTAGGCCCGGACACCAGGCCCTGCGGCCTCGGCTGCCCCTTCTCCTCACCGTGCCGTCCCCGGGGACCTCGTCTCGGGAACCCTCCGCTTCCTCACCGACCGCGGCCTGCAGCCCCGCGTCGGTGTGGCCCAGCGGCTCTAGGGGAGCCGGCTGCCACTGCCGCTCGAGATCCGGAGGTGCCTGCTCCATGTCTGCAGTTTGGCGCGGCAGACCCAGTGCGCTTGCGCCGCCGCGCAGCGCGCCCCGCCCCCTTTCCCCGCCCGGGCGGCAGCGCCCGGCCCTCCTTCCCCAGCCTGGGCCGCTGCTCCCAGAGCCCCTTTCCTTGCTTACGCTGCCGCGCGTGGAGCCCGTTCCCCTGGCTGGGTCAGCGGCGGCTGAGACCCACAGAGCTCCCTTGCCTGTGGCTGAGGCGGAAAGGCGCGCCTGCCTAGGTACTGGCCACCGCTGCTAAGCTGGGATACGCAGAAACCCGGGAGAACTGATGGAGGGAGAGAAGGGGAAAAAAGGGGAAGGTGAAGACCAAAGTAGACATGAGAACCATTCCGATTGGTGATCACCTAGAGAAAAATTGAAACACAAAAGAAATCGGAGGCCGCAGTCTGACCTCGCTCTCGGCCTCTGACTTGCCTGCCTTGTAGGTTCCATTTTTTACCCGGAAAGATCAGAGAGGCGCAAATTAAAAACTTTTAGCGGGTCCAGTAACACATTTAGCAAAAGGTAGCACATGCAAGTTTTTGAGAGAAGTGAAGCATTTGGCTGAAGCGGTGTTTGAAATCCGTTGCGTTTCTGATCCGGAGAAACCCAGAGATTTCTGATCATTTTCTACAAACATACTTTAATGAATTTTCGGAACCCGCTTCCTTGATAAGCATTCACTATGGTAACCTGATGGGAAATGCTCACTGGGTGTATCAGGATGTGGTAGTTGGCCGTTCCTTATATGCAGTCTGGTCATCAGTTTTTCCATGACACAAACCTCATTCTGCCCAAATACCTAGCTGTTCCAAGTTGTGACACACAATGTGCTCTTCCTGGATTGCATTCTCTGCCCACCCCCCCCCCCCCCAACTGGTGAATTTCCCATTCATCCCTAAAACCTCAATCAAGATATAATGTCCAAATGCTAACATCACTGTGTTAATAAGTCAGTTAGAGGGCCTAGGTGGCTCAGTGGTTAAGTGTCCGACTTTGGCTCAGGTCATGATCTCACCGTTGGGAGTTCAAACCCTGCACTGGGCTCTGTGCTGACAGCTCAGATCCTCGAGCCTGCTTCAGATTCTGTGTCTCCCATTCACTCTGCCGCTTCCCTGATTATGCTGTGTCTCTCTCTCAAAAATAAATAAACGTTAAAAAAAAATAAGATAAAAATGTTGCTTGTTTTATTTTACAATTATTTATTTATATGTCTGTCTGCCCCAACTAGACTTTGGACTTTTTTTTAAAGCAGGGACCCTATCTTACTTTTTTTTTTCCCTTCTGAACAAACAGTAGTGTGGTAGGGTCCCCTCCCTAAGAAAAGAAAAAAAAGAAAAAGAAAAAACCTCAAGGTAACCTGGTTATACAGCTATGTGAAAACATCCTCACAACCTTGTAACATGAGACCACTTAATCAGACTACATGTTTGTATGTTACCATATATGGGAGACAAAGAAGGAGAAAATAAATAAAAAACCACGCCACTTGGCGTTGAGGTCTCAGTTCTTTGGGTAAGAACCCAACTGAGCCATGCTGGCACAAGTAAAGTTGCTTCCTGGAAAGAAAAGCCTCGATTCTCTGTGCAAGAATCCTGCTACAGTAGGATATTTACTCAAATTTTTGAAGACATTTCATCAGGGATTACTCATGCTAGGCAAATTCTCAGGAAACATATTTTTAAATCGCAAGACTATTAATTTATCACAAGAGAAATATATATCTTCCCCGGGACAGATTTGTAACCATTATTCTATGACTTTCTCCCCATTTGAGATCCTTAACAAGTTTGGAGAGCCATTAGGATAATTCCTCTGGCCTGGTGATTTGAGTATTTCATCCTGTAGTAAGAACAAGGAAAGGGGCTCAGGGCTTTACAAAGCATTCATGGAGAGGGGGCCATAGTGCTATGTACTATTTGAAAGAAAAGAAAAGAAAAGAAAAGAAAGAAAGAAAGAAAGAAAGAAGAAAGAAAGAAAGAAAAGAAAGAGGAAAGAGAGAAAGGAAGAAAGAAAAAAGAGAAAGAAAGAAAAACAGAGTAGGAACATCTGTTTCCCCTTCATTATCACCCCAAAATATGCCACTTTGTCATGTGTATTATTTTGAGCTGAAGGCAATCAAGACCCAGATGAGTCAAGAAAATTACTTTTACCCCTCCCTTAAATACCTAAAAGAATTTATGTAGGCCTGGCCCAGAAAGACAATGATTACCAGAGATAACTTTTTATCTGAGTGACCCATCTGTACAACAAGGCAAACCTCTAATTACCAAACATCTGCTCTTATTATCGTCCTGTGAATTACCCTCCTCTCCTTTGAATCCCAGGCCCCTATCCCATTCCTTAGTCCGGGATGGCATCTAAGCCTCAATTATTTCCTGACATGTTCATGGGTCTCATGTTCTTCCGGGGCTCCCATACCTACATAATTAAACTTATTTTTGTACTGTTAATCCGTCTATGTCAATTTAATTAATAGACTAGTCAAAAGAATCTAGAAGGATAAAGGGAAATTTCCCCACCCCTTACAATTCACACCTCTTTTTTTGTGAGAGAGAAAAAATCAAGACTGCCTTTGAGGCCATCGGTCCTGTCTCTGTGCTTTAATAAAATAACTTTTTTACACCAAAAAAAAAAAGAAAGAAAAAAAAAAGATACCGCCTTTGATATCAATTTTAAGTTAGCTAGATATAACTTCCTCCGCATATTTTCTTGAGAGATAGCCTTGAAGAAACGAAATTTGGGAAAAGAGTCATTGAAAAGTCTAAAATCAGGGCAAAAAGGATTGGATAATAATTTCCTCATCTTTTCTTTGTTCATTGTAGGAAAATCAGAAAATAGTTATGAATAAAAGTAATATAAAAGCTCCATACTCTCACACCCAAAGATAAGTACTAACATTTAACATATATCCCTTCAAATGTATAATATGTATCATATACATATCAAATGTATAATATGTAATAAAAATGGAATCATACTATAATGTTATTTTATAATTTATTCACTTAATACAGCAAGAACACCTTTCCACGTGATTAAATATATTTGTACAAAATCTTCTCAAAGACTAATTAGAGTTTTATCGTAAAAAATTACTATAATTTGGGGCACTTGGCTGGCTCAATCGGAAGAGCATTGTAACTCCTGATTGGGGCTATAAATTCCAGCCCCACATTGGGTGTAGAAATTACTAAAAAAAATAAACTTAGAAAAATTACTATAATTTATTTAATCTTATAGTCCTCTATATTTTTTTAATGTTTTATTTTTAAGTAATCTCTACACCCACCATGGGGCTCAAACTTACAACACGAGATCAAGAGTTGCATGCTCTAGTGACTGAGCCAGCCAAGTGCCCCTCTGTAGTGACAGTTTAAGTTGATTTCAAGCTTTACTTTTATAAACAACACAGCAGTGACCATCCGTCTATATAACATCTTTGTGTAACCAACCTTAAGCTCAGTAGGAGCTGGGAGATTTTTAAGAGAAATTTTATTTAAGCTTTGATGGTGCCTGAGGAATTATTTCTGCTCTGTTATAAAATACTATATTTCTCAAAAATTATTATTTATATCCACTAGATAATATATCTGTCTTACCCTTGGGGCTGCCTACAAGCTGACACTCTTTTCAATAAAGAGGCAATAACTAGTGTTTAAAAAGCCTCAATTGGGAGAAGAGGTGGTATCTGGAATTTCTTGTCCATCTTTTGGGGTTATTTTTGTTTTTTTAATAAGTAGTCTGTTATTTGTTTGTTTTAATTAGAGAGAGAGAGTGTGTGTGAGCATGGGAGAGGGGCAAAGGGAGAGACAGAGAGAGAAAGGGAGAAAGAATCCCAAGCAGGCTCCCTGCTGAGTGTGCAGCCCAACGTGAGGCTCAATTTCACATCCCTGGGATCACAACCTGAGCCGAAATCAAGAGTCAGATGATCAGTTGACTGAGCCACCAGGTGCCCTTTGTCCATCTTTTGGCCAACTTGCCTTGCAGTTGTTGTTTTGTTTTTAATTCAAGCATTTAACATTTTTATTTTATTTAAGTAAGGTCTATGTTATTTAATTTTATTTAAGTAAGGTCTATGCCCAATGTGGGGCTTGAACTCATGACCCTGAGATCAAGAGTTGCATATTCTACTGCTTGAGCCAGCCAGGTATCCCTGCCCTGCAGTTTTTTATGTATATGGCACTTTGGCATACATATTCATGATGCCCCTGGCAAGACAGGCACTATTTTCCCCATTTCACAGAGGAAGAAGCACGCTTGACAAGGTCACACAGCTATCAAATAAGGAGAAGACCCGAGAATCACACTCAAATTTATAGGACTTCAGAATCCATTTGGGCCATGCTGCTTTACTTGGAGGAAAGGAAGAAGAGAGACTTTTCTGGAAAAGGAAGAAAATAACTGGCAGAAATCAAGGGTTGATACCTCACCTGAAAACCTAGAGGTAGAAGTATATTTCCTTGGGGGACACCTAGGTGGCTCAATCAGCTAAGCATCTGACTCTTGATTTCGGATCAGGTCACCCTCTCAGGGTTTGTGAGATCGGGCTCTGCTTATCACAGAGTCTGCTTGGAATTTTCTCTTTCCCTCTCTCTCTCTCTGCCCCACCCCAAATAAATAAGTAAACATAAAAAAATATATAACAAAAAATTAAAAAGTATATTTTCTTGAAAGATAAAGGCAAAGTCACTCTAGTCTGGCTAAAGTCTGGGAAAGCCCAGCACCATGACTCCATAGACGTTTTGGATACAGATGCTCCCTGTTCTTCAGATTCAGACAAGGAAAGAATATACCACCACCATCACCACTACCCCACCCTGCCCCCACGTACACGCGTGCACGCGCACACACACACACACACAAACACACACGCACACACACACACACACACACACACAATCTCTTACTGGGGAAGGGCTTGCAGTTACTTGCTCCAGAATGAATGGGAAAGGTCTTAAGAGGAGGGATGACCAGCCAGGCTGGCTCTAAGGATGAGTCAGCTTCTGTGGGGACACACTCTCCACTTCATCCAGCCAGGAGAACTATAGTCACTAATAATCTGAATTAGCATGATTTAGATTTTTTAATGAATTTAACAAATATTTATTCAGGTCCTCTGTTAGCCTAGGAACGCCACAAAACACCTATTCTCTGCTCCTCTCCAACCAGTTTCTTTTATCTGCTCCCTGGAATTCTGCTATCTTGCTGGCCACCTAGGATCTCTAAAGGTCATGTTCTTCTCCTTCCTCCAGAACTACACCCTTCTTCTCCTTTAGCCTTGACCAGCAACCAGCCCCAGCTCCACGTCATGTCAGTGTGGATGACATCTGTCCTTGTTCACAGCATAATATCTAATTTGGCCCCTCCCCAGTAATATTACCATCTTCCTTTCTGACCTCGTTTGGAAACCAAGTCTTGGTATGCAGTCCTTCATTGCAGTTGAAGGGTTCAGACCCTTCTTTTACTACCCATGGGCAAATTATTTCAACTCAGCCATTCAGTCCCTGAAAGTCCCAGAACTTTGAATCATGGGTCAGAGAGGATGTTGGAGATTAGAGCCATCATCCAGCCTGTAGTGGTGCAAGGGCCAAATTATTCCCAAGGCATGAATTTCCTGTGAGTTTTGTGCTGAGTCACCAGAGCTACCTTGATTCTGCAACTTTCTACCCCCCAGATTACCTGCCTTCATTCTGTGAGTGCCTGATATCCTCCCAGGATTTTCTCTACTTGCTTGATGTGACTAGTGTTGGTTTCTGGTCTATACAGCACAGAGCTATGACTGACATAGTGAAGCTCCTATCTATTCAACTAAACATGCAATAAATATTTATTAGACACCTGCCCTGTCCCAGCCAATCTCGTCTGCCAAGGTGATCATATAAACTGCTTCATGGCTGTATGCCTGTAGAGAAGACGGGAATATGCATGCAATACCTGCAGAACCATCCCCTAAACCCCTATGGCTTGAGAAACTCCCGGAAAGTTCTACAGCAAGCCAGGTACTAGAATCTTCAGTAGTTAAAAATCATGAAAGCCGCCACAGGAGAAAAATATTTCTCCCTTGGACACCTGGCTGGCTCAGTGAGTAGAGCATGTGATTCTTGATTTCAGAGTCCCACGTTGGGTCTAGAGATTACTTAAAAATAAAATCTTAAAAAAAAGTACTACTTCCTCTTAGATAACTTAAATACACTTTGATAAAGGTCTTCTAAAGAATATAGTTGTTTACAACTAGGACGCTGAAACCAGTTAGGTTGGAAGGGCCAAGGCATTTTGGGATAAGTGGGTCTTATGGCACCCATCAGCTAATATTGTACAGATGAATAACAGCTTATCTACAGGGTAAAATGGATACTTTGCAAGCTCATAAGAGCCTGGCAACTGACTAGAATGGAGAGTTTTCTTTGATATTTATATTAGACCACCTGATCCTTGTTTGAAAACTAGGGCTGCCTAAAAGTTTCTCAGGATATATTACCTGATTCTGACTTTATGTGTGTGTTTATGTGTTTGGGGTTTTGTTGTATTTTCTCCTCCAAAATTATATTAAATCCATTTGGGTGTTTTTGTTTTTGGAGATTTTTTATGACTTCTTGAACAGAGGTCATAATTATTCCTCTTGCCACCACACCAAGTAAATATATAGAGACTCTGCTCCGAGAAGAATAAAATAGAACCCATTTGGGGGAAACCAGCTTATAGGTTGTAGGATTGCTGCCAGAACAAAATCTTGTCCAATTCTGTCTATTCTGAACAAATTTAGTAGTAGGAGAGATCTAGGTACATGCATATGGAGTCACTGTTGACCCCTTGGGAATTTCTTTTTAAATGAATCCTCTCTTTTATTTCTTTTATTTATTTATTTTTTTGTTATTGTTACTTTTTTTTTTTTTTGAGAGAGAGAGAGAGAGAGAGAGAGTGAGCGTGAGCTTAAGTAGGGGAAGAGTAAAGAGGGGGGAGAGAAAGAATCCCAAGCAGGCTCCAAGTTGTCAGCCTGGAGCCCAATGTGTGGCTCGAACTCGCAAATCACAAGATCATGACCTGAGCAGAAGTTGGATGCTTAACCAACTGAGCCACCCAGGTGCCCAGCATTGGGAATTGTTTTAACTTGGTATAGTGAGACATGCACAGAAATGAGTGCCATGAAAAAAGAGGGTTTTTTTTTTTAATGTTTATTTATTTTGAGAGAGAGAGAGAGTGTGTGTGAGCAGGGGAGGGGCAGAGAGAGAGAGAGAGAGACTCTCTCAAGCAGGCCCCAAGAACACAGAGCCCAACGTGGCTCTCAGTCCCATGACAGTGAGATCACAACCTGAACTGATATCAAGAGTTAAACACTCAACTGACTGAGCCACCCAGGCACCCCAAATGAGCCACCCAGGTGCTCCAAGAAGAAGTTTTATCATGCCCACAGATTCCTAGAAACAGAAGGTACAGCATGCCATTCATAGTGACGACACAGAGAAGCAGAGTGAGAGGGGAAAATACCACAGGAGCCTTTATTGTGGTATCTGTGGGAAGAAATGGGGCAAGGCAGGATAAATAGGTTTAGGATTGGCTAGTTTGAATAATTTCAGAGGGCTCTGGGGCTAAGGGTTGTCCCTAGTTGTCTGGTAGCTGGCCCTGGGATAGTTAGGGAAGGGGAATTATGTAAGAGCCCATAAAGGAGGTATTTGGAAGTATGGGCTCTGGATTGGTTGGTTTGCACAAAAAAGTATGCTAGAAATTGGCTATCCCTGGGAGGCGCAATCTCTCAAGGGTCAGCAAGGCCCCAAGAGGTCAAAGCACCAAAAACACAGAATAAAAAGACATAATCCATTCACAGACACACAGACTTGCACTAACACTTAGAGTCATATCTGTAATGACATATATGTCTACTAAAACATTAAATCACAATTAGATTATAAGGGATTTCCAAAGAAATCAAGTCCAACTTGCTACCTGATGCTTAAACTTGGTGCCAACATACCCACCAAAGAGTTATTCAGACTAGGGTTTGTAAACAATACCATGGACAAGAATCACATTATTTCTTTTAATGATCTTTAATTTTTTCTTGCTACAGAAATGACATAAAGCATCAATTTTTAAAGTTTATTTATTTATTTTGAGAGAGAGACCATGTGTATGCATACATGAGTGGGGGAGGGGCAGAGACAGAGGGAGGGAGAAAATCTCAAGCAGGCTTTGCACTGTCAGCACAGAGCCCAATGTGGGGCTCAAACCTACGAACCGTGAGATCACGACCTGAGCCAAGATCAAGAGTCAGACATTTAACCGACTGAGCCACCCAGGAACCATAATCATCATTTTTAAAATTTAGGAAATAGGGGCACCCTGTGGCTCAGTCACTTTTGTCTACCTCTTGGTTTCAGCTCAGGTCATGATCTCCTGGTTCGAGCCCTGCATTGAGTTCTGTGCTGACAGTGCAGAACCTGCTTGGGGTTTTCTCTCTCTGCCCCTCTTCTGCTCATGTTCTCATTCTCTTTCTTTCTCAAAATAAATAACTAACCTTTAATAAATACATAAATAAATAAATAAATAAATAAATAAAATTTAAGAAATAGCAACAAACAAAAAGAAGAAAGTAAAACTCATCCATAATACCAAGATCCAGGAACAACCACTATATTTTTGAACAGTCTCTCCCCCACCATGGACATGTACACAAATATAATCCATAAAGATAGGATCAAGTCTTACATGATGTTTTGTATGAAACCTGGTTTTTTTATACTCAATACTGTGAACATCTTCACTTGGTCTTGCCTTTCTCCTATGACAGGAAGCTGGAACTAAGAACAGCAGGTGCATGGACTGAAACTCCCCTTTTATTTTTTTTTTTATTGTGATATTTGGTTTTTTGCACCGGTGTGGAACGGAACCTGCAATATCTCTAAGGTATGCTTGTATTTATATCTGTCATATTTGCCTACCAAATGTTAATAAACATTAAAAAATACTAAAAAAAAAAGAATTACCTTTTTCTTGATATTCAGGTACTACTGGCTACATAAAATAAGTTCAGAGTGTTACCTTCTCTATTCAATGAAATTGTTGATTAGTATTACTTCCTCTTCAAATTTTTGTAGATCATCACTGAAACAATATGTGCCTGAAGCTTTCTTTGTGGGGAAAGTTTTGATAATCAATTAAAATTCTTTACTTATTATTAAATGTTTAAAGTATTATTTATTGTATTTTTAAAAATGTTTTTAGTTTATTTTTGAGAGACAGAGAGAGCACGAATGGGGGAGGGAGGGGCAGAGAGAGAGGGAGACACAGAATCTGAAGCAGGCTGCAGGCTCTGAGCTGTCAGCACAGAGCCCAATGTGGGGCTTAAACTCACAAACTCATTAATATTTCGATAATTTAAATTTAGGATTTTGAAAAAGTTCTGCACATGTGGGCAGGTTCTGTCAACTGGCAAACTTTGCTAAGGCTGAGTACAATGGGCATTGGGTATTACATGGGAGCAGCCCCTAAGGCCACCGTAGTGAATGTTTATTTGCTGCATCCCCAACTTTCACTCCTACTTCCCCTTCCCTTCCTTACAGGCTCCCGAATTTGTTCCTTGACTTTCCACAAACTTCCTCCATGCAGCCCATGTGCTTCAAGGGAGACTCACTCCGCCCCCAGATCCGGTATGGACCTATAGATACTTCCACAAGAAACACAAATATGACTCTCTAAAGCCTTAAAAACTAACAGTGACCCTTACTAAAAGCCTCTTGAAATAGTACGTGAGGAATTATATTAAATTGTTAAAACTTGCTAAAAATTCTCTTTACATATCTACATCTCCTCAGTGTCCTTCCCCTCAAAGCAACTGCTCCTCATTTCTCCCCTTGCCCTCTTACCTCAAAACTCCCTGCTCACATGGGTTTCCTCCTTCCTCACCACCCTCCAGATCTTTTCTTTCCTTCTCAGGATGGCTCCAAAATCTTTCTTATGCAGATAAATCTTTTGCTTCACTCATCTTCAGTGGATATCTCTGCCCATAACCTCGCTCTGAAAAACAAAGAATCCCCCTAAAGCAGGACACAGAGGAAGAGGAGGGAGGATCTGGTAATGACAGCACTTCGAGCTTTGGTGTTATAGTATCTGCCACGCAAATGCATGTGCATTTATATGAAATGGATAGAAAGAGGGGCTGGAGGGATGCAGAGCACAATGTTAATGGTTTGGGGATGGAAAGCGAAGGCGAAATCCAAGGGCAGCGTTCACTTGTTGCTTTATAAACTCCTGTGATTTTAATATTTTACAAAGAGAAATAAACTCAAGTTCTGCTCAAGCAACTTTTTCTTAAGTATGGAAAGTCACCCTCTGGTATCCTTCCAAGTGGGAATGGAGGTCGAAGGGAGGAAAGTTGTTTTTATATATACACGTCTCCATCATTTGAAATGTTACAATGAGCATCCGTTACTTTTATATTAAAAAACAAGCTATTTAAAAGAAAAAAGCAATACCATGTAATAATTATGTAGTACTATTATGTAATAAGCACAGGAACACAGAGGAGGAGCCCTCATCCAAACAGGAATGGCAATGAGAGAAGGAAGAGGGAAGAATTAACCCAGGCCAAGAGGTGGAGTAGGTGGGGCACAGAAACCCTGCAAGAGAGGCACTAAGGCATGAAACATGTATTTTGGGCAGATATGACATTATCATGTCCTGGAGCACGAAGGTGAGTAATCCTGGGAAATGATGGAGAGGTGGGAGGGGGAGGAAAAGGGATGGCAGAAAATGATCCATTTATGCTCAGCCATCTGGTCCATGCTTGCTGGTTATCAAATGTTTACCACATAATATTAACTGATTTATGTAGGACAAGAAGTCTCTCCTGTAGGCCTCAGAATTCATATTCAGCTGTACACTTCAATTCACCTCTGCTTCTTAATTTTATTTAAAATTTGTGAAAAATTAGGGGTGCCCGGGTGGCTCAGTCGGTTAGGCGTCTGACTCTTGGTTTTGGTCAGGTCATGATCTCATGATTCCTGAATTTGAGCCCCACCTCCCCCCATGACTGCGCTGACAGTGTGGAGCCTGCTTGCGATTATCTCTCTCCCTCTCTCTGCCCTTTCCCCACTCACACTGTCTCTGTCTCTCTCAAAATGGATAAACTTAAAAAAAAGAGTAAATAAAAGAATTTTAAAAAGAATTTTGAAACATTAATACATGTACTTAGTTCAGATATTAAGTGACACAAACAGATATACATACAGTAAAACATAAGTCCGCCTTCAACTTCTCATCTCCATTCCCTTGCTCTCCTGCCTTGAGTCAGCCACAATAGGATTTTTTCAGAATTGGAATTACTAGTTTTTAAAAATATTGCAGCCTGGTATCTGGGCTGCACAATGTCATCCCAATTTGGAAGAAGCCACATACAATGCAGGCTATCTAAATGTCTTGAGCCCAGCAGAACAGGTATAAAGAGAGTAAGTGTAGTTTTCCCTAAAGCTCACCTCAACAGAAAATTCAAAGTTTCAAATGTTTATGAGAAATATGCCTATTTTTAACAGTGACCTTGATTAAAATGATAAAAAATTAAAAATTCTTATGGGCCAGAACTTACAGCTAAGAGTTTGCCCGAGGTAATGGAGTAAAGACTGAAAGGCAAGCTTCCTGACTACCTGCTCAAGTATTCAGTCTTTTACTGCACTTCTGGGTGGTTCTGAAAACCAGGAAAATTGGAAAATAACTGTGTAACAACTGTGAATGGAAATATAAATCTCAAGTTACCTCTGCTTTTAAATAGGCAAGGGAACATGGATACCCTAGCTCTGAGCCCTGTTTAACTAGAATCTTAGTTAATATTAAAAAAAAATTAAAAGTTTTTCAAAGAGTACATTCTGTATGATTCAGTTGTATGAAGTCCAAAACGAGCAAAATATTCTGTAATAGAAATGAGAATGGTTGCCTCTGGGAGGCTGGGAGATTTGACTACAGAGGGGCCTGAAGGAACACTCTCAGTTAAGTTAACGGTTCCTATCTTGATTTGATGTGGGCATGGGTATATACAATTATCAGAACTCACTAAACTGGCTACTTAAGGTACATACATTTTATTGTTGATAAATTAAACCTTGATTAAAGAGAATTCGAATGAAATGAAATTCATTTGAAAACCAAGTGAAAGTTGCTCACTCTGTGATGTAATTTTTGGTCTTATACAGAGCAAACCAATTGTCTGCTTTAGTCCTTTGAATGTATTTGTGAGTGACCGCGTGATTCACCAGTGATTCATTACGCACCAAGGGAAGGAAAGGGCTCAATACACTTGGAGACTTGGAACATTTTTGTGTCATTTCTTTAGTGTGACTTGGTTTTGCAGGAATTCATCAAGCTTTCAGCAGCGATATGCTCTCAGAGATGTTTGCAATTTAAGTGTTTGCCCATCCATCATTATGTTGAGTTTCAAAACACCTGATAAAACAGGAATTATTATTTGTTTTTCAATTTGTGAAGGTAAAGTTCAGAAAAGTAAAAAATCTGCCCAATATCCCACAGCTATTAAAAGAGCTGAGGGGCGCCTGGGTGGCGCAGTCGGTTAAGCGTCCGACTTCAGCCAGGTCACGATCTCACGGTCCGTGAGTTCGAGCCCCGCGTCAGACTCTGGGCTGATGGCTCAGAGCCTGGAGCCTGTTTCCGATTCTGTGTCTCCCTCTCTCTCTGTCCCTCCCCCGTTCATGCTCTGTCTCTCTCTGTCCCAAAAATAAATAAAAAAAAAATAATAATAAAATAAAATAAAAGTGAAAAAAAAAAGACAGAGCTGAAATGTCAATTCAGATTCAAGGAATTTGGAATTATACATGTAGGATTTTGTCCACTATGTCATATTTCAGGAAAATCCAGCTCTCTGAGAGTGAGAACTAGGTTCAGAGTGACACTCCTGGAGAATACTGTCACTTCCAGGAACATAGTGAATTGAATGTCATAAGGTAGGGCCAAAACTAGGATGAGGCAATTAGGTACTTAGGGTACAAAATTTAAGAAGGTGCTTTCTCTGGTTCAGGCAACTGTCAATGGTTGTTGACCATTGTAACCATGTTGACCATTGTAACCATGACCACGTGACATGGTTGTCAACATTACCTTGTTATTACTGATTTAAAGATAAGGAAACTGAATCTCAGAGCTAGGTTAGATTTACTTGACTAACGTTTCACTAATAGTAAATAGCAGAACCAAAAATTAAGAAGGGGTCTTTAAGCTTCAAATTCTACTAAGCCCACTCTTCAATAATGCTTTGTGATTTAGCCATAAGGAGTATTAAGACCATGAGGTTTTTAATTTATTATATGTTTAATAAACAATTGACCAAATGGCTTCCAAATTCAAGTGCAAACTTAGGCAAGAATAACCATCCAGCAATTCCTGATCAAAAACTCTCAGCAAAGTAGGAATTGAAATGAACTTCCTCAAACTGATAAAAGAGTTTCTATGAAAAGCCTATAGCTAACATCATATTTAACAAAGACTGCTTTGCCCTAAGATCAGGAACTAGGCAAGATGTCTGCTCTCTCCACTTCTATTTCATTTTGTACTGGAGGTTCTAACCAATGCAATAAACCAAGAAAAAGAAATAAGGCATTCAGATTGGAAAAGAAGAATAAAACTGTCTTTATTCAAAGATGACAAGAACATCTTTGTAGAAAATTATAAGGAATCTACAGAAGAGCTACCAGGTGAAATAAATGAGTTAAGAAAGGCTGTAGGATACAAGCTCAATATACAAAAATAAATAGTACTTCTTGTGTATATTAGCAACAAACAATTAAAAACTGAAAATGTTTTAAAATGTCATTTACAAAATAAAAAATATGAAACACTTAGAAATAATTGATATAAGATATGTAAACCTGTATACTAAAAAAAAAAAAAAAACCCAAAATATTGCTGAGAGAAATTAAAGAAGACTGAAATAAGTGGAAAAACACTGTGTTCATGGTTCAAGAGACTCGAGACTGGTAAGAAGTCATTCTCCCCAAATTGCCTGATGGATTCAACTAAATTGCAACAAAATTCCAGAAGGCTTTGTAGAAACTGACAACCTTATCCTAAGATTTATATGGAAATGCCAACTAGAATAACCAAACAACTTTGAAAAAGAACAAAGTTGGAAGACTTATACTATCTGACTTTAAGATTTATTATGAAGATATAGTAATCAAGACAGTGCAGTGTTGGTATAAAGATAGACAAACCAATTTGATGTAACAAAACAGGGTCCTTACTATACACATACATTTATGATCAGCTGATTTTAGAGAAAGGTGTAAAGGCTATTCAATAGACAAAGGATAGTCTTTTATTCTTATTTTTTGTTGAAGTATAATTGACATACAATATCGTTTTAGCTTCAGGTGTACATCATAGTAATTCAATATTTTTATACATTACAAAATTATCCCCATAAGTCTAGTAACCATCTGTCTCCACACAAAGTTATTACAATATTATTGACTATATTTCCTATGCTGTACATTTCATCCCATGACTTATTTATTTGATAATTGGAAGTTTTTAATCTCTTAATCCCTTTCACCTATTTTGATCACCCCCAATTCTTACCTGTTCTGGCAACCATCAGTTTGTTTCCTATACAAGTCTATTTATGTTTTGTTTTTTCATTTGTTTTGTTTTTTAGATTCCACACATAAGTGAAATCATATGGTATTTGTCTTTCTCTGTCTGATTTATTTCACTTAGTATAATACCCTCTAGATTCATCCATATTGTCACAAATGGCAAGATTTCATTCTTTTTTTTTATGGCTGATTAATATTCCATTGTGTATGTGTGTGTATATGTATGTACATATATCACATCTTCTTTATACATTCATCTAGAGATGGACATATGGACATTTAGGTTTCTTCTATGTCTTGGCTATTGTAATTAATGCTGCAGTGAACACAGGGTTACATAGAGCTTTTTAGTGTAAAGGATAGTCTTTGAAATAAATGGCACTGGAAAGAATTGGGTATCCACTGCAAAAAACAAAACAAAACAATTTCTGGTACATATTTTGCACCATATTCAATAAAAAATTTACTCAAAATGGATTATATGCCTAAATGTAGGAGCTTAAACTATAAAACTTCTGAGAAAATATAGGAGAAAATATTTGCAACCTCGGGTTAGGGAAGATCTTGGATATGATACCAAAAGCATGATCCATAAAAGAAAAAGTTGATAAACTGGACTTTATCAAAGTTAAGAACATCTGCTATTTGAAAGTTATTGTTAAAAGAATGAAAAGAAAAGCCACAGACTGGAAGAAATTATTTATAAACCAAATGTAAAAGGCTTATATCCAGAATATATAAAGAAATCTCAAACTTCAATAAGAAAACAAATAACCTAATGAAAATATGGGCAA
Organism: Panthera leo; assembly: GCF_018350215.1. NCBI lineage: Eukaryota > Metazoa > Chordata > Mammalia > Carnivora > Felidae > Panthera > Panthera leo. The sequence continues at coordinate 70,676,813 of NC_056687.1, forward strand.
AAGATTTGAACATTTCACCAAAGAAGGTATACAGGGGGCATATAAGCACATGAGAAGATGTTCTGCATTACTACATTGCATCATTACAGTTATGCAAATTAACATCAAAATAAGCTGCCATGACGCACCTATTAGAATAGCAAAAATTAGAAAGACTGTCCATATCAAGTGTTGCCAATGATGTGAAGTACCTGTAACTCTCCTGTATTGCTTCTGGGGGTGAAAAACAGTACAACCATTTTGGAAAACCCTCTTGCAATTTCCCAAAAAGTTAAAAACACATGCCTACCATTCCACTTCTAGGTATTTACCCAAGATAAATGAAAGCATATGTCCATACAAAGACTTGTACGAGAATATCATAGCAGCTTTGTATGTACTAGACCAAAACTGAAAACCCTAATGTTTATCAACTGGTGAATGAATAAACAAATTGTGGTATAATCCAAACAATGAATTACTATTCAGCAATAGAAAAGAATTAACTTCTAATGCATGAAACAACATGAATAAGAAGCAAAATAGTTATGGTAAGTGAAATAAACCAGACCTCCCTCCCAAAATAGACCATACTGTTTGATTCCATTTACAGAAAATTCTAGAGAATGCAAACTAATCTATGACATAAAGCAGGTTAGTGGTGGGGTAGATTGAATGGTGGCCTCCAAAAGATATGTCCACATCTCAATTCCCAGAATTATTAATTTACTTGGAAAAAGGGTCTTGGCAGATATAATTAAGAATCTTGAGATAAGGGGGCGCCTGGGTGGCTCAGTCGGGTAAGCGTCCAACTTTGGTTCAGGTCATGATCTTTTTGGTTCATGAGTTTGAGCCCTGTGGCGATCTCAGTGCTGACTGCTGGGAGCCTGGAGTCTGCTTCGGATTCTGTTTCTCCCTCTCTCTCTGTCCCTCGCACTTCGTCTCTCTCTCTCTCTCTCTCTCAAAAATAAATAAACATTTAAAAAATAATCTTGAGATAAGGAGATCATTGTGGATTATCCAGGTGGGATTTTTTTAAAGTTTATTTATTTATCAAAAAAAATTTTTTTAATGTTTATTTTTGAGAGAGAGACAAAGCATTAGGGGTTGGGGCAGAGACTGAGGGAAACACAGAATCTGAAGCAGGCTCCAGGCTCTGAACTGTCAGCACAGAGCCTGCTGCAGGGCTTGAACTCCCAAACTGCGAGTTCATGACCTGAGCCAAAGTCGGACACTTAACCGACTGAACCACCCAGGCACCCCTATTTATTTTGAGAGAGAGAGAGAGAGAGAGAGAGCACAGTATGGGAGGGGCAGAGAGAGAGGGGGAGAGAGAAAATCCCAAACAGGCTCTGCTCTGTCAGTGCAGAGTCCGACACGGGGCTTGATCTCAGGAACCACGAGATCGTGATCTAAGCTAAAATCCAGAGTCAGGCGCTTAACTGAGCCGCCCAGGCACTTCTCTAGGTGGGATTTTAATTTAATGTCAAGTGTCCTCATAAGAGGAAGACAGAGGAAAATTTGAGACAGAAGAAAGGAAGACCCCGAGAAGAGGTCAAAATGTGACCACAGAGGCAGAGATTATAATAACTGGGCACAAATCAAAGAAAAGTCAAAGATACCAGAAGCTGAAAGAAACAAAAAATGGCTTATCCCCTAGAGCCTCTAGAGAGCGTGGCCCTGCTGCCACCTTGATCTCAGACTTCTAGCCCCCAGAACTATGAGGGAATAAACTTCTATTTTAAGTCACTCATTGTGTGTAATTGTTATGGTAACCTCAGGACACCAATACAAGAGGTTCCCTGGATATGGGACAGCAGTGGAGAGAGGGAAAGTGGGAAAGAGAGATTAGCAACAGGCCAGAGTAAACACCTGAGAATGATAAATATTCTCATTATTATGATAGAGGTGATGTTTCATGGGAATACACAAATCAAAACTTATAAAATTATATGCTTAAAAATGTATATTTTAAGTCCATTGCACATTAACAAGCTGTTAAAAAGAGGGGTGCCTGGGTGGCTCAGTCTGTTGAGCACCCAACTTCGGCTCAGGTCATGATCTCTCAGTTTGTGAGTTCGAGCCCCGCGTCGGCTCTGTGCTGACAGCTCAGAGCCTGGAGCCTGCTTCGGATTCTGTGTCTCCCCGTCTCTCGGTCCCTCCTATGCTCATGTGTTGTCTCTCTCTGTCAATAATAAATAAACGTTAAAAACAACAACAAAGCTGTTAAAAAGAAAAAAGACATCATGGGTCTAAAACAAGACTCCACTTGCAATATTCTGACCTCTTCTGAGTAGTCCACATAACATTGAGACATGGTGCGTTCTCAGGAAACTGATCATAAGATGAAACCCCACCATGTGAAGCCCAGCTGAATAACCTCAGAATATTAGCATTGGGAGAACTGACATTCAAAGATACCAAGTATTGCTACGTGCAAGAAAAAATATTCTCATCTTATATGAACTCCATTAGAACTGAGACAGATCCTGGTACAAAGAACTTTGGTATAAAGTGTTGTCCACAGATAAAATAGCTGTTGGAGGAGCTAGATCCTGGGAGACCACCTAGGTATTGTAGAGTGGATGCCTCTCTTTGACTCTTTCCTCTGTTGGGTCCTGTTTTTCTTGATTTCTTATCTTTCCAATTCCTGCTTTTTCCCCCTCCTCTGATGTGTTGCTGGAGCATGTGCTTTTTCATAGCTTCCAGAAAAGGAACAGCTAGGACAAAACTGTTTTAAATTTTGCATGTCAGATTCGTCTTTTGGCTGGGGATAAAATTCTAGGCGAAACTAGAAGTACTTCTCTTTAGCCTTTTAGCTTTCAGTGATGTTGAAAAACCTGATGCTATTGTTTTTAGAATCTTCTCTTTGCCCTTAGTGTTATGAAATTTCACAATGATGTGGTTTGTTTGGGGCTTTTATTTTTCTCTTATTGTGCAGGATATTCATGGCATTTTCATTTGGATTCATGTCATCCAATTCTGGGAACTGTCTTGTACATATATATGTATATATACAATGTATGTATTTTTAATATTTTTCCTTCTGGTTTTTAATTCCTTGAATCTTCACTAGCTATATGTTAGACTTCCTGGATTGCTCTTCTAATTTTTGTATTTCTCTCCTATTGTCCATCTTTTGTCCTTTTGTTCTATTTGCCAAGAGTTTACCCTTACTTACCTTCTATAACTTCTTTTGAGTGATTAATTTGAACTATCATATTTAATTTCCAAGACATGTTCTTGTTCCCTCAACAGTCCATTTAAAATATAGCATTTGTGTTTCATACAAGCAAGATGATCTCATCTGAGGATTTAATTTTTTTCGAAGTTATTTCCCACCATTTCCTGAATTACGGATTTCCTCAAAATTTTTTCCTGTTTGGTCTTTTTTATTCGCTAGAATCTTTCTTCAAATATCTGCCGATCCTCAGCTGCTAAAATGAGATGTAATGTGTTGTCTATATATGCAACGTGTTGGTGGGAGGATGGATGTGTGTAGATTCCTGGTGAAAGGTTATGTTAGTGACTTGGCTTTACTGTAATTAACAGGATTGTCAACTGAGAATTTTTTTGTTGGTGGACCCTCCAAATATATCTGTAGTAATTTTTTTCTGGAGTTGTTCCCCCAAAAAGGATTTTTTTCTTCAGATCTTTCATTCATTAATTTTTAAAAATATATTGTCAAATTAGCTAACATACAGTGTATACAGTGTGCTCTTGGTTTCAGGGGTGGTTCATCACTTACATACAACACCCAGTGCTCACCCCAACAAGTGCCTTCCTCAATGCCCATCACCCATTTTCTCCTCTCACCTGCCTCCCCCTGCCCCCGCATCAACCCTCAGTATATTCTCTGTATTTAAGAGTCTCTTATGGGTTTGCCTCCCTCTCTGTTTGAAACTATTTTTTCCCATTCCCTTCCCCCATGATCTTCTGTTAAGTTTTTCAAGTTTCACATGAGTGAAAACATATGATGTCTGCTTTTCTCTGGCTTATTTCACTTAGCATAATACCCTCCAGTTCCATCCACATTGTTACAAATGGCAGTATTTCACTCTTTTTCATTGCCAACTAATATTCCTTTGTATATATAAACCACATCTTCTTTATCCATTCATCAGTCGATGGACATTTGGGCTCTTCCCATGATTTGGCTGTTGTTGAAAGTGCTGCTATAAACATTGGGGTACATGTGCCCCCTATGAATCAGCACTCCTGTATCCTTCGGATAAATTCCTAGTAGTGCTATTGCTGGGTCATAGGGTAGTTCTATTTTTAACTTTTTGAGGAAACTCCATACTGTTTTCCAGAGTGACTATGCCAGTTTGCATTCCCACCAACAGTGCAAGAGGGTTCCCCTTTCTCCACATCCTCGTCAACATCTGTTGTTTCCTGAGTTGTTAATCTTAGCCATTCTGATCAGTGTGAGGTGGTATCTCAATGTGATTTCGATTTGTATTTCCCTGATGATGAGTGACGTTGAGCATCTTTTCATGTGTCTGTTGGCCATCTGGATGTCTTTGGAAAAGGGTCTATTCATGTCTTCTGCCCATTTATTTACTGGATTATTTGGTTTTTGGGTGTTGAGTTTGGTAAATTCTTTATAGATTTTGGCTACTGACCCTTTATCTGGTATGTCATCATTCGCAAATATCTTCTCCCATTCTGTCAGTTGCCTTTTAATTTTGTTGTTTCCTTTGCAGTGCAGAAACCCCAAAAAGGATCTTTTAATCTCTTGCCTAAAGAGATAAGCCTGACTGCCAATATTTGGGGAATGGGATAGGGAAAGATGCTGTGAGATCTCGTACTTAAGTATGTAGACTTTAACTTGTTCCTCATTTTCAATTTATCAACTTGTGTTCCTGAATTGGAAACCTCTCTCATTCAATCTCTCCAGTCTTGTAGGGTGGAAAAAGGGTTAGTCACCTAGTTGCATTGTTTGGGGCTTATGTAGACTTTGAGCCAAACTCCTTGCTTTAACATTTTTTTTAATTATCATTTTTAAGTAAGCTCTATGCCCAATGTGGGGCTTGAACTCATGACCCCAAGATCAAGAGTTGCATACTTTACTGACTGAGCCAGACAGGCACCCCCCAAATCCCTCATTTTCAACTCATTGATCAACTGCCTTCCAAAGAACCTAGGTACCATGAAGCCTTTCTAGGGGTTGGAAAGACCAGTTAGCCTTGCCCTTGTCAACGACTCATTTTCAGGAATTTAGGTTTTGGTTTCTTCCTTCACGTAAGCCTGTAAAGATAGGGATAGTATTTGTCACATCGAGTCTAACTCATCATCTGGCCCCAAAGGAATACTTAACAGATGTTTGTGGAAGGTCTAGCTATATGAAGTGAGCACTAAACTTTGAGCAATAATTTATTCATCTACAAAGTTGGAATGGCCATCCCTGACTTTGCAATTTCACAGTGTTACTGTGAACATCAAGTAGTGAAAACATGTGCAAAAGCTTTGTAATATGTAACAATTTCCTGTGCAGCTTGGTTTTCGGGCAAGGAGGGATTTTATGCCACTAGAATATATATTTTACTGGAATTTTCATTTTCATGTATATGAACTTGTCTTTTATATTCCCATCTGGTAGACTCATCTTCTCTTTCTTCTCCCACCATCTTTGCTAAATCACCATTCGGCTTCCAGTCACTGTACTAACTCTAAGGAACTGGAATCCCTCCCAAGTGTAGACTGTGGAGTGATCACACAAAATTGCCTTTGGAGGAGCACACTGAATAGAAGTTAGCCTTCATCTTAAGGCAATATTTTAAACAAAATTTCATACTTATATAATTAATTAATAAATCCTTTAAGAATTAATCTATAGAAAAAAATTTTTAAAAGAATTAATCTGTAGAAGTTGGTTCATCAAGTACCAGATATTTATAGTTATGAGTAAAGTACTAGAATTACGGAATGAGAAATTCAATACTTTTCTTATTATTTTTGGTGACAAGCAGGCATTAGAGGTGATGTTGGTTACAACTGAAGAGTTCAGGGAATCAATATGTAGATGCCATATCTCACCCAATACACAACCTAAAAATTACTTTCAGGGCTTCAAAACTATCTATTCAAAATGTAATTAATTAGAATATAAATTATGGAGCTTAAATACAAACATTTGACAGAAGGGATAGGGTGGTAAGTGTTATCATCATGGTAAAAAGAAAAAAAATCCAAATAAATGGCCAGAACATTGTCTTTTTGTCACTACTGCTCTTGGACTTCTTAACACACAATTCTGAAAAGCCAGAAAGAAAGTGCTCATTTAAAACTTTGATCCAGGGGCACTTGGGTGGCTCAGTTGGGTTAAGCATCTGACTCTTGGTTTCGGCTCAGGTCATACCTCGAACTTGAGTTCAAGCCCTGCATCAGGCTCTGTGCTGACACTGCAGAGCCTGCTTGGGATTCTCTCTCTCCCTCTCTCTCTCTGCCCCTCCTCTGCTCACTTGTTCTTTTTCTCTCAAAATAAGTAAACTATTTTTTTAAATAAATAAATAAATAAATAAATAAATAAATAAATAAATAAAACTTTGACCCCAAAGAAAAAGATACAAATCAGTGGCAACTGCTGCAAAGATTCATTTCTCTGGCTAATTATCAACAACATGTAGATAAAAAATAAAACAGAAAAGACCTCTAACTCTTGTCTGGTAGATAAGCTGCAGTGAAGTCAAGATGGAGACAAGGTAAAATAATTACCGAAAATTGGTATTATTATTTCACTCTTGTCAAAGAATCAACCCAATATCATGAGATTTCAATTACTTATAAATATATTTTTTTCTTAAGAATTTTTAAAATCATATTTCAATAATTCTTAAAATGGCTCAACAACTGAAGGAAATAAATAAGTATTCAAATGGTTCAAAGAATAAAACAAAATCTCGAGTTTAATTTTACATTCTTGCTCTATTTCCAGGCTATTTAAACATTTTAATTTTTAAAACCTCTTATTGAATATACTTCCTTATCTCCCTAAGAGATTCCTGAGGATAAGAATTTAAAGAAAAAAATCCATGTCCCTCTCAAATGAATAGGGGGCTAACTCCTCTAAACACAAACCTTCTATTTCTTTCCTTTCATAAAACAGACAAAGACATTATTGTTCTCTAGTTTTATTATTTTTCAATTTTCCCAACACATGAACTATAACTCATTTTGAGATTTTTCAGTGCATTTCACAGCAAAAATGAACAAGGGAATCATTAAAATGGTTGTACATAAACCAGTTATTCTCTTATAATTTACAATTTGTTGAAAAAATTATTGTTTTGCTGTTTTCATCCTATTAAACCCTTCAATAAAACACAATTTATCAGAGCACAAAGCTTAAACTTCTTATGATGATGCAAGAGACACAGCCACCTACAATGGCTGATGACTAACAGGTATATGTTACACACACTGATTGGAAGACCACATCAGAAGAAACAGAGTAAGGCACCACTCTTGGAAAATTAAGGTAGCTTGCAGTAACAAGTGTTGAGCACCATAAGTAGGTACTCAATAAATACTTGAATGAATGATGAAAGCCATAATTAGCACTATTCTTTTAGTTGCCAGCAATCCTTCAACCTCAATAAAATACTTATTAAAAAAGAAAAGAGATTTGTACCTGAATACAACTTCCTGATATCTTTTTTCCTAATATCTTTTCACTTCATATTCTTTCTTCAGCATCTGAGTTTCCTTGAGAAGGAAAGAAAACCATACCATACATGCACTCAGCCACATATATAACTTCTGAATTACTGACAAATATGAATAGTTGTTTTAAATTTGAATGGACAGAGGTAAGATGAAGCATACTTATTCAGAGGGATAGCACATAATACTGGATATTAATCTACAAGTGAAAAAAAGGTAAGGAAAAAAAAAGTAACAGTTTTATTTTTTAAATGTTTGCTTTGTTCTTTAATGCCTCAGTTCTTGAGAAAGGCCAAGATCTCATCATATTGACATGAACACATTTAAAAAATTGTCTCTCAAGTGTAACATTTAATAAAACTAGGTATTGAAAAATGTTCTGAAATTTTTCAAGTCAATGTTGTTTTCAAGTATAATAAAATGCTCAGAAGAAAAAATTCTCCATGGTTATAATTCTAATCAATTTATAAATATACTTTTTAAAAGAGAGTTCCAACAGAGGTGGATAATGGATAAGTTCCTCAGACACAGGCACACAGTCTCTTTGAAGGAACAGAATGCCTTGTTACTACAACCTGGTTGATTTTTTTAACACTGATTTCAGGCACAATGGCTGAATCCACTTCTGGGTCATCGTCCTCCTCCTCTTGGGTTTGTTTGTAAGAGCAGTGAATACTTCAGTTACTGACAGAAAGCAAAGCACAAACTCTGAAAGAGACTTCACTCTTTACTATAAAGAAATCAAAATCACTGAGTTCTCACGCTTATGTGTATCTGCTGCCCCCATGCAAAAATAGGGGATTTAAACCTAACTTTAGGAGTAGGAGCTGGATAAAAGATGAATCATCTAATAATTCACGTGAAAGGTTTTCGGATGATATTGCTCGTATCACATGAACAGGTTGGTGAGAGGCCCGTCGCGCGTCTTCAACACTTTGGTCTTGCTGCAGTTCTGTGGTGCCCTAACAGGGACATTCGGGTTTAGCCAGATTCAGTCTGTGCAATCAGGAAGCAGGTTACTCAGTGCAATGACTCCATTCTGGGAGGGTTTAGGGTAAACAGAGAAGAAGTTCATTTGGTCGAGTCTCAGATAGTGTGTGTCACTCCACAGGCTGTGTTGCTGGAATTGTTTTCCAAAGGGGCTTATGATAAACCCAGCCATCTCCCTGAAACAAGTAGAAAAATAAATTAAAAGATGATTCCTCTAATATTTTCACAATCAGTAACCAAAACTAGAAGCAACATCTTCACTAAGGTGGAATTCTACTGTCACATACATACATACATACATACATACATTTATTTATTTACTTATTTATTTAATTTTTTTCACGTTTACTTATTTTTGAGAAACAGAGACAGAGCGCAAGTGGCGGAGGGGCAGAGAGAGAGGGAGACACAGAATCCGAAGCAGGCTCCAGGCTCTGAGCTGTCAGCACAGGGCCCGACACGGGGCTCAAACTCACGAACCGCGAGATCATAACCTGAGCCGAAGTCGGTGCTTAACCGACTGAGCCACCCAGGCGCCCCATCTACTGTCACATTTAAAAACAAGAGTTTTTGTGATGGAAAAAATCTCTGTGCTTAAGACATCAAATAATGTCTGTGGTTTAGCTAGGATCAGGGGAGAAATTCTGGTCCGGGGGCACCTAGTTGATGCTCCATCACCACTTTATTTGCAGAAGTCATTTGTAGCAATTCTGCCAATTTTGCCAAGACACTGCAGACTTAGCCTCACCCACAGAGTGACAGGCAGCAGGTGGAGCACAAATGGTCATCAAGCTACTAGCCGTTCTCTACTCAACTCTAGTAGTTGAGTATTATTTTCTAGTTCTTTCCCAACTCTACTCCCATTAGTTTTCCCTGGCTCCTGTGAATAGGATACTGCGAGGAGCAAAGTTAGAGTCAGAGAATGAACTACAACCAGAGAAGACCAAGTGAGGAAAAGAAACGCATGAAGCCACATACTGGAGTACAGGACTTGACACAGTTGAGGTCAGGGTAGCTAAGAGTAGAGTTCAGTGTTTATGGGACTAGGCAAAATAAGTCAGATCTGAGGGGACCCTGGGTGGCCCAGTGGGTTAAGCGTCTGGCTTTGGCTCAGGTCATGATCTCACAGTTTGTGGGTTCAAGCCCCATGTTGGGCTCTGTGCTGACAGCTCAGAGCCTGGAGCCTCCTTCATGTTCTGTGTCTCCCTCTTGCTCTGTCCCTTCCCTGCTTGTGTGCTTTCTCAACAATAAATAAACATTAAAAAAATAAATAAAATATAAGTCAGATCTGAAACTGTCTTTAACCCATAGATCCTTCAATTTATTTATACTATATATCTCTATCTATCTATCTACCTATCTATCTATCTATCTCTTCTTATTCCAAAAATGACTTAAGACAAGCAATTACTTGGCTCCTAATGACAAGGACTCACTCTCTCTTTGATTGAATTTCATTAAATGATGAATTCTTTTTTTTTTCAATTTTTTGATTTTTTTGTTTTTAAAGTTTAGAGACAGAGAAAGAGTGAGTGGGGGAGGGGCAGAGAGAGAGGGAGAGAGAGAATGTCAAGCAGGATCCACACCGTCAGCATGGAGCCCGATGTAGGGCTTGAACTCATAAACCATGAGATTGATCATGACCTGAGTTGAAACCAAGAGTCAGACGCTTAACCGAGCCACCCAGTGCCCCTCTTTTTTTTTTTTTAAAGTTCACTTATTTATTTTAAGAGAGACAGCAGGCATGAGCAAATGGGGGAGAGGCAGAGAGAGAGAGAGAGAGAGAGAGAATCCCAAGTCGGTTTTGCACTGTCAGTGATGCAGGGCTCAATCCCATGAACCATGAGATCATGACCTGAGCCAAAACCAAGAGTTGGACACATAACCAACTGAGCCACCCAGGCACCCCAGCTCCTTGACTGAATTTTAGTCAGACTCCTTTGAGTTCTCTTCTTGACTAGGCCTCATCCATGGCCTATTGAACCCAGTTTTAGCAAAGAATTTTGATAAGCCAGTTCACTAAGAATCCCCCCTACTCCAAACCCTGATTTCTAAACTCCTCTTCTTCCACCCTTGATATCTAATCAAGTTCCTCCACCTCACCCCCATCCTTGATGTTCGACCAAGATTCTCTTTTCCACCCACTCCTTCGCATTTCCACTTGTCCTTGTACTCAGAGTTAAGTATAATACCTCTTCTTTACTACAATAGTCCTGAATGAAGTTTTCCTTGACATTTTTAGTAAGTGTCAGAATAATTTTTCTTTAATAACGGCAACCATTAGGTTGTTTATATTAAATCACCTGGTTGATAATTCTCAACTCCTATAGTACTGTTTTTGAAAAAGATGTAACCATCACAGAACACTAGATTGACAGTGGCTCTTAATAATATCTGTCCAAGGATACATGAGAAGTAGCAACTTTACATGTCATGTTAGTAGCAAGAATTAGGGTGCCTACCTTTTAAAATCTCATTAATTGTACCTTTTTAAAAAAAGATTTTAAGTAATATCTATACCAAACATGGGGTTCAAAACAACCCTGAGGTCAAGAGTTGCATGCTCTATCAACTGAGCCAGTCAGGCGCCCCTATATCTTGCAGCCATTATAGTCGCTCTCAGACACCAGAGTTCACTTTTAATGAATTAGAGAGGTCTTCCCTTAGGAATTCTCTTCCTAGATCTGTTCCTGATACCTCAGCTTTCTTAATGAGTTTGAAATGAAAAAAACCACAGTTATCAGACTATAGCTTTGAATAATAATTACAAAGTTTTATTTTTTCATCTAAAAGAGCAGATATGTACTTTCTTTTTATTATTCCTATCTATGAAAATGACCAATATTTATAATAGATACCCAATGATTAGAAAAATGAAAGTAATGAAGCAACTATAATAAACTTAAACTTATAATAAATAAAAAATAAATGGAGTTTTAAGGTTAATAACTATGCAAAAATCAAAATTAAATTACTTTTTCCAAATTCCTTCCTGATGGACCAATATTAAAATTCAGTGGGCTTCTTTAGACTTGGCTATGGTAAGAAAACTTTTTTTTTTCCTTTTAAGTAGACTCTCTACCCAACATGGGGCTTGAACTAACAACCCCGAGATCAAAAGCTGCATGCTCTTCCCACTGAGCCATCAGGCACCGCTGACAAGAAAAAAAATTTTTTTAATTGAAAAAAAAAAATGTTTGTTTAATTTTTGAGAGAGAGAAAGAGAGAGAGAGAGAGAGAGCAAGTCGGGGAAGGGCAGAGAGAAAGGAAGAACAGAATCCAAAGCAGGCTCCAGGGTCTAAGCTGTCAGCACAGAGCCCAATGCGGGGCTCGAACTCAGGAACAGTGAGATCATGACTTGAGCCAAAATCACACACCAACTGACTAAGCCACCCAGGCGCCCCGAGAAAATTTTTCTTGATAACAGCTCTGGTCTGCAATCATTCACCTTACTCTGAGTTCTACCAGAAACTAATAAACCAAACCAAACAAAAATCTTTAAATTTAGATAAGAATCTGGCAATTATTTGGTCTAGCTGCAAAATCAGTGCATGAAGTCTTCTACCTAAGCCATGGTCTCATATAGAACTAGCGGTGCATTACTATAAAATGTACTCCCCATTATTACTGGATTTTTTTTATTGTTATACAATTCCTTTTTATGTTAAGCTCAAAATTCCTGGTAGTTTGAACCTACCATGGGACTGCTATACAAACTGATAAAAAATTTCTATGTGATAAAGCATATACATATCTGAAGGTTATAATGCATGGTCCCAAGTTTTGGTTTTCTAAGCTGAACACCCCACTTTATTCTTTTTTCTTAAATGTTCCAAAGATTCTAGCCACTGCACTAGCCTTTGTGTAGCCAATTAAGTTTCTCATGTCTCCCTTTAAAATGTAGTCTCTGGAAATGAACAGCAAGTTTCAGTGTAGTTTGAAAGGCAATAAATTGTCAATTGTCTATTCTATTATTGTGACTGGAGATTATGTTAGCATTTTTGTTTGTGGCCAACTTAATCCCAAAATCCATTTCATCTGAACTGCTGGTAAACTATTTCGTTTTGTCAAATTGTGAAAAGTTCCATGAAAAAGCTCACGGTTATGCTGGACTATTTTTAGAAATAAAGATGTCTAAGTGATAACAACTCAAGAAAGCCTAGTAAACTACAGTAGATAACAAGTTTTAGTCTGAAGACATGTAGGACAAACCTCTTTAATAAAATATTTGGTTTTCCAGGGTGTGCCTGTTTCAGTACGATGCCTTTCTTCAGTCCTCTGGCGTTCTTCCAGGGTACGTTTATGCTCTGTGGCTTTCTCGATTTCAGATTCCCTCAGAGAATCTGTCACATTTTTCCACAATCGCCTATAATTTGAAAAAACACACATTTTACATTCTTTAGAAAAATATAATTAAGTAGAACTTATACCTTGAAATTAACAGTAATTTTTAAAAATTGTTTCCTAAATCAGATCTATAATTTCATGCTTATGAGTTATAAGAATACTGACAACTATGTTTCTGATACTAATGTCAAAGATGCTGCTGCTTCTGTTTTCTTTTTAAATTAAGAATAATTTGTATCTTCACAAGTTATAAACATATTGTTTTTTTAAGAAGCTTAGGAAATAATAAGCAAAAAGGTAAATACAGTTTTTAAAAGCTGAAAGGTAAGAGAGACCACTTTCAGCTGAAAGGTAAGAGACATGATGAAATAATAGGGACCAGAGTTACCTTCATGCCTTTAATCAAGTAGGAAACCAGACAAAATATATTGAAACAACGGTTTGTAGATATTGAGCAAAAGCCAGTACAGAACACTGATTCCTGTTAATCGGGAAATAAATGAGGGGAGTCCTATGGGTGCTCCAACTCACTGACTAGAGTTTATAGGCACAGCAGAGACAGGAAAGCTCAACAAACTCCAAGCAAAAGAAAACTGCAAGATAATTCTTTGGGGGAAAAAACAGTCTGTTCAACAAATGGTGCTGGGACAACTAGATATCTACAAGCAAAAAGAGGACCTTAGACCCTTACCTCATAATACAACTTTTACAAAAGATAGGAGAAAAATCTTTTTTTTTTTTTTTTAAGTTTGTTTGTTTGTTTAGAGAGATAGCGTGCAAACAGGGGAAGGGGAAGACACAGAAGGAGAGAGAGAATCCCAAGCAGGCTCCGCACTGTCATCACAGAGCCTGATGTGGGGCTCGAACTCACAAACCATGAGATCATGACCTGAGCTGCAATCAAGAGTCGGGATGCTTAACTGAGCCACCCAGGTGCCCGGACAGAAGAAAATCTTTAAGTCTTTGGGTTGGGCAAAGATTTCTTAGATATAATACCAAAACCACAATCCATAAAATAAAACACTGATAATCTCATCTCAGAAAAATAAAACCCTTTATACTGAAAGGAAAAAAAAACCACTAAGAAAATTAAAAAATGAGCAACAAAGAGAAAATATTTGAAAAACACATATCCAATAAAAAATCTGAATCCAGAATTCACAAAGAACTCCTACAATCCAATAGGAAGACAATCATACATTTCACCAAAGAAGATACACAAATGGCTAATTAATTAGCATGTGAAAATATGTTCAACATCATTAGTCATTTGGAACATGTGAATTAAAATCACATTTTAAGACACTATTTCACACCAACTAGAATGGGTATAAGGCAGGCAATAACAAATGTTGATGAGGATGTGAACTGGAACACTTATACATTGCCGGCAGGAATGTAAAAGGATGCAGCCATCTTGGAAATTAGTTTGGCAGTTTCCTGAAAAGTCAAATGTAAAACTTGTAGACAACCCAGCAATTCCACTTTCAGATATTTACCTAGAGAAATGAAAACATAGCCACCCAAAATTTATATGAGAATGTTCATAGTAGTATTAATCATCAAAGTCCAAAACTGGCAATGTCCATCAATTAGTGAATAGATAGGCAAAATGTGGTTCCATATAATGGAATACTATTCAGCAATATAAAAAAATGAACTATCGATACATGCTGTATCATGGATGAACCTTGAAAAATTATGCTAAATGAAAGAAGCCAAGCACAAGGTATCACATATTGTATGATTCCATTCATCTGAAGTGTCCAGAAAAGGCAAATTTATAGAGACAGAAAGTAGGTTCCCTGAGACTAGGGATATGAATGGACATTAACTGTAAGTGGGCATGAGTGATCTCATGGGAGGATGAAGATTGTGAAACTGATTTATGGCAATGACTGCACCATTCAGGAAAGATGCTAAAAATAACTGAATTTATACACTTGAAATAGGTGGATTTTATAATATGTAAAATACATCTTGATAAAGTTGTTTTAAAATTTATTTATTTTGAGAGAGAGACAGATACAGAGGGATACAGAGAGAGAGAGAGAGAGAGAGAGAGTGAGTGAGCATGTGCAGGGGAGGGGCAGGGAGAGAGGCAGAGAGAGTATCCCAAGCAGGCTCTGCACTGTCAGTGCAGAGCCAGATGCAGGGCTCGAACTCACAAACCGTGAGATCATGACCTAAGCTGAAATCAAGAGTCGGAAGCTTCAGAGACTGAGCCACCCAGGTGCCCCTTGATAAAGTTTATTTAAAGTGGCACTTTTAGTATTAAAGTAGAATTCAAAGCAAGAACTATGACCACAGATAAAGATGATTATTTCATAATGATCAAGGGTTAGTACATCAAGAGACATATAATCCCAAATGTGTATGCCCCTAATACAAAGCTTCAAATAACATGAAGTAAAGACTTACAGAACTACAAAAAGAAATATTCAATTATAATTGGTAGTTTCAATAACTGATCTCAGTTACTGATCTCAACTGAACAAGTACACAGAAAATTAGTAATCACACAGAATGCTAGAAAAATACTATCAACCTACTTGAGCTAATTGATATTTACAGATTACTGTCACCTAACATCAAAAGAATATACATTCTTGCTAAGTGCACATGAAACATTTACCAAGACAGAATGTATTCAGGGTCATAAATCTCAAAAAACTTGAAGGACTGAAACCATACAAAGTACACCCTTTGGCCAAAATTAAGCTAAATTAAAAATGAATAATGGGAAGATAGCTGGAAATTTTATAAATATTTGGAAATTAAATAATGTTTTACTAAATAACTTCATGAGGGGCACCTGGGTAGCTCGGTTAAGTGTCCTACCTCAGCTCAGATCATGATCTCATGGTTTGTGGGTTCAAGCCCCTCATCGGGCTCTGTGCTGACAGCTCAGAGCCTGGAGCCTGCTTTGGATTCTTTCTGTGTCTCCCTCTCTGCTCCTCCCCTGCTCACACTTTGTGTTCCTCTCTCTCTCTCAAAAACCAACATTAAAAAAAAAAAATTAAATAACTTCATGAGTCACAAGGGAAATTAGAAAATATATATCAAGAATTCGAAAGTTGTGAGATATAGACAAAGCAGACTTAGAAATATATTAAATATATATATTAGGGGAAAAGGAAAAACAATGGCCTAATCAGGGGTCAGACAACTATGGCTGGTTGCCCATTTTTGTGAATAGATTTTTATTGTAACATAGGGATATCTATCTATCCTTTCACTGTTTGTGGCTGCTTTCATGCTACAGTGGTAGAGTTGAGTAGTTGTGGTAGAGACTATCTGGCCCATTAGGCCTAAAATATTTATTCTCTGGCCTTTTATAGAAGTGTGCTGATCCCTGACCCAAGCTTCCCTTTTAAGAAACGAGAAAAAGGAAGAGCAAATGATGCACCAAGTAAGCAGAAAAGAGGAAATAAAAAAGAGCAGAAATCAATGAAGAAAATAGAAATACAGACAAAAACCAATGAAACCAAACACTAGTTCTCTGAGTAAAATTAATAAATCTTTAATCACATTGATTAGGAAAAGAAAATATTACCAACATGAAGAATTAAAGTAGGGACATCACTACAGATCCTACACACATTAAAAGAAAACTAAGGGAATATAACTTATATGCCAATAAATTCGACAAATTAGATTAAATGAATCAATTTCTTGAAAGATACACAAACTGCCAAAGTTCACTCAAGACAACCTCAATATCAATATAAAGGTATTGAATTTGTAGTTAAAAACCTTTCCCTAAAGAAAACAACAGACCAACCAATATCCCCCATGAATGTAGATATAAAAAATCCTTAATAAAATTTTAGCAAAGAGAATCCAGGAGTATCTCTTAAACATCTGCTTTAGGGGTGCTGGGTGGCTCAGTAGGTTAGGCGTCCAACTCTTGTTTTTAGCTCAGGTCATGATCTCACATTTCATGAGACTGGGCCCCCCGTGTCAGGCTCAGTGTTGAGAAGAGTGGAGCCTACTTGGGATTCTCTGTCCCTCTCTTTGCCCCTCCCCCCTCAAAATAAATAAATAAACATTAAAAAAATCTGCTTTAATATAGCTGGATTCTTATAGCTGTTTCTACATTCAGTCTGTTGTGATATGTTGTTTTAGTTAAAGTATATAAAGAAAACCTGGCCTCACACTGATACATAGTTGAAAAGAGAGTATTTTATTTTTTGAAGTTTATTTATTTATTTTGAGAGACAGAGAGAGTGAGCAGGGAGGGGCAAAAAGAGAGGAAGAGAGAGAGAATTCCAAACAGGCTCCCCACTGACAGTGCAGAGCCTGATGTGGGGCTTGAACCCATGAACTGTGAGATCATGACCTGACCTGAAACCAAGAGCCAGATGCTTAATCAACTGAGCCACCCAGGCGCCCCTAGATTGCACATATAAGTGAGATCATACAGTATCTGTCTTTTTGACTTATTTCACTTAGCATGATACCTTCAAGGTCCATCCATGTTGTCACAAATGGCAGGATTTCCTTCTTTTTTATGGTTGAATAAAATTCCACTGTATATATATGCTGTAACTTCTTTTTTAAGTTTTTTAAAAATATTTTTTTAGTAATCTCTACACTCAACATGGGGCTCAAACTTACAACCCTGACATCAAGAGTTGCATTTTCTTACAACTCAGCCAGCCAGGTGCCCGTATATACTACAACTTCTTTATCCATTCATCTGTTGATGGACACTTAGGTTGCTTCTTCCTATCTACCTACCTTCTTGTCTGTCTATCTATCTACCTATCTTCCACTGTCTCCCACCTATACCTTTTTATTATTTTATTTTTTCATTTCATTTATTTTTTCATAATGATAAGTGTACTTTTTAATCCCCATCTTCTATTTTTCCAACCCTGTCCCCTTCCTCCCTTCTGGTAACCATCAGTTTGTGCTCTATAGCTAAGAGTCCGTTTCTTGGTTTGTCTTGTTTTCCCTTTACTCATTTGTTTCTTAAATTCCACACACGAGTGAAATCATATGGAATTTGTCTTTCTCTGACTAACTTACTTTGCTTAGCATTATACTCTCCAGCTCCATCCATGTCATTGCAAATGGTAAGATTTCATTCTTTTTTATGGCTGAATAATATTCCATTGCATACACATAACCAAATCTTTTTTATCCATTCATCTATTGATGGACACTTGGGCTGCTTCCATAGTTTGGCTATTGTAAATAATACTGCTATAAACATAGGGAAGCATGCACCCCTTTGAATTAGTGTTTCTGTATTTTGGGGGTAAATACCCCATAGTGCGATTACTGGATCATAGGGTAGTTCTATTTTTAATTTTCTGAGAAAACTCCATACTGTTTTCCATAGTGGCTGCACCAGTTTGCATTTCCACCAACCGTGTACAACGGTTCCTTTTTTTCCACATCCTCGCCAACACTTGTATCGGTCCTTTATATATTTTAGATACTAACTCTTTATTGGATATGTCATTTGCAAATTTCTTCTACCATTCAGTAGGCTGCCTTTCATTTTTGTTGATTGTTTCTTTTGCTGTGCAGAAACTTTTCACTTCGATGTAGTCCCAATAGTTTATTTTTGCTTTTATTTCCCTTGCCTCAGGAGACATATCTATGAAAATGTTGCTATGGATGATGTCAGAGAGATTACTGCCTGTGCTCTCTTCTAGGACTTTTATGGTTTCAGGTCTCATATTTAGGTCTTTAATCCATACGTCGTTTCCATTTAAATTTTATTATTAGTCAAAAATACTGCCAATTGTTTTCCTTGAAGTGTCATGTTCAGATCATCTATTTATAAGAAAAATGTCTGCCCAATACTGAAATTAGAATAGTCATGGTTTGCCATTCATTTAAGTAGAAATGGTGTTTTATGAAAACAGAAATTAATTTAGCTTATAACTCAAACAACTGCACAAGTGCTTTTCCTCCGGATAACTACCGTACTTCAGTATCTACCAGCAGTGCTTTATGCATACTCCCAATCTGTCATGTAGAATAGTAAAAAGATGGGTCCTCAATGATACAGATTTAATGAAACCAACAATCTATACTGCTTTTTCAAGGACTTTTTTTTTTTAAAAAACCTGGCATCTTAAAAAAAATGCAAGTACATGGGCAGTGAAGAACACAATGACTGTGTACAGTTTTGTGCCACTGCCTTGATTACTCTAAGGCCCAGCAGTGCTACCCACAACTTCTGATGCACCATCAGTGCAAGTGCCAACAGAATGAAAGGGCAAATAGCATCGTGGCATTATTATGAAAATAAAATTGAACTTATAAACCTTGTTAAAAAATCTCAAGGACCGTAGGGGGTCCATAGACCAAACCTTAAGAACCTCTCCTTTTGAATCACTATATTGTACACCTAAAACTAATTTCACAATGTATGTTAACTATACTGGAATTAAAATAAAATAGAAACAACTTCTCCTTTAGGGTAAACTCCAAAAGAAAAATTTTCCCCAATCATTACTTTTTTATTTCTAAATGCAATCTGAGTCTTTGGTTAATGGGTATTTAATTCCTTTATGTATATAGTAATAAATAGTTTAGTTCTACTTACATGATCTGAACTTAAGATGTTTAATGCTTCCTTGTATTTCACTTTTTCTTTTTTAAATTGATACAACAATACTTCCACAGGATATAAAATTTAAATAGTTCAAAAGGGGATTCTATGAAAGATTAAGTCTCTTTCCTATCCTACATCCCAGTACTCCTCTCCAGAAGCAACCACTATTTTTCATTTTCTTAGTGAGCATTTTTTTTCTCCTTTTGTGAACTGCCTCTTTATGTCCTTTGTCCATTTTTCTAATGGGGTACTTATTTTCTTGTTAATAATTTGTAAACGTTTTTATGATAAGGATAGTAATCTTTTGACTATTAAATATTGTAATATTTTTGCCCAGCTTACAAATGCAAACTGGTGAAGTGACCTGCCTAAGGTTGCAAATTAGTGAAAAGGCTTCGATTAAGATCCAGAGCTTCTGACTCTTTCTTGTATGGATGTAAGGATAACATACCTGGATTCAAATGGATCTTGCTTCTCCAGAGGTCTTACTCTTTTCCTTGTTACTGCCAACTTAGTTAAATCCACATACTTTGTCTCTCCATTGCTATAAGTGAACTCAAGAACACTATTCCATTCGCCTTGCACTCTGCATACCACAGTATTGGTGATGTTGTGCTTTACTTCACCTGTAACCCTAGAAGCAGGTAAAAAATAAAGATATGCTCTAATAAGTGAAACTGGGCTTATTCTTAGAACTCTGAAACCTATAAACGTACCTTCTGAATTGTTTAAATTGGGTATACAGCTCACTTCAGTTTGTCAGTGCCAAAGTCAGACTCTGTAAATCCCATGAGAGCTTACTAGGTAATTTTTTCAAATAATATCAACTTTAATCTTTTTTTCTAAGTTTATTTACTTTGAGAGAGACAGTGTGAGTGGGGGAAGGGCAGAGAGAGAGGGAGGGAGAGAATCGCAAGCAGGCTCCCAGGCTGTCAGCAAGAAATGTAAGATCATGACCTGAGCCCATACCAAGAGTCTGATGCTTAACCAACTGAGCCACCCAGGTGCCTTTCAACTTTAATGTTCAGAAAGAATACTGGGAATCAAACCAGAGACTAAGTTACCATGAATGATCACAAGGTGTGATCTTTAAATGTTTGCTACAAACAAAACTATTATAATATTAAAACTAAACAGAAATATAAAAAATATTAACATTTTTATTATGGTTTTAAGATGTTACAACATTACAATTGAAATGTTTTTTAAAAACTAGTCTTGTTTACTTAAATTTTAGTCCTATTTACTAGTCTTATTTACTTAAAAGTTTAGGGGCGCCTGGGTGGCTCAGTTGGTTAAGCGTCCAACTTTGGCTCAGGTCATGATCTCATGGCTCGTGAGTTCGAGCCCCGTGTCGGCCTCTGTGCTGACAGCTCAGAGCCTGGAGCCTGCTTCAGATTCTGTGTGTGTGTGTGTCTCTCTCTCACTGCCCACTCACACTCTGTCTGTCTCTCTCAAAAACATGAGAGAGGGATTCTGTGTCTCCCTCCCTCTCTCAAAAAAATAAATACACATTAAAAAAAAAAGTTTGAGGTCCCTATATTTGAATTTCTGGGTATGTTGATTTTGTATAAAATCACATAAGCCTAACTTTAAATTAAATATAGAAACCAGCTAAACCAATAAGAGGTTGAAAAATAGAAAAAATAAATTAAAAATTTTAATATTCTCTTGCCAAAACAGAAAAATTAAAAGAGTACCAGTATACAAAAATTATCATCATTGACACAGAACTCAGAGAGAACTCAAACACTACCGTTGAAAGTTTAATGAAGAGTTATCTGGCCAGTGTATCAACAGACAGGATGCAGTTCAAATGAAGATCGGAATAAACAGGTCTAATTATTTTTAATGAAGTGTTTTGTGTTCACTGTAGGACACAAGAAACAACAGGGTCAGATAAGATAGAGGTTCAGAACTTAGAGAACAGTGGGCAAGTGTTAGGGTCTAATCAGTGCATCAGTGATTGCAGTTTATCTGGATTCAAAAGCAATCCACAGGACCAAAGCCCAGAGGTTCAGGCTACAGGAACCCTAAGTAGCAGTTGTCAGGTATAAGCCAAGAACCTAAGAACCAGAAAGACACAGCAGAATTTAGGGCACCCATAGCTTTCAAACAGGCTAAGTTAATTAAAGGTCTGCAAACTCAGAACTCAAGGCAGAGATATAGGGGCCAAAAAGCAAATGATCAATGAACCAGATTTTGGAGATTAAGGTAAGAGAGGTTTGGAAACCAACAGCAAACCAAATATCCAAAATCAAAAGTTAGGCATAACTCTAGCTCACTAGATACAAAGAACACCATGACTACAAGTGTGCCTGATTACAATAGAGGTGGGAACTCAGTTATATTTCAAAGTATAGTAAAACCTTGGCTTGCGAGCATAATTCGTTCTGGAAACATGCTTATAATCCAAAGCACTTGTATATCAAAGCGAATTTCCCTGTAAGAAATAATGGAAACTCAGATGATTTGTTCCACAACCCAAAAATATTCATACAAAAGTGATTACAATACTGTAATAGAACACAAAATAATTAAGAAAATACAAAATATAAAGAAAAATAAACACATTAACCTGTACTTATCTTTAAAAACCTTCATGGCTTGTGTCAGGGAGATAAGAGAGAGGAGGGTTATTGTGCAGGACTTTCACTATCACTAATGGAATCACTGTTATGTATTGGCTCAATGGAATCTTTTTCTGCATCAGGGCCATTGTATATGCTTGCATGGATGTTGACTACAGTATAGTATTAATAAACTCTTGCCATATATTGTATTTAATCCAACTGGCAATAAGGCAGCAGAGGAAAGGGTCTATATCTGCAGGCAGCCTGACCTAGAATGAAGCAAAGCATTCCTAAGCTTACTCTTGTATGGAAAAGCAAAGGACTGTCCATAGGTGGTTTGAAGTGACAAAAAATACACTAATGCCAGTTGTGGGCACCTTCCAACATTCTGAAAATCACTGATTTCTGCCAAACACTACAGCCTGAGACCGAGCACCTGAACATGCGAGACGATCACCACAATTCCACAGCAAGCAAGAAAGAACCATTGGCTCAGTTGTGATCATGTGACATTCGGCATCATGTACCACTCGTATTGCAAGACATCACTCATTTATCAAGTTAAAATTTATTAGAAATGTTTGCTCGCTTGCAGAACACTCACAGAACAAGTTACTCGCAATCCAAGGTTTAACCGTATATAAATTTAAATAATTCTACTGCTAAGGGCTTCTTGCCTGACTGAATATTTCTTGTGATGTCCATGTTTCCTCTCTGATCCCACTTGCCAACATTGTTCCCTTCTTTGGAAATTTGTTTCCAACCAAACAGGATATGAGGAGATGACACAGAACACTTATCTCTTCTCTTTTCCATCCATACATACCCAGAATGAGATAGATAGACAGACAGATAGATAGATAGATAGATAGATAGATTTTTTTTTAATTTGTTTATTTTGAAGGGGGCGGGAGAGCAAGTGAGGGAGGGGCAGAGAGGAAGGAGAGAGGCTGTCACTCCCAACACTGTCACTGTCAGTGCAGAGCCCAACACGGGGCCCGAACTCACAAACCACAAGATCATTAACAGACTAAACCACCCAAACACCCTCAGAACTATGTTCTGAGAATTAAGGGACCATAATCTGGTCCTCACTTGATCTGTAACTCCCATAGCACAATCTCTCAAGTTATCATGATCTCCCTCACATGCCTTTCCATTCAACAAATAGCAAACCCTAGGTCCCTGTTCATGCTGGGGTGTTGTCAGTTAGTGCAGCTACATGGTAAGAGCGGCACGAAGAGAACTGGGGCAGGGAACAAGAATTACACATACGAGAGGTGGGCCATTTCCATTCCTTTGCATGAGAAATATGCAAAAGCAACACAAGGAGGAAGAAGGGCCTTGCCTCATTCTGCTTATAATTCTTCATAACGGCCTAATGCAGGGTTGGCAAAGTTCTTCTGTAAAGGACTGGGAAGTAAATTATCAGGATTTGCAGGTCAGACTGTCTCTGTCACAACTGCTTAACTCTGTCACTGTTGCATGAAAGCAATTACAGACAATAAGTAAATGACTATCTAAATATATAAAGCATGTAGATCTAGATCTTGTATCAACCAATAACATTGAATATGGTCCTTAAGATACTAAGCAAAAAGCTACATCTTAAGTTATTATCCTATTCATCTCTAAAGTGAGGATGATTGATAACTGATAAGGCATTTGTTCTCTCACTTTCTAAAAATGTGATATCAAGTTAGCCTTTTATGTGGTCTAGACTCTAGCTCTACAGCTACTTGGAATACCAGAAAATCATTTAATATATTAACTTGGCTTCATATACAAAGTTTTTATTGACTGGGGGTGCCAGGCTAGCTCAGTTGGTGGAGCATGCAACTCTTGATCTCAGGATTGTGAATTTGAGCCCCATATTGGGTATAAAGATTACTTAAAAACAAACAAAAAAAATCTTAAAAAAAAAAAAAAAAGTTTTTATTGATTGAAAGTTAAGACTTTAGCTTTGGGTTTTATTGATATATATCTGAAATGCTTACCTGAAGGATAATTACATTTTATGCAGAACTACTGAAGAAGACACTATTATGTTTCTAAATGCCACTATATAAGGATACCTGCAACACATCCCTTTAAAATTTAATACCAGGAAAATAGTTTGTCTTTTCTCGAAAAAGTGATAGGCTTCCTTTATCAGACAATGAGATATATGTTGAACATCATGTTTCTTTTTTTTACTTCAACATAGGAGTCAGAATCAAATTTTATTTTCAGGGGTGCCTGGGTAGCTCAGTCAGTTAAGCATCTGACTCTTGATTTCGCCTCTGGTCGTGATCTCATGGTTCATGGGATTGAGCCCCACATCCATGCTGTCAGCACAGGGCCTACCTGGGATTCTCTCTCTCCCTCAAAATAAATAAGTAAACTATAAAAATTTTTTTATTTTCAGGTATAGTAATTATCTAATCTCCTTTCCAATGCTATGATTATTATAATAATAGACTGTTTTTAACTATTATATATGACATTTTCCCTAAAAGCTTTACAAATGGTTTCCAAAGATAGGGTGCTGGATTCTAATACTACACTGAAAGCTTCTTGAAGGCAGAGATGGTCTTTCTTTCTATTCTGTATCTCCTGCATGCAGAAAAGTATGTCACTTAGCAGACAGTTCATGTCATCTTAATATCATACCACTAGATAGATAGATAGATAGAATGCTATGTCTATTTATCTATATTGATAATTCTGACTTTGCTTTAGGATGATTTATATGATCATCATCATCTTAAAGTGAGTGTGGAAAATCTGATTAGGAGAGGACATGGGCATGCGGAATAGTTAAGTAGGCTCACTTGGCTGCATTGGAGAGAGTTGTGGAAAATGAGGGAGTAAGGGAAGACAAGTGGAAGATAATATATTTATATCAAATGCAGACAGCAGATAATGTGTCTGCTCTGATAGCAGATAGCAGTAAAAAACTAGGCTGTCTAAGGAGGAAGGCATGAAAGAAAGCCTTCATTATAATATTGTATCAACAGTAGAGAGATATGTTTCTAATAGGAATCTTTTAAATGAGAAATTAGGTGAAACCACCAGTCTTGAGAGAGATCAGAATGGAAAAAATTAGGAAACTTCAGAGTCAGCTAAAAGTGTCCCTCAAGAATTATGGACAGAATGTATATATGCATGCAAAGGAGAGAAAGAGACTGTTAGAGAAAAGGGTAGTACTTCCAAGTGACAGAAAAATCAAATGAATGTGGCATCGTAGACAGGTAAAGAATATGAAGGGGGAAAAGAAGCCAATTTAAGTAAGAGATTGAAACAAGCAAAAGAGTAAATATGATGACTGACCATTAACAAAAATGAGGATATCTATTTGAAATTTTTAGGGGTCTTCAAGAAATCAAAATATGAAAACCAGGTATCAAAAGCCAGTAAGTCTTTTAAAATGCTATTAGATGCTTCCTCTAGGAATCCAGCTGCCAAGGTGGAAGAAGCCCCAGTCACACAGAAAGGCCACATGAGGGTCCTCTGAATGACAGCCTCAGCTGTGATCCTGGTCAACAGCCAGATCTGCTGCCTCCCACTTGAGTGAGCTACCTTGGATATCTAGCTAGGTCAAGCCCTTAGATGGCTGAAGCCTCAACCAATATCCAACTGTAACAACATGAAAAACACAATGAGAGAATCACCCAGCTGAACCTAGTCAGTCCACAGAACTGTGAAAGATAATAAATTGCTGTTTTAAGCACTTACGTTTTAGAGAAGTTCATTAACTGGTAGTAAATAACTAGGATGTCATCCAAAGCTATCTTAGATGCCCCTGATCCTCTACATCCTGTTAGTTACTCCTTGAAGGGTCACCTCTGCATGTCTGTCTGGCCTCCTTTCTTCTACTCTCTCTTCACTCCCTTTACCCTCCAGTTCATTCTTCATCTGCCACCAGACAGGTGTTTTAAAAAATAAATACTTAAAATATATCACTTCCAGAAACAAAATTACTTATAATGTATTCTCGTCAAAAATATGTAACCTGAACCTAAAACAAACAAAACAAAAACGAATCATCAGGCATTCTATAAAATTGCCCTGTAGTCTACAAAAAAATGTTGTAAGAGACAAAGAAAAGCTAAGGAAATATTCCAGAAGACTAAAGGGATGTAACATTGACATGAATGCAAGATTTTTCAGGAGAAAAAATATTGCTGATTATTTGGAAAATTAACAAAATTTAATACGGACTATATATCAGATAACAGTATTCTATTTCTTGAATTTGACAACTGTTCTGTGAGTGTGGGAGAGAATTTCCTTGTTCTTAGGAAATTCAGACTAACATACCTTTAACACAGATGTTTAACTCTCAAATGTTTCAGGAATAATAAGAAGTATATATATAGAGAGAAAAAGACTTTGATAAAGCTAATGAGGCAAAATGCTAGCAACTAGGCCAAGGATATATGAGAGTTTGTACAACTCTTCTGTAGGTTTGAAATGATTTCAAAATAAAAGATAAAAATAATTAAATAACATGCTTATTTACTATTTCCATGCTTAAAATTTTAATTGACTCCCCCACTGCCTTCAAAATAAGGATCAGATTTGCCAGCAAAATAATATACTGTATTCTTATATCAAAGTTAAAAGATATATTCAAAAGGCAAGGATTGAACAGGAATATAAATAAACATACTTAATTGAAAGTAAAAAAAATTATGACCCGGGTTCAATTTTATAGTTTAGATCCAAATTCCAATACAACTTTCTGTGTATGTTGGTGTTTATAAGCCTCAGTATCTCCTGACAGACTGATCCCCACTGCCCTAGCATCTGGTACTAATGTTAAAATATCTACTGATTTACTCCTACCTGGGTCTCTAGTATTTTCATTTCAGTTACTATCAACTATCTGGCATTGAGTAGAATATACTAACACCAAAACTACTTTCTTAGTTTTTCATGTCTTTGAAAATGATTGTTAAATAAAGATGTTAAACTCAAAGAAGAGAAAAATGAAGACAGCCTGCAAGAGCTATTTTCAAACCTCTGCTGGGCTGTCCTAGAGGAGGAAAGGGGATATCAACTGAGTGAAGCTCTAAAAAACTCAGACCTAAGAGTTCCTATCTAAAAAGTTAACCAGTAATGTATTAAAGGATCATTGGGAATAGGTATGATTTGACAGAGTGAACTAGATTCTATCTCCAAGAAGAGAGAAACTCATGCTCAATCATATTTCCAAATAAAATTGCACGAATATTTACAGATCACTTACTATGTACACAGCACTGTACAGATGCAATGGAAGGCCCAAAACAGTATAGTTCTGTCAAAAAGCTTACAGCCATGTTGGGGAAATTAGACCAACCAATCAAGAAAATAAATTTGTGTATAAATAACTTTTTTTTTTTTTTTTTTAATGTTTTTAGGGGCACCTGGGTGGCTCAGTTGGTTAAGCACCTGACTTTGGCTCAGGTCATGATCTTTCAGTCCGTGAGTTCAAGCCCCACATTGGGCTCTGTGCTGACAGCTCAGAGCCTGGAGCCTGCTTCAGATTCTGTGTCTCTCTCTCTCTCTCTTTGCCCCTCCTCTGCTTGTGCTCTGTCTCTCTCTCTCTCAAAAATAAACATTAAAAAATTTTTTTAAATGTTTTTACAGGTAATATGAGTCCTGTAGGATTTCAAATAACACACATACAGGTATACATGCACATATATGCACATGCACACATATATGCACATACACATAAACTCTCAGAATGAAGTTTCAGAGACCAAAAATAGTTTGCAAAAAAGACAATTAAAATTGCTCCATGTCTCCTTATCCAGAAAATAATACTTATGAAAAAAATGACATGCCACTAAGAAATGTATCAGTGTCACTGACAATAAACAGTGCTGGCTTTGGAAGATTTATCACTGTAGTTGTTTTCCCCTAAGCATTCTACTCAAGCATATACACTGAGGAATACTTTCACCAAGGCAAGAATGTTATAGGGATATCCATTTCAGCTCTAACTTCATAGAAATAAGAGGAGTCCGAAGGGACTGCTTGCCTCATGCACTGTGAGTTCTGTACTAACGATGTTTCAACACAGACTGAACAAATCAGTTATCAGGCGTGTTGCAAAGGGATATATGCACGTAATAAATGTTGGTCTTGTGACTTCTAAAGCCCTTGCTGGTTGTAAGGTTCGAATCCTGTGATTACTATGATGGGAGAAGTTAAGTAGAAGTGCATAGAGCAAAGTATTAACCATATTATTACCTTCTCTAAGGATAAGAGGTGACCATTCTGACAATGTCTAGTGGTTATGTTTGGGTAATGTGTGTGTGTATGTGTGTGTTTTAATTCTCTGCTTTAGTGTTTTGAAATATTTAGTGTTTGAAACATTTATAAAGGGCCATTCAATGTCTGGGGACCGATCAATCTTTCTTTCCACTTCTAAAATTGTTAAGTACCAGTTGTCTAAGAATGAAAAAGTAAAATTGCTATATGCAATTGAAAGTCTCAAACATGGCTGCAGGGAGTGTGCTTTGGTAATAATCACTTAAGAAAACTGTTTGGCAGCACCTACTCAAGTTCAACTTCCATCCCCTATGACTCAGCAATTCTCCTTTGGGTATCTATCCAACAGAAATTCATACATATATTCACTACACAATGTTCTAGTAGCACCATTTATAATGGCCCCAAATTGCAAACTACTCAAATGCCCATCAACATTAGAATGAATAAGTGAATTGTGACAGTCATGCAATGTAATACAATCCTCAGTGAGGAGAATGAACTATGCTACATATGGATGAATCTCAAAAGCATAATGTTCAGCAAAAAGAGAAATATGAAAGAACACATAGTGTATGATTTCATTATTATATAGATTTCAAAAACAGGCCAGACTAATCAATGGTATTAGACGTCAGGAAAGTGGCTACCCTAGGAAGAAGGGGTGTAAGTGGTGTGTGTGTGCGTGTGCGTGTGTGTGTGTGTGTGTGTGTGTGTGTGTGTATAACTGTAAGAGGGCATGAGGAGGATCTCTAGGATGCTGGTAATGTTCCATGTCTAGATCAAAATGCTCAAATTTTCACTTTGTGAAAATCATCAACAAGGTATGTATTTTTCGATAAAGAGTTTATAGACAGAGAAAACTAACCCTACTTTAGGGACAGTTAGAATAGATACCAAGGGGGGTGCCTGGGTGGCTCAGTCGGTTAAGCGTCCAATCTCAAGGCTTGTGAGTTTGAGTTTCTTGTCAGGCTCTGTGCTGACAGCTCAGAGCCTGGAACTCGCTTCGGATTCTGTATCTCCCTCTCTCTCTCTGCTCTTACCTCACTCATGCTCTGTCTTTCCTTCAAAAATAAATAAACATTAAAAAAAATAAATGAATATCAAGGGCTTAAGGAAAAGAGACAGTATCCTTTTGTTTTTTTTTCTTTTTTTTTTCAATATATGAAATTTATTGCAAATTGGTTTCCATACAACACCCAGTGCTCATCCCAAAAGGTGCCCTCCTCAATACTCATCACCCACATGGGAGACAGTATCCCTTTTGAAGATTCTATTAGATAACTTGTCTTCGTGTGATTTGGATGATCTGGACCAGTGCTGAAGAGACTGAGAGAAGGCCAGAAGGGAATATAAGAACTGGCCATTTCCTGGATGGAAGCAGAACAAAGCCACCATTCACAGTATTAGTACCTAAAAACACTGGCTTCCATCATTGTGCTTCTTGAACTATTTTGTATGATTAGATACATTTTCATGCTAATTTGTACCAATAACTGCCTTCACTGAGGCCTGGGTCTAGTCTGAACCTCCTTAAAGGCAGAAATTGGGCCACAGACTGCAAGTTCATTTGTTAGTAATTCTATTCTACTTCTCCTTAGCTACTTAACCAGGAAATTTTTATAAGAGTGGATAGATCTGCTCACAGTTCGTGAGTTCAAGCCCCGTGTCAGGCTCTGTCTCCCTCTCCCTCTCTCTCTCTGCCCCTTCCCTGCTCACGCTCTGTCCCTCTCTCTCTCCAAAAGAAACAAACTCTTAAAAAAAAATTTAAAAAAGTAGATAGATCTGTCACTATTTTTAAAACTAGATCAGGATGTCCAGAATGCCTTGAAAAAATAAACACAAATAAAACTCTAACTCCATTAACATAAAACAAAACAGAAAAAGAATAAGGAGTTATAATACAAGTTCAAACTCATACAATAAGAGCCAGGTAACATTAAAATGTTCTTACCGGTGCAGTTTGCCACCATAAAACGGCTTAGTATGAAAAGTGATGCTGGCTGAATACCCAGTTTTTGCACAGTTGACACTGACTTTGCCACCAAGTTCTACCCAAGGAACAGTTAAAATTGATCGGGCATATGCACAAGGTAGAGAAAATGTATACTCTTCTCCATGCTCCAATAGACTGAGAATACCTGAAGGTGAAAACATGAAGGTGGTTAACATCTTTAAAAAAAAAAACAAAAAACAGTTATAAAATACCCATATTATTTTTTTCTCAAACCTAGTAAATGAACATTATTTTGGTTAATTTTCATTCAACTTTGGATTAAACTAACTTCACTTAAAATTGTATTTGATAACATTCCTGGTAATAGTGAATCAAGGTTACTTTTATTATAACTTTGCTATCTCTTTGGTGTTCACAGAACCAGAAAATGTTACAGTGGAAATAGATCAAGATTTCCCTCTAATAGACTCTTAGGTCAGATTTTCAGAACATGTTAATACTGAATCATGTTATGGTCTGATCATTAGCATTAATAACTTTTTCAGTAATACATAAATGTCTAATGCTGTAGTTATAGAACTTAAGTCTCAGACAGTTTAATGGGAAAAAAAAGCATTCTTCATCCTATGTATATTAGGAAGAAAAAAACTAATTCTATCATAAAAATACGGTCATAATAATAACTCTGTCTGCCAAATTCTGAAGTATTAGGCTATAAGATATAGAAGTGACAGTTTTCAAGCAAATACTATTCTAATGGAGTTAGTTTTATATTAAATAATGCCATACTAAGGATGATTTTTTAACAAAAAATATAAGAGAGGGGAGCCTGGGTGGCTCAGTCGGTTAAGTGTCCAACTTTGACTCAGGTCATGATCTCGCAGTTTGTGGGTTTGAGCCCCATATTGGGCTTTCTGCTGACAGCTCAGAGCCTGGAGCCTGCTTCAGATTCTGTGTCTCCCTCTCTCTCTCTCTGCCCCTCTCCTGCTTGCACTTTGTCTCTCTCTCTCTCTCAAAAATAAACATTAAAAAAAAATTAAAAACATATATATAATAAGAAGAGAAATTACATTAATTAATAATCAATTTATACTAGATAATTAAGGGACACTAAGGATATCTGAGCTACATTACTAACCCAAGCTCCTTACCTGGGTCACCACTAGAATAAATACTTAACTGAACATGTACTACTAGTCTGAACTCTAATGGTATCTCTCTTTCTAAGTTTATTTATTTACTTTGAGAGAAGAAGAGAAGGAGAGAGTTCAGAATCCCAAGGGCTTCTGATGTAGGGCTCGAACTCACGAACCATGAGATCATGACCTGAGCTGAAATCAAGAGTCAGGTGCTTAGCCAACTGAGACACCCAGGCACCCCTAATGGCATCTCTCTCTTAATGAAAGCTCATTAAGTACTCTGTTTTTAATGTTCACAAATAAGGGCAAGAGTTATAAATATTCTAATATAGGTAATTTTTAGGATAAGCAAAGAGACAAATTGAGATTCTAAAGCAGTTTACTTTACATAAAGTAATATGTACTCTTTTCTTGTATTACCTTTATAGTCTTCACAAAGGGCAACAATAAATTAAGAATTATCAAGCCATTTATGGCTTGGTTCTGGCTGTGGAATGGTTCTGGATGTAATACATTATATATATAATGGGAGCTGTCAGAAGACATATAGACAATATCCTTGAATATACGTAAGTGTTTAATAATAACTGCTGATTCATTTTAAGATGGAAAAGATGTTATTACTTTTCTAAAAATATGTCATCATATAACCTGGGTTTATGATCTGATTCCCAAGGATATATTTAGCATTAGTATCACACACTGTAGAATTTAAAATCTGAAGCAATATACAGTTTTGAATGTATATGATAATAAACTAGTTAATAGAATTCTAAAACCTCACTTACTTAATCATTAAATGGAATTTCCCCCAACAAATAAATATAAACCATGGTCCATAATAGGAGCAAAATAAATTGTTGTGTCCCATTCCCTGATTTCACTTACTTTCTATTGAGGTTACTGATAGAAATTTAATTTCTAAAAGGTAATCCATAAATATATAATCAGCACTTAAATAACAAAAATTACCTGTTTTGTACTACCTTCATGATTAGTGCAAGGTCAAGATATTAATGCTTTTCCTAATTTCCTGAAGTATTTCCTTTCTTGGAGAGGCCACCATTACCAGATTCTTTCTGCCAAATGAACTGGTAAGAACTAACTGTCCTTTCAGAGAGAATGTTAAAGGATGACGTTCTAAACCTGGCTAGGCCTTAACTTTTATGACCTTGAATATGTATCATCACCTCTAGACTTTTTTCATCTATAAAATAAATAAATTGATTCATGAAGATCTGAGAACAAATGTGACGAAGTTTATAACTGAAGGTGGCAAACATTTTAATTAATAAAACATGAGTATTTTCTAATGTTATAAAAGTTTTGATTAACTTAAAACATTTGGAAATTGGTAAGACTCACATCACAAAAGATTTTAAAAATGGGGAAAACTGAAAAGGGGGATAAAGTATTTTCTTCACAGCTGCAGTGACAAAGTCTCAAAATGTTAGCATCACAGGCTTAATTATACCATGCTTACATTGCAAGTTTACATTCTGAACAAATTATTCAGGAAACAAGAGTTTTCCTTTAACGTTAAAATGGTAGGGTTTTTTCTGCCATTATAGTTTCATGAACTCTGCAATGATTTCTGTGGAGACTTTGTGATGTTGTTGGTTTTGGGGTATTACCTTAAATTATTTTTTCATAACCTTTGCTGAAGTGGAATTAAAGTCTGGCAATGTATTTTAAAATATCTTATGCATACCTCCTTAGGAAATATAAAAGATGTAGATAAATCTTTATCTATAATATATTTCTTTAGTGCTTTTTATAATAATGGAAATACAGAAATACAATGCCCAAATAAAGGAAATGGTTAAATATAAGATGGTAAACATCTCATTTCATAGGATATTATAGTCATTAAACATGTTTTAAAGATTATCAATGACATGGGAAAATGATTATTTAGTACAAAAAAGCAGGACAGAAAACTACAGACAGAACAAATCCCAATTTTACAAAAGAGAAATAAAAGTATGAACATATACACAATTAAAAAAATACAAAATGCTAGCTAAATTTATCCCTCTCTGGATGGAGGGTTTAGAGAAACTTTATTTTCTCCTTGATATTTTTCTCAGTTTCCCATATATTCTACAATAAGAATATTTTATATTTAAAACCAGGGAAAATTTTTAAAAAGATAATTTATATTTGTCCATAAATATGAGCCTCCCCTCCCCCACCATTCTGGAACAACTAAAAATTAGAAGTAGTACACATCATTTCAGAATTGTAATATTTATCTAAGCTTCCCCAAATTTAAGATTATAGTTAGATATTAAAAATTGGAGGATAGTTTTCCTACTTACCTTCTCCAACCATTGTTACGCCTATCGACATGCCTAAGAATTTGCTCTTAGTCCAGACATGTGCATTTACACACATCTTCCTCTCTGCACATTCTGCATAAAATCCTGAGACTGGAGGATGATGGGAAACCTGCTCAGCAACAAATCTGACTGTATAACAGTCTGGTCCCGCCTGGCTCAAAGCCTCCTCTGATAGAGGAGCATGATTTGTGACTGCCTGGGTAGAAGAGCTGCTGATAACAGTGGATGCAACCTCGCTTTTTGGCATCCTCCAGGAACAGTGAAATGTTTCTCCAATGATAGGATTGTACGGTTTCTTAGCAATGGCTCCTTTCCGGCCTTCATGAAATGAGGTAAGGTAGTACTCAACAAAACGAATCATTCTATCCTCAGCTGTGGCTCCATTAGTAATGGCTATGAATAGGTCTGGATGAGACATAAAGTCTGCATACATTTCCAGCAAGGAACGCTTCTCTAGGATAAATGTAGGAAGCACCACCTAAAATAACAACAACAAAATTATCAACCAAAGTGGGAAATTTTAATCCATGTGCATATCTGTAGATAACTATTCTTACCTTTCTGAAAACACTTTATTCTAGATGAGCATTAAAAACAAAGTCACAAAAATATTTGCTCTCATTAAAAAATAAGGATGCTTGGGGCACCTGGCTGGCTCAGTCTGAAGAGCATGAGACTCTTGATCTTGGGGCTGTGAGTTCGAACCCCATGTTGGGTGAAGAGATTAGTTAAAAAAATAAAATCTTAAAAAAATTTATAAAAAATAAGCACACTTAAAAGGAAATGAAAGTCAAGTTAAGATTAAACACCAAGAAGGTCAGGTAGAAGAAATTTTTTAAAAAATCCTCAAACTCCTAGACTGGCTAAAAGTATCATCAGGGAAATGGTGGTCAAACTCAAAGTAAATGCTACCCATGCTTTTTTTTTTTTCCTTTTCTGCTTTCAAAATAAATTGTGGCTGACTGAACAAGATATGAGATATGAGAAGAGGCAATAAATGCCATTCCCTGAAAATAAACAGACTCGAGATCACTGACCCAAGCAAAAATTCTAACTTACACTTAATTTTAAGAAGGGAACTTGTTTTGTTGTTGTTGTTTTGTTTCATTTTGTTTTTAAGTAGGCTTCACACCCAATATGGGGCTTGAACTCACAACCTGGAGATCAAGAGTCCCATAGCTCTACCAACTGAGCCAGCCAGGCATCCCCCAAGAAGGGAACTTTTGCCTTTTACAAAGATGGTGTCAAAGGTAAAGAAGGAAGGCTCTGTACCTCCCAAAGGTAAAGAAGGAAGGCTCTGTACCTCCCAAAGCAGGGGCCAAAGCAAAGGCTCTGAAGGCCAAGAAAGCAGTGCTGAAAGGTATTCACAGTCACAAACAAAAAAGATCCGCATGTCACCTACCTTCCAATGGACCAAGACACTATATCTCTGAAGGCAGCACAAATATCTTCAAAAGAGTGCCCCCAGGAGAAACAAGCTTGACCAGTATGCCATCATCAAGTTCCCCCCAACTACCCAGTCAGCCACGAATAAAACAGAAGACAACGACACACTTGTTCACTGTGGATGTCAAGGCCAACAAGCACCCGATCAAAAGGCTATGAGGAAGCTCTATGACACTGAGGAGGTCAAGGTCAATGTTTTGATCAGGTCCTAGGGAGATAAGAAGGCATATGTTCAACTGGCTCCTGACTATGGATGTTGCCAACAAAATTGGGATCACCTAAACTGAATCCAGGTGGCTAAATCTAAATCTAAATTTTTTCACCAAAAACCCCACAAAAACCCACAAAAACAAAAACAAAAACAAAAGGAGGGAACTAGTGACACCTAAAGCCAGGTAACTGTAAGAAAGATAAGTTTTCTTTAGAGCAGAATTGGAGAGGCACGACAAACTGGTTCAACAAACTGAAAAAGCAATGCTGCAATATTTTTCAAGAGCCCAAAGATGTTTGTATCCATTTAGCCTAGTAAGTATTCTTCTAGAAATTTAGCCTTAGGAAACAATATGAATCAAGAAAAAGAAATGCAAAAACAAAATTAAAAGCTATGCTTTTAACAGTGGTTTAGAGAACTTAAATACAGAACTTTCACGTGATGAACTACTGTATCATTTAAAAAGATGGTTTTGAAGACGATACAGGAATACAAAAGATACCAATGTTTCAGGTTCATCTCATGGTGGATTGAATATATACATCTTAACTACACTTTCTACTGAAATCCATTAAAATTATATTAAACATTTTCATATAAAGACAAACCCACACACCAGGAAAGCAGAAAAGAGCAACAACATTTTGGGAGTTGTTAACTAGAAAGCTAGGGGTTTATAGATTCCGGAGAGGGTTCAAGAACTGGAACTGACAGCATCAGGTACCTCTGGATCCGAGGGTTAACAGGAATGCTAAAATAATGATGACTGAGTGAAATCTATGTGCAAAACAACTGGATCCTTAAATCCCCTCCCCAATTCTACAGTGTTGTTAACTGTTCTTCCTGCACCTCAGCCAAGGTCTGGAAGTTTAGTCTCTCCAGAATGAAACAAGGTGGCTTATTCTCTAGTTTGGGGAACACCAGGGGCTTCCAAGAGAACGGACACCATACTGATAAAAGGGGTAGGAAGGAACCCTATATGAATTAAATGTTAGATGCTGAGATCCTCTCCCACCTAGTCCTCTTCTCCTCCACACTCCTAGTTGCTCTGCCCACCAACCAGGAGATCAGAAGAATGCTTTCACTAACCCTAGAGGGAAAAATCTAATGATGCTAACACTAGGTTCCCCAGCAAATCCAGATTACTTGACGCTGAAAAGCATAGGCTCCACCTATACATTCGAAACTTAAAATCAGGTTTTTAGCTTCCCTACACTTAATCATGAACAGAAATCCAAGAAATTCTAGATCTCTGAGAAAGTCTCTAACTAAGAATACAAAGACCAAGATAAAGAAACAGACTTGGAAGAAACAGAAACCTCTCTGAAGGGAGAGGGGGAAACCTTAAAAATAATGATTAATATCGTCAGAGACTTGAAAAGATATCAGATACATGAAACAAGGATGTTTTGAAAAACAAAATTCAAAAATTTTAAAACATGGTAACAAAAATTAAAAATCAAGAGAAGTTTCAAGGGCGCCTGAGTGGCTCAGTCTTAAGGTTAAGCATCTGACTTCGGCTCAGGTCATGATCTCACGGCTCACGAATTCAAGCCCTGCATCGGGCTCTATGGTAACAGCTCAGAGCCTGGAGCCTGCTTTGGATTCTGTGTCTTCCTCTCTCTCTGATCCTCCCCCACTCACGCTCTGTCTGTCTCTAAGATGAATAAACATTAAAAAAAAAAAAAAGATTTCAGAGAGAACAGGAATGGAGAAGACAAAGTCATCACTGAAAAAATTCAAGAAAATTTTAGAGAACTGAAATATATGAGTTGTCATACTGCAAAGGCTCACCAAATGCCCAGAGATGATGGATAAAAAAAAAAGACTCCTATATCAAGACATGTCACTGTGAAATTTCAGACTTCTGGGGACAAGGGAAAGATTCTAAATTTCAGATAGAAAAACAAACAAAACAAGTTACATAAGATGACAAACTGGAATGACTTCAGTCTTTTTGCCAGAATCCTGTAGCAAGGAGGCAATATTCTAAAGGAAAATTAGTTGCAAGTTAGAAATTCTATACAAACTCGCAATCAAATATGAGGGCAAAATAGACATTTCAAACATACATTTTCACACTTTGCCTCCCACAGACCTTTTTCTGAGGTTAAAGGAAGATGTGCTTCACTAAAATGAGAGGCAACCAAACAAGAAGGAATACGGGAAATAGACCTAGCACAGGAGGACAATGAAAGGACATCCCAGGAAGAAAGCTGTACAGCAGACACAGGGAAACTGGTCCACATCAGAGTGGTGTGATTCAAGAGACAGACATATGGAAGACTGTTAGCCACGTGCTCCATGCTGCCACTGTCACCAACTTTTGAAACCTGAGGACAGAATGAATGCTCTAGGGAAACTGGTCCCATCTGCATCTGTATTTGGCTTGCGGTGGGCATCTGCTGAAGTACCAACTCTCCTTTCCATGCCCTCCTGTCTGGATTGGCTGAAGATATTCATTTCACCCAAAGACATGTTCTGGCTACAATCTACCTCTGAGAGTTGGAGGTGGGTCACAGTGGATGACCCTTGCTTAGCAGTGGAAAACACTGAGCAGATTCTTCCCTCTGCCCACATTTCTGCTGAATGTCCAGTATCTGGCTCACACCAAATGCTTTAACTCTGTGAGCCATATATTTCACAGGACTTATTCAGAACTTTGCCTTCTCATTTCTTCATAAAGGGCTCTTCTAAAATTTCTCAATAATTTATAAGAAGCTGAAGCCGGGGACTCTGTTTACCTTATCCTCTCCTGGGAGCCCTCTCCTATGAATGGGAAAGAGCCCTCATATAGCTAAGCTTGTGCTGGCTATTCATTTTTTCCTAAATTATATAACATTGTTATGGGATACTTTTACAGGTGGTAAAACTATAAAAAAAAAATAGGGAGATGATTAATATGAAAGTCAAGTAAGCGGCTACTTCTAGGAAACAGTAGGGGACTACAATTAGGAAGGGCCCTCCGAGAGCTTCCAAGTTTTGGCCATTCCACAACCTGTTATCTGAGACGTAAGTACATACGTATTCATTTCACTATTGTCCTTTGAACTGTCCTTTATACCCACAAAAGACTATTTGTATATTTCACAAAGAGAGTATTAACTGAAAAAAGGAAATGTAACAAAATTGGAAATAAACTACATATATGAAGAAAGATTGGAAGGGATTCTAAAAACTTAGTGTTGTGTTGTTAGAGTGATAAAATCATAGGAGATTTTTTTTTCCTTTATTTTCCAAAATTTTCTGTAAACTGTATAATTATACCGAATTCATAATATTATTTAAAAAGGAACAAAATGAACAGTTATTACTTATTCACAACATGCAGACTTGGACCCACATGTTGCTATAGTCCCAGCACCTACCACAGTGTCTGAATATAAAGGGGGCTCAAAAAATATTTGTTCTATCAATGTTATTGTTAGAAAGAAGGTGGTAGATGTGACTATAGTTTAGACACCACATTTTTAAACGTTGCTCAAAAATACCATTCTTTTCAATGTTATGTGAATGTTTGTAATTCATAGTTGGTTAATGTTAATGATTTTATATATAAATGCTATGTATATGTATTTATATCTTTAATTAACAAGGAACAAGTGTGGGGAAACAATATTATATATAGTTATCATGTATAGTTATCATGCTTAGAGAGAGCTTTAGCATCTGGATTATTACCACAGCACATTCTTTTCAAATGTTCTTATCCTCATAAACCCCTATACTGTTCTTACACCTTATAAACCTAAATCTACTAAAGGACAGCAAACACCAAGAATAACCAAACAAACCTTTCATATCATTATGCATTAAAAAATATTTTTTTTAAGTTTATTTATTTTGAGAGAGAGAGCACAAGCAGAGGAGGGACAGAGACAGAGAGGGGAGAGAGAGAATCCCAAGCAGGCTCTGCACTGTCAGCACAGAGCCCGATGTGGGGCTCAAACTCATGAACCGTGAGATCGTGATCTGAGCTGAAGGTAGACACTTAACTGTCCGAGCCACCCAGGTGCCCCTCATTATGCATTCTAACTGATTTTACAACTAATAGTCTTTTTTAAAGCACTAAAATGAAAATATTTCCAGAATAGAAAAGATACCCAGATGAAATATTAAGGTTAGATGAAAGAAGAAAGGTTAATGAGTTTCTTTAATAATTCCTAAAATGTTTGCTTCTTGGGTTTTTAATTCAATCCACTTCTTTTTAAAAAAAATTTTTTTAATGTTTTTTATTTATTTTTGAGACAGAGAGAGACAGAGCATGAACGGGGAAGGGGCAGAGAGAGAGGGAGACACAGAATCGGAAGCAGGCTCCAGGCTCCGAGCCATCAGCCCAGAGCCCGACGCGGGGCTCGAACTCACGGACCGCGAGATCGTGACCTGAGCCGAAGTCAGACGCTTAACCGACTGAGCCACCCAGGCGCCCCCCAATCCACTTCTTTTTAAACTTTCCTGTAATCACTACAAGTCTAAGTAAAGAAAAAAATGTTTTGATTTTGAGATGCTTCAAAGTAAATGCTAAAGGCAAAATGCTTTCTATTTAAGTTAGATTTTAAGTTACTTTTTTTGTTGTTTTTTGTTTTTAAATTTTTTTAAGTTTTTTTTTTTTTTTTGAGAGAGCACACGGGAGGGACAGAGAGAGAAGACAGAGGGGAAGAGAGAGAGAGAGAGAGAGAGAGAGAGAGAGAGAGAGAGAGAATCCTAAGCAGCACTGTGATAGCGCAGAGCTCGATGCAGGGCTTGAACCCACAAACCGTGAGATCTGGACCTAAGCCAAAATCAAGAGTCAGTGGCTGAACCGAATGAGCCACCCAGGCACCCATTTGTTTTTAGAGAGAGAAAGTGGCGCAAGCAGGGGAGAGGGGCAGAGGAAGAGAGAAAGAGAGAAAACCTTAAGCAGGCTCCATGCCCAGTGTGGAGCCTGATGCAGGTCTCAATCCCAGGACCCTGAGATCATGACCTGAGCCAAAATCAAGAGTTGGACACTCCAACTGACTGAGCCACCCAGGTGCCCCTTATTTAGGTTATTTTTTATTTTTTATTTTTTTTTAAGATTTGTTTTTAGGGGCCCCTGGGTGGCTCAGTTAGTTAGGTGTCTGACTTTGGCTCAGGTCGTTGTGATCTCACGGTTCAGGAGTTCGAGCCCCGCGTCGGGCTCTGTGCTGGCAGCTCAGAGCCTGGAGCCTGCTTCAGATTCTGTGACTCCCTCTCTCTCTGCCTCTCCCTTGCTCACATTCTGTCTCTGTCTCTCAAAAAATAATTAAAAATAAAATATTTGTTTTTAATGTTTATCTATTATTTTTGAGAGAGAGGGAGAGGGAGAGAGAGGGAGGGAGAGCAGAGAGAGAAGGGGACGGAGGATCTGAAGCAGGCTCTGTGGTGGCAGCAGTGAGCCAGATGTGGGGCTTGAGCCCTTGAACCACAAGATCATGACCTGAGCTGAAGTTGGATGCTCAACCTACTGAGCCACCCAGGTGCCCCTGGGTTACTTTTAATCTATACTTTCATTACCTTCAATGGCATCAAAATCCTTAATTTGAAATATAGCTCCTAAAGTCAATTCTGAAATCCCATACTAATGCAAAGTAGTGTCAGTAATAATTCAAAGTACATAATCCCGTAGTAGTAATATTTGACATATATAGGTTTTGAGTCTAATTTGCTTTTTATTTTATTTTTTATTATTTTTAGACAGAGAGGGTGTGCATGCATGTGAGAGCATAAGGGAGGGGCGGAGGGAGAGGGAGAGAGAGAATCTTAAGCAATCTCCATGCTTAGCATGGAGCCCAAGGTGGGGTTCAATCCCACAACCCTTGGATCATGACTTGAGCTGAAATCAAGAGTCAGATGCTCAGCCGATGCTTTTTATAATTTTTAAAAATGTTTTATTTATTTTTTGAGAGAGAGAGAGAGAGAGAGAGAGAGAGAGGAGAGAGAAAGTGGGGGAGGGGCAGAGAGATGGGGACAGAGAATCCGAAGTAGGCTCTGCGCTGACAGGCTGATAGAATGAGCCCGATGTAGGGTTCAAACCCATGAACTGTGAGACCATGACCGGAGCCAAAATTGGATGTTCAACCAACTGAGCCACCCAGATGCCCTAATTCGCTTTTTAAATTAACTTCATAGATTGCTAAAACAAATGAAGACACACTAATTAGATAAACTAGAAATGGAAAAGACTGGACCAAAACTAAAAACCATAGTGTTTCTCAAACTTTAATGTATATATGAACCACATGGGGGATCTTATTAAAATGTAGATCTGGTCCTCTAAGTTTGGCGTTGGGGGCTGAGATTCTGTACTTCTAACAAGTTCTCAGGCAATGGAGATGTTACTGGTCTTCAGACAACAATGTTTTTTTCTAGTTTTACTAAGGTATAATTGACAAATAAAATTGTTAAGATATTTAAAGTGTACATTGTGATGATTTGATATATGAGTACATTGTCAAAGAATTTCCCCATCAGTTAATTCAGACCACACTTTTAAAGTAAGCAAGGCTATGGGGTGTCTGAATGGCTCAGTCGGCTAAGTGTCTGAATTCGGATCAGGTCATGATTTCATGGTTCATGGATTCAAGCCCCGCATCGGTCTCTGTGCCGACAGCTCAGAGCCAGGAGCCTGCTTCGGATTCTGTGTCACCCTCTGTCTCTGCCCCTCCCCTGATCACACTCTGTGTCTCTCTCTCTCTCTCAAAAATAAATAAACCTAAAAAAATTTTTTTTAAGTAAGCAAGGCTACAGACCAGAGGACTGCAAAGTATGGCCTTTGGGGAAAATCTGGCCTGTGTTTTTATAAATAAAGTTTTGTTGGAACACAGCCATGCCCAGTCCAACATATTATCTATGGCTGCTTTCATACTATAAAGGCAGAGCTCAGTAGTTCCAACAGAGACCAGTGTCCACATAGCTGAAAATATTTATTATCGACCCCTTTACAGAGATGTTTGTTGACCCTTGTTATAGATAACACCCAAAATGTACGATCCAAAAAGGAAAGTAAGAGTAAAGAAGAAGTGGTCATAGCCTTTCATGGTTTTCTGGGATTACATCCTTTTCTTTCAATTTTCCAGTTCTGTATACCAATGGACCTCTGTCATTTGTACAGAAATAAGATTAGAGGTGTTTACTTGCTATATGACTTCCTGCTGTACAAGATAAGGCACATTTTTTATGAAATAAGAAATTTTGATCAAAAGACTAAGAAACCCAGTCCATAGATCTTGGGGCTATAAGTTTGAGCCCCCCATCAAGTAGAAAAACTACTTAAAAAATAAAATCTTAAAAAAAAAAAAAAAAGAGAGAGAGAGACTAAAAAACCAATTCATAAAAAATAAAAAGCCCTGACAACATTAACACTTACAGGTATAGTCCTGACCTACTGATCTCCACAGCCAGTTTACCCCATTACTTACTCTTGTTAAGTCCATGCCCAGCTTAAGCTGTGACAACAGATGTAGGATAACACTACGTTGCTCTTCCACAGCTCCCAGGTCATCCTCCTTGTTGTCACATGTATCCTCTACCTCATCATCTGCATTTATTTCTTCAGGTTCCTTGATGTAAAACAAAGCAAAAGTCTAACGTTATAAGTGCTTATTAATATCCATGAAGAATAAAAGTCTCTTTCTGTCACTGTTTTTTTGTGCAAGAAGACTCTTGTGTTTTCTTTCTTTTCAAAAGAGAAATTGGATTAAGCAGCAAGCTTTGCACACAACAGATAGAAATGCTAATTAAAGGACAGAATTCACAGCCACACTAAAAAAAAAATAAATAAAAGTGTATGTCAAACTTGAAAACATTTATATTCGGCCTAAATGAATCTGAGAACAAGCAAAAATCTTTCTAAAAATATAACTTCATCACTTAGCCATGGAA
Organism: Panthera leo; assembly: GCF_018350215.1. Lineage (NCBI taxonomy): Eukaryota > Metazoa > Chordata > Mammalia > Carnivora > Felidae > Panthera > Panthera leo. The sequence continues at coordinate 70,720,166 of NC_056687.1, forward strand.
TAGATTTCATTCAATAAGCCCATTATCGTTTACATTAAACATAATGTGGTTTTGCCACAAAAATAATATATGAGATACATATATTTTATAAACACTCTTTTTCAAAAAGAGTGAAGAATGTCTCATCTGAATCTCAGGCTTTGCAAGCTTGGACCACCTGTTTGGGGGCACTACCACTACCTATAATTTAAGTTGAAGATGCTTTGAGAATAAAATATTTGCCCTTTTTTAAAGCTAAAATTATACAAGTAAAATTGAAAAGTCACTGTACATGTCAAGTCTGACTACTATAATGTATCTTTCCATATTCATTCATTCTTGGAATTGTCAGGAAGAAACTTGGGGGCTGAAGAGAATCCTAGGTGCAGGTACAGAAACCTTACAGTTATTCATGCAGTCTTAATGCCACAAAAAGGTTCTCTGCACAGCTCTTCAATCACTCAATCAACCTCTTGAAAAACTGAAAATGTTTACTTTCATTTCAATAGGGTCTTAGTTTCAGATAATCATTTAAGAGAAACTGAATTTCTTATTCCTATTTAAACAATAAGTAATAGTTTCAAATTCCAAGATTCTACAGAATCTTATCGTGTTCATTTCTCATGTTTATGTGGGGAGGGGCAGTTCCCATCTCTCTCAGTGGTACTCTTTTTAGTACCTTTGTGCAAGACAGCTTTGATATTATAGATTTTAAGTTACGAAGATTTTTAAAAGAATATGATTTTTAAAGAATTTTTTTAAATGTTTTATTTATTTTTGACAGAGAGACAGAGCATGAGCGGGGGAGGGGCAGAGAAAGAGGGAGACACAGAATCCGAAGCAGGCTTAAACTCACAGACCGTGAGATCATGACCTGAGCCGAAGTCAGATGCTCAACCGACTGAGCCACCCAGGCGCCCCGAAAAAGAATATGATTTTGATAATGTCTCAAGCCTTTAATTTTCTCTTCATATAATCAAATCCTATTAAATAAGAAGCCCATCTGTCCTCTGTAGCTAGGCAAAAACCAATCTTAATCAGGCATAAAATCAAGAACTTAATGTTCTCAGATGTTAAAAATTATTAAAAACAAAATACAAAACATAGCAACAGAATTAAAGAATAATGGGTTTCTGGCCATTCTTTTGCCTTTGTTTTTCTCCTTTTTCCTCATCCCTTTTACCAAGGAAATCTATCAGCTCAAATTCTGATAATTTAATTAAAAGTCTAGTTCATTCATGTTAAGACCACACAGACAACTACTGTTTGTATATTTCAGAATTACTTCTACTTTTACAACCTTAAGGAGAGATCCCAAAGGCTTTCTAAATTCCCCTTTACAATGGCAAGTCTGTCAGGAAGTACTTCCTATTGTCTATCCTAAAATCAGTTGCAAAATATAGTCTAATGAAGTTTAAGTACACTTAGGAAAGTTTATTCAGTATACAACGGGGAAAAGTTGATCATCCACGTCTCTACATATGGACACCAAATATAATTACTAATTTGAGAAATGTTGAGAAAAACTCTATTAGGTCTTGATTAAATAATGTTCTCCAACCCTCTGAAGAGGTACCATTATGTTTAGGGTCAGAACCTAGGACACAGAATAATAATGCAAACATAATCTTAACATTACTATATATTACAAAGTTGACATTGTGTTTTGGAACCTCCTCCAGTGAAAATAATATTAAAGAAATAAAACATAATCTGGTAGAAAATCTATTTAAAATAGTACAGTTTTTATTGTTTTTATAAAAATAGTCATATTCATTGGAATAGAAAAAAAGAGGAATTCTATTAATTAATTGTTGATTCTAAATCTTGGTGTGAATGGCAGAATTTGGAAGCTCTCCTTTCTTCTTGAAATGTCTCTTTTTAGAGATCATCATGCCTTTCTTAAAGAAAAGCTTAGGGGCACCTGGGTGGCTCAGTCAGTTGAGTGCCTGACTCTTGATTTCCGCTCAGGTCATATCTCACAGTTCATGAGATGGAACCCCATGCTGGGCTCTGCTGACAGTGCAGAGTCTGCTTAAGATTCTCTCTCTCCCTCCCTCTCTGCCCCTCCCCCATTCTCTCTCTCCCTTTCTCTCTCTCCCCCCTTTCTCTCAAAATAAATAAATAAACATAAAAAAAGAAAAGAAACGCTTAAGAGAAAAGCTTTACCAAATTCAAATGAATGTGCTCAAATGTGTAAAATCCCTACAAACGCAGAACGGTTTGCAGACAGTGGCAAGAGCTACTAAGTTTCTAGGAATTCATAATATTTGGAGACTGCATAGCAAAGGGAAACCCCAATATTCCACAAAAGTCATATTAACCCCATCTTTGTCCTTCTGATTTCTGACTTGGGCACAAAGGAACTGTGGGCTTCATTCTGGCCTCACCAGGGTTTATTTCTTCCATCACACGACAGCAAAATTTCCACTACCATATGTCTGCCTCCAGCTTGCATTAACACTCATATTTCAAAGAAGGCATGTATGAAATTTTTAGAAAATGCAGGTCTATTCTGGTATGCTTGAGTCTAGTGTCTTGTGTAATTAAAAATAATATCTATGCACTTATTTTTTTTTCTACTTACACTAGGTGATATATCTGGTCTACTCACTATTTCAAAAGATTTGGAAATATAGCAATGCAGGTAATGCTATATGAAAATGCAGGTCTATTCTGGTATGCTTGAGTCTAGTGTCTTGTGTAATTAAAAATAATATCTATGCACTTATTTTTTTTTCTACTTACACTAGGTGATATATCTGGTCTACTCACTATTTCAAAAGATTTGGAAATATAGCAATGCTCTCCTGCCCACCTTTGAGTCCCATCTTTAACTTATGCCTCTATCCTGATCCCCAACATGCTTTGTATTCTCATTGAGAAGAATGAATATGTTGGACTAAAGGACTTATAGTTTCTAATTTTCACTTACAAATTATATCTCTAGTCCTGATTTCTCTCCAAAGCTTTGGTTTCATTATTTTTAACTGCTTTTTATATATGTTTAAATCATATATCCTTCTCTTACATAAAATTCAACATGTTCAGGGGCACCTGGCTCACTCAGTCAATAGAGCCTGCAACTCTTGATCTTGGGGTTTTGAGTTCATGCCCCACACTGGGGGGCATAGGGATTACTTAAAAATAACATCTTTAGGGGCGCCTGGGTGGCGCAGTCGGTTAAGCGTCCGACTTCAGCCAGGTCACGATCTCGCGGTCCGTGAGTTCGAGCCCCGCGTCGGGCTCTGTGCTGACAGCTCGGAGCCTGGAGCCTGTTTCCGATTCTGTGTCTCCCTCTCTCTGCCCCTCCCCCATTCATGCTCTGTCTCTCTCTGTCTCAAAAATAAATAAAACGTTAAAAAAAAAAATTTAAAAAAAAAAAAAAAAAAAAAAAAATAACATCTTTACAAATTCAACATGTTCATAAACCATACCAAAACTTTTCTCTCAAAAGACTCTTCCTAGTTTTCCTAACTTTGTGAATGGCACCACAATTCTATCTAGTCATATAGGCTCACAAACTTGGGAGTCATTCTTCATCCAACCCTACATCCAGTCAATCCCAACTCCAGCTGATTTTCGTTTGAAATGCACATTACCTATTCATTTGTCTTCATTTCTACTTCCATAGCCTTCTATCCACACTTCAATTCTAGATCATTACCATATACCAATCTTCTTAAACATATCCCATGCTCATGATTTTTATCATCTATTACATTAAGACTAGATTCTCCTGCATGATTTTTATGTTCCTTGGAGGTACAGTTTACACTGTATTCTATGGAATAGTGGCTCTAGGGATTATCACTCCCCAGAGAATGCAACATGAATGGCCACCTGGATTTGTAAAATCCAACCACCCTGTGATCATTTTCCATAAACCAGGTGCTCTGCTAAATTCATTTTATGTTCATAACAATCTTATATTAACATTCCTGACTTACAGATGGGAAAATTGAAGCTAAGTGGTTAATTATTAGCCCACGTGTCAACGATAAGACGTGATTTTAAAACCATCAGGCAAGTTTTTACCACAATAAGCATATATGCTTTAGTATCCCTGCTCCTGTTATTCCTCCATCTCAAGATCCCCTACTACTCCTCTTCTCTTCAAATCCTTTCTTCTTTGAAAGCCTGATTCCAATTCTACTTTCTCTCCAAAGCATTCCCCTCCACTCTATTCAATATACTTCTCTTCTTTCTCTGAATGCCCACATCCCAACAGCTTAAACCATATCAAGTAAGATAGGGAAAAAAATGCTGCTTCACGTTCTCCTCTCCTTGTTTCATGTCTATACGTTATTGTGACTCCAAGTAGATTATAAATCTCTTCAGTGAAAGAACTATGTTTTCAATTTTTTGTGTCTCCTCTTAATTCCTAACTAGACTTGTCATACACTAGATAGCTTAATAAAGACTAAAACTGCTTTGACTCTAGAAATGGTCAAAAAGCACTCCATACTTTTTTTCTTCTCTCTTGCCCACACTGTTGCCATTGCCCACTTCGTTAAGCCAAGGCTGTGGCCAGTTTTGGAAGTTTCTGTGTCATGTTCTTCTTTTAAGAAGAATTTGCTTGTATATAAATAACCAAAAGCTGTGCATTACTCTTAACTCAGTAATTCTACTTGGGAATATAACCTAAAGAAATAACCTAAATAAAGAGGGAAAAAAAAGTAGACAAGATGATTTAGTGCTATTTACAGTAACAAAAAATAACAGAGACTAGATATTTAATAGCCTACTTCAACCTTTAAAAATTTAATTATATAGGCCAGAAAAAAACACTTATGGGAAGTATCAAGTAAAAAGAGCTTAAAATAAAACTATCTATGTAATTATCATGACCATAAAAATACCAGATGTGAACACAAAAGGCAAAAAGACCAATATGATTTGTTACAGTGGTGGAATTATGACTAGAATAAGATATTCTTTAGCTTCTGAGAAATGTGGAATGAGAAATACTTTATAAAAATATTATAAAACCCTGGGACTGTGCTATTTTGAGTAACACTTGAAAAAAACTGGTCTGGCAACGTGCTTACAACAAAAAGACTTAATAGTAAACTTTTATACTTGTAAACTTAATAGTAAGCATCCAGTAAATAATGTAAATTAAGATAACGAGGTAAGAAATGTAACAGAAATATTGTACAAATAATAAAAGCTATTACCTAGAAAAATAAAAACATGCAAATCGCAATTTTAAAATACATTTTTATCAAGCAAGTGAGCCCCAACTAAAAAAAGCACATAATTTAACCTGCAAAACACAACATGTACAAGTATTATACAACAGACCTCTTTAAAGCCAATGCAGTTTACAGTAGAAGAACAATATCTAGAGTCTGCAAGAATGCTGCTCTGGTGTTAGGGTGACTTGTACGCCCTGACAAAGAAAAGAGACCTAAACCTTTCCAGTGATTCCTAGTTTTTACATCAAAACCGTATTTTCACATTACCTTACCCTTGCTAATGGTCCAGATTCTTCAACACACTGTTCTTCTGGGACTGCCACTGGTTTACTTTGCTCAGTTGCAAAAGGCTGGTCAGCTCCATTTTTATAGTGGTTTGATAAAGGTATCTTTGGTTCTAACCACTCGATTGTCGTTCCTGATGAAGTAAGAGAAAACTTTCGCTGAAACTTGCTCATAATCTGGAAAGTTCAGCAGATGTGGATTTTATTAAATGATTTTGTTTTGAGCCCACAAGACTAAAAGCAATTCAAGCTGTTAAGACACTCTGCAAAACGGCCACTTGTATCTCATTAGCATGAGCACCATGATTGGGTATTTTACCACAGAGCAGCTTGCAACTTGAAATCAGATACCTTTTAAAAGAATCAACCCTGAATAGGACTGAACAACTTCTTGGGCAAATCCGGAAACCATAATGTATTCCCACCTTTCATAGTTGATTTGTTACCCTTTCTGTAAAAATACGTAACTGCATTAGGATTTAAGGAGTCACAATTACAGGAGGAGCCTGGAAGCATGCAACAGTAAAATTTTCTTCATTTTGGGACTGAATCTTATTCTCAGTAGCGATTTTCTAACCATTCAAGATAACCACCTTGAGCTAATATAACTGCAAATATATG